>NC_133536.1:102088637-103387387 GCF_048544455.1 Silene latifolia | reverse complement strand
CCGTCAACGTAACTCGCCGGAGCAGTCAACCCCGTTGACGGTGATCAGTCACTTTTCACAGAGAAAGCAGATCATCGATTCCGCAATCAGAAAAGGCTAGGTCGCAATCTCACTAATATCGTTGCCGGTGGAAACTCCGACGACCCCGCCGCTTGTACCTCGAATCTCCCTTTATGATGGTTTCACATCTATTTTAATGTATCTACACCAACTTTTGATGTACCTCACCACAATTATAATGTATCTAACATTTATACACAAAATTAGATATTAGGTACATTGAAATTGAATTGAGATACATTTATATAGGAATCAGATACACTAACTTTGTTTAAATCAAATTGAGTTGTGGTGAATGAAATTTAAAGAAAAGAAGAACGTTTGAAGGCCTTGTACACTTACCCCTGCATTTATCCTCTCCTCGTTGACCGCTCCCACGCCGGCGAACTCCCCGGCGCACGCTATCCTAAGTCTTCGTCGACAATAAACCACAAAATTAGATCTTAAGCCGTTGTCAACATCAATTACATCTTGCATCTCAGACATGTCAAATTGTTGATAAGCAAGCGCGACCTGTTTTCTAATTGCGCCACCGCAACAACCGGCATAATATTAATCATTGGAGGAGGGATTTGCAGGCGAAATGCCAGATACGGTGGCTGGAGTCGATCTAGATAGGAGAATAAGAGGAGATTAAGAGAACGGATAAAGTAAAGAGAATATGGTGGCTCGACGGCAATGTTGCCGGAGGGACGTGGGTGATCGGAAGCCTCTGCCGGAGGGATGTGGGTGATCGAAAGTCGTTGCCGGCGTCAATGTTCTGGTTTTCTTGGATGCTGATTAGATAGGAGACAAGAATATCGTACGGATTTTATAATGACGGGAAGGAATAAAATGGTGTTGGTTGTTTAAATGAATTGTCGGGCGTTAATTAATATTGTTCTCACCGTTCTCACTGAGTGATCGTTCTCACCCGATCCTAGATCTATCTATCTATCTATATATATATATATATATAGAGGCCGGATCCGGTGAGGCACCTCATTATGGCGAGGCGGCCGGCCTCACCAAATTCCTTAAACTTGGGCGGACTGATTAACATGGACTGATTATCAATGTTCATTGGGCTGGATATTTGGGGTCATTCTTAACTTTTCATTTGGCCCAAATATTTTCTCTATCTAAAATAAACAATTAAGAGCCCCAATACTTTACTCTCTCTCTCTAAAAAATATAACACACAAGTTGATGCGATTTTCAAAATCTCGTTTCCAAAAATCCAATCAGCAACATCAATTGCAGCGATTTCCGGCAAAATTGTTCGTAGATTTCATCAGAACGACATACAAGTTTCCGAGTTGATTATTACTCCATTCGAAAATTGCGTAAGGTGTACCTATATTTATTTGATCATTACTGTGTTTTAAATTTGTTAGATAATGTTTAATTGTATCAATCAGATGAAATTTGTTGTAGGAGCGAATAAGAGAAGTTAATTTGAGATGATTTTGCATTTCAATAAGGCTACATCGAGATCTGGTTGTGCTGTATTGGTATCGTCTTTGTGGTTAATCAATAATCATGTGTATTGATGTAAGATCTGTGTTCGCTGTGATAATCACAGTTAGTTTTGTCAATCTGAGATTGTTTATGTGCTGTTGTTAATGTTCGCGGCACGTTTGAGGCGTGATTATATAATGTATGTGAGTAGTTTACTACCTTCTTGTTTTTTGGCGATTGGTAGCGATTGGTGATGTTTCTGTAATTTAGTATAAAGTAGGTATGAGATGGATAACAAACGAATAACAGAGAAATGAAAATGTGTAACCAAACTTTGAACAAGCTATGACTCGCTGTAAGAATTGTTGTTGAGGCTTTGTTTGTAGTAGTGTTTTTTATCCTATTATCCATACATTTCCTCTCTCAGAGCCTTTAGTCAACAAGGCATTCTGCTATGAAAGTTTGCACAAATAATTCTTTCATAGCAATAACATGAAAGAATACACAAGAGCCGATTTGTGATTTAGAGGGGGTTGTGGTTGAATGAGTCGAGTAATTCTGCTCACACTTATCAGTAAGTAGCATAGGCATAGTCGCATAGACTATGCTAATTAAGGCTACAAATATAGTCCCTATTCTCTCGGACGTTTGTTAATATATTCGAAAAATTGTGATCAGACTTATGTTCGTTGGTCTGGCAGCGGTGACATAATTTCAGCCCAGCTCAAAGATTGTAGTAGATAATCAATTTATAGACTAAAATAGGAAATGATTTTAAACTTCTAATTCGTATGCATCATTGTTGGTATCTCTCACTGCGGCACAGCTCTCATCCAGTCCTGCTTAAATTTGTGAATCCTAGAGCTTGTTTTGTGAACTTATATGGTAATTTTGTGAAACTTGATCATAAGTGGTTGAAATCATGTACTTTGCTCTTTTCCTTATTTTGTGAATCACAGACCTTTTTTTGTGAAACTTATAGCTTGATTTGTGAACACGAAAGATAATACTCAAAACTTGATCATAATTGGTTGAGATCACGTACTTGGCTCTTTTCCTTATTTTGTGAATCATAGACCATGTTTTGTGAAACTTAGAACTTGTTATGTGAAACGCAAAGCTAATATTCTTAAACTTGGTCATAAGTTGTTGAAATAACCTATTTTGCTATTTCTCTTATTTTGTGAATCTTAGGCCTTGTTTTGTGAATTTCTCAGCTTGTTTTGTGAATCTTAGAGCTTGTTTTGTGAAATTAGAAGGTAATATTGTGAAACTTGGTTATAAGTAGTTTTTGAAATCACCTATATTCCTCTTTTCTTATTTTGTGAATCTTAGATCTTGTTTTGTGAATCTTAGAACTTATATTGTGAAACTAAAAGGTAATATTGTGAAACGTGGTCATAAATGGTTGAAATCACCTATTTTGCTCTTGTTCTTATTTTGTGAATCCTAGAGCTTGTTTTGTGAATCCTAGAGCTTGTTTTGTGAATCTCATACCTTATTCAGTGAATCTGAGAGCTTGTTTTGTGAAACTTGGTCATCATAAGTAGTTAAAATCACCTTTTTTGCTCTTTTCCTTATTTGGTGAATCTCATACCTTATTTTGTGAATCTCATACCTCATTCAGTGAATCTTAAGGCTTGTTTTGTGAAACTTAATCATCACAAGTGGTTAAAATCACCTATTTTGCTCTTTTCTTTATTAGGTGAATCTCAGACTTTGTTTTGTGAATCTCAGATCTTGTTCAGTGAATCTTATAGCTTGTTTTGTGAAACTTGGTCATCATAAGTAGTTAAAATCACCTTTTTTGCTCTTTTCCTTATTTGGTGAATCTCAAACCTTATTTTGTGAATCTCATACCTTATTCAGTGAATCTTAAGGCTTGTTTTGTGAAACTTGATCATCATAAGTGGTTAAAATCACCTATTTTGCTCTTTTCTTTATTAGGTGAATCTCAGACTTTGTTTTCTGAATCTCAGATCTTGTTCAGTGAATCTTAGAGCTTGTTTTGTGAAACTTGGTCATCATAAGTGGTTAAAATCACCTTTTTGCTCTTTTCCTTATTTGGTGAATCTTAGACCTTATTTTGTGATTCTCATACCTTATTAAGTGAATCTTAAGGCTTGTTTTGTGAAACTTGATCATCATAAGTGGTTAAAATCACCTATTTTGCTCTCTTTTCTTTATTAGGTGAATCTCATACTTTGTTTTGTGAATCTCAGACCTTGTTCAGTGAATCTTAGAGCTTATTTTGTGAAACTTGGTCATCATAAGTGGTTAAAATCACGTTTTTTGCTCTTTTCCTTATTTGGTGAATCTCAAACCTTATTTTGTGAATCTCATACCTTATTCAGTTAATCTTAAGGCTTGTTTTGTGAAACTTGATCATCATAAGTGGTTAAAATCACCTATTTTGCTCTTTTCTTTATTAGGTGAATCTCAGACTTTGTTTTGTGAATCTCAAACCTTTTTCAGTGAATCTTAGAGCTTGTTTTGTGAAACTCAGATCCTCATAAGTGGTTAAAATCACCTTTTTTGCTCTTTTCCTTATTTGGTGAATCTCAAACCTTATTTTGTGAATCTCATACCTTATTCAGTGAATCTGAGTTTATGAAAACTAGTGGAATGATTTAATTATTTTAAAACCAACTCACATGATGAAAACTAGTGGAATGATTTAATTATTTTAAAACCAATTAGCTCAAATGGCAGAGCGTTGTGCAATGCACAAGGTGTGGGTTCGACTCCCATGTTGGTTATTGACTGCTACTGTTACTTCAAAGCCTAATTGGTATTTCTCTAGTGGACTTTTGGGTTTTGGCCTTTTCTGTCATGTCCAATTGCACCCAATTTAGATAATTTCTAACATTGACTTTACAAAGGACTCAAAATTGTAATCCTTTGCTCCTTTAGTGGCTCTGCACGGCGTTTTGGCTTATGCACGCCGTTTGTGCACATCTAAGTTTGAGCTTCTTCTACTTATCCTCAATTTTGCACATCTGAGTACAGATTTGGCTAACTCATCCTCAATGTTATTGTATTTAAGTTTAATACACTAAATTCTTAAATTAACTAGGCTATATGAGATTCGAACTCATACCTTTGTGCAAGATTTGCACATTGCTCTCCCATTTGAGCAAATAGCCGTTAAGATATACGAGTACATAACAAAGATTAAATACGGGGAACCTTGCAAGATTTGCACATTGCTCTCCCATTTTAGTATTCCCATCTAAAAGACATAAGTAATCACGAATCATATTAGACCCCAAGGCTATGAGATAAAATCGGAGATTCTTGTCCTTGCCGATTTGTGTTAATGCTTTGCATGAGTTACCGCTTACGACTTACCATACAAGTATACTTTTCGTAAAATCCTTTTCAAAATGGAAAATAGACGGCAGACAAACAGCATTATGCACAGATAAATACAACTGTCATGGAATGATATTTAATTTGAACATGATTTGTACTAATTAAGGGGTTTATTCTAGCAAATAGAACAGACATACCTCGCTATGTATTGCGTTGGCTCCCACATGAGTACCATTGCCACCCAGTATGAAAATCATGTCAATCTCCTTAGCCTGGAAGATTGAAAAAAATTCATATACCATTAAAAATCTGGACATAACTACCAAGGAACTTCCACTAGATGCACCAGCAATAGAACTGATGTAGTAATTTTTTTCCCATTGTTCCATAATCCAATCCTGGTAAATCATAAAGTTACAGCCAAGAACATATAATGAGTGAAGGCAATAGAGGAAGAGTGTTGACTGTTGAACACAATACTCATTTCAATAACTTCACACGTGTGAAATAGGTCAAGGTCGGAAAATTGACTTATTTCATCGGTGATTTGGTTTCGGTAGTTTTAGACAAAAATAAGAAAAATATTAGGTAGTTTCTAGCAAAATTATAAATATAAGGTAGTATTTTTATAAATGAGATAAATGTTAGGTAGTGTATGAAGATACAATGGATCTACTAGTTTATACTCCGTACAACGGAACAGTCATGTAAAATGTATCGTCATGCTACTCATAGTAGGTCGCCTATACTGCACTTTACTCCTACCTGCTTTAGGAAACTTACCCAATTACCCCTATAACAACTTGAAAATGAGATTCCATTGTTATTAGATCTTTATAATAAGAATAATCTAAAAGACTAACATAATGCAGGAATAAAGTAAAAATTGTGTCGCTACAATACTCCGAACGCACAAAAATCCTTCATTGTTTATGTAATTAAGCACACATCCACTTACAGCAATATAACATTGTTCTCCAATTGGCACGTAAAGACAATTAATGTTTCAGGAGATATGTGGCATTGGAGTTTTAATTTAATACCAAAGCTGGATTTGCTTGAATGTCCTAAAGTAGATTCAGTAGCATGTACTTGTTAATGATGGAGGATGGATGGGAACTGGGAAGTACCTGACAACCAGCAGCTCTGAATGAACTGAAATCATGGTGTCCGGCAAGAATCTTGCACGCGTCCTACATGAATGCACACATATAAGATGAAAACAACCAGATTCAATAGACCAAGTTTGACGAATAGCAAAGTACTTGGCATAAGCTGCTAGCTTTATCAAAAGTTTAAAACTACCTACATATAAATGTGACCTTCAATTTCTCGCTTCAAACTATAACCAGTTAACTCCTAATTGCTATCAAGCGGAAACCATTCCTAGGTCTTGCACGTGACAAAACAAACCCGGGGACATTACAATCACAAGAAGTGGTTCCGGAAAATAATGTTTGTAAATCGTGAAGAACTACAAAGTCAAAGAGACAATTGAAATCAATTCAATGAAACCTTCAATTGAAATTCAAGATCAGATTACTAGATCATTATTGCCAATAACTTCTAGACCATTATTTAGGTGTGCACTCTGAACTCTGACGAGTAAAGCATGGCACATTATGAATTTATATGATTATAATAAAGTGTTCTGAAATAAAAGCTACACAAGCCACAAAATTAAACCTCCATAAACAATTAAACCTCCATAAAAACAAAATAATAAGGAATGTAAGCACAGTGATAGTGGTGAAGACGAGATTAATCGGAGAAGACAGAAGGAAAAGTACGGATAAATTAAAACCACAAACTATTCAATTGAAAGTACCTGAGTTAATGGCGGGCGGCGATTGACGAAGTGAAACTCATTATTAATGGCGATCGAAAGCTCAATAAACAATTAAACCTGCATAAAAACAAAATAATAAGGAATGTAAGCACAGTGATAGTGGTGAAGACGAGATTAATCGGAGAAGACAGAAGGAAAAGTACGGATAAATTGAAACCACAAACTATTGAATCAAAAGTACCCAAGTTAATGGCGGATGGCGATTGACGAAGTGAACCTCACTATTAATGGCGATCGAAAGCTCACCTTTAATGGCGATTAATCAAAGTGAAGATGAGTTAATTAAGGACGAGTTGAAGAGACAGGATGAGGAAGAAATAATTGGCAGATGGGAAGCTCACTAGTAATGGCGATCGATCGAAAGCTCACCTTTAATGGCGAAACTCCAGCTTAAGCAAGATGAATATGGTTTGAAGAGAGAGAAAACGAAAAAGACTAAATGAAGGTGATGTATAGAATATGTCGTTAGTTAGGAATAATAAAGGGGACAGTGTCATAATCGATGAATCTATAATAGTTAGATCCAATGGTTTAGAAAGGGTTCAGCTACCTTACCCTAAGAAGGGTGCCTCACATGATTCAATCTCTATATATATATATATATATATATATATATATATATATATATATATATATATATATATATATATATATAGAGAGAGAGAGAGAGAGAGAGAGAAAGGTAGGATCCGGTGAGAACGACCTTATTAATAAAGGTTTACAAAAAGAAAACAAACACGCAAACACTAATACACTGTCTTTACAGTGAAGTCTCTCATTACTCATCAGTACTCCACCTCCACCTGACATCCACCATCAGTCCAACTCCGTCACCGTCGTCCTACATCGCTACCCAAAGACTCCCACTGCACTAGCGCCACCCACAACGTCGTCGACTCCGGCGATCACCACTCATCGCCGTCTACCATCGTCGCCCCTTTTCCGCATCCCACCTCGCGCATTTGACGAGGCGCACCACCACAAGCTAATAAAAGTCGTTGATGACCAACCCATAACACGAACTACCCATATGTGCACTCTGGTGAAGCACCACACGCCGCCCTCCATCCTGATGCCGACGCAACTCCACATAAGGACTAAAGGACGTCGGGCTGATCTCGACTATTATAGTAATAGTAACTTACCCCTCAACTTGCTTTCTTGACTCAATCACTCATGAGACCCCAACTCAGTCAGTCATAGTTGCGGTTATTACAATGTATCTACCCAAATTGTTGATGTATCTAACCACTAATTTAATGTATCTTAACATAGATGCACAAAATTAATCACTAGGTACATAAAAATTGGTTCCAGATACATTAATATAGTAACCAGATACATCAATTTCAAAACCTCCACAACTCAAGCTCAAACTCCATAAAATGGGTTCCAGGTACATCATTCATCAATATAGTAACCTAATGTATATACTTCTATTTGTTTCATGATTCTGTTTTTCTATATTACTTCCCCCTCATATTTATCATCCCCAATCCCCATTTGACAATACAAGTTGACCAATATCAACTTTGATTAAAGACATTTCCACGCAAAAAAAAAAAGAGATGCTACTGTTTAAAATACTAGTGATATAAAAAGGCATGTTTTGACTTTTGATAAACAAATTTTAAGGGGTAATATGAACAGGATGAAGGTAGTTCGTCTTTCCATACTTTTGTTTAAGTGTGTTTCTTGTTGGCCTTGTTCATCGATCGGTTTCATCAGATTCATAAAGACCCATCTGTGCAAATATGATTGCACAAAAGGTTTTATTTCTTCTATTCTAATATAATATGAGGAGGAAGTAATCTCCATCGTCTCTACCACCACGTTGTGGCTTACATCTGTGTCGGCAAGACGGCAACCGTTAACCTAAAGAAACCGCTTGTTCCTTAACTGCCACGTCAGCGTAGCAACCGAAGGTGGTCCGGGATGAAGATTGATAAAATGGGTTCGACGTTGAACGAATTTTGGTCGATTACGGAAGCTAAACTGAAGAAAATGCAGATGAATGATTGATCGATTAGCGGGAATTTTGACGAATAATTGAATTATAGAAAACTAATTTGGGGACATTGAATTTGCTGGAAAAAAGTAGAGAAAGGGATTCCCGAAAAAAATTATAGGAGTGAGAAACTTGATCAAAAAAATTATTTTATACGCAAAAGGTATGTTGGGTTGTGTGTGATATTCTCAGCCGTTTAATTGTTTTTAATCCAATGGTTATAACTCGTTCTCACCGAATAGCCGTTCTCACCGGATCTTATATATATATATATATATATATATATATATATATATATATATATATATATATATAGTCAAGATCCGGTGAGAACGATCACTCGGTG
This sequence comes from Silene latifolia, assembly GCF_048544455.1. Taxonomy (NCBI): domain Eukaryota; kingdom Viridiplantae; phylum Streptophyta; class Magnoliopsida; order Caryophyllales; family Caryophyllaceae; genus Silene; species Silene latifolia. The sequence continues at coordinate 103,378,369 of NC_133536.1, read as the reverse complement.
AGAACACACTACCACAATTATTAACAAAAAAACACTACCCAACTATTACCAGTAACAAATACGGACTAAACTCCATCCACCATCACCAGCAAACGTTCTGATCAGCCACCGCCACGACCACCGCCGACAACAACCACCACGACTAGACGCTGGCGACCACCACCACGACCGAACGTCAACGACCATCAACATGACCAAACGGACTTTCCTTTGCGACACAATTCCTGCCCATGCTCCCATTCTATTTCTCTTCTCAATATCTACTCCGACCATCGTTCTTTTCATAGTGGAAATCAATTAACCCCAAACTCTGTCTTCCCCAATCTCATCTCCGGCAATGAATCAGATAAACAAATCATGAAATTATCCGAGAGCTTTCCGGCTTGGTGTTCGGCGTCGTACGCCGTGTTCGACAACAACCACAACACCTTCTTCTTCAATCCTTTGTTCGTCGGATTGCGGCGCTTGAGAAATCGACGGAGTCACGCATAACAAAGTAGTACCACGAAGTCAAAGCCGACATTTTCAACTGGAGCATTATCCATATAATTAATAATCTCATCTTTATTGGACGGTGTTGGTATTGGTACTTTGGTAGTGGAGGGGATGAATTAATACCATTAATTTAATGAGTTGATTACTTAGATTTGAAGAATCTGATTAATTCAGTTTTTTTGGTACGCAAGAATTGATTAATTTAGTGGAGTTGCAAAATGAGATTGAAGTTGGAGAGTTTAATAATTAAAGTGGTATTGGAAAGAGATTGAGATTAGAAGTTCGTAGTTGTTGGGTTAAATTTTGACTATTGTTTTTATTTGAAACATTAAAAATGTTACGGAGTATTTGATACATTAATTATCAATACATTAAATATATCTTGTAAATGGTGTACCTAGGATAGGAAAAAGTATACCTGCACTCTTAAAAAGTGTATATAGAAATCGGGTATGGAAAAAGGTGTATTTTTTATCCTTATAAAGTGTATCTATCTTTTATGAAAAAAATTGTACCTCCAATAGTTTTTAGTGTATCTTATTTTCAAAAAAAGTGTACCTGGTATAAAATTTAATGTATCTAGTAAATTTGGTGGAAAAAAAAGAAAAAAGTATTCTAACATACTACCTCCATTCAACTCCACATTACACTTATGCTTTATGCACAAGTATTAAGAAAAGCAATAGAAAACAATAAAAAGTACAACAAAAGAAAAGTAAAAATGCTTTATTATATGCTTGTCCAATTAGAAAGGATCATTGAGTGGCATTTTATGTAAATATGTTTGTCCAATTAGGACAACATGGACCTTTATTATGCCATTTTTAGAAATGTGTAAAGTGGAGTTGAATGACCCAAATAGGAATAATTGTAATGTGGAGTTGAATGGAGGGAGTATATTTTAATGTATCTAGCGGGATAAGTTTATTGAAAAAGTTTGAAAAAAATGTATCTACAATGTGATAAAATGTAGATACACTTTATTTTTTTACAAAATCTCATATGCACTTTAAACTATCGTAGGTACATCTTTTACCTGAGTTCTATATATATTTTTTAAGAATGTAGATACACCTTTTTCTATTCTAGGTACATTTTTCTACCGAAATTCTAGACACACTTTTTAACGATGTAGATACAATTTTTTCTAATCTAAATAAATACATTACTACGAGATACTCCGTATATTAAATGTATCTAATATTATAATTAACGTATCTAATATTATAATCACAAATTCTCATTTGTGACGGCGATATCCGTCACAAGTTTGTGACGGGTACCATTTCCTCTCATAAAATGCTCATTGAGAGGTGAGTGAGAAGCACATAGGGGTGCCCCACCTTGTCCCCTCTTCCTTTTTGTGAGAGGTCACAAGCTTGTGACGGAATTAGCCCGTCACAAGCAAGACTAGCTGTATTATAATTAACGTATCTAATACGGAGTATTATTTTTAATGTTTCAAATAATCAATAGTCAAAATTATAACCCCACACCACCAATAGCTAAAAATATAACCTACACTACCAACACTCTAATCTTATTCATCTTTTTCCAGCACCACTACCATAGGTAAACTCTCCAACTATAATTTAACTTTGCAACTTCATTAAATTCATCAAATCCTCCAAATCAAGTAATCAATATACATATGAATTAGGATTCTTTAAATCAAATTAACTGTTAATGGGGTCCATCATCCCCTCCACTATCAATACCACCCCCATCCAAATGTCCAATTACTAGTGCTTAAGCTGAAAATGTCGACTCAAAATTCGTGGTTATACTTGGTTATTTGTTATGCGTGTTAATATGCGTCCTCGATCTCGTCGCCATATCAAGGTGCATGTGACCCCGCTGATTCTCCAGCGACGCTAGCAACTTTGGCGAATAAAATACTGAATAAGGCATTGTGGTTGTTGTCGAAGATGGCGTACGACGCCGAACACCAAGCTGGAAAGCTCTCGGACGATTTCGTGATTTTTTTGTCTGATTTCATCGCCAGAGTTGAGATCTATGTTCGACCATAGTGTGTACATGGATTCCATGTCAGTTCGGGATGGTTGGTGACATCACCGGCGATTTCTAGGGTAGTTGGGGATGTCGCCGGCGTCGGTCGTGGTGGTTACCGGCGACGGATGGCTGTTGTTGGGGACTTGTCGTAGTAGTTGTTGTTAGTGAGTTGCTAAGGAATGAGTTTAGGTGAGATGCGTGGATTTAAATGATAGATGTGGGGGAGTGGTGTGATCTGAGCCTTTTATTTCCCTATCATCCAAGGGAGCAGGGTCGTTCTCACCGAATGATCGTTCTCACCGAATCCTAAATATATATATATATATATATATATAGAGAGAGAGAGAGAGAGAGAGGGGAGTTCTAATGAGTCCACCCCCAAATATAAGTCCCTAAGTCCTTTTGTTAGCCATTGGATTAGGAAAAATTAATGGATGAGATTAAGAGGCTCTTTAGTACAAAAAAATATAAAAAAAGAAAAATTAATTAGAGAGAGCACACTTTTTATTCTACCAAGACTGATTACGTTGCAATCATAACTACAACTGTCATCACTTTATTTTATGTTCTCACGCATAACCACTTAAACCCTTTCTTCTTCCTTTTGTTTTCATCTTCATTCGTGCAAACCCTTTCTTCTTCCTTTTTTTTTCATATTCATTCGTGCAAACTGTTCCATCTTATTCCTTTTGTTTTCACCTTTTGTTTTCTCAAGCACACCGTTTGTTCCTAATCCTGTCTCGGCTTCGTTGGACAACAACTTATCAGTAACATAATCATATCCTTTATTTTTTTCATCAACATGTCTTGTATGGATATTGTAGCAGTGGAGAATGGTAAGTTAGTTTTTATCTTTCCGCTTCTTTGTTTAATTTTTTCTTCTTTACTTTGTTTTTTGAAGATATAGTTGAAGCTGTTGATCTAAATTTGCATGTGTTTTTTATTCTCTGTATTTTTTTTAGTAAATTAGTTTTTATCTTTCCGCTTCTTTGTTGAAGATTCTTATTGTAATGTAATATAGGATTTCGTTAATGACCATTGAAGGAATTGAAAGTAAAGGTTGCAGGGTTGTTGTCTGTAACAATTTTGATGTGTTAAAGGCGAAAGTGTCATTGTATATTTGTGATGATGTTAAATTTTTTGGTCTGAGGAATTACAGTTGCAAAGATTGCGTTAGGCGTTGATTTTTGTGTTTTTATTAAAGTGTAGTTGTAGATTGTAATAAAGTTTCATTTTTTATGTATTACAGTTTCACAAATCACAGTTGAAGTAACTAAATAACAAAGTTTCAGTTTTTGTATTTTAAGGTTTCAAAAATTCCCATCAGAGTTACATATTTTGGGCGTTTGAGAAAATTTCAGGTTTGATTATTAAAGTGTGATTAAGTTTAGTTATTAAAGTTTCATCAAAAGTGAATTAAAGTTTTAGTAGTTTGAGTTAAAGTTACTAATTCATGTTAACTGAATTCTAGTCTGAACTGGAAAAAAGAGTAGTATTAAAGTTTCAGAAGTAGAGAGTTGAAGTTTTGTACAACATTATTAAAGTTATAAATTACAAACTGATTGTAAAAGTATGAAAGTACGGAATCAAAGTTCCAGAAATCCTAGTTAAAGTTACCAATTAAACAGTTGGACTGTAATTACTAGAAGTTAAATGCAAAAAATTTAATCCTATTTAAGTTAGTTTGTTGTTTGATATTGTTCAGTGACAGATGATGGTACACCAAAAGCACCTGTTACAGAGGAGGAATTCTGTAGGTAGGTGGAAGATGTTTTTACACCGTACGTCGGAAAGCAGTTTGGGGACATTGAGGAAGCTATTACTTTTTATAATGTGTACGCACTTGCTATTGGATTTGATGTGCGTAAGTACACGACAAAGAAGTGGCGTGATGGCACTATAAAATCGAAGCTTCTAGTGTGTAACAGGGAAGGTTTCACTCCAATAATTAAGGAGAATATAAGTAATCAGCGGAATGAGGTGAAGCAGGAAAGGAGAACTAAGTTAAAGAGAATGGGGTGCAAGGCTAGAATTAGGTTATTTTTTTAAGAAAGGTGTCTTATTAGTAGACCAATTTCACGAGGGGCATAATCATGAGCTTGTATCTGTCAAAGATAGAGAGTTTCAGAAGTTATCGAAAAACATTTCAAAGTTTCACATGGGTTTGATTGTCGCAAATTCAAGGGTGAGTAAACTGAAATTATTTATATATCTTTAAATGTTTGTTGATGTTCTTATGCAGTCTTGTAGAGTTTTATACACATTTTCAAAAGTTAAAGAAAAAAAAATGGCAGTGGAGAGACTGTTGGTGTTAAAGTGATGAATATACTGAGATAATGCTTCAAACTGAATGCGTATAGTAGTAATTCGTAGTACATTTATTATAGTTTTGTAAATGTTCGTTGTTGTTATAATGAACTCTTCTAGTAAACTGTTAAACTCACAATTTTTAAAATTTCGTTTTTTGGTTGTCTTTGTAGCTAAATATTGGAGCAACAAAGACTTACAGAATGTGTAAGGAGCTTGTTAAGGGTTTTGAGAATATTGGAGCTAGTTTGAATGACTTCAAGAATTTCCAAAGAGACATTAAGTGTTTCATTCACGAGAGGGATGGACAGCTTTTTATTGATCGTTTCAAGAGCATGGCAGAAACTCAGCCAAGTTTCTACTTCGACTATGATGTGGACTCAGATGGTAGCCTGCGTAGGGCAATTTGGGCTGATGGTATTGCTAGGAGGAACTATGTCGCCTTTGGTGATGCTGTTTCTTATGACCCTACTTACTCGACAAATAAGTACTCAATGGTTTTCACCCCATTCACTGGTGTTGACAACCATAAACGATCCGTAACCTTTTTTTGCGCAATTATTGCAAAAGAAAATCATGAATCGTTTATGGGGTATTTGATAGGTTTCTCATTGCAATGGGGGGTAAGGAACCAGAGTATTTAATAACCGATCAGGATCCGGGAATTATGAAAGCTTTTCCCCTTGTTTTCAAGACAGCAAGACATAGGTTTATATGTGGCATATTATGAATAAGGTGCCTACTAAGTATGGTAGCTCGCGAGCTGATTACCAGGATTTCTTGAAGAAATTAAATGCTATCATATGGGACGAGGATCTTGAAGCGGAGGAGTTTGATGGTAAGTGGTTAGAAATAATGGATCAACATATAGTTGGTGATGTTGAGTGGTTTGCTGACTGCTACTCTATAAGGAAGCAGTGGGTGATAGCCCATTGTAAAGACTTGAATATGGGTGCTGTAATGAGGACGACGCAGAGGTCAGAGAGTGAGAACAGTTTTTTGAAGCGGTTTGAGCACAAATCTGGTACTTTGGTAGAGTTTTGGATGCGCTTTGAAAGTGTTATAGAACAACAAAGACACAATACAAAGAGACTTGACAACGAAAACCGACAATCAAACCCTAAACTGTCTACTATGTTGGCAATAGAGAGTGACGGGGCAAGGGTTTACACACATGACGTGTTTGAGGAGTTTCAAGAGGAGGTGAAGTACTCCACTGATACATGTAGTTGCAAGGGTTTTGTGGTATTGGGTAACTTAGAGGTGAGTACCGTGATGGATGCAGAGAGAAGCCGTAATTTTGAAGTTCAGTTTAACCCAGGTATGATTGTGTTTGGAGTTTATTTTATCAACAAGTAATAAAGTTTAACTCTGTAAATTATAAAGTTTGCTAAAAGTGTAAAAAAGTTACAAACCATGTTAATGTTCATTATTCACCTACTGATACAGTTTTTGAAATTATAAAGTTGTAAACAGTGCACTTAAATTTAAATTTTTTTGTTTGTTAGAAACTATGTTAATGTTGGTTGTATCCATGTTTCCTTCCAATTAATAAAGTTATAAACCGTGAACGTAAAGTTAAATTTTTTTTTATGATAACACAGGTACACTCGAGGCGAGATGTACATGTAGACTGTTTGAGCGTAGGGGACTTCTATGCAGACATATAATTTGGATTTATTCGGGCAATAGTGTAAAAAAAATTCTGGAATATGCAGTTGCCAGGAGATGGACGAAAGATGCTGTGAGGGGAACTGAGTGCATTTATGACGGGGAGGAAATTGTTGACATGGATATCATCGACGCAAAACAGCTTGAGATGACGAAACTGTGGTCAGAAGTTTATGAGACCGTTGGATTACTTGGTGGCAGAGATAAGGAAGATGTTGAGAGCCTTTCCAAACTAATTAGAGACTTTCGGGAAAAGTTATTACCGTCAGTTGAGGAACTGAGTAAAAAAGAAGAAATGGAAAAATTACTTGGCTGTAAAGCAAGTAAGGAGATCACTATACTACCACCTAAGTATTCGAAAAATAAGGGTAGTGGGAAAAGGTTATTGTCTAGGAAGTCGAAGGCGATTGCAATTGCAATTGCAAGTAAGCCGAAATGGATGTGCAATAATTGCAAGCAAATGGGGCACCACGACAAGAGGAACTGCCCTAACCCGTTTGCAGAGCGTCCATCACAATTGCAAGAATCAAGTGAAGAAGAAGAAGAGGAGGAGGAGGAGGACGAAGAGGAGAAAGAGGAGGGGGAAGAAGAGGATGCATCAGACGAATAGATTTTTATGGCTTAGGAGTTGGAAAACATTTCAGTACTGTTAAATTGTTTTGCATTTGAACTTTGAACAATGTATCTTTTGCATTTAACGTTTGCAACTGTTGAAATAAAGGTTGAACAGGCAGTCTGAAGTTTTTATTATATTTTGTGGGAGGTTAAGAAATACTTTGATTTAAAGTGACTAAATTTGTTAATTGAAATTTCAGAAAACAGTATTACGGGTACATTTTCTGTCGAAAAGGTTTGGTCTTTAAAGTTTTATAGTCAGTGGATTAAAGTTGCGTAATATGTTGTTAAAGTTTACGAAATTAAGAAATTGGAGTACAAATGAAGTAAGTATTAAAGTTTCACAGTTAGTAAATTGAAGTTTCAGAAAACAGTATTAAAGTTACACTTTCTGTGGAAAAGGTTTGATCATTAAATTTTTGTAATCAGTGGATTATACTTTCGTAATTTGTTGTTAAAGTGTACGAAAATTTAAAACTGGAGTACAAAAAAAGAAAAATATTAAAGTTTCAGAATTTGTGAATTGAAGTTTAGAAAAATGGTATTAAAGTTACAATTTCTGTCGAAACAAGTTTGATCATTAAAGTTTTGTAGGCAGTGAATTAAAGTTCTGTAATTTATTGTTAAAGTTTCAGAATTAGTATATTGTAGTTTCAGAAAACAGTACTAAAGTTTTGTAATCAGTGAATTAAAGTTTCGTAATTTGTTGTTAAAGTGTACGAAAATTTAAAACTGGAGTACAAAAATAGAAAAATATTAAAGTTTCAGAATTTGTGAATTGAAATTTCAGAAAATGGTATTAAAGTTACAATTTCTGTCGAAAAAAGTTTGATCATTAAAGTTTTATAGTCAGTGAATTAAAATTTCGTAATTTGTTGTTAAAGTTTACGAAAATAAAAAATTGGAGTACAAAAAAAGTAAGTTTTAAAGTTTCAGTATTTGTGAATTGAAGTTTTAGAAAATGGTATTAAAGTTTCAATTTCTGTCGAAAAAAGTTTGATCATTAAAGTTTTGTAGTCAGTGAATTAAAGTTGCGTAATTTGTTGTTAAAGTTTACGAGAACTAAAGTTTTGTAATCAGTGAATTAAAGTTTTGTGATTTAGTGTTAAAGTTAACAAGTGAAAATTTGATGTGATCAAATATTTTGAGTATTACAGTTACGTGAGCACTTAATTGTAATGTCGGGAAACACGCTTAAAGTTACCTAATTCAAAAATTTAGTGAAAAGAAGTTTAATTATTAAAGTTACACTATCTATATAATAAAGTTTCCTAAATCAAGGTTAAAGTTACCAATTCATAATTTTGGGTCAGGGAAAGAATGGTGTATTAAAGTTACGCAACCACCTAACTAATGTTTCGTAAAATAGGGTTAAAATTACCAAAAGAAATTCTGTTGGAAAAAAAACGAGATGAGTAATAAAGTTACACGGGCACTGAATTGGAGTTTCATAAAACATGGTTAAAGTTACGAAACTTAAATAGCCTTATCATCCGGAATATTCAAAAGTCAGGAATTATCATTCAGTACTAGTTACATATCAGTAGAGACGAATACATGTTATTTTTAATTTGTAGGCATAATCTTCGCAATCTTACGCCTAGCATATACAATTTTTCCTAAGCTTTCTTTTTCCGCAACAAATTTGTCCACCTCCTGCAAAACTTCTTCTCGGATTTTGTTCATATCAGCTAGGGAAAAGCCCTCGATCGAGTACTTTTTGTACTCGATCGAGTGGAAAATTGGTCGACCGAGTGCTTTTTCAGTCGATCGAGCACAGCACTAAAGGGGACTGGTCGATCGAGTAACATTTTACTCGACCAAGCAGCTGGACCATAAAAGTGCTCGATCGAGTGGTTTAAAACCACTCGATCGAGTGGAATGAGCAGAACACGGGAGTTTTTCTACCTTAAACTCTTATTTTTGCTTTCTAATTCATTTCATCCCCTAATTCCGTCTAACCCTTCCCCTAATTACGATTTTAACTCTCCCAAATCCCCATTTTCTTGCCCAAATCACCAAATCCGTCACCTACATTTCATTGTTTGCATATTAATCTTCAAAAGCCCCTTAAATTCACCCTTTTTTGTGTTCATTTTCGCGGTTTTTAAAGGGTTTTCGGGTTTGCGGGTTTTTCGACTGAAAATCCGCCATTGTTGCTTGTTTATTTGAGGATTATTTGCATTTGTAGGTTCATCATCATCAAGTAAGTAATTTCCATAACCTCTTGCATTTTAATTTCAATTACTTTGAATTTTATGAGGTAAACTTGAATTAGGGTTTCGAAAATCCCTGTTTAGTCGAATTTTTCGACTTTAATTGTGTTATTTACCCTTATTCGTCTTGCTTGATGATTAATCCCAACTCCTCGATGTTTACCACATGCTCAATTCGAATTCCACATGATTTCTGTGATATGGGTTCAAGACAGTCGAATTTTTTTAGACTGTCACCTTGATTTTTGCTGTTGTAATCTGTCTGTTAGCATCTGTTTTGCGATTTTTGCTGCTGATTGTTAACTGAAATCGCACTCCCATCAATGTTTAGCCATGTTTCACTGAACCTTTGCACAGAAACAGCGATTAGGGTTGCTTGAGTCGAATTTCTTTTCGACTGTCAGACGGTTTATTTATTGCATTGTCTTAATCAACTTCAGTTGTTGCTACCTGCCACTGCTGTTAATTGCTATCCCCATCTCCCTATTGCCATTTGCATTCTGTAATTCGAAACTTTTGAGGATTGTTGGATTTTATCTGCTGTAAAGTTGAATTTTTCGACTGATAGGGCATTCACATGTTGTCACATGCTGGTTTTACGTGTTGTTTAGCCACGGTTAGCAGCTATTTTCTTATCGTGTCCTCTGCCCTATGTTTATAGGATGGAGTCTAATACCTTGCCTTCTGCCAGTACCACCTCCAGTCCGTCTTTGAGGGAGACAGTGGCCCTTGCTGTTGCCACTGCCTCCGCGTTAGTTACAACTGCAGCCCCTGTGTTCCTTGTTTCAGCTGCAGGGACAGTTTTTACTCCAGTGAGCTCAGCTGTGAGCTCAGTTCAGGTTGCCACTTCCACTACGGTCACCACCACAGCTAGCACTACTGCTAGTCCCTCTTCAGTGGTGACCACAGCAGCCACCACGTGTACACCAGCCTCCACTTCTGCACCTGTGACGGACTCACCCGCGGTTGCAGCTGCCTTCAGAGCTGCTTTGGTTCCTTACACAGTCCGAGAGCGGGCCGCTGCCTTGCGTTCCAGAGACGGAGGCCGGGGTCGTAGACGGTCTCGAGCTACGCCAGCTCCTGTTGCCTCTACTCCTGCTCTTAGCACTTCCACACCGCCGCTTCGTTTACTTCACCGCCGCTCCGTCTACTGGGACGATTCTGATTCGAGGGGACACTTCCCTCGATTCTCACCCAGTATATCCACAAGTACTCTTTGTTAATGCTTTACACCATGATAAATTTTATAACTTGTTGAAGTGTATACATGTTCCTTCCCGATTTTTGGATAAATCGGCATTAGAGAAACTCGGCATTTACGAGTCAGTCTGTACTTTACTACGGGTCACGGGGATGCCTGGGCTCATTACTATGAGAGGCCACACCTTCTTAGAGCCGAGTCTTGAGTTTCTTAGCTCTTTTACCTTCTCCCCAGATGCACATAAGACTGACCCCGACAGTTCTTCAGTCTCCTTCAGGTTGTTTAACCGGACTTTTCCGATGCCTCTAGCGGAGTTTGGTAGGTTACTTGACCTCACCTCCTCGGGTGTGACGTCAGACTAGAGGAAGGTTTACCGTCAGGTTTGGCGGTGCCTAGCCCAGACCCGTTTCCAGGAGCGTAAGCTCCACCAGGTCCACCATCCCCCCGTTCGTTGTTTTCTTAGACTGATGGGAAGCTCTATTTTCGGCCGAAAGGAGCCGAACAACATTACCAACAACGAGCTCTCCATCCTGGGCGGTTATCTGAACGTCGACTGTGAAGGTCCTTTTACCTTCAACATTGCCTACCTCACCGCCTAGTACCTCCGCGACCAGGGGAAGAAGGAGGCGGGAACCATTGCCTGCGGTGGCATAGCCACCATTCTCGCCCGTCGCCTTTTTCCCACCTGGCCACGTGACATGCAGTACCTCGAGGGAGAGAGGTCACTGAGTCTGGCCGCCATGCTCGCTCAGCATTGGCTAACCCCAGACTACCAGACTTGGAATATTGACGGCTCCTTGTCTGTTGACTTACCTTGCGACAGTCTCCCCCGTCTTGAGCCCTTACCTACTGTGGTAAAGGGCCACCGTCTGCCTGCTTTGCCTCTACTTCACCTTCCACTTCGCCTCGTCCACCTCTCGCTTGCACCCGCCGCTAAGAAGCGGCGAGTTGAGACCGGAGAGGGGTCTACACCTTCGGGAGTACCCACCTTCCACAAAGCCTACTCCCGATCCGACCCCTACTCCCACTACTACTACCACTCCTACTCCTACTCCCCGCTCCACCTCCCACCGACCGAGCACGATCGAGCCGGTCTTTTCCGGCTTCTTTTAGACCACCTCCTCTCTTTGTAGCGCCCGCGTCCAGGGACCAAGGGGGCGCAGCTTCTGCTTTGTTGATTGAGCTTGCAGAGCGTCAGGCTCGTATGGAGAGGGACATGGCTCTTGCCTTACACCCTCTATACGAGTACCACTTGCGGAGACATAGACCGATCCCAGAGGGTTGGCCACACCCTTCCTTCTTGCAGTACCCAGCTGAGGGGTACCTGGTTTCTGACGAGGAGGAGAGCGAGGACCCAGAGGTGGCGGTGGAGAGAGCTCGCGCTGAGGAGCGGAGGAGGAGAGAGGAGGAGAGAGACCCGGAGTACCAGGGAGAGGGAGATGGCGATGACGACGACGACGAGTAGCTACTGGTCTACTCACTTCCCCAGTTTTCTACTGGTTTGGGGAAGTTCGTCCTTTGTATGTATCTCTTACTCTTTTATTTTGTCTCCTTTATTTTATTATTTTTCTTTTGTTGGTTGTATGTTCCCGTTCCCCATATTTCTGCTGGTGTATGCTGGAGGACAACGAGGGCGTTGTCCGTTTTGGTTTGGGGAGGGTATTGCATCCATTTGAGTCTGCATTTGCATTTGTTTTTGCATTCACGTTTATTTTTTAGCTTGCATTGTTGTTTATTTTCATTTAAAAAAAATAAAAATCCAAAATCCAAAAAAATTGAAAAATTTCAAAAAATTCAAAAAAATATTCACGTTTATTTCTGCATATAGGTTGAGTCGGAACGGTAGATTCCCATGATGACAATGCACTATAACTTGTCTTTTTGCTTGAGCCTTGCAGTTTTATTGATAGTTATTAGCTTTGTCATACGCATAGTCTACGAATTTCTGTTCAAATATAAGCTGACTGTTTAGACTTGACCTATAAATTGGCAAACTACTTAAAAATTCTGAGTTTTTAGAGCCATAACTGGTGACATTCATGACCAGTTCATTAGGAATTTTGAGTAGTACTCCTTGCATAGCATGTTCGTCTTTTTGCACATTTATGACATTCAATTTCTCGTCAAATGCACATATTCGGGTTTGTGGTTGGTGTCACATGCAGGGAGGTGTTTGCAAATTTCCCTTCCCTTATACTTTTCACCCATTTAGCTCCAAATTAGCCAAAACTTGCCTTTTTGACCCATTAGCTACATTCCAAATTAAGCCTGCCTAGTCAAGCTAGTTTAGTATGTTCTTTTGTGGTATGAGTTTTCGTCTGAAGTTTGGCCGTATCCCTTTTGTATGGAGTTGTTGGAAAACGTGGAAAAAGAAAAAAAAAATGAAAATGAAAAAGAAAAGAAGGCTGGAATGTGAAAGAAAGAAAGAAAGAGAGAATGTGAAAATGGAGGAAACAGACGTGTTCCTCTTGTCTGAGTTGAGAAGATGTTCGAAGATGTACAATCGAAAAAGGTTGATTTGGTTCAGTTAGTTATTTCAGACGGTGTTTAAAAAAGGGAAGTTTGTGACCGTCTGACTCCTCCGTTCTATCCCACTTTTTTTTGAGGAGATTGTGTTTGAGTCTAGTGAGTTGTGTGCTGAGTGAAGGGCACTCGTACTTAGTCTTTTAGTCAGTTGAGATTCGGATGGTTTCATTATGGTCCTGTTAGGAACTAGCTTGACGCTTTTACCTCCACATTTCCATAACATGTTTTGCCTTTTCTCACCTGAACCTCACTATTCCCCAAATTATTTGCAAGCCCTCGGCTGTGACAGACATTATTGGTTGGAATTTGTGCATTAATACTTGAATTATCTTTCATTTTTGTTGCATGCATGCTATGTAGGTCGCAGTTAGGTGAGTGACTGTCTTTTCTTCTCCCTCTTACATATAACATTCACCCTATGCTTCATGAGAGAAGAGTGACCACGAGAGAGTCCAGTTTTGTTGGTCTTGCAAGGTCGATAGGTCAGCTATATTTCTGAACAGCTTATAATTCGTTTGCGTATTGACTGCTTAGCTTTAACTGTTAATTTTTGTTGCATTAAATTGGCTCAAGTAGACAAGTTAAGCTAGCTCTGAGTTATTTTTCCGTTCCATTAGTGTTTAGTTTTGAGTTTACTCGAGGACGAGTAAAGGTTCGGTTTGGGGAGATTTGATACGTGCCTAATGTATAGTCTTTTTAGCCTATTTCAGCACGTATTTCTATGCATTTTCATATTGTTTTTATGATATTTTGCCCCGAATTGGCTACTTTGGTTCGTTTTGTCCATTTTGTAGAAATGAAAGCAAAAGTAGTGGAATCGTACCCTTTTTCGTCCTTTTTGCATGCATTTAGAGGAGACGGGATTTTCCTGAGTGAGATACTGTGTTTGGAAGCGTCGTGGCACGCAATACGAGGCACTTAGACGCGGACTTGAGCTGAAATGAAGATATACTTACTCGATCGAGCAGTTTACCACTCGATCGAGTGGTTTTTACTTCCTCTGATGATCGATCGAGTAGTTTTCTACTCGATCCTTAGCTTGCACAAAGACCAAGTCCTCGATTGAGTAACTATTTGGTCGATCGAGCTGTTTTGACTGAAGGGTCGGTCGATCGAGCTGTTCTGGCTGAAGAGTTGGTCGATCGAGTGGTTTTAAACCACTCGATCGAGTGGTTTTGATGGGTTTGGGCTTTAATTAGCCCGCGTGATGTTTTATTTCGCTAAAACTTATTTTGTTTGCTATTTAAGCACGCATTACTTGGTTAATTAGTATTATCTTTCATATTATCAAACTCTCTACTGTCAAACATTATTACGTTGCTTTTCTTCCTCCACTGTTACTTTATTCGGGATTGCTTTTACTCGGATTTTGTGTTCTTTACGCCGGATTCGCATTGATTGTAATTCCTTCTTTTCCTTTAATAATAAAAATCATTTGGTTGTTCTAATTTCTCATTTGTGTTATTATTTCTTTTGCCCTAATTTTCCTTATTGCAATTTATTGTTTATTTATAATGTTTTCTGCTGGGAATAATTTAATTGCTGTTAGTTTAATTACCGATATGAGTAGCTAAATTCCCTTCATGTTGGGATTAGGGAATCTGCGGTAGAAATATGATGATGTAGTAAATGAATTAGACGAATTGATTATGAGACCCTGTCACTATAGCAATTTAACTGTAATTTCCGACCTAGTTGAGTGCACGCTTCTATGTCACCCTTTAATCTGGCTAAAATTAATCCCGGATCGAAAGATTGGACTAAATAGGCCTGCTATAAACAGTAGACTACCCTAATGAGGACGAAAGTTAAGTTAGTGGTATTTTAGGATAGAAAATGGACCGAAAGGACCTTTCCACATCCGTCTCACATTAGTTCGTTTGAATCATTTACAGCTGAGTTATTGGACTACCGTAGTGAACCGAAATCCCGACATGTCCCTCTCTTCTTGATAGTTTAATCATATTTTATTGTCTTTACTGCTCTTTACTTTAATTCCCTTCCTTTCAAACTTCGTAGTTTAGAATCAAAATTCAAACAACCCCCAATTGTTACTCCAGGACTAGAATTAGGCAACTGTTAATTACATTACCTCCCTGTGGATTCGATACTCGACTGCCTCTACTACATTTTAGTTGAGACCGTTAGGTTTTATCTTTGATAGGGTTGCGATAGCCGTGTCACGTACCACAATCATTGGCAGAGTATCCTAGGCCTTGCCATCTAAAGATAACGTTAACTGAAGGAAATGTAGATCTATATACATATTTAACATACTCATATATGTCTAATTAATTTGTCATAAATTAATAAAGGTCTTATGCATGCAAACAATAAAATGAATAGAGGAGAAATCATGTCCTTACATTCAATATTTCGGCTATTAGGGCACAAGAGAGATCTCCTTTCTCTTCTTGTTCTTGAGCTTTTCCAATGGAAGAACAAAGATCTAAGGGTAAGATCTCTCCCTAAGCTTTATACCCAAGGCTTTCTCTTAATTAGAATTAATATTATGAGTACTAGATAATATTAATTCTTGTAGAAAAATGACCCAAAAATATTGTTTGTGCTCTTGAATATTCGGTCAAGAGTAAGGGGATTTTTGGAGTTTATTTCTCTAGAATTCTCATAAATTGTAGAGAGTATTCTTCATTTTCTTACACTAGAAAATAAGAAGCATGAATGAATGAGTAAAGTGAAGAGCTCTCTTCTCTATTGTTGTTGGTGGCCGAAAAAGAGAGCATTGGGTAGTATGCCCAATGCCTCTTATTTTTGCTCTTCTCAAAAGCTTAGGCTTGCAAGGCTAGTAGGTAGTCTTTAATAATTATGTTTTCCACTAAAATGAAAAGCACAATATTAACCCAACACCCCTCTAATTTCGGCACTTTTATAATAAAATGGATGGTCCATTTTATTTTATCATTTGTCAAATTTGTCACATGTAACATGTTACATGACATGTTACAATGAAATGTATTTTTATCATATTAAAAATCAACATACTCATAAAATATGTCATTTACAAAATTGACTAGTAATTCGTAATTACTCGTACCAAAAAGTTTCCAAATTATAAACTACAACATTCTGTATTTATAATAATTTATTCATTCCGTTTCAATTGTTTCTTTAAACAATAATTTCATCCGAGTAATGATACAATTCGATTACTCAGACCGTATCTCATTTAATCACATTTCAATTTGATACGTAAATTTTTACTTCCAAAATCGCCCGTCAATTTTTCAAGTAATTTAATTAACTCGTAACGTTATACGATTAATTAAATAATCAATTAAGAGTGTTGCCCTATAGGTATGACCTAGGGGGTCAACTGATCACCACCGTCACACGACAGTAATGTCAAACTCTAGTCAGCCAATCATTACCGATATATGTTGACCAGTTGACAGTAACAATATTACTTCCCAATTGTATTCTTAAAATGAGATTTAGTAATGATATTTAAATCATGTGATCGCACTATTGTTGAGGACACATTTCCCAACAATCTCCCACTTGTCCTCGACAAGTGTGCGTCACCAATTCTCTTGTCCTATTACTATCTCCCACTCAATGCAAGGTGTCTTTCGGTCGTACTTGCAAGTGATCATATCGAGAGTGGTTTCCTCGATCCGGAGAATAACGATTGACCGGATTTATCCACTCGGATACCTTCCGAGCGTGGCCACGCATTTCCGATTCATTTCTCCTCGAGTGGCCCCCGAGATATTGTTATAACCCGGACAAGGGGATGGACAATTCCTATCGCACTCATTCCCTTCGACTAGCCACGAGCATCATAACCCAAAATATGCCCATTTGACCCCATTTACGAAGGTCGTAGTAACACAAATCAAAGTTAATCAAACTCGTGCCATCTTAGGTGAATAGTCTTTAGTCAAAAGAATCGACTCATTAGAATACTATAGCAGCTCTCGCCACGACCAGGCTATATAAATTTGCCGGAACTCTATAAGCGGTCATTAGGCCCGACAAGGTGTTCCTAACATCTCGCCTATGTGATCGACTAGTCATCTCACATGACTGTATGGCACTTGAACTTGCCATCAATCGCATCACACTCTAGTCACTTCGAGACGTCACCTCATACAAGTGACTATGGGCGAATACAATGTTAATCCTTGTTCACTTTAACGGGGTTCAATTGTCTCCACAACCCGTTTGGATGTAACAAACTATAATAAAAGAGTTTTAAAAATAAAACTCGAACGACAAATGTGATTATCACATATGAATAGTCAATGCTTGATTACTATTTCATATTCTATAATCTAATTTGATCTTGTACGTAGTTTTTCATTTCAATTCAATTGAAATGACATGACTCATCATGTTTAGCCTTTGAGAAGGCTTTGGTTAGTAGGTTTTATCAACTTCTTGTACCTTACTCAACCTTACTACATACTTGTTTTCCTTTGTAATGTATACATTTGCATTACAAAACTTCCTGAGTACGTGTCGAGATCCAATCAAGACATAGGCCCTCTAGCCTAAGAAAAGCTCCCACTGTTTTCACAAAAGGGACTCATGTTTCTTACACATCTCATGATCGCAAGTGTACTTAATTTCCGTTATAAAATCTCTCATTGTTCTTTATTGCCTAGAACGATTCTAGAAAATCTACTTCTTAATTAACATTGCCACAATGGTATCTTAACCATCCTAGTGTGTTTTGATTATGGTTTTGTCGGAAACCATGCGCAATCTCAATTGTCAATTGTCACTTGTGTAACACCCTTACACAATATTGCATCATAAACACTTTGCTTTACTTCCTTAATGCTTCTGCAAG
The DNA here is from genome assembly GCF_048544455.1 of Silene latifolia. NCBI lineage: Eukaryota > Viridiplantae > Streptophyta > Magnoliopsida > Caryophyllales > Caryophyllaceae > Silene > Silene latifolia. Next base: position 103,360,509 of record NC_133536.1, on the reverse strand, counting down.
CACTTAAGGGTAATCTTTATAGCTTACTTGGTAAAGATTACTTAAATTCGATTTTTGAAAACAATTCATCATACTCAAGGTATATGAAGTGTTATACATCATTTCTTTTTAATTGATTCGGCAGCGGAAGCAAATGAAATCAATCAAATATGTTCAATTTAATTGAACTAGTCATGAATCTTATCAACATAAGACTTCTTACTGACGCTAATATCATGTGGATTTATCTTCATAAATCCGGATATTCAAGATGTATTATAATACTCCAAAAGTCTTAAATCATTCTCAATGATCAATATGTCATCCACATATCGGACCAATTAAAATTCCGTAACTCCCACTAAACTCCATGTATAAACACAACTTCTCGATTTATCGAGAAATGTTTTATCACATGATCCAAAATGTTGATTCCAACTCATTGATGTCCTACTTAAGACCCTCTCTTAAGTTTCACATTATCTTAGGATTGCAAGAATCTTCAAAACTCAAGATATGTATTGAATACATTCCTTCTATTGAAGAAGCGGGTTTTAGATTCACTTGCTACGTATTTCATAACCTCATAATGAAATACAATCCTTAAGAAGATCCAAATAGACTTAAGCATTTCAACTAGTGCAAAACCCTTTGCAACCAATCTTGCTTTGAAATATCTCTTTATTAGTGCAAAACCCTTTGTCACTAATCAAGCCCTTTCGTTTCGGATTTTCACGGCTCTTGGCCTTGTATTGAGTTGTGACTTAAACACTCTTATGTAAGTCATATGTTCATTACTTTCTAGAAGTAATCAACTTGAATCAACCAATTTCTTTTGTAAGTTATAAGCTTTTTACTTTCTTAAAAGTAGCATGAATTCATCATTTTTAACAAGTGACGAATTTAACCTCCTAGGTTTTAAAGAAACAATATTTTACACAAAACGTCTCATGTAGCCAAGACAGACCAGTTTCTTGCGACATAACATCTTTGTGGCTCTTTGAATAATTTCTCCCACTCTGTCTTCTAGAAATAAACTTGTATTTTAGAAAGACAGCTTCATGAGCCGCAAACCCGTCGTACTCGTGATAATTGAAAGGGAAAAATGAGCATTTGTTTCTTGTGAAAACTTACAAATATGGCACATTACCATTTCATATCTCATATGATTTAGTGGAAAATAAATTAGACAAAAATGATAAATTCCCCAAAAGGATCAAGTAACTCAAAGTAACTTGATTGAAGTCCAAACCATATCGAATAGCGTTTGATTTCTTATCCAACCACACATTGTACCATAATGTGTGTTAAGAGAGATTAACTTGTGATACTATATCACATTTGCTTTGGCTTATATCAAAGTCTTCACTTTGATAATCCCATCACGACTAAATCGTGATTTCTTTAACTCTTTAAACTTCTTTAAAGATTTTCTATTTACCTTATTAAGTTAACACATTAGCGTCAACTTAAATCGTTGGTAAAAGAGAATGATCAACCTATTATGGATCAATGATTTATAACCTCGATCTCCTTTTCAACCAAAAGGCACGAGACATCTTGCTTTGAATACAAGATACGCATATACCATTAACAATCTAATGGTTTCAAGAGTACTCGACAACTCTTTGCGTTCATCATTCAAAATTTAAGGTTTAATCTTGGGTTACCAATTTGAATCTTACATCATCTACATGATATATCATTCTTAGTTTGGTTTAGAATATAATCACCTTGATAATGGGCTTGCCATACATCAAATCGTGGTGTATAGGGTCACAAAAGTGAAACCTCTTTTGTATCGTAACAAGTTTATATTCTTATTTAGAGTTTATGCACTTAATAGTCACAATTAAGTACCACTTTAAATCCAAAAACTAGATTGAGTACACAATTACTCTATCTCTCGATTTCATTGTTGCTAGTCGTCATATTCTATTCATCCTATGTATCCAATACAATGATGAAAACCTCCACTGGTTTCTAATATTGACGAAGTAGTATTAGCAAAATTTATGTTTAATCAAATAAACATCTTTAAAGAAGAAGGTCCCATTAGATGTCCCACAACTAACTTGTTGATTCTTCAATAATTTGGGGTAGTTTCCTTTCTCGTGTCCAACATTTTAAGACAATGGAAACTTTATCGGTCGGGATTGATAGGTTTAGTATCGTTATTCTCAACAACTTTACCTTTAACATTACCTAGTATCAATTCCATAATAATCTTTACTTCTTGAACCTCGTCCTCATCTTAACGGTTTAAGAGAATGCTCCCACTCATTTCAATGAGTCTTTGCTTTGAGAAGCAAAATTGAATTTCATGAAGAACACTCTTCATTTGTTCGCTTTAGTCTTAAAAACTTTCATTGAGGTGGTTGCGTTATTTTGGTCAATTACGAATTCTGAAAATCTAATCACCAAAACAATTTATCGCTTCAAGGTACTTAATACATTTAAGTATATGAAACATAACAATCCATTGTAAGTAGATGTGTTAGTCAAGAATCAAAAACCTGTTTGATAATGAATAACTTTAATCTATACTCTTTACAAGAGATCCTTAGCAATGGTTAATTTGAGGTCTTAAGAAGAAGAATCAAATTTTGTCTTTGGTTACGATGTTTTAATGGAGATTTGAATCAAAATCGAAATGATATCGTATATGAATTGTGGTAAAGAAATAGAACAATATGATAACGGAATAATGGAAAACATAACATTTATCGTTTTATAAATACTTGTAAATAACAAGTAAAGCATTTACATAGTGACCTCTACCCAACTATGATAAATGATTCCAAGACCCAAATTCATATTAACTTGGGCACGGTAGGGCCGATTCATCCCTTATCAATATAACTCGGTGGATTAACTCTTTAATCGATTCTACTTTTAGAACTCTTGGTCGATAAAATTACATTAACTTTTATCTTTAGCCCAAAACACATTCGACAAGGGCACGGTAGGGCCGATACATCCCTTATCAAAAAAAATTTTGTTGAGTTCAATCCAAATTTCGAATAAATGTGTCCATGATCCAAATCCATATCAACTTGGGCACGGTAGGGCCGATACATCCCTTATCAACATGAATTCGGTGGATTAACATTCATCACCCACTTCCCCTACGTAACAAGGTTTGTACCCCGGTAGGGCCGAGTGCACTCCCTCGCGAAATAGGTTTTCATGGTTTCTACTATTTGGTAAGGCTATATCTCAATTGATTGTTTTAGCGAGAGGTCATGTCAATTTATTATCTATCACGTTTTAAGTGAACTAAAGCGGTGAACTACGATAATTCGAATTGACACGGTCGATAAACTCGATAAAATAAGACAATGCATGTTTAGTTATGGCGATTTAGCGATGCATGTGACATAAAATAAAATGCAAGCATAAAGATAAATAAATCCTAGTATGGCCTTTCCTAAAATAGAAAAACTATTAATCTATTACATATTCGGAAACCAACTCCATTGGTCCCTTGAACTTCGGTTGTGGCACGCATCTCGAGGTAACACCGTCTTTATGTATCGTCATTCTTGAAGAAATCCGTCTTTTGGAACTCCTAATGAATAAAATTACATAATAAATTACATAATTTCCTATTATACATTTGTAACTAAAATAAAATAAATCTATTAAATATTACAAAACGGTGATACGAGATCACAATAAAAATTACAACCGAATCGATATTCCCATACATTTCGGAAATACCAATTAAAATCTAAGGCCATACTAAGTAAAAATACATAATTCAAAATTACATAAATTAAAATTATGACAATCATAAGAAAATGCAGCATTATAATATGTATAAACATGCTCAATTTTTATGCTAAATCGCCTTTTAATTAGCCAATATCGTATATTACTCGGTTTTTACGGATTTGCGTGATTTCAACATTTTATAATCACAAATATGCATAAACTCATATTTATGCACTAGTTAATTACCCTAACCACTTAGGACTCAAAATATAGTCTTCACTAGTAATTTGACCATAATTAACTTTTATTTACAAATTTGTTCATAAATGGACCAAAATTACAAAAATAAGCTATTAAACTTCAAATAAATCCAAAAATTTCAAATAAATTCAAAATTTGAAATTTAAATTCATGAACATTCTGGAAAAATTCCATGACACTCATAATGTTCAAAATCTTAGGTTAAAAATTTCGAAATTTTTCCGGAAAAACAATGTTGCGGTTTATCGATATTTAATAAAATAATCATAAAAACATGGAAAAAATTATTTTCATTAACTTTTCAATTTTAGATCTGAAAAAATATAATAAAATGCAACATTAGACGTTTTTCCTTAGTCATAGGTTATGTTTTATTAATTTTCAACTAATAATGTCACTATTTATGCCATTTTTCTTCAAAAATTCATAAATCATGCTAAAAGACTTCTTTATAGCCAATTATTTTACACACATCTTGTAAAATTGCATGTGACAACATATAAATTTTCTATGACCAGATTCGAAATTTAACTCATATTAACCTATTTTTCTCTTAAATTCATATTTAATAATGAAAAAATCATTTTTCGAGCATAACAAGTGAAAAAATTATGAAAAATTACAGGTTATCTCAAAATAATATATGTGATAACATATCCAAAGATCAACTTAAAATTCGAAGTATAGCTAATTTTCGACCAAAAATGACATTTTTACTCATAAAATCACATTTAAATGTCATTATTATTATATATGAACAATAAAAATCCGAAAAATTAACCCAAAAATCCTAAAACACTTTAGGACCAGAAATATTAACATGCATGTAATTATTTCGTGATATATCATAATAACACAAATTTTACAAGTTTTATTTTGTTATTCATATAACTCGGAAAAACTTTTAACCAATTTGCATGCAAACAACCGTGGCTCATGATACCGATTGAAGGAAATGTAGATCTATATACATATTTAACATACTCATATATGTCTAATTAATTTGTCATAAATTAATAAAGGTCTTATGCATGCAAACAATAAAATGAATAGAGGAGAAATCATGTCCTTACATTCAATATTTCGGCTATTAGGGCACAAGAGAGATCTCCTTTCTCTTCTTGTTCTTGAGCTTTTCCAATGGAAGAACAAAGATCTAAGGGTAAGATCTCTCCCTAAGCTTTATACCCAAGGCTTTCTCTTAATTAGAATTAATATTATGAGTACTAGATAATATTAATTCTTGTAGAAAAATGACCCAAAAATATTGTTTGTGCTCTTGAATATTCGGTCAAGAGTAAGGGGATTTTTGGAGTTTATTTCTCTAGAATTCTCATAAATTGTAGAGAGTATTCTTCATTTTCTTACACTAGAAAATAAGAAGCATGAATGAATGAGTAAAGTGAAGAGCTCTCTTCTCTATTGTTGTTGGTGGCCGAAAAGAGAGCATTGGGTAGTATGCCCAATGCCTCTTATTTTTGCTCTTCTCAAAAGCTTAGGCTTGCAAGGCTAGTAGGTAGTCTTTAATAATTATGTTTTCCACTAAAATGAAAAGCACAATATTAACCCAACACCCCTCTAATTTCTAAGACTTTTATAATAAAATGGATGGTCCATTTTATTTTATCATTTGTCAAATTTGTCACATGTAACATGTTACATGACATGTTACAATGAAATGTATTTTTATCATATTAAAAATCAACATACTCATAAAATATGTCATTTACAAAATTGACTAGTAATTCGTAATTACTCGTACCAAAAAGTTTCCAAATTATAAACTACAACATTCTGTATTTATAATAATTTATTCATTCCATTTCAATTGTTTCTTTAAACAATAATTTCATCCGAGTAATGATACAATTCGATTACTCAGACCGTATCTCATTTAATCACATTTCAATTTGATACGTAAATTTTTACTTCCAAAATCGCCCGTCAATTTTTCAAGTAATTTAATTAACTCGTAACGTTATACGATTAATTAAATAATCAATTAAGAGTGTTGCCCTATAGGTATGACCTAGGGGGGTCAACCGATCACCACCGTCACACGACGAATAATGTCAAACTCTAGTCACCAATCATTACCGATATATGTTGACCATTGATGAAGAATAATATTACTTCCCAATTGTATTCTTAAAATGAGATTTAGTAATGATATTTAAATCATGTGATCGCACTATTGTTGAGGACACATTTCCCAACATTAACGAGTTTAAACTCGCTAACTTTGGACCCTTTGCTTAACCCTTTATGCACCATATACTTGCCCATTTCATTAGCCTGTAAGTGTTTTAAACTCCTCAGTCACAAAGTTTCAAATTACATGCTTACAGTGAGCAAATAAAAAATCGAAAGTCAAAAATAATAATTCAGAAGACAGTTTAAAGTTATAAACTGACTGAAGTTAGAGAATTTCTAAACTGACTGAAGTATTCAATTGGTAACTTTAACCAAAAATTATAAAACTTTAATTCGCAGATTGCAAAACTTTAATGATCAAACTTTTTCACATAAAGTGTAACTTTAGTCCTGTTTTATGAAACTTCAATTTACTATCTGTGCAACTTTAATACTTACTTGCTTTTGTGCTCCAATTTTGGATTTAGTAACTTTAACACAACTTTCTGAAACTTTATTTCACAATTTTCGTAACTTTATTTCTTTCCACATATTGGTAACTGTAACCGTGCTTTGTGAAACTTTATTTCACACAAAGTGTAACTGTGATTTTAACACTCAGAGTATTTTTTCACTTCAAATATTCAATTGGTAACTTTAACACAAAATTATAAAACTTTAATTCACAAATTACAAAACTTTAATGCTCAAAACTTTTTCCCATAAAGTGTAACTTTAACACTGTTGTGTAAAACTTCAATTCACTACCTCTGCAACTTTAATACTTAGTTGTTTTTGTACTACACTTTTTTTTCTAGAAACTTTAGCACAACTTTCTGAAACTTTATTTCACTACTTTCATAACTTTATTTCTGTCCACATATTGGTAACTTTAAGAATGTTTTCTCAAACTTCAATTTACTAATTCTGAAATTTTAATGTCCAATTTTTTCCCACTTCAAATTTATGGTTTGTAACTTTAACCATCTTGTACGAGACTTGAATTCACAAATTGTAAAACTTTATAAATAAAACCTAATTCCATTTCAAACTATGAATTAGTAACTTTAAAATGTATTGACTTACAGAGATATGTGCCACGCCTACATAAGGCAAAATGTCAAAATCTTCACCATAGGAACGGTTATCAAGGTATTCAACCTGCTGTGATAGAAAATTTATGCATGCGCAACTGTAATGTTCGCCGGCTAAAACCGGAACAAAGACCTGTGATCCAATGTTGTTAGGATCGGGATTTTACTTTGAATCGATGGGGAGGGTAGGATCGAATCGGCAGAATCGGATCGTAGAATCGTAATATTTTACAAATTCACTAAATATAGTTTTTTATTTGGTAAAAATACATAATTGAAGATTAAAACACTTATTTACACACAAAATATTGATAAAAAATGAGTTTTAGTATCATTTCATGAAATTAGAATTTTACGATATCATTATATAAAAATATATTTTAATATGGTTACTATGGATTCGAATCGTAGGATCGTAAGATCGTAGAATCGTATTATGATACTACCTCTAGAAAATTTCAAATAGATAGGATCGTAAGATTCTACAAACATGATAGAATCGTATGATCCGGGGTCGTTCAAACGTTTTTGGATCGTAAAATCGTAGAATCATAGGATCGAATCGGGATTCACAACTATGCTGTGATCGCAAAAAGACAAGTATTATAAGATGTTCGATCACAAAAAGACACTACAATCCATTTAAAGGCTGCTACTTTAAGTGTTATCAGTTATACAATGAAACATGTAGGTAACATATACCAGATTAGAGTCAAGATGAAAGGCAGATCGACACTCTTCAACCCACATGTCCCAAGCAGTGAATATGTCTTTACTAAGATCCAAAACTTCACCTTTTTTTTGGGCATTCCAAATTTCAACCACAGGACCCTGTCCAAGAATATGGATTACAATGACATATTATGAATAATAATGTAAAACTAAAGCGATAAAAAAATGGGCACATATAATGTGGCTAAGACCAAACCAACAACGGGAAGTGGAGACTGATGCAGTGTTCTCATTTCTGATGTGGTTGAGTAGTATAGACCAACAATCGATCACATTGTTCGTGATTTGCACTCCAGGGTACAAAGACGAAATGTCCTCCCTCGTAATGCAGTAACAGTTGCTGTAAGACACAACTTGTTCCCTAAAAAAAATTGAAATATGGATGTCAAATGCATTTCCCTATAATGGATGAAGTGAACATTAAATTAAACTTATTCAACCTATTATCTAGCTTTTGAAGTCACTTACGTTTTGCTATAGTTGTCGGACTTATAAAAGACGTAATCCATTACGTCCTTCCTCTTGCTAAAAACCGTGGTGAACAGTCTCTTATTGCGGCGCATTATCTCTGACACTAATAGTTGTTCTGGATCAGGTGGCCCGCAGTCAATAGAGCATACGAGGTTTTCAGGGGCAACAGCCATACATGACAGCTGGGTTTTTGAGTGAAGTAAAAAAGGATGGTGTTCACTGTCAGTTTGCGGAATGTAAATTGAACGAGATGCACTATTTCCTTGGTCAACCCATGCCACCATATCCCCTCCACATAACGCCTTGACATAAATTTCCGACTCTCGCAGATCTCGTAAAACCGAATCTACTTCAGCAGTAGAATAAACCTGAGCGGACCCAATCATTTGGGTAATAGACTCGTGAAGAACCTCTCCTTTTTTAACAGCAGGGCCATCAAGTGCTTCCGTAACAGCCACTTCTACCAGCACCTCATCTACGGTCTCATTATTTTCAACGACAGAAGAAGTATTTTTGGTTATCAAATTCTGTGGTGAATAGTTTCCAGGGACCTCATCAGCAGATAAATGTACCTCCTCAACAACCCTTTCCTCCGGCCCGTATATCTCATTAACATCCTGGGTAGTATATAAATCATTTGTCCCCAAATTAAGGAATGATGAATCTTCATTCAGCGAAACATCCAGTTCATTATCTTTCTTTCCAGATAAATCAAAGGAACCATCACCAGCTTGCTGAATATTTCGAAAATCATCTTCCTTACTATTTTGTCTGGTCACTGGTGCTTCCAGAAAGAAGGGTGCTTTATCCACCAAATCTTTCATTCGCTGTGATAGATCAGCTACTTGAGCAACATGTTGATGAAGTGAATCAGATTCAAAGAATGCTTGTGTGGATTGTGACGGGACAAAGAAAGTTGGATCAGTCTGTGGAGTGGTTAGACGACTAATCCTTGAGGCTGCGTCTGAGTACCATGCATGGAAGACAATTGCGTTCCGCTGCATCTTTAAATAGAGCTCATGCACATCCTACAGATGTAACACATGATACCAACTATCAATAAAAAAACATGTTATCTAAATTTTTCCAACTTCAAATTTATGGTTTGTAACTTTAACCATTTTGGACGAAACTTTAATTCACAAATTGTATAAAAGCTTCAAGTTATTATCTACACAAGTCCAACTAAAAAAAGAATATTTAGACAGAATAAGAAAAGAAAATATTGACTTACATCCACGGCTCTAGCTCGCAATTCCTTGTCATCCTCAACACCAGAAGGTAGTTGAATCTGAATGAACTTCGTATCGGAAGGTATGTCTGACGTAGACGGCAATAATAATTGAGGGGTATCAATACCAATGATCTGATTTGGCTTATAGGAAGGTTGAAGGCATCGGGGATAAATCACAGTTGAAAATTTCTGACGCCCCAAAGACCCACCAATCAGCTCGCCGTCTAACCTCTCGGTAATACTCTGGTCATCCCAATGTTTTATCAATAGGAGGTCATGAATTGAAACTTTACCACGAAAGTCAAACCTCTGTAAATATGCAATCATAAGAAAAGGGATACGGCCGCGCAAGCACGTGATGGGTTTCCGAGATTCGAGACCAGCAGCAACCATACTATCTAACACATATGAACACCAATCAAATTGATTAATGAGACTTACATCTTCAACTGCCGATAGAAGCTTCATGTCAACCCCGTTTGTTGTAGGGGCTAAGAATGTCCCCATACTGAATAACACAAACAATCTGCAGAATGTGTCTCCCCCCTCTTCACCTGCCTCAATATCTTTTAACATCTTCCCTAAGGGAATAGGATTAGAACTTTTTATCACTCCGTATTTCTTCCTCCACCGATCCTTCAGTTGCTTAATTACAAGCTCAGCCGCCTCCTTCTTACGACCAGTAGGTACTAGTTGGAGTTCCTTAGGACCGAGAGGTAACATGAAGCAATCATGTACATCATGCTTAGTCAACAGGAACTCTTTTAATTGAAAGTCAGAGGGCCTAAACACATAGCTGCCATCGTTAAAAGCATCATAAAAAAGTCGTACATGTTCAACAGGGAACTTTTTGAGCCTCATCTCGAGCAGCCCCCAAACCCAATTCTCTTCAATGCTTCTCGCTGCCTATCATTTAGCTCTGAAATCAATTACAAAAGCCTGTGACACTTGCATTTAACAACTATCGAGGGGGTAGAATTAGCAACAGGTAATACTATCGAGGATTTTGAATCAGCAACAGGTTCTACTGTCGATGGAGCTGAATCACCAACAGGCTTCACAGTTTCATCTTTACCAGCCATCTATAAATGACAAAAACACAAAAGCAACATTCATATTCCAGAGTCATATATACAATATACAATAAAGCATACATTAATTGAATGCTTAATTGAAGTTATTAAAATTAAAACAGTTAAAAAAATATATCATTGCAGTTACATAATCAAAAAATTAAAGTTATAATTAGGGAAAATGTTACACACTGCATAAAATACTAAAGTTAAAGATAGACATTGCACTCAAAAAATCAACATTGCAAGATTGCAATTCAAAAATTAAAGATAGACAACGCACTCAAAATCAACATTGCAAGATTAATTGAAGTCATCAAAATTGCTAAAGTTACAGAAATAGATCATTGAAGTTTCATAAACATTCCAATGCAAAAAAAGGAACCCGTTTGATGTATGGGCACTCAAAATGATGACCTAATTAGGGTTAAACTTTCCACTACACAAATTACAAATATAAAGAGCAATCAAAACCCTAACTTGACCGATTAATTGAGGTTATCAAAATTGATACAATTACACAAATAGATCATGGCAGTTTCATACTCATAATAATAAGAAATGGGTACAAATAATGGTTAAAAAAATACAAAGGTAAACTTTATAATAGACAGATAATTATTGAAGGTGAAAAAACTAACAATCGATTGCGATTTGATACTAAGCAAATTGATTTTATGGAAAAGTGAAGTAAAATGAGGATAAAGAGAAAAATACCTGAAGGATGTAGTAAGATGATTGCGTTGCAGTAAAATGAAGAATATCAAGTTGATTTTCTGGAAAATGGATAGAAAATGATGAAGAAGTTGAGTAAAATTAAGTAGCTGAAGAGACAGAGGAAGAAGAATGAACCGCGAAAAATGAGAGAGATGAGAGAGACAGACGTTTTTTTTCTGAAAATGAATTTTAGAAAATTGAAAAAGTGTTAACGTGGGGAATTGGGTAAAATTGCATGATTAATGTCTGCATGGGGAAGTGGATGTGTGCTTAAAATCTCAGCCATTCATTTCTTAAGATCTAAGGGCTAAGAATTGGACTTATGGACTCACTTAAGGGAAGAGGACTCATTTGATCTCAATTATATATATATATATATATATATATATATATATATATATATATATATATATATATATATATATATATATTCTGGAATTATACTAATTTTAATCATATTCATTTCTACTACACAGCTACAAACAATGGCCATGTTGATACTCAGAATGGTGGAAACGGGGGATAAGCCATCTGAAGAAGAGTTGGTTATGGTTCGGCAAGTCATAAAGGAAGCAGGGGAGAAGATGAAAAAAGCGGGCATGCAAAGTGAGAAAGACATGGCAAAGGATCAAAATGGGGTAGATGAAGAGGAAGCCATGAAGGCAGGGGAGAAGGAGGTGGAGGTGGGAGCCGAAGACACGTTCTTATCATCTCCAATTCCGGCTTTTGACGAGGTATTACCTACTACGACTAGTTTATAATTGCTGTATATATACTAATTAATTAAATTTATTATTTAAAGTAGTGCATGTATATATACTAATTAATTAAAAATGTGAAGGTCGTTTGCAAGAAGCCTTGTGTTCTTTACTACAAAACCCCTACAGTAGCATCGGGCAGAATTGTTGTTGCTAGGGGAGTAGCGTTCTATTATGACCAGATTCAAGAAGTTGAGGTTAAAGGAAATCAAGGCATTGCCCTCCGTGAGGGATGGAGGGAAGTGGAAGTGATCGAGTTATATCTGGAGAAGTATGGTACTCTAATAGTACCACGTAGTGACAATTGCCTTTTGCAAGATGTCGTGGGTTCTATTGTGCAATGGCCTGAAGCATTTATTAGTGTTGACATCTCCGGGGTAGTTATGCTAAAGCGAACGCATTTTATATAATGAACGCCTTTAAATTTATTAGGGTAACCTTGTCTAACATATAGTAAGTATTTGAATTTTTACATTTTCAGGTGTTACACGAAGCCATTATGGATGAAATTAGGACAACTACGTCAACACCCATAGTCACTGATTCGACTGCCTCTCCACCCAAAATTCAAGAGGTAGTAATAATTTGAAAAATAGATTGTGAGTTTTTCCTTTTTTTTGGTTATTTAAATTATATATGACGTCTCGTGTAATGTATATATTTTTTTTTTTCTAAATTGTAGACCGGGGTTAAATCTACTCTTGCTGCACACAACGTATCGCACCGATGATTATAAGCAAAAATTGAATAGTCCAACGTTGGTAGCTTTGCACCAGCTGGCTGAAAGGAAGCTAGTTATCGGGGAAGTACTCATGATTGACATCGGAGAGGATGTTATGGGCGAAGGTATAACTATTTTTATAGATGGGGAATCACTGTGTCATTTCTCGACCTTGACGAGTTAGATGCTATGCACATTGTAATTTGGATGAAGTAAGTTTTTTAATTAAAACTTGGCATTTGGTTTTACGAATAGTGATGTTTATTTAAATCATCAATGAAAATAACATTCTTCGTTCCATTTGACGTAATAGGTACCTGTGTACACACATCACTGAGGGGAACTATGTTTCTCATGACTACGGATTCGTGTCACATGAATTGTTCTCTCAGAAGTCCTTTGGATACAAATACAGAGAGTACATCGATAAAATTGCTGAACGGTTGATGACGCCCAAAATCCTATGGTTTGCCCCATACAATGAGAATCAGTATGTATAGTACTTTAATATAATGAATCACGATCCTGTTCATATATTAACACGCTTACATGCATGTATATGAACTAACAGTTCAATTTTCAATATTTCATAGCAAGCATTGGCTGCTAATGGCAATCAATGTGAAAAAAGGCATAGTGTACTGGATTGACTCTTGCGGACATAATCCCACGACAAATTTGTAAAGATGATGACTGAGTAAGTTTACAACCTTATATTACATTATAATGTCAATTGTTATTGTATGACCTTTGAAGACTAGGCTCCTTTAAATGTCCCATCAGTATTACTGAGCCAAATGCTAATTATAATTTCCTGTATATATTTATGAATTAGGTGTTTCAAGCAATTGGAGCATCACATCCAACTTTTATCACGATAAAAGTAAGTGTATTCTTAATAATTACTCCTATCATTTAATTTATGTTTATGCGAGATGTTGATCTAATTTAGCTTATTTGTATGTGATTTATATAATAGTCTCCTCTACAACCAGACGACAAACAATGCGCCTTTTACTGTTGTCGGTCCATGTGGGAGATTATCACCCGAAAATATACCAGCATAGAGTCACCGGTTAGTGTGTTTTAATAACTATTTCCAACATAACTTGGGTTTAATTCTGTGTAATGTTCCACTTATTCTGTCTATTTTGATTAAGTATATTTTCATTTGTAGTTCCCACCTTCAATCAACAACAAAGACCCAACCTATTCGAAGGAAGACATCGCCGACATGAGAAATAAGTGGGCCACTTATTTTCTTTCATTACCAGAGTTTCAATAGTTCGCTCATTATGTATGTGTGTATATAGAGCCCTGTGTATTTAGTTTTGGTCACCCTATTTATAATATTTTGATGCTGGGTTGAATAGATCAATCTGTGTAATATTCTGATATTGCAGGATTGAAATTTTGCAATCTTGCAATGCTTTGAAATGCTATTTTGCGAGCATTTCAAATGAACCTCGCTATCGCAAAAATTAGCATTTCAAAGAAATTTCTTGAACTGCTAAAACAATTTTTTAAAAAAAATATTTATAAATTCGATTACGGTCAAAAATAAAACCGTGGTCAATAAATCTATTAAAAACGGTCGCATTTAAATAGAAACCCGTTGACATATTCATCCATAATATAACGATTTAATAATCATAAACCGTTGTCGAATTCATGACATTTAAAATGGTTTAATAAGCATAAACCGTTGTCATATTTACTATTTTACAATGGTTGTGTTTCAGTAAATTTGTTGTCATAGGTTTCCGTAGAGCATTCAAACTAATACTACCATGGTTTCAATATTATAGACAACGGTTTTTGAACCGTTCTTAATATTGTATTACGATTATTTGAACCCGTTATTTACATTTCATAACGGTTCCGCCTTTTTAACAACCGTGGTCACGGAATAACAACGGTCGATGTAATAATGGTTCCGTATTTTGTATTACAACGGTATATCACCTTATCTAACCGTTGTTACACCGATTATTTGGCGTAGTGTATCCACATTATCTCTGTAGTCACCACTTACGTTCTCTTGGTAGGCTCCACTTTGATGAGCATCATTAAAGAAACTCCCGGTGGCATAGTGCGGTCCCGCCCAAGGACCAAGCAAGTGTCCATCAGCGTGAGGAATCCTATGACTCCAATCTGAGGGTTGGATACCATAGGCCCTGAATACCCCGGAAGTGTTCCCATACCGGGACCAAATGTTAGGGCGTTCGGTCGGCCTTATCCCTTGGTTATAGGTGAACTCATGCATGTCCCTTAGGACCAAGGATTTTTTTTCACTTTCTCAATTAGGTCCGCCATGGGGCACCGGTAATCATAAGCCGGTGGTGGTTGGTTATATCCTCCCACGAAAGACGACTTGTGCATGGAGTACCGTGGAGGGTCATGGTGTGGCGAAGGTTCGCGCATGAAATAAGAGGAGGGGGTGTAGGTGGAGTGTCTAGGTCGATCAAAGGGCGATGAGGGCACGGGCACATAAGAGGACGATGGGGCATGCGGATAAGTCCTAGGAGGGTCGGAAATGAGTTGAGGGGTTGGTTCCCCTTGCACCGCTTCACCATTAAGGGTGTAAGTAAGATTTTCGGGGACGAGGTAGGACCGTTCTGGAGGGCGAGGTGGGCTAATTCGGGTAAGTGAGAGGTTTCGGGCAATCTCCCGGTTGCAAAAGCCTTCTGTGTTCACTCTCCATGAGTATCCCTTTTTGTTATTCCTATCCACTACCCAAAACATGCCCTTCATGTAGGAAATGTCGAAGTATGGCACCTCCATACTCATGGGTCTATCAACAGCCCCCAGCTCATAACCCAAGAGGATCTTGGCTAGCCTAGTCACTAGGGCGCCACAATAAAAGGAGCACTTGTAGGACTTGGTCATCCTCTCAAATGCTAAGCATACCATAGACACGGGGCTAAAGTAAAAACGCCTCTCATAGTATGGATTGAGGTAGGAGCTTAGGATTAGTACTTCCGAGGAGTTGAGTTTGCTAGGGTCCCTTATTCCGTAAAGGAGGTTGGTCATTAGGCGAAGGAAAATTTTCAAAACGGGGTGCTCCACATCGTTTGTTTTCGTGACATTAACGTCGGTGTGTTTGTTACCCGTATAAAGGTCGATGTATTTCGTGGCTTTCATTTCCTTCCCCGCCTTGTCAAGAGTAAGGGTGGTCCTCTTTCCTACACTTAACCGTGCCGCAAAGACATCGGTAGATAGATGAAAGGAGGTGTTCTTGAGTCGGAAGCTCACGGTATGGTCTTTTGGATTGTAGATGAAAGAGTGATGTGACCATTATTTGCGCACATTTAGTCCCCTAATTGAGCCTATTTTGCATACTATTATAGCATTTCATGGCCATTTTATCCGTCAAAACCTTCCTATTTGCTTTTCTATCGCATTTCATATGTTTTGTAGAAAAGGAGATAATAAGGCGGAAATTCCCGTCTTTCGTGCATATTTGGAAGCTTATTGATGATATTAGATGGACTAGTATAAAGAGGAGGCAAGAATGATGACCAAAGATGTAGGAATAAAGTGTATATAGAAGGATCAAAGGGTTAAAAGTAAGAATGACGAGAGGGAAGGCATTACAAGAAGAAATCGCTCGAAAACCGAACCAAGGGCTGCTCCTTTGGCTCTGAAAGTATGCTAGATGGAACGGCGTCGAAAAATCAAGTGATCTAGGCTTTTGAATCACTCCAATAGGAGTCCGGATGAGGAAATAACGTCCGTTTTACAATCCGAGCTCAAGATACAGCTCAACCCGCTCGGGTCAAATTCAACCCGCTCGGGTTGAAGCCCAGGACGCCCATATTTCGCTCGGGACGGGCGTATTCCTGGACAGGAAACTTTCCCTTGCTACGTGAACCATAATCCGAGCGTCTTCTCCCAAATCCGCCCGGATTGCATCTCCCGAATCCGCCCGTCTTCTCCTGAATCCGCCCGGATTCCCTCACAGCACAATTTCGTCTTCTTCAAGCTTCAAAGAAAGACGCCCTTCCTTCGAAAAATACCGGCTCCTCCCTGCTCAATTTAAAAAGTGTAATTACTAGTTTAGCCCTTAGTTAACCCTAATGCATCCACCTAATTTCCACTATAAATACCCCATTTGTAATAATCAAATCATCAAGTTTTATTAGATTAGAACCAAGTTTTATTAGATTAAATCAAGCTTTCTTAGATTAGATTAGGAGTAGATTAGAATAGATTAATCTCAATCTTTCCACACAAATTACACATTAATCTCTCCTTAATTATTGTTCAAGTTTATTATTCAAGTTTATTATTGGGTAATTGAAGATTATTGGGTTATTATTGGGAGATTGACAACCTTCCATCAATCATCAATTTCTTCTATTATTCTTTGCATTATTATTTTGGAATCTCCATAGGTATAACTCTCTTAATCCTTGTTTTAATTATTGTTAATCTTTCTTACTTGTTCATCATGTTTTACCTTGTTAATATGATTGACAACCTTGTTAGCATGTTAAACTTGATAATGAGTGAGTAGTCTCTTAGCTAGGATTAGTGGGTAATTAAGGAAAACAAACATGGGGATTGATTCATGCTTAATCTAATATGTTCACATGATTAAATTGCTTGCTTGTTGTGATGTCAACTTTATGCACATGTTATGTTTGATGAAATGCTAAGCCTATGAATCCTTGCATTTTTACTATCTCTTATCTACTCAACTTGACATGTAAGATATAAACCAACTCGAGTCTTGTTAGACCATGCATAGAAGTTGAATAGGAGGAAAGTAAGTCGACTTGTAGGTGTTGTACAATCTAATCGATTCGGCTCCGGGACCCAACTCTTCCTAAGAACCGTAAGATATAACCCAACTCGGTTCCTCCACAACATTAATTGCTTGCAACCTTGTGAACATGTTTGTGTGATCAACACCATGAATCCCCTATGACCCCATGATATCCTAGCACTTTTAATCAATTGTTTACATCTTTCCTTTTATTATTTGTTTTACTCTATCACTTTTATTAGTCTAGAACACAACTACAAACCCAAACAAATCGTGACACTAGCATAAATTGAGATAGATAGACTTAGAACCTAAAGCACACCGTCCCATGGATCGACCTCGACTTACCGAAAACTAGTTGTATGTTGAATATTATAAATGTGTTTGATTGGATGTGACCCGACGACATCGCTCACCCATCAAAATGGCGCCGTTGCCGGGAATGGTGCTATGTGATTAAGTTCTTACTTGTTTGTCTATTTTGATTTTGCTTTAACCTTGAGGAACTTGTTCCTCAAGGATTGTTTTTACCATTTTCTTGTAGTTTCCTTGTTTGTAGTTATATCTTTGTCCTAGTTATGATGATGACCGAAGGCTTGGCACGTGGAGTATGTGGTGAATCTTTTGAGTATGACTACCATGGGTATGGGGAGTTTTTGGAGCATGTTGAAACAAACCTACCTTACAACTCATACAATGAAGGTCCTAACCACTACCCCAACTTTTCTTACCAAAGCCCCCACATCCTACATCCACAACAACCACCCTCCCAAAACCCACTTTACAATCAATGCCAAATGTCATCCTACAATGAACACCCATACCACCAAATTCCTATGTGCCCACAAAAAGAGAATGAGCATAATCTTGACATGCAAAGTGTGGTTCTCCAAATGGTAAGGTGCCAACAAAATCTCTTCATGAAAATGCTAGAAGAGAGCCAAGCTAGGGACAATGTTCTCAAAAACATTGTTACTAATGGCGAGAAGTTGGCAAATCAAATTGCCCAAATGGAAGCCACCCAACTGCTAAATGAAGAAGAAGGGGAAAATAATGAGGGTGAAGAAGAATTTGGATGGCATTATGAAGCTAATCTTGTGAATCCCCCACCACCTCCTAAATTCATAAGTATTGAACACCCCATATTCCAACTTGTACCCAACTTTACAAACATTCATGATAGATGTGAATATGAAGATGTTACTTTTGAGGAAGGGGAGTGCTTGATTGATTATGGACCAAGAATGGATGATGAATTGAATCATGATGAAGTTGGGGTGGAGAGCAATGATGAATGTGAGTTGAAGGCCAATTATGAGACAAGCACTTTGTCTAAATTGTCTAATGAATCTAGCTCACACACTAGCCTTACTTCTCCAATTTGGGATACCTATGATGATGATGATGAGGAAAACCTCCTACCACAATTTCCCTCTATGACCCATGTAGAGGAAGTGTGCTCCCTTGGCACTTATGGGAGTGAAGGTAAAACTTTGAAAGAAGAGGTTGATGAATTTGAACTTGCAATCTTTGGGGAATTGAGAGGTCAAGAGGAAAACTATGATGTTGGCATCTTTGATCATAGTTTGGAAGAAATTGAAGCTCTCTTCTTTGGAAATGGTTCAAGTTCTAAGGAGGGTCAAGAAGAAAGTGAAGATAATGAAAGCATAAATGACCTCAATGGTGAGAAGTTGACTCATCCACATCTTATCCTTCAACTATCCCCTCATCAAAGAAATGAGAACTCTCCTTCTACGATTGAAGGATTGATGAATCAATGCTCTATCATCATAGAATTTGAAAGAGATGGTAAAGAGTGGAAGCCTCCGGATGAATATGGGCAATACTTCATACCTTGTATTGACAAGAATAATGGGCTTGTTGGTTTGAAGCATTGTAAGAAGCCAAGTGCCAAGGGCAAAACAAATGGGAGAGTATTTGGCAAGTTCTATTCCAAGCCAAGATGGGTAAACTACGTTTTGACATCACCAATCTCCTATTTATGCTTACATGAAGCCCATTCAAAAGCCTTTGACCGGTTGTTGAGAGCATTAAGCAACATGGACAACATCAATAATCATGGCAACAAGGAATGAGTTTGGTGGAGTCCTCCCTCAAACCACCATTTGTAAGATATCCTTTCCTTTAACTTTGCATTACATTTACACTTGCATTTGGTTATATACATATACATTTAGCTTGCATTTGTATTATATTTCATATTGCATTTGCATTAGTTAAGTCCAAATAGTATAGTTTGCATTGTAATATATCTCACATGATTCATGTAAATAGTTGCATATAGATTAGAATTCATGCATAGTCACTAATGACCAAACCTATTCATTTCTACACTAGAAATAGTGTTTAAATCGGTTTGGGGAGGTTTGATCATAGGTGACCATAGTTTACTAGAAATCATGCATCATATAATATAGTTTAGATTGCATTCATTTGTTATATATGTCATGTAGAATTGCATTTGGTTAGAGCATGCATTCATTCATATCATATCATTGCATTTGTACTTCAATTTCCATAAAATCAAAAATTCAAAAACATGTTTTTCCTTTTGTATTCCTACTCCTACATGTACATTGAGGACAATGTCCAAAATAAAGTGGGGGATGGGAATTTACATTCCAAAAAAATGACAAAAATTGAAAAATTTCGAAAAATCACAAAAACATGTCTTTTAATTCATAAAAACAAAAACCATAAAAATTGAAAAATTGAAAAAAAAAACCAAAAACATGTTCATTTCCTTTATAGAGTAGTCTTATATATATTATTGTATATATTGTGTTTGTTTTATCCTTGTTCACATTGATCGACTAGGCCACATCCGAGACATGAGGATATTGAAGACCGCATGGTATGATCTTTCCAATATCCTTTTCCTCTTTATGTTAATGACTATGTGGCTTTATTTTGATTGATGCGGTATAAACAATGTGAATTTAGGACTTGCATTTAGTTTATATGTCATATTAGTTGGTAGAATCATTTGCATTAGGATGTTTATATGTTAGTTGCATCATGGCATGTAGTTGCATGTTAGAAAAATTTTGCGAAACCGTCTACTTGGGAAGCTTGACTAGTGTATATAGGCCCTAGTAGATGCTTTTTCTTCTTAAGACTTTGCTTGTTAGAATACTTGTAAAACACCCTAGGATGTGTCATGCTAGTATCCCTTGACCCATGGATTAAGGCCTAGTCAAGAGTACCTTGTGGTGTGATAACTCCTTGGCTACCGTTTATTCCAAGGTGACCCTTGAAACTATGCATCCATCCATCATTCATCCATGTTCTACCACACATTTTGTCATCAAAGGGGATGGGCACAAAAAGAAATCAATTTGAGTTCAATGAAATGAAAAGTGAAAGAAAGTTTGCAAAATTGCATCAAATGAAAAGAGGAGCAAAAATAGACTCCTAAAAGCTTCAAATATAAGGCACCCTCACTACATATGGGGTGACTTTGAAAATGTTCAAAAGAAAATGCAAAAAGTTGAAAGTTGTCAAGTGTTGAAATGCCAAAAATCAAAAAGAAATGGCAAAGAAAGTGTTCTCAAATGTCAAATGCCACAAGAAATTGGGGGGAAAAACAAAAATAAAAGCAAACTCCCAAAGTGAAACTCAAATATCTCTTGATCCCTTTATCCATCGTATCCATTTTTGTGCATGGTAGAGAGGGGACGGCCCTTCTTCTTGTCTAGGCAAGAGGGGGAATTCCGCGATCCTCCAGTGTTTCTAACACCATAGGGAGTCTACTCTTGACAAAAGCATTTAACGATTGAGGACAAAGGTACCCTAGCTTGACACATTTTGGAGGTGATTTATTGGTATCCTTCTAGGCTTAGTAGTTTGAACAAATTGCATCTATGAAGGATTGTGTACCCTTGAATTGCTTCCCTTGTAGATAATTTCCGCCACTTAGATGAGGAAAGTGGCTATTCTTTTGTAGATGCATCCATTACTTGATTTTGTGTGCTTAATGATTGGATGTGTCGCCATTTTGGCAAGACCCACCTTGCCTTGCAAGAAGGCATCCTACCTCATGGTTGTCTTGTTGTGAGTTGAAGGGGCGGAGTGAGACCCGCTAATTGTCTCATATCGGCTATATTAGTAGGATAGTTTAAATAAAGGTCTAGTTTAAGTCACCTCTTTACTCGGGACGAGTAAAGGTTCGGTTTGGGGATATTTGATGTGACCATTATTTGCGCACATTTAGTCCCCTAATTGAGCCTATTTTGCATACTATTATAGCATTTCATGGCCATTTTATCTGTCAAAACCTTCCTATTTGCTTTTCTATCGCATTTCATATGTTTTGTAGAAAAGGAGATAATAAGGCGGAAATTCCCGTCTTTCGTGCATATTTGGAAGCTTATTGATGATATTAGATGGACTAGTATGAAGAGGAGGCAAGAATGATGACCAAAGATGTAGGAATAAAGTGTATATAGAAGGATCAAAGGGTTAAAAGTAAGAATGACGAGAGGGAAGGCATTACAAGAAGAAATCGCTCGAAAACCGAACCAAGGGCTGCTCCTTTGGCTCTGAAAGTATACTAGATGGAACGGCGTCGAAAAATCAAGTGATCTAGGCTTTTGAATCACTCCAATAGGAGTCCGGATGAGGAAATAACGTCCGTTTTACAATCCGAGCTCAAGATACAGCTCAACCCGCTCGGGTCAAATTCAACCCGCTCGGGTTGAAGCCCAGGACGCCCATATTTCGCTCGGGACGGGCGTATTCCTGGACAGGAAACTTTCCCTTGCTACGTGAACCACAATCCGAGCGTCTTCTCCCAAATCCGCCCGGATTGCATCTCCCGAATCCGCCCGTCTTCTCCTGAATCCGCCCGGATTCCCTCACAGCACAATTTCGTCTTCTTCAAGCTTCAAAGAAAGACGCCCTTCCTTCAAAAAATACCGGCTCCTCCCTGCTCAATTTAAAAAGTGTAATTACTAGTTTAGCCCTTAGTTAACCTTAATGCATCCACCTAATTTCCACTATAAATACCCCATTTGTAATAATCAAATCATCAAGTTTTATTAGATTAGAACCAAGTTTTATTAGATTAAATCAAGCTTTCTTAGATTAGATTAGGAGTAGATTAGAATAGATTAATCTCAATCTTTCCACACAAATTACACATTAATCTCTCCTTAATTATTGTTCAAGTTTATTATTCAAGTTTATTATTGGGTAATTGAAGATTATTGGGTTATTATTGGGAGATTGACAGCCTTCCATCAATCATCAATTTCTTCTATTATTCTTTGCATTATTATTTTGGAATCTCCATAGGTATAACTCTCTTAATCCTTGTTTTAATTATTGTTAATCTTTCTTACTTGTTCATCATGTTTTACCTTGTTAATATGATTGACAACCTTGTTAGCATGTTAAACTTGATAATGAGTGAGTAGTCTCTTAGCTAGGATTAGTGGGTAATTAAGGAAAACAAACATGGGGATTGATTCATGCTTAATCTAATATGTTCACATGATTAAATTGCTTGCTTGTTATGATGTCAACTTTATGCACATGTTATGTTTGATGAAATGCTAAGCCTATGAATCCTTGCATTTTTACCATCTCTTATCTACTCAACTTGACTTGTAAGATATAAACCAACTCGAGTCTTGTTAGACCATGCATAGAAGTTGAATAGGAGGAAAGTAAGTCGACTTGTAGGTGTTGTACAATCTAATCGATTCGGCTCCGGGACCCAACTCTTCCTAAGAACCGTAAGATATAACCCAACTCGGTTCCTCCACAACATTAATTGCTTGCAACCTTGTGAACATGTTTGTGTGATCAACACCATGAATCCCCTATGACCCCATGATATCCTAGCACTTTTAATCAATTGTTTACATCTTTCCTTTTATTATTTGTTTTACTCTATCACTTTTATTAGTCTAGAACACAACTACAAACCCAAACAAATCGTGACACTAGCATAAATTGAGATAGATAGACTTAGAACCTAAAGCACACCGTCCCATGGATCGACCTCGACTTACCGCTAACTAGTTGTATGTTGAGTATTATAAATGTGTTTGATTGGATGTGACCCGACGACATCGCTCACCCATCAAAGAGCTCAATAATTCTAAGGTAAGGTTGTGGTATCTTATCTCCGCCAAATTATACAATGCCTCCATGCCAAGTACACTAAAAATGTCATGCACTTGCGCCTCTATCCCCAATGCTTCTAAGGCACACTCTGATACACACCTTGTGGCGTTCATACGTCTTTCGGTGAGGGCTAATAAAGTATTCTTATGGGGTTCGCTCTCAAATTCTAACCCCGGGTATCCCGGGTGGGTAATGG
Source organism: Silene latifolia (assembly GCF_048544455.1). Taxonomy (NCBI): domain Eukaryota; kingdom Viridiplantae; phylum Streptophyta; class Magnoliopsida; order Caryophyllales; family Caryophyllaceae; genus Silene; species Silene latifolia. Next base: position 103,336,499 of record NC_133536.1, on the reverse strand, counting down.
CGGGTGGTGCCGCCGGTTCGGGTTGCGGTTGGCGGTTGTTTTTCCAATGGTTTCTCCTCGTGTTCCTTAACATGCTACAAGATAAATCACATAACAAGACATAGAGGAGAAAGATAAGACTTGGAACTAACTTTGAAGATGGATGAAATTTTCTCCCAATTTCTCAATTAAATAGTTAACCTCTTAGGAAGTTCTCATATAATGTTCTTATGTTTTAACCCATACTAAAATCTTCCATATTACTGATGATGAGTCATAATTATATACATATTTATGCCTCACCATAGTTACTTTTGATACAGGTTTCATGCTAGTTTATATTAATTACATGCCTTTTATGCTAGAATGTCGATACTTTCGCTATTCGGTGTTTAATGCAGGAATGATGCATTTATGGAGAAAAAGAATGAAATTAGCATCGCATAGTGGGCATGAAGAAATACATGGAGCATGGCACGGGAATCCAGAAGAATAAAGGGAGAGAAGTAATGAAGACAAAACGAAGAAAAGAGCTGAAACGGGGAGTATACTCGATCAAGCCCAAGCAGACTGGATCAACTGGGAATGTACTCGATCGAGTGCACCCAAGCTCGATCGAGTACACACCATTTTCAGGGTTTTTCCGCAATTTCCTTAAGTCGGTTATGTTTTACTATAAATACCTAATTCATACCCTATATTATATTTTACGTTTTATTCTAGCTAGCTACGTATAATTTACCCTAGAAAACTCTCTAAAAACTCTTAGGTTAGTTCTATTATTATTGTTTTCATATCTAAGCATTCCTCTATTACGGTACTCTTTACTCTCTCATTAGTTATTAATTCAAGTTCCCGTTTATACAATTATTTCATCGTTCATCTTATTATGTCTTTAGTTATGCCTTTCATTCATCTTATTATTGTTATTCCATATAGTATGCGTAGCTAAACCTCTAATCTAGGGTGAATGGGGATCTAGGTTGTTATAAGAGGGATTAATTAATGAATTGATAGTTAAATTGATTATTCGTTGTTGTTCAGTTTATTGTTCTTCATCTAGTTAGTTAATTACTGGTCAGGGTTAATTGACTAGTATAGCGAATTGAGACTTTCACCGGCCGGGTTAGAATCAATATAAGCTGGGATAACTGAATAGAGATAATTTAATGATAGCGACTGCATGTTAAATTAGATCTAAAGGGAATATTAATTCGACCGATCATATAACCTTAAACAACGTAATTAGCTCTGGTAATGAATTAAATCTGACCCCCGGATAACTACCTAGTGAACTTGATCCCTAGACTTTTTAATATTTTTGAATTTGTCTTATTTACTTTAGTGCAATTAGTTTAGGCAAACCAAACAAACATCCTTCAAGAAATTGGTTACCTTTAAGACGGACTTAAATATTAGCAAATAGAACAATTAACTCGCCTCCATGTGGATTCGACCCTTTCTTGCCACTAGCTACCAGTTAGTAATAATTTAGGATTTATTTTGATAGGCCAACGACTGAAAATATTTTTGTCTTTTTTGTCTCAGGAAGCATTAATTCCTTGAGACAGTTTGATATTTTTCTTGTTGTTTTCATGTATGCCCAGGTCTAATAGATCGGAGATTGTACCTTTTGATCCCGAACTAGAGAAGACTTTTCGCTACAGACGGAAATTTCAAAGAGAAGTAAGTCAAGTGGAAGACTTGAGTACACTTGACTACGAGCGGTTTACTTTTGCAGAAGATTCGTCCTTTGAAGAGGACACATTAGTTTATGCACCCGTTATTTCTACTACATTAAGGATGTCGACCTTGGCGAGTTATTCCGAACCCACCATTGATTCTATTTCTAAAGGCTTTTAGTTCCCTACCACTGATAAATGGACCTTTGAGATCAAACCATCTTACATAAGCCTGGTAGAGTGAAATTTATTTGGAGGAAGAGCTGGAGAGGACCCTGCCAAGCACATGGAGAAATTTGTCACATATTGCTGTTCTAGTCCCTTGACTGCTGGGGTGACTCAAGATCAAGTCAAACAGACTCTGTTTTCTCTCTCTGAGAGATGATGCAGTAGAATGGCTACGTGATTTGGATATGGAGACCAATGCATTCACTAACTGGAATTCACTAGCTCTTGCATTCTACAAGAGATATTCCCTCCACAGAAGACAAATAATCTAAGGAGCTAGATTAAGAGTTTTAAGCAAGGTCCTACTGAAGACCTTAATGAAGCATGGGTTCGCGTTAAAAGATTGGTTCGTTCAGTCCCTCCCCATGGCTTCGAGAAGTTGTTTTTTTGCAACCATTTTTACAACGGGTTGTATGACGATCATAAGGCTCTACTAGATTCTTCAGCTAATGGGAGATTCCAGGACAATACCAATGATGATAACACATGGAAATTGATTGATCAGATAACTACCCACACTGCTGAATATGGTAACCCTAGAGGTAGTAAGAGAGGGGGTGGTTCAGATAATGTTGTTGCAGCACAGCTGGAGGCCTTGACTGCTCAGATAGCCGAGTTTAAACCTCTCAGTCTTTGGGTAATAAGCAAGAAACAGTTAATGCAATGACTCAACAAGAAGTGTCATGCAAGAGATGTGGAATTGATGGCCATACTGCGGCCAAGTGTATGAGTACCATTGACCAAGTTCATGCTTTTCAGTCTTTCAAGCAAGGTACTCCCTATTCTAACTTCTTCCCTGAAAGGATTTAGAATGTATTTGCTCAAGCCCCGCCGCAGAATGCTTATATTATTCCTCTAAATTATGGGATGGCAGAGATGAAATCTTTTGATGTGACCATTATTTGAGCGTATTTAGTCCCCGAATTAGCCTTGTTCCCATGTTTTTTAGTGCATATTTAGGTCATTTATTGTCTTTAGTCCTTTATTTTGCATATTCTTTGAGGTTTTGTTCCCTTGGTAGGAAAGGAGTGCAAACCTTGCATTTTCATGGCAAAATAGAGCTAAATTGATCGAATTCAATGACCAAGCATCAAAGACAAGACAAGACTAGAAGGCCTTTGTACATATTATAGTAGATGGGCAATGATGAGGAAAGATCCTTGCATCCCGACAAGATCCCCGAGGATTGTTGGAAGAAGAGGAAGAAAAGAAGAAAAAAAGGAAACTGACCAAGAATCCGAGCGGCTTGACCCTCGGGACGCTCGTCCAAGAAGGCCAGAATCTGAGCGTCCGGCCAAGGAATCCGCTCGTCCAGCAGCCAGGCAATCCGCTCGTCCTGCTGCCTTGGACGCTCGGATTGTGTTACAACAACTTTTCGTTTTCTTCTTGTTCTATGAAGGATGCGCATATTTCGGAAAGACTGGCAAAAAGGAGACCGGCATCTCTTTTGAGAGGAGTGATTCCTCAAGGACTTAATCGTCATTTAAGCCCTTAGTAAACCCTAATTTGTGTACCTAATCCCCACTATAAATACCCCATTAGTCTAATTAGATAATCATGTTCTTCTTATCAATCTTTAGTGTAGTTTATATCATCCTAATCTCTCTTTAATCTTGTAATCAACTTTTAATCAAGTCTTAATACAAATCTCATTTCCTTAATTTCTCTTTTGTTCATCCTTTATTTTGGGTAATTGAAGATTATTTGGGTTATTATTGGGATATTGACAACCTTCCAATCATTCGTCAAGTACTTCTATTATTTTTTGCTTTATTATTGGAATCATTAGTAGGTATAATTCTCTTAATCCCTTTTTAATTATTGTTAATCATCTTCATTTATTCATCATGTCTTGCTTTGTTAATATGATTGACAACCTTGTTAACATGCTAAACTTGATAATGAGTGAGTAGTTTCCTTAACTAGGGTTAATGGGTAATTAAGGGAAACCAACATGGGGAATGATTCATGCTTAAATTAATATGTTTTCATAGTTTATTTGCTTGCTTGTTATGATCTCAACTCATGCACATGTTATGTTTGATGAAATGCGAGCCTATGAATCCTTGCATTTTTTACCCATCACTTACCTTTTCAATGAGACTTCTAAGACATAAACCAACTCGAGTCTCATTAGACCATGCATGTAGTTGAGTAGGGAGGAATAAGTCGACTTGTAGATGTTGTACAATCTAATTGATTCGGCTCCGGGACCCAAACCTTCCTAGGATTGTAAGATATAAACCAACTCGATCCATCACAACAATAAGTGCTTGCTTATAATTTGAGAATATGTTTGTATGATCAATTCCCATGAATCCCCTATGACCCCATGACACCCTAGTGCCTTTTATCAATTGTTTACATCCCTTTTTAATCATCTTGCTTGTTTACTTTTATTGCTATTTAGTTTAGTGATCTTCTACTTCAAACCCCAAATTGTGACACCCCTAGACACCGCTACTTGCAATTGAAAATCTTACTTCAATACCCGTCCCTTGGGATCCAACCTTTACTTGCCTTTTTACTAATAGTAGAGTTGTTTGTGAAGTTATAAATATTGTTTTGGTCTAGGTGCTCCTAACGACAAGTAACCGAAAACTAAACCTCCAAGTGAGTACGACCAGCTTTATTGCAGCAGACTTTCATGATTCAACAAAAGCAAATGACTTAGATTTCTGAACTTATAGCTCATAACAAGATGCTAGACACTCAAGTTGCTCAAATGACGGCTCAAAATTCTTCAAAACAGTCCGGCAGTCTTCCTCCTCAAGGTAAACACGCACATGAACAAGTTAATGCTATTTCACTAAGGAGCGGTACTACTTATCAAAGTCCGTGATGTGACCATAATTGGCACATATTTAGCCCCCGAATTACCCTTGTTTCCATGCTTTTTAGTGCTTATTTGGGTCATTTCTTATCTTTAGTTCTTCGTTTTGCATATTCTTTGAGATTTTGATCCCTTGGTAGGAAAGGAGAAAGAATCTTGCATTTTCATGGCAAATCGAGACTAAATTGATCAAATTCAATAACCAAGCATCAAGGAGAGACAAGATTAGAAGGCCTTTGTACATATCATAGTAGAAGAGCAATGTCGAGAAAAGATCCTTGAGTCCCCAAGGAAATCCCCAAGGAATTTATGAAGAAAAAGGAAGAAAAGAAGAAGTTACCACGCTGACTGACAATCCGAGCGGATTGTCAACAATCCGCCCGTCCTGCCCTTACACAATCCGAGCGTCCCAGCTGAATCCGCTCGGATTCCCCTCGAAAATCCGCCCGGATTCCCCGAGAATCCGCTCGGATTCCATCGACCAAATCCGCCGTCCCGACCTTAATCCGCCCGGATTCCTTCACAAAGACGGGTTGTCTTCTTCAAGCTACGAAAAGAGAAGCCCTTCTCTCCAAAAATACCGGCTTCTCCTTGCTCAACTTAAAAAGTGTAATTACTAGTTTAGCCCTTAGTTAACCCTAATGCATCCTCCCTAATTTTCACTATAAATACCCCATTAGTCTAATTAGAGGAGCATGTTCTTCTTATCAATAATTAGGGTAGTTAATATCAATCAAATCTCTCTTCAATATTGTAATCAAGTATTAATCAAGTTTTAATCCAAGTTTTAGTTCTTTAATCTCTCTTTTGTTCATCCTTTATTTTGGGTAATTGAAGATTATTTGGGTTATTATTGAGAGATTGACAACCTCTCAATCTAACATTCAAGTACTTCTATTATTCTTGCTTTATTATTGGAATCATTAGTAGGTATAATCTCTTAATCCCTTTTTAATTATTGTTAATTACTTTCATTTATTCATCATGTTTCATATTGTTGGTATGATTGACAACCTTGCTAGCATGATCAACATGATAATGAGTGAGTAGTATCTTAGCTAGGGTTAATGGGTGATTAGGGGAAACCAACATGGGGAATGATTCATGCTTAAATTAATATGCTTTCATATCTTATTTGCTTCCTTGTTTTGATCTCAACTCATGCACATGTTATATTTGATGAAATGCTAAGCCTATGAATCCTTGCATTTACTATCATCTCCTATCTTTTCAATGAGGCTTGTAAGACATAACCCAACTCGAGTCTCATTAGACCATGCATGTTGTTGAGTAGGGAAGATTAAGTCGACTTGTAGGTGTTGTACAATCTAATCGATTCGGCTCCGGGACCCAAACTTTCCTAGGATTGTAAGATATAACCCAACTCAATCCATCACAACAATAATTGCTTGCTTATAATTTGAGAACATGTTTGTATAATCATATCCCATGATTCCCCTATGTTCCCATGACACCCTAGTGCCTTTAATCAATTGTTTACACCCTTTTTATTGATCTTGCTTGTTTATTTTCATTGTTATTCTAGTTTAGTAACCTTCTACATCAACCCAATTTGTGACACCCCTTAGACACCACTAGTTACAATAGAAATTTCATTTCAACTCCCGTCCCTTGGGATCCGACCTTTACTTGCCTCTTTACTAATTGTAGAGTTGCTTGTTAAGCTATAAATTGTGTTTTGATTCGACCGTGACCAACGACCACATCTATTTATTTGTGAATACGAAACGGACCGATCAAAAATGGCGCCGTTGCCGGGGACGGTGTTTGTTTGATTTAGATTTCCTTTTTGTTATTAGTTGTGTCTTTCTTCACCTTGAGGAAGTAAAAATCCTCAAGGTTTGTTCTAATCATTTTTCAAGTTGTTTGATATTTTGCGAGATGGATTTCATAGACTGTTTTGTAGAGGACCACTTGAGTATCCCTTACTTCAAGGATCCCATGCAAGCACTAGAAGCCTTAGAAGCAAGTGAGGCTAAGAGCATGTATTGGGAGTTGGAGGTGGATCTCTTCGAGGCCGCTCTAGCTAACAAGGAACTTACTCATGCACAATCCGAGTTGGTGCATAATATTCTAGTAGAAGCATGTCAACCCGTAGAGGATGAGCAATCCATCCTAGAGGATATTTTGCAAACTCAAGAGCAAGAGGAACCCATCATGGGATTTGAATATGATGAGGTTGATGAAAGTGAAGTTGAGTATGCTATGAGAATGGAATGTCTAATGGAGATGGAGCAAATTCTCAATGAAACTCCAAAGGAAGAAAGTAAGGTACAAACTCCTACTTTGAAACCCCTTCCCCCAAATTTGAAATATGCTTACCTTGATGAATCAAAGACCAAACCCGTGATTGTTAATGATAGACTTGATGATGACCAATTGGGAAAATTGCTTGATGTGTTGAAACAACATGAGAGGGCTATAGGTTATAGTCTAGATGACCTTAAGGGGATAAGTCCCGACTTTTGCATGCATAGAATCCATCTAGAGGACGACCATAGACCTACCATTCAACCCCAAAGAAGATTGAACCCCCACATGCAAGAAGTTGTCAAAGGAGAGGTCATGAAATTACTTGATGCGGGAATCATATATCCCATATCGGATTCTTTGTGGGTTAGCCCCGTTCAAGTGGTACCTAAGAAAGGAGGTACCACGGTAGTGACAAATGAAAAGAATGAATTAATACCCACAAGAATGATCACCGGTTGGCGTATGTGCATTGACTACCGGAAATTAAACTCCGCAACAAGAAAAGATCACTTCCCCTTACCATTCATTGACCAAATGCTTGAGAGGTTAGCCTCTAACAAATTCTTTTGTTACCTTGACGGGTATTCGGGATTCTTCCAAATCCCTATACACCCGGATGACCAACATAAGACCACCTTCACATGCCCTTATGGTACTTTTGCATATAGGAGGATGCCTTTTGGATTATGTAATGCCCCCGCTACTTTCCAAAGATGCATGATGAGTGTCTTCTCCGATTACCTAGAGACCATAATGGAAATTTTTATGGATGATTTTAGTGTTTATGGAAAGGACTTTGACTCATGCTTGCATAATCTCTCTCTTGTATTGCAAAAATGTGAAGATGTTACTCTTGTTCTAAATTGGGAAAAGTGTCATTTCATGGTCAATGAAGGAATTGTTTTGGGTCACTTGATTTCGGAAAAGGGCATCGAGGTCGATAAAGCTAAAGTTGAGGTGATAGAGAAACTCCCACCCCCCCGTGAATGTTAGAGGGGTGAGAAGTTTTCTCGGTCACGCGGGTTTTTATCGTCGTTTCATAAAAGATTTCTCGAAAATAGCAAAACCCTTCACTCAACTTTTGCTTAAAGATGCCCAATTCCAATTTACTGACGAGTGTGTTGAAGCTTTCAATAGAATCAAAGAAGCATTAATCTCGGCACCAATCATTCAACCCCCGAATTGGGAGTTACCTTTCGAGATTATGTGTGATGCTAGCAACTACGCCGTTGGAGCGGTTCTTGGCCAACGGGTAGGGAGAGCTCTTCATGCCATCTATTACATAAGCAAAACCCTCGACCCTTCTCAAGTAAATTATGATACAACCGAAAAGGAGCTTCTTGCCATTGTATATGCTTTGGACAAATTCCGTTCCTACTTGCTTGGATCCAAGGTGATTGTATTTTCGGATCACCGTGCTCTTCGACATCTCTTGATAAAGAAGGAGGCAAAACCAAGATTGTTGAGATGGATTTTGCTTCTTCAAGAATTTGATTTGGAAATAAGAGACAAGAAAGGAGCCGAGAATGTAGTGGCGGATCACTTGTCAAGAATCCGGTTTCATGATGAAAATGGAGAAACCCCGATCAATGACTCATTTCCCGACGATATTTTGATGGCTATTCAAACACAACTTGAAAGGCACATCACCCCATGGTTTGCCGATTATGCCAATTATATTGTTGGAAAAGTGCTCCCTCCAAACTTGAACCACAACCAAAGGAAGAGATTCCTATTCGAAGTGAAGAGGTACTTTTGGGATGACCCAAACCTCTACAAGGAGTGTAGTGATGGGCTCTACCGGAGATGCATCCCTCAATGGGAAATCCAAGGAATCTTGGAAGGATGTCATTCATCACCCTACGGTGGGCACCATGGAGCAAGAAGAACCGTTGCAAAAATCCTCCAATCGGGCTTCTATTGGCCTACAATGTTTCAAGATACAAGAGAGTTCATCATTCATTGCGATGCTTGTCAAAGAACGGGGACTATATCTTGGAGGAACGAAATGCCACAAAGAGGCATCCTAGAGGTAAAAATCTTCGATGTTTGGGGAATTGACTACCAAGGGCCTTTTGTGACATCCAATGGGAACAAGTACATCCTTGTGGCCGTCGATTATGTCTCAAAGTGGGTGGAGGCAATTGCCACCCCAAATGATGATGCGAAAACGGTCACCAAGCTTTTCAAGAAGATAATTTTCCCAAGATTTGGAGTTCCTAGAGAAATCATTAGTGATGGAGGAACACATTTCCATGAGAAAAAGCTTGCATCCCTTTTGACCAAATATGGTGTTCAACATCGAACCGGCTTGGGGTATCATCCTCAAACAAGCGGTCAAGTGGAAATTTCAAATAGAGAGATCAAGCAAATCCTTGAAAAAGTTGTGAACAAGACTCGGAAAGATTGGAGCACAAAGCTTGATGATGCTCTTTGGGCTTATAGGACGGCCTACAAGACTCCCATATGAGCCTCCCCCTACAAACTTGTATATGGAAAAGCATGTCATTTGCCAATTGAATTGGAGTATAAAGCTTATTGGGCAATCCGAGCACTCAATCTTGATCTCAAATTGAGCGGTCAAAGGAGGATGATTCAAATCCAAGAGTTGGAAGAATTCCGACTACAATCCTATGAGAATGCAAAGATTTATAAAGAAAGAACAAAATTACTTCATGACAAAAGAATTCGACAAAAGGCCTTGCACAAGGGAGACAAAGTCCTTCTATTCAATTCCCGCTACCGACTCTTTCCGGGAAAGTTGAACTCTAGATGGATGGGTCCTTATGTGATAACCGAAGTTGGGAAATATGGAGATTTCGAACTCAAGGCCGAAGATGGAAGCAAGTTCAAGGTAAATGGTCAAAGGTTGAAGCCATACTATAAAGGAGCATTCATTGGAGAGGTCGAGGCTACCTACCTCGGGCCTCCTCCCCCTTGAAAGGACCATCTAAGGGAGAGTTTGGTGGAGTCCTCCCTAAACCACCACTTGTAAATATACTAACCCCCTAACTTGTATTTATTTATTGCATTTGTTTTAATAATAGCATGAACTCTTTTCATGAGCGTAAGTGAGGGAGGGTTTCTAATAATTTCTGAATGAAGGAAGGAACAAATGCCCGAGTGTGGGGACGCATGGAAGAAAGGAGAAAAAGTCAAAATTCGCTGCGTGAATCCGTGCGGATTCCGAGAGAATCCGGCCGTCTTGTCGAATCCGGGCGTATAGGGGAGAAACCGCACGTCCAGGCTACGCGAGAGAAATTGAAGATTTCGGACCGAGGTCGAATCCGAGCGGCCTGTGAAGAATCCGTACGTCTTGTGGAATCCGGCCGGATCTGAAGAAAGACGCCCGTCTTTTCACCTATGCATTTCAAAGAAAAATCTCTGTACTGGAATCCGCCCGTCTTCTCAAAAAGACGCTCGTCCCACCTTGAAAGAATCCGAGCGTCTTATGCTCGGGACGCCCGTCTTATGGCGTCAAAATTTTGGGATTTTACTCTGTGGCAGAATCCGGGCGTATTGCCCAGAATCCGCCCGTCCCGTGAAGAGAGAATCCGAGCGTCTTCTCTTTAAATCCGCTCATCTTCTCGTTATTTTTCAACCCGACTTTTTCCTATTAAAATACCACCCCACCACACATACTTTGACACATCATTATTCCTTCCACTTACCCTATAAAACCCACCTCCTTATGACTCCCATACATATCCAAATCACTCTCTTTACCCTCAAAATTAAAAATCCCCAATTTTCTAGGGTTTCCAATTCTCAACCAACAAGGAACATCCTTAGCAAATCTTCAAATCAAAAGAACCCAACAAAAGAAGCAAGAATGGCACCAAGGAGATCCTCCTTTAGAAGTGCAAGAAGACCAAGGATGGTGGGAAGTTCCTCTACCTCACATCTCAACACCATTAGAAGGGAACATGTAGAGATTGTAGATCTCACAAGGCTCGATGATTTCTCGAATGTGGAATTCCTTGATGATGTGCAGCGATTGGTCTTCCACCGACTCTTAAGTAAGAATATTCTTCCCACTAAATTTCTTTGTCATGATACCTTAAGAAAGCTTGGAATTTTTCACCAAGTAGAAGCACTCTTTGAGGTTTTTGGTCTTTCGACTCTCTTTCGCATGTATGAACCAACCTATCGGTCCCTTGTGCTAGAATTCTTAAGCTTTTTGAAGATCACAACCGTAAACAAAGTGATATGCATAGAGTTTCGGTTGGAAAATGTTTCTAGGATGATGACCCTTGTCGAGTTTGCCAAAATAACCGATCTACCACGGGTCTCCCCAAGAAGAGGAAGCTTGTCCCCAATGCCCTCCTACCTCATCCCAAGTCAAACAAGGCAAACTCCACCTCCACAAAATCCACCACCACAACAAGAACAACAAACTCAAAATGAGAAGATAAAAGTGCCTCCTTACCCCTTTCCCTACCAACCATATAACCATCCAAATCCCTTCATCCTCCCTCGTGACGACTTTGTCACGGGAATTTTGCAAGATTTACACTACCGTCAATATGAGACCTCCGTGGATACTTATTATGCTCTTTACCCCCAATACTATGAGATGGCTCAAAAAGGACGGATTAGTGAGGAAGGAGCTTTCCCCTCATGGGCTCAAATGGAATTGCTCTTTCCCAACTCGGAGAAGGCTAATGAAGGGGCGAACGGTCGCAAAGGGGAAGAGAGTGGGGATTCTTGTGGAGGTGATACGGTGAAGCTTGAGAGTGAAGATGAATTCATGGATCCAAGTTTAAGTGATGCTTCAAAGGATATTTGGGATAGCGATATAGAGGGAGATGATGCGGATGCCTAGGAGACTACTTCATCACTAGGTGGAGCAAGCATGAGCGGCCACCTAAGTTCAAGTGAAGTTCTCTCATCTCTTCTCTTTATCTTTATTTTTCATGAAAAGAAGTTTGTGTCTTGTCTCTTTGTATTTTATTTCATTTTGATCATTGTTGGTTTAGTCCTAGCAACATCAAAGGACTCACACCTCGGTACCATTGAGGTGTTCTTATTGTTCCCATTTGTAAAATCCAAAATGACAAAACTAGTTTCATGCATAGCATAGTGTGTGCATGAACTATACCCATCCTTGGACATTAGCAATAGTGTCTCACTCGGTTTGGGGAAGTTAATGCATACACAACGGGAGGTAATCTAAATTATCCTCTCCGTCATAACAAAAAAACCATGCATCATGTAGTGTAGCTTAGTATAGAATTGCATTTAGTATAGAAATCATGCATCATCTTTGCATAATTTCCATCATTTTGGCCATTGAGGACAATGCCCATATTAGTGTGGGGATGGGAATTCTAACATTTAACTCTTATTCAAAAACCCATAAAAAATTGAAAAATTTCAAAAATCATAAAAATTGAAAAAATTGAAAACCCAAAAACAAGTTCATTTCCTTTGTATATATTGTCTTGTATATATTGTGTTTGTTTTATCCTTGTTCACATTGATTGACTACGCCACATCCGAGACATGAGGATATTGAAGACCGCATGGTATGATCTTTCCAATCTCCTTTTTCCTCTTTATGTTAATGACTATGTGGCTTTATTTTGATTGATGCGGTATAACAATGTGAACTTAGGACTTGCACTTAGATTATATGTCATATTAGTTGGTAGAATCATATGCAGTAGGATGTTTATATGTTAGTTGCATCATGGCATGTAGTTTGCATGTTAGAAAAATTTTGCGAAACCGTCTTCTTGGGAAGCTTGACAAGTGTATATAGGCCCTAGTAGATGCCTTTTGTTCTTAAGACTTTGCTTGTTAGAATGCTTGTAAAACACCCTAGGATGTGTCATGCTAGTATCCTTTGACCCATGGATTAAGGCCGAGTCAAGAGTACCTTGTGGTGTGATAACTCCTTGGCTACCGTTTATTCCAAGGTGACCCTTGAAACCATGCATACATCCATCATCCATGTTCTACCACCTTTTTGTCATCAAAGGGAATGGGCACAAAAAGAAATCAATTTGAGTTCAATGAAATGAAAAGTGAAAGAAAGTTTGCAAAAATGCATCAAAAGAAAAGAGGAGCAAAAATAGACTCCTAAGCTTCAAATACAAGGCACCCTCGTTACTAATTGGGGTGACTTTGAAAATATTCAAAAAGAAATGGCAAAGAAAGTGTTCTCAAATGTCAAATGCCACAAGAGATTGGGGGGAAGACAAAAACAAAAGCAAACTCCCAAAGTGAAACTCAAATATCTATTGATCCCTTTATCCATCATATCCATTTTTGTGCATGGTAGAAAGGGGACGACCCTTCTTCTTGCCTAGGCAAGAGGGGGAATTCCGCGATCCTCCAGTGTTTCTAACACCATAGGGAGTCTACTCTTGACAAAAGCATTTAACGATTGAGGACAAAGGTACCCTAGTTTGACACATTTTGGAGTTGATTTATTGGTATTCTTCTAGGCTTAGTAGTTTAAAGAAATTGCATCTATGAAGGATTGTGTACCCTTGAATTGCTTCCCTTGTAGATAATTTCCGCCACTTCATGAGGGAGTGGCTATTCTTTTTTGTAGATGCATCCATTATGTGTTTTTGTGTGCTTAATGTTTGGATGTGTCACCATTTTGGCAAGACCCACCTTTCCTTACAAGAAGGCATCCTACCTCATGGTTGTCTTGTTGTGATTTGAAGGGGCGGAGTGAGACCCGCTAATTGTCTCATATCGGCTATATTATTAGGATAGGTTAGTATTGGTCCTAGTCTTTGTCACCTCTTTACTCGGGACGAGCAAAGGTTCGGTTTGTGGATATTTGATGTGACCATAATTGGCACATATTTAGCCCCCGAATTACCCTTGTTTCCATACTTTTTAGTGCTTATTTGGGTCATTTCTTATCTTTAGTTCTTCGTTTTGCATATTCTTTGAGATTTTGATCCCTTGGTAGGAAAGGAGTAAGAATCTTGCATTTTCATGGCAAATCGAGACTAAATTGATCAAATTCAATGACCAAGCATCAAGGAGAGACAAGATTAGAAGGCCTTTGTACATATCATAGTAGAAGAGCAATGTCGAGAAAAGATCCTTGAGTCCCCAAGGAAATCCCCAAGGAATTTATGAAGAAAAGGGAAGAAAAGAAGAAGTTACCACGCTGACTGACAATCCGAGCGGATTGTCAACAATCCGCCCGTCCTGCCCTTGCACAATCCGAGCGTCCCAGTGAATCCGCTCGGATTCCCCTCAAAGAATCCGCCCGGATTCCCCGAAATCCGCTCGGATTCCATCGACCAAATCCGCCGTCCCGACCTTAATCCGCCCGGATTCCTTCACAAAGACGGGTTGTCTTCTTCAAGCTACGAAAAGAGAAGCCCTTCTCTCCAAAAATACCGGCTTCTCCTTGCTCAACTTAAAAAGTGTAATTACTAGTTTAGCCCTTAGTTAACCCTAATGCATCCTCCCTAATTTTCACTATAAATACCCCATTAGTCTAATTAGAGGAGCATGTTCTTCTTATCAATAATTAGGGTAGTTAATATCAATCAAATCTCTCTTCAATATTGTAATCAAGTATTAATCAAGTTTTAATCCAAGTTTTAGTTCTTTAATCTCTCTTTTGTTCATCTTTTATTTTGGGTAATTGAAGATTATTTGGGTTATTATTGGGAGATTGACAACCTCTCAATCTAACATTCAAGTACTTCTATTATTCTTGCTTTATTATTGGAATCATTAGTAGGTATAATCTCTTAATCCCTTTTTAATTATTGTTAATTACTTTCATTTATTCATCATGTTTCATATTGTTGGTATGATTGACAACCTTGCTAGCATGATCAACATGATAATGAGTGAGTAGTCTCTTAGCTAGGGTTAATGGGTGATTTGGGGAAACCAACATGGGGAATGATTCATGCTTAAATTAATATGCTTTCATATCTTATTTGCTTCCTTGTTTTGATCTCAACTCATGCACATGTTATATTTGATGAAATGCTAAGCCTATGAATCCTTGCATTTACTATCATCTCCTATCTTTTCAAGGAGGCTTGTAAGACATAACCCAACTCGAGTCTCATTAGACCATGCATGTTGTTGAGTAGGGAAGATTAAGTCGACTTGTAGGTGTTGTACAATCTAATCGATTCGGCTCCGGGACCCAAACTTTCCTAGGATTGTAAGATATAACCCAACTCAATCCATCACAACAATAATTGCTTGCTTATAATTTGAGAACATGTTTGTATAATCATATCCCATGATTCCCCTATGATCCCATGACACCCTAGTGCCTTTAATCAATTGTTTACACCCTTTTTATTCATCTTGCTTGTTTATTTTCATTGTTATTCTAGTTTAGTAACCTTCTACATCAACCCAATTTGTGACACCCCTTAGACACCACTAGTTACAATAGAAATCTCATTTCAACTCCCGTCCCTTGGGATCCGACCTTTACTTGCCTCTTTACTAATTGTAGAGTTGCTTGTTAAGCTATAAATTGTGTTTTGATTCGACCGTGACCAATGACCACATCTATTTATTTGTGAATACGAAACGGACCGATCAGTCCGAATGTGCCTATTGATGAAGATGAGGTCCCCTACATACATCCTAAGGGATTAGGTAATCTTGAGCTAAGCAATGACGAGAAGGAAAATAGCAAAGATCAAACACGGGATAAGAAAAAAGGCGAAAATTGAGAAATACCACGTGTACTCGATTGAGTACAAGCGGGCTCGATCGAGTACACCCTGTAACTGACGACGGTGCTTCTAAAACGACTACTATAGCAAAAGAAGCGGAGCCAATTAAAATTCAACTACCTTTTCCACACCGATTGTAGAATCTAAGCTTGAACAACAGTTCGGGAGGTTCATGGAGGTATTGAAGAATCTTCAAGTAAGTTTGCCATTTACTGAATTGGTCACTCAAGTGCCGGCGCATGCTAAGTTTTTGAAAGAGATCTTCTCCAAGAAGCAGTCTTTTGATGAAGTTGAGACGGTGGCATTCACTCAGGAGTGCGCGGCCACATTGCAAGCTAATTCACCACCAAAGCTGCAGGATCCAGGGAGTTTTTCTATTCCTTGTCATATTGGTATTATAGCTGTAGATAAAGCCCTTTGCGATTTAGGGGCTAGTGTTAGTGTCATGCCGTATTCTATATGCAAAAAGTTAAATATGGGTCAACTCCCTGTTACTAATATGACCTTGCAGATGGCTAACAGATCTTTAAAGAGACCTATTGGTGTCTTGGAGGATGTGCCAGGTAGAGTAGGGAAGTATTTTATTCCAGTTGATTTCATTGTTATGGATATGGCCGAAGACTCCCAAGTACCTATCATTCTGAAGATACCTCATTTCTACACCTTCCGCCAACCACCCAGTGATGATTGGGCCGCATGTTTGGTACGCGGAACGATTTATGATAGTCCATAAGTTTATCGTCAGGTGATAGTTCAAACACTCGAGTCTACCCCTTGGTCGTCATCTACGCACCGAACGGTCGTTTTGACAGTAATTAGAGTTCATTTGGAGTCCGGGTCAAAAAACCGCTTCATTTTCTAAGAAACAGTTTAAAATGCCGAGTCGGAATGTTCTAGAATGTTCTAGATATTTATTCCCAATCAAATTTTATATCTTTTGGTAAATATCTGCCGTATATTGTATTTTACGGAATAAGGAAGTATAGATCTACCGCAATTCCATAATAGAAACGCGGAAATCTTTCTTCCGGAGGAGGAAACCTCTGGGAAAATGACGCAACAGGTGTTGCGCCTCTTGGAAGGACCGCAGCAGTTGTTGCGCCTCTTCTCCAGCCCTTTTTAGCTGTTTACGGAATATTTTCGTGATTTCTTTCCAAAGTTTGTGTCATTCCAAAACTCTTCACATTTTTTGGTATAAATAGAGACCTTCGGTCTCCATATTTTTCACGCGAGTGTCCGCCCTTCTCTTCTCTCTTTGCATTCTAGACCTTGCTCTAAGCTTTTGACGCCTACGTGCTTGATCAATCGACCACGTAAGCTCAGATCATTCTAAGTACCAGTCACGTTGCATGACCGACCAATTTGACCACTACACATCAATCAATTAATCTAAAATCCTCCAACAAGGGCACTTTCTACATACATTCGAGTCGAGCAATCACTAACGTTAACTTAGTCAATCTCGTTTCGTCAAACATGTAAGTCTGAGGGTGTAAATCCCACTTTTATTTTATTGTTTATATTTTGTACCAATTAATGTAAGGTATACGTCAAAAGTATACTCGAAACAATTTTTAAAAACCCTTTTATAAAACTGTTTTTCCAGAGCAACGGATACCAGGCGTCGAGAAGAAACGCAGCAGCAGCTGCGCCTCTTCCAGAGGCTGCTTGCTGCTCGTGCTCTTCTTCTTCTTCCTCGGGTTTCTGTTGTTTTGTTCTTTTCGTCTTATTCTCCTACTTTCTTTCATTCTTCAGTATATAAATCATTTTTTAATAATCCTTTTTAATTATAACGTTTTGTTTTGACTTAAATCCCTTATAATTCGATATTTGCGGGTTTTCGTCACTAAATCAAACCCGGATTTTAGGAACTCGATTTGTCCATATCAAGTTTTTGGGAATCGTCTTTTGTACATAGTTTTCTTTACTTGATTTCAGTTTATCAAATTATATTCGATTTTCGAGTTCGTTCCTTTTGTATTGTGACACCATAAATAAAATCCAACTCGTTTTAATTCGTTTTAAACCGTTTTTATCGCTTTTATGACGGTCCCAGATGTATATAACCTGCTAAATCACTTCCACTTGAGTCTAAATATCAATAATTGATCTAAAATACACCAACAAACATTAACAGACCGCGGTTCTGACTTCACAGACAGAACTCAACTGAAGAACAGACGCATGAATAGCTGCGCCTCTTCCAGAGGACGCAGCAGATGATGCGCCTGTTCTGAGGTGATTTTTGTCCCTGAACTTCGTTCTCGCTTAGACGTAGCTTCTAATTACGTGTTTAATTAACTAATAATCATAATATCACCCCTAATCTGGCCTATTTTATTACTTTAATTTCTAACCTTTTATTTTACTCTTTTCATCTTCAAAATTCCGTCTTAAGTGTACTTTTGACGTAAATCCATTAAACCATTGTAATCAATTGTAATTTTAATTATTGTATTTATTTATCGTATTTATTATTTATGTATGATTCACTTGATCTTTCACATGAAATCAATTCTAAATCCCAATTCGACATAATTAATTTCCTAAATTATTTGTTCACCGACATAGTTTAATTCACATGCTAGGATTAATCTGTGGATGTTGCATTGCATGCATATAATCGATGATATATCAAATATGAATAACTTTTGTAATCATTAGTAGAGGCCGCTATCGAGGCGGGCGGGATTAGGTGTTCAAATAAAGAGCTTCTTAATACGTACCCTCACCCCTTACTCCAGATCTCTGTGAACATCCGTGTTCATTGGCATCCACGAGAGTCATGCTAGACATAGAATGCTAAGGGTAACGAGTTCTTAGTGTTCATTTCACTAATTGGTGGCGACTTCACAAATGCAGGCTTATTTAACCTTTCACCGGTTTCAATGCCTCACAAATCGGTAACGGCCCATGACGTGCTTTGGCAAACCAAGGTTCCGTGGGAGAAGTGTCGTCGCCTCAAACATCACAACGCGCAGGTGTGCGTGGCGTGGGTGGCCCGTGTCCACAGTTTGGCGACTCCGCTGGGGATGATACACTTACGTGTTACCCAGGGTGAAACTTGAACGAGGTTAGGAAATAGTTTATACGAGACAGTTGTCGGTTTTCATTACTCGACCTTCTTAGGTCGTTTTATTTGGCCTTCCTAGGCTTAACCTAACCCATTCGACCACTCGTCCCGTCTGGACAGTCCAAATTCTTATCTGGCCTAAAGATAGATAACTATTGACGTCAACCATACCGTGATACATACTCTTGTTTGTATCAAGGGCTTCACTACTCGAGGAAATGGACTAGGAACCGACCTTACTCATGTTCGGCACAGACCTCTCCACAAACCAGGCTTTGATTGCTTGGTATGGCAACCCACCTTTTTAGCCAAAACCCTTGAAATGCAATCTGCATACCGTTATAATGCATGTATGAATGTTTGTACCATATACGTGATCACCATTTTGTAAACAAAACCATGACGAAATTTTGTAAAATAAAATCCTTTTCAAAATGTAAATATTTTCAAAAGTGGCCTAAGATAACGCAAAATGAGTCAAAACTCTGTCCAAATGTCCAGTCAAAATTCGGCCTTCAAAACCCATTTTAAACCTCACTTCGAGTCAGCACTCCTACAACTACACTACAGTTGCCTAGGACAAACATTTCAAAATTTGTCATTTTCAAACCTCACTTGACACAGTGGCGCACGCCCACTTCACGAGTCTAAAGTTTCTTTTCGAGTAATTGTGCTAAAATGGTCGATCGTGTTTTGACTCGTCATCGATCTCTTATTCCCAGTTTCCAAGATGGTGGGAACTAGTCATGGAAGCATTAATGGTCGATCCGAACAACCCGTAAATGATAATGATCAAATCCTAGCTGCGCTCATTCGTCTCCAAACAAGCCAAGACCAAGCTTATGCTCGCCTCAATGCCATCGAAAGTCGCATTGTTGTTGTAGAAGTTAGACTTCCTCCTGCAGAGGGTTCTATTCCTGAGATGCTCTTACATGACAATCCTCCACCTTTTGTTGGACAACTATAAACCACTCCAGGTCTCACTGAAGCTGAAAAGCGACTCCAATACTTGGAGGAGCAACTAATGTACCTTAAGGGAGATGATATCTATAGGGAGAATAATCGCAAGTATGAGGCGGTAAATGCTCAACTGCCAACCAACGTCAACATGACTGACATTCCAAAGTTCAAGGGGTATGGAAACCCTTTGAACCACATTCGTGCCTTCAAAGATTATATGTCTATCAAAGGCATCAAGCCCAAGATATTCCTAAGGATCTTTCCTTCATCTCTCGATACTATTCCTAAGCAATGGTTCTACTCTTTGGAGCATAAGAAAATTGCTACCGGGACGATGCCGCAATTGAGTTCACTAAACAATACGCGGATAATGCCGAAATCCAAGTCAGTATGCGCACTCTAGAGGTTCTTACCCAAAATGAGAAAGAAGGCTTCACCGACTTCCTAAGTAGGTGGAGAAAGACTAGCACACAACTTGTTGAACGCCCAGACGAAGCCACTCTCGTGGAAAAGTTCGTGGATAATTTGAGACCCATTTATGCAAACCATTTGAGGTACCAAAATATAAAGTCTTTCAAAGACTTGACTGTGTTAGGAACGAGAATTGAAGACGACATCCGTAAAGGACTCTTGTCCAAAATGGTAGGTCGCAAATATCAGGGTTCAACGAGTCATTCTTATGGCTCCACTAGCAAGACCGATGAGGTTAACCTTGTCGAATCATCTGCTAAGAAGAATAACCCACAGAGGAAATTTACCTATGTTGATGAATCATATTCCACTACTCTGAAAAGGCTGATGAAACAAGGTAAGCTCCAACCCATAGGACCTACACCGGACCCAGAGAAGAAGTCTAAATTCTGGGATGAGAATGCATACTGCGAATATCATAGAGGCATGGGACACGATACGGAGAAATGCTTCAGATTGAAACATGTCATTCAGGATATGATTAAAGATGGTCGTTTACCCATACCTCTCGCAAGCAAGCCTAACAATACTCAGAATCCTCTTGGAGTTCTGACAATCACAGATGAAGAATCCACCTTGGATTGTTCACACCTCATTTCTCCAGTCGAGGACGAGATTCATGCACTAGGAAACGAGGGGAGTTACTCCACCATCTCCCCTACCATTGCTGATTTTATCGCATGGGCAAAGAGTGTAAGTAGGCAAGTTTCAGAGCTGGAAGCTGTAGTGGCATCCCTACGCAATTCAAGCAACACACCTAAGGGAAACGTGCCACTGACCCCAATTCTATCTCAAGAGTCTACGATGCAAGAGGTAATCGCAGTAGTTGACAATCTAGTCGAGAAAATAATCAGTCTAGAAGCTGAAATCATCAGGTTGAGAGAGCTCAGTATCGTCAACGGAATATGGGTGGATGACGATGAAGACGAATACCTCACGGAACACTATCTAGTCAAGGTCAGCGAGGATATAGTCAAGGCTAGCGAAGGTCAAGATATAGACCACCTTACTCGCTCAAGACGTCCATATCAAAGTGTCTCTCACAACGGTCCTACTGTTAATGCTCCAGCCACCAACACTAATGTCATCACACCAAATGATGGCGAAGATAAATCTGCTAACCATTTACTAAAACAACTACAGAAGATAGAGGCTTATCTTTCAGTCTGTCAATTAGTCGCGAGTTCATTTCCCCATCGTCAAGCTTTACTGCAAGCATTGGCTAAACTGAACGTAGTGCACGATTCTACACCTGATGACGTAGTCAACCTAGTCTTCCAAGACTCAGTTAAGCTAAGTAACCCAGCTACTTTTTCAGATGAGGATTTGCCTCCTTTCGGCGCCAGTCATAACCTCGCTCAATACATTACAGTCACATGCTTAAAGAAAAACGTACCAATGACTTTGGTGGATGATAGCTCCGCAGTCAACGTCATACCACTAAAGACAGCACAAAAGTTGGGCATGAAAGAATCAGATTGGACTCCTACCAACCAAGGTATTCGAGCATACAATGGAACACGACGTAAAGTAGTATGGCTAATTAACCTTACCATAGCCACAGGGCCAATCGAGCGAAAGGTTAATTTTCAGATAGTGGACATCGAGGCATCCTTCAATATACTTCTGGGAAGGCCTTGGATTCACGCTTCTAAAGCGGTAACATCCACCTTACACCAGAAGATCAATATTCCTCTAGAAGGTAAAGTAGTGACGATCACTTCGTCACCTATCAAGGCTGTGATAGAGAAAATGTCAAGCTAGCAAGTAGTCACAGACCCAGTATACAAGCTTAGAGGATTTTCATAGCATAAATCTTATAGAGAGTGAACTGGCGCCTCTATACTTCAATCCATACTCCAATTTAGTGGTCAACCAGATACTCAAGTCCCAGGGATACTTCCCAGGAATGCCAATAAACCCTGTCAAGAAGAATACCTTTGCACCTTATAAAGAAGGAAATTCTCAAAGGATACCATTAGGTTTGGGATACAAGCCCACGAAAGCGGAAGCCTTAGAAATGCTTACTCAGTTCCAAAACCGTAAAGACAAAGGAATCTAGATGCGATCATATCTCCCTACCCTAAATGGATACTTCGTTAGGGAGGGGAGTTATGAATGCTTTCACGGGTTTCCTAAACCTTGGCATTATAAGGAAACACAACTAGCTGGAATCGAGGTCTTCCACGATTGCTATTTTATCCCTTCAGAAACGGTTCCTACCGTCAAAACTCGCCAAACACCTTGTCTAGACGAACAAGCCGTTAGCCTCCTGTTTGGAGAAGACCGATTCGTTAGAGCAGTGCAGGATGGGATCATTATCATGATACTTAAAGATGACCATTTCAACCCAACAGCGCTAATTACTGACACCAGCTCAAATCAGCAGAAAGGATGAAGAAAATCGATCAAATGGACTAACAATCAAGGAAAGCTCTTCAAGGTCACTACTGGAGAAGGACAGATGTTCAAAAGAGAACCCGAAGACAATGAATTCGAATCAGAGTCGGAGTCAGAGTCGGAATCAGAGTCTGAGTCTAGAGAAGTCGATAGAGAGTCTTCTTTTGTCGTCACTCCTCATCCCGTTGTTTCCCCTAGCATAGCATCACATAGTAACGACAACTTGGGAAATGTCCCAGTAGCTGTCCCTTTACCGCCACTGACTACTGAACAGATGGCTTCTTTGTTTCAGCTTTTTTCAAAATTTTATATGAATAAATCTGATTCTGCTTACTCCTTGTGTTTTTCTGAATGCAATTCTATTTACGATGATAATGAGGATGATCCTAACCCAGACTCAGTCGAATTACCTCCCTATATAATTAAGGAGATACTACAAGAGGGGGAAGGGGCACCAGTTATAGAGAACACCGAACCCATCAACGTAGGAACCGAACTAGAACCCCAAGAACTTAGGATAGGGACGACCTTAAACCCCACTAAAAGGGCCAATTTTATCGACATCCTACACGAGTTCAAAGACGTTTTCGCTTGGTCTTACAAGGACATGCCAGGGATCGACGGGGATATTGCAGAACATCGCGTTCCAATCAAACCAGGTTTCAAACCTGTAAAGCAGAAGCTTCGTCAGTTGAGGACCGAGTGGGCTCTTAAGATCAAAGAAGAAGTCGATAAGCAATTCAAAGCCGGGTTCATCAAAATTTTTGAGTATTCAGACTGGGTGGCTAACATAGTCCCCGTACCCAAAAAGGATGGGCGAATCCGGGTTTATGTTGATTTCAGAGACTTGAATAAAGCAAGTCCCAAGGACGACTTCCCTCTACCACACATCGACATATTGGTAGATAATACAGCAGATCACGCATTGTTATCCTTCATGGACGGGTATGCAGGGTATAATTAGATCAAAATGGCCATAGCAGATATGCATAAGACAGCCTTCGACACTCAGTGGGGCACATATTATTATACTATTATGCCGTTCGGGCTAATCAATGCTGAAGCTACATACCAATGCACTAAGACCACGTTGCTACATGACATGATGCATAAAGAAGTAGAAGTGTACGTGGATGATATGATTGTCAAATCCAAAGATAGGAAGGGGCATATCGATAACCTTCGCAAATTCTTCCTAAGACTGCGCAAGTACAACATGAGGCTCAATCCTCAGAAATGTGCATTCGGAGTAATGCCAGGCAAGCTTCTGGGACATGTTATCAGCCAGAGGGGAATAGAAATTGATCCATCCAATATCAAAGCTTTAATCGAAATGCCGCAACCTCAAACGGAGAAGGAGGTTAGAGGATTTCTAGGCAAAGTGCAGTATATAAGCCGATTCATATCGAAGCTCACTATGATCTGCGAACCTATTTTCAAAAAGCTAAAGAAAATAGATCATACCATATGGGACGACGACTGTCAAAAGGCGTTTGAGAGGATTAAGGAGATACTGGCCAAGCCACCAGTGCTAATGCCTCCCCAACGAGATCAACCTCTTGGTTTATATCTCACAGTCACCGAAACAGCCATGGGGGCTATGCTCGCACAGACTGTTGGAAAAGAAGAAAGAGCTATCTACTACTTTAGTAAAAAGTTCTTAGAATACGAGTGTGAGTACACACCTCTCGAGAAGACATGCCTCGCTCTTGTGTGGGTAACAAAGAAGCTATGCCATTACATGCTTAGCTACTCTGTCAAAGTGTACTCTAAAATGGATCCCGTCAAACACCTCTTCGAGAAACCCATTCTCAATGGACGTTTGGCAAGGTGGACCTTAATGCTCTCATAATTTGATCTCAAGTACGTACTTTTGAAAGTCATAAAGGGGCGTGCCGTTGCCGAGTTCTTCGCAAATAATCCTATCAACGATACCCAAGCAATAGACACGTGGTCATTTCTAGACGAGGACATCCTACAGACCAGTGTAGACTCTTGGGATCTTTATTTCGATAGGGCATCGAATTTAAGAGGGTTTGGAATAGGAGTGTTGCTCATTTCTCCTGAAGGCGAGCATACACCACTTTCTGTCAAACTCGACTTTGAGGTGACAAATAACGCAGCAGAGTATGAAGCTTGCCTCATTGGTCTACAAGCAGCAGTGAGCTTAGACATTAAGAATCTTCGAGTTCACGGAGACTCGTCCTTGATCATCAATCAAGTTACAGGATCTTGGAAAATCCGAAGTGAAAGTCTAGCACCCTATCAGGCTAGGATAGATCACGTCGCCCAATTCTTCGATCAGGTCACTTATCTACACCTACCTCGTGAAGAGAATCTATTTGCAGACGCTCTTGCAAAACTAGCATCTTTGATTAATATGCCAGACAACGTGGTTGAAATGCCTTTATGAATCGAACGGCGGTCAGAACCAGCCTACGTACACCTCCTTACAGATGAAGAAGAAAGCCCAGAGGAACCTTGGTTCCAAGCCATTCTAAACTTCAAACTTAATGTTACATACCCACCAGATATGGATAAGAGGGGACGACGCGTCATGCACCTACTAGCCTCTTAATACCTCCTCATACAGGGAGAATTGTACAAAAGAACACCTTTTGGTGTCATCTTGCGTTGCTTTGATCGTTCACAGGCACAGAAAGTGATGGAAGAAGTTCACGATGGAGAATGTGGTCCTCACATGAGTGGACCCATGATGGCAAAGTAAATCACGTGTCTAGGATATTACTGGATGACAATGGAGTCGGATTGTATTAAATACGTCAGACATTGCAATAATTGCCAGATCTTCGGAAATGTACAACATGTCCCTCCCTCAATGCTTTACACCATGACATCTCCTTGGCCATTTTCTGCTTGGGGAATAGACATTATTGGGAAGATCACTCCAGCTGGAACAGGAGGTCACTGTTTCATTTTGGTAGCTATCGACTATTTTACTAAATGGGTCGAAGCAGCATCCTACACAGCTCTTACAGCTAAACATGTGGCAAAGTTCATACAAACCAATATCATCTGTCGATATGGCTGCCCACATGAGATCATCAGTGACAACGGGTCACATTTCCAGGCCGAAGCTGCACAATTGCTAGCCAAATACAAAATCAAACACCACCATTCCTCGCCATATAGACCCCAAACTAACGGCACGGTAGAGGCAGCTAATAAGAATATCGAGATTGGCCTAGCAAAATACCTTTTGCACTATGGGGGTATCGCACATCGGTTAGGACGCCCACTAGGGCTACTCCTTTCTTTCTGACTTACGGTATGGAAGTTGTGCAACCAGTTTAATTAGAAATTCCATCCCTCCGCATTTTGCTCGAAAGTCAAATCCCAAAAGCTGAATGGAATAGGGATAGATATGAGGAACTCATCCTCTTGGATGAACGAAGGTTGTGCGCATTACATAATGTACAAACATATCAGGCACGTATCAAACAGGCCTTTAATAAACGGGTTAAGCCCAGGAACATCAACGAAAGAGATTTGGTGCTCAAATTAGTCAGGGCTCTCCTACCTGTCGATCCACGAGGAAAGTTTAAACCTAACTGGGCCGGACCTTTCTTAGTCAAGTCCATACTCTCAAGAGGTGTGGTTAGGATTACAGACCTAGATGGGAATGAATTTTCTAATCCTACCATCCTAGACCAACTGAAACGATACAACCAAGTGTTGTTAGTCTAGTGGTAGTCGGGTTTAACCTTGAAGCTTGCAGAAATGCAGGAGTTGAGGGGTCCCGGGTTCGACTACCAGCTGGGGCAATGATCACTTGGCCACTGCAGCCCCCAAAGGGAGTGGCTTATATGGTCCATGTGGTGGTGCGGGAATGCATGGGCCCGGGGGGGGGGGGGATCCAACCCCCTCGTCATCAAAAAAAAAAACGATACTACCCTTAACATAGGACAAAAAAAACGCGCCTCACGTGACCCACGTGCCGCTCATGCAACACGAAATAAAAATGGCCCTTGGCCCGCTGAAAGAAAGCTCATGTCACTATGCTCTTGCATTTTGACATATCGACATCCTCATATCATCAAACAAATTGAATTGTACTTCCCTTGGGAGTAAGTAAAGCACATGCTTATTTTTCTAAAGTTCATTATAAGCTCTTGCTTCGAACAATTATTTTTTTACATTTACTTGAACTACGCACAGGGTTTGATTTCATTTTTTTCTAATGAATACGTAGGCAAACCTTCACAGGATACAACCCATTATTAAAATGTAAATAGAAGGACATTTGCATTTGCATTTGAAATTCGACAAGAATAATAAAAGAAAATCATAACAGTTTCTTAACTAATGAATCTTTTATACATTGTTCCATAAATAGTAATAATATGCCAAATACATATATAAAAAATAATAGCAATGCTGAAAATAAATGCTAGGCTAGGATTCTAAAAATCCCGCCATTAATTACAACTCAAATAATAATAAATAATACTATAATAAATGACTAAGACTATTCTTCCATTTTCCCTTTGCCTTTGTCACCCTTGTCATATTTCTTGTCTCGACCACGAGTCGGGCGCACTTGCGTTGTTTCCGGCCTAATCACCAACGGTCGTTCTCGCGGTCTAGCCTTACCATTTCGATCCATCACCATCTCCACGGCAGAAGCAGCTTTCGGTTTCTTCGACGAACGAGTAACTAGGAATCCGGCCTCTTCTTCCTCCTCAGTCAAGTACTTTTGGTTCTCCTTTGCTACTTCGCGGATTTTATAATCCACGGGCTCGTGCTTCCTCAGCTTCTCACGTTCTTCAGGAGTACCAGCCTTTCTCCATTGCAAGTATGAGTCAGATACCCATAAGGAGCCAACATAAACTGGTATGAACCACATGTTCCTCTGGGCCCAACGAATTACCCATTCCCGACCAGACTCTGGAGTATGTGCCAAGGCAGTTTGAGGAACGGTATCCAGCTTCGGAATTTTCTGCCTAAGGCCCACTTGCCTCATCAATCTCTCCGGAAAAATGCAAACCATGAATTCCAAGCCAGGGACACGAACTGACCGTGTCGGATCCAAAGATGAGACTCCACTAACTGACCTGAGGTGCCACCATGGCACAATCCATCGGATCAAGGGCCCACCTTCACTCTTCAACTTATTTTCCCAGTAGTTGCATACTCGAGTGAATTCCACCATGTATAGCCTAGTTCTAATTGCAATTGATCGAGCATGATATCTTTGCACAGTAATTGGGGGCTCGATCAGCCGCAGCCGTTCCATCAGCCAAACCTGAAAAAAGGGGACGGAATATAATACCCATATATCGACCAAAACATAAAAAAAAAGACCAAAACAAAAAAAATAAACAAAAAACAAAGAAACGAAAACAAAAAAAAAGACAACAAAAAACGGAAAAGAAAAACGAAATAAAAGAAATAAAAAAACCGGTCAAAAAAAATGGGTTCTTACCTGCAGAATGACGGGACTTCCCAAATAAGGAAGCTCGCGGTTGGCCTTTCTATTATCCAAACCAAGAATGGTCTCCCCCGAGACTAGGCATGCTGGGCTCTTGCGCAGCTCCATTTGCTCTACTATGCTCAAAAAACGAGGATCGCCCCTCATCTCCTCATCAACATGCCCTCGAAGGACATAGCAATGCAGTAGACAAAACCCGAAGGCCCTGCACCTCGCAACATAAGAAATAGTAGGGTCCTCTCTATTTATAAATCGATCGATAAAGTCAAACATGCGGACACCATTTGAGGTCACAAGACGGTCCACCTCAGCCTTGGTCAATCCAAGCAAGTCCCTAAATTTATTTTTATATCCTTGAGAGCTAGGGGGTATAGCTGGTACATTTTCTGGGTCCCATCCTAACACAGCAGCTATTTCTTCAGGGAAAACACAAATTTCGCCTCTCGCAAAGGCGAATATGTGAAAATTTGGGTCCCAATACTCAAAACAAGCATCCAAGAAGGGCTTTACCACTTTCACTAACTTGAGACTTATGATCGATCCTAAATTAAAAGCGCCCATGTCGTGTTTCTCAATATTTGTAAAATCATTCATCCATTCCTTCAGACGGTTTTAAAAGGCATCCATAATTTTTGGAAATTTTTTCGAGAGGATATGTGAGTTTTATATAATAGACGGAAAAGAAGAAGGAATTGTGTGAATAAAAACTCACCCATAGTCTCTATTTATACTATTCGATGTTTCCTAATTTCTGTCGGGAAGTGGCAACCTGGGGAAATGACGCAGCATTTGCTACGCCTCTTTGAAGAGTCGCAGCTCATGGTGCGCCTCTTCCCCAGGTCCTCTTCCATGCTCGCAGCCTTGGATCTTTCCTATTTTGCTTTTGGCTAGGATTTCCTATTCCTATATGAATTTAATTTGGTAATTTCGTCAAAATTACCAAGTTTTATGTTTCCTAATCCTTTTCGGGTTCGCTTTTCGAGACAAAGTCGACATTCACGCCAAACGTGCACACTTACTCATTTTCATTTCTTTTTTTTTTTTAGGGGAATCATTTCATTCTTTTTTTTCAATACATTTCACACTTAGACATTTCTTTTAAATTTTTTTTAGGGGGTAGC
This sequence comes from Silene latifolia, assembly GCF_048544455.1. Lineage (NCBI taxonomy): Eukaryota > Viridiplantae > Streptophyta > Magnoliopsida > Caryophyllales > Caryophyllaceae > Silene > Silene latifolia. Next base: position 103,307,336 of record NC_133536.1, on the reverse strand, counting down.
CTTTCCTACTGTCCGGTCATTTTGCTCATTTATTTCTCATTTCTGGGCATTTGGTTTTCTCATTTTTGGGCATTTTTTTCTCATTTCGGGCACTTTTTTACTTTTTTTCATTTTGCGCCAATTTAGGCCACCTATATGCTATATGTTACTTGTAAATTCTATGTAAATTTCGGCAGCATGATGGCGCAAACCGTCACCTACCAAACCTGATTTTTAAGCTAACCTGCAGGAACAACAAACACCCAGTAGCAAAGGCACTCAGGCCGTCATGTACACAACCAAAGGCAGCATATATATCAAATTGGGGGCTCTCGTCCGAAAAGTCCAAAATATACAGAAATACAAGACAACAAAAAACAACAGCTAGTCTTGGTGACCCCTCAGCTCAGCTACGGTCGCCTCAAGAGCAGCAATCTCGGCGTCTCTGACCTCAAGCTCCCTCAGCAAATGAGCCGTCTCCTCCCGGGACTGCGCCAGCTCGCGCTCCAAGTCACGCTCTTTCTGCACAAAATAGAGAAACGCCTCATTTCAATCATCTCAATAAAATGAAGTAACATTTCGTTGCAACAAAATTCGAAATGTCAAAAAAAAAGGGAATGAGAGGTTCATATCTGTCATCCCCGGCCACCTACGAGTGCCTCGTTGGCCGTAGCTCGTAGCCGGTTGGCCATCCTCCACAGCTCTATGTACCGGGATGGTGCCACCTGCATTCAAATACAAAGAAGGTTCAAAAAGGAGCAGGTGCATTCCTATGCAATAAATAATAAAGACAGCCAAAGCTGGGGGCTTACCCTCCTCACGACGTGCTGCCACTCGTCCAGACCAGCATCGGTCACCTCCTCGCCAAAGTCGCGGATCTCCGAGATCGTCGTCATGCCCGCTGCGTCATTGTACTCCAACACCTCAGGGTAAGCTGGGGGCTCGACGCCCGCCACCTCGATCTCCTACGAAGTTCAAATGACCCTTTATTTGATGATCATTCATCAAATCAATTCAAAAAAAAACAAGTAAAAAAGGTAAAAATGCTTACCACGATCGGCCAGTAGGCCAACCTCTGACAAACAAACTCGGAGTACTCCTCGCCAGGAAGAAGGAGGGCGTCACCACCCGCGTCGGCCAAGTCAGCCTCTCTCTCAGCCTCAGAAGGCTCCCTAAACATCGTCCGTGGAGGATCAATGGGAACCGTAAAGGTGTCACGAGAGCAATGCCGAGTCAAACGCTCGCCCAGATACCACACAGGTCCCATGTGCGTCCTCAGCAACAACCGACTCGAGCTCCTGGGACGAAGGACCTCAGCCACGAAAGATGGAGCCTCAGAGTAGCTCTCCTAAGATCTAGGCACCCACTAAAATAAGAAAACGAGGGCTCATTCCTATGATCGGCTCTAAACGGGAGGGGGTCATTCCTATGATCACTTCTAAATAAAAGGCAGAAAAGGAAAAGTAATCAAATAAGGATCAAAGGCACTTACGCTGTCCAACGTCAGGGCATTCACGCTCCTCCGACAAACGTCGTAAGAAGAGCGCTGGCTCTTCCTACGGCACACCACCCAGTCCCTCACGATAGGGTACACCGTCGGCTCAGGCTCCTCCTCTTGGACGCGAAGCTAGGAAACTAGGAGTACACCCACGCCTGCAGACAGAATAATCATTTATTTTTTTACATGGCAATAAAGAAAATGAAGAAATAATGATCTTTCATAATGTATAGGAAAGGTTCGTACCTCCAGCAAGAGTCCAGGACCAACAGTGGCAGGAGAAGTCCCCTTCTGCATCAGCTCCAGACGTACTGTGGCCCTCATGTAACGAGTGAGGACCGCAAAGCCAGGAGTAACCCAGTCCCAACGACCTAGGCTACTCAAGTCAGCAAGGAAAGGAAGAAGCTTCGTCGACAGCCTCTCCCTCTTGTCTCCGAGGTAAATCGAATACAAGAACCACCACAACCACAGACGAGCCCTCTGCTCAGCAGTATAAGGAGGAGGAGGCACCTTCCTCCCCTCCATCGTCACCGTCACCGGGACCCTACCTGCAAAGTAGTCCCTGACGTAAGAACTCGGTACCAACCAAGGAACGCTGGCAGCACCTTCCGCCAGGTTCCAGCCGATCAGCCTCCTTGCCTTGGCCGAGTCTACTCTCATGGCCGTCAACGGCCACACCAAGGGCTCATTTTCACACGGCAGACCCGAGATCATGTCGTAGTCCTCCAAAGTGACCCCGACCTCTCCAAAAGGCATATGGAAAGTCGAGGTCGTGTCCCAGTACCGATCAAGGAAAGCTCGAATCAGGCTAAGGTTAGCCCGAATCTTCCTTTCCCTAATCGCCCTCCAGGCTCCTACCAAAGTCCCGAAGGCTCCCAGCTCGATGATGGCCTTCTCCTCCTCCGACAGCCTCCCAAAGGCATCCATCATCGTCGTGTAACCGGAAAAGGACCTCATATTTCTGGCCTCCTGTATCAATTCAAAAAAAAGCTATCTTTAGCTTAAGACAAATAAGAAATGAAACGCCAAACAAATAGGAGAGGTAATAGGAAATGACAAGCTCAAAACTTACCAAACTCCTCGCCGTCCTGTAAGACAGGTGGCTCTCTGCCGCCCAAATGAGATGTCTACCATCCACTTCTCAGCCCACTCAGGTGCACCCACAAGCTGGCGACCACCTCGCCCCACGTTGGCCCTCCTCGGGACCTCCTCAGTCTCCTCCTCGATCTCCTCCTGCCTCTCTCCCACCACGAGAGCGGTCGAAGTCCATGTCCATGGGGTCCCTCCCCGACGTAGAAGGCACGTCACCTGCAAAGTCCAGGCAAACAAAGTTATGGCAAGCCTCTTTCAGGCCGTTTTAAGCATTTTCGAGCCCTGAATGTGGCTTTTCTCGCCATCTTTGGCCCTTTTTTCGAGAACCCGATACACACATGTGGTAGTTTGGGGCAAGTCAAGTCTAAATTCAAGCCTAGTTGTGGGTTTGAGTCAAAATTTCGGCAGCATTTCGCTACAATAGCGATTATGCCCTAAAAAGTGTCCTGAAAGAGTTGTCACAAATTGAAAATTCAACATGATAGCAAGTTTACCCATTACACAAGGGTTCCAAAACACCAGGTTTCATAAAAAATGGACAAACCTAAGGTAATTTTCGAAGCGATTTTCGAAACAGCAAGAAACTGTCTCATTTTTCGGCCAAATGCTCAATACTTGACGAAAATTCAAAAAGAATACATGGTTATATTCCTAATATTGCTAATTACCCATTTCTAATGTCAATTTTGCAAGACAAATCCATTTGAGGAAAAAGCCCCAAAATTTCGAAATAAAGGGAAGAAGAACCCTAATTTTTTCGACCCAAATTCAAGCAAAAACACGAATTAAAGCAAGAATAAGATACATACCTCGATTAGTCATGATTTATGGCAGAATTTGATCAAGTTTTAGCAAAGTTTGGTTGGAATTTGAGAAGAACATGTGTTTTGTGTTTATGAAATGAAACACGGTTTTAATCGGGTTTTTACCCAGACAGGGACATGCCCAAGAAAAGACGCAGCACTAGCTGCGCCCCTTCCAAAAGCCGCAGCTCCTGCTGCGCCTGTTCCCCAGCGACTTTTCAGCTCGAAATTTGAAAGTTCGTTGTAAGTTTGTTATTTGTGGGCCCAAGTTTTGTGCGTCTCTTCTTCGACACCTTATATTATACACTTGGCTCTCTTGGGCGTTCTTTTCATCTAGACCCGCATTTTTTCGAAAACGGACTGCAAAACCGTCACGGTATTTGGTTTCCCAGGAAGGATGATTGGGCCGCATGTTTGGTACACGAACGATTTATGACAGTCCGTAAGTTTATCATCAGGTGTAGCTCAAACACTCGAGTCTACCCCTTGGTCGTCATCTACGCAATGATACATTCATTTTTACAGTAATTAGAGTTCATTTGGAATCCGGGTCAAAAAACCGCTTCATTTTCTAAGAAACCATTTAAAATGCCGAGTCGGAATGTTCTAGATATTTATTCCCAATAAAATTTTATATCTTTTGGTAAATATCCCTCGTATATTGTATTTTACGGAATAAGGAAGTGTAGATCTACCGTAATTCCATAATAGAAACGCGGAAATCTTTCTTCCGGAGGAAGAAACCTATGGGGAAATGATGCAGCAGGTGCTGCGCCTCTTGGAAGGACCGCGGCAGCTGTTGCGCCTCTTCTCCAGCCCTTTTTGGCTGTTTACGGAATATTTCCATGATTTCTTTCCAAAGTTTGTGTCATTCCAAAACTCTTCACATTTTTTGGTATAAATAGAGACCTTCGGTCTCCATATTTTTCACGCGAGTGTCCACCCTTCTCTTCTCTCTTTGCATTCTAGACCTTGCTCTAAGCTTTTGACGCCTACGTGCTTGATCAATCGACCACGTAAGCTCAGATCATTCTAAGTACCAGTCACGTTGCATGACCGACCAATTTGACCACTACACATCAATCAATTAATCTAAAATCCTCCAACGAGGGCACTTTCTACATACATTCGAGTCGAGCAATCACTAACGTTAACTTAGTCAATCTCGTTTCGTCAAACATGTAAGTCTGAGGGTGTAAATCCCACTTTTATTTTATTGTTTATATTTTGTACCAATTAATGTAAGGTTTACGTCAAAAGTATACTCGAAACAATTTTTAAAAACCCTTTTATAAAACTGTTTTTACACAACAGCGGATACCAGACGTCGAGAAGAAACGCAGCAGCAGTTGCGCCTCTTCGAAGAGTCGCAGCATCTGTTGCGCCTCTTTCAGAGGCTGCTTGCTGCTCCTGCTCTTCTTCTTCTTCCTCGGGTTTCTGTTGTTTCGTTATTTTCGTCTTATTCTCCTACTTTATTTCATTCTTCAGTATATAAATCATGTTTTAATAATCCTTTTTAATTATAACGTTTTGTTTCGACTAAAATCCCTTATAATTCGATATTTGCGGGTTTTCGTCACTAAATTAAACCCGGATTTTAGAAACTTGATTTGTCCATATTAAGTTTCTGGGATTCGTCTTTTGTACATAGTTTTCTTTACTTGATTTCAGTTTATCAAATTCTATTCGATTTTCGAGTTCGTTCCTTTTGTATTCCGACACCGTAAATAAATCCAACTCGTTTTAATTTGTTTTAATCCGTTTTTTATCGCTTTTATGACGGTCCGAGATGTATATAACCTGCTAAATCACTTCCACTTGAGTCTAAATATCAATAATTGATCTAAAATACACCAACGAACATTAACAGACCGCGGTTCTGACTTCACAGACATAGCTCAACTCAAGAACAGACGCAGGAATAGCTGCGCCTCTTCCAGAGGACGCAACAGATGCTGCGCCAGTTCTGAGGTGATTTATGTCCCTGAACTTCGTTATCGCTTAGACGTAGCTTCTAATTACGTGTTTAATTAACTAATAATCGTAATATCGCCCCTAATCTGACCTATTTTATTACTTTAATTTCTAACCTTTTATTTTCCTCTTTTCATCTTCAAAATTCCGTTTTAAGTATACTTTTGACGTAAATCCATTAAACCATTGTAATCAATTGTAATTTTAATTATTGTATTTATTTATCGTATTTATTATTTATGTATGGTTCACTTGATCTTTCACATGAAATCAATTCTAAATCCTTATTCGACATAATTAATTTCCTAAATTATTTGTTCACCGACATAGTTTAATTCACATGCTAGGATTAATATGTGGATGTTGCATGGCATGCATATAATCGATGATATATCAAATATGAATAACTTCCCTAATCATTAGTGGAGGTCACTATCGAGGCGGGCGGGATTAGGTGTTCAAATAAAGAGCTTCCTAATACATACCTCCACCCCTTACTCCAGATCTCTGTAAACATCCATGTTCATTGGCATCCACGAGAGTCATGCTAGACATAGAATGCTAAGGGTAACGAGTTCTTAGTGTTCATGTCACTACTTTGTGTCTTGACATTACACGAGGTATTCGAACGGTTCCAATTTTCCATAAAAATTGGTGGCGACTCCACAAATGCAGGCTTATTCAACCTTTCACTGGTTTCAATAACTCACAAATCGGTAACGGCCCATGACGTGCTTTGGCAAACCAAGGTTCCGTGGGAGAAGTGCCGCCGCCTCAAACATCACAACGCGCGGGTGCGCACGGCGCGGATGGCAAAGCGTCCCCATTCAGTAGCTCCCATGTTATATGCTTAATGTTATTGATCTACCTATTCATGATTCCTTTGCTTTATGTTTGGACAGGAATCAGTCTGACGCCCCTGATGCTGCGTCAGGACCATGGAGCAAGGAAGTAGATGAGATAGAGAAGTTGATTTATGGAGATTATCCTTGTAAAAGCCCCATATACCAAGGAGCCTTAACAAGACCTTCCCTAGTATATAAAGGTGTTACCATCTCGGTTGCCCGAGGACAGTAATCATCAAATGTCGATAAAAGAACGTTTAAGTTATATTACAAGTGATTACAAACATCAGACGATATGAAAGATACAACTCAAAACCACTATCTACTATGTGAACTACTTCTGTCGTGACTCGTGATAGACTTATCCTTCCAAGCATCCAGCTATGATCCAACATCCACCTGCTAAGACTGACTGCTCACCATAGTGGCTCACAGCAGACACAACAGAAACAAACAACAAAACAAAACCACACAAGGTCAGCCACTGATACAACAGACATACAAAACAGACACAACACAAGTACAACAACACATACACCACACCTCCTCCATCCACCATCGCTGACTGCCCGAAGGTCCAGTCCTGCCAGTGGGGGACCGCAACCGTTCCCACCTAAGCCCCGCTCATCTATCCGAGCGATAAACCCATGTTCCTGTTGGAGTATGTGTCCACGACAATAATGCGATCACATGTTTAAATCTCATATTAAGAATGCCGAGGGATAGTAATATTTTATTTTCAGCTGATCCACATTAATCGGTAACGATTGGCTGACTAGAGTTTGACATTACTATCGTATAACGGTGGTGATCAGTTGATCCCTTAAGTTCATACCTCTAGGGTAACACTCTTAATTGATTAATTAATTAATTATATGATGATACAAGTTAATTAATTCCTTAAAATTGAACAAATGGTTTTATGAGTGAGATTACGTATCTTATTGTAATTCGATTAAATAAGATTCAGTCTAAGTAATTTAAATTGTTTTGTTACTTAGGTTTATTTATTGTTTATGAAACAATTAAAATAAGAATGAATGGTTTATTATAAATACAAATTGTTATGATTTATAATTCTATGGCCCATATTAAGTAATTGTAATTGTGAATTACTAGTTAATTTTTGTATGTGATTTATTTTGTTTATATAATGATTTTTAATAAGTTAAAAATGCATTATTAAAACATGTCTAGTAACATGTCCAATATGTCACACTATACTAATTGACAATTGACAAACTTAAAATTTACCATATTAAGTCCATGAGTGCCGTGTAAATGGGAGTATAGGGTGTTGATTGTGTTTTGTTCTATTAATTAAAGGGAACATAATGATGCCCTACTTATCACAGGCTTGCATGTCTACATCTTGAGAAGAACAAACTTGAAAAAGCATTGGGCACTCTTCCCCTATACCACCCGGCCACCCCATGCAAAAGATGAGAAGTTTTTCTCTTCTTAATTATTATTCATTCTTACAATATAATTTAAGAAATATAATCTCTCTAATATTGTCAAGAACAATTAGAAAAAAAATCTCACAATCTCTAATATTATTCCACCATTACTAGAAGTAGTATACAATAATATTAGTTATATTTGAAGGGCTCATATTCTAATTTCTAGTACATAAATTAGTATATGAATTAAGGGTGATTACCTTGGTACAATTCCTTAAGGGGTAGATCCTACCATTGGATCTAAGGGTTTTCTTGGAGCATTTGGATTTTCTTTAAGAAGACTAATTTGGAAGGTGTCCAATTAGTATACTCATCTCGGCCCTCCTTGTAAGTTGATTGATTTCCTCTTACTTTGTATTATTTTGTTATGCATGCATAAGATCTAGTTAGTTTATGACTAAACTAAAACTATTAAGTTATTAGAAGTGTCTAATAAGAGGTTAATGAAAATTACAATTGGTATGAGAGCAATGGTTGTTGCATGCATAATCGGTTATTGTTTTTCCGAGTTAAAATGTTACCATATAAAACTAGAAATTTGTGATTTATAAGGATAAGTACCACGAAAATTTTGCATGAATAACATTCTGGTCCTAAATTTATTTTAGGTCATTTTGATGATTTATGGTATAAATATTGCTCTTTAATTTATTTTTAGTATTTTTATTACATTTTATTTGATAAAATGACTTTTAAATACTAAAATATGTTAGACTATGATTCTGACCTTGAAATTTTAACACAACCTCACATGCATATTTTACTTAATGAATGTAAAATTGCGAGTACTAATAATAATCTTAATAATAATACAAAAACACAAAAACACGTAGTAAATTCTTCTGTTGCGAGTACGAGTAAAGGTAAATCTAAATCACCGCATGTTGCTCGAAAGATTAATCTCAGTCTCACACCGTTGGACTTGGATGTGATCCCAGAGGACATAGAAGAGGAGGAGGAGGAAGCGCCTGAGAATGTTGCTGTACCGCAGAAGTCGCGCCTTCAATTGACACCGGCGGATGTTGAAGGTGAGATTACTTATTGGTCTTCGGCTGTATACTGCTATATTTTAGGGGCGAATCCTCCGCCTAGTGTGATTTCTGGATATGTTAAGAGAATCTGGCAATCGTATGGTATTGATCGAATCTCGTTCTTACCTAATGGGATTTTTTTGGTTCGTTTTAAAACGAAGGAGAAACAAATGGAAGTAGTTAACAATGGACACCTAATATTTGATAACAAACCGGTCATCGTAAAGGAATGGACTCCAGATTCTGAATTAATTAAACACGATGTGAAGTTAATTCCTATCTGGATGAAGTTACATGGCTTGGACATTAAATTTTGGGGTACTGAGTGTCTCAGGAAGATTTGTGGCTTAGTTGGTAAGATGATGCGTTGCGATGAAGCTACCAGTCACAGAACTTTCCTGGGATACGCCAGAATTATGGTGGAGGTCCAAATTGGACAACAGTTTCCTACTCACCTTGAGTTCCTTGATGAAGTAGGGAAGACTCAGAGGGTTTCTGTTGTTTATGACTGGTTGCCTCTCTCATGTACCAAATGTAAGGGAATGGGTCATATTGCTGTGAATTGTAGGAAGGTTGAGGGAGGCCAGAGGAAGGTGTGGAAACCTAAGGCCAAACCAGCTACTACAAAAGTGGTAAAACCTATTCAAAAGACTTTTCAGAAGCCAGTTTCCCCTGCTGTTACCACCCCTGTGGCTCAGCATTCAACTCAGATGCAGCAAGATTCAGGGGTTCAGACTCTTGTACCTGTTACTCCAGTGGTTGTTTCTGAAGTTGGAGACTGTTCTGACCAGAGTGTGAGGCCTGTTGAGGGGGGACCTTCATTCCCTCGAAGGTTTATTAGCAAGATGCTTAGGAATGTTAATGGAGAGGCCAGGGTGTTCACTCCTAGGGGGCTCACTTTTATGGATGCTCTGACTTTATCTCTTCAAAAAGCACGAATTGAGGGTAAGAAATTGTTAACTCCTGGCCCAGCTTCTGATCATGGGTAGCTTGGGGTTTTGGAATGTAAGAGGTCTGAATAATCCAACTAAGCAGCTAGAAATAAGGTGGTTTTTACACCAGAATAAGCTTGGATTATTTGGTTTATTAGAGACTAAAATAAAAGGTAGTAATTGGCTTAAAGTCAGGAATAATATTTGTGAAGATTGGTCAATTTGCACAAATAATAGTACTCATAAAGGGGGAAGAGTGTGGTTATTATGGGATCCTACTCTTTATCAGGTGGATATTCTGAATGTTAGTGCTCAATGTATTCACTCAAAAGTGATTGATAAATCAAGGAAGGTTGTGTTCTGATACACTCTGGTCTATGGGTTCAACAAAAGTCAGGAGAGGGAACCTCTTTGGCAAGCTCTGAAAGGTTTCTCTGCTTTGATTTATGGGCCTTGGCTGGTGTGTGGTGATTTTAACAGTGTCACTGAAACTAAGGATAGAATTGGAGGTTCTGAAGTGGTGTGGTCTGAGATGGCTCCTATGAGAAGTATGTTGTCTGTGTGCCATTTATATGACATGAAGGCCTCAGGCTCCTATTATACTTGGAATAACAAGCATGAGAATGAGTCTAAGGTTTATAGTAGGATTGATAGAGTGTTGATGAATGATCAGTGGTTGAACACTTTCCCTGAGGCTGTTGCTACTTTCTTACCAGAGGGCTTATATGATCATTGCCCCTGCCTGATCAGGACAGATGCTATGTATGTTAAGAGGAAGGCTTCATTCAAATACTACAATATGTGGGCTTTGTCTGATGATTTTGTCCCCATTGTGGAGAGTAGCTGGAACACTGAAGTTGAGGGTACACCTATGTTTAGGGTGGTACAGAAACTGAAGAAGTTGAAACCAGCGTTATAGCAACTAAATAGAGATCAGTTTAGTGATATTGAGAACCTTACTCATGTCACTGAATTGGCTCTCAAACATTTCCAGCAGCAGCTTAGCCTGGATCCATTGAATGAGTTGTTGTGTCATGCTGAAAAAGAGTGTGCTACTGAGTTGAAAGTTTTGAATAAGGCAAGGAACAGTTATCTTGCTCAGAAGTCCAAAGAGAATTGGGTAAAGGAAGGTGATGCAAATACTTCCTTCTTCCATTCTAGTATAAAGAAGAGAAGAATGAGAAATAGGGTGTTCAATGTTAAGGACATGGAAGGGAAGTTATGTTCTACGCCTGAGGATATTAAGTCTGCCTTTGAGGATTACTATCTGAAGTTGTTGGGCACTTCTACTACTGTGCAACCTGTATCAAAGAAAGTGGTGAAGACTAGTAAGCTTCTGAATGCTGTACACCAGGATATTCTCCTTAAACCTGTGACTGATGGAGAGGTTAAGGAAGCAATGTTCTCTATTCCTGGTGGAAAAGCACCAGGCCCTGATGGTTTTAATAGTCAGTTCTTCAAGGATTCTTGGAGTATTGTGGGGAAGGAGGTGTGTCATGCTATCAGGAATGTTTTTAGGACTGGAAAAGTTCTCAAGGAGCTCAATACTACTGTGCTTACCCTAGTGCCCAAAACTGAAATCCCTGATAGTGTGTTACAATTCAGGCCTATTGCCTGCTGTAATACAGTCTACAAATGTCTCACAAAAGTGTTGTGTTCTAGACTTAGCTCTATTCTACCTGATATCATCAGTCCTTCACAGGGGGCCTTTATTCAAAATAGAGATATTGTGGGTAACATTCTTATCTGCCAGGATCTCATTAAGCTGTACAAGAGGAAGGTCTGCTCACCAAGGATTATGATGAAAGTTGACTTGCAGAAAGCTTATGACTCCATTGAATGGAGCTTTCTCAAGGATATGTTGTGTGCCTTGAATTTCCCTCCTCTTAGCATTGAGCTTATCATGAGTTGTGTGTCCTCTCCCTCCTTCTCATTAGCTCTCAATGGTGAAGTTTTTGGGTTTTTTAAGGGTCAAAGGGGCTTAAGACAGGGGGATCCCCTCTCCCCCCTGCTTTTTACAATTTGCCTTGAATACCTCAGTAGGCTCCTTGGGGTCCTTGATAGGTATAAAGGTTTCAAGTATCATCCACTCTGCTCCAAAATGAAGTTGACACATTTGTGTTTTGCTGATGATCTGCTCATGTTTAGCAGAGGTGACATTCAATCTGTTACTCTTATGTTGCGGGCATTTGAGACTTTCTCTATTTCCTCTGGACTGAAGATGAACAATGGTAAGTCTAACTTCTATACAAATGGGATTAGTGAAGCTATTGTGAGTAGCATTGAATCTGCTTCTGGTATGAAAAGAGGAGGGATCCCATTTAGATATTTAGGGGTTAAAATTGCCCCAAAAAGGCTGGGGATTCTGGACTGTCAGAGCCTGGTGGACAAGGTTACTGCTAGGATCACTAGCTTGGGTACCAAGCACCTCTCTTATGCTGGAAGAATCACTTTGATTAAATCTGTCCTAAGTAACCTGCACAATTATTGGGCACGGATCTTTATTCTCCCTAAAGCTGTGCTTAATCAAATTGATGCTCTCTGTCGAGCTTTTCTATGGCATGGTCAGGAAAACAAAGAGACTCCTACACTTGTGTCTTGGAAGCAGGTTTGTAAACCCAGGAGGAAAGGTGGGTTGGGTCTTAAGAATTTGCAGTTGTGGAATATTGCCCTGATGGGTAAATACGTGCGGTGAATTGAGAAGAAGACTGACCATCTATGGGTTAAATGGGTGCACTCTATTTATATTAAACACTCAGCTTGGATTGATTATGAACCTTCTATCTCTACAAGTTGGTCTTGGCGCAGGATTTGTGCTGTTAAAAATCAACTCAAGCCATGGATATTTGAGGAGCAATGGAGACAGTCTAACTGTGATTATACTGTCAAGATGGGATATAATTGGCTAGTTGATGATGGTGTTGATGTCAGGTGGCACCACTGGACTAGGAACAGGTTGATTGTGCCTAAACATGCTTTCTTTATATGGCTGGTAGCTCATAAGAGATTACTAACCCAGGATAGGCTAATGAAGATGATGATTGCTGCAAGAAATAGGTGTTTGTTATGTGACACAGAGGAAGAGAGTATTGAACACTTATTTTTTCAGTGCTCTTATAGTCAAAGGTGTCTGAGATTGCTGGAGGAATGGCTGCAAGTCAGCATTCCTTTGAATAGCATTATTGATTGGTGGATTAGGCTCAGGGAACGTTCTCTTTTGAAGAAACAAGTGGTGGCCGCTGCTGTAGCTCATCTTATGTATCTCATTTGGTATGCAAGGAATAGATGCATGTTATTGTATGGGCTCCCTTTCCCTGTTGTTTTGATAAAACAGGTGAAGGAGTGCTTGTTAATGAATTTGAGAGGTAGAACCCTTGTTATAGGAACTAATGTAACTAGGGAGTGGTTAGCAAATGTGTGTCCGAATTGTATTTAACTAGAGAGGTTGATAATCTCTAGTTAACTCTTGTATGATGGGATTTTATTAATATATACACTTACTTTCCCCAAAAAAATGTAAAATTGCGTATAAAAGTGTTTTATATTGCATGTTTTATGATTTTTACATGATAAAAATGGATTAAATGGAGGTATTTTGGTTAAAATTAGTTTGACTTCGTTTCTGCCCATGAAATTTTAGTATGTTGTCGCATGAAATATTTACACACTGTATGTAAATTTTAAAGTAAAATGGTTTTATTTTGCATGATTTATGATTTTTAGATTTAAAAATCACATAAATAGTGACTATTTTAGCAAAAAATAGCTAAAATGAATTTTATGGCATGAAATTTTTTCCCAAAGATGTATATTTGATATGAACATCAGATCTAAAGTTGCATGTCAAATTTCGTTTGATTTGGAAGTTTATTAATTTTTATTTTATAAAATTGATAAATAGAAACTTTAAATAGTCATAATTGTAAATTCGATTTTTGGACCTTTAAAAAAATTGTCTTTTATAGGATCTAGAAACTTATATAGAACATTCAAAATTTTAATTTTGATTTATTACATAATTTTATGTTTAATTTGGAATTAACGGGTTAAAATTATATATTATGCGATTTATTTGTGAAATAAATTAAAATATTCTATGGGCAAATTTTATTAAAATTTTGGAATGTTGGTAATTTTTCAGAATATACAAAATTATGATTTTGAAATTTTTCGATTTTTTTTTATGACTTAATTGGGAATTATTTCTTTATTATTATGAATAAAAGTGTTTAAAGAGCAATAATAAAATATCAAGTTGAATTATTGTCAAATATTTAGTGAAGACTAAATTTTTGAGTCCTAAGAAGGTTGGGGTAATTAACTTGGACATAGATTTGATTTATATAATATTGTGTGATTTTAATAAGTTAATAATCGCAACTATCCATAAAACCGGACCAAATATACGATATTAGCTTAAATAGGGCGATTTGGCACAACACATGGCATGTTTTATACATATATTAATGCTGTATTTTTATGAATGACATGTTTTATTTAATATAATTTTGAATTATGTAATTTGTACTTAGTATGGTCTTAGTTTTTAATTGATATTTTCCGAAATGAATGGGGATATCGATTCGGTTGTAATTAATGTGATCTCGTATCACTTTTATTTTTATTTTTGTTTTTCTTTTTATAATGTATAAAGTAGAAAAGCTATGTAATTTTTTTATCCCGGAGATCCTTGAAGACGGTGCCATTCAGAAAGGCGTTCCGACAAAGACGGTGTTGCCTTGGAGTGCGTGCCAAATGAAGTTCAAGGGACCAAAGGAGTTGGTTTCCGAATTTGTAAATAGTTCATTAGATTTACTATTTTAGGAAGGCCATACTAGGATTTTATTCCTTTGCTTAGCATTTGTTTTATATGTTTGCATGCATAGCCACATTGCCATAACTTCACATGCATATCTTACTTTATCGAGTCATCGACCGTGTCAATTATAATTATCGTAGTTCACCGCTTTAGTTCACTTAAAACGAGATAGATAATAAATTGACAAGACCTCTCACTAAATAATAATTGAGAATTAGCCTTACCAAATAGTAGAACCATGAGTCCCAATTTTATAAGGAAGTAGGCTCGGCTCACCGGGATGCTAAACTTGTTACGTTGGGTAAGTGGGTAGTAAATTGTTATTACATCGAAATTTGGATTGAGCTCAACGGAAGTATTCGCAACCGTAGCCGCATGTGTTCCGGGCTTAAGATAAATATTAAAGTAATTTTATCGACCGAGAGTTCTAGAAGTAGAATCAATTAAAGAGTTAATCCACCGAATAATATTGATTAGGGATGAATCGGCTCACCGTGCCCGAGTTAATATGAATTTCGATCTCGGGATCATTTATAATAGTTGGGTACAGGTCACTATATAAATGCATAAAACTTGTTTAAAATGTTTACAAGTATTATTAAAACGATAAATATTTATTAATTCCTTCACTTCCTATTTTGTAGTCGAAATTGTTTTTCCAATTGCAATGGCAACTCCAAATTCATCCACCAACACTAGCTCGAACACTCTCACCAATGTTTCTTGGCTCCGATCCTTCATGGATCGTTGTAAATTAGAAAAGAATGGGTCCAACTTCGCCGATTGGGACGCTCAACTCCGTTTGGCCGAGGAGGGTGACGACAAGCTTCGTTACCTTACCGAGGCCTCTCCCGTCGTACCTTCCACTAGGTCTACTCCCGCCGCTAGGGAAGCCTATGAGACATACCAAAAGGAGTCGGCCGCGATCAAAAATGTGTTGATCTTCTCTATGGAGGCCGAACTCTAAAGAAGTGCTATAAATATTAGCACCGCATATGAGATCTATACGAAAGTTGTGACCATGTTTTCACAAGTTCCGAGGATCATTCAATATGAAGCGGCATCCGCATTCTTCGATCTCAACATCAAGGAGGGCCAAAAAGTTAGCCCTCATGTGCTCAAGTTGATGGAGCATGTTGAGACTCTAAAATTGCAAAAGGTAGAGATTCCCGAAGAACTCATCATTGACCGAATTATACATTCCTTAAACAAAGTTAAGGCATATGTTCAATTCAGGGTGAATTTTAATATGCAAAACTTGAAGATTTCCCTCGATGAATTGCACAAAATTCTTGTGCAAGCCGAGAGGGACATGGGTCTAAATGTTAGTACCACCAAGGATGTGCTCAACATTAATCATAAGAGCAAAGGGAATTTTAAGAAAGGTGGCAATAAGGGAAAGAAGCAAACTCCCTACAAGAACAAAGGGAAGGCTTTCGAAGCTAGCTCCTCTAAGCCCAAGAAGGGTGCCCCATCCGAGGACAAATGCCACTATTGTAATGGTGTTGGGCATTGAAAAAGGAATTGTCCAAAATATCTTGGCGATATCAAAGCTGGAAAGATTATTCCAGTAGGTAAATAACTATCCCTATCTTTTATGTTTTGATCTCAACTTTGGTATTTTGATACAAGTTGTGATGATTACCCTTTTTATCGTAATTAGGGCATCCAAGCAAGGACAAAGGCAAAGAAAAGCAAGCCTAGAAGATCTTGAGGGAAGCTATATGTAGCCGCCCATGGTGCTAGATCTATGGAAGCTTGGCCTTATTTTGCTTTGTCTTTATTATCATGTTGTATTTTGAAATTTTAGAACTCCTTTTAATTTCCTCGTTCGACGTGGAAATTAGTTTGTTTCCTTTAAACAATGGTTGTATTTTGGATATTGGTGACTTGGTTTGCAACCCAAGTCACTCCACTTATCGTATCGTTTGTTCTAAAATTTGTCATCATACACTTCTTGCATCTTGAAACATTAAGATTTTATCGACTTAAATTGATCATGTAGACAAATATAATGATTGAATTATTATATGTCCATAAGCTATGAATTCGATTCTCTTATGACATTGTGACTAGCTAAAAGTCACAACTTACTTATGTAAGATCAATTATAAAGTTATGTTGAGTTATTAAACTCACATTAGGGAACGTTACCAACCTTATTTGATACACCTATCAAATTTATAAGCGCCTAGTCCACAATATCCTTTCAATATGTCCCAAATAAGATCACTTCAAATTGACATGTGATATGTTTTTCCTCCTTCACCATCATTGTTTGTGGCTCAAAAAGCTATCTTTGGACAAATTAAATGCATTTTTCCTAAAGATAGAGTGGGAGTGAATTGAGCCACAAACCTTGACTCACAAACCTTGACTAGATGGGATCTACGTGAGGAGACCAAAAGAAGATGTTCTTAAGGGAACTACGTGAGGAGACCAAAAGAAGATGTTCTTAAGTTAGACTTTTGAAGTGAGGAGACCAAAAGAAAGCGTTCTTAAAAAGAATTGAGACTTATGAAATGATGAGAGAATATGTTCTTGGAAAATATATTTTGATCTATGAAGTGGATATACCTAGATATTTTAAAATTCGACATTTTACTTAAAAGCCTTATGAAACTAAAATTGTATCTATGCAAGTAAATAGATTTATTTGGGATTGTTGAGACCAATCCAAAGCAAATAGAAATTTATGATTAAGACTTGCATGGAGAGACATGTTGATGTCTACGAAAGCTAAGTTAATTTTTAACTATGCTAAAGATTCAAATCATTGCAATACCTCATTGTGAAAATGAATAAGTTAGATATTAAAACCTCTTTCCAAATGGGTATTTAGAAAGGGATATGTGAATGACATATTTGTATGGTTTTAAATAATACTTAGAATAGCAATGATCATTCCAAATCATGTAATGTTTCGAATGAGTTGTCAATAACGAAACATGTGTACACATGGAATTGAGTGGGAGCAAGTGACAGTCATGTTTAGACATGAAATTCAGTGGGAGCAATCATCCTTCATGAATTGCATAACTTTTTACTCATTGGGAATGGCGAGCAAATACTGTCTTTCATAAAGAAGTATTTAGGTTTTCAATTCTGGATGATATTGGACATTATGTGAATCTATTAAAACATTGGATGTTGGATTGGCACTTAGATGGCTATCTTATGTTGATAATGATCCTTCATCTTGAAAATGTCAACAAGTTAAGTAGGTTATTCATATCGATGAATATAGAATTACCATGAGAGAGTCATGGTTATTTACTGAACCTACGAACTGTTGTCTACATGATATCAATTACTAATGTTTCCGCCATTAGAATAATCATGTAAGCCATAATGCACATGTCCTAGATGAATCACATGCTTGGAGCATGATAAGTCAATAACATATTAACCCATATGAGAGTCATTGGTAAGCCTAAAGGAACCGTCATGAATTCTCAAGGAGAACTTATAGTCTGTTCTGAAGTTTGGAAGTATAATAAATTGTGTGTTAAGAGGATACACAAGCTCAAGCTTCCGAACGCATTAGGATTTGTGAAAATCCTAGGCAGATTATTGACATAAGGAGTAAGAGACTAGAAAAGTGTATTTTATTGTCTTCCATTGCAAGATTCTACAAAATGAAACTAAGTATGTTGTGATTAGGTGGTGTACTTTGAAAACTGTGAGTAGTGTTGTCCACCGAAACCCGCATCACAAGTTATATGATAACAGTAAGAGCTTCTTTCAAGTTAAAGAGCCTCAGTCTAGTTCAAAGTCTAGACGTGTACTTAATAAAGTTCATGCTATTAGAGATAACATGAAATTGAAGGAAATCGCAATTTATAAAGTTTGAACACTTGGGCACATGGTATGTTCACAAGCTAAACTTTTATTGCATTAGACAAGTGTATAAATACACTTATGATTATAAGACATAGAGTAGTAGTATGGTATTGACTACTCGTATGTGATAATCACATTTATCGTTTGAGTTATCGTTAACTCATCCTGTACTTTGTTACATCCAAATGGGTTGTTGAGACAATATTAAACCCCATTAAAGTGAACTAGATTAACATAGTATTCGCCCCTAGTTACTTACATGAGGTGACATCTCGAAGTAACTGGAGTGTGATGCGATTGATGGCGAGTTCAAGTGCCATAGAGTCATAAGAAATGACTAGTCGATCACATAGGCAGACTGTGAGGGACACTCTGTCGGGCTTATGACCGCTTATAGAATTCTGGAAATTTTTATAGCCTGGTCGTGGCGAGAGCTACTATAGTATTCTTATGAGTCGATTCTTTGACTAAAGACTATTCACCTAAGGTGGCACAGTTTCAGAGTGACTTTGATTTATGTTCTAGGATCTTCGTAATTGGGGTCTAATGGGCATGTTTTGGGTCATGATGAGCTGTGGCTATTCGAAGGGAATAGTGCAATAGGAATTGTCCATCCCCGTCAGGGTTATCTTATATCTCAAGGCCACTCGAGGAGTAATGAACTGGAAATGCGTGGCCACGCTCGGAAGGTATCTATGGTAGATAATTCCGGTCAGATAGTTATTCTCCAGATCAAGGAAACCACTCATGATATGATCAAATGCAAATACGACCTGCAAGACACCTTGCATTGAGTGGGAGATAGTAATAGGACAAGAGAATTGGTGACGCACACTTGTCGCGGACAAGTGGAAGATTGTTGGAGTATGTGTCCTCGACAATATTGCGATCACATGTTTAAATCGCATATTAAGAATGCTGAGGGATAGTAATATTTTATTGTCAACTGAGCCACATTAATCGGTAATGATTGGCTGACTAGAGTTTGACATCACTGTCGTATGACGGTGGTGATCAGTTGATCCCTTAAGGTCATACCTCTAGGGTAACACTCTTAATTGATTAATTAATTAATTGTATGATGATACAAGTTAATTAATTCCTTAAAATTGAACAAATGGTTTTGTGAGTGAGATTACGTATCTTATTGTAATTCGATTAAATAAGATTCAGTCTAAGTAATTTAAATTATTTTATTACTTAGGTTTATTTATTGTTTATGAAACAATTAAAATAAGAATGAATGATTTATTATAAATACAAATTGTTGTGATTTGTAATTCTATGGCCCATATTAAGTAATTGTAATTGTGAATTACTAGTTAATTTTTGTATGTGACTTATTTTGTTTATATAATGATTTTTAATAAGTTAAAAAAGCATTATTAAAACAACATGTCTAGTAACATGTCTAATATGTCACACTATACTAATTGGCAATTGACAAACTTAAAATGGACCATATTAAGTCCATGAGTGCCGTGTAAATGGGAGTATAGGGTGTTGATTGTGTTTTGTTCTATTAATTAAAGGGAACATAATGATGCCCTACTTATCATAGGCTTGCATGCCTACATCTTGTGAAGAACAAACTTGCATGCCTACATCTTGTGAAGAACAAACTTGAAGTTTTTCTTTTCTTAATTATTATTCATTCTTACAATATAATTTAAGAAATATAATCTCTCTAACATTGTCAAGAACAATTAGGAAAAAAAATCTCACAATCTCTAATATTATTCCACCATTACTAGAAGTAGTATACAATAATATAAGTTATATTTTAAGGGCTCATATTCTAATTTCTAGTACATAAATTAGTATATGAATTAAGGGTGATTACCTTGGTACAATTCCTTAAGAAGTAGATCCTACCATTGGATCTAAGGGTTTTCTTGGAGCATTTGGATTTTCTTTAAGAAGACTAATTTGGAAGGTGTCCAATTAGTATACCCATCTCGGCCCTCCTTGTAAGTTGATTGATTTCCTCTTACTTTGTATTATTTTGTTATCCATGCATAAGATCTAGTTAATTTATGACTAAACTAAAATTATTAAGTTATTAGAAGTGTCTAATAAGAGGTTAATGAAAATTACAGTTCCTTAATATGCACATCCCCTCTCGTGGCGGGTTCCACAGAGGGCGAACTACAGGTGTGAAGCCACTTCCGCAAGTGACTCCACAGCCGAGGGCACACCTCGAGAAACACAGACAAACAATCACAATCAGTTGTACAACAACAAACACCAACTACCATACCAATACAACGTTAACAATGTCCACAACCAATCAGCAACACTGACTCAACACCAACTAAACAACATACACGGACTCTCTAGACAATCACAGTACTGAGTAGGCGAACCTACCTTTAGCAAGCCGTAGCGATCCCGCGTCCAACCACAAGATACCAATCAACCAAGCAAACCACCTATACAAACAGTACAACCATCTATCACTACTACTACAAACCTAACTGAAAGCAACGATGACGATGATGATGACGATAACATAACTATACATAGAAAACCGGCGTCAAGACCGCTACTCGACTCAAGCATCCCATCCCCATGGTGTAAGAATCCTCAAAGACCTCAAGGAAAGGATTATGGTGAAGGAGAAAGGAGGTGACGGCATCTAGGTTAAGGAAGAAGGTGCGGAAATGATTTGGGGTTTCACGATTATCGATTTATAATTCCCCGCTGCAAACTCGTTACTCGATCGAGTAACTGACTTACTCGATCGAGTGACCCCTACTCGGTCGAGCTCCCAAGCTACTCGATCGAGTAGCCTCAGCTAGATCGAGTACCACACAAACCAAAGCTCACATCGTCACAAGTCATCACTCGTAAGGTCACCGAAGGTCAAGATCGGTGTCTAAGGTCAGTCAACGGGTCCCTAAAAGGACGGGTATTACAGTCTTCCCCCTTAAAAATAACTTCGTCCCCGAAGTTCGTCTCATCCTCCCCCGCGACACAGTTACAAAGGAACCAAGGTAACCATCACTTGTTTATCCGACACATGTCAACACGATTGTTTAGAAATACCATCCCGCTATGCATGTTCATCGGCCATCATCATCATCATCTACCTTAGCACATATTACACAACACGAATCCTCGTCGAATCATCAACTTCCTATTTGAATCACCAAACACACATTGTCCACAAGAACAACTAACTCGACTATCACTTACACTTATTATATAATATTGCTCAAATGTAAACCAACACAACTTTCAGAGTATTCCTTCATCAATTACTTGCCAACAACTATCACTTACAAAACACTAAAAACAACTTTCCTATTACTGATTCATAACAACACATTATTCATTCCACTCTATTACAATAACCACACAACACAAATTTACCAATAGCAACTCCACTACTGCTACTAACATCCAATTCTCATGACGACACAATGAACACTAATTATAAATAATATATAACAACATGCTATTCTATTCAACAACTATAAACTGCTACTCAATTACACAATAACCACTGCAAAATTATCCAAGAAACCATTTAAATTACTACCAAATGTCATATCAATACTATAAAATTGCTATAAATACGTCATTTTTCCACGCGACATTACTCTTCCCCTCTTAAAAGGAACTTCCTCCCCGAAGTTCACCATCAAACAACTTTCTTGTCCCATAAACCGATACATATCATTCCACATTGACATTACTTACAAACCACAATGCAAACCTTGACTCATGTTAACTAATATACTTCCTTGACATTACACAAATTTGACTCATATAAATACGAAACCATCGAAAACGGAAATCACACCACGAGATATACCATCATCAACTAGTAGCCATGTCATCAATTACTTTCTTATACAATCATTCAAATTATGCAACGAGAATTATAACCCTTAACATGACGTTACCTGAGACAATTTGATTTAGCATACAAAATTATATAGACACCACGGAATTTGTATAAATCATAGAAATATGCACAATGTATAACTATCGTTGAGGTGACGTAAGGATATAACATACCCACAACAACAAATATTGTAACAACAACACCGAAATGATGATGCAAACGAGTGTTAAAACGAAATGAAGCTATTACAGTGTTACTCGATCGAGTTCGTAAGGCACTCGATCGAGCTGGACTTACTCGATCGAGTTCATCAGTTACTCGATCGAGCTGGGTGAGATCAGAATACCCCCCAGATGTCACCTCTGCAGTTACTCGATCGAGTGAGGGGCACTCGATCGAGTAGCCACAGGTCAAAAATCCTCTAAGACGCCACTTCAGGTCCAAAGCAATATATATACGCGAGTCGGAAATGCTTTCCCAACCCAAAATTCTGCATAAACAGTCTGAAAAGTATCTAAAATACGGCCTTATGGCCAAAATACACACCAAAGTCTAATAAAGTACCAAACAAAACAAGTACTATCAACTACGAGTCCATGAAACGATATAGAAACAAAAGGAGTATCATCACTCCATATCCTGCTCATCCATCACCTCGTCTCCACCACCACCTCCAGATGTGCCTGCTCCAGCTGCATCCTGACCTGCGACTCCACCATTGCCAGCATCGGATCCCACCCACCATGGTGCCAAGCAACCATAGGGGTAACTCACGGGCTCTCCCCAGGTAGACCGCTCCACGCCAAAGGAAAAAAAGACTCTGCTGTCATCCCCAACGCCTCGTCACTACACCGGTCGCGCTGCCCCGGTCCCGATGCCCTGCAAATATGTCATCTCATGGAGGTTCCGGAGTGTCAAGGTAGCCGACACCCTCTCCGTGAGCTCGCTCACTCTCATGTCAGGACCGAAGAAGGAAGGGTAGCTGGAAAACTGGGGCTGTGAAGGCACAGGCTGCTCTGGCTGGGTCTCAGCCATCCTCTCTCTCACCCGTCGTGGTCCCCTCCCTACTCGAGGTTGTCTATCCTCGGGTCTAGCCTGATCTCCCTTGGTCGGCTCAGGCATCACCTCCAAAATATCAGGATCAATGAGTTAGAGCTGCCTATCAGGGACCTCCTAATCATCATCAGAATCGGCAGCCACCACTGCCGCCGGTAAAGGCTCGGTCACGGGAAGGTACTCGGGAGCAGGTATCCTCATCCAACTCATCCCCCAAACTCTTCATGCTAACCCACTACCCTCCAAAGTCCTCAACCACTTTGTGTCAAGAAAGTACTTTCGGTCCAAGGTAGGCACCGCCGGGGTCAAGGGTGTATAGGCCGAGGAGGCCTCAAAGGTGGTCCGCCTCTCCGCCAACCGAGTGGCAATGGCACCACAACTCAGGAAACGAGTGTCAGAAGAGGCCATCAAGGCTAAGCTGGCACACACTATGTCCGGGGCACTGAAGGTGACTCTCGGAGCTCGGGTGGGATTAAGGTACGCCGCAAGCAACATCACCTCGTGTGAGTTAAACTTACTCACATCTTTCCGCTCATAGAGTAAACAGGTCGTAGCACGAAGAAAGATCTTTAGGGTGACATGTTGAACATCATTAATCAACATGTTGCTAGAGGTGGGGGCGGGTTTGTCGGTAAAGCAAGGCATAAGACTACTAGCTCCACACTCAGTCGGGATGTTCCTAAGAGCTCCTTTCACAGGTCTAGCAAGGCCGAGGTGGGTGGCAAACATGTCCATGGTCAGAAAGAAACTGGTGTTCATGAGACGGAACTCGACGGTCTGTTCCACCGCATCATACTTGAAAGAACTCATGAACTCCAAAGTCAGAAAGGCATAGGAGTGTTTCCTAAGACGGTACAACCCGGTCATACCCAAGGTCTCAAAGATGTGTCTCACATCAGTCTCAATCCTCAGGTCAGTCAAGAGGGTGGTATCGATGCAACGGGCGGGTCTCATGCGACGACGTCTCTGCAAAGCAACGAAAGCATCTCTTTGCGTAAAGTCGGCAAAGACAACATAAGGGTACTCAGGCACCGCTGGGACCGCTGGGACTATAGGTCCCCCACTCCCCTCACCTACCTCAGGCTCAGAAGCCCTCCCCCTCTTACTTTGACGGGTTCTGACAGTTGGTCTCGGGATCTGTTTTCAACACATATCTTAGATACACAAACAACACTTACTTGAAAACATATAAACTTTCATATATAGCCATGGAAAAAGAATTACTATGTACACACTTTCACCAAACAAACCAGAAATTGCAATTATAAACTCTCAAATTATCATCAGACGGTCTCACAGCTACACCACTATGGCCAAATATGACATCAATTAACAACCCAACTACAAATTTTAATGATTAAACTTTCAAAATAGCTCCACAATCAGACATGTTTCACAAAGAATATGGACGAATTTCAGTTTGGGGCACTTTTAAGACGGAGTTTTAAGGCAAACATTTTGAGCAAAATTCATCAAAATCAACTCTAAACATAATACCCATAACATACATTACTTAATTTTCCCCCTTTTTCATTCAAAAGACAACCAGAAGTCAATTTAAAATCCCAAACCCTAGAAAATTCGGTTCCCACAAACCCCCAAATTGATTCGATTTTTGTATATCTAGCATCAGTACTCAACAAATTAAAGCAAATAGATCATGTGATAACAATTATAAGCAAGATTTTACACATATAAATCGAATTTCTAGCAAACATGGACTATTTTACATGCTTTTAATCAATTAAAAACATAGATAAGGATGAATGTTCTTACCTTGAATGATTAGCAAGTAAAGAGGATGAATTAAACAAGGAAAACACTAAGATTCAAGCACCACAACACAAGGATGAGAGCAAATAGAGAGAAATGTAGAGGGTTTAGGGTTTAGATGAATGAAAGAGTAGTAAGAAAAGAATTGGGAAGAAGGCATATGAATCCCGCATAAACCCGGCATTGTTCACTTACTCGATCGAGTAAGTAAGTTACTCGATCGAGTGGCCTCTACTCGATCGAGTTGGAGCTACTCGATCGAGTTTTCGCTGACAGTTTCAGCTATTCCAATCTTATAACTCCTCAACTAAATTGAATGAGGTCTACTCGATGGAGTAGGTACTCGTACTCGGTCGGGCAAGATTAAGATTAAGGTCAAAAGTCACGAGTTTGGTTAACGGTTCCTGCAAAACAACAACTCGTGTCGATTAAAAAATGAATTTGGAAATCGTCACAGATTATTATATTCATTCACAACGCACGATTACTACTCAAATGTAACGCCATAGTTCCATTCAACCAAGATACATATTACTTCATTCTACAACGCACATTACGCAAAACGATTTACTACACCATTAACTTATTCATACATACACTTGACACATTACTTTACTTCTAATCATGCATTTGCAACCTTCAACAATACAACTTATACTTATACTATCATAGTCATTCATCTAACATTAAATCATCATTTACCATCCGAGTTTGCTAACAATTAAATCATGTCACAACAAATCATCAACTAAATTATTCAGCTTAACTATGCCACATTATAAAAGTACTCAACCATTCATCCGTTGCAATTCTAATTACCACTTGACAAACTCTACCATCCAACATAAAACTTACCATTCCTTTAAGTACTCACACGTATTCAAAGACTCACAACTCCTTTATAACTAGAACGCATAGAAAGATTTAGAAAACATTATTATCACCACATCACACAACACTGTCACGTACTATAAACACTTCACCACTTCCACTACTTCCATACACACTTCTACCCAACCACAGACTTACACAATTGCTCATCACAATTACACATACTAACATTAATAGAGACTCCATCACAGATATTTCTAACGTAACCATTATACACACTAGGCACATAATTCCCGACTCGATATCCCCATAACCGGTGACTGGCTTAAGCATAATGGGGCCATGATTTTGAAATGAGGGCGCCTACTCACCCAAAATCTAGCATCAGCTGGGGCTCCCAACATACATACACCAGGTTCATTTTATTAGACTCTCTACGTTCATTAGGCTCATTTGTTACAGGTTTCAAAATCGTCGCTCTGATACCACTTTGTAACACCCCCATATAACGAGGAGCCTTAATAAGACCTTCCCTAGTATATAAAGGCATTACCATCTCGGTTGCCCGAGGACAGTAATCATCAAATGTTGATAAAAGAACGTTTAAGTTATATTACAAGTGATTACAAACATCAGACGATATGAAAGATACAACTCAAAACCACTATCTACTATGTGAACTACTTCTGTCGTGACTCGTGATAGACTCGTCCCTCCAAGCACCCAGCTATGATCCAACATCTACCTGCTAAGACTGACTGCTCACCATAGTGGATCACGGCAGACACAACAGAAACAAACAACAAAACAAAACCACACAAGGTCACCAACAGATACAACAGACATACAAAATAGACACACCACAAGTACAACAACACATACACCACACCTCCTCCATCCACCATCTCTGACTGCCCGAAGGTCCAGTCCTGCCAGTGGGGGACCGCAGCCGTTCCCACCAAAGCCCCGCTCATCTATCCGAGCGATAAACCCATGTTCCTTAATGTGCATATACCCTCCCATGGCGGGTTCCACATAGGGCGAACTACGGGCGTGAAGCCACTCCCGCAAGTGACTCCACTCAGCCGAGGGCGCACCTCAAGAACCACAGACAAACAATCACAATCAGCTGTACAACAATAAACACCAACTACCATACCAATACAACGTTAACAATGTCCACAACCAATCAGCAACACTGACTCAACACCAACTAAACAACATACACGGACTCTCTTGACAATCACAGTACTGAGTAGGCGAACCTACCTTTAGCAAGCCGTAGCAATCCCGCGTCCAACCACAAGATACCAATCAACCAATCAAACCACCTATACAAACAGTACAACCATCTATCACTACTACTACAAACCTAACTGAAAGCAACGATGACGATGATGATGACGATAACATACCTATACATAGAAAACCGGCGTCAAGAGCGCTACTCGACTCAAACATCCCATACCCATGGTGTAAGCATCCTCAAAGACCTCAAGAAAAGGATTATGGTGAAGGAGAAAATAGGTGACGGCATCTAGGTTTAGGAAGAAGGTGCGGAAATGATTTGGGGTTTCACAATTATCGATTTATAATTCCCCGCTGCAAACTCGCTACTCGATCGAGTAACTGACTTACTCGATCCAGTGACTCCTACTCGATCGAGATCCCAAGCTACTCGATCGAGTAGCCTCAGCTAGATCGAGTACCACACAAACCAAAGCTCACATCGTCACAAGTCATCACTCGTAAGGTCACCGAAGGTCAAGATCGATGTCTAAGTTCAGTCAACGTCGGTCAACGGATCCTTAAAAGGACGGGTATTACAAGCCTCATCCTGAACCGGTTTATAGCTTTAATGACGATGTTGACATAGAAGTTGAGCTGGATGCCTTGGAGGCCGAGATTTTTAGAGAGAAGCCAGTCAAAGTCTTTGTGGAAGCTCCTATGACGAATGAAGAACCCCATCTCCTTCCTTCTGATGATGACTTGAAGAGTGACTAGCATGCTTGCTCGTATTTTATATTAGATTTTGAGTTTGATGACCCGAAACCTTATTCGTTGCTTACTTTCTTTGCTTGGACTTTTTATTGGTGCTACTTATGTCTATATGTAGCACATGCGCTACTTTTGATTTACTATTACGTGCTTTAAGTTGTATAGGTTATGCCTTGCGTGGCATTTGTTTTTAGCGTGCAGAAAACCGGTCCGTCAACTAGATACTCAATCGAGCCCAGCCATACTCGATCGAGTATCCAAGCGTTTTGGGTCTGAAACATAGCTGGCTTGGATGGAATTGCGCAGTTGATCTTTCTCCCCTATTTTTGCAGCTGGTTTGGGGGAGCTCCTACGCTCTTACCCGGTATTCTCCTTTCTTATATCTACTTTTACTGTATTATCTCTAGTTATTTCTCATTCCTTTTATTAGGTGTGTCCTTTAGGTTGCTGGAAATTTGTGTGTGATTGCTATGTTGTAGGCGTCACAATGAGGACATTGTGACATTTAGGTTTGGGGGAAGAGTCTTTAATTATGTTTTGTGGTTTACTTATTATTGTGTGCATTATATCCAAAAAATCCATAAAAATTAAAAAATTTCAAAATCCAAAAACATGTTTTTACTTTGTTTTAGGTCGAGTCTTGGTGAATTAAATAACGATGATGTTAAATTGCATTGTTTTTGCATTTGAATCCCAATTAAGTTGTCCATGTACATTATTTTGACCCATTATCTATAAAAACAAAGCTCATAACTCGAGTCTTGACCGTATTTGACATGTCATATACTAATTAGATTTGACAAATTATGTTGGTAAACTACTTGAATTCTAGGGTCTATAGAGCTTCCTAAGCCAGGAACATCAATAAACTGGTCTCATTGTCAATTAGGCTTGAGTGTGGTTTCTCCTTGTGGAATATGTAATATCAAACTGCATAAGTGTGACATTGGTTTCTTAACTCTTACGCGTTCATATGATTAAGTACATGAGGATAGGTGGTTTTTACCGTTCAAATAAGCCATAAATTACCTTGTTTTGTTAGCCGTTTGAACCCTTGTAGCCGTTTTATATCCCATCTAATAGCCACAATCCAAAATTTGCCTACTTTATCGGGACAGTCGCAGTTGCTTGTTTATCATGTCTATTTTGCTACTATGGTTGGGATTAGGACTATTATTGTCATTTGTGGGTGTAGTAGAATTATTTAGCAATTGTATTGTATCTCTTATGTTGAAAAAAAAGAAAAATGTGAAGCAAAAGAAAAAAAAGAAAAGAAAAAAGAGAATTCGAAAATTGAAAGAAAAGGAAGAAAAGAAAAATATATGCTTCATTGTCATTTGTTAAGGGAACAGAAGGTTGGTTACTAGAGTCTAATTCATATTTGGAGAGTACTTCATAAGCTCTCATGTGTTGTAAAGTCAAGATTATTTCTCTAAGTTGGGTTTATTTGTATCTGTCATCATAGATTTGGTTTCGATTTTGGTTTAACGCTGCGACTACCGTCTTAGCTCCACATATCCATAACGTGCCATTAGCACAAACCATTTCTATCCTTTTAACCCATTTGCCACCTTATTGTCCTTGATACATGTACTTTTATCTATATTGTGAATGTGTATTAGTTGGAGAAATTTCTATCACATTAGATTGCATGCATGTTTCATAAGTTGAGTGAGTGCTTCTACTTCTTTCTATCTTCACAAATAAATCACCCCTACTTATGAGTGCTTGAGTAAAATCCGCGAGAATTCGACTAATTTGTCTTGCAAGATTGAAAGGTGTTTGGCATTTGTCTACAGTATGGTGACATGAGGCTTGAGCTACGTTTTCTATTGCCCGTACCTTTGAATTTGTTTTATTGGCACACCTTGGTCATTACTTTGTTACGAAATGGATAGCTTGGGATTTGTATGTGCATCAACATTAGCTCTGAGTTATTTATTCGTCATATGTATGATTGTCTTTTGTATTGTCTGGTGCTTTGCTTGATGACAAGCTAAGAGATGGTTTGGGGGAGTTTGATGAGTCATAATAATATACATATTTTGTAATACTCCGTATTTTATAATTATATAGATAATATTATATTGTATATACGAATTATGTAAGAGACGGAATAATGAAATAATAATAATAATAATAATTATAGGAAGGTAATGATGATGATGATGATGATAATAATAATAATAATAATAATAATAATAATAATAATAATAATAATAATAATAATAATAATAATAATAATAATAATAATAATAATAATAATAATAATAATAATAATAATAATAATAATAATAATAATAATAATAATAATAATAATAATAATAATAATAATAATAATAATAATAATAATAATAATAATAATAATAATAATAATAATAATAATAATAATAATAATAATAATAATAATAATAATAATAATAATAATAATAATAATAATAATAATAATAATAATAATAAGATCAGGGAGGGCGATTCAACAGCGATCAGCGTTAGGGTTGCTTCCTCTGCCGCCGGCTGCCGCCAGGGCACTACCCCACCTCATCACGCCGGCATTAGACCCCACGTCGCCGTCGTGCATGACTGTGTGTGGCGTTCTTTGCCGTTTGGCTTTTCGCAGGTTTTCGCGATTAGGGCATCCAACTTTGTCTTCTTCGTTTGTGGCTTTCCTTTTCTGTACATCAGACGTACGTTGGCTTTCTTCTTCGTGTGTCCACTCTGCCTTTCATCAACATTTCATCAACACTGGCGGCCTTTTGCGTGCGTTGGTGGTGTTGTTGATCGGGTTTCTGACTTTTGCGGGTTTTCGGTAAGTGCGAGTTTCTGTCTGTTGGCGGTTTCTCTTGGGCTGCCGGTTGCTTTTGTCGGAGAGGGGTGTTTCTCAGGTGAGGTTGGTCGTCGGAGTTCTGGTTGGTTTTCCTTTTCTTTTCTTTTCTTTTTTTCCCTTTTTCTTGCGGTGTTCTGTCGCTTGCTGCCTGGCTGCCGCGCTGCTGATTCTTCCGCCGGCGTCCTTGCTGCCTGGCTGTGGTGTTTGGTGTGGCAGAGCTTTTCAGGGGGTAGTGTTGGTGGTTACAGGGGTGCTGCTACAGGCCGTCTTCTGTTTTCTTTTGCTTTCCTTTTGCTTTCCCACTGTTGCTTGTTTGCTTTCTACCGTCGGTGCTGCTGGTTGTCTGCCCTTTTTGGTTGTCATCAGCTGCTGTTGGGCGTTCGGGTTGTATGGTTTTTTTGGGCTGTTTGTCAACCATTATCGTTTTGGTTGGTGTGTTGGTCGTCCTTGGTTGTTCAACGCCGTCGTGTGCGAGGAAGGGTGTTGGGGTTTTGTTGTCCTTTCATGCCTGAGCTAGTACGGTACCATTGTCCTTTTTCGAGTCTTCATGGGTGTCGGGATGGTTTCGGTAAGGGCCTTACAAAGGCAGCTTGGCAGAAACATTTGCAGGTCCGACATTGTCATGATGGTGCGTTGGACCTTACGCGTCAGACTCTTTCTGATAGTCTGACTGTTTATTCCAATGCCGAGAGTTCTTTGAGACGGATGGGGCTCTGGTTGTGCGGGGTGTGTTTTATGACCCGTACTGTTAGAGCAAGATGTCGGCATAGTCGGGGTGATGTTGTGGAGCATCCAGGGTGTGTTGATGGCTTTTACACCTTCCATATTCATGGTATTCATAGACCTTTGGCTCCTTCTGCTTCGGTTCCTTCTGATGATAGTGTCGAGCTCGTTCAGTGGTCTATATCTTCGCTAGATCGTTTGTTGTCTTTGGGCCTGCGCACCGTGAAATCTATTCCTCCTAAGTGCCGTCTTGGGTTTGCTCGGGCTTTGAAAGGGGCCTTGGATGCGGTGTATGATGCCCCTAGTGATCTTTCCCGCTGGATTCGTTTGCTTGTTCTACCACTTTGTTTGCTCAGGACTTTCGCTCCTCGGAGTAATCATGAGTGTCGGACTGCTATTCGGCGTCAGCATCAGGAGGAGAGTATTGCCAGGGCTATCCTTGCTTGGGGGCACCAGGGGGTTTGCGGTTATTACGAGTGTTTTGATGAGGGTCCTTCTTCATTTTCTGTGGATGAGGATCTGGATTTGAGTGAGCTTAACCTTCGCCAATGCCGGCGGAAGATTTCGATGGCCATTATCTCTTCTTTGTACGGTGCTTTCTTCCTCTGGGGTCGCCCCTTACTCCGATGCCACTCTCGTGGCCCTGCGTGAGAAGCATCCTGTCGCCCCGCCTCCTTCATTGCCTCCTCTGTCTGGGGATCATCATCCTCCGGTTGCCTCTTCGGCGGTTGTCTTGGATATGATACGGAGCTTTCCTCGTGGTACTTCCCGTGGGAGGGATGGTTTTCGTGCCCAAAGACACCTTATTATTTGTTTGAGTGGCGCTACTTGTGGCTATCTCCGATGATTTGATCACTTCTATTACTAGGGTGGTTAATCTTTTTCTTGAGGGTCGATGTCCTCTTCCTCAGGGTGAGTACATTGCCAGCGCCCCTCTCACGCCACTCGTTAAACCGGGTGGTGGAGTTCGTCCCATTGCTGTTGGTACGGTCTGGAGACGGCTTGTCTCTAAGGTTGGTGCTTCTATGGTTGGTCCGTCTTTATCTTCTTATTTTGATGGGCTTCAGTTCGGGGTGGGTGTGTCCGGTGGAGGAGAGGCTATCTTGCATGCCTTGAACCGGCTCATTGAGGCTCGGGGGCTCAGGTGGGGCTTTCTATGCTGCTGGTTGATTTCCAGAATGCGTTCAACCTTGTTGACCGTTCGACCATGCTTCAGGAGGTCCGCCGTCGTTGCCCGGCTCTCTCCCGTTGGGTGGAGTTTTGTTATTCCAGCCCGGCCCGTCTTTTTTATGGGGAGCACTGCTTGTGGTCTTGTCGGGTGTTCACAGGGTGATCCGTTGGGGCCTTTGCTTTTCGCGTTGGTTTTGCATCCCTTGGTTTGCAAGATCCGGGACACTTTTGACCTCACTTTACAGGCATGGTACTTAGATGATGGCACCATCGTGGGTGATACTTTGGAGGTGGGGAAGGTTTTGGACTTGATTAGGTTGGATGGCCCTTGTTTTGGATTGCATCTTAATGTCTCCAAGACGGAGGTCTTTTGGCCTGTTGAGGATCCACGGAGTCGGCTTCCGGGGGTTTTCCCCACTTCTATTTCTCGACCTTTGCGTGGTGTTACAGTTTTGGGAGGACCTGTCAGTACTTGTCCTGGTTTTAGCAGTGAGATTGTGGCGACGAGAGTAACTAAGACCATTGAGCTAATGGACTTGGTTGCGAGGATTGAGGACCCGCAATGTGAGTTGCTTCTTCTTCGAGCTTATCTTGGTATCTCTAAGCTCTATTTCTCCCTTCGTACTTGCTCCCCTTCTGTTTTTGGGTCTGTCCATCTTCCTTTTGATGCCGCTCTTCGTTCTAGCTTGGAACGTATTGTCACCGCGTCAGGGCCGGGTTTTGGGGATTGGCAGTGGCGCCTTGCTACATTCCCTTTTCATCTTGGTGGTCTTGGTGTCTATGCGGCGGGACATGTTTTATTTTATGCTTTTATTGCGTCCCGCTTGTAGTCTGCTGGTTTGCAGGCTAAGCTCATCGGCCCTTCTGGTATTGTAGCTGCTGGCCCTGCTTTTGATGATGTCGCGCAGGTGTTTACTGCGACTACAGGTTCTGGTATATTAGGTCACCCTAGTGAGATTGCTGCCCCCAAACTTATGAAGAAATTGGCAGACATTTATTTCACGACGTTCTTTGCTACCTCGAGTCTGTTTTCTCTTTGACACCACGCCCGGCTTGCTTTATGGCGGTCTCGGCGGGGTTCTCACTCCTCGATTGGTTACGTGTGGTTCCTATCTCGGGGTCAGGCGGACTATGAACGGGAGGACTTACCGTAGTGTCTTTGGGGTATCGTCTGGTGTTCCGTTATTCGCGGTATCTAGGCCTGTCTGCTTGCTCTCGGGTTTTTGCTTGAGGATGTTTTTGGGGACCACGCTGTTTCTTGTCTTTGATGCTTGTGGGCGTTAAACATCGGCATAACCTTGTCCGGGACACTCTCTTCGACATCTGCTATAGATCCGGTATTTCTGCGGGGAAGGAGGTTGATATCGGTTTGGTTGATGGGCATGGTGGCTCTCTTCGTCCTGCGGATTTATTGCTTTATTCTTGGGACGGGGGCGTGATGTGTGCGTCGACTGACGGGTTCTTCACCTTTGACTCGGGCCCAGGTTGTGATTTTGTGTCGGGCGGGTTGTCGCCGATCTTTGCTTTCGGCGAAAGTGTGCTAAGTATGGGGATTTGTGCGCGGTAGCGGGTTATGGTTTCCTACCTTTCTCTTTCTCTTCCCTCGGGAAGGCTGGGTTCGATCTTTGTTGCCTTGCTCAGCGGATCCGAAATTCTCGGTATCTCTGGATATGGGGGCTCGGGTAGCCGCTTACATTTTTACTAGGCTTAGCTTTGCTATTGCTAAGGGTGTGGGAGCCCAGATTGTCTCTCGGCTCCCCACCAATTTCATGTAAACTTTTACTTTTATTTTAATGAAAGTTGCGCGCATCTTCCTATAATAATAATAATAATAATAATAATAATAATAATAATAATAATAATAATAATAATAATAATAATAATAATAATAATAATAATAATAATAATAATAATAATAATAATAATAATAATAATAATAATAATAATAATAATAATAATAATAATAATAATAATAATAATAATAATAATAATAATAATAATAATAATAATAATAATAATAATAATAATAATAATAATAATAATAATAATAATAATAATAATAATAATAATAATAATAATAATAATAATAATAATAATAATAATAATAATAATAATAATAATAATAATAATAATAATAATAATAATAATAATAATAATAATAATAATAATAATAATAATAATAATAATAATAATAATACGATATACTATACATGTGTACATATACTTATAACATACTAACTACCCATATACATATACCCCTCACCTTATCCACCCATCACCATATCCAAATACAATCCTCATTTTATCCTAATAATATCCACCAAAATCATGAGAGATAAGAGGAAGAGAGAAAAAGAAAGAAAAAAAGTAGATTTTGTCCCTCCGCCTCGAGATCGTAAGACAAACCGTCTTAAACTACCATTTATATTATTTAATTTATACCGTTGACCCGCCTCGACCTTGACCCACCTTGGGACCGACCTTGACCGACCTTTGACCACCCGTTGACCACTAGAAATCGACTTTGACCGAGCCTTAATGTGGTGTTTGTTGCTGTTTTTGTACCGATCTTTAGACTCGGTTTTGACCACTATCGTGGACTTACTTGGGCTGATTGTGGGGTGGTTAGGTCGGGGGTTGAGAGGGGAGTTTCATGGTGGTCAGTGGTGGTGGGTAGGGTGGCTGTGGTAGCGGGAAAGAAGGGGTAAAGTAAGGTGTGCGAGTTGTTGTTATTGTTGGTTGTTGTTGATGTTGATGTTGTCACGGCTGCTGCTACTGTTTTGGTCGGGACTGGTGGCGGTGTCTGGTGCGGTTCAAGCCATGGCCACCGTGGTGGTGGTGGCCCACGGTGGGGGCTGCTCTAGTGAAGGATTTCGGGTTGCGAGTTGGTTGTGTTGTTGTTGATATCGGGTGTGTCGTGTATGGTTGTTGTTGTTGATGTTGGTGTTGTTGTTATTGTTGTTGTCGGTTGTCGTGGTGGTTGTCATGGGTGGTGGCGGTGGCCACGGTAGCGGGTAGTCGGGAGTCGGGTTTGAATTACGTTTAGCGGGATGAGTGAGTCGGGATTTGAATTTAATTATAATTAGTTATTTAATTATATTAGTAATTAGATTAATTAACAATTCATATATAATTTAATTAGATTAGATTAGGTTAGATTAGTAACTTATTTTATTTAATTGTTATATTTAGGTGACGGCTTTATGAAGCGGTATTATTAGTGGAATTGGGTTTGCTTATGGAGCTTGCAAAAAGGTAGGTTAATCCTACTCAGTTTTAATATATTTAAATGGTCATGTGAGTCGTATTTTAATGGTTATTGCATTATGACATGATATTGGTTAATTTCCTTGATTGAGTCGGTAATTGGCATATTATACTGTAACACCCCGGCCCAAACCGGGTCGGGAGCGGTTACTTATGATAGCTCACCAGGTTGTGTACATGGCCCACAGATCAACACGGGTCCTTTATAGCGCATTTCGTCCTCACTCATGCGCATCCTGAAAACCTTCCCAAGAGGTCACCCATCCTGAGACTACTCCCAGTCAAGCACGCTTAACTTTGGAGTTCTTTCGCATGGATGACCATAAAAGAAAGTGCACTTTGTTGATATGAGTTGTACTTCCAATCCCTTTAAGCACTAGTCATTTAAGCCTATCACTGGACCTTTTCAATTACCGTGGGGTGTTACAGTCACCCCCACTTGAAGAACACAACGTCCTCGTTGCGCCTGGGAGCATAACCGCTAACCCAGAATCCTCCCCCGCTAGGTGTGTGATCATAATGGAGCGTATAACCACTGCCTCCAGGAGCGTATAACAACTGCCTCCGATCACCACACGGTCGCAGGGTTGCTCTGATACCACTTGTAACACCCCGACCCAAACCGGGTCGGGAGCGGTTACTTATGATAGCTCACCAGGCTGTGTACATGGCCCACAGATCAACACGGGTCCTTTATAGCGCATTTTGTCCTCACTCGTGCGCATCCTGAAAACCTTCCCAGGAGGTCACCCATCCTGAGACTACTCCCAGTCAAGCACGCTTAACTTTGGAGTTCTTTCGCCTGGATGACCATAAAAGAAAGTGCACTTTGTTGATATGAATTGTACTTCCAATCCCTTTAAGCACTAGTCATTTAAGCCTATCACTGGACCTTTTCAATTACTGTGGGGTGTTACAATATTGTAACACCCCGTATTTTATAATAATATTTTATTATAAAAGTATTTTATTAAATTAATTATTTTGAAGTTTAATAATATATTTTGGAAATATATATTTATAGCTTCCGTTCTATATTTTATTATTTCTCGTTTTGGTCTACTTTTGATTGGGTTGAAATGTCCGTGCACAATTTTACTATTTTAATTTAATAGTTACTTTTCCTATTTAAGCTTTTCTAGCGTCTTAATAATATCCAGTTGGATTTGTAATTAGATAATCCATTGTATAAGCTAATGGACCATAAGCCCACTAGTTAACCTTCTATATTCTTATATAAATACAAAACCCTAAAGCTAGCAAGCAGGTTGCTCATACTTTTCTTTCTCGCGTAAAATCTAACCTAGCAGGCAAGCTGCTCTCTCTTTCCCTCCGCGTGTTCACGTGCGGCGTCTTTCTCTCCTCCTTCTCTTTTGTTCTTCTTTTCTCCCTTTAACTTCATTGTTGAATATCTTTCCTTCTTCTAAACTCATACACAAATTATATTTTCATAATCTTTGCTCTTACCTCTACAACATATTCTTCTCCAAATAATTTTATGGGGATTATTTGTATGGACCTTTAGACCTACCTTTAAGGTCTCTTATTTTAATGGGTAAGGAAGAGGAAGAGTATTTTTATGGTGCTTTCATGGATTTGGAT
The DNA here is from genome assembly GCF_048544455.1 of Silene latifolia. Lineage (NCBI taxonomy): Eukaryota > Viridiplantae > Streptophyta > Magnoliopsida > Caryophyllales > Caryophyllaceae > Silene > Silene latifolia. Next base: position 103,269,957 of record NC_133536.1, on the reverse strand, counting down.
TCGGGTATTGTTAATATTGATTTATGGGGACGTTGACACGTGTTGGAGACAAGGCTTTGTTGGTCGTTTTCTTTATGAAGATTTTCTTTATTTTTATTTTTTTTTTTTTTTGATAAAATGTGAGTATATATATCAAAAATATAGAATTTACATGAAATGTAAATCCTTAATTACATAAGGTTCTTATGGCATAGCCAAGATACATCATTAGCACTCAAGTTCTCCCTCCCTCTTCCTCTAACTCTAGCCTTCATGCTGTCATTTAGTTGCAGAGCAACCTGTCTAGGATGCATTAAGACCATATCGTTCCTGCAATTGTTCCTCTGGAACCAGATAGCATATAATGTCCCCAAGAATAAGGCAATCAACCCCTTTCGGACCACTTGTGCCTCCTCTATTAGCCCACCACATAAGATCAATCATCATAGGAAAACTACAACCCGTGATCTGCTGCAATGCCAAAGATCACACGTCTCTTCATCTTGGCAAACAAAGAACAGATGAGCCAAGGACTCATCGCTTGGCCACATAAAATACAAAGAAGCATCAACATCCATCCCATAAGTTATCAGCTTATCCATCGTATTCATAGCTTCATGTGCCACTAACCATCCCATGAACTGATGCTTAGGGAGTGCCCAACTGTTCCACACAACCTTACTCCAGCAAACAGGAGGGCTAGTATTCCTGAGCCATTCATAGCAGCCACTAGGAGTATACCCCGTGGGTTGAACCACCCACACCCCATCCACAAAACCCTGAGCCAAGTCCTGCTTAACCCTACAAATCCTCCTCCAAACCCAACTAGAGTTAGTTGAGGGATTGTACTCAAACCAGTCCCTCCCTCTGAGATGATTACATTGTACCCAATGCACCCATATGGAGTCTCTCTTCTCTGCAATCCAGTTCACCAGACGACCCACCATTGCTTTGTTCCACACCTCCTGGTTCTTCAGACCTAGTCCTCCTTCTTCCTTAGGCTTACATATTTTGTCCCAAGCTACTAAGGGGACCCTCCTATATTCTGTACCATTTTCCCATAGAAAGTTTCTACAAATGGCTTCTATGCTCTTAATGATGCCCTTGGGGAGGACAAACATCGAGGCCCAATAAGAGTGCAGTGTATTTAGGACTGACTTAACCAACACAAGCCTACCTGCATAAGAGAACTTTCTTGCTCCATAATTATGAATTCTTGCACAAATTTTCTCAATGAGACAGGCACAGTCAGAGAGCTTTAGTCTTGTGGTTTGGATAGGCATACCCAAGTATTTAAATGGGAGAACACCTTCAACAAAACCTGATATCTGTAAGATATCAGTCTTAATGTGATCAGGCACTCCTCTAAAATAAGCATTGGACTTAGCAGATGATTTTGAGACCAGATGCTTTTGAGAAAGTGGAGAAGGACTTTAAGAGCAGCATCATAGAGTTAGTGTCACCTTTACTGAAAAGCAACACATCATCAGCAAACATCAGGCAGGCCAGTCTTTGTTGTTTGCACATTGGATGGAAATGAAAATCATACTTGGCAGCTGCATATTTCAGGGTTCTAGTTAAATACTCCATACACAGGGTAAAGAGTAGGGGTGAGAGTGGATCCCCTTGTCTAAGCCCCCTCTTGCCCTGAAAGAAGCCAAACATATCCCCATTAAGAGATAGAGAGAAGGAGGCAGTGGTCACACACTGCATAATCATGCTATGGAAGCCATTGGGAACTTTCAGCATCCTCATTAACTGGTCCACAAATTGCCACTCTACTGTATCATAAGCCTTCTGCAAGTCAATCTTAAATAAGCATCTAGGTGAGGTATTAGGCCTCTCATATAACCTTATAAGATCTTGGCATATTAAAATATTCTCCTGAATACTCCCTGATTCGAATGAAGGCACCACGATTCTCGGTCCACAATCCTTGGTAGCACAACTGCAAGCCTATTACATAGCAATTTAGAGATGGTCTTGTATACAACATTGCAGCATGCAATAGGCCTGAATTGAGTGACATTCTGAGGTCTCTCACACTTTGGTATCAATGTGAGGGTGGTAGCATTGATTTGTTTCAATAATCTCTTCGAGAGAAGAAATCTGAACTCGCTCCAATCACTTCACCCCTACCTCTCCCCAAGCATCCTTAAAAACTTACTTGTGTACCCATCTCGTCCAGGTGATTTATTATCGGTATACTTGAACAAAGTGCATCCCTTATCTCCTTCCCACTCGACAGTCTCATCAAAGATGCACAATCATCTGAACCGCACACAGTCCCCGCTCAATTATCCTCTTATGAACCTTGCTAACATCCCGAGTGGTACCCAACAGTCCTTCATAATAATCCAAGAAAGCGCTTGGATTTTATCGAGTATCACATACCCTCCCAAAGAGATCCTCAATACTAAACACCTTATTCCTATGATTCCTCTGCTTGAGCAGTCCATGAAAGAATGCACTATTTGAGTCCCCATCCTGTATCCATTTATGTTTTGCCTTTTGAGCTAGATAACTATCTCTAGCAACAGAGAGCTCTTTCAGATCGACGAGCTTCGATTCAAGGGCTCTCTTCTGCAAGTCGATGGATCTTTACCTAGCTGCTCCCGCAACTCCTCTATCTGCTTCTCGCTTAATATCGCAATTGTTCAATGTCACTAAATTTCTCCCTGTTCAATTGCTTTAAAGCCTAGGTTTGACAACTTCAACTTCTTAACAAGCTTGAACATAGGAGTCCCATCTATTCTAGATTGCCAAGTATCCCTCACAATAGGAATGAACTCCTTGGATCCACCCCACATATTGAAATACTTGAAGCATTTCTTGCCCCGCACCTTGCTTGTTGCTACTCACTATACAAGGAGTATGATCATACAAACCTTCTGGAAGAAAGTGAGCATATAAGTCTTTCAGATGATCACACCAATCCTTATTAATCAACACCCTATCCAATCTGCTATATATCCTCTCCTCAGGCCGCTTTGCTTGTTATTCCAAGTATATAGGGCACCGAGTCGCTATGTCCAAGACACCACAATCAGCTACACAATCCCTAAATGGCTCCATTTCAGAATGAGGGACATTCCCACCAACTCTCTCATGTGCTGCCAACACACAATTGAAGTCACCTGCTATAGCCCAAGGTCCAGCAATGTTCCCTGCAATTCTCCTCAAGTGTCCCCAAAGGGGAGCTCTGTCATTGACATCATTGAAAGCATACACCATAGTCAGGTAGAACACAGTCTTGCTCACTAAGGATTCTACCTTCATATGGATAAATTGAGCATTGTATTCCAGAAAATGGACCCTAAAAGATCTAGGCTGCCAAAGTATCCAAATCCTTCCTCCATTATGATAACCACTATTAGTAGATATACTCCAATTATTAAAGTTATTTACAACTTTATGAAAAACTTTACTCTTTATTTTTGTTTCTAGTAAGCCAAATAGACCTACTCCTTTATTTTGCAAAAAGAAATTAATAGCCTTCTGTTTACCAACTCTATTCATCCCCCTAACATTCCAGAATCCTATACTATCCATTAGACAATATAAGAGGGTTACCACTACCATTTCCTGCTGTACCAGCTTTACCAGGTGACCTCAGAACTTCTTTGTATGAATGTGCACCAAATGTCTCCCTGCTATACCCATTCTTCTCAATTTCCTGCTCATTGTCTCCCCTCCTAAGTAATACCAGTCTCTTGACTGGGGTTTTAGGTAACTGAGAAGGAGTTGTAGTAACTTTGCTAGGAACCACTTGCATTTCTGATGTTGTAACTGTAACATTAGCATTCTTCACAACTGGTCTCCATACCTTCTTAGTCACTTTCTTCTCCTTAACCAATTTGTCTTTCCTACACTGTTCCTGATCATGCCCCATACCTTGACATTTCAAGCATTTGATAGGCTTCCACTCATATTCAATGTCCACTTGATTTACTAACCCATGCTCATCCTTGAATGCTATCTTGGCTGGTAGTTCCTGATCAACTATCAACTCTACCATGACCCGAGCAAATCCCAGTCTGGTTCTTTCCTCTGTAGCTGAATCATTCTTGACATATTTACCTACAATGCCTGCAATTTTTGGTAATCCCTTGCCCTGAATTTCGAGGTAGCTCGTGCAATCGTATCCACGCAGGAACACTTTTCACATCATCTTTGGTCATCTCCATGTCCCTCTCCCATGCTTTCACAATCATAGGTTTGTTATCAAAGAGATAATGTCCTGATGCAAGAACCTTCTCCTGCATTTCCATCGTTTTAAACCTAACCAGAAATATCCCATTAGGTAGAAAAGAAATCTTGTCTATATTATATCTCGTCCAAATTCTCCTTATGAACCCTTCAACTATATCCCATGGAGGGTTGGCTCCCAAGATAAAGCAAACAACAGCCTGCTTCCAATACTCTATTTCATCTGCAACAACCTCCTGTTCCAACTGTAGCATCTCCTCATTCCCTGTGTCAGGGACAATTTCTGGGGTATCAATACTCTGTTCGTCAGTCTCCTTGTCCTCCTCGCTCTCATTAACTTCGACCTCCTCAACTTCTTCTTCTTAAACTAGGTGTTTTCTTTTAATTGTGTTTATGCCAATTGATGTAATTAATATGATTTAATGATTGTCTTGTATGATTGGTACGTGTTAGATTGTTTATTATCATGTTAATTGTGCTTTCGCATGTTTAATGTATTAATTATATGTCGTATGTTGTTTATGTGTTTATTATGGGTGTCATGAGCGTAATTAGGGTTTACGAATAAACCCTAGTGGCGGCATGATAGGCGGCCAAGGATTCTTTCCAAAGTTATAGCTAAAGCTAGTATAACATTGATGATGATTCAAGCGTTATAGCTTAAGTTAATACAACTTTGGGTAGCTACTCTAGTTATGGCTGGACCTACTATGACATTGAAGTGCGAGTCAAGGTTATGGCTGTAACTAATGTAACCCTGAGATTATGGCTCAAGGTTATGGTTATTGCTAGTATGACTTTGGGTTCCGTGTCAAGGTTATGGTTGAGGTAAGTATAACTTCTGAGTTATATTTACCGAAGTTATAGTCGAGGTTACTATAACCTCGCATCCAGAGTTTATGTTATGATTAGGGTTACTATAACATTGAATGGTTATTGTTAAAGTTATAGCTGAAGTTACTATAACATTGGTTGCTTATACTTGTTTCATATGTTGTATTGTGATCAACGTGTTATGTCCTTGGGTTGCATATATCTTTGGTTACTCTTGTTCATACGATAAGTAGGAAGGTCAGTTATACTATCTTACGAGTTGAGTCGTGATGCTGTTCACGCATGTTAGTATAGTCAGTTACACTGAGCATTTGTTTGTTTGCTAGTTTGAATAGATGGCGGTAGTATCAGTTATATACTATCGGAACGAACTAACGCCACCCGTCGATGCGGGATTTATTTTGGTCTGTGTTCGGAACTAGCCAGAGGCAGTGGTCATACGCTCTGGTTCCCGAGTGTCGTTCGGTGTACAGTTATTGCACCGAGAGTCTGGCCAGGTCTTAGACATATAGGCAGTGGTTATACGCTATACATAGTACTGATGGAGGCAGTGGTTATACGCTCCATAAGTTAGAGGCAGTGGTTATACGCTCTAACGGGCGTTCGCTCTATTCGCTATGCTTGATTGCTAGCTTTATGCCTTCTGTTGCTGTGGATTGTGTGTTACCATGTTCGCTATGCTTTGTTGCTAGCTTTGTGCCTTAGGTTGTTGTGGGTCGTTTGTTACTACTAGTCTTATAAGTGTTCATGGTCTAGTGGTTGCATGTGGTCTAGGTTTGCATGATTGCGTCCGTTAAGATTGATTAAGTCATGATAAGCTTTGTTGGGTCTTTCATGAGTATAGATGATCTCGCATGTTTACTGGTTTTACATTTCATTTGTTAATGATTGTTGATTATATTCGATTGTTGTAAACATGACCGGAGAGCATGTAGTTACTCCCGATCGATTGTCGACCCCTTCTCGGGTTGTTCGATTCTTTGCTTGTTTTGGATGATATCTTGCTGGGAAGTTCTGTGCGGCGAGATGAATAATAAATTAGGACTTTACTTTATGTTTTAAGAACCTTTCGAATAATGTATTAGTTTGTTTTGGAGTTAGTAGCGAACCGGATTTGGGCTTGGTGTTTCCGCCACCTTGACCCTTTTATCAGTATCGTACTCTGATATTCATTTTATATAAGTTTTTCCTTTGTTTTATAATCCGGGTTGTTACAGTTGGTATCAGAGCGAACACGCTCCCAACTCTCGCGTAGTTGATGACTAAAATAAATGACCTAGTTAATGAGTGAGAATAAATGGGGTAGAAACAATTAAGGACTTGTTTGTTTATGGCTTAATGTTTCTTATCGTTATTAAATTTATTACATGTGTTGTCAGTCATGTACTTGTTTGATTATATGTTGATGTTTCGTATAATTATTAATTTTGTTACATGTGTTGCTTACGCACTTATTTGTTATGCCCTAATGTTTGGCATCTTTATTAATTGTATTGTACATGTACTTACTTTTATTGCCTTAATGTTTCGTATCTTTAATAATTGTTTTACATGTTTTATTTATGCACTTTTTCGTTTATTCCTTAGTATGTCGTATCGTTATTAATTGTACTAAATGTGTTGTTTATGTATTTGTTAGTTTGTGCTTTAATGTTCATCGTTATTAAGTGTATTAAATATTTTGTTCAATTATGACCGTCGAGCATGCCTTGTTGATTTTAAAGTTGGTCGGTTTTAAAATGTCCTTTGCATGCTACGTTTCGTTCATTTTGGTTATATGTCGGTCAAAAATTTTAATCCCTGATAACCCGAGCTTTACTCTTATCGTACTTTCATCCTTTTGGATCATTTGGTGGTGTTGTCTTTGTTTGAGGAGATTTCGAGGTTGTTTCCATTGTGGTTTCTTGAGGCATCAAGTTAGGATTGATTGGCAGGTTGGGATGTTCAAGTATGAAATAAAAGAGCGTTTATTGTTATGAGTTTGGTAACGAAGAAGTTTACTTTGGGGATTAGAGGTTATTGAGATGAAGTTTACTTTGGGAATAGTGGTTGTTAAGATAAAGTCTCATTTGGGATAAGTGGTGGTTAGGTTCTTTTATGTGTTTGAAGAAAATCCTTATTAATGATAGAGGGTGATGATTTGTGGCATAGGACGTATGGTTGTGGTTTCGTAGTTTCACTAGAAGTGAGAGGCATGATGAGTATATCCCTGTTATGGTATTATTTGGAAATATCGTGACTTATGCTTTTAATGGTTAGAATTAATAAGTTTTGCCATGTGCTAACGGAAAGGTTATGCGAGTTATTTATAGATCGAGAGTAGAATAATGGAAATGAATTGAATGTTATCGTGGAGTTAGGATTGAGCAAGTTGAGAATTTTGGAGATTATGCTCGTGCTTAATGGAGTACCATTTTGAGGGGTAAGGATCGTTAATGACTATTAGCGAGTTATGAAGGAATTTATGATTTATCTGTTGAGGAGTTATTTGCTGATCGAACCTTTTAAAGGATTGTTTGAAAGAGATGAACTGTAATTTATGGACTTGTGAGATGTTAATGTTAAAGTGTTCAAGCGTTGCCTTAGTGAACGACCATGTGGACGATGATTATAATGGATCGTGATGTTTATCTTTTGAGGATTATAGAGATTGCTATCGATTGATTCATTAAGTGTGATTATATGAAGTTCTTGAGAGTGGAAAGATTTGAGAGTTGATTGTCGTGAGACTTTATGATTTTGAGAGTTGATAATCGGAGGAATATAGTGATTGTGAAGGGACAATTATATAGAGATTTGTTGATGATTATATAGGGATTTGTTGATTCTGAGGTATTACGGAGATACGACGGAAGGATGTTTCGAGGCGGAGATATCTTGAGTGACAATTGTACGATATTTGTAAGACCTTGGTTATCGTGCTTTATTTATTTTATGTTAAGATGTCATCTTCGAGTAAATAGAATTGTTTTTGAGGCGTCTATTCTTGTCATCCTTGCACGTGTTAACCATACCTCTTATATTTGAGTCTTCAGACCATCAGTTTCATTTATCTTTGTTCTTCGTCTGTTTATCGATCGTTACTCTCCATTCGTTCTTTATTTAAACTCCAGTTCCTTCTTCTTTGAACTTTCGTAATTACTCTTTTCACATTGATTTCTCTCTAACCTTTTACTTCCCAAAAGAATATGTTCTTTGCCTTGTGTTATTGCACGAAAATGTTTTGTTTTGGTTTACAAGTTATTTATTCTTTCATGGTGATGTGAAAACTTTTAAATTTCCTCTTTAGAGATACTTGTGATCATCTCGTAGTCGAAATTTGGATCCTTGGTGAGCAATGTTAGATCTTCGAGTATGGTGTTTGGTTATTTGAGGATGAGAACATAGTATCATAGTTGTATGCAAGTATGAATTGGGATAACATTTAATGTTCTGGAGAAGGAGTATTAAAGGTTTTATAATGAGTTAAGAAGCTTTGAGGGTGTTTTTATATTGAGGGTATATAGATGTTTGTTTGTTCTATCTGGGTTAAAGATGATTCAATTAAGAGCATGAGTGTTTATTTGAAGGACATAGATTTATGCAGTCTTGTGGTGGTTTCGTGATGTTGAGATGATCTTCATGGATAGTAAAATGTAACTACAAATTGAGGTTATAAGTTTGGTGATTATATGAGCACAAGTGATGAGAGTTGTATGGTGGTGTTATTATTGTGCGTTGATGGAATTGCGTTATCGATAGGAAAGTGTGTTGTGGTACTAATGGTACTAGCTTAACTAGAGGTGTATTTCCTTGGGTGCTTAGGAATGTCTTGATTATGAGTGTTCAAAGGAAATGTTTGAGTCTTGCGAGTGCAACTGATGATGTTGCCATGAATTTGAGGTTGAATAGGATTTGACAGTTTAGTCGGAGTTTGAGGTTTGAGATTGATGACTTTGGGAACTAGATATATATCGAGAATCATCGAGATTTGTTGAAACCTTTTTGAGCTTAAGAGTTGTGATTGGTAGTAAGCACTACTCGCTTTGAGGATATTAGAGTAGGCTGGAGTGATTCTAATGACACTCGTGAATGAAAGAGTTTTCTCATTCGAAAGATACTTTTGGCTTAGAGATTATCTGTTTGGGGTTTTGGTTAATGTCAGATCTTGTGGTGAATGGTAAACTAGAATAGGAGTATCTGTTAAAGGTTATGTTGACTTTGAGTAATAGAGAGGTTATATATGTTTTGAATGATGGTTAGTGATGGTAGTTGGATGAGTGTTTGAGATATGAGGACTAGATGTTGGCTTAATGATCTTTATGGACTTCGATGGTATGAGTTTGATGTGGCTTTTGAGATTGTAGAGTGTGTGAAGATGATAATAACATTGAGGATTTAGGATCTTTCGTTGGTTTGAGTTTGGATAATGATCAGAGTGCGCAGCGGTTAGGATTCCGAGATGACCTTTGTTGATGATCACTTGTAATTCTTACCTTCTTTTGATCTTATCTTTGAAATTCAAGTTTCGAGGACGAAACTTCTTTTTAGGGGGTTGGATTGTAACACCCCGTATTTTATAATAATATTTTATTATAAAAGTATTTTATTAAATTAATTATTTTGAAGTTTAATAATATATTTTGGAAATATATATTTATAGCTTCCGTTCTATATTTTATTATTTCTCGTTTTGGTCTACTTTTGATTGGGTTGAAATGTCCGTGCACGATTTTACTATTTTAATTTAATAGTTACTTTTCCTATTTAAGCTTTTCTAGCGTCTTAATAATATCCAGTTGGATTTGTAATTAGATAATCCATTGTATAAGCTAATGAACCATAAGCCCACTAGTTAACCTCCTATATTCTTATATAAATACAAAACCCTAAAGCTAGCAAGCAGGTTGCTCATTCTTTTCTCTCGCGTAAAATCTAACCTAGCAGGCAAGCTGCTCTCTCTTTCCTTCCGCGTGTTCACGTGCGGCGTCTTTCTCTCCTCCTTCTCTTTTGTTCTTCTTTTCTCCCTTTAACTTCATTGTTGAATATCTTTCCTTCTTCTAAACTCATACACAAATTATATTTTCATAATCTTTGCTCTTACCTCTACAACATATTCTTCTCCAAATAATTTTATGGGGATTATTTGTATGGACCTTTAGACCTACCTTTAAGGTCTCTTATTTTAATGGGTAAGGAAGAGGAAGAGTATTTTATGGTGCTTTCATGGATTTGGATTCGGGTATTGTTAATATTGATTTATAGGGACGTTGACACGTGTTGGAGACAAGGCTTTGTTGGTCGTTTTCTTTATGAAGATTTTCTTTATTTGCTTAATAAGGTAACTAGGTGTTTTCTTTTAATTGTGTTTATGCCAATTGATGTAATTAATATGATTTAATGATTGTCTTGTATGATTGGTACGTGTTAGATTGTTTATTATCATGTTAATTGTGCTTTCGCATGTTTAATGTATTAATTATATGTCGTATGTTGTTTATGTGTTTATTATGGGTGTCATGAGCGTAATTAGGGTTTACGAATAAACCCTAGTGGCGGCATGATAGGTGGCCAAGGGTTCTTTCCAAAGTTATAGCTAAAGCTAGTATAACATTGATGATGATTCAAGCGTTATAGCTTAAGTTAATACAACTTTGGGTAGCTACTCTAGTTATGGCTGGACCTACTATGACATTGAAGTGCGAGTCAAGGTTATGGCTGTAACTAATGTAACCCTGAGATTATGGCTCAAGGTTATGGTTATTGCTAGTATGACTTTGGGTTCCGTGTCAAGGTTATGGTTGAGGTAAGTATAACTTCTGAGTTATATTTACCGAAGTTATAGTCGAGGTTACTATAACCTCGCATCCAGAGTTTATGTTATGATTAGGGTTACTATAACATTGAATGGTTATTGTTAAAGTTATAGCTGAAGTTACTATAACATTGGTTGCTTATACTTGTTTCATATGTTGTATTGTGATCAACGTGTTATGTCCTTGGGTTGCATATATCTTTGGTTACTCTTGTTCATACGATAAGTAGGAAGGTCAGTTATACTATCTTACGAGTTGAGTCGTGATGCTGTTCACGCATGTTAGTACAGTCAGTTACACTGAGCATTTGTTTGTTTGCTAGTTTGAATAGATGGCGGTAGTATCAGTTATATACTATCGGAACGAACTAACGCCACCCGTCGATGCGGGATTTATTTTGGTCTGTGTTCGGAACTAGCCGGCGATGGTTATACGCTCTGGTTCCCGAGTGTCGTTCGGTGTACGATTATTGCACCGAAAGTCCGCCAGTCTTAGACATATAGGCGGTGGTTATACGCTATACATAGTACCGATGGAGGCAGCGGTGGTTATACGCTCCATCGATTAGAGGCGATGGTTATACGCTCTAACGGGCGTTCGCTCTATTCGTTATGCTTGATTGCTAGCTTTATGCCTTCTGTTGCTGTGGATTGTGTGTTACCATGTTCGCTATGCTTTGTTGCTAGCTTTGTGCCTTAGGTTGTTGTGGGTCGTTTGTTACTACTAGTCTTATAAGTGTTCATGGTCTAGTGGTTGCATGTGGTCTAGGTTTGCATGATTGCGTCCGTTAAGATTGATTAAGTCATGATAAGCTTTGTTGGGTCTTTCATGAGTATAGATGATCTCGCATGTTTACTGGTTTTACATTTCATTTGTTAATGATTGTTGATTATATTCGATTGTTGTAAACATGACTGGGAGAGCATCTAGTTACTCCCGACCGATTGTCGACCCCTTCTCAAGTTGTTCGATTCTTTCTTGTTTTGGATGATATCTTCTGGGAAGTTCTGTGCGGCGAGATGAATAATAAATTAGGACTTTACTTTATGTTTTAAGAACCTTTCGAATAATGTATTAGTTTGTTTTGGAGTTAGTAGCGAACCGGATTTGGGCTTGGTGTTTCCGCCACCTTGACCCTTTTATCAGTATCGTACTCTGATATTCATTTTATATAAGTTTTTCCTTTGTTTTATAATCCGGGTTGTTACATATACGGTATCTTTCATTTATTGTCTTATCTGTATGTCGGAGGACTTGGTGGATTACTTGTTCTTATGGAGACGTGAGGTGGTTGGGAGACCGTTTTACGCTCGGGTCGCCTCTTGGAGCTTCCCACTCCAAAAGAGATGTGCACATTAATGGCTTGAGTTATGGAGGGACTCGTGTGGTTGAGACACAACGTCTGGCAGGGGATCCAGTTGGCTTCCGGACCCGGTACGTCAGGGCGTGTCTCGGTATCTGTTTGTGGTTGTTAGCATGTCTGGGAGTGTCCCGGTACCAGTGTGGTTGTCGGTATGTCTGGGCGTGTCGTGGTACCGTGGTGGTGGTTGTTTGATAGCGTGTCATTCATATTATAGTCTTATTGCATACTCACACACTTTGAGTTGTATTTATTGAAACTGACGTTTGTCTGTCTGTGTAATTGTCACCTATCTCTTTTGGGGTGGCCTGTGTCGATCCATATGACATCCTTTGATCATATGTGGAGCAGATTATGTACAGGTTGTTTGGATAGCACGTGGGAGACGGGACGAGCTTGATGAGTCACGAAACGAGTCTAGTTAATTAGAAGAGTATAGATGTCATGATTTGTACTTTCATTCATTTGTTTACGCTTCTGTAATTCACTAAACGTTATGTTTATTTATAAAATGTTCTTTTATCGAAGTTTTGAAACACTATCTTGGGAAACCGAGATGGTAACGCTCCAATTATCTTGGCCGGATAGTTGGGATGTTACAAAGTGGTATCAGAGCGACGATTTTGGAACCTAAACCAATGAACCAAAATGAACATAGGTGTGTCTAATAAAATGAACCCGACATGAGTACAATAGGAGGTCGGTTTTGGGTAAGAAGGATCCCTCATTTCAAAACTAGATCCTATTGTTTCGGTTGGTCACTACATGGGTGGTTTTGAGTCGGGAAACTTGAAGTGAAATGTCGCACGATTATACTTGTTTTACAGTTTATTGAACATCTTGCATGATATAATTGTTCATTTGGTACGAGTTAATATGTGAAAATTGGATGAAAAAGAGTAATGTGTATGACATGTTTTGAGAATGATTGTTATATGTGTTAGTGTGTGAGGGGCACTAGCCCCGTCCTTTGGCATGTTAATACCGTGTATATATTTGAATTTCACTAATGCTATAGTTAGAGTATGATTAGTAATAGTCGTTAGTAAAGTAGCCGCTAGTATAAGAAGTAATCCTTAGTCGAAATTTCAAACCATAGAGAGGCACCCGACCGAGTGCGACCTAGTACTCGATCGAGTACCAGTCACTCAACCGAGTGAACCATGCCACTCGACCGAGTGGGACAACTTCCAGAAACTTCAAAATTCTCGGAAGTGAGTCATTCGACCTAGTGGAGAGGGCACTTGACCGAGTGGATGGGCACTCGACCGAGTGGACTCTGTACTTGACCGAGTGCTAATTTCTGGGTTGTGAGTTTTGTAAAAATTATATTATTGCCTTACTTTATCTCTTTTATTTGTTGCCCGAATTCAAGTTTTTACTCTATTTTTTTTTATCCCGTAATTTGACTAGTTTTACCATGTAAGTAACGTTTTCTTTCCTCTTACTTTCCAATTTGATTTTTGTTAAATTTACGCTAATTCCTCCAACTTTGTCAATTAACGGCATGTTTAATTTGATTCATGATATTAATCACCTTTTACATCATTTATGATGTCAAGTATAAAATTTTCATGTTGAATTTTGCCTTTTTTTTTTATGAACTCGGAATATATGTTCTTAAGTCAATAAGTTGATTTTGTGTTTGTTGCATGGATGAATGTTTAACAAGGACTAAAGTTTGGTTATTATTGCTCTTGCCATATGTTTGAAATTGTGTCTTGAAAATTTTGTCCCGAGAATTTTGTGACTTTAAGGTTCATGTGTATGTCTTGATTTTTCCGTGTTTAAAAACCTAGTTTAATTGACTAATTGGGGATCAAGAATCTTCTCGCACTTAAGTTTTGGTTTTCTTTGGTAGTAACGACATGTATCATCTTGAATTAAGATTTCATTTTTTTGATGTTGCCCAAATCTTTTGAAATTTAATCTCAAAATGAATATTTTTGATCTTTGCTTTCAAATGTGGCCTAATTATTCCTTGGTGCTTAGTCCTTGTTGATGTAGTATTATGTTGATCCAAATGTTGTTTGAACGATGTTAGGTATGTTTCTAAAATTTGAAAATTTTGTTTAAAGTTTTCTTGACTTAATTGAGTGATATGATTTCAATTTTGTAATAGTAATACACATTACTTTAATTTGAAGATCTTATCATAAAATTTAGCCAAATTTTTTTATATATACCATAAGGTATATGAGTAAATTTTACATGTTCGTATTTAAAACATGGTTTCCTTATTTCACAATGTTGCAATTTTGCTAATAATGTGTTGTGGTGAGTCATGGAATGAATACTATTGGTTGAAACCTTGAATAATGTGTAGAGATAATTTGGGTTTGGTTAATGTAGTGTAAGTATTGAGAGTAACGAATGTTAAATGGAAATGAGTGGTATATGAGTGTATGTTGACAAAGTAGAGCATGGAAATCAAGAGACATAATAGGTAAATAATGAACGTTGGAGGAATAAGAATTTTATGCTAGTAGTGGTGTGGTGATCAAGAGAGTAATATTTCGTTGTCTAGAAGTGTTAATGTATTTAGAGGGGTTAAGAGAAGGATTTAAGTGTGGAATTATTTATAGACATCAAGTTTTGGAATTTGAGACAACTAGGAAGATGAGTTAGCCTATACAAAGTTGTGGGTGAGTGAGTTAATTACATGAGATGACCTTGTGAATAATTTGACAATAAGTTGTGATATTTGCGGTTTGGGAAGTATTATTTTGCGATCCGAGTTATGAATGTTTTAGTAGATTAAAGGGATAAGTTGGATCATGATTTTGTATGTGATTTATGTTTGGAAATTGGGAATACAAGAAGGTGATTTAGCTTGCGTAAGGTGTCTCGAATTGAGTAGAATGATTGTCTGAGGTAATTTTTTTCTTAGATAATGAGTGAGGTTTGAGTTGCATATTGACGGATATTGTTGTTGAACATGACTTGGAAATTTTGGTTGATAAATAAATGATATTTGAATGGCAGAATAGTGAGGAAGCAATTGAGGTACCGAAGGGTAGAATAAAGTGATAACTTGGGTTGTTCATAGTTGTGGGAATATGTAAATCGAATTCAAGGATTGATGAGAATTAAGAGATGGCAACAAGGATTTATGAAATAGGAATAACAGGGTATTAGATGGAATTTGCGGTGATCAATGAGATTTGAGGGTGCAAGATGTCTAGTAAAAGTCGTAGTAATAAATGAATGGCGAAACTATTTAAAAGTTAGTGTACACGTGTGATATGGTAATTGATGGATATATTATTATACCGACGTCGGTTTTTCGGGGGATGTTATTTTAAGAGACAAAGAGACGAGAATGCCCTTTTAAATTCGAGTTTTCGGGGAATGTTATTTGTGAGATAAAGTTGTGGATTTAGTATTATCAAGCTTGGTTTTCGCGGTCATGAGAGTAAGAGTGTGGTATATAATATTTGAGGATTTAATCATATTGTTGAGACACTTGATCATTGGTGTTATATAGGGTAACCGTTTAATTTAAGTATGCATGCATGATGATTGAGAGTAGTTGGTGAGATTTTGGCATATCAGTGATAGTATAGATGTCTTTTGTAAAGTTGCCTCCCAATCGTCGAGTGAGGCGCCCACGGTGTACATCGTGACCTTGTTGTAGTGCCTAATTGAGTGGTGAAATAGGAAAGCTTGGAAACGAGTTTGAGAATGAAAACATCCTGCCCAGGTGGCACTCAATCGAGCGCACCATCCACTCGATCGAGTGGCCGCCTACTCGGCCGAGTGGCCTCCTACACTCGACCGAGTGGTCTGCCTTGACCCTTGTTTTGTTAATACTCGACCTAATATTGGGTGTATACCCTTATCTCACCGTTATGTTAGTTGAGTTGTGTTTGGATGAACATGTTGACCTTACATAGGTGATATCCTTGTGAATTGTTTACGTTTGACCATCCAATGTGGCTTTTGAGTGAGATATAAATGAAAGTTGTTAATTGACATGTATAATTGGATGACAAGAATGATGTGATAACCTTGTTTGATGCGTGTTAATTGAAATGATTTCATTTTGTTGTGTACAAGTAAGATAAAAATGCAAGTTATATGTCGCCTAGTGGTCATTACATGATAGTGATTGTGGTCTTCTGTATAAGCGGAAGTATTAATGATGAATGGGAATAGATATGGAAATACATGTGTGATCATGTGATAGATTTGACGCGGTATATGCGTGGCATGATATCCGAAAATGGGAACGTGGAACATGGTTGAGTCACATTATAAGAATTTTGCATTAGTTGATTGTTTCCTAGAGTCTGTATACTTGGTGTTTTGATGTGCACACATATTAATGTATGAGGATTGACGTGATATAGATACGTAGCAATAATTGAGTTATACCCCGTGATAAATACGTATTCATATAACCGACAAGAGTTAGAAGTTATCTATGAGATTAGAGTTTCGAACGTGGGTTAGACCTGACGCTTGACCTTTGGGAGGCTCTTAGGGGTACCCGTAGAGAGACATCTAGAGAGGTTTCGAGATCAGGATAACGGCAATGGCATAAGATGATACGAGACTTGATAATGGAATCGCAATAGGTAAGAGAGTGTGTTGAACCTGAAACATAGTCATTTGTGAAATTTAGTAACGAGCGTATGAGACCGTAGTTTGAGGGTTAGTAGTCGAACTTCGGGACGAAGTTCTCTTTTAGGGGGAGTAGATGTAATAATTCGGAAATTTAGGAAACAGAAAGTACAGAATGTGAGAAAGTAATGAGAATTGAGTGAAGAACTTTGGGATGAGTGTGATGTTTAGAAAGAGCGTATACGGGTAATAGACATGTGAGGTGCGAGAGAATGCATGAGATTTGTGGAAAGGAGAGAGTGAGGTGAACTTCGGGGACGAAATTCTTTTTAAGAGGGAAGATTGTAATACTCCGTATTTAATAATTATATAAATAATATTATATTGTATATACGAATTATGTAAGAGACGGAATAATGAAATACTAATAATAATTATTATTATAGGATGGTAATGATGATAATAATAATAAGTTGTAATGATAATAATAATACGATATACTATACATATGTACATATACTTATGTTATACTAACTACCCATATACATATACCCCTCACCTTATCCACCCATCACCATATCCAAACACAATTCTCATTCTATCTGATCGGAGCCATTTGGTGTTCACAATTAAGCATATGTGGTCGTTGGTCAATGGTCGATACAAAACACAATTTATACTTCACAAACAACTCTACAATTAGTAAAGAGGCAAGTAAAGGTCGGATCCCAAGGGACGGGTATTGAAATGAAGATTCTATTGTAACTAGTGGTGTCTAGGGGTGTCACAAATTGGGTTGATGTAGAAGGTTACTAAACTAAGATAGCAATGAAAATAAACTAACAAGATAAATAAAATAAGGGTGTAAACAATTGATTAAAAGTACTAGGGTGTCATGGGTTCATAGGGGAATCATGGGATATGATCATACAAACATGTTCTCAAATTATAAGCAAGCAATTATTGTTGTGATGGATTGAGTTGGGTTATATCTTACAATCCTAGGAAAGTTTGGGTCCCGGAGCCGAATCTCTTGGATTGTACAACACCTACAAGTCGACTTAATCTTCCCTACTTAACACATGCATGGTCTAACAAGACTCGAGTTGGGTTATGTCTTACAAGTCAAGTTGAAAGGATAGAAGATGATAGTAAATGCAAGGATTCATAGGCTTAGCATTTCATCAAATATAACATGTGCATGTATTAAGATCAAAACAAGCAAGCAAATAAGATATGAAAGCACATTAATTTAAGCATGAATCATTCCCCATGTTGGTTTCCCCTAATCACCCATTAAACCCTAGCTAAGAGACTACTCACTCATTATCATATTGATCATGCTAGAAAGGTTGTCAATCATACTAACATAATGAAACATGATGAATAAATGAAAGTAATTAGCAATAATTAAAAAGGGATTAAGAGATTATACCTACTAATGATTCCAATAATAAAGCAAGAATAATAGAAGTACTTGAATCCTAGATTGAGAGGTTGTCAATCTCCCAATAATAACCCAAATAATCTTCAATTACCCAAAATAAAGTAAGAACAAGAGAGAGATTAAAGAACTAAAACTTGGATTAAAACTTGATTAATATTTGATTACAATATTGAAGAGAGATTTGATGATATTAACTACACTAATTATTGATAAGAAGAACATGCTCCTCTAATTAGACTAATGGGGTATTTATAGTGAAAATTAGGGAGGATGAATTAGGGTTAACTAAGGGCTAAACTAGTAATTACACTTTTTAAGTTGAGCAAGGAGCCTCCGGGATTATCCGAGAGAAGGGCTTCTCCATTTCGTAGCTTGAAGAACGAAATCGTGTCTTTGTCTTTGTGATCCGTGCGGGTGGGAGTCGGGACGGCCGGATGCAGGATGGACGATCCGAGCGGATCAAGGAACAAGACGCTCGGATTGGGCATGGGGAATCCGAGCGGATTCTGGTGAGGACGCTCGATCGGGCGAGGACGGACGGATTCTCTACAATCCGTTCGGATTGTAGTTCAAAGAACTTTCCTTCTTCTTTTTCTTCCCTTTTCTTCATGAATTCCTTGGGGATTTCCTTGGGGACTCAAGGATCCTTTTCTCAACAATGCTCTTCTACTATGCTATGTACAAAGGCCTTCTAGTCTTGTCTCTCCTTGATGCTTGGTCATTGAATATGATCAATTTAGCCTTGTTTTGCCATGAAAATGCAAGATTCTTACTCCTTTCCTACCAAGGGATCAAAATCTCAAAGAATATGCAAAACAAAGAACTAAAGATAAGAAATGACCCAAATAGGCACTAAAAAGCATGAAAACAATGGTAATTCGGGGCTAAATATGCGCCAATTATGGTCGCATCAAATATCCCCAAACCGAACCTTTGCTCGTCCCTAGTAAAGAGGTGACAAAGACTAGGACCAATACTAACCTAACCTAATAATAATAGCCGATATGAGACAATTAGCGGGTCTCACTCCGCCCCTTCAACTCACAACAAGACAACCATGAGGTAGGATGCCTTCTTGCAAGGCAAGGTGGGTCTTGCCAAAATGGCGACACATCCAAACTTTAAAGCACACAAAAACACATAATGGATGCATCTACAAAAAGAATAGCCACTTTCCTCATCTAAGTGGCGGAAATTATCTACAAGGGAAGCAATTCAAGGGTACACAATCCTTCATAGATGCAATTTGTTCAAACTACTAAGCCTAGAAGGATACCAATAAATCACCTCCAAAATGTGTCAAGCTAGGGTACCTTTGTCCTCAATCGTTAAATGCTTTTGTCAAGAGTAGACTCCCTATGGTGTTAGAAACACTGGAGGATCGCGGAATTCCCCCTCTTGCCTAGACAAGAAGAAGGGTCGTCCCCTCTCTACCATGCACAAAAATGGATACGATGGATAAAGGGATCGATAGAATTTGAGTTTCATTTGGGAGTTTGCTTTTGTTTTTGTTTTCCCCCCAAATTTCTTTGGCATTTGACTTTTTGAGAACACTTTCTTTGCCATTCTTTTTGGTTTTTGGCATTTCAATACTTGACAACTTTTTGCATTTTCTTTTGAACATTTTCAAAGTCACCCCAATTAGTAACGAGGGTGCCTTATATTTGAAGCTTTAGGAGTTCTATTTTTGCTCCTCTTTTCATTTGATGCATTTTGCAAACTTTCTTTCACTTTTCATTTCATTGAACTCAAATTGATTTCTTTTTGTTTTGTGCCCATTCCCTTTGATGACAAAAATATGGTAGAACATGGATGAATGATAGAAGTATGCATGGTTTCAAGGGTCACCTTGGAATAAACGGTAGCCAAGGAGTTATCACACCACAAGGTACTCTTGACTAGGCCTTAAACCATGGGTCAAAGGATACTAGCATGACACATCCTAGGGTGTTTTACAAGTATTCTAACAAGCAAAGTCTTAAGAATAAAAAGCATCTACTAGGGCCTATATACACTTGTCAAGCTTCCCAAGTAGACGGTTTCACAAAATTTTTCTAACATGCAAACTACATGCCATGATGCAACTAACATATACACATCCTAATGCAAATGATTCTACCAACTAATATGCCAAATAATTCTAGATGCAATCCTAAGTTCACATTGTTTTACCGCATCAATCAAAATAAAGCCACATAGTCATTAACATAAAGAGGAAAAAGGAGATTGGAAAGATCATACCATGCGGTCTTCAATATCCTCATGTCTCGGATGTGGCATAGTCAATCAAAGTGAACAGGGATGAAACAAACACAATATATACAAGACAATATATACAAAGGAAATGAACTTGTTTTTGGTTTTTCAATTTTTCAAATTTTTATGATTTTTGAAATTTTTCAATTTTTATGGTTTTTGAATAAAAGTTAAGTGTTAGAATTCCCATCCCCACACTAATATGGGCATTGTCCTCAATAGCCAAAATGATGGAAATTATGCAAGGATGATGCATGATTTCTATACTAAATGCAATTCTACACTAAGCTATGCTACATGATGCATGGTTTTTGTTATGACGGAGAGGATAATTTAAATTACCTCCCGTTGCGTATGCATTAACTTCCCCAAACCAAGTAAGACACTATTGCTAATGTCAAAGCATGGGGGAGTTCATGCACATGCTATGCTATGCATGGAACTAGATTGTCATTTTGGATTTTACAAAAGTGGGAACAATAAAGAACACCTCAAAGGAACCGAGGTGTGAGTCCTTTGATGTTGCTAGGACTAAACCAACAATGATCAAAATGAAATAAAATACAAAGAGATATAGACAAACCATGGGAGTGTAGGAGTCTCCAAGGCTAGTCTTCCATCATGCTATTATCATCACCACTTCCCTCATGAGAAGTGGTCACATTGCCACTTTCCTTGGCACTTTCTTCTTTGCTTTCTTCACCATCATCTTCCTCATCATTATCTTCACCATCTTCACCATCTCTTTCTTCATCTCCACTTGCTTCTTCCTCAATATTATCATCAATCTCCTCATCATTTCCAACAACCTCATTGTCTTCCACCACGTCCCTAGATGCACCCGGAAACAAGGCTTCTCTATCCGCCCAACTAGGCAAAGGACAAGATGGATCAAGGAGTCCTTGCCTAGCTAGATGTAGGAGGGGAGGATATTGAGCCAAATATGCATTCTTCCGATCTTCATAAGCTTGCTTGTGCATGGCTTGCATAAGAAGAGTTACATAGTCTTTTCCAATTTCAACTCCTTGCGGTTTGAACTCTTCATAATCATAGGGGTAAGGTGGTATAACAATGGAAGAGGAGGGGGTTTCATGATCACCCTTTTGTTGTTGAATGATGTACTCGGCTTCTTCGGATAGGGAAGTAAATAGTTGGTCCTATGGACACTAAGACGGCAAATCTTTGCGGGTAAAGTGAATGATCGAGCCTCACTTGTAAGCCACCCATACTTGGTATCAAGGGAATTGTGAGCAACCCACTTAAACTTGTTAATCAAGGTGGACATATCAATAAGATGGCCACCATCCTTAGCCTTGTACTTGCTATCCTTATTGAAATTAGGATCAAAGTGCTTGGCTAGGACCGTGACAAGGCCGCCATTAACAATAACGGTTTGACCCTTCTTCCCACTATCTACATGGAGCCATCTATCAACCAATAGCCTCAAAGAATTGTAAGGCTTGGTGTGAATTCTTCCAATATTCAAAGTTGATTCAAGGAGAATAAAATCGAGTCCCGTGAAATGATTGGTGTCTTTTCTAGCAATTATGGTATTTCCCACAACTTTGTGCCATATTCTTATGCCCGGATGATGGACCAAAAGAGCACGACAAGCTTTAAAATCTTCAAATTTCTTCCCGGAGATTGCCTCCCAAAGAGGCTCGGGATCATACTTCCCATATTGCTTATAGAATTTATGTTCATCGCTAAGACCCAAAATTGCACCCAATTCCGGAAAGGTAATGCGTCTACTAGTGTTAGCTAGACGAAACTCAATATTTTCCCTATTCTCAACTTTTGTCACTTTTAAAGAACTTAAGAATTCCAAGACAAGGGAGGGGTATGTTACTTCCTTCATTTCAAACAATTTCTTTAAACCCATGGCATTGAAAAAGACTCTTGTTTGTTCAAGAACACCCAACTTCTCTAAAGCATCTTGGCATATGAATTTGGTGGATTGAATTTGTTTCATAGCAAACTTGACAAATGTATTTCTATGGGAATCGGAAATGAATGTTACCTCCGGATAATGCAAGAGTTGATTAATTACCGGAGTAGAGGGTGATGCTTCCATAGAAATTTGTTGAGGTGGTTGCACTTCCAAGCTTGGTGTTGATACCACCATTGCCAAAGCTTTCTTCATTTGTAGAGCTTTTTGCCTTTGAGAGAGAGTCGTAGTCTTTGGTGCCTTTGTTGCCTTTGCTTTTGCTTTTGTTGCTCCCTTTGTTCTTGCCATTTGATGAGCTAACCAAGAAAAAGATCAAAAATCTTCAATTTGTAGAATGCCCAAATCGATTTTGAAAGTGAAAGGCTTTGCCTTTATGAGAACAAAAATCAATTCAAAGGTGAAGATTTTGTGCTTGGTTTTGATTGTTAATGAAGATGGAGTGATTGATTTGTTATTTGAAAGATGGTTTGATTTGATTTTGGTGAGTTTTGTTGAGGGTTTTTGTTTTTGAGATGGAGAGGATGAGGGTTTTGATGTTATGGGTAGTGTTTATGAGTGAATGAATGAATGAATGAAGGTGGGGTGGGTATTTAAAGAACTCGACAATTTTAGGACGCAGGGACAATCCGTGCGGATTAGGCGCAATCCGCTCGGATTCTTGACTTCAAATTTTCAAAAATCCCGCCTAGAGACGGGCGGATTACGGGAATCCGCTCGGATTCTTTTTGGATGAGACGGGCGGATTTCGTGCGGGACGGACGGATTCTTGTCCGAGATTTTTCTTTGTTTTTCTTCAGTGCAAGACGGACGGATTGTTCACAAGACGGACGGATTACTCGTGAGACGGCGTCTTTCCGAAATCCGCTCGGATTCTTCAACGATCAAGAATTTTGCGATTTTCAGCTCGGCCAAGACGGGCGTCTTCTCAGCAGGACGCTCGGATCCTCTCTGCAGACGGGCGGATTCTTAGAATCCGCTCGGATTGGTCCTTGTGTACACGGATTCAGTTCCATCCGTGCACCAACGCATTCCCTTATCATTCTTTCTTTCTTTCAAATCTTGTGTTCTTCATTGCGGGGCACTACTAAGGCATGAATAGCCTAGGCAATTGCCATCCCCACACTAAGGTAAAGCACTACACATCAATTAAAATCATTAGTCCCTCCCTCACTTCTCTCTTTTCATGACAATTATTTTGATCAAAGTAAATAAAATCCAAAAATGACAAAAATGCAATACAAAAATTGAAATGTAAGTTAGGGAGTTAGAAATATTTACAAGTGGTGGTTTAGGGAGGACTCCACCAAACTCTCATTCTTGATGAGATGTCAAGGAGGCATGTTCAAGGTGTTGTTGATGTTGCTCAACACCTTGAAGAAGTAATCAAAAGCTTGTTCATTGTTATGGTAGAGGTCCTCAATAGACCGTGGCCCTTGTTGTTGATCATGATCGATGGCATGCCCAATGTAGGGATTAAAGATCCCTTCAAATTCGTCGTCCCAAAGACCACAAACTTCATTGAGTTGATCATTGAAAATCTCTTGCTTGGATGGAGACAACTCTCCCAATTTCTTCTCTTGGCCAATGAGGCCATCATCTTCTTCCTTGGTTGATTTTGATGAGCTTTGCAAGCTCTCCTTGTCAAAATTCACTTGCTCTTTGAATGGAGCATCTTCAACTTTCTTCCTCCATTGGAGTTCCGATTTCTTCTTCTCATCTTTCCTAGGCTATAATGATCAATCATGAAACATGGCTCATGCAAACGAGGAGCTCTCATGGTCTTGTCAAGATTAAAAGTTATGCTTTCATCTCCCACTTCTAGAGTGAGCTCTCCATGTTTCACATCAATCACCGCACCCGCGGTGTGTAGGAAAGGTCTTCCTAAGATGATTGGAATGTTGGAATCTTCCTCCATATCAACAATGACAAAGTCCACCGGGATGAAAAACTTCCCAATTCGCACGGGGACATCTTCCCATATCCCTAGCGGTGTCTTCGTCGATCTATCGGCCATTTGAAGAGTGATATTGGTGCATTTAAGCTCTCCCATTCCCAACTTTTTACTTACCGAGTACGGCATGACACTCACACTAGCCCCTAGATCACATAAGGCTTTGTTGATCGTTGTGTCGCCAATGATACACGGTATTGAGAAGCTTCCCGGATCCTTTAACTTTGGAGGTGAACTCCCTTGAAGTATTGCACTACTCACCTTGGTGAAGGCGATAGTCTCAAGTTTCCGGATCGACTTCTTCTTTGTGAGGATATCTTTCATGTACTTTGCATAGGCCGGAACGTGATTGATTAATTCCGTGAAAGGAATTGAGACTTCTAAGTTCTTCACAATTTCCATGAACTTTCCAAGTTGATCATCAAATTTAGGCTTGGCTTGTCGACTTGGAAAAGGAAGTCTAATCACAATGGGCTCCTTTTCTTTGGCTTTGTCTTCATTTTTCTTTGAGCTTTCTTCTTTTGATGATTCCCCTTCTTTGGGACCTTGCACCACAACTTCATTCTCACTAGCTCTCACAACTTCATCCACAACTTGCTCCTTCGGTGCTTCATACCTTGTACCACTTCTCAAGTGAATGGCACTAACCGTTTCATGTCTAGGGGGATTACTTTGTGGTGGTAATTGCCCCTTTTGTCTTTGTGAGCTCGAAGATGCTAGTTGGGTCAATTGTGTTTCCAACATCTTGGTGTGAGCTAGAATGTTGTTGATGATGGTGTCTTTTGCTTGGCTATCTTTTTGCATTTGGGTGAAAAATTCTTGTTGATTCTTTTGCATTTGGAGGACCGCTTTTTGGACATCAAAACTTTGGTCATTGTGGTGATTGTATGGGTTTTGATTTTGGTAACCTTGGTTTTGATTGAAAAAGGGTCTTTGATTTTGATTTCTCATGGGTGGTGGAGTGTATGTTGTTTGAGGGTTTTGGACATTTTGGCTTTTCTATGAGAGATTTGGATGGAACTTGGTGTTTTCATTGTAAAAATTTGAATAAGGGGTACCACTTTTGTAAGCTTGGAAAGCATTGACTTGCTCGGTTGTTCCCCTACATTCGCTTGAGTCATGACCCAAGGTTCCACAATTCTCACATATCCCGCTTGGGATTGATGAGGATGCCGTCATGGCATTGACATGATGCTTTGATGATTTTGAGCTTTCCTCAAGTCTAGCCATAGCTTGTTCAAACTTCAAGTTGATTGTGTCAATGTGAGCACTAAGTTGAGCACCCAATTGAGTAACGGTGTCCACTTCATACTTTCCTCCTCTAGTAGCCTTGCGAGGCCTACTATATTGCGAATTATGGACCGCCATTTCCTCAATCTTGTTCCATGTTTGATTGTCATCAACTTCGGTGAACATTCCATTTGATCCCATATTGAGAATGTTCCTTGAATCTTCATATAAACCATTCCAAAATTGTTGCACTAAAAACCATTCGCTAATTCCATGGTGAGGACATGAGCGACAAATACCTTTGAACCGCTCCCAAGCTTCATACAAAGATTCTTCATCCCTTTGCTTAAAACCCGTAATTTGAGCTCTTAGCATATTGGTCTTTTCCGGTGGGTAGAATTTTTTGTAGAAAGCTAGAGCTAGCTTCTTCCAAGAATCTATTCCAAGGGTGGCCTTATCAAGGCCCTTCAACCATTGCTTTGCGGTGCCGATTAACGAAAAAGTAAATAGGACCCATCTTATTTGGTCTTGAGTCACGCCCGTTTGAGAGATAGCTTCACAATAATCACAAAATGTTTCCATATGAGAATGAGGGTCCTCACTAGGCATTCCCCCGAATTGGCTCCTCTCAACTAGTTGAATGAAGGCGGACTTGGCAATAAAGTTTCCGGTAAGATGTTGTGGGGTAGGAGTACCATTTGGTAGATCCTCCTCGGTGGGTATAGAGTGTGACGAGAATTTAGGCATTGTAGGTGGATTTTGTGTGGTATTGTTTAATGGGTTTTCTTCTCCTTTTATTGCGAAAGGATTGACAAACTCACTAGTGGGTTGAACAACTTCACCAACACCTCCCAAATTCCTCCTAACAAGTCTCCTATTATTCGTCAAGGTTCTTTCGATTTCACGGTCAAAAGGTAACAAATCTCTTTGTAACCTTCTAGACATGCAAAATATCAAACAACTCAAAAACAATTAGAACAAACCTTGAGGAGTTTTACTTCCCCAAGGTGAAAAAGACACAACTAAAAACAATAAAATAAATCTTGAATCAATTAAACACCGTCCCCGGCAACGGCGCCATTTTTGATCGGAGCCATTTGGTGTTCACAATTAAGCATATGTGGTCGTTGGTCAATGGTCGATACAAAACACAATTTATACTTCACAAACAACTCTACAATTAGTAAAGAGGCAAGTAAAGGTCGGATCCCAAGGGACGGGTATTGAAATGAAGATTCTATTGTAACTAGTGGTGTCTAGGGGTGTCACAAATTGGGTTGATGTAGAAGGTTACTAAACTAAGATAGCAATGAAAATAAACTAACAAGATAAATAAAATAAGGGTGTAAACAATTGATTAAAAGCACTAGGGTGTCATGGGTTCATAGGGGAATCATGGGATATGATCATACAAACATGTTCTCAAATTATAAGCAAGCAATTATTGTTGTGATGGATTGAGTTGGGTTATATCTTACAATCCTAGGAAAGTTTGGGTCCCGGAGCCGAATCTCTTGGATTGTACAACACCTACAAGTCGACTTAATCTTCCCTACTTAACACATGCATGGTCTAACAAGACTCGAGTTGGGTTATGTCTTACAAGTCAAGTTGAAAGGATAGAAGATGATAGTAAATGCAAGGATTCATAGGCTTAGCATTTCATCAAATATAACATGTGCATGTATTAAGATCAAAACAAGCAAGCAAATAAGATATGAAAGCACATTAATTTAAGCATGAATCATTCCCCATGTTGGTTTCCCCTAATCACCCATTAAACCCTAGCTAAGAGACTACTCACTCATTATCATATTGATCATGCTAGAAAGGTTGTCAATCATACTAACATAATGAAACATGATGAATAAATGAAAGTAATTAGCAATAATTAAAAAGGGATTAAGAGATTATACCTACTAATGATTCCAATAATAAAGCAAGAATAATAGAAGTACTTGAATCCTAGATTGAGAGGTTGTCAATCTCCCAATAATAACCCAAATAATCTTCAATTACCCAAAATAAAGTAAGAACAAGAGAGAGATTAAAGAACTAAAACTTGGATTAAAACTTGATTAATATTTGATTACAATATTGAAGAGAGATTTGATTGATATTAACTACACTAATTATTGATAAGAAGAACATGCTCCTCTAATTAGACTAATGGGGTATTTATAGTGAAAATTAGGGAGGATGCATTAGGGTTAACTAAGGGCTAAACTAGTAATTACACTTTTTAAGTTGAGCAAGGAGCCTCCAGGATTATCCGAGAGAAGGGCTTCTCCATTTCGTAGCTTGAAGAACGAAATCAGCTGTCTTTGTCTTTGTGATCCGTCTGTTTGGGAGTCGGGACGGCCGGATGCTGGATGGACGATCCGAGCGGATCAAGGAACAAGACGCTCGGACTGGGCATGGGGAATCCGAGCGGATTCTGGTGAGGACGCTCGGACTGGCGAGGACGGACGGATTCTCTACAATCCGTTCGGATTGTAGTTCAGCAACTTTCCTTCTTCTTTTTCTTCCCTTTTCTTCATGAATTCCTTGGGGATTTCCTTGGGGACTCAAGGATCCTTTTCTCAACAATGCTCTTCTACTATGCTATGTACAAAGGCCTTCTAGTCTTGTCTCTCCTTGATGCTTGGTCATTGAATATGATCAATTTAGCCTTGTTTTGCCATGAAAATGCAAGATTCTTACTCCTTTCCTACCAAGGGATCAAAATCTCAAAGAATATGCAAAACAAAGAACTAAAGATAAGAAATGACCCAAATAGGCACTAAAAAGCATGAAAACAATGGTAATTCGGGGGCTAAATATGCGCCAATTATGGTCGCATCACTATCCTAATAATATCCACCAAAATCATGAGAGATAAGAGGAAGAGAGAAAAAGGGAGATTTTGTCCCTCCGCCTCGAGATCGTAAGGTAAACCGTCTTAAACTAGCATTTATATTATTTATTTTATACCGTTGACCCGCCTCGATCTTGACCCACCTTGGGAACGACCTTGACCGACCTTTGACCACCATAAATCGACTTTGACTGAACCTTAATGTGGTGTTTGTTACTGTTTTTGTACCGGTCTTTAGACTCGATTTTAACCACCATCGTGGGCCTAACTTGGGCTGGTTGTGGGATGGTTAGATCAGGGGTTGAGAGGGGATTTTTATGGTGGTCAGTGGTGGTGGGTAGGGTGGCTGTGGTGGCGAGAAAGAGGGGGTAAAGTAGGGTGTGCGAGTTGTTTTTGTTGTTGGTTGTTGTTGATGTTGTCACGGCTGCTGCTACTTTTTGGTCGGGACTGGTGGCGGCGTCTGGTGAGGTTCAAACCATGGCCATCATGGTGGTGGTGGCCCACGGTGGGGGCTGCTCTAGTGAAGGATTTCGGGTTGCGGGTTGGTTGTGTTGTTGTTGATATCGGGTGTGTCGTGTATAGTAGTTGTTGTTGATGTTGGTGTAGTTGTTATTGTTGTTGTCGGTTGCCATGGTGGCTGCCGTGGCTGGTGGTGGTGGCCACAGTGGCGGGTAGTTAGGAGTCGGGTTTGAATTACGTTTAGCGGGATGAGTGAGTCGGGATTTGAATTTAATTATAATTAGTTATTTAATTATATTAGTAATTAGATTAATTAACAATTCGTATATAATTTAATTAGATTAGATTAGATTATATTAGTAATTTATTTTATTTAATTGTTATATTTAGGTGATGGCTTTATGAAGCGGTATTATAAGTGGAATTGGTTTTGCTTATGGAGCTTGCAAAAAGGTAGGTTAATCCTACTCAGTTTTAATATATTTAAATGGTCATGTGAGTCGTATTTTAATGGTTATTGCATTATGACATGATATTGGTTAATTGCATTGAATGAGTCGGTAATTGGCATGTTATACGGTATCTTGCATTTATTGTCTTATCTTGTATTTCGGAGGACTTGGTGGATTCCTTGTTGTTATGGAGACGTGAGGTGGTTGGGAGACCGTCTAACGCTCGGGTCGCCTCTTGGAGCTTCCCACTCCAAAAGGGATGTGCACATTAATGGCTTGAGTTACGGAGGGACTCGTGTGGTTGAGACACGACGTCTGGCATGGGATCCAGTTGGCTTCCGGACCCGATACATCTGCACGTGTCCCGGTACCTGTTTGTGGTTGTTGGTATGTCTGGGCGTGTCCCGGTACCAGTGTGGTTGTCGGTATGTCTGGACGTGTCCTGGTACCGTGTTGGTGGTTGTTTGATAGCATGTCATTCATATTATAGTCTTATTGCATACTCACACACTTTGAGTTGTGTCACACTTTATTTATTGAAACTGACGTTTGTTTGTCTGTGTAATTGTCACCTATCTCTTTTAGGGTGGCCTGTGTCGATCCATATGAATCCTTTGGTCATATGGGGAGCAGATTATGTACAGGTTGTTTGGATAGCACGTGGGAGACGGGACGAGCTTAATGAGTCACGAAATGAGTCTAGTTGATTAGAAGAGTATAGATGTCATGATTTGTACTTTCATTCATTTGTTTACGTTTCTGTAATTCACTAAACGTTACGTTTATTTATAAAATGTTCTTTTATCGAAGTTTTGAAACACTACCTCGAGAAACCGAGATGGTAACACTCCAATTATCTTGGCCGAATAGTTGGGGTGTTACATATTTATGCCTCCCCTTAGTTACTTTTGATGCGGTTTTCGTGCTAGTTTACATTAATCACATGCATTTTATGCTAGAATGTCGATACTTCCGCTATTCGGTGTTTAATGCAGGAATGATGCATTTATGGAGCAAAGGAATGAAATGAGCACCGCGGAGTGGGCATGAAGGAATACACGGAGCATGGCACGGAAATCTAGAAGAATAAAGGGAGAGAAGTAAAGAAGACAACACGAACAAAAGAGCTGAAACGGGGAGTATACTCGATCAAGCCCAAGCAGACTCGATTTCAGGGTTTTTCCGCAATTTCCTTAAGTCGGTTATGTTTTACTATAAATACCCAGTTCATACCCTATGTTATATTTTACGTTTTATTCTAGCTAGCTACGTATAATTTACCCTAGAAAACTCTCTAAAAACTCTTAGGTTAGTTCTATTATTATTGTTTTCAGATCTAAGCATTCCTCTATTATGGTACTCTTTAATCTCTCATTAGTTATTAATTCAAGTTCTCGTTTATACAATTATTTCATCGTTCATCTTATATGTCTTTAGTTATGCCTTTCATTCATCCTATTATTGTTATTCTCTATAGTATGCGTAGCTAAACCTCTAATCTAGGGTGAATGGGGATCTAGGTTGTTAGAAGAGGGATTAATTAATGAATTGATAGTTAAATTGATTATTCGTTGTTGTTCAGTTTATTATTCTTCATCTAGTTAGTTAATTACTGGCCAGGGTTGATTGACTAGTATAGCGAATTGAGACTTTCACCGACCGGGTTAGAATCAATATAGGCTGCGATAACTGAATAGAGATAATTTAATGATAGCGATCGCATGTTAAATTAGATCAAAGGGAATATTGAATCGACCAATCATATAACCTTAAACAACGTAATTAGCTCTGTTAATGAATTAAATCTAACGTCGGATAACTACCTAGTGAACTTGATCCCTAGTGATGTGACTCATATTTACGCACACTCAGACCCCTAACTAGCCTCGTTCCTATGCTTTCTAGCATGTATTAGGGTCGTTTCTATCTTAAGCTTCCTATTTTTTCATATTCTATGAGGTTTTGGTGCCTTTGGTAGGGGAGAAGTACTAAGCCTTGCCTAAACGGAGCAAAAGGGAGCTAAATTGATGGAATCAAACGACCAAGCATCAAAGAGGATACCAATACTAAAGGCCTAAGTCAATAACAACAAGTAAATGGGCAATAATGAAGGACCCCTACGACCCCTCAAGGATCTCCACGAGTTAAGGGGTAGCCAAATGAAGAAGAAGAAAAACTGCCTTTCAGGACGAGCGTCCCAGAAGAAGGACGGGCGTCCCAATGAGAAGGACGGGTGTCCCCACGGCTCAACCCGAGCGTCCCCAAAGCAGGTCAGGCGTCCTACAGAGCAGGATGAGCGTCCATCAGAGGAGGTCGTGCGTCCCATGCCAGGACTTGCAAGGCGTTAAACTTCATTTAAGGGGCTTAAACGTCATTTAAGCCCTTAGTTAACCTAATACTTGTACTTAGTATAAATACTCCCTTATAATAGGAGATTAGCATCAAGTCATTAGAGTAGATTAGACATCAAATTAGATTAATTACATTTTAATCCTTCCTTAATTATTGTTCAAGAATTCATAGATCTAGTTGGGTAATTGAAGATTATTTGGGTTTATTGGAGAATTGACAACTCTTCATCATCAATCATTTTTTCTTCTATTATTCTTTCCTTTCCATTTGTTCATCATAAGTTTGGTACAATTTCTTTACTCTTTGCTTAATTCTTGTTTATTGTTTTACTCTTCCATCATGTTTATGCTTGTTAAGATAATTGACTCCATTGCTAACATGATTTCCATGATAATGAGTGAATAGTTCCCTAGCTAGGGTTAATGGGGGATTAGGGGAGTTAATCATGTGGTAGATCTTTACTTAATAAGTTCATATGAATGCTTGCTTGTTGTAGTTTCAACTTAAGCACATGTTATGCGTGATGAAATGCTTGATAGACAACCTAGCATGATTCTCTTATCCTTTCAACAAGATTTATAAGACATAAACTAACTCAAAGCTTGTTAGACCATGCACATACTTAAATAAGGAGAATTAAGTCGTTGTAGGTTTTGTAAAGTCTTTATCGACTCGGCTTCGAGACCCAAAAGTCCCTAGCAATTGTAAGATATAAACTAACTCGATTCCATTACAACAATAAATTGCTTGCATCTATGTAACTTATTTGTGTGATCTCATCATGATTCCCTTATGAACCATGACACCCTAGTGCCTCTAATCAATTGTTTACATCCCCATTTACTTACCTTGCTTTGCTTTCCATTTGTTTATATTTCTCTTGTTAAGTAGTTTAGATTACATTCTCAACTAAACCCAAATTGTGACACTAAAGGCATAACTACTTGCATTTGATAGCTTAATCCAATACACGTCCCTGGGATCCGGCCTTTTCTTACTGCTCTACTAAGAGTAGTTTGTTGAGATTATAAATATTATTTGAGGGCATTGACGACAAGTTCCAATCACCTAAACTCTTTAATATTATTGAATTTGTCTTATTTACTTTAGTGCAATTAGTTTTAGCAAACCAAACAAACATCCTTCAAGAAATTGGTTACCTTTAAGACGGACTTAAATATTAGCAAATAGAACAATTAACTCGCCTCCTTGTGGATTCAACTCTTTCTTGCCACTAGCTACCAGTTAGTAGTAATTTAGGATTTATTTTGATAGGACAACGACTAAAAATAACCTTATCAACCGACATCATGAGACTCCAAACATAACCATTAAACATGAGCCTCATTCTTATTCATAACCAAATTTCAATGTGACGGTCGTTCATTTTGAAAATCTTAAAATTTTGAGACTCGAGACTCTAGTAAAAAAAGGTTTTATGTTATTACACATCAATATAAATTATCAAGGAGAAAATTAGGGTAAGAGTTGTTTTGATAAAATCAAAATCCGGGTAAATATAGTGCTTATTTTCAACACTTTCAAGGTCTTTAAGACGGAAATTTTCAAGGTGGAGCTTCCTAAGACATTAAAACCTGAGATTTAAAATAAACATGGATAAGTGAACCATGTAGTGGGCATCAAAATGAAGTTTTCGACATGGTTAGTGTCAAATTTTGGAGAAATTAGTTACCTTTTAAGATGCAAATTTCTTGGTTTACCTCATAGTGTAATAATAACCATTAACACTCTCAAACCATTTTAAGACAAAATTAAAATTGTTCATGGCTACTTAAGAAGTTTTCAAGAGTTTCACCCAAATTTCAAGACAGAAAAATTTCGTTTTGAGGCCACATATTGTATTACCAATTAGGATGGTAGTCTTATAAAACAATTAAACCAAGTTTTACTCATGAAAAGTCAAAATTTGGGCATGATTTGTCTAAAATTTGAAATTTTAACGCGAAATTTTAAGACGAAATCTTCACATATTAAACAAGATATATCCATAACAACAAAGGTTAAGCCTTTGTTGCCCAATTAGACACAACA
Source organism: Silene latifolia (assembly GCF_048544455.1). NCBI lineage: Eukaryota > Viridiplantae > Streptophyta > Magnoliopsida > Caryophyllales > Caryophyllaceae > Silene > Silene latifolia. The sequence goes on along the minus strand of NC_133536.1, from coordinate 103,236,210 downwards.
ACAAACACCAAAATCCACATATAAGTTCATTATCCAGCAATTTCGTGTTCCATGATGATGACTAAAATTTTGACATAAAAAAAATTTGATTTTTAGCAACATTAATGATGTAGAAAGCTATTTATTACTATGACTTAAGTAAAAACATGAAATTAATTGACAAACCTTAAGCACATTAGTGTAGATCTAACTAATTAAAATGAATTAAACAAGAGGAAGGATGGTCTACTTACATTGTTAATGAGGAGAGATTTTTTTTTTTTTTTTTTTGGGAAAATGTAAGTTGTCATCAATAACATAATCCAAAACATACAATTAGAAGGCATAGTTATAAACTAACTTCCTTCATTACCTTACAAATTACTCATCCAATTCTTAGTGTTACTATCCTTACACAATATCAGAAACTTTCTAATCCGACATCTGATATCCATCTGCAACTTAATCAGCAGCTGCTCAGGTCTTATCAATAAGCAATCCACCCTAGCAACATTCGAGTATCCCATAAGTGATACATCAGCCCAGCTATAACACACCCCATAACTTTCTTCCTGCACAAAGAACGGTAGCTCTTCCTACACCACCATTGAATACAGTCCTCCTCAGGCAGTGGTTCCTTACACCACACAGAAACCAGCTGACAACATCTCCTGCTATACTCACATTTAAGGAAAATATGAGCATGTGATTCAGGATGATCAGCACATAAGTAGCAGGTGTTTGAATGTGCAATCTGCATCCTCAACAAACGATCCTGAGTTAGAAACTTCTCATGCCCAGTAACCCAACAAATAAACCCGTGTTTGGGAATCAACCAGGAATTTAAAGCCCACTGACACCAATCAATTTTATCACCAGGTGGTCTCAGCCACATATACCCAGACTTAACACTATACAGTCCAGTATTCTGCCTCAACAGCTCCTTAAAAATATTTTTGATTTGACAAATTTTCCGCCAAGCCCAACTAGAATTAACAGTAGCTTCATACTCAGTCCACTGCTTATCCTTAATATACACAGCATGTACCCACATAACCCAAAGATGATCAGCCTTGTTTTCAATCCACCACACATATTTAGCAACAGCCGCCATATTCCAGGAAAGTAAGTGCTTAAGCCCTAATCCACCTTGTTGCTTAGGTCTACAAATAGTATCCCAAGCCACCAAGGAAGGACTGCAGCTGGTTGAACTCCCTTTCCATAAGAAAGCTCTACAAATAGACTCTATCTTCTGAATAACAGTTTTGGGGAGGATAAAGATCCTAGCCCAGTAGTTGTGAAGCGTGCTGAATACAGCTTTCACGAGAACAAATCACAAGAATGGAGTTCTTGAATGATATTTGTAGAAATTTTGGTGGTGAAGAAATGAGGTGAAGCAAGGCATAAAGGAGATAAGAAATTAAAGGAAGGGAATTAAACCCGTGTAGATCTCAGCCCAGCTCCACTCGGTCGAATGGCGAGTTCACTCGGTCGAGTGAATTTTTCACTCGGTCCAGTAGCCGAGTTCACTCGGTCGAGTGCTCTATTTTCTAGAATGTTTCCAGCTTATGGAAAATGGTCCATTCGGTGCTCTTTGTAACACCTCCTTCTTACCCGACCAAGGTAATTAGGGAATGTTACCGTCTCGATTTCCCGAGGCAGTGAAATCGGAGTTACAATTAAGAAACTTTATTATATAAATAACAAGTTTAGTTATTACAAACAAAAACCAATGAATAAAATACAACACATGACCACTATACTCATCTAACCAACTATACTCGTCTCGTGACTTATCAAGCTCGTCCCATCTCCCGCGTACTATCCAAACAACCTGTACTTAACCTGCTCCCCATATGATCGGAAATATCATATGAATCGACACAGGCCACCTCGGAAATAGGTGATAATTACATAGACACACAAATGTCAGTTTCAATAACAAATAAAGTGTGACACGACTCAAGTGTGTGAATATGCAACATGACTACTAGTATGAACGACACACTATCAACCAACTACCACCGCCATAGTATCGGGACACGCCTAGATATACTGATAACCCCACTGGTACCGGGACACGCCTATACATACCAACAAGCACAAACGGGTACCGGGACACGCCTAGACGTACCGGGTCCGGAAGCCAACCGGATCCCCTGCCAGACGTCGTGTCTCAGCCACACGAGTCCCTCCATGACTCAAGCCATTAATGTGCACATCCCTCTTGGAGTGGGAACCTCCAAGAGGCGACTCAAGCGTAAGACGGTCTCCCAACCATCTTACGTCTCTTCAACAACGATACATCATTAACATATACATAATAATAACCAATACATGAAATACAACCCAACATATCATAACCATCCTCTTAATGATGTAATTAACCACTAAACATGTTATAATGCAAATGCCCTAATTATGTGAGACTAACCACAACATCAACATAAATAACACCACATTATTGAAATCGAGTAGGATTAACCTACCTTTTAGCAATCTCCTCAAGCTACTCGGATCCGGACCGAAACCGTCTCAATGAACCGTCTTATCCTATACAAATCACACAATAACTATCACAAAACATCCTATACTAATATACACTACAAAACCTCTTATTATTACCCCTTAATTACCCCTGTTACACATACTAATTACTAATTAATTACCCATAATGAATTCCCCCAAAAGTTAGGGTTTAAAAGACTAGAAAAAGGGTAGATCTTTACTTACTAGATTAAAGAGATGAAGAGGAAGGTGGGAAATCCTCTAATCCAAGCTTGAATCCCAAGCAGTAGGTGTTTGTGCGGGTTTAGAGAGAAGGGAGAGAGTTTGGAGAGATAAGGAGAAAGATATGAATGATTTTATGGTTAGGGAAGAATAGGTTAAATCCTGTGTTCTGAACAGCGTCGCTCGACCGAGTGCCGAATCCACTCAGTCGAGTGGACTCACTCGATCGAGTAGATACCCTACTCGGTCGAGTGGACTCACTCGGTTGAGTATACTCTTCACTCGGCCGAGTGGACCCACTCGGTCCGCTACAGCTCCACTTGGTCTAGTCTAGGTCTAATGTAAGGCTATCCTTCCCTCCTAAGTGATCTCTTATCGGGTCTAAAGGTCCACTTACGCGTCCCGAGGTTGAAGTACAGGTCCCAAAATGACCGGATATTACAATTTCATTGGTATATTGCATATTTACATATTGTGTCATGTATCATGTTTATTAATTGAAACTGACGTGTTTGGGTTGTGTGTAAATTCTCACCTATTTTCGGGGTGGCCTGCGTCAATCAATATGATATTTTCGATTATATGGGGAGCAGGTTGAGTACAGGTTGATTTGGTGTCACGTGGGAGACGGGACGAGCCGAGTGTCACTTCATTAGAAGAGTATAGTAGTCATGAGTTGTAACATTTCTTTCATTTATTCATTCATGGTTATGTAATCCATTTAATACTTTATGTATAGTAAATGTTTCTTAATTGCAACGCCGATTCACCCCCTCGGGAAACCGAGATGATAACATCCTCTCATTACCTTGGCTAGGTAAGAAATGGATGTTACACCTATCTCCCTCAATCTCGCCTCCATCCACTCCCTTACCCTCTCAACCCCGCCATTACCTCCCTCATCCATACCCAACCCATTCCCAAACCCTCCCTGCCCACCCACAATCCCGAAACAGATGAATAGAGGTTTCAAGCATACCTTGACACATAGGACAAAGAACCTCTTCTCATCCGCCTCTAACCATAAGGTTCGTCTTTGTTGCCAGGGCGTCGTTGCAAAGCTGCCAAAAGAAAATTTTAATACGGGGCCAAACCGGTATCTTCCACACTTTATTCCACAATCATTGTTCTCGTATCCAGTGATATTGTTCCTCCACTTCTGCCCCGCCTTCCATAAGCATCCTATAGGCTAACCGCACCGAATACATGTCATTCTTCTCCCTTTTCCAGTATCAAGAGTCCATAGGTTTCCTTTCACTAAGTCAAATTTTCATATTACCGTCTCACTCAAAAGGCAAGAAAATACTACTAACCTTAGCTGCATCCCATCCACTCCCCCTCGGCATTCAGCAACTCCGTCACCCAAAAGTCATCCCTACCATTTTGTGGAGATATAACATTCCCCGTATATGAGTTATGTATCCACGAGTCTTTCCAAACCGAAGTATTCAAGCCATCCATAATCCTTCGACGTAAACCCATCAACAAAACCCTCTACGCTTCTCAAATTCCCTCCAAGTGTAGCTAGGATTATATCCAATTTCGACCTCCAAGAAAAAGCTATTCGGGTAGAATCTTCCTTGTGTGATTCTAGCCGATAAACTATTCTCGCTAGTAGTAAGCATCCATCTTTGTTTGCCAAGCAAAGCCAAATTAAACTTTTCGAGATCACGAAACTCAATCCCTCCTCTACGTTTCCGCCTATGTAACTGTTTCCACAACATCCATGTAATTTTCCTCATGCGGGGAATGTTATATCTGCACAAAATTGTAGGGTAAATTACTCCCTCGAAGTGAGCAAATAATTTTTTTTATGTGATAAGATCATAAGAATCTCCCCAAAAATCAATGACCTGCATAACTTGTCGATTCATTTCATCGAAGCTCTCCATGACGCTAACTTCTGGATTTCAAATCTGAAAGCTAACAAAGAAATTTAAACTTAAATTTTCGTTTGCACGACAACTTCATAAAAAATGAGAAGATAAAACTTTTCTTTAGCCACAAATTCTTGTATAAAACTGTTTTACACAGTGTTAAAAATATCTTCAAAGTTTGATAAGTTAAGAAAAGAATAAAAGAACGTCTGTTTTCATACGCACAAAAAAATGAGAATAATGCGGAGATAAAGTCAATAGAACAATATCAAAACCCCTACTTAGTAACATAATTATTCAACAAATGGACCAAACAATTTGCAAGGTAAAAAGTTTGTTTCAATTTCTCTACAAAAATCACCACGTAGAAAGAAGACACTATAAACATAGTTTTACAAACAACCTATGTTTAATAACAATAAAAAATGTGGAGTCAAACAACTTATTCACAAAATGGACTAACTAATTACTCCTTTTTTTTCCCGGTCACTTGTTTAACTATGTTTTTTTTCGTGTCTCAGTCAATTATTTACCTTTCTATTTTGAGAATGCCTTTGATGAACAATTTGATCCTCCTCTCTCAAATTAAACCACTTGTCATCAAATAATTGATACTCTCCTCTTTTTCTTAGTCTTTAATGACAAAACCATAGGTAAACAAATGATTGAGACGGAAAAATACTACTCCATAATGTCCAGTATCGTATCACCACTTAACCATCCGTAAAAAATGGATTAACATAGAACCCGTAGATTAATTCGATACTCCCCCATCCCAGTCCAACTTTCTATTTTTTGTGGATTTAGAAGAAGTTAATAAAGCGAAAGGATGGGAGATTTATAGTGTATTAACAAATAATAAAAATAGAAATGCCAATAATCTTTTGTAGTCATCCTAATCAATTCATACTCACACTATGCTATTGTCACGGGTATCAAATAATTAATAAAATATTTGAATAATTACATGAAGTTTAGATAGTAATTTTAAAGATCAAAATATAAAAAAATAATTATGGGTACGGAAGCTTACCTGATTGAATTTATGGAGAAATCTTCAATGGTTAATTCTCGTGACCTCCTAGTTTAGTAAATATTCAACTAAATAGATTTAATAAACGATTATCCAACATTGAACTTATTAGTCCAATAATCAGATTGATTGAAAAAATGAGATGATAAATCAATGGCAACATATACTTTGAATTAAATAATAATGTATTTAAAAAATTAGTCTATAGATTACATTAATTGAAGCATTTTACCTGCTTCACAAAACCATCAAATCGATGCATTTTGAATTCAATCAAATAGAAGAGACGATGAAGAAAATCATGTCAAGATGTTAGATTTTTTTCTGTTGGATCAGAGGACTGCGAGTTAGCAAACAGATGTGGAGATTGAAAGTTTTAAGAAAAATAGAGAGATTGAGGGTAGTAAAAGACGATGGCAAATTGGCATTGAAAGAGATTTAGTAAGCAACTTTTTAGGGTTTTCAGTTAGATTAGTCAATAGATAGGTTTGAGAATGGGCGGGAGAAAAAATAATGTTGTGGTTGTTGTTTTATAGTTTTATACTAGCTTAAAACCCGTGCAAAGTTGCACGGGTATATATAAAACTATTTAAAAAAACTGACTTTAACTTTGTCATATTTTTACTCAATGACTCGGCGATTAATTACAGGAATTAAGGTTCTTAAATCTTAAGATCATAAAATTAATGATGTGACTTTTTGCGCAACTCGTCGAAAAGGAGCAATCATGCATAACAATTGGACCTGTCAAAGTTTAACCATGCTCAACCCTTAAACTCGAATGCTTGACCCGTTTACGGTAAAGCCTGTAAATTTTAAGATACAATCCGAACAATCCACAAGTCTAAATGACCTGTTAATTCAAGGTTAACCCGACACATTCAGCTTGACGGGTTGAAAATAAGGTTATGTTTAATGTATATTTGAATATTACAAAAAAAAATGAAAATATTATTATAAAAATATTAAATTTCTATGTATTAAAAACTAAATAATAAAAAAATTCTTAATTTGTGGGCGAGGAAAAGGGTTAGAGATTTATTTTGACTTGTATTCTAATTTTGGTCGACCCCTGACCCATATACTTTCTTTGTTCCATTAGGATGTATACATTTTTATTCATTTGTGAGGAGTATATTAATCAAATGTATACATCCCATTGAAACAGAGGAAGTATAACCCTACTCTTATAAAACCAGACCCGTATTGTTAACTTGTTGATGCCCTTTTGGATAGTGATTAAATATTTATTAAATGTAACAAATTTTAAATTTATAGTCTTAAAAATTAGACTAATACAAAAAAAAAGTAATTCCATGTGTATTGTTGAGAGATGGCTTAAAATAAGAGTATGTGTAAGAGTTATTTTAGGAAATATTAGTTTTCAATCCAAATGAAGTATGTGTAGGTGGGCGGGAAAAAAAGATTGTGGTGGTTGTTGTTTTATTATTTAGTATAGATAAGTAATGTAAATTAGGTTGGTTTATAGTCTTTCACTATTTCTAAAAACTTGCTCAAAATACACATGCTATTTCTCTCCTTATCCTTTATTTTGTATCGTCTCCACAATTTCATTTTTGTATTTAACCGTTATATTCATATGACAGAGAATAAAGTAACAATGTCTCTATTGTTCTAGGATAAAAAAAACGATATTTTCATGCTTTAAATAGGATAAATTACAAATAACCACTCCGTATTTGCGTTTTTACAAATAACTCCCAAACTTTAACGTATATTCCCAATCACCCCCGTATTTTTACCCCGAGCATCGTTTTTCTTATTTCCCGACTTGTTAAGTGACGATTTACGTAAAATACCAAAACTACCCTCATTAAATTTATATTAACACACCCTCCACAAACAACATAACATTTCCCCAATTCAATTGATGAACCCTAAATCCCCAATTTCAAATAATGAATTTCCCCAATTCCTTTGCTTCTCTAATATAATGTTCAACCAACAGTGCATAATCGCATACGTCTATGACTATGCTAGCATAGTATTAATTACAATCAAAGTAAAATGCATCACATTAGCATAGTATATTGTGCGCAAATCTATTGGTTTCATGATTGTGATTTCATTGTTTTCGGCGATAATTTCAGCTGATTTTTCTGCAGTTTTTGTAATAAGATGTTTTTAGTGGCGATAATTTCAGCCAACTGATTAATTTGGCAGTTTGAGATGTGATTAGTTGATGTAATGATCGATAAAGTTTCATTTTTAGCAAACTTTAGTTGATGGATTAGTGTAAATAGGAAAATTTAGTGAAATGTAGCAGCACATTGAAGTTATTTAGGATTGCACTATTTGAATTCTTCAAAATATATCTTTTGGGGTAAGTAAGAGTTCCATTTTATTCTCATCACCTGCTTTAACTTGAATCGGATATTGTAGTATAGATTGTGATTGTTTCTGTTGTCGTTTGTTCGTCTGGTAATGTATGATGGATTCCTTTGACATAAACTAGAGGTTATGTTGATATGAAGGGGATTGATTTATCTAGATACAAGTCATAGCAAAGGATTCATTAATATTTAGGAGATGATGCAAAGATTATCGAATGCAAAGATTGTAATGTGCTAAAAATAAAATGGAGATGTTTTCTAATTGAAATGGGGAAATGTTATGTTGTTTGTGGAGGGTGTGTTAGTGTAAATTTAATGAGGGTAGTTTTGGTATTTTACGTAAATCGTCACTTAACAAATCGGGAAATAAGAAAAACGATGCTCGGGGTAAAAATACGGGGGTGATTGGGGAATATACGTTAAAGTTTGGGGGTTATTTGTAAAAACGCAAATACAGGGTGGTAATTTGTAAAAAATCGCAAATACGGGGTGGTTATTTGTAATTTATCCCTTTAAATATTCCATCATTCGGATACGACCGGCTACAATTTTTTACTTTTTCCGTTTTTAGCCCGTTTGGGCAATGGGAAAATGAGAAGTGAGAAGTGAGAAGGTGAATGAAGAGTAAATAGCATTTCCCGCCACTTACAATTTCCCGCGTACTCGCACACTTATATATTTCCCCAACCTCTTCACAAATTAACCGCCAACTTACGAAACCCTAAATCCCTAAATTGAAAGCACAGACAATGACTTCCGGCGAATCGATGACGGCGTACGAGCGACGGCGGCTGGAAAATATCAAGCGCAACAGCGAAATGCTTGCTTCTCTCAGCGTCCATTCCCGCCTTACCGATCTCTCCGCTTCCTCTAATAAGCGCCATCGGTAATCTTCTTTTTCACTTTTCTTATTCATTTTAGTTATTCCGTGTTCAATGTGTAGTAGTAGTGCATTGAAGGACCGCTACTCCACTATCGAAAGATCTCCGTCCCTGTCATTTGTTTACCTTTTCCATTTTTTGGGTGTCTAATTCATTTGTTTACCTTTCTATATTAGGATTGTTTTTTATGTATGGTCATCCATACTAATCTTGATCCACTTGTCATTCAATAACACTAACCACAAGTGCTCCCCTCCCATTTTCTTAATAATTGTGCCAACATCAAAGGTAAACAAATGACTGGGACGGAGGGAGTACATATTAGCGAGTCATTTTGCTTTATTCCGAATGAGTCTTTGGCTCCGTTGATAATGGAAACAGAAACATGTAGTTATAGTACAGTAGAACGCTTTAATACTGCAATTTTTGATGTTTGAGAAATGCAAATGATGAGATGCAGAGAGGAGAAAAGTTACAAGAAGAGTTCAGTTAAGAAGAAGGAACCACAATCTCCAGTTGTAATTCGACGTTCCCTGCGTACTCGAGGGGTTCCCCCTGATTCAAATGGACTTCCTGGTGACTTCAATGAGTCGCTTAAAACCACAAAATTGTCTTACTCGTCTGAACCACGTTCGTCTGTCACGGGGCCTCTTAGTATGAAGGATGCTTTTGACATGGAGAATGGTTCGTATCGTGCCCTTGTGGAGAAATTTGCAAATGTTACAAAGACCTTGTTAGATGGCGAAGGAACCCGTAGGACTAGGAGTACCACAAATGCCGTCTCAAGGACCTTTTCTAAGGTCGAGAGGGTGAAACTGGAGGACCCTATTGATGTGAACTCTTTGGATTTGGAATCTGAAAACATTGCTAGGGTTTTACCTGGGAGAATATTCTGTGTTCGGTTCTTTCCAACAACGGATATGACTATGGTTGTTGCGGGCAATAAGCTTGGGCAGTTGGGATTTTGGGATGTTAAACCACAGGAAGAGAATGAAGATGTAATTCATGTCTACCGACCGCATACTGCCCCAATTTCTGGAATTTCTATTCATCCTTTTTCATTGACAAAGGTAACTAATATTTGTAGAGACCTAGCATTTGTTTGATTTTGATAATGATGAATTTATTACTATCAGTTTGGCTTTAAGTGATTTAATGTGCTTGTGGCAAATATTTCAAATCTTACAGCTTTTTCTTTTGCTACTGAAAGACTTATATCTGTGTTTACTGTTTATTTGTTTGTAATTGTGGCTGTGGTGTATCGTGGTACATAACTTCGTTCATTCTTTGTGCCTGCTTGTATTGTCCTTTTTTTAAACCTGGTTGTAGTTTACATTTTCAGTCTCCTTGGTTTTTCTTCAAAGTATGCTTGTTCTTGAAAGAAGTAGAAGATTTTTTTAGTAAATACTACGTATTTAATCCATGTCATAGAGCCCTGGAATTAACACTCAAATAGCGTAATTCGAGCTACCTACACATGAGCATTGGTGGAAATAGAGAGAGATGATAAGAGAGATTGAAGAAAGTTATATTGATTAACGAATAGCATATTCGAAATGAACATAGGAGAAGCCTATATATAGTGGTTAGTACCCTCTATGTGTAACTAACTCTTGTAACTACTTGCCAACTCAGCACTTGACTATATAACAACTAATTGCAGCTAACTACAACTAAGTAAACGCCGGTACAACAATCTGTAACATTCCTCTTTCCTCGAAACAAGACTTCTCCCGAAGTCTGAGAAGTCTTCCAACTCATCTGCATACTCCCAAGAAGCCAAAAGCCCAAAACCAACCCATTGAATTAGATTCTGAGTTCTAGCTGTGTTCTGAAACTTCACAACTCTTTTGTTCAAGATAGACCAAGGTTCAAGGACAGCTGAACTATCTTTATTTCTGAACGAGGGAGGGAACAGAGGAGTGTCAGGTAGTACAAGGATCAAACAGTACACTACACCTCTGAACTGTTTTAGTTGAGGTACATGGAACACATTATGAGTTTGTGCTTCCATAGACAAATTCAAGCTATAAGCAACTTTTCCAATCACTGCTTCAATTTGGAATGGACCAAAGTATTTTGCATCTAACTTTTGATTCACTCTGTGAGCTATTGTAGATTGTCTATACTCTATATGGCTGCAATTTTAACTATACCCAGTCTCCTGATTTGAACATTTTATCAGTTCTACCTCTATCAACTAAAATCTTCATTTTGTTTTGAGCTTTCTTGAGGTGATATTTCAAAGATTGTATCATTGCTTCCCTCCGTTGAAGTAACATGTCCACTGCTTCAACTTTTGTTTCACCAGGCAGATAAGGGAGATACTGGTGGAGATTGATTATAGACAATTTCATAAGGAGTAAGTTGAATGGCAGAGTGAAAATTGGTATTATACCATCATTCAGCCAATGGCAACCAGAGACTCCAGTCCTTGGGATGAGAACTACACATACATCTCTAAACATCTAGTTACCTCAGTTTGCCCATTCGTTTAAAGATGATAAGCAGATGGCAACAACGGTTCCGTGCCTTGTAATGAAAACAAAGCTTGCCAGAAGGAACTAAGAGAGATAGATCCTCTATCACTCACAATACTCCTTGACCAACCATGTAGCTTAAAATGTGATCCAAATATAAATGAATCATGTCTATAGCTGAATAAGGATGCTCTAATGGCAAAAAATAAGCTATTTTACTCTATCTATCTACTATCACCAAGATAACTTTTTTGCCCTGTAACTTTGGCAAACCAGTTATGAAATCCATCAAAATATCAATCAAAACCTCTTCAATAGAGATTGAAGCAAACGAGGAGAAGCCGCATTCTAGCCTTGTTTGTCTGACAAATTGCACACTTTCGAATGAATTTGCTAATGTCTTTATTTGCCCCTTTCTAATAGAACAATGCTTTCACTCTCTTGACTGATGCATCTGTTCTTGAATGACCCCCTTGATAAGAATCATGCAGCCATCTCAGAATTTGTAATTTCAGTGCTTCATCATGGCCCACAACTATCTTTCCTTTCTTCCTGATCAGACCTCCAACAAAACATATAGTGGATGTGGATTTTGCTAGACAACTTTTGTAAGACCATATTGATGTGAGGATTCAGAAGATAACTAGCTTGTATAAGATTCTTCAAATAAGACTGAACAACTAAAATTGCCAAGCATAAAAGCTCATAGACCTGTACCCTTGATAGTGCATCAGCTGCAAGGTTTTCTTTGTCACTTTTATATTGTATCTCATAGTCAAAACCCATCAATGTGGAAAGCCAAAACTACTGAAAAGGGGTAGAAATTCTTTTGAAGCAACCATTTTAAACTTTTTTTTTATCTGACAATAAAGTGACTGTTAATTAGATATTGCTCCAGCCAACGACTCTTTTTCATAGACATACAATCTTTTTTGCCATTTACGACCAAGTGTCTTGCTGATATAGGCTAAAGGGTGTTCAACTTGCATTAACCACACTTATACCTCTTTGGGATGCATCTGTTTCCACCACAAAAGTCTTGGAAAAATTAGGAATAGCTGCTGTAACCAGTGCCCTTTATAACTTTTCGAAGGCGGGCTGAGCTTCTGATCCAAAGAGAAACCTTCTTAATAAAGTTGATCCGTTTTAGATATCACTTCATAATGTCTGACAAATTTCCTATAACCTAGTAAGAGCAAGGAAAGTCATGTCAAATATCCACTGCAGCTATCTTATGTGGATCTGTCTCTACTCCCTCAGCTGATATAAAGTGACCAAGATACTCAACCTTGTCGATAGCAAAAGAACATTTACTAGCCTTGGCCTACAGTGAGTGTTATTGCAAGAAGTCAAAGACTTGTCTTAGATGCTCAACATGATCTTGCAGATTGTTCCTATAGACAAGTATGTCATCAAAGAAAACTAACACGTGTTTTCTGAGTAGATGTTTGAAATTATAGTTTATCCAACTCTGGGATAAAGGCATAAAGCTGGTGCATTAGTAAGCCCAAAAGGCATTACTCAGAACTCATAATAACCAGAATGAGTCTTAAAGGCTTTCTTATAAACATTACTATCATGAACCCTTAGTTGGTGATAACTAGCCCTCAAATCCAGTTATTTAAGACAGTTGCATCAGCCAGCTCATTAATCAACTCATCTACTATTGGAATTGGAAATTTGTCCTTGACGGTCTTTTTTTTTTTTTTTTTTTCAATTCTCTCTAATCCACACATAATCCCCAACTGCCATCCTTATTGCCAGCTAAAACAGGAGAAGCAAATGGGCTGCAACTTTGTTGTATAACAACTCTGTTCAACATTTCTTGGATTAATTGTTCTATTACATCTCTTTGCTTTAAAGGGTACCTATAAGGTCTAATATTCACAGGTCCAGCACCATTCTGCAAAGGAATTGTGTGGTCACACACCCTACTTGGTAGTAATTCAGAAGGTTAAGCAAATACATTTTTGAATCTGTCCAAAAGCTGATCAATGGCTTTTGGATAACCCTGCCTTTTGATGCACAGCAAGGAGAAAATTGCATCTGCTCCAAACCATCTTGAGAAGCTTGGAAATAAAATAGGTGAATGGAATTAGAGAACACCTTGCTATTTAGCTGCACCACTTTACCAAATTTTGAAGGAATTCCCCTAAGCATGTGATGTTGTCCTTCATAATCAAACGTCCTTCATAACTTTTTGAAGTTCCATTTTAAAATGCCCAAATTGCTAAAATTGAATACCTGAAGCCATATCACATCCTCCCTAAAGGTATCAATAAAACATCAGATTTGAACTCTGTATTTTGTAACCTCCGAGAAAAACACACTGACATACCAGATGATTGGCATCAGCTACAGTTACTGGTTACTGTGGGGTGCAATTTTCTCTAATTTTAAACCCATTTTTTGAGCCAAAGAAATATCAAGGAAATTATGAGTGCTTCCTGAGTAGACCAGAATGTGCAAAGGCTTCTTTCCTACATACCCAGTCACCCTTATAGTCTGAAATGCCTGATTGCCAGCTAGAGCATTAACAGAAATGCAAGGATCACTGCCTGCATCCCCAAAGTCTCCTTCACTACCCCATTCATCTTCCCCTGGAACAAAAATAGTGAATAATTGAGATTGCCTGAATTTACATTTATGACCCCTTGGCTGATCACAAAAGTAACCTAACCCCTTGGCTATTTTTTCTGCCCTCTCATCCATGGTAAGGTTCTTTTGTGGTAAATGTCCTTATGTATCATTTTAAAAGGTATGATTGGATTTGTACCGTGGTGTGGGTAGTAACGGTTGTTTGATGTTAGAAAAAGAAGTACAGGGTTTTGAAGGTTAAACAAAAAAGTTTTTGATATAGTTCTGAGTTGCTTCTACACTCTCTTCCTGCAACCTAGCAAACTCCACTGCTTCTGCCAAAGTCTGGGTTTAAAGGCCTGGACAGAAGGTTTCACAATGGGTCTCAAACCACCAATAACACTATCCAAGAAATAAGTATGCACCATTAAAGACTTCAAATCTTAAAACAATCAAGATTATTATCTAAAAAACCAGTTTGATGAAGTCTATTGAATTGCTCTACTACATTCACACCTGATTTATATTTGAAACGAGCACAATCAACAACAATAAGTTGACCAAGAAACAGATTTTCTAGCGGCAATATAAGCATTAAACCATGACTCAGCTTTTCTTATCATGTGAATTGCAGCCAGATCTACTTTCTGTTCATTAGGGACTTTGCAGAAGAGTAAAATACTTCTCACATTTTTAAATCCATAATCTAGAATTATCACCATCAAATGAGTTGGATGTTTTTTCGTTAATATTACCACCACTTTCATTTTTTTTTTGGGGTCCTATAGCGAATGTTTTTGTGCCAACCCGTAGTTTGCACCACTTTTTCAGGAATTCCATAAAATTTTTGTACTAATAATAGTGCTGTAAACTTTTGTGCAGGTGTACACAAGTAGTTATGATGGATCCATCCGGTTGATGGATATCGAGAGAGAGGAGTTTGAATTAGCACACTCAAGCAGTTATGCTATATATTCTCTCGCACAACAACCAAACAATGCAAACTCTGTTTATGTTGGTGGGGGTAATGGAGATCTAAATGTGGTTGATGGAAGAGTTCGAGAATCAACAAATTCTTGGTCTTTACATGAGAGGAGGATAAACACCATCGATTTTAATCCATCAAACCCGAATATAATGGCTACTAGCTCCAGCGATGGTCTTGCTTGCCTCTGGGATCTCCGGAAGATGGATGTGAAACATCCTGAGCTCACAGCTTTACAGTCAATTGATCACAAGCGTGCTGTACATTCTTCTTATTTCTCACCTTCTGGTGGTAGCGTGGCAACAACAAGGTAGTTACTTGAGAGTTAGATTTTACTACTATTCCTGCTGCTGTTTCCCTTTCTGTTTTATATATTTCTGCCTTGGGTTTCTGGATTGTGTTTCATTCACTGAAATGGGTCATTAAATTGGCTTCGCTTCTTGAACTATGGACTGTGGGGGTAACAGCTGGACTATGCAATTTTCTATGCCATTATTCGTATGGGCCACTACCTCTCCCTATTTTCTGGCATAGGGAGAAAGGCTGCATGCATCCAACTAGTAGCCACCTTAGGCAGGGACGCAGGGTGCCCTTGTGGCACGAGCTTAGTGTTGTATTGAGAGTGGTAGATGTTCCTAATGGTCAAGCAATTTTATAGAGGGGTTAACACTGTTGTTTTCTATAGGGGTCTTTACTTTGCTAGGCTGTTTATAATTGCCGAATCAGGGAGTAAACTTGAAATTTATGCTCAGGGAAGATGTGATATTGGTTTTTTTTAGTAGACTATCAGTTTGAAATAGTTTTAGGATCTCTAATCGCCGTCTAGAAAGCAGAAAAAAAAGCTGTGCAGCCTACTTGAACAAATTAGACAGGGTTGTCACTTCCCTATGAGTGGTTTACTGCTTCTAAGTTTGGCTTTTCTTATGTGTCTACAGGTAATGATTTTGAAAGAGACTGAAATTCAAAAATGATTTTATATGAATGACTGCTTGGTTGGATAGAAGCATTCCTGTTAGTATAAATTGGGATTTGTAGTTATTGTTTATGAAATTCTAATGAACTGATTTGTTTACTGGAACTAGTTAACTAGTTTGTGATTCCTGTTCAACGTTCGAACCTACTTCGTATATATTGCAGAGATGCTGCTGGTCTTGGTTACTTCTACTGATAAATTCTTTTAACTTCTCTATGTAGTTTGGATAACAATATTGGTGTATTTTGCGGGGTAAACTTCGAAGACAAGCTTATGATCCCCCATGATAATAGGACTAGTAGATGGATCTCCACTTTCAGGTGAGCTGTCTGTTATCAAGCAAAATACTGGAGCTTATATTTACTTGAAACACTCATTTTAGGGCAAAAGCAAACCTGAATCTTTATTCACCAACAGAGGGAGCACTGGAGTACCACTTCCATCATTCTCACTACAGTATTACAGACTGATCCGTACTCGTCACCTAATTAATGGTGGGCGATATCATGTCTGGAACTCAAAATATATTTAATAGAATTGTTTGTCTTTCTTATCCTGATGCTTATCATCATCATCATCGTCGTCTTAAATACTGGTATTACCACGGCATTGTGACTGCCTTGTTAAAAAAAATCACGGCGTCTAGCATAGATACCACATTTTGTTACGTAGACCATCATTTCTATGAGTTAAAAGCATCAAACTTTGAGCATGTCATCTCCACGCCCTCTCAAAAGCTATAAACGCTTGATAATGAATTAATGACTAATGAGATCGCTTTATTCTTTGTGATTTGAGCAGAGCAATATGGGGCTGGGATGATACCCATCTGTTTGTCGGAAATATGGGTCGGAAAGTTGATGTTCTATCTTTAAACCAACGGAAGACTGTATATACACTGGACAGCCCTCTAATGTCGGCTATTCCATGTCGATATGACGCTCACCCATATACGGTCGGAATGCTGGCTGGTGCAACAAGTGGTGGTCAAATTTACATATGGACAGCATCTTTGTGACAATATGCTTTTCACTGATGTATGGTTTGTGGAGCTGTATTTTCTGTACCTGAGTGTATTGATCAGTGTGCTTTTTATTGTAACCCCAAATTAAATTTAGAGGCTTGGAGTCACATTGTTATATATTTCATAAATGAAATATCCTGGTTTCGAACTATTTTTTGTACTGGATCTTCCAGTGCGTGAAGATCTCGTTAGTTGAAATGCCCTCCCCTAATGTAAATAGAAACACAAATTGTTTAATAGGACGGTCTCATGGTATGAGACCAGCCAGCCCATCAACTAAAACACTAATTATATTCTAAAACGGGCCCAAATCAAAACAAAACCCAAACTTACTTCCCTATTAATCTAACCATCAGTTTACTCTCTCCCCACTGTTTAATCCCTTCAACTTCCCCAGTAGCGTGCCATAGGTCTGCTCTGAAGCCACCGAAATACCGGAATGCCATCACTTATAGCCAAAATATCCGTCTCCGTCTCCGCCGATCGTGATTCTATAATCTTGGTCGCCACAAACATCGCCACGAACATTATTGGACATGAAAACCTGCACAAATATAATTACGGACTTATTTTATAACACTTCATACAAATAATGTCATTTCTCAAGTTATTTATCCTTGAATTTATGTCTAATTGGGAATGAAAAGGTCATCACTTTAAGTTCTGTTATTCAGGTTTTAAAGTGATAACTAATGATTTTTGTTCGAAAACTTTCATTTAAAATCAAAAACTAAAATTCAACACTTTAAATCTAAACTTGGTTTTAACTTGAAAACATCATGTTTTAAGTTGAAAACTATGAACATAAACTCAAAGTTTTCAATATAAAATCATGAGTATTCAAATTATAAATATTATTTGAAGTTTAGAAGTATTAAACTTACTTTTGAGATCTGGAACTTTGATCATCTTCAAACCTAGGTTGTGGCTGGTGGCTGCCGTTGAAGAGTTGTCGACATTAGCAATCTACCTCTTTTCTTTTCAAATGATTAGTGGTGTTTGAAGGACATTAGCTCATTGATCGTCGAGCAGTAAAATAGGCGGTGGTTGTAGTAGTGGTGATGGTGTGGATGTGGTATTCATAGGGTGGAGGACATGGCGCGATGTAACGTGGGTTGGTGGTTGAGGGCTTGAGGTAGTAAAACGAAGAAGATGAGGGAGTATATTTGTTCTAGATCTCCTGATTTTAATTGAAAACCTTTTATTTTGGGCCAACTCTTTTATTGGGCCCGTCCTATGCTATAGGACGGTCCTATAGGAGAGTTACTGAAATAGAAATAGCATAATACAATTGCCAACGGGCAAGGCGCTCTTTAAATAACAACAACAACAACAACATTACGGGGTAGGGGGGTCGGATGTACGCAGCCTTACCCTTGTGTTAGCAACACAAAGAGACTGTTTCCGAATGACCCAAGATGAAAATTGCGTCGAGAACTGCATTCAGCCACTTTAGTGAGCCATTTTGATTTATTCCATTATAATCCATAACCAAAGAATATGAGTCTTTGGCTCCATTGGAAATATGGAAATAACGCTCTTTAAATAATGTTTGAGAAAAAAACTTCATAATAATTGAATAAATGCACCTATTTAGTATTTCAGTGAGTGATCTTGGTACATCATTTTAGGGTAGGAGATGTGAACGAGACAACATCATCAGAGCCTTAATCCCAAAATGAATTGGGGTCGGCTGACATGAATCATTTTTAGAACCGTCCCTGGGTGAACGAGAAATAGAAGAAATAGAAGATGCGAAGGAGAAATTTTCAAGAAAACTGCAAAGCTGCAAGAGACTTTTCGCTGTGGTCACAAAAAATGTCCAATTCATAGGTAGGAAGGAATTAGATTCAAATATCCTACAATCAATCACACATTAATGAATTGTTCATGGACAAATTGAGAGCCAAACGGAGGAATCTTTGCGGAGTTTCTCCGGTCACATGTCCGCTTCATAGCTCTGTGTGTCCTCTTGTCAGTTTTTTATTGTGTCCATTTGTCGCTCTCTACGGAACTCACTGTAATCAGCCAATAAACTGCTGTTGACCTTATCTTTCATGTTTTCAACTAGCTTCCTTAGCACCTGCACACGGCTTAATTATGCTCAAGTTAGAAGCAGTAAAGCTTATTATTCCTCAAGTTATCTTTCTGTAAAAGAAGTTTTTAGTACTAAATCTTGGAAAAGAAAACAAAAGCGGCATTAAAAGATGTGACGAGGAGTGACCGTTTCAGAAACACTTGTGAGCATATATTGAGGGAGTAGAGCGAGCATTGGTGGGAGAATAACAGTGATGTTCATCTCTAATTGACCTTTGAGCCTGGTTCTCAACCCGCGTCTATCGGGATACAGGGCTCCTTTAACTCCAAGATTAAACTGAGTTGGCTTTGCTGCATCATCTAACCCCTGAAGCTCCCATCTAACCTGCATCAGAAAGCTAGACTCAAAACCAAAAAGAAACAATAAAAGCAGTTGTGAATGAGAATAAAGATAGTGACAAACAATGTCAAGCTCGAGGACTTTAGAGATTGACGGTGAAATTCCTGGTGGGTATTCCTTGCCACTTGTTTTACATCTCAACCTCATGTCTATAACTGGAATAACTGTGATGAAGAGGAATTCTATGGGTAGCATGTGTACTCTCCATTCTTCCTGTAAAAAAGTATTCCAATTTCCAAACCTCAAAATATGAAATCTAAACAAGTCCTTTTAATCTTACACAGCATTCAGAATTGATATGATATGATACCTCATTAAGTCGATGACTTCTTTGTTTATCGGGGAACATAGCTCTGAATACTCTGGGTTTATCCTCTAAGTAGTGATCAAATGATGCCTGTCAAAATCCCATATTCAAGTTTTGCATTATAATTGTTTAATAATAATAATAATAATAATAATAATAGAGTACCCCCAATGCCTCATTTCCGATCATTTCAGTGCTCCTCTAGTTGAAGGTAGAATACAAGGGAATCCAATTTTGTTCCCGCAACATATATAGGGAGACAATTACGGAATTTACATTTCATGATGACATGGGTTAGTAATTACGAATTTCCCAATTTCTCATAAAAACCAAGCACAAATAAATGAATAAATAAATAAATAAATACCGTCGGGGTATCAGTTTCATAGAGAGGAATATCAGTAGAGATAGAGGAAGAGTAAGTTGAAGGGTATTGTGCCTTAATTCCAAACCTCATTGCTGCTCGTGACTTTAATTTTGGAACACCAGCTGATTTTAGCACACCCTTAATATTACCTCCAACTAATGGCCGCATTAAACCCACAACTTCCCTTCCTCCCACTGCAACTGCCACTTCCCCCATTTTTTTTTCTCTTTTTTCTTTTTGGGTGCTCGCACAATGTTTTAACTGTTTCTTCTTCTAGAAAGATATAAAGGAGAAATTTAGTGTGACAAGAGGATTGGTCCTGCTGGCAAACACGTGGATTTGTCCCGACAAGTGCAAAATATTCAGTTTTTTTTTTTTTTTTTTTTTTAAAAAAAAAAAAAAACAGAATCCGGAATAACCCATAAATAAAGGAAAATGATGAAGTTATTACATTTTTTTTGTTAATGTCATAACAATACAAGCCAAGTGTAAGGGCAGATTATTATTCACGGTCTTACAAACATGAGTGATATTAGTAATTTCGGAGTGGCATTATGTCTTCCCTAGATAAAAGGTTCACAACTAACAACAAACTAAAAAGCATAAAATGGGACAACACGAGGCCAAACTAACATTCGAAATAAGCTATTCGGCATGCTCGATTCATCCACAATGCTAAGATGTTGAGCTTGCTTTACTCCAAGATTAGCTAACCAATTCGCACAAGAACTAGCTTCACCAATAAACGCGCTAAATTTCACTTGCCAAGATGAATCCAGAATAGGTGATATGCAAATCTGAATCAAATGAGGGTGTGCTGGGGTAGAGTTTATTCAGTTTTCATGAAGCTCACAATCACCTCCGAATCTGTCTGAATAATGAGCCGGGGAATTTTACGCTCAAGCGCTATAATAAGCCCCTCCCGCTCCCGATAGCCCCGGATTGCCTTTTGATGCCTCATCGATGTTTAAAACAACCCATTTCAAAGGCGGAGCAACCCACCTTATAAAAATCTCGCGATGTTGTTACTTCGATTTGATGCAAACGTCAGTAGCATCCCTCCTATCAAAGACTCGAGTTCCGCCATCTCAAAATCCATCCGACAACCACCGAGAATATAGATCGCCACAAACGAAGATCTTCACAGCCTTTAAACTTCAGGTTGATCACTATCCATTCTCGGAACTCAATAATATCAAGGAATTGACCGGTTTTAGTAAAAGGAAATAAAACCCAGATTTTTTTCCTTCACAACAACCACACAACAAATATCACAACATGGATCATCAGTGAATCCTCATCGAGCTTGATTCACATCATTCTCGGAACTCAATAATATCAAGGAATTGACCGGTTTTAGTAAAAGGAAATAAAACCCGGATTTTTTTTCCTTCACAACAACCACACAACATATATCACAACATGGATCATCAGTGAATCCTCATCGAGCTTGATTCACATTAGTAGTGGCCCTATCATGCATAAGAAGCTATAAGAACATCCACATTTTTTAAGGAGCCCAAGTTTTCCATGGAACTTTCCAATAAGCCTCCGATTCACCAATGGCTCATCGCGAATTAAATGAATGGCAGATTTAATGGAGAAGAAACCCGAAGACGCCCCAATCCAATAAAATCGGTCCTCGTTGTTCTCACCCGGAACCACATCGAAAGAAGGAATTATTTGAAAAACATCACTCGAGAAATACTCCGCGAATAATTTCATTTCCAAGCCAAGGTGTCCTCCCACATATACACACATTATCTTTCACCAGTTCATATTCTCCCAAACCCATAGCTAAGGCATGACTCCTAAACACAAAAGAGTGAGTTGCCCCCGAATAAAAAAGAACAAAAGATGGCGTGTTATGAACAAGAAAAGTACCGGTAACCACGTGAGCATCATTCTTCGCTTCCTGCTTGCCCATCATAAAAAGTTTCCCACTGCTTTTCTGGCCTCCACCCTGAACCGTGGTAGTCGAAGTAGTCGGATTGGCTGCCGAGTTCTGCGTCACACTCTTGTTCGGACGCTGATAGGAACCTCCATTATTGCCGTTGTAGCCGCCATTATTGTTGTTCTGTCCTCCACGATTATTCCACGACCCAGCTGGCATGTTATCGGCAAAGCTCTGGCTTGGAGCATGCGAAAAGTTTCCTTGATATGTCTCTGGAAAACCCCCTCCTCCTCTAGCAGCACTTGTACACTCATACCTCTTATGACCTGATCCACCACAGTTGAAGTAGGTAAGATTGGAGTTATCAATAGTACTCCGGCCGCCTCCTCTTCCCCAAGTTCGAGATCCCCCTGCATAACTAAATCCTCCAGAAAAGGTCCTAGCCTGATTGTTGTCCTTCTTGTGACTCGACTGGTTGCCGCCCTCACTCTCAGCCTTTCTTTTCTCTGCATTCCTTTCCTTAGCCTCCTTGGCCAAGTCCACTAACCTCTCAGCATGCCCCGCTCTTGCATATACCTCGTTTAGATCTGTGATTACCCCACCTCGTAGTCTATCCATGATCTTTGGTGCCAACACCTTTTCAAAGCGAAGAGCCAAACTCCGTTGACCCAATTGCATATCCTCCGCGTATCGTGACAGTTCTATAAACTGGTTATAGTACTCTGTGACGGTCATGTTATCGGCCATGGAAAAGGAATCAAACTCGACTCTCAGCTTATGGAGAATGTTCTCCGGCATGAAGTGTTCTCTCATAGCGCTCTCGAAACCTGCCCATAGGATAACATCCTGTCCCCGGTTCCTGTAGCATGCCCGAGCCTCCTCCCTCACGTTCTGCCACCATACCCCAGCCTCATCCCTTAGGTGGAACACAGCCTGTTCCACCATCATATCCTCCGGACACTTCACCACCTCTAGCAAACTCTCCATCTCACAGTGCCAATTGTCAAGCAGCTTTGGCTCACCGGTGCCCTCATAGGTAGAGGGGTGGAAGCGAGAAATGGTGGTGCTCAGCTGAGATGCAACCATCGGTTTCTCCCCTCCCTTACCCACATTCTTGAGTGCCTCCATGAGCGCATCTTGCTGCTTAATCATTCTGTAAATCTCCTCAAGTGTAATACTACGGTTTTCTATGTCTATGGGTACTCTATCGAGTAGGGCTTACTCTGTCGAGTAAGTAGCTTTTGACGCAAAATAGTAGTCTGCCTGTAGGGTACTCGATCGAGTAAGTTGGGGACTCGATCGAGTAAGGGGCACTCGATCGAGTAAGTTACTTACTCGATCGAGTAGGTGTGTTTTACGGGTTTGTTTGGACGGGTTTTGTTAATAACGCGAGATTAATATAAAAGCTTCCGTCATTATTTTCTTACACTTTTCAACATTCTAAACCTTTCAAGAGAAGTATAGAAGTTACGTACATTGCATCTCTCGCGTTATTGGCAAATCCCAAAGCTAGGCTCGTCGGATCATCTCGTTCTTTACGCCGTTGTGATCATCGTGTCAAGGGTAAGTTCCTTGTATAATTTTTATAGCGTTTGGGTGAGTTTCTTTGAAACCCTAATTGGGTAATGTTGGGGGTTTTTGGGTGTTTTGTGTAGTGTTGGTAGTAATTGTATGTGTACATGTTATAGGAGGAGGATTCGTAGAGGAGAAATTCTGTTAGCTGCTAGATCGTCTGTGGTGATTGCTTTTCCAGGTAGGGTTTCCCTACTCAGTATTGGTTACATAGTGTTGTTGGTGATCGTTATTGTTGTTGATTAATTATCGTATTGGAATTGGTTTTTGGTAATTGTTGATTGTATAAGGTGATTGTTGTATAACTGTCTGTGATCTTCGGGGTGCGTCCCTGGCTGAGTTGAGTCGCTTGTGGGAGTGGCTTCACGCCCTTGATTCGCCTTCTGTGGAACCCACCACAGAAGGGATGTGCATATTAATGAACATGGATTTATCGCTCGATGGAGATGAGCGGGGCTTAGGTGGGAACGGCTGCGGTCCCCCACTGGCGGTGTGGAGTACTTGTTGCGATGGGTACTCTGGCAGGACTACACACTTCAATGTGTAGTCAGGTGTGTGGAGATGAGATGGAGTTGTGGTGATTGGGTTGTGCTGTTTGAGTTGTTTGTAGTATTGTTTCTTTGCAGCTGTTTGTTTTATGTAATAAGCACTGACCCCGTTTAAATGTTTTAAAAATTGTGGTGATCCATTCAGGGATGGTGAGCAGTTATTGAGCAGGTATGATTGATGCACATGGGATAGCTGGGTTGAGTCATCACGAGCTGTATTAGAAGTCTTCCGCTGTGTCGAACAATCTTCATTTTGTTTAGTTGGTTTAACATTTTGAGAACAATTGTATTTCTTTTAGCAGTTTTGTATTTGGTTTGTATCGCTTTAAACTTTATTATTAAAGTACGTTTCTTTATGGTCTATTTAATTATCATTGCCTGGGTAACCGAGATGGTAGCACTTCCATGCCTTAAGTGGTCCTGGTAAGGCACTTGGAGTATAGGGGTGTTATAAAGTGGTATCAGAGCGACGATCTTGAAACCTGTAGCTAATGAACTTAATGAACATAGGGAGTCAAACTAAAATGAACCCGAGTAGGAGTTGTTAGAAGCTAATGCAAAGACTTGGGAGACGTCCTAAAGTCGCGAACTCGCCCTACATCTTTAAACCGGTCACTATGGGGTGTCATGGGATCGCTATGTGTTTACTAATGTTCTATTGCGTATGTTGGATGATGTCTTGTATATAAATGTTGGAAAATGATTGTGGTGGAATGGGGAATGTGGTAAATGATAAAGTGTTGTGAATAAGCAGGTTGCATGACAGTTGGTTTACCATGTTGTTTGGAATTGTTGGAAAAGTATATGAGAAGGATGAATGATGTGGTGGAAAAGGGAAGTAGTTCATATATGATAATATGTGATGAATAATGATGTTGCAGGATGGATGATTTACAATGTGGCTATACTAGTAAAATGTGATTAGGGGATGTGATATGATTATACATAATTTTGTTTACGTAAAACTATATAATAAGTTCATATACTTGTCTACTGTTGTATCATATGCATTTGTTAGGTGAAGAATGTGGTTGAAATGGATGAATTGATTGGAAAAGATGGAGTGGTAATTGCATGAGAATATGAATTTCGTAATTATGAATATGTTTAGGTGACAAAGTGGATTTGTAATATTGTTGTATTAGTAACATGGAAATAGGATTTGTAATGTATGAGTATGTTTTGTGTTACGAAAAGTTATAAAGTTAAAGCATGCGGGTAGTACATGATTGATAAGTTGAATGTTATATGAGCATGATAGATGTTATTGTTTGGCTTTTGGTAGGTGTGGACGCGGGCCCACGGGGGTCGCTCGGGTAGAAAGCGAGCAAGCTTTGCAATTGTGGAGTCGCCACCAATTTATTGTGGAAAATTAGAAACCGTTCGAATACTTCGCGTCACGTCAAGACACAAATGACATAGACACTAAGAACTCGTTACCCTTAGCATTCTATGTCTAGAATGACTCTCGTGGATGCCAATGAATACGGATGTTCACTGTGACACCTCGCGATAAAGCGGAAAATATAACTAATAAAATGCGGAATTTTAGGGAATTTTTGAAACTTTTAAAAATTTAAAGCGCTGGTTCACCAAAATCTAAAACATAAATAAAGTGTGCGGAAATAAAGATTTTAAATTATACAAACGTGATAGTCGAGGTGAGGGAAAATATATCCCTCGAATGACAATACAATAAAAGGTAGGTGTAAACAATCCTAATAAACCAACTACTAGGCCGAAGTGCTCGCTAGCTCACACATGTCTTCACCCCATGAATGCACCACTAATACCTGTCATTCATGTAAACATGAACGCTACAATCAGTGGGGACAACTCAAGGTTCTCCCAGCCACAACATGTCGAAACGAACATAACAAAGAACTAAAACAGGTAAGTCATGTAAGACTCTTACAAAAATATGGATATCAAGTTTATGTTTAAACATGGTAATTAAATGAGATGGAACAAAATAGATCAACATTAGCATGATAACGGTTAAACTATTCATGTGAGACAATTAAATAATATGAGAGACAAGAATACGGTCATTTATACAAGGGCACGCATTTCAAGGAAATACAACATAGATATGAGATTAGAATCCAAATCATGTGAAGCAATTAAGTAAGAGAGCAACCAATGCAAATTACAAGGATAGAAACTGTAGCCATTACTTGGAAAACCACTTAGCAAACATTGTACGGGACGTGGCTACTAATGTCACATCCATACTTATGGCTTGCATCTCACCATAAGAACGGATGAGAACATCAATCCCGACGATCATATCGCAACTAGAGGGCTTATAGCTCACCCCTAGTATCCGATAGGACCAAGACACACAACGCAAGAAAGACAAATACCAATATCTATAACCAAGCAAGACCTTTACTACTCATATATCAATATATAATTCCCCTGGTAGGACGACAATGGTACTCCCAAGACTCAGTCCTAGTCTAAATCTGGCCAGACTCTCGGGACAAAGATGCAGTTCCCGATTCGACATGCGGCAGAACAGTCCGCATCCAAGACTCGAAGACAGATCGGAAATCGAGAACCCACAATCGGCAGGACAGTCCGAAAGAGGCGGAAGATATGAGCTAAACCCACAGTCGGCAGGACAGTCCGAAAGAGGCGTAAAGATAAGTCAAGCAAAAAGGTATAGCATAAAGGCATTATCAAGAGAATATGACTCAACCAAGCGATACGAATCAACTTGGAAAGAGACTAATAAAGTAATAAGCCGATGATAATTTAAGTAAGACATCCAAGTCCAGTTATACTCGTAAACATGGATTAGTGACTCATTTCTCAATACTTGTCACGTGAATAAAAATGTAAACAAACAGAGGTAAACCATTTATAATAAGCAAAACAAGCATTCAATCATAAATGACTCAATTTAATTAAACAAGTAGAATAACTCACTCATATTTGAGATACGATAAATAAATGAGAATGAACGGATTAAAAATTCATATAATAGGTAAATGAGACGTTTCATCAAATTTTGACTTGAATAAATAATAAATTCCACATTTATGATTAATGTGAGAAAAATATATGAATGAACGATATTTAACGAATTAAGTTATATAAAGCATGAGACGGGTTTTAAATAGACCAAACACGAATTTATATCGACTCAAGAAGGTACACAACCCGAGGCTAGGCCACGGCTCAACCTCGTGACTAGGGCCATAACTGGCCAGCCCTAGCCACTGTCCAAGGTCGCAGGCAGCCCCAGCTCAGGCCATAGGCCGCTCCTGCTCAGACCACAACTGTCACCAACACTCCACCTAAACAACTACCCATCTCAGCCATCAAAAACCCATGCTTGACTGTCCTAAAACAGCCCACTTCTACCATCCTTACACCGTCCCAAACAGTCTGCATTCTTTCCCAAAATGAACATGTCAGACCAGCCAAGAAACTTGCCCAGAAAACCTGCAAAACTGACTCAAAACAGTCCCACAAGAAAGCATTATACCGACCCAAAATCGGCGCCAAAACAGTCCCAAAATAACTCGCATAACACTCATAAGACTGTCCCATAAATAACCCTTATTCATCATGGAAAGTTGTCCCAATACGGACTAATTGCAACCGTGAATGGGCTGTCCAAAACAGTCCCAAAAACTATACAAAACCGTTTCCAAAAGCAGAGTACAACACGTCCTAACCCGAGTCAAAGAGCCATGACACTAAACCTCATATTTCACGATGTACATGCACTAATGTGAAGTAGCAGTTTTACAACAATAGGCATCTAACTAAGAGAAAGTCACCTGAGCATTTTTATTATTTGTGGCCAATGTTCATTCACCTTCCATCCATATTAGATAGAAGCACCAAACAAAGCCATCAAGTAAACCATGTGGATTCCACATTAACCCCTTCAGCCTCACCACTATACATCTCCCCTTTTGTTCATCTACTAAACAAACTCAAATATAATCAATTACTTGAATTGCGCATTAACAAAATTCTTCTCAGTCAAGCTCTTCCATAATTTTTGTATAATGTCCACCAAAGTCGAGCAAATGACTGTCACAACTAGCTGGATATGGAAACCAGACAATGTGCCAAATCTACTTCAATAAGTGATAACTAATAAACCCTAATCTCCCCACTTTTGTTGTCCTGTGACAAGACTTGCAGCAAAACTTAAACAGCAACTAGAACGATCTATCACCAGTATTAAACCAATCATTATCCATAAGCATAGCTTTGAACAATTAGGAGCAATATAAGAAACTGGAAATAAAACCAAAACAGAATTCAAACGACCCAATTCAGCATCATTTTGAGACGGTAATTAACATACAAATGAGAAAAATATAAAGAACCAAACTTTAACAAACTAGAGCATATAAAACGACCCATAAGACGAAATTTCGACGTATTTGTCGAGTAACCTATCACCGTTACCTTTTTTTTGCTCTCCTAAACGCCACAGAATCGCCCAAGGATGACTCGAAACCCAAAAATAGAAGAAATTAACCCAAAATCCGAATCCTTTGTAAGACGGCCGAATTGAAATAGGATGAAAGCTTAGCTCTATCATACATATAAAGAAGGAGGACGAGATGGGGAAGCGATTGGTGTAAAATTTATCGAATTTGGTTGAGAATGGAGGCGGGATCTGAGGTTGGAGGTGACGAAAATGGCGATTATGGGCTCTGCTTGAAGTTTGATATTGTTTTGTTTTGTTGTCAGCTCCTTTTCGCAGGGAAGAAATGAAATGAAGAGGGGTGGTGGGGACGAGGGATTATAATAATAATAATAATAATAATAATAATAATAATAATAATAATAATAATAATAATAATAATAATAATAATAATAATAATAATAATAATAATAATAATAATAATAATAATAATAATAATAATAATAATAATAATAATAATAATAATAATAATAATAGAGATATTTTAAAAGTAGAGTCTGGGATGTTAGGTGGGTGTGATGTGTTGTCATTATAGGATAGGTCGAGAAAGGTTAGTCTCACAAGTGGAAATGTGACGGTCTATTGCTAGACGGAATTCAAGACGCGAATTATTATTATTACAGTCATTATTATTATCCGACCAAAAACACGTATACATATATTCTTATATAAATTATGCCTTAAAATTATAATTTAATAATACGTATTTTTTATAAAAATGAGCTTTTATATATTACTTTTATAAAAATCGTGTTTGACATAAGATTAATTAAATTGAATAATTCAAAAATATAAAATAAAGTAATCAAACTGTTTAATAAATTTTAAATGTCAAAATGGAAAATTCGCGGGTGTTACATTCACAGAGATATGGAGTAAGGGGTGAGGGTACGTATTAGGAAGCTCTTTTGATCGAACACCTAATCCTGCCCGCCTCGATAGCGGCCTCTACTAATTATTAGGGAAAATCGTCTATACTCGATATGTTGAAGGTTATATGCATGCAATGCAACATCCATTAGATTAATCCTAGCATGTGAGAATTAACTAAGTCGGTTAACACGTAATTTAGCATACAATAATGTCGAGGTAGAAATTTAAATTGATTGCATGTGAGAGCAAGTAATAAATCATACAATACGGTAATTAAATAAGCAACGATAATTAAAATTACAATAATTACAATGGATTAATTGATTTACGTCGAAAATACATTTAAAACGGATATTTTGAAAAATAAAGAATAAACAAATTAACGAACAAATTATTAGTGAATACGAATAATAGTTAATTAATACGTTAGCTAAACTAGGTCAAGGCAGAAACGGGAGTTAAGAGACAGAACTCAACCCGGAACAGGCGCAGCAGAGCTGCGTCCTTTGGAAGAGGCGCAGCAAACGCTGCGTCTGTTCCTGAGTTCAGTTCTGGCTGTGAAGCCGGAATTGCGTGTTGTTAATAATCATTGGTGATTTAAGGTTTGATTATGGACATTTGACTCGGATAGAAGTGATTTAACATATTATTTACATATGATTGGGTCATAAAAACAATAAAACATGAATAAAATTAATTAGGACAAATCAATAAAAAGATTAATTACGGGATTAATGATACAAATCAACAAACTAATCAGATTAATTAGGTTATTAGTGACGAACTAATGATGGTAATGATAATAAACAGATGAAAATATACCAATGATGGATTTCAGAGACTTGATATTGATGAATCAAACCTCTAAAAACCCAAATTGATTTTAATGACTAAAACCCGCAAATATGAATTATAAGGGATTTAAGTCGGGATTTAAAAGATGAATTAAATATTAATGATTTACATGTTAAAGATATTATACTAGAATTATCGTGTCAATGAAACATGAACAATTGAAAACAAAACAAAATAGACGAACAAAAGACGAAGGAAGAAGAAAGGAAGCAGGAACTGCGACAGCCTCAGGAAGAGGCGCAACAGTTGCTGCGTCCTTTCTCGACGTTT
Source organism: Silene latifolia (assembly GCF_048544455.1). Taxonomy (NCBI): domain Eukaryota; kingdom Viridiplantae; phylum Streptophyta; class Magnoliopsida; order Caryophyllales; family Caryophyllaceae; genus Silene; species Silene latifolia. The sequence continues at coordinate 103,205,735 of NC_133536.1, read as the reverse complement.
GTCTCCTGTTAATCCGTAAAAAGGGTTTAAAACAAGGTTTTATAAATCGGTTTTGAATGTGTTTTCGACGTAAACCTTACAATAATGATTACAAAAATAAAGTACAATAATAAAATAAGGGATTTACACCCTCAGACTTACATGTTTGACGAAACGAGATTAACTAAGTTAACGTTTAGTGATGCTCGACTCGAATGTACGACGAAAGTGCCCTCTAAGAGGAAATTAAACAAGATTGATTAAGTTGATTGATGTGGAGTTGGTCAAATTGGTCGGTCATGCAAAACGAGATTGGTACTCAGAAGGATCCGAGCTTACGTGGTTGAAAGTTCAAGCACGTAGACGTTAAAAAGCAAGAGCGTGGTCTAGAATGCAAAGGGAGAAGAGAAGGGCGGACACTCGCGTGAGAAATATGAGGACCGAAGGTCTCTATTTATATTAATCACGGAATTAGGGTTTCGGAGAAACTTTGGAAGTGAATCTCAAAAAGATTTGAAAATACGCAGAAAGGAACTGGGGAAGAGGCGCAGCAGCCACTGCGTCTCTTGGAAGAGGCGCAGCACCTGCTGTGTCCTTTCCCAAGTGGTTTCCTCCTGCGGAAGAAAGATTTCCGCGTTTCTATTATGGAATTGCAGTTTGATCTCAATTTCCTTAATATTTTATATAATATTTCCGGGATATAATTTGCCAAAGAGATTAAAAGGTTTAAAATATGGAATAGAAATATCCGGAACATTCCACAATATTCTGACTCGGCATTTTAAACGGTTATTAGAAAATGAAGACGTTTTTTGACCCGGACTCCAAATGTACTCTAGTTACTGTCAAAACGACGTATCGGCGCGTAGATGACGACTATGAGGTAGACACAAGTGTTTGAGCTATCACTTGACGATAAACTTACGAACTGTCATAAACCGTTCCGCGTACCAAACATGCGGCCCAATCATCACCGGGTGGCTTGCGGGAGGTGCAGAAATGAGGTATCTACAGAGCCCCCACTTTGACTGAGGCTTGGACAAGGCGAAAGTCAAAGTATAGCCATCAGGTCAATCAAAGATTACAACCTGACGACTATGGCGACGCGAGGTGGCTCAAAGGGTCTGAGCCAAGGACCTGTCGTCGGGAACATTTTAGAGTCTGTCGACTATCGGGGAGGGTCGTTTAAAGTCTATTAGACTACGTAAGGAGGCTCGCCAGCCATAAGAAGAAACCATACCTGAGATTCCTTGAGACTCCAAGGGAAGGCAAAACGTGAAATCGAAGAGGCAGCAAGACGTCGGCAGGAACTACTGGGGAAATATGTTCGGGTCGGTTTTCAAACAAACTTCGGAAAAACTTGAGTTTGATGTTCATCTCCACGTGTTGAAAGGGACGACTGTCTGTCTGGAACTCTCGCTAGGGGAACATAATCGGGACTGATCTCCACGTCTTGGGAGAGACAATTGTTTGTCCAGAACTCTCGCTGGGGGAATAGAATAGAGGTGTGTCGAAACACCTGTCAGAGGGTACTCGCTCGTTGTGGCAAGCGAGGTCTTGATAGCATACCACGACAGTTCACAGTTGGCTTGAAAATGCGGGTCCGGGCGAAGAATAAACATCAAACGGACCAAATATATGATATATGGTACTGAGGAAGAGGCGCACCAAAGATGGGCCCACAAATAACGAACTTATAACGAATCTTCGAAAATTAATTTGGAGGGAAACTGAGGAAGAGGCGTAGCAAGAGCTGCGTCTCTTGAAAGAGGCGCAACACCTGCTGCGTCTTTTCCTGGATGTGGCTTTGTCTGGGTAAAAACTCGATAAAACACGAGTTTTATTCATAATTTCGAAACACAAATCCTCACAATACTCTTTCAAATTCCAACCATTTATTGCCAAAATTTGATCAAAAGCTTGCATTTGCCATGGCTAATCGAGGTATGTGTATCATTTTTGCATTAATCTTCCATATTTGATCAATTTGGACCGACAAATTAGGGTTTCCAACCCTAAAAATGTCGAAAATTTAAGCATGTGTTCATTTCGAATTTTCGAATTGACTTGGTAAATGGATAATTGGAAATATAAGGATCATAACCATGTGTTCATTTCGAATTTTCATCGAGTTTTGAGCATTTGAGTGAAATTGAGACGGTCTCACAACTGAACCATAAATTGCTTCGAAAATAGCCTTAGGATTGCCCACTTGTGATGAAACTTGATATCTAGAATCCTTGTATGATGGGTAAACTTCCTATCATTTCGGATTTTCGATTTGTGACGGCTTTTTCAGGACACTTTTCTAGGGCATAACCATCGTAATAATGAAATGCTGTCGAAATTCCGACTCAAACCCATGACTAGGCTTCAATTTAGACTTGACTTGACCCATACTAACACATGAGCGGACGGTTTTGTAGGAAAACGGCCAAAGATGGCGAGAAAAGAGCGATTTCGGAGCTTTGAAAACTCGAAAATCCCCTAACTAAGCCTCGTCGTCATTTGACGCGGCCTAATTCATTTTAATTTTGCAGGTGACGAGGCTTCTACGTCAGGGAGAGGTTCCATAGATGTAGATACTGTTCTTAACCCTTCTCGTACGCTCGAGGAGGCGTTAAAGCAGGCTTTTACTGCTGCAGTGACAACTGCTGAGGACGAGGTCGTTGAGGAGGAGGCTGTTGAGGAGGAGGAGTCCCCGAGGCGGGCCAACGTTGGACGAGGTGGTCATCAGCTGAGGGGAGCACCGGAGTGGGCTGAGAGTTGGGACAGCAGACACCTCATCTGGGCTGCGGAAGGTCACCTGTCCTACAGGACGGTGAAAAGCTTGGTAATTTGAACTCATCACTCTTTCATTTATCTTCTTTTATTCTTATTTTCTATTCCTTTTCATTCAAGCTAAAGATAGCTCTTGCTTCGAATCAAAATAGGAGGTCGGGAACATCAGGTCTTTCTCGGGCTACACGACGATGATGGAGTTTTACGGGAGGTTGTCGGCGGAGGAGCGGACCATCATCGAGCGGGGAGCGTTTGGTGCCTTGGTACGAGCTTGGAGGGACATCAAGGGAAGGAAGATTCGGGCTAACCTTAGCCTGGTTCGAGCTTTCCTTGATCGGTTTTGGGACACGATGTAACACCCCCATATACCGAGGAGCCTTAACTAGACCTTCCTTAGCATATAAGGGCGTTACCATCTCGGTTGCCCGAGGTAAGTAATCATCAAAAGTCGATAAAAGAACAATTATAGTTAAATTTACAAGTGTTACAGCCAACTAACAAAATAAAGATACAACTCGTCAGCTACACGCTATCTCTAACAGAACTCATGACGACTCATCCCCGCCAGGACTCCAGCTATCAACCACATCAACACCTGCCAAGACTGACTGCTCACCATAAGGGATCACGGCAGACACAAAAACAAACAAGACAACCACAGAGGCAAGACTCGACATAAACCAACAACATTTGTCAACATAGTACGGCACAACTAGCCGCACACAATCACACCCACTCCAATCAATCTCCGTCACCGACTGTCCACTGGACCAGCCCTGCCAGTGGGGGACCGCAGCCATTCCCCCCTAAGCCCCGCTCATCATACCGAGCGATAACCCTGTCCCATTAATGTGCACATCCCCTCCCGTGGCGGGTTCCACGGAGGGCAAAACTAGGGCGTGAAGCCACTCCCGCAGTAACTCCACTCAGCCGAGGACGCACCTCGAGAACCAGAGACAAACAATCACAAACAGCTGCAATACAACAACAACCAACAAACTGTATACACCAACCGATTACCGCATATACGCTGCCACACAAACACAACAACAACACAACAACCACGACACAACAACCGACACACTAGACCATCCACAGGAACTGAGTAGGCGAACCTACCTTTAAGCAACTGCTACGATTCCATGCCAACACACGCAATACCCAGCAACCAAGCAACACCTATATATACAACACAAACATCTATCACTACCAAGCTAACCCTAACTGCAAAGACAAGAATACGGATGATGATGACGACATACCTACATGAGGAAACCTCGCAAAGGACCGCTACCCGACTCAATCTATGCTCTCCTAAGGCACAAGGACCTTTAAAGGCTTCCATGGAGGTTATATGGTGAAGGGAAGGGAAAGAGGCGACCTAAAGATCTGAAGAAATGAGGCGGAAATGATTTGCGGTTTTACAAAACGCGATTATAAACCCTCGCTGAAAAGACGCTACTCTATCGAGTGGCCCACCTACTAGATCAAGTGGCCCCTACTCGATCGAGTACCCAAGCTACTCGATCGACTAGCCTCTACTCTATCGAGTACCACTCTTAACTCAAAGCACAGGATAACTTTGGTACGCACTTCTAAGGACTATTACTGCTCCCAAGGTCGGTCAAAGCTAGTCAACGGATCTCTAAAAGGGCGGGTATTACAGTCTTCCCCCCTTAAAAAGAACTTCATCCCCGAAGTTCAACTCACCTATCCCAAAGCACGAGATACGGAAACAAAACGACACCACTACTCTTCCTACATAGGTCACTATTCCCCGGAAATACCATCCCCCATGTCATCATCATCAACTCTCTAACACTCCATATAGATCGACTCCTACAAGCTATTACTTGAAATCCTCGCCACATGGACCAACACAACCAACGACTACCCTGCTGCTCACAACTCTTAGCCACGCACTACGAGATTACACGTTCACTAATAACAGCCATCAACACGAAGCATGTCACCTTAACACCACCATGTTATTCAACGATACGATTCTATTCCAACACACGACATCATAACTATCTCTTTATGACCGTCTTTTAAAGAACACTATCAACTTTTACTTCAACATACAATTATTCACGAACAAGTGAAAACAATTATAGTTTCACACAAGAAATGTAACCGAAATAATAGAAAACATTATAAAAAAACAACAAAATAATTGTAATATCGGCCTTTTATTTCGCGACATTACTCTTCCCCTCTAAAAGGAACTTCGTCCCCGAAGTTCACCACCGAATTACTACACATGTTACTTACAACTTACCTCTTGACATGTACCCAATACATATGATTCGTTATTGACATTACTCATTACTCATACAACCATTAATTCATAAAAGCATATGCAACTATATTTGAATAACTAGCCACCGTCAAGAATGCATGTATATACCATTTGTATTTGTATATGGAAGGACACAACTCCGGTAAAATGTAATTAGTAGAGATTACGGATGTAAAATGAATGCAATAAGAAATAACTACCACTTCACTATTCGTTACGAATACGCATCCAAAACCCAAACACGACTTCCAACATATGAAGTTAACGGTTCAAACATGTTACTAAACATAAACAACCATATTAAACATCAAAACATGTAACTATATAACCATTAAAACAATTTCAATTAACGAAAAGTTCTTGTAACAGTGCTACTCGATCGAGTATATAGGGTACTCGATCGAGTGCCCGCTACTCGATCGAGTGTCTTGGCTACTCGATCGAGTAGCCCTGAGATCAGAATGCTCCAAACTTGTCACACCTGCAGCTACTCGACCGAGTGTGGGGCACTCTGTCGAGTGGCCACATGTCAAAACCTTAGAAATTTCATGTCATAACACCATATATATATAAAACGTCACATAAGCGCGAGTCGGGATGACAACCCAACCCCCAAAATCCTGCAAACAAGTTCAAACTAAGCAAATTCGGCCTTATGGCCATCCATACAAACCAACGTAAAAAGTACTAACTAACAACAACTACTATCATCCAACACAACCAAATCATAAACAAGAAGAAAGAAAAGGAGTATCACTCCTGCTGCTGCTGCTGCTCATCCATCATCTCATCTCCACCACCATCCCCTCCCGAGGTGCCTGCTCCTGATGACCCAAGACCCGCATCAACCCCTGCCCCAGCTCCAGGACTCACATACCATGGGGTCAAACCACCAAAAGTAAAGGACTGTGGTGTCCCTCATGCTGTCTGGTCCACCCCATAAGAGTGGAAAACCCCACTGTAATCCCCAACTACGCTCCACCACACTGGATGTGGTCCCTCGGTCCCAATCTCCTGAGCATACGCCATCTCATGCATGTTCCTGAGTGTCAAAGTAGATGACACTATCTCTGCCAAGTAGCTCGAACGCGTCTCTGGGGTATCGAGGTAGGGGTAATAAGGAAAAGGGTGTTGCTGTGGTGCTGATGGCCGTGGTCTGGTCTCAGCTGTCCTCTCCCTCACACGACGAGGTCCTCTCCCCAACCTGGGCCTATCCTCCACTGCTGCCACGTTCTCCCCCTTCTTCGGCTCGGGCATCACCTGAAGAATCGTGTCATCAATGAAGTATGTCTGTAACTGTCGAGGTACATCAACATCCTCCTCCTCCTCATCGGAGTCAACAGCTACCACCACCGGATCTAACGGCTCTGTCGGTGGGAGGTGCTCAGGAGCCGGGATCCTCATCCAGCTCATACCCCACACTCTCCAAGCTAGGCTACCATCAGCTAAAGTTCTCAACCATTTCAGGTCGAGGTAGTAATCTCTGTCCATGGTAGGCACCGGGGTAGATAGGGGAACGTACTCAGAAGAAGCCTCAAAGGAGGCTAGCTTTTCAGCTAGCCGAGTGGCAAGAGCACCACAACTCAAGTATCGAGTGGTAGAAGTAGCCATCAAGGCAAGGCTAGTACAGACCATGGCAGGAGCATTGAAGACCACCCTCTCGGTCCGCTCTGGGTTAAGATAAGACATCAAAAGCAACAACTCGTGATTGTTCAGCTTACTCATATTCGGCCTCTCATAAAGAAGATTCGAAATAGATCGAAGGAAGATCCTCAAAGTGACATGTTGAACATCGTTAATCAACATGTTACTGGAGGTGGGAGCTGACTTTCCGGAAAGACAAGGCATAAGGCGGCATACACCGCACTCAGATGGAATCTCGCTGATGGAATCCTTGGGAGGCTTGGCCAACCCAAGGTGAGAATCAAAGAGGTCCATAGACAACACAAAACTCGTGTTCATAAGACGGAACTCAACAGACTGTTCAGCTGGCTCGTATTTAAACGAGCTCATAAACTCCAAAGTCAGAAAAGGATAAGAATGCTTCCTCAAACGATACAACCCCGTGAACCCCAAGGTCTCAAAGATATGAGGAACATCCGTCTCAATTCCCAGGTCATCAAGAAGTGTGGTATCCACACAACGGGTGGGTCTCATCTTGCGTTTCTGTAATGCCACAAACCTCTCCCTTTGTTTAAAGTCCACAAAGACTACTGAAGGATACCCGGGTACAGACGGTACCACCGGTCCGCTACCCTCCCCAATTTCGGGCTGAGAAGCCCTCCCCCTCTTACTTTGACGGGTCCCCAGGTTTAGTCTCGGCATCTGTTTCAGCATACGATTTAAACATACTAGCATAGGCACTTAAAGCATGTAATTTACGCACATTGAACATTTAATCACCATCTATGTACACAATTTCACCAACCAATTCCCAAATTATATATATATGAATACAGTTCATAGCAATTCAGACGATCTCTATAGCTGTGAAAATTTTAGCATGGATGAATATGATTTACTCGACTACTTCAACTGTCAAGACATGGCTCGGATACTACATATATCCTTGAAAACATGTGAAACATTCATGTATGTTCATAGAAAGGACAACTAAGTACACACCATCACAGACATTCAACATTGTAAGTAAGCTTCTCAATTCAAATAGTCAGACGGACTCTACAGCTGTAACGATTTTGACACATTCATCAAGAATTAACATCACCACTACTATATTGAAGGTTTAACTCTTGCATATACATTCATATCCAACACAAAATCTCAAATATAGCAAACGAATTTCAATTTGGGGCACTTTTAAGACGGAGTTTTAAGGCAAGTTTTGAGGTGAAAATTACAAAATTCAACTTTCAACATGATATATGCAACATATGCTACTCAATTTCATCATTCAACATGTAGAAAACACCCAAAAATCAATTTGATTTCACAACCCTAGAAAAATTCGTCCCCAAATTTGCAATTTCTATTCTATTTTTAGCACAATTAACATCAACAATCATGAAAGGAAAGCATGTGAATCATATTACAACAATTACAAGCAACTTTTCATCCATATATTGAATTTTCAGATCATACTACCCTTTCAATAGATTCAAAGTGATAAAAACATGTAAATAGGGAAGAAATTCATACCTTGATCAAATAGGAGGTGAAAGAACGAATTAAAGCAAAGAAAACTACCCAAATTAATCACCCCAACACAAAGATATAAGAGTTTTGAGAGGTTTAGGAGCTTATGGTTTCGAATTATGAAGAAAGAATAAGAAGAATGAGAAAGAATAAGGGTCTTAGAAACCCGTGAAAGCCGATGTACTGTAGCCTACTCGATCGAGTGCCTAGGGTACTCGATCGAGTGCCCTCTACTCGATCGAGTAGGTGCTATTTTCTCGAGTATCCGCAGAAAATTCCTACGTCTCGACATCATAGCTTCCTAACTAGATCGAGTGAGATCTACTCGGTCTAGTAAGCACTCGCACTCGGTCAAGTAAGGTTGAGTACTCGGTCAGAATTACAAAACTAACTGAAGATTCCTGCAAAACAATATCGCGTGTCGATTCCAAACCAAGTCGAAAATCGTCACTGGTTATCGTACTCACTCATATATCACCATTACTACTCAAATATATCGTACCGTCTCATCAGTAAAGATTCATATCACATTACGCTACAACAAACTTCACGTAACATAGTTTACCTGCTACCGAGTCATCCGTATACGCAATTATGTCATTGTATCATGTCTAAACTCGTCTTACCACATTGCTAGCAACTTATACTTACGTTAATTAAAACATGTAATTAACGATGAATTTTCCACATGTCATCCAAGTGTATTGCTATCATGTTCCAGTTTCAACATAAACAAATTATGCTACACAAATTAATCACCACGCAAGCGAAAACTTTCAGCCATTAAACATTGCATATATTCATTACTATTTGCTATTTCTCATACTATAACTCAACACTTCTTTAACTATCATTATTGTGGCTACGGTAAGACTTATAAACTCGTATAGGATCATCATCACTAACAACCTGAAGCAAATACCAACATGACCACTTTTCATACTACATCATACACTTCTACACTTTTCACGCATTTCTATTAAATAAAACCTTTTACGTTTCTCATTATCATCACATATACTCACTAATTCTACCAAAACTTCACCATACACGGTCCGGATGCAACTATCATGCCTATATCAACTTCAACAAAGACTCAACCACAGATAGTTCCAACGTAATCAACATACACGTTAAGTACATACTTATTGACTCCACATTCCCATACCCAGTGACTGGCTTAAGTACAATGGGGCCAAGATTTTGAAATGAGGGCGCCTACTCACCCAAAATCTAGCATCAGCTGGGGCTCCCATTACACATACACCAGGTTCATTTTATTAGACTCACTACGTTCATTATGTTCATTGGTTACAGGTTCCAAAATCATCGCTCTGATACCACTTTGTAACACCCCCATATACCGAGGAGCCTTAACTAGACCTTCCTTAGCATATAAGGGCGTTACCATCTCGGTTGCCCGAGGTAAGTAATCATCAAAAGTCGATAAAAGAACAATTATAGTTAAATTTACAAGTATTACAACCAACTAACAAAATAAAGATACAACTCGTCAGCTACACGCTATCTCTAACAGAACTCATGACGACTCATCCCCGCCAGGACTCCAGCTATCAACCACATCAACACCTACCAAGACTGACTGCTCACCATAAGGGATCACGGCAGACACATAAACAAACAAGACAACCACACAAGGTCAGTAACTGAGGCAAGACTCGACATAAACCAACAACATTTGTCAACACAGTACGGCACAACCAGTCACACACAATCACACCCTCTCCAATCAATCTCCGTCACCGACTGTCCACTGGACCAGCCCTGCCAGTGGGGGACCGCAGCCGTTCCCAATTAAGCCCCGCTCATCATACCGAGCGATAACCCTGTCCCATTAATGTGCACATCCCCTCCCATGGCGGGTTCCACGGAGGGCGAAACTAGGGCGTGAAGCCACTCCCGCAAGTGACTCCACTCAGCCGAGGACGCACCTCGAGAACCAGAGACAAACAATCACAAACAGCTGCAATACAATAACAACTAACAAAATGTATACACCAACCGATTACCGCATATACGCTACCACACAAACACAACAACAACATAACAACCACGACACAACAACCGACACACTAGACCATCCACAGGAACTGAGTAGGCGAACCTACCTTTAAGCAACTGCTACGATTCCATGCCAACACACGCAATACCCAGCAACCAAGCAACACCTATATACGCAACACAAACATCTATCACTACCAAGCTAACCCTAACTGCAAAGACAAGAATACGGATGATGATGACGACATACCTACATGAGGAAACCTCGCAAAGGACCGCTACGCGACTCAAGCTATGTTCTCCTAAGGCACAAGGACCTTCAAAGGCTTCCATGGAGGTTATATGGTGAAGGGAAGGGAAAGAGGCGACCTAAAGATCTGAAGAAATGAGGCGGAAATGATTTGCGGTTTTACAAAACGCGATTATAAACCCTCGCTGAAAAGACGCTACTCGATCGAGTGGCCCACCTACTCGATCGAGTGGCCCCTACTCCATCGAGTACCCAAGCTACTCGATCAAGTAGTCTCTACTCTATCGAGTACCACTCTTAACTCAAAGCACATGATAACTTTGGTACGCACTTCTAAGGACTATTACTGCTCCCAAGGTCGGTCAAAGCTGGTCAACGGATCTCTAAAAGGGCGGGTATTACACACGACTTCTACCTTTCACATGCCTTTTGGCGAGGTTGGGGTCACGTTGGAGGACTACGACATGATTTCTGGCTTGCCGTGCGGGACTGAGGCTGTGATGTGGCCGGAGACAGCCATGAGGGTGGACTCGGCCGAGGCTAAGAGCTTGATCGGTTGGAACCTGATGCCGAAGGCTGCTGTGGTTCTTAGGTTGGTGCCGAGTTCCTACGTCCGGGATTAATTTGCTGGAAAGAGACCGACGATGGTGGTGATCGATGGGAGGGAGACGACTCCTCCTCCTTGCACTGCAGAGCAGAGAGCTCGTTTTTGGCTTTGGTGGTTCTTGTCTTCGATCTACCTCGAAGACAAGGGAGAGAGGCTATCGACGAATCTTCTTCCCTTCCTTTCTGACTTGAGTGACCTAGGCCGTTGGGACTGGGTCACTGCTGGTTTTGCGGTCCTCATTCGCTATATGAGGGCCATGGTTCATCCGGAGCTCATGGAGAAGGGGACTTCTCCTGCCACCGTTGGTCATGGACTGCTGCTGGAGGTATGTGTTGGGAAATGTGTCCTCAACAATAGTGCGATCATATGATTTAAATATCATTATTAAATCTCATTTTAAAGAATACAATTGGGAAGTATTTTTACTGTCAACTGGTCAACATATATCGGTAATGATTGGCTGACTAGAGTTTGACATTACTGTCGTACGACGGTGGTGATCAGTTGACCCCCTAGGTCATACCTATAGGGCAACACTCTTAATTGATCATTTAATTAATCGTATAACGTTACGAGTTAATTAAATTACTTGAAATTTGACGGACGATTTTGGAAGTAAAATTTACGTATCATATTGAAATGTGATTAAATGAGATACGGTCTGAGTAATTGAATCGTATCATTACTCGGATGAAATTATTGTTTAAAGAAACAATTGAAATTGAATGAATTATTATAAATACAAACTGTTGTGATTTATAAATTGGTAAAATATTTTGGCACAAGTAATTATGAATTACTAAAGTCAATTTTTGTATATGACGTATTTTATTAATACGTTGATTTTTAATGTGTTAAAAATACATAACAAATTTATGTCACATATGACATGTGACATATTGACAAAATTGACAAAAATAAAATGGGTACCATTTTATGGAGGTGCCGAAATAAGGGAGTAGTTTAGGCTAATATTGTGTTTGATTAAGTTAATGGAAAACACAATGATTACCTACTATCTAGCCATGCAACCCTATTGTTTATTGTAAAGAACAATCTATGCATGCATTGGCTCCCCTTTTGGCCTCTCTCCCACCCGGTTTTATGAAGAGGAAAACCACTTGGTTTTTCCTCTTAATTTTACCTAATATACAATAATGTAATTGTATTATTCATGACATACTTCACTCATCTAAAATAAGAGTTTTTAGAGAGATAAAAAGCTCCCATTTCTTCCTCCTCCAAAACCGAAATATTAAGTTATATATATAATATTTTGGGTCATTTTTCTATAAGATTAATATTGTACTAGTTCTTATAATATTAATTTTAATTAAGAGTAAGCTTTGGGTATAAATCCTTGGGAGAGATCCTACACTTGGATCTTTGTTCATCCAAAAGGAAAGCTCAAGAACAAAAGAAAAGGAGATTTCTTTTGTGCCCATTTGAACCGAAAATATAATGTAAGAATAATGTTTCTTCCTTATTTTGTTTTAATGTTTGCATGCATAAGATCAATCTTTAATTTTATGACAAATTAAATTAAAACATATATGAATATGTAAGTATATAGATCTACTTTTCTATCAATCGGTATCAAGAGCCATGGTTGTTTGCATGCAAATCGGTTAAAAGTTTTTCCGAGTTATAAAGATTAACATATAAAACTTGTAAAATTTGTGTTATTATGATATATCACGAAATTAATTCATGCATGTTAAAATTTCTGGTCCAAAAATGTTTTAGGATATTTTGGTTAAATTTACGGATTTTTATTGTTCATATTATACAATAATGGCATTTAAATGTGATTTTATGAGTAAAAATGTCATTTTCGGTCTAAAATTAGCCATACTTCGAATTTTCCTGTGATTTTTGGATATGTTGTCACATATATTATTTTGAGATAACCTGTAAATTTTCATAATTTTTGGACTTGTTATGCTCGAAAAATGGATTTTTCATTATTAAATTCGGATTTAGGTGAAAAATAGGTTAATATGAGATAAATTTCGAATCTGGCCATATAAATTTAGTATGTTGTCACATGCAATTTTAAAAGATGTGTGTAAAATAATAGGCTATTGTGAAGTCTTTTTGCATGATTTATGGATTTTTGAAGAAAAATAGCATGAATAGTGACTTTATTAGTGAAATATTGATAAAACATACTCTATGACTAAAGAAGAATATCATATGTTGCATTTTATTGTCTTTTTCAGATCTAAAATCGAAAAGTTAATAAATATATTTTTCCCATGATTTTATGATTATTTTAGTTAAAATCGATAAACCGCAACATTGTTTTTCCGAAAAATTTCGAAATTTTAACCTAAGTTTTTGAACATTATGAGTGTCATGGTATTTTTCCAGAATGTTCATGAGTTTAAATTTCAAATTTTGAATTTATTTGAAATTTTGTGATTTATTTGAAGTTTATAGCTTATTTTTGTAATTTTTGGTCCATTAATGAACAATTTTAGAAATATGAGTTAATTATGGTCAAATAATTAGTGAAGACTAAATTTTGAGTCCTAAGAGGTTAGGGTAATTAACTTATGCATAAATATGAATTTATGTAATTTTTTGTGATTATAAAATGTTGAAATCACGCAAATCCGTAAAAACCGAGTAATATACGATATTGGCTACTTAAAGGCGATTTAGCATAAAATTGGGCATGTTCATATATATTATAATGCTGCATTTTATTTATGATTGTCATAATTTTAATTTATGTAATTTTTGAATTATGTAATTTTACTTAGTATGGCCTTAGATTTTAATTGGTATTTCCCGAAATGTATGGGAATATCGATTCGGTTGTAATTTTATTGTGATCTCGTATCACCGTTTTGTAATTTAATAGATTTATTTTATTTAAGTTACAAATGTGTAATAGGAAATTATGTAATTTATTATGTAATTTTATTCCGGAGTTCCCAAAGACGGATTTCTTCAAGAATGGCGATACATAAAGACGGTGTTACCTCGAGATGCGTGCCACAACCGAAGTTCAAGGGACAAATGGAGTTGGTTTCCGAATATGTAATAGTTAAATAGTTTTTCTATTTTAGGAAAGGACATACTAGGATTTATTTATTTTTATGCTTGCATTTTATTTTATGTCGCATGCATCGCTAAATCGCCATAACTAAAACATGCATCCTTATTTTATCGAGTTTTTCGACCGTGTCAATTAAAATTATCGTAGTTCACCGCTTTAGTTCACTTAAAAAGTGATAGATAATAAATTGACATGACCTCTCGCTAAAACAATTAATTGAGACATAGCCTTACCAAATAGTAGAAACCATGAAAACCTATTTCGCGAGGGAGTGCACTCGGCCCTACCGGGGTACAAACCTTGTTACGTAGGGGAAGTGGGTGATGAATGTTAATCCACCGAATTCATGTTGATAAGAGATGAATCGGCCCTACCGTGCCCAAGTTGATATGGATTTGGATCATGGACACATTTATTCGAAATTTGGATTGAACTCAACAAAAGTTTTTGATAAGGGATGTATCGGCCTTACCGTGCCCTTGTCGGATGTGTTTTGGGCTAAAGATAATTGTTAGTGTAATATTATCGACCAAGAGTTCTAAAAGTAGAATCGATTAAACGTTAATCCACCGAGTTATATTGATAAAGGATGTATCGGCCCTACCGTGCCTAAGTCGATATGAATTTGGGTCTTGGAATCATTTATTATAGTTGGGTAGAGGTCACTATATAAATGTTCATATCTTGTTAATTTGCAAGTATGATTTAAAAAGACAAATGTTAATATTTCCTTTTCCTCCATATTTGTAGTTCATTACAATGAATCCATCAAATGCTACCGCACCGATAACCATTGTGTCTTACCACAATGTTTTTAATGACGTATGCTCCAACAATGATTTCGACACAACTAGAGAACTTCATTTTGGGATAGGTTCGGATGGAAACCTTAATTTCATCACTTCTTCTAAACCACCTACTACTACTAGACCTCGTGTGAGCCCGTCTCAGGAAGACTACCTCATACAATCTATAGGGTCTTTGTCTCTGGAAGATAAAGATGCCAAAGCTAGTGGGAGCTCAAGCAATCAAGCTCTTGCTTCAAAGGGCAAAAAGTTCAAGAAGAAGGGAAAGAAAATCAAAAACTTCAAGCAAGTTAATGATGAGTGCCATTGTTGCTATGGCATGGGACATTGGCTTAGGAATTGTCCCGTATATTTGCGAAATATAAGGGAAGGAATCATCACTCCGAAAGGTAAAATTCCTAAGGAAATTTATGTTATTGATATAAATTATACTTCCCCTACGACATGGGTACTAGATACCAGTTGTGGTTCTCACCTTTGTAATCATTTACAGGGTTTAAGAGATGTGGAGAGGCTTAGCAAGGGAGATGTGGATCTATGCCTTGGAAATGGAGCTCGAGTAGCGGCCGAATCAAAAGGAACTTATGTTCTAGCTTTGCCTAATGGATTTGAGTTGTATTTACATAATTGTTTTTATGTGCATACACTCTCTAAAAACATTATTTCAATCGCCATGCTAGACATGGATGGTTTTTGTTTTGTCATTAAGAACAATCGTTGTTCTATTTCTAGGAATGATTTGGTTATTGGCCAAGCTTCTTCCATTAATGGCATTTACATTTTAGAGTCAAATCCGACTAATGATATTTATAACATTCAATCAAAGAAACTCAAAACAAGTGACCCAAGTGAAGCGTTCATTTGGCATTGTCGATTAGGTCACATAAACGAGAATCGCATCAAAAGATTAATTTCGACTAATGTGATTACACCATTTGATTATCAATCATATGGTACATGCGAATATTGCCTACTTGGCAAGATGACTCGTAATCCTTTTAGTGGTAAAGGGACACGAGCTAGTGAACTACTGGGACTCATACACACCGATGTATGTGGACCAATGAGTATCACCGCTCGTGGAAATTATGACTACTTTATAACTTTCACCGATGACTTGAGTAGACATGGGTATGTCTATTTAATGAAGCATAAGAGTGAAGCATTTGGGAAATTCAAAGAATTTCAAAACGAAGTAGAGAACCAATTGAACAAAAGGATTAAGGCACTATGATCCGATCGTGGTGGTGAATACCTTAGCCTTGAATTTGATTCACACTTGAAAGGTTGTGGTATTATATCACAACTTACTCCACCCGGAACACCAAAACACAATGGTGTTGCCGAAAGGAGGAATCGAACCCTACTTGATATGGTTCGATCCATGATGAGTCAAACCGAGTTACCGAACTCGTTTTGGGGATTTGCGATTCAAACCGCAATTCGATCTTTGAACAATAGTCCCACAAAGTCCACCGAAAAGACTCCATATGAGATGTGGACGGGAAAGATCCCCAATATATCCTATATGAAGATTTGGGGATGTGATGCTTACGTCAAAACTAAGAACGACAACAAGCTTGCCCCAAGATCCGAAAAATGCATCTTTGTAGGTTACCCCTCAACCTCTCGAGGATACTACTTCTACAAACCTCAAGATAACAAAGTGTTTGTGTCTTGCGAGGCTGTCTTCTTAGAAACATAATTCATTTCTAAAAGACAGAGTGGGAGAAATTTTGAACTTGATGAAGTTCAAGAGCCACAAACCGAGGTAGAGACGCAAGAAGAAGTTCCTTCGTCGTCTAACGCGGTTGTACCTCCTCCACTAAGAAGGACGGGTCGAGTAATTCGCCATCCCGATCGATATGTGGGACTTATCGAGGAAGATGGAACACTCGATGTGTTGCTCATGGAAAGTGACGAGCCCGCCACCTACAAGGCCGCAATCTCTATGTAATACTCCGTATTTATGGTCTTGGGGGTACTCTATCGAGTAGCCCTTACTCTGTCGAGTAAGGGTATGTTGCAGAATAAAATAGTTTCTGACCTGTTGGGCACTCGATCGAGTAGCTGGGGCACTCGATCGAGTAGGGGGGTACTCGATCGAGTACCTTGGGTACTCGATCGAGTGTCCGGTTTTCGGGGAGTTTTTCGCGGGTTTTGTTAATTATGCGATTAGGGTATTTAAACTTAATCGTCGTTGTTTTAATTCACTTTTACCAAAACCTAAAACCTGTTTAAGAGAGAAAGCAGTCAGTCATCTTCCTAATCGCATCCTTAAGAATTCCCGGAGTTCAGACGGTCAGTTCGTGTCGTAGTTCGTGTCGTTGGATTCCTTGCGTCAAGGGTAAGCTTTTAATATAATTTATATAATGTTTTGCTAGGTTTGGTTAAACCCTAATTTGGGATTTGGGGGTTTTATGAATAGTAAGTAATTGGTAGTCTTTATGTGTTATATGTTAGGAGGAGAATTCATAGAAGAGGCGTTTTAAGACAAATTTGAGATACCGTCTGCGTGTTGTGCTTTCCGGGTAGGATTTCCTACTCGCATTAGTCCCATAATGGGATATTGGTGATGTCTTTGTAGTTAGTTGCTTGATATGATGGTTGTGTTTATAATTGTGCTTGTGGTTGTGTTGTTGATGGTTCTCGAGATGCGTTCTCGGCTGAGTGGGGTCACTTGCGGGAGTGATCTCACGCCCTAGTTTCGCCCTTCGTGGAACCCGCCACGAAAGGGGATGTGCACATTAATGGACAGGGTTATCGCTCGTACGATGAGCGGGGCTTAGGTGGGAACGGTGCGGTCCCCCATCGCGGGCGGGTCCAAAGGACGGTCGATATTGAGATGATGGAAGTTGGTGTGTGTGTGTGTGTGACAGTTCAGCTGTCTATTTGTCTTATTGTTGTTATCTATATTGATTGTGTGATTAGTACTGACCCCGGTGTTGTTTTGTAAATCCTGCGGTGATCCATTCGGGGATGGTGAGCAGATATTGAACAGGTATAGAGATGATACTGGGATAGCTGGGATGGCCACGACATGACGATAGAGTCTTCCGCTGTAGTTTAGTTTTATTTACATTTCGATTGAGAAAGATAGTTTGGAATAATGTATTGTACTTTCAGTTTGGTTTCGAGGATTGTACTTATTCATTAAATTACTTATAATAAATGTTGTTTCTGTTTTGTCTATTTGATTATCATACCTCGGGCAACCGAGATGGTGATGTCTTCATACCTGAGTGGTCCTGGTAAGGCACTCGGAGTATGGGGGTGTTACAAATGGTATCAGAGCGACGATCCTGAAACCTGTAACCAATGAACTTAATGAACATAGGGAGTCAATTAAAATGAACCCGGGGTAAAAGTTGTAGGAGCTAGTGCAAAGGCTTGGGAGACGTCCTAAAGTCGCGGGGGTCGCCCTACAACTTTGAACCGGTCACATGGGGGAAATATGTGTTGAGTCATGTGTGTGCTTAGTAACTTGCGTAATAATGTGATGGAATGTGTTGATGGTTGAATCTTCGAATTGGAAGTTGATGAGACGAAAGAAAAGTAATGTTATATATATATACATTGTTGATGAAATGATAGCATGATGGAATGATTTACAATGTGGCTTTAATAGCATGATGAATTGATCTTGTTGATAATATAATAGATGCGTAGCATATGTATTCTGATAGCATGTGATTTTATAAAGTTAGCATGTTAGTATACGACGTAATATGCGGGTAGCTATTGCGTATTGGGGGTGCTTGATCGAGTGAGGCTGACTCGATCGGGTAGGTTTTTGGCGATTTTGAGTCCAGAATCGAGTTTTGGGGCACTCGATCGAGTAACTAGGGGTACTCGATCGAGTAGGGGGTCACTCGATCGAGTAGCCTAGATACTCGATCGAGTGGGTTAGAGATCAGAAGGTCTGTTTGGTTCTGGAGTTTGGGTACTCGATCGAGTACATGGGGGCACTCGATCGAGTAGCCCGTTACTCGATCGAGTGGGTTTGGATACTCGATCGAGTAGGTTCCGGGCAGCGTGTTTTCGTGTTTTGGGGTTTAGTACGCGTGTTTATGTTTATCCCTTTCTTATATAGCTTCAAGATGCCGCCCAAGAGAAATGCTTTGTACGCGAGAGCTGAGGTTATGACTACGGATGACATCGTCAAGATGTTAGAGCACCAGGACGCTCTTCATCGAGACCCCAAGAGAGTGAATGAGGACAAGGATAAGAGTAAGGAGAAGGAGGTTGACCATGCTAAAGTCAGCCTCTATATTGCGAGGTTTAACCCGAAGGAGTACAAGGGAGTTGAGGAGCCTAACCATCTTGATAGTTGGGTCGAGGGAGATGGAGAACATACTGGATTTAGTTCGCTGTCCCGATGAGATGAGAGTGGATCAGCCGCATTCTATCCGAGGGAGGCAAATGGCAAATGGTGGGATTCAAGAAAAGTGAGTGCCAAGGAGATATATACCAACCAGGGGTCACCCGCTATACCTTGGGAGGAGTTTCGTAGGGTCATGAGGAAGGAGTTCATACCGAACATGTGAGGAGTAAGTTGAGGGAGGAGTTCGACAAGTTTAAGATGACTACCGAGATGTCCGTGGGTGAGTACTACAGGCAGTTCAATGAGAAATCCAGATATGCCGAGGATATGGGTTTGAGTGAGGAGAATCTGGCTTTGAGGTTTGAGAGAGGGCTAACCACGAAAATTATGGATAAGTTACCCGTGGGAGTCCTTACGATGTGAAGGAAGCATATGAGAGGGCCGGGAGAGCCGAGAGGCTAGTGGAGATGGCTCGGAGAGGTCGGGTGGAGAAAAGAGGAAGTCTCGAGAGCGAGGGTGGTGGCCAATCTAATTTCAAGAAAGGCAACCACAATCAATCTAAGGGATTTTCTTCCGGGTCCGGTTTAGTCTTTGGAACTTCCTTTGGGCGAGGTCGTGGGAGTGTGAGCAACAGGTGGGAGTGACTGCTTTGGTTGTGGTGGCGTAGGCCACAAGAGACATGAGTGCACGAGCGCACCGGATCTTTTCGTAGACCCGCACGAGCTTTGCGAGCAACAGACTCACCGGATCATGGCCAAACCGTGGAGGTCAGAGCTACCAGAGTGGAGGCAACCGCAACGGCGGTAATTTTATCGAAGACACCGATGAACAACAACAACAATCAAGGGTCGGTGCTAAGCCGACAAAGATCGCTAATCTTTATCCAGGGAGGTGGGCGAAGACCATGGCAAGTTGTTCATGATGGACAAGAAGGCAAAATGAGGAGGATGCGCACGTTATCACCGGTACATTCCTTGTTAATGGTATTCCTACGTTTGTTTTGTTTGATTCGGGGGCTTCTCAATCGTTTGTGTCTTCGAGTCATGTAAAACAGTTGGGTTTGAGAGTATATGAGTCCATTAGGGAGCAAGTTTTCATACCTTCAGTGAGTCGATGCCGTGTGGGAGGTTGTTTAGAGATGTATCTTTGATAGTTGGGCAAGTCGATTTCCCAGTAGACTTGCTAGAGTTTCCTTTTAATGGTTTTGAGATGATAGTTGGGATGGATTGGTTAGGAAAGTATAAAGCTAAGATAGACTGTCATCAAAAGAAAGTGTCCCTAAGAGGTCCTAAGGGTGTAAGTGTGTCTTACCGTGGGTTTCTAGTCAAACCCAAAGTTAAGTTGATTGCAGGCCACTTTGAAGTCGTATCTGAGGAAGGGATGTCCTCTGATTTTGTGCCATGTGAGAGATGACCGGATAGAGAGCCCAAAGAGTTGATGAGATACCAAAGTGGTGGGGAGTTTGCGGATGTCTTTCCGAGGAGATTCCGGGTTGCCACCGAAGAGGGAGATAGATTTCACCGTTGAGTTGAAGCCGGGGACGGGGCCAATCTCTAAGGCACCGTACCGTATGGGTCCTAAGGAGATGGAGGAGCTTAGGAAGCAGTTGGATGATTTGATAGAGAAGGGATACATTAGACCAAGTGTATCGCCTTGGGGAGCACCAGTTCTTTTCGTGAAGAAGAAGGATGGAACTTTGAGGTTATGCATAGATTACCGGAGTCGAACCGTGTGACGATAAAGAACAAGTATCCTTTGCCAAGGATAGATGACCTGTTTGATCGGTTGAGTGGTGCAACGGTCTTTTCTAAGATCGATTTGAGGTCCGGGTACCATCAGGTGAAGATTAGAGATGTGGACATACCGAAGACAACTTTCACGTCGAGGTATGGCCATTATGAGTATGTGGTGATGCCATTTGGGTTGTCTAATGCGCCGGCAGTGTTTATGGATTTGATGAATAGGATCTTCTTACGCTCTTGGATCGATTCGTAGTAGTGTTTATCGATGATATCTTAGTCTACTCTAAGACTAAGGAGGAGCATGAGGAGCATCCGAGGATCGTGTTGCAGACTTTGAGAGATCATGAGTTGTATGCTAAGTTGTCCAAGTGTGAGTTCTGGTTAGAGAAAGTTGCTTTTCCGGGGCATGTAATCTCTAAAGATGGGGTAGCCGTGGATCCTGCGAAGATTGAGGCAAAGGACAAAGTGGGAAGCACCAAAGAATGTTCTTTGAGGTGAGGAGTTTCTTGGGTTTAGCTGGATACTACAGACGGTTCGTGAAAGATTTCTCCAAGATAGCTAGACCGATGACAACGTTGATGAGGAAAGAGAACAAGTTTCGTTGGGATGAGAGTTGTGAGACGGCGTTCCAAACCTTAAAGGAGCGTTTGACCACGCTCTGTCTTGGCATTACCTGAAGGGAGCGAGAATTTCGAGGTCTATACAGATGCCTCGAAGAATGGGTTGGGATGTGTGTTGATGCAGAATGGTAAAGTAATTGCCTATGCTTCTAGGCAGTTGAAGCCTTATGAGGAGAACTACCCTACTCATGACCTGGAGTTGGGTGCAGTGGTGTTTGCTCTCAAGATTTGGAGGCACTACCTTTATGGAGCAATCTTTAAGGTATTTTCTGATCACAAGAGTCTCAAGTACATCTTCACGCAGAAGGAGTTGAACATGAGACAGAGGAGGTGGATGGAGCTGATTGGTGATTACGACATGGAAATCATCTACCATGAAGGGAAGGCCAATGTTGTTGCTGATGCTTTGAGTAGAAAGAGTGTACATTCCTTGTGTACAGCTCTATCTTTGATGAGGCTGAGAGATGAGGTAGCGAGCTTTGGGATTCATATGATGCAGAAAGGGGATGCTATGGGTGATATGACAGTACACATGGAGTTTTATGATGATATTCGAGGTAAACAGGCTTTGGATCCTAAGATAGTGGAGTGGAGAGTGAGTGGAGAAAGGGACAAAGTGTCCCTTTTCCATTCATACAGACGGTAGCTTGAGGTTTGATGGTAGGTGGTGTGTTCCTAATGACGAGGAGTTGAAAAAGAAAATCATGACAGCGCGCATTGCACACCATATTCGATTCATCCGGTGGAGACAAGCTTTACAAGGATTTGAAGAAAACGTTTTGGTGGCCTGGGATGAAGAAAGAGACAGCTGAGTTTGTGTCCCGTTGTTTGACATGCCAGAGAGTTAAAGGGGAACAGAGAAGACCACAAGGTAAGGTTCAGTCTTTGGAGGTGCCTGAGTGGAAGTGGGAATCCATTTCCATGGATTTCATTGTGGGTTTGCCGAAGAGTCAACAAGGTAACAACATGATTTGGGTGATAGTGGATCGTCTGACCAAGTCAGCTCACTTTGTTCCAATGAAAGATACATGGACTAAGGCACAATTGGCTATGGCCTATCGAAAGAACGTGCTTAAGTTACATGGAGTCCCTAAGGACATAGTGTCTGACAGAGATGCGAGGTTTATATCAAGGTTTTGGAAGGAGTTGCAGGGAATCGTTGGGAACAACTTTAAAGATGAGTACAAAGATTTCATCCTGCGCGACGACGACGGGCAGACTGAGAGAACAATCAAGACTCTTGAGGATATGTTGCGAGCTTGTGTGATGGATTTTGGTGGTAGCTGGGAGCAGAGGTTGGACTTGATAGAGTTTTCTTACAACAACAGCTATCACACTAGTATTGGTATGGCACCGTTTGAGGCTTTGCATGGGAGGAGATGTAGGAGTTCGATCTGTTGGGACGATAGTGATGAGGCAGTGGTGTTAGGACCAGAGATGGTACATGAGAGGTGGAACAGATTAAGATGATCAGGGAACGGATGAGAGCAGCCCAGGATCGACAGAAGAGTTATGCAGATCTACATCGTCGGGACATAGAGTTTCAGGTTGGGGACAAGGTTCTTCTGAAAGTGTCTCCTATGCGAGGAGTTATGAGATTTGGGAAGAAAGGCAAGCTAAGCCAGAAGTTTATAGGGCCTTATGAGATCTTAGAGCGAGTTGGGGAAGTGGCTTATCGTTTGGCTTTACCGGCTGCTTTGGAGAGAGTGCATAATGTGTTTCATGTATCGCAGCTGCGGAAGTATGTGAGTGACCCGTCACATGTGTTGGAGGCAGAGAGCTTAGAGCTGGATGAGTCTTTATCATACCTTGAGATGCCTAAGCAGATCCTAGACCGAAAGGTTAGGAAGACCAGGAGTGGTGAGACAGTTTTGCTCAAGATCCTTTGGTCTAACCACGAGACTGAGGAAGCTACATGGGAGGCAGAGGATATAATGAAAGAGCGTTACCCTTTCCTTTTTGATCAGGTATGTATGGTTACGGGGACGTAACCTTGTTTCTTTTAGGGGGGTAGGAGATGACCGCGAGAGTTTTTAAGAGTTTTTACACCCCTTTTATGTGTTGTGTCGGTATGTTTGTCGGGATAAGTTGGGTTAGTAGCATGTTTTACGTTGTGTTTATTTTGACCTTCGAGTCGGGAAGCTTATGGGAGTACCTTTGTTTAGTAGTGGTTTGAACTTCGGGGACGAAGTTCCTTTTAAGGAGGGATGACTGTAATACTCCGTATTTATGGTCTTGGGGGTACTCTATCGAGTAGCCCTTACTCTGTCGAGTAAGGGTATGTTGCAGAATAAAATAGTTTCTGACCTGTTGGGCACTCGATCGAGTAGCTGGGGCACTCGATCGAGTAGGGGTACTGATCGAGTACCTTGGGTACTCGATCGAGTGTCCTGGTTTCGGGGAGTTTTTCGCGGGTTTTGTTAATTATGCGATTAGGGTATTTAAACTTAATCGTCGTTGTTTTAATTCACTTTTACCAAAACCTAAAACCTGTTTAAGAGAGAAAGCGATCATCATCTTCCTAATCGCATCCTTAACAATTCCGAGTTCGACGGTCGGTTCGTGTCGTAGTTCGTGTCGTTGGATTCCTTGCGTCAAGGGTAAGCTTTTAATATAATTTATATAATGTTTTGCTAGGTTTGGTTAAACCCTAATTTGGGATTTGGGGGTTTTATGAATAGTAAGTAATTGGTAGTCTTTATGTGTTATATGTTAGGAGGAGAATTCATAGAAGAGGCGTTTTGAGACAAATTGTAGATACCGTCTGCGTGTTGTGCTTTCCAGGTAGGATTTCCTACTCGGTATTAGTCCCATAATGGGATATTGGTGATGTCTTTGTAGTTAGTTGCTTGATATGATGGTTGTGTTTGTAATTGTGCTTGTGGTTGTGTTGTTGATGGTTCTCGAGATGCGTTCTCGGCTGAGTGGGGTCACTTGCGGGAGTGATCTCACGCCCTAGTTTCGCCCTTCGTGGAACCCGCCACGAAAGGGGATGTGCACATTAATGGACGGGGTTATCGCTCGTACGATGAGCGGGGCTTAGGTGGGAACGGCTGCGGTCCCCCATCGGGGTGGTCCGGTCCAAAGGTCGGTATTGAGATGATGGGAGTTGGTGTGTGTGTGTGTGTGACAGTTCAGCTGTCTATTTGTCTTATTGTTGTTATCTATATTGATTGTGTGATTAGTACTGACCCCGGTGTTGTTTTGTAAATCCTGCGGTGATCCATTCGGGGATGGTGAGCGATATTGAACAGTATAGAGATGATACGGGATAGCTGGGATGGCCACGACATGACGATAGAGTCTTCCGCTGTAGTTTAGTTTTATTTACATTTCAGATTGAGAAAGACATTTGGAATAATGTATTGTACTTTCAGTTTGGTTTCGAGGATTGTACTTATTCATTAAATTACTTATAATAAATGTTGTTTCTGTTTGTCTATTTGATTATCATACCTCGGGCAACCGAGATGGTGATGTCTTCATACCTGAGTGGTCCTGGTAAGGCACTCGGAGTATAGGGGTGTTACACTCTAGTCCTAATTCTTCTTTATGGCTTGAAGCCATGAAATCCGAAATGGATTCTATGCTTGAAAACCAAGTTTGGGACTTGGTAGATTTGCCTAAAGGGGCAAGACCTCTTCAATGCAAATGGATATTCAAAGTCAAAAATGGCATAGAAGGACATGATGATGTCTACAAAGCTAGGCTAGTGGCAAAGGGTTTTACCCAAGTCCAAGGTCTCCATTATGATGAGACCTTCGCCCCCGTAGCCATGCTAAGATCCATACGGATTTTGTTAGCGATTGCCGCATTTCATGATTATGAAATATGGCAAATGGATGTCAAAACCGCTTTTCTAAATGGGCATTTAGAAGAGGAGGTGTACATGATACAACCCGAAGGTTTTGTTGATTCTAAAAATCCTAACAAAGCGTGCAAGCTTAAGAGATCAATTTATGGTCTTAAGCAAGCATCTAGAAGTTGGAATCATCGATTCAATCATGTTATAAAGAAAAATGGTTTCACTCGAAGTGTTGAGGAACCATGTTTATACATGAAATTTAGTGGGAGCAAAGTTGTGTTCCTAATCTTGTATGTTGATGACATACTACTCATTGGAAATGATATTCCGATGTTGTCTTCTGTTAAGAAGTGGTTAGGTAACCACTTCCAAATGAAGGATTTAGGAGAAGCACAACGCATATTAGGTATCCAGATCCATAGAGATAGATCCAAGAGGATATTGGCACTAAGTCAAGAGTCTTATGTTGATAAGATTCTTCGACGGTTCAGCATGGACAAATCCAAAAGGGGTTTGGTACCTATGGTAACCGGGACGATATTGAGCAAGACTCAATCTCCCTCCGAACCCCATGATGTTGAACGCATGAAGGAGATCCCTTACGCTTCCGCTGTCGGATCAATCATGTACGCCATGATATGCACGCGTCCTGATGTTTCGTATGCTTTGAGTATGACGAGTAGATATCAAGGAAACCCAGGTGAGAGTCACTGGATTGGCGTCAAGAACATCCTTAAGTACTTAAGAAGAACTAAGGACTCTATCCTAGTGTCTGGAGGAGATACTGAGTTGCGTGTTAATGGATACACGGACTCAAGTTTCCAAACAGATAGAGATGACTTGAAATCACAAGCTGGTTTCGTTTTCATGCTCAATGGTGGTGCCGTAGTGGAGAAGCTTCAAGGAAGTCAAATCGCGGATTCAACAACGGAGGTCGAGTACATTGCGGCATCGATCGTAAGTCGCTAAGGAAGTCGTTTGGATCGGGCAATTCACGGAAGGTCTAAAAGTAGTACCTACCGCCAATGATCCCATCACTCTCTATTGTGATAATAGTGGGACGATCTTCCAAGCTAAGGAGCCAAAGTCTAGTAATAGATCTAGACATGTACTTAGAAAATATCATGTAATAAGAGATTTCATTGAAAGAAAGGAAATTGCGATTTATAAGGTTGGGACGGATGACAACATAGCCGATCCGCTCACCAAGCCTTTATCGCAGGCTAAGCATGATGGGCATGTTACGTCCATGGGACTTAAACGTGTACCAAGTCTATGTTAGATTTTTAAATGAAATAAAAGTGTTGTTTTTGTTCATGTTCATAATCACATTTGTCTTTTATCTTTAATTTATACATTGTTACATCCAAACGGGTTGTAGTGACAATTGAACCCCGTTAAAGTGAACACGGATTAACATAGTATTTGCCCATAGTCACTTGTATGAGGTGACGTCTCGAAGTGACTAGAGTGTGATGCGATTGATGGCAAGTTCAAGTGCCATACAGTCATATGAAATGACTAATCGATCACATAGGCAGATTGTTAGGAACATTTTGTCGGGCCTTATAACCGCTTATAGAGTTCTGGCAAATTTATATAGTCTGGTCGTGGCGAGAGCTGCTATAGTATTCAAATGAGTCGATTCTTTTGACTAAAGACTATTCGCCTAAGATGGCATAGTTTCAGATTAACTTTTATTTGTGTTACTACGACCTTCGTAAATGGGGTCAAATGGGCATATTTTGGGTTATGATGGCTGTGGCTAGTCGAAGGGAATGAGTGCGATAGGAATTGTCCACCCCTAGTCAGGGTTATAACAATATCTCAGGGCCACTCGAGGAGTAATGAATCGAAATGCGTGGCCACGCTCGGAAAGTGTCTATGATAGATAAGTCCGGTCAATCAGTTATTCTCCAGATCGAGGAAACCACTCTCGATATGATCACTTGCAAGTACGACCTGAAAGACACCTTGCATTGAGTGGGAGATAGTAATAGGACAAGAGAATTGGTGACGCACACTTGTCGAGGACAAGTGGGAGATTGTTGGGAAATGTGTCCTCAACAATAGTGCGATCATATGATTTAAATATCATTATTAAATCTCATTTTAAAGAATACAATTGGGAAGTATTTTTACTGTTAACTGGTCAACATATATCGGTAATGATTGGCTGACTAGAGTTTGACATTACTGTCGTACGACGGTGGTGATCAGTTGACCCCCTAGGTCATACCTATAGGGCAACACTCTTAATTGATCATTTAATTAATCGTATAACGTTACGAGTTAATTAAATTACTTGAAATTTGACGGACGATTTTGGAAGTAAAATTTACGTATCATATTGAAATGTGATTAAATGAGATACGGTCTGAGTAATTGAATCGTATCATTACTCGGATGAAATTATTGTTTAAAGAAACAATTGAAATTGAATGAATTATTATAAATACAAACTGTTGTGATTTATAAATTGGTAAAATATTTTGGCACAAGTAATTATGAATTGCTAAAGTCAATTTTTGTATATGACGTATTTTATTAATACGTTGATTTTTAATGTGTTAAAAATACATAACAAATTTATGTCACATATGACATGTGACATATTGACAAAATTGACAAAAATAAAATGGGTACCATTTTATGGAGGTGCCGAAATAAGGGAGTAGTTTAGGCTAATATTGTGTTTGATTAAGTTAATGGAAAACACAATGATTACCTACTATCTAGCCATGCAACCCTATTGTTTATTGTAAAGAACAATCTATGCATGCATTGGCTCCCCTTTTGGCCTCTCTCCCACCCGGTTTTATGAAGAGGAAAACCACTTCTTTTTTCCTCTTAATTTTACCTAATATACAATAATGTAATTGTATTATTCATGACATACTTCACTCATCTAAAATAAGAGTTTTTAGAGAGATAAAAAGCTCCCATTTCTTCCTCCTCCAAAACCGAAATATTAAGTGATATATATAATATTTTGGGTCATTTTTCTATAAGATTAATATTGTACTAGTTCTTATAATATTAATTTTAATTAAGAGTAAGCTTTGGGTATAAATCCTTGGGAGAGATCCTATACTTGGATCTTTGTTCATCCAAAAGGAAAGCTCAAGAACAAAAGAAAAGGAGATTTCTTTTGTGCCCATTTGAACCGAAAATATAATGTAAGAATAATGTTTCTTCCTTATTTTGTTTTAATGTTTGCATGCATAAGATCAATCTTTAATTTTATGACAAATTAAATTAAAACATATATGAATATGTAAGTATATAGATCTACTTTTCTATCAGTATGAACCTTCATCTCGTATCATGAAAGATCATTTCCTTTTCTTATCGAATCACGAAAGATCGTTATTGATTATCTTGTCTTGCAGGCATGGGTGTACTCCTACTTTTCGAGCCTCGCGCCCAAGAGGACAGAGCCAGTGGATATAGCCTATCCCGTTGTGAGGGATTGGGTGATGTGTCGCACGAACATCCAGCGTTCGTTTCACGACGTCTGTCGACGGGACGTGAACGCTCTGCAGTTGGAGGGCGTGAGTACCTTTCGACTCACCTTTCTTTGTTTGCTTCTTCATTGGTTTCTTTTAGAACTGATCATAAGAATTACCTCTTGTTTGCTTTTCATAGTGGGTGCCCAGGCCTTGGGTGGACTACACTGGCGTCCCTCCTTTTGTGGCTGAGGTCCTTCGACCCAGGAGCTCGAGCCGATTGCTGCTGAGGACGTCGATAGGTCCCGTGTGGTACTTGGGCGAGCGTTTGACTCGACAATGCTCTCGTGATGTCTTGACGGTCCCCATCGATCCTCCTCGGACGATGTTCAGGGAGCCTTCCGATGCTGAGAGGGAGGCAGACTTGGCAGACGTCGGTGGCGACGCCCTCCTTCTTCCTAGTGAGGACTACTCGGCGTTCCTCTACCGGAGGTTGGCGTACTGGCCGGTTGTGGTAAGTGCTTTATTCTTCTTTCGATTGTCTTGAAAACATGATGAATGATCATCAATTAATGGAAACCATTTGAATTTTGCAGGAGGTTGAGGTGTCGGGCATCGAGCCCCCAGTGTACCCCGAGACCCTCGAGTACACTAATGCGACGGGGATGACGACGATCTCCGAGCTTCGCGACTTCGACGTGGCGGTGACAGATGCTGGCCTGGACGAGTGGCAGCATCTAATTCGGAGGGTATGTTCCCCAACTTGTTTAATTTTTGTATAAGAACACATTTGTTTAAACTTATCCAATCATTGAGAATCCTTGTTTATTGAAATGTAGGTTGCGCCATCCTGGTTCGTGGCTTTGTGGAGGGTAGCCAACAGGCTACGAGCTACTGCCATCGAGGCACTTGCAGGCGGTCGAGGACGTCAGGTATGAACCTTCCGTTTACTTCATTTTTGAATTTTCTACCTTTCTTTACGTTTGAAATGACTGACATGAGCCAATTCTTGTCGTTTGCAGAGGGAGCGTGATTTGGAGCGAGAGCTAGCCCAGTCCCGAGAGGAGACGGCTCGTCTGCTGAGGGAGCTAGAGGTCCGCGACGCCGAGATCGCTGCTCTCGAGGCGAGAGTTACCGAGTTGGGCGACGACCAGCAGTAGTTTGTTGCTTTTTTTGTTGTTTTTGTTGTTGGCTGTACTTTACACACTTTTGTACATTTTAGGACCTTCATTTTGCACTTTATACACTTTGTTTCGGGCTCGAGCCCCCAGTTTGGTGTACATATTCCTTTTTGGTTGTATATATGATGGCCTGAGCGCCTTTGCTACTGGGTTGTATGTTTGTATCTGCAGGTTAGCTTTGAACAGGTTTGGTAGATGACGGTTTATGCCGTCATGCTGCCGAAATCTACACAAAAATTGAACATAAAACACATATTTGTACATATGGCCTAAATTAGCGCAAGACAAAGACTCGAGAAAATGCAAAAAAATTATCGAAAATGACCGGACGGTAGGGAGGGTTACCCCCTAAAAAAAACTGAAAATAGAAACATATAAGTTTGAAATGAAACGGGAGTGAAATGATTCCCCAAAAAAGAAAAATTAAAAGAAATGGCTAAGTTTGAAAATGAATTATTAAATTGTTGAAATGATTTCCCCCAAAAAAAAAAATTTTAAAAAATGGATAAGTGTGCTGAAATGATGAGAATGCCGGTGTCGCCTCGAAATGCGTGCCCGTAGAATTAGAAAACTCGGAACATGGTAATTTGATGGAATTACCAAAAATAATAACCCGTATGAATAGGAAATTATGCTTTAAGGAATTAGGAAATATCCAACGCGGAAAATCACAGAAATACAGCTGAGGAAGAGGCGCAGCAGGAGCTGCGTCCCTTAGAAGAGGTGCATCAAGTGTTGCGCCCTTTCCTTAGTGTGTTTGTCTAAATACAGACGTCGATGGAGGTTTTATTCACATAATTCTTCCGTCTTTCTCCGTCTTATTACATAAAAACTCTCTAAGCATACATCATGAGTACTTTAGAAACCCGTCTCAAAGAATGGACAAACGAGTTTTCAAATGTGGAGAAACACGATATGGGTGCCTACAACTTTGGATCGATTTTGAGCTTGAAGCTAATTAAGGTCGTCAAACCGTTTTTGGATGCTTGTCTTGAGTATTAGGACCCGAACTATCACGTATTTGCCTTTCCTGGAGGCGATATCTGCCCATTCCCTGAAGAAATTGCTGCAATTGGTGGTTGGGACCCGGAATATTTACCTGCTATACCCTCTACTTCTCAAGGGTATAAGAACAAATTCAGGGATTTGCTTGGATTGACAAGAGCTGAGGTTGACCGTCTCGTGACCTCAAAAGGAGTCCGAATGCTAGATTTCATCGATCGATTCATAAATAGGGCAGATCCTACTATCTCCTATGTTGCGAGGCGGAGGGCATTCGGGTTTTGCCTATTGCATGTTTATGTCCTTCAAGGGCATGTTGATGAGGATATGAGAGGTGACCCTCGCTATTTGAGCCTAGTTGAGCAGATGGAGCTGCGCAGGAGCCCAGCTTGCCTATATTTAGGAGAGATCCTGTTGAGGTTAGATAACAGGAAAGCCAACCGCGAGGCGCGACCTTCCTTATTTGGGAAGTCCCATTATTTTGCAGGTAAAAGAACACAACTTTCCTTTTTCTCTTTTTTTTTTTCTTTTTTTTTTCGTTTTTCGTTTTTTTTTGTCTCGTTTTTTTTTTCGTTTTTTTTTATTCTAATACCTGCTTTTTGGTAGGTCTGGCTTATGGAGCGCTTGCGATTGATCGAGCCCCCAGTTAATGTTCCTGCTTATCATGCTCGCTCAATTGCAATGAGGACTAGGCTTTACATGGTGGACTTTACTCGAGTCTGCAACTACTGGGAGAACAACCCGAAGAGCGAGGATGGTCCCTTGATTAGATGGGTCGTACCATGGTGGCATCTCAAGTCTGTTACTGGAGTATCGTCCTTGGATCCTACCTGGTCGGTGTGCATTCCTGGCTTGGAATTCATGATATGCATCTTCCTAGAGAGGCTGATGAGGCAGGTTGGATTGAAGCAGACGATTCCGAAGCTTGATACTATTCCTCAGACTGCCATGTCGCTTACTACTGAGAGCCGAAGAGAGTGGGCCATCAAATGGGCTCAAAGAAACATGTGGTTCCTGAACTCTTCTGTTAGTGCACTATGGGTATCAGATTCCTACTTGCAGTGGAGGAAAGCTATTACTCCTGAGGAGCGAGAGAGACTAAGGAAACGCGAGCCTGTTGACTACAAGTTCGTGATGTAGAGAAGGAGAAAGAGAAGCACTTGACCGAGGGAGAGGAAGAAGCCGGATTTCGAGTTGTTCATCCATCGAAGAAACCGAAGACTTCTCTTGCCGTGGAAAAGGTGGTAGATAAAAATGGCAAGGCTAGACCACGAGAGAGACCGTTGGTGATTAGGTCTGAGATAGCGCAGGAGCGCCCGGCTCGTGGTCGAGACAAGAAATATGATAAAAATGACAAAGGCAAAGGGAAAATGGAAGAATTGCCTAAGTCTTTGATATTATTTATTATTATTATTATTATTATTATTATTATTATTATTATTATTATTATTATTATTATTATTATTATTATTATTATTATTATTATTTGTGATAAGATGGCGGGGTTTTTAGAATCCTAGCTTATTTATTTTAGCATTTATTTTTATTATGTAGCGTATTATTATTATTATTATGTAAAGAAATGAAATAAAAAGGTTGATTGGTTATGAAACCGTTGTGATTTTTCCATTATTATTCTTATCAAATTCCAAATGCACCTGCAAATGTCCTTCTATTTACATTTTAAAAAAAATAATAGTGGGTTGTATCATGTGAAGGATTGCCTACGTATTCATTTAAAAAAATGAAATCAAACCCTTGCGCGTAGTTCAAGTAAATGTAAAAGAATAATTGTTCTAAGCAAGAGCTTGAAATGAACTTGAAAATAAACATGAGCTTTACTTACTCTTAAAGTACAATTCAGTTTATTTGATGATATGAGGATGACGATCTGTCAAAATGCAAGAGCAAGGTGACATTAGCTTTATTTCAGCTGGCCAGGGGCCGTTTATATTCCGTGCCACAGGAGTGATACGTGAGGTTACGCGAGGCGCGTTTTGTTCATATTCTAGGCATAGTAACATTTCAATTGGTCGAGGTTTGTTGGGTTGGCAAATTCAGTCCCATCTAAGTCTGTGATCCTAACCGCACCCCCCGGGAGTATGGATTTGACCAGAAATGGTCCGGCCCAGTTGGGTTTAAACTTTCCTCGTGGATCGACAGGTAAAAGAGCTCTAACTGATTTGAGAACCAAGTCTCCTTCTTTGATGTTCCTTGGCTTAACCCTTTTGTTGAAGGCTCGTTTGATACGTGCCTGATATGTTTGCACATTATGTAATGCGCGCAATCTACGTTCATCTAGGAGGATGAGTTCTTCATATCTATCCCTCTTCCAATCGGCTTCTGGGATTTGACTTTCTAGTAAAATACGCAAGGACGGTATTTCGAGCTCGACTGGTTGCACGGCT
Source organism: Silene latifolia (assembly GCF_048544455.1). NCBI lineage: Eukaryota > Viridiplantae > Streptophyta > Magnoliopsida > Caryophyllales > Caryophyllaceae > Silene > Silene latifolia. Next base: position 103,172,234 of record NC_133536.1, on the reverse strand, counting down.
TCCATGCCGTAGGTCAAATAGAAAGGAGTTGCCCCAGTGGTCGTCCTAACGGATGTGCGATATCCCCACAAGGCAAATGGTATCTTGCTTAGCCAATCTCAATAATTGTCAATCATTTTCTTGAGGATTGTGACAACGTTTTTGTTTGCTGCCTCTACTGCACCATTAGTTTGTGGTCTATACGGCGAGGAATGGTGATGCTTGATCTTGTACTTGGCTAGCAGTTGCTCAGTCTCAGCCTGGAAATGTGACCCATTGTCACTGATGATCTCATGTGGGCAACCGTATCGACAGATGATATTGGTTTGTATGAATTTTGCCACGTTCTTGGCTGTGAGACTAGTGTAAGAAGCCGCTTCTACCCATTTGCTGAAATAGTCGATAGCCACTAGAATGAAACAGTGACCTCCTGTTCCGACTGGAGTGATCTTTCCGATGATGTCGATTCCCCAGGCAGAAAATGGCCAAGGAGATGTCATGGTGTAGAGTAATGAAGGAGGGACGTGTTGCACATTCCCGAAAATTTGGCAGTTATGACAACGTCTGACATATTTGATGCAATCGGATTCCATTGTGATCCAATAATACCCCAAACGCGTGATTTTCTTTGCCATCATTGGTCCACTCATGCGAGGGCCACATTCTCCATCATGGACTTCTTCCATCACTTTCCGTGCCTGTGAATGATCAAGGCAACGTAGGATTACACCAAGAGGTGTTCTTTTGTATAATTCTCCCTGCATGAAGACGTATTGGGAAGCTAATAAGCGTATAGCACGTTGTCCCCTCTTGTCCATATCCGGTGGATAGGTGCCGTTCAGTTTGAAGTTCAGGATCGCTTGGAACCAAGGTTCCTCTGGGTTTTCTTCTTCATCTGTGATTTGGTGCACATAAGCCGGTTCTGACCGTTGTTCGATGCATAAAGGCATTTCTACCATATTATCCGGCATATTAATCAAAGATGCAAGTTTTGCAAGAGCATCTGCAAATTGATTCTCTTCTCGAGGTAGATGTAGGTAGGTTACTTGATCGAAGAATTGAGCAACTTGGTCTATTCTGGCCTGATAAGGTGCTAGGCTTTCACTTCTAATTTTCCAAGATCCCGTAATTTGGTTGATGATTAAAAAAGAATCTCCATGTACCCGAAGATTTTTGATGCCTAAACCTACTGCTGCTTGTAGTCCAATGAGGCAAGCCTCATATTCTGCCGCATTATTTGTCACCTCGAAGTCGAGTTTGACAGAGAGTGGTGTATGCTCACCTTCAGGAGAAATGAGCAACACTCCTATTCCAAATCCTCTTAAGTTCGATGCTCCATCAAAGTAAAGGTCCCAGGAGTCTACATCTGTTTGGAGTATATCCTCATCCGGAAACGACCAGGTGTCTATTGCTTGTGCATCATTGATGGGATTTTCTGCGAAGAACTCGGCAACGGCGCGCCCTTTTATAACTTTCAGAGGTACATACTTGAGATCGAACTCTGAGAGCATCAAAGTCTATCTTGCTAGGCGTCCGTTGAGAACAGGTTTTTCGAAGAGGTATTTGACAGGATCCATTTTGGAGTATATTTTGACGGAGTAGCTAAGCATGTAATGGCGTAGCTTCTTCGTTGCCCACACAAGAGCGAGGCATGTCTTCTCGAGTGGTGTGTACTTGCACTCGTACTCCAAGAACTTCTTACTAAGGTAGTAGATAGCTCTTTCTTCTTTTCCTACGGTTTGGGGTAGCATAGCACCCATGGCTGTTTCAGTTACTGTGAGATATAATCCAAGAGGTTGATCTCGTTGGGGTGGCATGAGCACTGGTGGCTTGGTTAGTATCTCCTTGATTCGGTCGAACGCCTTTTGACAGTCATCATCCCACATGGTGTGATCCGTTTTCTTTTGCTTTTTGAAGATAGGTTCACAGATCATGGTGAGTTTCGATATGAATCGACTTATGTATTGCACCTTACCCAAGAATCCTCTAACTTCCTTCTCTGTTTGAGGTTGCGGCATTTCGATTAGAGCTTTGATCTTGGAAGGGTCTATTTCTATACCTCGTTGGCTAGCAACATACCCCAGGAATTTGCCGGATGTTACTCCAAATGCACATTTCTGTGGGTTGAGTCTCATGTTGTACTTTCGTAATCTGTAGAAGAATTTGAGAAGGTTCGCAATGTGCCCCTCTCAATCTTTGGACTTGACAATCATATCATCTACGTAGACCTCAACTTCTTTATGCATCATATCATGTAATAGTATAGTTGTGGTGCGTTGATATGTAGCTCTGACATTGATTAACCCAAACGGCATAACCGTGTAGCAATAGGTACCCCATTGAGTGATGAAGGCGGTCTTGTGCATGTCCTCTATGGCTATCTTGATTTGGTTATACCCTGCATATCCATCCATGAAGCATAGCAACGTGTGATCTGCCGTGTTATCCACCAATATGTCGATATGCGGTAGAGGAAAGTCATCCTTGGGACTTCCTTTTTTAAGTCTCTGAAATCAACACAAACACGGATTCTTTCATCCTTTTTGGGTACGGGTACTATGTTGGCCACCCCGTCTGAATACTTGGAAACTTTGATGAACCCGGCTTTGAATTGCTTATCGACTTCTTCTTTGATCTTAAGTGCCCACTCTGTCCTCATCCGACGAAGCTTCTATTTTACGGGTTTGAAACCTGGTTTGATTGGGATTCTGTGTCTGCGATATCCCTGTCGATCCCTGGCATATCTTTGTAGGACCAAGCAAAAACGTCTTTGAACTCATGTAGGAGGTCTACAAAGCTGGCCCTTTCGGCGGGGCTCAAGGTCGTCCCTATCCTAAGTTCTTGGGGTTCTAGTTCGGTTCCTACATTGATGGGTTCAGTGTTTTCTATAACTGGTCCCCCTTCCCCTCTTGTAGTATTTCTTTGGCTATGTAGGGAGGTATTTAGATTGAGTCTGGGTCTGGGTCATCCTCATTATCATCGTAAACAGAATTGCATTCAGAATAACACGAAGAGTAAGCAGAACCTGATTTATTCATATTAAAATTTGAGAAAAGTTGAAACAAAGAAGCCATCTGTTCGGTAGTCAGTGGCGGTAAAGGGACAGCCGTTGGGACATTTCCCGAACTATTGTTACTACTTGATGCTAAGCTAGGAGAAACAAGGGGAGTGGGAGTGACGACAGGAGGAGACTCTCTAGGGACTTCTCTAGACTCCGACTCTGACTCTGACTCGAATTCATCGTCTTCTGGTTCTCCTTTGAACATATCTCCTTCTCCAGTGGTGAGCTTGAAGAGTCTTCCTTGGTTGTTTGTCCACTTGATCGACTTTCTCCATCCTTTCTGTTGATTCGAACTGGTTTCTCTGATCAATGCGGTAGGGTTGAAGTGATCGTCTTGAAGTATCATGGTAATGATCTCATCCTACGCGGCTCTAACAAATCGATCTTCCCCAAATAGTAGGCTAACAGCTTGTTCGTCTAAGCAAGGTGCTTGACGAGTCTTGACGGTAGGAACCGTTTCTGGAGGAATGAAGTAGCAATCGTGAAAGATCTCGATTCCAGCTAACTTCCTTTCGAGATAGTGCCAAGGTTTGGGAAACCCGTGAAAGAGTTCTTGACTCCCCTCCCTAATGAAGTATCCATTTAGGGTAGGGAGGTAGAGTCGCATTTGGATTCCTACGTTCTTGCGATTTTGAAATTGAGTGAGCATTTCGAGGACCTCTTCTTTAGTGGGTTTGTACCCTAACCCGAGTGGTATTCTTTGTGAGTTGCCTTCTTTGTAGGGTGCGAAGGTGTTTCTTCGGATAGGATTCAAAGGCATTCCCGGGAAGTATCCCTGAGATTTGAGTATGTGGTTGACCACTAAATTAGAGTAGGGATTGAAGTACAAGGGTGCCAACTCGCTTTCTATGACGTTTATGCTATGGAAGCCCCCAAGTTCATATACTGGATCCGCGAGTACTTGGTTACTTGACCTCTTTTCTATTACAGCTTTGATGGGTGACGAAGTGATCGTCACCATTTTACCATCTAGTGGGATCTTGATCTTCTGGTGGAGGGTGGATGTTACCTCTTTGGAAGCGTGAATCTAAGGTCTTCCCAGAAGTATATTAAAGGATGCTTCAATGTCCCCTATTAGGAAGTTAACCTTTCGTTCAATCGGCCCCGTGGCTATGGTAAGGTTAACTAGTCCTACCACTTTTCGTCGTGTAGCATCATATGCGCGAACACCTTGGTTGGTAGGGGTCCAATCCGACTCTTTCATGCCTAATTTGTATGCCGTTTTCAAGGGTATGACGTTGACTGCCAAGCCATCATCTACCAAAGTCATTGGCACGTTCTTCTTCAAGCAAATGACAGTGATGTAAAGAGCCAAGTTGTGATTAGCGCCAAAAGGTGGTAAATCTTCATCCGAGAAAGTAATAGGGTTACTTAGCTTAGGTGACTCTTGGAAGACCAAGTTGACCACGTCATCGGGTGTGGAGTTATGCGCCACATTTAGTTTGGCCAAGGCTTGCAGTAAAGCTTGGCGATGTGGGAACGAGCTTGCAACTAGTTGCCAGACTGAAAGATCAGCCTTTGTCTTCTGTAGTTGCTTTAGTAAATGGTCAGTAGAGGTATCTTCGTTATCATTCGGCATGACAACGTTGGTATTGGTGATTAGACCATTTGCTATGTGACCGTTTTGAGAAACATTTTGGTATGGACGCCCTGAACGAGTAAGGTGGTCTACATCTTGGTCCTCACTATTTTGGACTATTTTCTCACTGACTTTAACTAGGTAGTGTTCGGTGAGGTATTCATCTTCATCATCGTCGGCCCATACTCCATTGACAGTAGCAAGTTCTCTCAATCTCATGATCTCGGCCTCCAATTGGATAATTTGGTCGATTAATTCATCAACCACGGCTACTACTTCTTGCATTGTAGCATTTTGAGAGAGACTTAGTGGCGCACGTTCTTTGGGTGTTGTATTTGGATCACGCAGGGTTGCCACTACGCTTTCTAATTCTGAGACTTACCTATTCACACTCTTTGCCCACGCGATAAGGTCGGTGATAGTAGGGGAAATGGTGGAGTAGTTCCTTTCTTCTTTTATTGCATAGATCTCATCTTCGACTGAAGAAATGAGGTGTGAACAATCTAAGGTAGATTCTTCACTTGTAATCATCAGAACTCCAAGAGCATTCTGAGTATTGTTAGGCTTACCTCCAGGCGGTATTGGTAGGCGACCGTCTTCAATCATGTCTTGAAGTACATGCTTTAGCTTGTAGCATTTTTCTGTATCATGTCCCTTACCTCTATGATATTCGCAATACGAATTCTCATCCCAGGATTTGGATTTCTTTTCTGGTTCAGGTGTAGGGCCTATGGGTTGAAGCTTATCCTGTTTCATTAATCTCTTCAGAGCATTGGAGTATGTATCCCCAATTTCTGTGAACTTTCTTTGTGGGATACTCTTCTTTGATGGTTCGAGAAGGTTAACCTCATCAGTCTTGCTAGTAGAGCCGTAAGAACGACTTGTTGAGCCTTGATATCCACGACCTACCGTTTTGGACAAGAGTCCTTTACGGATGTCATCTTCGATCCTTGTCCCTAGTACAGTTAAGTCTTTGAAGGTCTTAATGTTTTGGTACCTCAAATGATTTGCATAAATGGGCTTTAAGTTGTCCACGAATTTTTCCACGAGGGTAGCTTCATCTGGACGTTCGACAAGTTGGGTACTAGTCTTCCTCCACCTACTTAGGAAGTCGGTGAAGCCTTCTTTATCATTTTGGGTAAGAACCTATAAGGTACGCATATTGACTTGGATCTCGGCATTATCCGCATATTGCTTAGCAAACTCGATCGCGGCATCATCCCAGGTGGCAATCTTCTTGTGCTCTAGAGAATAAAACCATTGTTTCGGGATGGTGTCAAGAGATGAAGGAAAGATCCTTAAGAACATCTCGGGTTTAATGCCTTTGATAGACATGTAATCCTTAAAAGCACGGATATGGTTCAAAGGGTTTTCATGCCCCTTGAATTTCGGGATATCCGTCATGTTGAAGTTGGTTGGCAATTTGGAACTCACGGCCTCATACTTGCGATTGTTTTCCCTATAGATATCATCCCCTTTGAGGTACATCAGTTGTTCCTCTAAGTATTGGAGACATTTCTCAGCTGCAGTCGGATCTACGGGAGGGTTGACCTCTTGTGCTCCCACAAAAGGTGGAGGATTTTCATTCGCGAAGTCATTCACAAAATCATGAAGTATTTCATTTTCTGCAGGAGGCAACCTAGTTTCTACGGCAATAATTCGGCCCTCGATCGTGTTGAGGCGATTATTCACTAGGTCTTGGCTAGTTTGGAGACGAGCGAGCGCGGCTAGGATTAGATCATTACCATTCGGTGGTTGTCCATTGACACTTGCGTGACTAGTTCTGGGCATCTTGAAAACTGGATAAGAGATCGACGACGAATCAAAACACGATCGGCCATTCTAGCACAGTTACTCAAAAAAAAAGGTTTGACTTGTGAAGTGGGAGTGTGCCACTTGTGTCAAGTGAGGTTTGAAGAAATGACAATGTTTGGAAATGTTGGTCCTATTCAACTATAGTGTAGTTGTAGGAGTGGACTCAAAGTGAGGTTTTGAAATGGGCTTCGAAGCCCGAATTTTGACTCGACAATTGGACAGAGTTTTGACTAGTTTTGCGCTAATATTGGCCTATTTCGAAAATCCTACATTTTGAAAGAGGTTTTGATTTTTTACAAAATTCGTCATGGTTTTATTTAGAAAATGATGATCACATATAGTACCAGCATTTATACAGGCATTATAACGGGATGCTGAGTGCATTTAAAAGGGTTTTGGTTTAAAGGGTGGGTTGCCATACCGAACAATCAAACCCGGGGTCTGTGGAGAGGCTCGTTCCAAACAGGAGTAAGGCCGATTCCTAGTTCATTTCCTCGAGTAGTGAAAGTCCTTGATACAAACAAGAGTTAGCACCATGGTATGGTTGACGTCAATCGCTATCCATCCTTAGGCCCAAATAAGAATTTGGACCGTCTAGACGGGACGATTGGTCGAATGGGTTGGGTTGGGCCTTAAGAAGGCCGAATAACAGGTCTAGGAAGACCGAGTTATGAAAACCGACAACTGTCTTGTACAAACTATTCCCTAACCTTGTTCAAGTTTCACCCTAGCTAAACATAAGTGTATTAATCCCCATCGGAGTCGCCAAACTGTGGACGCGGGCCCACGGGGGTCGCTCGGGTAGAAAGCGAGCAAGCTTTTCAACTGTGGAGTCGCCACCAATTTATTGTGGAAAATTGAAAATCGTTCGAATACTTCGCGTCATGTCAAGACACAAAGTAATGACATAGACACTAAGAACTCGTTACCCTTAGCCTTCTATGTCTAGAATGACTCTCGTGGATGCCAATGAAGACGGATATTCACAGAGATCTGGACTAAGAGGTGAGGGTACGTATTAGGAAGCTCTTTTGATCGAACACCTAATCCCGCTCGCCGCGATAGCGGCCTCTACTAATGATTAGGGGAAATCGTCTATACTCGATATGTTGAAGGTTATATGCATGCAATGCAACATCCATTAGATTAATCCTAGCATGTGAGAATTAACTAAGTCGGTTAACACGTAATTTAGCATACATTAATGTCGAGGTAGAAATTTAAATTGATTGCATGTGAGAGCAAGTAATAAATCATACAATACGGTAATTAAATAAACAACGATAATTAAAATTACAATAATTACAATGGATTAATTGATTTACGTCGAAAATACATTTAAAACGGATATTTTCAAAAATAAAGAATAAACAAATTAACGAACAAATTATTAGTGAATACGAATAATAGTTAATTAATACGTAAGCTAAACTAGGTCAAGGCAGAAACGGGAGTTCAGAGACAGAACTCAACCCGGAACAGGCGTAACAGAGCTGCGTCCTTTGGAAGAGGCGCAGCAAACGCTGCGTCTGTTCCTGAGTTCAGTTCTGGCTGTGAAGCCGGAATTGCGTGTTGTTAATAATCATTGGTGATTTAAGGTTTGAATATGGACATTTGACTCGGATAGAAGTGATTTAACATATTATTTACATATAATTGGGTCATAAAAACAATAAAACATGAATAAAATTAATTAGGACAAATCAATAAAAAGATTAATTACGGGATTAATGATACAAATCAACAAACTAATCAGATTAATTAGGTTATTAGTGACGAACTAATGATGGTAATGATAATAAACAGATGAAAATATACCAACGATGGATTTCAGAGACTTGATATTGATGAATCAAACCTCTAAAAACCCAAATTGATTTTAATGACGAAAACCCGCAAATATGAATTATAAGGGATTTAAGTCGGAATTTAAAAGATGAATTAAATATTAATGATTTACATGTTAAAGATATTATACTAGAATTATCGTGTCAATGAAACATGAACAATTGAAAACAAAACAAAACAGACGAACAAAAGACGAAGGAAGAAGAAATGAAGCAGGAACTGCGGCAGCCTCAGGAAGAGGCGCAGCAGTTGCTGCGTCCTTTCTCGACGTTTGTCTCCTGTTAATCCGTAAAAAGGGTTTAAAACAAGGTTTTATAAATCGGTTTTGAATGTGTTTTCGACGTAAACCTTACAATAATGATTACAAAAATAAAGTACAATAATAAAATAAGGGATTTACACCCTCAGACTTACATGTTTGACGAAACGAGATTAACTAAGTTAACGTTTAGTGATGCTCGACTCGAATGTACGACGAAAGTGCCCTCTAAGAGGAAATTAAACAAGATTGATTAAGTTGATTGATGTGGAGTTGGTCAAATTGGTCGATCATGCAAAACGAGGTTGGTACTCAGAAGGATCCGAGCTTACGTGGTCGAAAGTTCAAGCACGTAGACGTTAAAAAGCAAGAGCGTGGTCTAGAATGCAAAGGGAGAAGAGAAGGGCGGACACTCGCGTGAGAAATATGAGGATCGAAGGTCTCTATTTATACTAATCACGGAATTAGGGTTTCGGAGAAACTTTGGAAGTGAATCTCGAAAAGATTTGAAAATACGCAGAAAGGAACTGGGGAAGAGGCGCAGCAGCCACTGCGTCTCTTGGAAGAGGCGCAACACCTGCTGCGTCCTTTCCCAAGTGGTTTCCTCCTGCGGAAGAAAGATTTCCGCGTTTCTATTATGGAATTGCGGTTTGATCTCAATTTCCTTAATATTTTATATAATATTTCCGGGATATAATTTGCCAAAGAGTTTAAAAGGTTGAAAATATGGAATAGAAATATCCGGAACATTTCAGAATATTCTGACTCGGCATTTTAAACGGTTATTAGAAAATGAAGACGTTTTTTGACCCGGACTCCAAATGTACTCTAATTACTGTCAAAACGATCGTATCGGCGCGTAGATGACGACTATGAGGTAGACACAAGTGTTTGAACTATCACTTGACGATAAACTTACGAACTGTCATAAATCGTTCCGCGTACCAAACATGTGGCCCAATCATCACTGGGTGGCTTGCGGGAGGTGCAGAAATGAGGTATCTACAGTAGGTAGTAACATGTGGTTAGGGATAGTGGTTTTACAAGTATCGAGTCGCTTTTGTTCACTTTCTTGATGTTTAAGTTGTTTGAAAGAGAAAATCAAATATTTATGTTGTTCGATTATAGAGAGGTTGTCTTTAAACTGTTATAACTTGAGATGTATATATGATTTTGATGTGATTCTAATTGGAGGTGATATCGCGTTCTTTTACGATTCTAACGATAGGTCACACGCCCAAAATGACCAAGACATGGTGCAAGTTTTGTGAGACGTGGTGAGTGATAAAATTGCGAATTTGAGTAATGTAAAGGTAAGTGTATATGAGCAAGGAGTGATGTAAGTGTAAGGAACGTGAGAATGAAAAAATGGAAAGGAAGGATGTGAATGGTAGCAACTAGAGGTGTGTAAGGAATTATGGAGGGAGATGGTTAGATTGTGTTGGTTAAGAATATATGTAATGATAGGTCGTTGTAGAGGGATGGAGAATAGTGGTATATAGTGAACTTAGATGGAGACATGTAGCGACGTGAATTTGTAGATAGTGAGTGAGTTTGGGAGATTTGGTTTATTAAGAGGTAAAACTAGTGCGTGCTTTTTTTTTGGGCAATAGACGGTATGAAATGAGTTTTGGTTAAAAAAAAAAAGAAAAAGAAAAAAAAATTGAGATGGAGTGGACTGACTGTGTGGATTGATTGGTGATAAGTGTGAGTGATAGCATGATAAGAAAAGATCCATGGTAAGAAAGAGTGAGATGGTACTGATATGAAATAATGAGATTTGAGTTTTGGAGCAATGAGACGGTGACCGGAGCACTAAAGAGTAAGGTAGAAGGAATAAGGAGTTGAATTATTAATTGGTATTATCGAGTGAAAAGAGGAAAGAAGGATGTAAGTAAGCTGGGAGAACATCGGCCAGAGTTAAGAAACATGAAGGTAAGGAAACATGGAAATGTGTGATAGTATCATGAGAGGGTGTGAGTTAGTGGTTAGATAGGAGTTTCAGGTCAACATGTTAGCCATGAGTTTTGAAGAATTAAGGGGAGTAAAGGTCGGAAGGGTATTTGCACGATACGAGATTTTTGTGGAGAGTTGGGTGATGATATAATTAAGGATATAATTGGGAAGAATGTTGAGGTAAATTTTGTTGGTGGATTTAATGCTCATTATTTGGGATGCTAACCGAAGGTGGGAAAGGAACCGTGATATTTAGAGATGAATGTAAGAGGTTTTATATACGAAACAATGGTCGTGTTGAGATGTTGTCACTAGTGGTTAAGAGGTTGATTTTGTAAAGACCGGATCGATATGTATGGTTATGAGGGAGTATAAGATGTGATTATAGGAGGCGGTTGCTAGTAGTTGAGTATTAATGGTATGGTTACATATGGCAGGAGGTGATGGTTATGCGAATGGGAGAATATGTTATGAGGGGCATACGAGTTAAGCTCGGGCGAGAGGTAACCTTTATCGGGTGGTAACTTACGTGATCAGGATTGATTAGTTGGATGTCATTACGGGCCTAATATGTATATAAATATTAGTGTGAGGTTCTCACCTTACGAGAAGTGGTATGGTGTGATAGTTATAAAGTTGTTATCTGAATGTTCTGTAATATATGTTGGATACGGTAACCTAATGGAATGATGTTTAAAAGTGATAGTTTGGGTGATCTGGCATGGCTAGTTATACTTGTATCTGTGTTCATGATATATGTTTATTCCGTGAATAGGTATGGATGATATTCATGAGGTTCTTATCTGTTTAATCCGTGTGATATGTTGTGTTGTAATCTAGTAAAGCTGTTTTAAAGAAGTTTTCTTGTCAAGGATATTGTACCGAGTCAATGTTTTTGTGATTGTATAAGTTATGATGACTATCGATGTGGCTGTTGTGCCTCAGGTGGTGATCCGGGCATGGTACTTCGTGTTGTGAGGCGGGTATTTTCACGTTGCGGTGCGACTGTTGGTGGCGGTGTCACGATGCCGTCATCGGTTGTGGTGGAGTAGGAGGGATGATTACGGTACGAATTTTCCAAAGTACATACCAGTTATACATAGATTGTTGTGTGTTTAATGTTGTTTCCTGCGAGTTTTGGTTTGGGTAGATAGACGGTTATTTTGTTTATTGATGTTTCTTACCAGTTTCAGCTTGGGAGTGAGGGTAGAGTATGATATAGAAGAGAGTTGTGTATGTTTCTGTTGTCGTCATGGTATAGCGATATTCTGTTGATGGGACACAGTTGTGAGAGGTTGTTACAATAATTTTAATCTTGTTTTAGATGAGGCATTGGTAGACATGGTAATGGCAAGTGAATTGTGGAACAAGTGTTGTACTGATCTGGAAGTTGCAGATAGTTCATAATCTTTTATTGAGACAGTAAGTATAGGGTGTTGGGAATTAGTTTCATGTTAAGTTATGGATGAGTTTTGCGGTAATAAAAGAAAAGAACTTGAGGATCTAGTGTGAGTGTGTGTAATAATTGTGGATCGTGAGTTATGAGTATGGAGATAGGTGCATGTATAGAGGACTATGTCATTTTGGCGGTAATAGGGAACAATTGAAGTTTGGGTTAAGCTAAAGATTTTGTGGTATAGGTTAGGTGGTGTGCTGAGTGAATTGAGGTATGAGAACTGTTTAAGTAAGAGAGCCTTGGATATAGGAATGGTGAGTGTTTAGATTATAGGCGGTTATCTTTGACATGCGGTGGCGATGAGGATAATGAGAAGATATAGCTAAGGATTTAGTACTAGTGAGTTACGAGGACGTAACATTTATCTTAAGAGGAGTAGGATGCGGCAAAGAGAGTTTAATGGTTGTAGATGTTGTAGTAGATTTGGAAGTTTGAGTCTTGGTGGAGAATAAAGGATGGATTTGTATTGTGGTTGATATTGTTAAAAGGTCATGGTTGTGCTTGTAGTAGTTCGATGTTTAGGAATGGGAGAATACTTTGATAGAGTTGACAGTTAGATGATGATGTTTATGAGTTCGATGGTGCTGACAGTTGGATGATGATGTTTATGAGCGTGAGTAAACTTCGAGGATGAAGTTCCTTTTAAGGGTGGTAGAATGTAACATTCCGTTTGATGTTTATGACTGTCTTGATATTGGATTCGCTAGTGGATAATGTGTTAGTGAGACGGAGCTAGCGGCGTTGGTGGAAGGTATTCGATAGTGTATGAAGTTAATGTAGAGAGGCTATAATGTATTTGATATGATATCGTGAGCCATTTTGTGGAGGTAGGTTGTTTTGAGTTGGTATAAGTTGTGGTTGGGGTTTTGTTTTGAGTCTTTGTTGCGTTGTTGCGTCATGGTCGAGTAGGTATGTCTTTTTTTTGTCTATGGGTTGAACTTCGGGGACGAAGTTCTTTTTAAGGAGGGAAGACTGTAATACTACGGTTTTCTATGTCTATGGGTACTCTATCGAGTAGGGCTTACTCTGTCGAGTAAGTAGCTTTTGACGCAAAACAGTAGTCTGCCTGTAGGGTACTCGATCGAGTAAGTTGGGGACTCGATCGAGTAAGAGGCACTCGATCGAGTAAGTCACTTACTCGATCGAGTAGGTGTATTTTACGGGTTTTTTTGGACGGGTTTTGTTAATAACGCGAGATTAATATAAAAGCTTCCGTCATTATTTTCTTAAACACTTTTCAACATTCTAAACCTTTCAAGAGAAGAGTAGAAGTTACGTACATTGCATCTCTCGCGTTATTGGCAAATCCCAAAGCTAGGTTCATCGGATCATCTCGTTCTTTACGCCGTTGTGATCATCGTGTCAAGGGTAAGTTCCTTGTATAATTTTTATAGCGCTTGGTTGAGTTTCTTTGAAACCCTAATTGGGTAATGTTGGGGGTTTTTGGGTGTTTTGTGTAGTGTTGGTATTAATTGTATGTATACATGTTATAGGAGGAGGATTCGTAGAGGTGAAATTATGTTAGCTGCTAGATCGTCTGTGGTGATTGCTTTTCCAGGTAGGGTTTCCCTACTCAGTATTGGTTACATAGTGTTGTTGGTGATTGTTATTGTTGTTGATTAATTATCGTATTGGAATTGGTTTTTGGTAATTGTTGATTGTGTAAGGTGATTGTTGTATAACTGTCTGTGATCTTCGGGGTGCGTCCCTGGCTGAGTGGAGTCACTTGCAGGAGTGGCTTCACGCCCTTGATTCGCCTTCTATGGAACCCACCACAGAAGGGATGTGCACATTAATGAACATGGGTTTATCGCTCGATGGAGATGAGCGGGGCTTAGGTGGGAACGGCTGCGGTCCCCCACTGGCGGTGTGGAGTACTTGTTGCGATGGGTACTCTGGCAGGACTACACACTTCAGTGTGTAGTCAGGTTTGTGGAGATGAGATGGAGTTGTGGTGATTGGGTTGTGCTGTTTGAGTTGTTTGTAGTATTGTTTCTTTGCAGCTGTTTGTTTTATGTAATCAGTACTGACCCCGTTTAAATGTTTTAAAAACTGTGGTGATCCATTCGGGGATGGTGAGCAGTTATTGAGCAGGTGTGATTGATGCGCATGGGATAGCTGGGTTGAGTCATCACGAGCTGTATTAGAAGTCTTCCGCTGTGTCGAACAATCTTCATTTTGTTTAGTTGGTTTAACATTTTGAGAACAATTGTATTTGTTTTAGCAGTTTTGGATTTGGTTTGTATCGCTTTAAACTTTATTATTAAAGTACGTTTCTTTATGGTCTATTTAATTATCATTGCCTCGGGTAACCGAGATGATAGCACTTTCATGCCTTAAGTGGTCCTGGTAAGGCACTTGGAGTATGGGGGTGTTACATCAAGACTCATCTCAGTAGCTTGGATGTATGTAGCTGATCTCTTTGGCGGCATTTTGAGCTGATATAACCAAGAAAACGTAAGCACATAGCCTACGACTCAAAATAAACCAATCACCCACCAAAGAAGCACTCGGCCGAGTATAGGGAAGTACTAGGTCGAGTACTGAGACTACTCGGCCGAGTATCCTACTCCAGTAGCCGATCTCCAAATCACATAAAACATACTCGGTCGAGTACACGAGGTACTCGGTCGAGTATGCCTCACTCGGTCGAGTGCCTCTCTTACTCGGCCGACTGATCAAAACCAGTAGCTACTGTTTTAAACACACGAATCCACACTCGGTCGAATGCTTGGTTACTCGGCCGAATATCCCCTACTCGATCGAGTACCCGCCCTGCTCGGCCGAATCATGCCAAAACGAGCTACCCTTCGACTGAAAAACCTATATAACCATACATATACCATCCCTAAACATGTTACTACCATTTGAAAACCAAGTAGTAACATCCAATCATGCTTCATATACCATTATGTTCAATATATATGCAACCATATACTTCATTTCATCCAACAACTTCATAAGAAACATATAAAACGCACATGACGAATTCCCAAGACACCCCCATGGTGATCGGATCAAAGTTGTAAGGGCCTAAATACGACTTTGGGACGTCTCCCAAGCCTTTGCGATAGCTCCAAACAACTCCTGCCCGGATTCATTTTAATTAGACTCCCTATGTTCATTTGGTTCATTGGTTTTAGGTTCCAAAATCGTCACTCTGATACCACTTTGTAACACCCCCATATACCAATGTGCCTTACCAAGGACCACCCTAACATATGACGATGCTACCATCTCGGTTGCCCGAAGTAAATATATCAAAAGTGACCATCCAAGAGCAATTATTAAAGTATAACGTTAAATGAATACATCGTCTTAAAACTGAAAACCAAAGTAATAAGAATATAAATCCAATACAACAAAACCAAGTATCTAAAACTCGTGACATCGGAAGCTAAGACTCTAGGTGATGACATCCCCTCCTCGTCCCTGCAGCTAATATGAACCATCACCTGTCACAATCTGCTCACCATCTCCGAATGGATCACCACAATTTTATAAAACAACGGGGTCAGTTCACTGAATAATCAAGATAAGACAATACAAAGAATTAAACAACCAATGCAATCCAATCCAACTGTATAACCACTCTCCCAACTCCAATAGTATCCAATAACTGACTACACATCTAAGTGTGTAGCCCTGCCAAATTACCCATCGCAACAAGTAATCCTTACCACTAGTAGGGGACCGCAACCTTACCCACCTAAGCCCCGCTCATCGCAACGAGCAATAACCCATGTCCATTAATGTGCACATCCCCCTTTGTGACGGGAACCACAAGGGGCGAATCAAGGGCGTAAAGCCATTCCCGAATGATGACTCCACTCAGCCGAGGACGTACCTCGCAAACATAGACAAACAACAACCAATCCAACAACCAAGAAAGGCAATTTCAATAATGATACTAATCATGCCAATACAACAATTAAATTGTCTTAAATCAATTAACAGGCAACTGAGTAGGGAAACCCTACCTTATCACTGATCCGAATCACAAGTACACAGCGGAAGCTAGAAACGTTCCTCTACGAATCCTTCACCTAACAACAATCAGAACAATTCTAAACACAAACATGTCAATCAACCCTTTTTTTCCCAAATCCAATCACTAGGTCAAAACCCTAAAAGACAATTCTAAACAAAAGATACAAAACTAGTGACTAACCGACGAAACTGACGCAAAAGAGATGAACGAAAGACTCACGAACGGTCAATTGCCTTGAGAGTGATTAAGAATGATTAGAGGAGTGAAGAACGGAATTAGGTTTTGGTAAAATGAATAGAAACTGTTAAACACGATTTTTATAATCTTTAATCATCCTTAATCAAACCGCGGAAATTAATCCCGTCAGACCGGTTACTCAGTCGAGTACCAAGAGTACTCGACCGAGTACCCCTTACTCGGCCGAGTATTACTACTCGGCCGAGTATTACACTACTCGGCCGAGTGTTCCTGGGCAGTAGCCTGACCAAAAAACACATGACACCTTACTCGCCCGAGTTAGCCATATTCGGCCGAGTAAGCTAGACTCAGAAAATCGTGGTATTACATGGCGAGTGTTGGCGGAACCTACAAGATTATGGTCTCGAGTTCTTAGAGTAAAATACTGTCACAACCACTGTAATATTGTCATATTCCAACCTAAAATAAATATGTCTAATGTTTGGGCCGGGATTTCTTCTCAAGCTACAAGTCTACAACTATAGTTAGAGGGACAGCGAATGCCGTAGGTAATGGAAGACGAACTCTGTTTTGGGAGCACGCTTGGGTAGATGGGTTATTCCTTTACGACAATATTATTGCACCTATACCCGAGGATATTATTTGAGACTCGGTTAGTTATATATGGTGTTAAGGGTATGGATGGAAATGGGATATGTTCGCTAATTACATAGCGCAAAATATACTTCAGAAAATTGCATCGATTTCGCTTGTGAATGACCCATATTTAGAGGACTCACTATACTGGCAAGGAACATCATCTAGGAAATTCACTATAAAGTCAGCATTAGGTTATTTAAAAGGGTTTGATACAACCGCAGCCTCCAAGGATCCGACTTGGCGTACTATATGGTTTCTTCCAGTTCAGCAACGGGTACGTATGTTTTTATGGCTGGCAGCACATGGTCGTCTTATGGTAAATGTTAATCGAGTACATCTTAATATGGGAGACAACCCAATATGTCCTCGCTGCCATGAAGAAGAATAGACAACCGAGCATCTCCTCCGGCGTTCTTGCTACGTCTCAAGGCAAATTTGGGACCTTGTTGGTATTGATGAGTCCAATCCAGACTTCTACAACTCGCCCTTCTCTACGTGGTTTTCCAATAGTGCTTGTAATACTCCGTATTTATAAGTCTTGGGGTACTCTATCGAGTAGGCCTTACTCTGTCGAGTAAGGGTAAGTTGTGTTTTAGAAAAAGTTTCTGACCTGTTGGGTACTCGATCGAGTAGCTGGGGTACTCGATCGAGTAAGGGGGTACTTGATCGAGTACCTTGGGTACTCGATCGAGTGTCCGGTTTACGGGGAGTTTTTCGCGGGTTTTGTTAATTATGCGATTAGGGTATTTAAACATAATCGTCGTTGTTTTAATTCACTTTTACCAAAACCTAAAACCTGTTTAAGAGAGAAAGCAGTCAGTCATCTTCCTTATCGCATCCGTAACAATTCCCGGAGTTCAGACGGTCAGTTCGTATCGTAGTTCGTGTCGTTGGATTCCTTGCGTCGAGGGTAAGCTTTTAATATAATTTATATAATATTTTGCTAGGTTTGGTCAAACCCTAATTTAGGGATTTGGGGGTTTTATGAGTAGTATGTGATGTGTAGTCTTTATGTGATATGTGTTAGGAGGAGGATTCGTAGAAGAGGCGTTTTGATACAGCTGTAGATACCGTCTGCTTGTTGTGCTTTCCAGGTAGGATTTCCTACTCAGTATTAGTCCCATAATGGGATATTGGTGATGTGGCTGTAGTTAGTTGTTTGATATGATGATTGTGATTGTGATTGTGATTGTGATTGGTTGTCTATGGTTCTCGAGATGCGTTCTCGGCTGAGTGGGGTCACTTGCGGGAGTGACTTCACGCCCTAGTTTCGCCCTTCGTGGAACCCGCCACGGAAGGGGATGTGCACATTAATGGACAGGGTTATCGCTCGGTATGATGAGCGGGGCTTAGGTGGGAATGGCAACGGTCCCCCACTGGCAGGGCTGGTCCAGTGGACAGTCAGTATTGAGATGATGGGAATTGGTTGGTGGTGTGTGTGTGTGTGTGTGTGTGACAGTTCAACTGTCTGTTTATCTTTTTATTGTTATCTATATTGATTGTGTGATTAGTACTGACCCCGTTTAAATGTTTTAAAAACTGTGGTGATCCATTCGTGGTTGGTGAGCAGTTGCTTGACAGGTATATCTTGGATACGCGTGGGATCTAGCTGGGGATGGAGTCATCACATATCAGAGTCTTTAGTCTTCCGCTGTGTTTGTTAAGGCAGTTCCATTCAGTTGGTTTATAGTTTGAGAACAGTTGTATTTTGCTTACAGTTGGTTTGTTATGTAATCACTTAAAGTTATTTAATAAAGTATGTTTCTTTATTGTCTTATGATTATCATTGCCTCGGGTAACCGAGATGGTAGTATCCTTATACCTGAGTGGTCCTGGTAAGGCACTTGGAGTATGGGGGTGTTACAAATGGTATCAGAGCCAGGTTCCTGAAACCTGTAACCAATGAATCTAATGAATCTAGGGAGTCAATTAAAATGAACCCGGGTAAAGGTTGTAGGAGCTAATGCAAAGACTTGGGAGACGTCCTAAAGTCGCGAACTCGCCCTACAATTTTGAACCGGTCACCATGGGATATGTGTCGGGATCGTTATGTGCTTATTGTGTGCTGTGTGTATTTATGTAGTAGTATGTTGTATGAATTGATGGATGAAAGATGATAATGACGTGAATTGTATGTTGGTTGATTGTAAAGCATGAAAGTATAATTATTGATACATGTAATTTGACATGTTATAATTACGTAAGGAAAAGTGTTTTGTCTATATATATATATAAAGCGATGTGTAAGTATACATGTTGTTGTTGTCGTGTTGAGTAAAAGTACAGAAGGTTAGGAGTATGAATTGAACATGTGCTGGGTGAATATGTTGAACGTATATGGTGGGTAAATATGTGGTATGATGGATGAATTAGTGGAAAAAGATGAATCATCGTGGTATGATAACATGGTTCCGGATTAAGCAAGTTATATAATGGAAGTTATTTTATAGTGTTGTTATGTTAGTAACATGGAATAGGATTTGTAATGTATGAGTATGATTTGTCTTACGAAAGGCTATAGAATAAAAGCATGTGGGTAGTGCATGTTGAATGTTGTTGCTTTGTTTTCGAAAATAATAATATGTGATTGGGGCTACTGGTTTCATGAGTATTGGGTTGTTTTCGTTTAACTTGGTTGTTGTTTAAGTTGTTTGGAAGTAAAAATCAAATAATTATGTCGTCTGATTACAGCAAAGTTGTATTTAAACTGTTATAACTTGAGATGCATAAATGATTTTGATGTGATTCCAATTGGAGGTGATAGCTTGTCCTTTTACGATTCTAACGATAGGTCACACGACCAAATCGACCCAGAAATGAGTGAGTTATGACTGCTTTTACTAAAAACTGGACAAAGTCTTGAGAATTGGGGTACTCGATCGAGTATCCTTGGTACTCGATCGAGTAAGGGGGCACTCGATCGAGTACCTTAGTTACTCGATCGAGTAGCCCTGGTGATTTGTTTTACGTGCTTCTGATCTTGACCTACTCGATCGAGTAAGTCCCTTACTCGATCGAGTGGCCTGTACTCGATCTAGTGACCCTTGTTTTGGGTCATATGCTTATCTTTTGACTTCGTTGCATATTATGTTTAATTCAAAGTTATTATTTTGCTTCTTTATGCATTGTTTTACATGTATGTTGGTCTTGACGCGTAAGTTACCCAATCTTGTGGTGTAGTGAGTGGCACCTGTGGTGAGTATGAGTTCGGTGGGAGGACATGAGTTATACGTGGTTGTAATAGATAGTGGAAAAAGAAAAGGAAGATTGTTATGGCTTAATTGAGACATAGAGCATGTTTTCTGAGATGAAATGAGATGAGTGATATGAGTGTGTGTTGAGTAACGTAAAAGTAAGTGAATGTGGGCAATGGATGATGTGAGTCTAAGGAACGTGAGAATGAAAGGATTGAGAGTAAGGATATGGATAGTGACAACTTGAGATGTGTAAAGAATTATGGAAAGAGGTAGTTAAGAGCCGTGTGGGTTAAGAATATACATAATGAAAGTTCGTTTTAAAGGGGTTGAGAAGAGTGGTATATAGTGAGCTTTGTGGAGACATGTCGTGGGGTGGAGATTTGGCTTTTTAAGAGATGAAACTATTGTGGGTTTTCCTTGGGCAATTGGCGGTATGAAAGGAATTTTGATTTCTAGAGATGTAAGAAGGAGATGCAATTGTTGAACAAGAACGTTGATTCTATGGATGTATTAGTGGCAAGGGTGATTGATGACATAATAAGAGAATATTTGTGGTAAGAAAGAGGGAGATGATATCGATATAAAATAATGGGATTTGAGTTTTGGAGCGATGAGAAGGTAATTGGTGCACTAAAGGGTTAGATAGAAGTAATAAGGAGTTGGACTATTAAATTGGTATTATTGAGTGTAAAGAGAAAAGAAGGATAAAAGTAAGCTGAGGAAAATGTTCACCGGAGTTATGTGATATAAAGGTAAGGAATCATCGAAATGTGTGATAGTATCACGAGGATGTTAGCTGAAGGTTATATAGGAGTTTCAGGACAACATGATTGATAATGAGTTTCGAGGAATTAAGGGAATAAGAAGTTGGTGGAGTATTGGCACGATACGAGATATTTGGTGGAGAGTTGGATGACAATACAAATAAGATAGTATTGGGAATAATGTTGAGGTAATTTTGTGGATGGGTTTGCTGTTCGTTATTTGGAATGTTAACCAAAAATAGGAAAAAAAAAACCATGTTATTTTGATATGAGTGTAAGAGGTTTGATTTACGAGCAGTGGTGGCATTGTGGTGTTATCACTAGTGGTTAAGAGTGATGGTATATTAGAAAAGTGGCAATTCTAAAGAGGCTGATTTTGTAAAGACTGAATTGATAAAAGTATGGTTGTCAGGAAGTATAAGACATAGTCTTAGGAGGTGGTTTCTCATAATGAGTGTTAGCTGTATGGTTATGTATGGCAGAAGGTGCTGGTGATGCGAATGGAAGAATGTGATGAGGGGCATGCGAGTTAAGCTCGGACAACAGGTAACCCTTGTTGAGTGGTAACTTACGTGGTCAGGATTGACTAGTTGGTTGTGATTACGGGTCTATGATATGTGTAAATATTTGTGTGAGGTTCTGACCTCACAAGAAGTGGTATGGTGTGATAATTATAAAGCTGTTTTATGAATGTTCTGTAATATATATGTTGGACACGGTAGTTTAATTGAATGATATCCAAAAAGGTAATAATTTGATTAATTTGACATGGCTAGTTATAATTTTATGTGTATTAATAACACATGTGTATTCCGTGAAATGGTAGAGATGATGTTCATGAGATGCTTATCTGTTTATTCATATAATATGTTGCGTTGTGATTGCGTAAAGTGGATTTGAGTAAGTTTTCTTGTCCGAAAGGTTATTTCCGAGTCAGTATTTATGGAATTATATGTAGTTGTGATGCCTATCGATGTGGTTGTGGTGCCTCGGGTGGTGATCCGGGCTCGATATTTAGTGTTGTGATGCGGGTATTTTCGCACTACGGTGTGGCTGTTGGTGGCGGTGTTGTGATGCCGTCACCGGTTGTGGTGGAGTAGGCGGGATGATTATGATACGAGTTTTCGAAAGTGCATACCAGTTATACATAGATGGTTGTTTTGTTTGCTGTTGTTCTTTGTGAGTTTTGGTTGATCATGTAGACAGTTGTCTTGCTTATTGATGTTTTCTTTACCAGGTTAAGTTAAGAATGAGGTAGAGTATGATATGAAATAGAGTTGAATATGTTTTCGTTGTTGTCATGGTATAGTGACATTCTGTTAATGGGACACGGTTGTGAGAGGTTGTTACAATAATTATGATCTTGTTCTAGTTAAGGTTTCAGTAGACATGGTAATGGCAAGTGATTCGTAGAACATGTGTAGTAATGATCTGATATATGCAGGTGGTCCATAATCCTTTGTTGAGACAGTGAGTGTAGGGCGTTGAGTAATTAGTGTCGTGTTAAGTTATGTATGAGGCTTGCGGTAATAAAAGAAAGGAACTTGAGGATCTAGTGTGAGTGTACGTAACAAGTGTGGATCGTGAGTTATGCTTTTGGTGGTAAGAGTTTTATGTAGTTTATATAGAGAGGTGTGTCATGTTGCGGTAATAGGGAACAAGTGAAGTTTTGGGTTAAATTAAGGATTTTGTGGTATAGGTTAGGTGGTGTGACGAGAGAAGTGAAGTATGAGAAATGTTTAAGTAAGAGAGCCTTGGATATATGCATGGCGATGTTTAGAGTATAGGTGGTTATCTTTGACATGCGGTGGTGATGAGAAAATGAAAAGATATATCTAGGATTTAGTATTAGTGAGTTACGAGGACGTAACATTTATCTTAAGAGGAGTAGGAGGCGATAAAAGAGAGTTTCATGGTGGTGCATGTTGTAATATAATTGGAAGTAGAGTGTTAGCGTAGTGTAAAGGAGGGATTTGTTTTGTGGATAATACTTATAAAAGGTCATGGCCGTGCTTGTAGTACTGTGATGCTTCGGAGTATGAGAATATTTTATATAATGTTGACAGTTGGAGGATGATGTTATGAGTCTGAGTAAACTTCGAGGACGAAGTTCCTTTTAAGGGTGGTAGAATGTAACATTCCGTTTGATGTCTAGGAGTGTCTTGATTTTGGATTTGATAGTGGATGATATTATGGAGCTAGCAGTGTTAGTGGATGGTGGTTGGTTATGTATGAAGTTGGTGTCGTGAGAGATATATATGTGGTGGATACGATATCGTGAGTCATGTTAAGGAAGTAAACATAGTTGGTGGAGTGGGTGTTAAGAGTTCATGTTTTATGTTTGGTCGAGTTTTTGAGTTCTTAGTTATGTTGTTGTGTCTTGGTCGAGTTAGTATGGTTGTTTTTAGAGTATGGGTTGAACTTCGGGGACGAAGTTCTTTTTAAGGAGGGAAGACTGTAATACTCCGTATTTATAAGTCTTGGGGTACTCTATCGAGTAGGCCTTACTCGTCGAGTAAGGGTAAGTTGCGTTTTAGAAAAAGTTTCGACTGTTGGGTACTCGATCGAGTAAGGGGTACTCGATCGAGTAAGGGGGTACTCGATCGAGTACCTTGGGTACTCGATCGAGTGTCCGGTTTACGGGGAGTTTTTCGCGGGTTTTGTTAATTATGCGATTAGGGTATTTAAACATAATCGTCGTTGTTTTAATTCACTTTTACCAAAACCTAAAACCTGTTTAAGAGAGAAAGCGATCGATCATCTTCCTTATCGCATCCGTAACAATTCCCTGAGTTCGACGGTCGATTCGTATCGTAGTTCGTGTCGTTGGATTCCTTGCGTCGAGGGTAAGCTTTTAATATAATTTATATAATATTTTGCTAGGTTTGGTCAAACCCTAATTTAGGGATTTGGGGGTTTTATGAGTAGTATGTGATGTGTAGTCTTTATGTGATATGTGTTAGGAGGAGGATTCGTAGAAGAGGCGTTTTGATACAGCTGTAGATACCGTCTGCTTGTTGTGCTTTCCGGGTAGGATTTCCTACTCGCATTAGTCCCATAATGGGATATTGGTGATGTCTTTGTAGTTAGTTGTTTGATATGATGATTGTGATTGTGATTGTGATTGGTTGTCTATGGTTCTCGAGATGCGTTCTCGGCTGAGTGGGGTCACTTGCGGGAGTGACTTCACGCCCTAGTTTCGCCCTTCGTGGAACCCGCCACGGAAGGGGATGTGCACATTAATGGACAGGGTTATCGCTCGGTATGATGAGCGGGGCTTAGGTGGGAATGGCAACGGTCCCCCATCGGGCGTGGTGGGTCCAAAGGACGATCGATATTGAGATGATGGGAATTGTTGTTGGTGGTGTGTGTGACATGCCACCGTCTGCTTTATCTTTTATTGTTATCTATATTGATTGTGTGATTAGTACTCGACCCGTTTAAATGTTTTAAAAACTGGTGATCCATTCTGGGGTGGTGAGCGATTGCTTGACAGGTATATCTTGATACGCGTGGGATCTAGTCAGGGATGGAGTCATCACATATCGTAGTCTTTAGTCTTCCGCCGTGTTTGTTAAGGCGCTTCCATTCGGTTGGTTTATAGTTTGAGAACAGTTGTATTTTGCTTACAGTTGGTTTGTTATGTAATCACTTAAAGTTATTTAATAAAGTATGTTTCTTTATTGTCTTATGATTATCATTGCCTCGGGTAACCGAGATGGTAGTATCCTTATACCTGAGTGGTCCTGGTAAGGCACTTGGAGTACTGATGTCAAGACTTCCGTCGCAGACTGGCCAATTTACTTTGATATAACATGTTGGTGGATTTGGAGATAGAGGAACAATGTCGTTTTTGGGCGCGTCAGTGAGAATCCGACAGAGCCACGGGCATTTCTTTATCATCGATCAATTCAAGATTACGAAGAAAGCCTTTGACAAATTCGATATTTTTATACCGCAGCCTAGGCCGAATAATGTTGAGATTTGTATACAGTGACTCCCTCCTCCGTATGGGTGGGTACAATTAAATACAGACGGCGCTTTGAAAAGTAATCCAAGCCCAGCGGGAGGTGACGATATCTTCAGGGATGAAACAGGTAATTTTTAAACTGCTTACATTTTTTCGTGCAGAATTTTCTCATCTATGAAGACCGGATTATTGGCCCTCCTTGCCGGTTTGGAGTGGGCTAAAGCTCGTCGTATTCCAAAGCTTTTAATCCATATGGACAATTCTACTTACATCAAGATTATCTTGGAGGAACAATTATTTAGCAATAACCTCAAATTTATTGATAAAAAATGCCAAGACTTGCTTAAGGAGACTCACTGGATAACAAAGTTGGAGCATACTTATAGAGAAGCCAACAGAGCAGCGGATCTATTGGCCAACCATGGAGTTAATTCGAGTACCATTCCCACGTATTTAGATATACCTTTTAATTATTTGCGTACTATCCTTTGGGAAGACATATTTAGGGTCGCTATTCCCCGTGTAATAGCAATTAATTATATTTAGGGTCGCTATTCCCCTCATTAGTACCAAAAAAACAATGCACTTGTCCTGATATTATGCCCTGCTCTTTTAGATTTCGCTAAAACTTGGGAGAGATGGTTTTCCAATAAGTTATTGAGATACCAGTCTTATGTACTCTTTTATTTGTATTTCATGACTGAAGTAAAACCTCTCAAGACTCTAATTTTGGACAGAAAACGAGAACTTAACAGTCGAAATGAGTGTTCAATGCTCAAGAAAACCGTAGGAAATAAAAGGAAAAAGAGACACTTGAGCCCGACTTTGCACTTGACAAATACCGTGTGAATGGCGTGACTCGAACAAGATATGTTTTAATCCGAACACGAAGCAATAGATTAAAACTAAGACTAATCCCAACACTAAGTAAAGGACTCATCCAACCTCAAGCACTAAGCAAAGAGGACTATTCAAGCACTAAGCAAAGAATAGATTCTGATGAAGAAAACACTTGGTTTTTAACTCAATCAAATCTGAAATTCTCATTAGGGTTGCTTGGTTTATATAGACCAAACCTTACAATCTTGACCCTTGATTACAAACTACATCTAAGGGCCACAAAAGGAGCTGCTATATTATAAGGGAACGACAGCCTAGGACCTTACAAGGCCTTACACAAACTGAAAAATGAAAAGGACATAAAGCAAAGAAATGATAAAGTAAACTAATAGTCCAACCCTCCTTTGTTTGCTTGCTCAACTCCTTATTTATGCAATGTGGACTGAGTTGGCTGCCTTAAAAACCTTGTGGGACTCACATGCAGCTTCCAAAAGTCCTTTTAGCTTTGTTGGATCAAAAGAGGAAAGGTTGAAAGCGACATTTAGCTCATTGTTCAAAATCGGGTCCCCTTGGTACCTTTACAATGATTCTTCAAATAATTTCTGAATGGTAGCCTTTGGAGATAAAAGATCCACACAAAAACGTCCCAAACTCACCCAAGATAAGAATTAGGACGGTTGGAGCCATGGCTTCTTAGACGATTTTTGAGTTAGGCCTCAAATTAGGACAAGGCCCAAAACCGGGTGAATTTGGAGCTTCCTCGGGCTGTTTCTCTTCAATGACCCTTTTATTGTTAATCGTGACATAGTAATTACGTACCTATTTAGATAATAAATGTACTCATTTCATCTTTAATTATGATTTGTATCTATTTTATTATCTTTAGTGCCACTTTTTCTTAAAATTGTAAAATAGTCTCTCAATAAACTTATTGAGAGGCCGTCTGTCAGGAGACCTACTCGATGGACTTAAAGTCACCCTTTGAGTTCAGTTCAAAAAAGTTTACCAAAATTAAGTTCAGTTCAAAAAAAGTTAATATCCTATAAATTTAGTTCAAAAAAGTTCAGTTCAGAAAAGTCAAAGACCGCTAATTAGCAAACATGCCCTAAATTTTGACTGGGCGCGAATGAAATTGAGTCTGGATAAAATTGAGTCTCCCATGAGGTCTTAAATTCTCATTATAAACGGGGATATCCGTCTATAATGAGAGACGGGTAAGATCCCTTTTACAAAGAAGCAAGTGGAAAACCGAAGTGATTTACCATTTGACCTCCCACTCGCCTCTTTGTGAGAGGGATCCGACCCATCTCTCGTTATAGACGGATAATCCCCGTCTATAATGAGACTTACTGCCATGGGGCATTGATGTTGGTGCAAGTGGCAGGGCGGCATCACGTCGGCACGTCGCCTTTAATTCAGATCCTCCAGATCAGATGTAGTCCTTGAACGAATCATTCACATACCACCCAATCAAAACAACTCTAATATTAGGCTTCTACTATATATACCCTCTTCCCAAAATCAACTCAACCCCCATTCCCATTCTCAACCAAAATCAAATCAGAAATGTCGTACTACCCAAGAGGCCGTGGAGGAGACGACGACGTTGACGACTTCGACGAGTACGATCCAACCCCTTACGGAGGCGGTTACGACCAATCCCTCACTTACGGCCGCCCTCTTTCCCCTTCCGAGGATATCTGCTACCCTTCTTCCTCTTCATCCGGCGGCCACAATGACTTCGACTATGATCGCCCTTCCTACACCTCCTCTGCTCAGCCTTCCGCCTACGCCGATGACGCTCTTGACAATGAATACAAGAGCTACTCCCGCCCCACGCCCCGTCCTGGGGGCCCCTCTCCTGCTTACTCTGGTGGCCCCGGGTTCCAGCCTCATCTCCCTACCCCACCTGGTGGGGACGGTTATGATGATGCCCCTGCTGTAGAGTACGGCGGCAGGCCAACTGTGTATGGGGGATCTGGTAACCAGTCCGGTTTGGATTATGGATCTGGATATGGTGGGAGGAAGAACGAGTATGATGCGCCACCCAGCTCGGAGTATGGATCTGGAGGGTATGATGCGCCACCCAGTTCCGGATATGGATCAGGAGGCGGAGGGTATGGTGGGAGGAAGAATGAGTATGATACCCCGCCCAGCTCAGAATATGGGAGAAAGAGCGAGACCGAATATGAGGCGCCTGCTCAGGGATATGGTGGATCAGGAGGGTATGGGAGGAAGAACGAGAGCGAATATGAGGCACCTGCTCAGGGATATGGTGGATCAGGAGGGTATGGGAGGAAGAATGAGAGCGAGTATGAGGCGCCTGCCCAGGGATATGGTTCTGGATATGGAAGGAAGAGTGAGTATGAAGAACCTAGCTCAGAATATGAGAGAAAGACAGGGTATGGTGGTGGATCTTCTTATGGAAGGAAGAGTGATGACGACGATGATGATAAGCCTCGTTATGGTCAAGAGGGCTATGGCCGCAAAAAATATGTAAGCCATCTACATAACGGAATACTTGATTTATTGCTCTTACATTTTAGCATTCATTTTATGTTATGATTTTGGTGATTATCTTGTTTGATTTATTCCTAACATGTTTTGTAACTTTAGAAATAACATCGAGTAGTTCATTTGTCAATTACAACATGTTGCTGTGATTGTGATCAAGTGTAAATTTTTGATCTAGTAATGGAATGTGAGTTGACCTGAAAACGTAGATGAAGTCAAATGAGATGAGAAATGGGATAGAGGGTGTTATGATTAAGAATGCGGGCAGGACTAAGGAGGTTTTATGTGCCTGTGGTCTTGTGTTCACTTAGGCATTGTTTGGATAGGAAATTAGGAGGGAAGGGAATGAGAGGCAGGATTTATGATGGGATTCTTGATTTTCCAAGCGCAATTACTCAGGTGGGCAAGCTGGAAGGGAGAGACAATAGAGAACGCTTTTTCCTTCCACATCTGATGATCCTAACTCTCCTTTAGGGTGTGTTTGGATAGCAAAAGTGGAGAGAAAAGGAGGGGAGGGAGAAGGAGGGAAGAGAAAGTGATGGAAGGGAAGGGGAGGGAGAATGGAGGAGGTCATTTTCCCTCCAAATCTTGCCTTTGTTGAAGAGGAAATAATTTGGCTTGGAGGGGGGAAGTGGAGGGATTCATTTTCCCTCCCCTCAAAATCCCACCACCTCCATTTTGCTAACCAAACAAAGGATTTATCATCCCTTCCTTTCCCTCCCCTCTCTTTCCCTCCAAATCCTCCTATCCAAATAGACCCTTAGTAGTTACAGACTATAATTTATTGCTAGTTAGCAACTAAGGCGCGCTATTGATCTTCACATTCCTTGTATATACTTTGATTAATTATGTGCCAATTCCCTACGCTTGATTCTAGCAGCATTTCATATTCTGATTAATACTGGAGTAAGATAATAATTGAACTTTATGTGCCTGTCCTCAATCTGAATGACTGAATCCCTATAATAATCAAGCACTACCAATTAAAGTGAATTTCCAGCTGCACGAATTATAATGGGATTTCATCAGCTTAGCTGAATGTTGGGTTGACATTCTTCGATATTAGTTCAATTGAAATCTCTAATCGTTTCTTGGGTTGTGCCAAACTTCATTGCCGACATTGACATAGGTTGCTTAACTCTATTAATGTACAGTCTAACAAACTTAACTGTCTGACAATGCTTTCTTCATCATTACTCTTTGTTTATGATCCTTTACTTCCATTAAGGTTTACGTCATGATAACTCTTTGTTTATGTTACTTGCTCTTCACTCTCTGAGCTTTTACTGCTTTATACTCTAGTCCCTTTACATGCTATCCTCTTTGTAGTTGTCACAATTGAACTGATTTATTGTGCTGGATCATGATTTCGGGTATAACATTCTGTTTCTCAACTCATAAGTACCCAACAGATTGGTATATACTTCCTCCGTTTTTTAATGATGTTCCCATTTCATTAAAATACCCCTCGCATATATTCAACAAATGGGAACATCATTAAAAAATGGATGAAGTATCTGTCAGCCCAAATAATTGGTACGGTACAGAAACGTTTTTTTCCCTTAATTTTTTAGTTTCACCTCGGATGTCATACCTGTGTAAAACATGCCAATCAAGGATAAGGGTAAGGAACCCCAGAAGAGAAGGAAAGCAAGTCAATAACTCTGATTTTTGGCGATGAAGAGACATAAAATTACACTTCGATCTCAATTGCTTGCAAAGACATGATGAATAATGAAATTGTTGGGTGTCTGTTACTTCAACATTAAATCAATTGCTTATTTTTGGGCAGGGTGACAATGATTCCGATGAGGATGATGAGAAGAAGCACCACAAGCACCACAACCGCAGGCACTATGATGACTGAGGAGGCTGTTGCTCGTCATATTGCCAAGTGGGATCCACTATATACTTTATCACCTATATGCATACCTGTTTGAATAATCAAGGGCTGAGACTCAATTCAAGCCCCTATGCGCGCGCTTTGCTTTACATTCTATTTCCCTAAATGATGGCTCAGTGAGCTTGTTTGATGTATTGCACTATTATCCATATATTCCCGTGTTTCTGAACGTACTAAACTTGTATGATTTTCATTGAGTTTATAAATGTTTTTTATCTTCTTCTTCAAGGCTAGTAGTTGCACAACGTTGATCTTTCTTGTAAGGGTTTGTTGTCGTGGTTCGTACTCCATATAAGAAGAAAGGGAATGGATTGATAAGAAGTTTCGTTGTGTCTCATATCGCAATAGAGCTCGTGTCTAGAATCACCGGCATGCAGTCCTATGTCTCCTTGTCCGACTCAATTAGTTTCCTTAATGGCCAAGAAGCCATTGACAATTACTTCGAGTGTTGGTGGTCTAGGGAGTTTGGACGTTAGTGGTATTATCGCTATTGTAAAATTTTTTAAAAAAGGAAAAACACAAAAATGCCTTAGACACCCCAGTAGGTGGATTATACATCTGATGTGAGTTTTTGAGCATTAAAAAAAAACTTTTTGAGTTTAAATCTAAAATTTTTGAGTTTTATTATAAGGGTTTTGAGTTTATTTAAAACTTTAATCTCAAAAAGTTACATTATAATTCAAAAAAATTACATATAAGCTCAAAAAAATTTGATTTTTGACATCATAAAACTAAAATGTAATTTATAAACTCTATAGTACTCGAAAAAAATATACAAAAACTCAAAAAGTCATCAAGTATGATGTAGTACATTTGATGTACAATCCTTTTTCTCTTAGACACCCCCAAAAACATAACGATCTCCATGTGTCGGTAAAATTTCTCTCCACTTTCTTTCAAAATCTAATCAAATTTCTCCAAATTTTTCAATTATTAATCTTTTTTTTTTTTTTTGAACTTAAGTTATTAATCTTAACTAGGTTTATGACCCGTGAGATTCACGGGTTTATCTGTTTTAGTTTTGTTATTTTTATCGTATTGTTTATATTTGTTTGAGCAATTAGTTGATCCATTTAAAAATAGGATTATTTCACAGGAATAATCCATCCTATTGCTGTCTCACCTCTATTAATCCGTCCTTCACAATAACTCACAATAATCCTACCTATTACACGAGTTTCTTTGTTTGCACTAACCTACTTATGTTACCTGCTAAACCGGTGGTCACCTTTAAGCTTATAACCCGCCTTTTCTTTTTCAAATTCATTTCATCTTCTTCATCCCCTTTTTCCTCCATTCTCTTTCTTCTTCAGCGATTCCCTCATACTGCATCTTTCTTCTACATTTATTTCATCCGTTTTTTCTTTTCAAAGAAACTTGCTTCACCATTTATCCTATTCTATACAATGAACTCCTCATACATAAGTTCATCTAATTCCCAATCTTTCAAAGGCAAAAATAAGGTTTTATGTAATCATAATTTGGAAGCAGTGGTGAAGATCGTGAGTAAGGGGCGCGTACACTCAGGGAAAAAGTTTTATGGGTGTCCTCTTTGACTGGTAAGTAATTGAATTTGTTCCTTCTAATTAATTGTTGTAATTGAATTTGTTCCTTCTAATTTGTATTAATAAATTGTTCTTTGTTGTGTATTTTTAGGACAATCCTTGCGGGTTTTTTCAATTGGTGGAAGACGTTATGTTGGGAAGTTCAAGCATGTCCATGGGTTATTACATTGAAGACACAGAAAAGAAGAATTTGGTAGAAAAAGTGAAGAAACTGGAGATGAAGAAAGCGAGGTTGAAGAAGGATATCATGGAATTAACAACTAAAATATCGAAACATCAGAAAGGCGAGAAAAGAGCTCTGAATATGTTGTTAGTTTCTTGGATTTTATTTGCAATATGTTGGGTGTGTAAAACCAGTGTTTGAATTAGCTTGTATTGCCATTCAATGTTGTATTTTGAAGATGGAAAATTAATGAAAATGTTGGCATTGGTTCAAAAGATCTTGTCTTTGCATAAACTGAGTACTACATGCATAACCTTGGCAAAATAAACTTGTCTCATACAATTTCTAAAGTTTGCATAAACTGAGTACACAACACCCAGTGTTTGACAAATCAAACCAAAATATTACACAATAGTGTTTGCCACAACTAGGTTCCAAAATACTACATAGCAAAACATTCAGGACACTTCAGGGCTGGTTCACTGAAGTTTGTGTTGGCTGACTTGTTGAAGCTTGATCAACTGAGCATAACCAGTTAAATATACCTCTTCCTCTGCCTCTATGTCCTCGTCCTCTGCCTCTATGAGTTCTTAGAGGATTGGTGAAAGGAGTTCCTTGATCATCAAACAACACTCCAATTCTTTGTGGTGCCTGAAATTAGTAGCACAATTAATTAGAAACTTAGACAGACACTTAACATGACAATTAAATTGAAACTGAAACTTGAACATAGTCTAAAGTACATGTCTTACCCTTCCTCTACCTGCTCCTGACCTCCCAGCTCCACCTCTACCTGCTCCTGCCCTGCCTGCTTCACCCCTACCAGTACCTCTTCCTGTTCTTATTGTCCTGCCACCTCTCCCTACTCTAGTTGGTTGCGCAGTAGCTTCATGATGAGTGGTAGAGCCAATTGCAACATCTTGTCTATCTTGCCTGGCACATGGATTGGTCCTAGGTCTTCCTATGCCTCTTTTTTTTTGGTGGTAGTGACATGACCTTGTCCTTGTCAGGACATTTTCTCTTGTTGTGAGTTGTGGACTTGCAAATTGAACAAGTCATTTGTAAACCATGTTTTGTCAACTTCCCACTTCTTTTGGGATCCTCATCTGGATCCCTCCTTCTCTTCTTCCTTGGCCTACCTGGCCCTACTTTAATTGGTGGAGGGTTCAAGGGGAGATCAACCTTCACTACAAAAAAAACACGGTAAACTGACGGAAAAACACCGTCAGGACAGCCTCTTTTCCGTCAGGAATAGCCATTCCTGACGGTATTTCCGTCAGGATTGAAGCGTCACTATGAATGGTCACAGAAAATAAATTTCTGACGGTATTTCCGTCACAGACTAAACTTCTGACGGTTATTCCGTCAAAACATCACATTTAGGGTGACGTAGCAAGTCAACAAAATGTTGACCAATGTGACGGAAAAACCGTCAGAAATCTTTCGCTTTTGTGTGCCTCTGAATACATTTACCAGTTGTAGTTCCCATGTCAGCATTGAATAACTCGGGTAATTTCATTGAATCTATGTCGTCATCGGAATTCACACCAACATCTAA
Source organism: Silene latifolia (assembly GCF_048544455.1). Classification (NCBI taxonomy): domain Eukaryota; kingdom Viridiplantae; phylum Streptophyta; class Magnoliopsida; order Caryophyllales; family Caryophyllaceae; genus Silene; species Silene latifolia. Next base: position 103,138,979 of record NC_133536.1, on the reverse strand, counting down.
ATCTTTCGCTTTTGTGTCAATGTGACTTTCAAAATATAGGAATGTAAATTTGCAATTTCCTCTAACAAAAAAGAATTGCATATGGAACCCTCCACCCGAGCTTTGTTGCCAATCTTTCTTTTTATATGATTAAGAAATCTCTCAAATGGATACATCCATCGATATTGAACAGGTCCTCCAACCTTCGCTTCATAAGGTAAGTGAATTGGCAAATGCTCCATGGAATTGAAGAAAGATGGGGGAAATATCTTCTCTAACTTGCATATTATCTCCGCAATGTTATTCTCTAGACGTTTCATAGAATCAACTCTAATCGTAGAAGTACACAGGTCTCTAAAAAATTGGCTGATCTCAGTTATTGCATTCCAAGAATTAGTTGGGAGCAACTCTCTCAAGGCAACATGGAGTAGCCGTTCCATAAAGACATGATAGTCATGACTTTTCATGGAATGCAACACCTTATTTTTATGGTCAACACACCGACTCAAATCTGAAGCATAACCATCCGGGAATTTCAATTTAGCAACCCATTCACATAGAGCCTTTTTCTCCGCAATTTCTAAAACAAACCTAGATGATATTGGCCGTTTATAACAAAGTTCATTAAAGTCTAGTTTTTCCTTAGGGCCAAATTTAGTTTTACCTGGTACATCCATCATCGTGTTGATAAGTTGTTCGAAAAAGTTTTTCTCAATGTGCATAACGTCTAGGTTGTGTCGAATTAACAACGTTTTCCAGTAAGGAAGTTCCCAAAGTATGCTTTGTTTCCACCAACCTTCATTCTTGTCTTTCAATATTTTCAATTCTTGATTAGAAGCATCAACTATTTTTGGCAAATCCTTAACGGAATCCCACACTTCATCACCTGTTAATTTCGACGCGGCTATGCGATTCTCGCCGTTCTTTAGAAAATGCTTACAATTGTTGCGGAAAGGATGATCAGGTCTTAAGAACTCACGGTGACAATCGAACCAACAAACCTTTTTGCTATTTTTAAGCCAAAAAGATCTATGTTCTTTTTCTTGACCATAAGGACAAGCACGGTACCCACTTGTGGACCAACCGGAAAGCATGCCATATGCCGGGAAATCATTGATCGTCCATATTAATGCAGCTTTTAATTGGAAATTTTGTTTCTTAGAAACATCGTAAGTGTACACGCCGGTTTCCCAAAGTTCTTTCAACTCTTTAATCAACGGTTGCAGGTACACATCCAAATTTGTGTTAGGGTTCTTAGGACCTGGAACGAGCAGAGATAAGAACATAAATTGTCGCTTCATACATAACCAAGGAGGTAAGTTGTATGGAGTGACAATCACAGGCCAACATGAGTAATTCCTCCCAAATTGCTCATAAGGATTAAATCCATCTGTACACATACCAAGCCGAACATTACGAGGCTCACTTGCAAATTCTGGATGCTCTCTATCAAAATGTTTCCACGCTTCTCCATCACTTAGGTGTGCCATTGTCCCCCTTTCTCTTAATCGAGAGTTTCTATGATGCCAACTCATCTCACCTGCTATCTGCTTGGTTGCATATAATCGTTGTAACCTTGGCGCAATCGGGAAATAAGTTAACGGTGTACAAGGAATTCGCCTCCCACTTGAATTTTTTGTACTTTTATACCGAGATACATGACACTTTGTACATTCCTCAAGATTAGCATTTTCCTCCCAGAAAAGCATGCATCCAGTAGGACATGCATCAATCTTCTGGTGGGGTAGTTGGAGTCCCTTAAGCACATTCTTAATCTCATTAAAATTGCGCGCCATGTCATTATTCTTTGGAATAATGTCACCTACGAACGACACAAACCCATTCTAGATATGTTATTCTCACATTTGAGTGTTACCAACCTAGCTGCCGCTTGCAACAAACTCATATTACTTCCCTCATACACTGGTTGTTCGGCTTTTTCTAGCATTTTATAGAAGGAAGAAACTTGGGGGTTTGGGGTTGATGCGTGTCTTTTATATGATGTTTTACATCCCATTTTACACGCATTTCAGAGCTCATTCATGTAGTTTATGCTGCATTTCTCCCTATTTCCGTCTACTTCCGTATTTTTGTACATTATTGCAGAAATGTGAAGAATCCGGCGGAAATCAAGCTAAATCCGTCCCCGAGTATCCTGCATTGCATGTGACGAGAAGTATTTGCTTAAGGAACAAGCTTGGTGCGCAATTCAAGGCCAAAAAGACAAGTCCACGAATTCATAGAAGTCAAGCAGCAGCTCCCTAAGTCGATCGACCACCACCCTCAGTCGAACGACCAACCCGCGGGTTACAGAAGCTACTGTTCACTGCCAAGCAGTCGATCGACCTCTCACATCAGTCGATCGACCACACTGCTATTCCAGACGAGAATTAAAAGACCGAGGAACTTGAAGCCCGTTAAGTTTAGGTTTTGGAATAATTGTTACGTATACTTTCTATATAACGTAACTGAGAATACCTAGTTTAGGATCCAGTTTTTATTTTCAGAAATTCATCAGTTTTACATTAGCTTTAATAGTTAGGGTTTGGGATACCGTTTTGCATCAGATTTTACTCGTACTTCTAATCAATCCGTTACTGTTCTCCTGCGATTTTCGGTATTCCTCTGCCCTAATTTTGGTTCTTCTTTATTTCTTCGTTAGTGTAGAATTGCTAGTTAATTCCCGCAGCCAATTTATTGTTTATGTTAATTGTTCTCTTTATCGTTTCAAGCATGAATCCATTAGTTAATTTCATCGTTAAAGTTATTGTTTTTACCTTTAGCATGAGTAGCTAAATAGTCTGTGCTAGGATATAGGCGAGTTTTAGCATAGGCGGCAAAGTATTGGACACGGCCTGATTCGCAGGTCAGTCGATCGACTGACATTCTCGGTCGATCGACTGACCTCGTGAGGTTACCCTTCGTTTTAATTGATTTTAATGTTGTATTTAACGAATCGATTGCATGCGACCAGTTAGATGCTTATTTTAAGACTGACCCATTGGATCGAAAGATAGTGAAAGTTATTTGACCACCAATTAAAATGACTAAACTGTGCTAAGATCGAAAGATAGGTATAGTTTAGACCGTTAGTCACTTTTCAGGACGAGAGTCAGTATTAGTGATATTAGGGACCTATAGCGAGATCGAAAGATGTTATTTGTTAAGAGTGGACCGAGAGGACCTCTTGTTTCCCGCCTCACTTGTATTCGATTTAGACCTGTTTAGTATGCTGCCGCCGAAGCTTTAATGAACCGACCATCCTAGTACCCCTTTCTTTATCTGTTTAAACCATCTTTTAGTTTATTATCTTTATTTGTTCTTAGCTGTAGACCAACTCAAATCAACCCCCACAATTGTTACCTTAGACTGAATATAAATCAACTAGAATTTACATCTGCCTCCTTGTGGTTCGACCCTGTTACCACTAGCCTAGGTTAGTCTTAATAGGAAATTATAAATCTTATTTTTGGTACTCACAACGACGGGTATCAAATTTTGGCGCCGTTGCCGGGGAGGCAATAGTCCTAATTGTAGTTGTTTTCATTTTTAAGTCTTTCTTAGTTTAAGGGACTTCTGTTCCTTAAACTTTTCTTATATTCTTTTTGTAGTTTCCTCTTATGCGCAGGTCACAGGGTGGTGAACTAGTGCCATTTGACCCTGAGATAGAGAAATCTTTGCGCGAGTTGAGACGAACACAAAGGGTACTACCGACAGAGGAAGAGCCGAGTACTCTGTCAAGCTATTACGAGAACGATCCGTCAAGAAGACCCACAGTCTTCACCCGTTTCCACTTCTTCAGCTGAGACAGTTACTTCTCCAGAAATTCCAGTTATGGCCGAGGAAGCGAGTATAGCTAGTCATTCTGAGCCGATAGCTGAAAACTTATATAAGGGGTTCGAATTACCAGGAGATGCCAGGAAGTTCGAACCAAAGCCTTCATACATTAGCATGGTTGAGAAGAACCGATTCGGGAGCCGCAAATGAAGATGCGGCTAAGCATATGGAGACCTTTATTGACTCATCATTGCTCCATACCCCCACCAACCGGCGTGACCCAAGACCAGATCAAGGAGACCATGTTCATCTTCTCCCTTCGTGATGCTGCAAGGGAGTGGTATAGAGATCTGGACCGAACCGTTCAGGGGATCACCGATTGGAATTCATTAGCATTGGCATTCTACAAGAAGTACTTTTCTGCTTCAAGGACGATCGCTATTAGAGCTCAAATCACGGGTTTTAAACAAGGGCCGGATGAGAACTTCCACGAGGCATGGGTCCGATTTAAGAAGTTGGTGCGAACCATACCGCACCATGGTTTCGAAAAATGGAGCTTGTGCAATCATTTCTATAATGGGTTGTACGACGATCGAGGGCCATTTTGGATGTCATGCACCAATGGCCGATTTGTTGAGAATTTGGGAGCAACCAAGGGGTGGAAGATCATTGACGATCTAGCTACCCACAAGGCCGAGTATGGGAATTCCGAGGGAACCGTAGAGGAGAGCTGTTGAATCTTCCTCTGTTCTTCGCGCTTGAGGCTCTTCTTCGAGATTTGACAAGTATGAACTAGGAGGAGCTTCTAAAGGTGGGATGTACCAAGTAAATGTCAGTGTCGACGGTCCTTTCGTCTCGCGAAAGGTGTGGAGCCGAGGGGCACATTTCAAGAATTGCCCTAGTCCCTTTGAGTCTTGTGTCGCCTTTCAACACTACAGCAGACAAACACCTACTATGAGCCGAATGCCCACCCAAACTTGAGTTGGAGGAGTCAAAATGTCCCGAACCCAACTCAACCTCCGCCGCAGAAAAACCTTATGTGCCTCCTCATCAAAAGCAACAACAATATCGTAAACCTCCCTATGTGCCGCAAAGCAACAATCGCAGACTCTGAATTTTTTGAGCTTAAGAACTTGTTGCTAAAGGAGTCCCAAGCAAGAGAGGCCGGGATGAAGCTACTAGAGAGCCAAATTGCTCAATTGGCTAGCAAAAGCAACACTCGAGCTCCCGGACACTTGCCGACCCAAACTGACCAAAAGGAGACCTTAAATGCCATCACTTTGAGCAGCGGGTCCACCCTTGATGGTCCTGCCATGGTCGAGGACGCTGTTGAAAAAGATGAGCGAGAAACAAGTCAAAAGAAAGCTTCAACGAATAAATCAAAGAAACAGGCGTCTACCAGGTATATCAGTCGATCGAGTGATGTACCCGGTCGATCGACTGATACACGGGTTACAGAGCTTCGAATCAGATACGCGGTCGATCGATGGGGATAGTGGTCGATCGACCGAGATTACTGCTGATAGCGAGGAATTTCGTCCTTCAATGCCCGACAATTTGAGAGACCATTTGTTCCGGGGTTCGACAATCCCGAAGACGTTAGGACCAGACCCAAGTGCTGATGGGTCAGTCCCGGCCCCGAAGTTCGACCCAATGACGGTCAATGGCTCACATTTGAGACGGTCTGAGGAGGGTTCAAGTTTCAACAAGGAGAAAGCAGTGGACTTCCAGCCTAAGTCCACGGATGCCGGCATGCGTAACCTAGAGGAGAGGGCTAAGGTACTTCTTACAGTCCCATATCCGGAGAGACTAGTGCCGACAAAGGAACAGGTATCTTTCAGTAAGTTTGAGAAAGTTATTCGTAGCTTGAATGTTCAGGTACCCTTCCTTGAGTTGGTTAACCAAGTGCCAGCATACACTAAGTTCATGAAACAGCTATTGTCTAAGAAAAAGTCGCTCGAACATGTTCACACTGTTGCTTTAACTAAAGAGTCTTGTTCCTACTTGTCTCACACTGCGCCCCATAAGTTAGAGGACCCGGGTAGCTTTTCTGTTCCTTGCAAAATAGGTACCTTCTCTATTGAGAAGGCATTATGTGACCTAGGAGCTAGTATAAGCGTCATGCCTTTGAGTTTAGCTAGGAAGCTTAAATTGACTAGGTTCGCGATGACGGACATGACAGTTCAGATGGCTGACCGATCTGCGGTCCAACCCATAGGAATCCTAGAGGACATCCCTGTCCAAATAGGGAAGTTTTTCTTTCCTGTAGACTTTGTTGTCCTTGACATGCCTGAGGATGCTCATATTCCCATTATTTTGGGTAGGCCATTTCTGCACACTGCTGGTGCAGTCATAGATGTCGGTCTAGGTACCTTGACCTTCAAAGTAGGCAAGCATTCTATCGTCTTTGCCCAACCAGCTAAGAAAAAGGACCCCATGTGGCCGGTGACCTGCAACACGGTTTCTGAAAAGAAATCGTACTTTGTGCTTCCTGAATTGCCTGTCTCTATTACTACTTCTGTGTTAACCCCTCCGGCCCAGATTGGGAGCAAGAAGGAGGAAGAATCTGTTGTTTTAGATAATGCAGGAGCTGGTTTGGGGAAGGAAGTGTTGCAAGTTGTGCCAGCTGTGAAGAAGCCGATCATTCAAAGAGGAGGTCTTGGTTGCTTGAGTTATGGCATTGATGAGGTAGTTGATGAGCCAGTCAAGGCCAGGAAGTCCGACTTGGATTCCAATGAGCCCGAAGAGATCCTTGACTGGGGAGATAATGAGAATGTTGATCCGTTGAGCCATACGGACGTGGAAGCTAAGAAGGGTGCAGCTGCTAAGATAAGCACCATTGAGGCTACCTCTAGTAGCCAGAAGCCGACGAAGTGGGCCATACCGTGGTCTTTCTTGATCAACTATTAGTTGATCAAGCTCGTTGTAAACTTCATTTTATTTGCTTTTGTTAAGACACTTTTTATCGCTTTTGTGTGCGCGAAACTTCTTTTTTATTTTATTTGCTTAGGATTTTTAAGTACTTTAGACTTTATTCTGGGTTTTGCGCAATTTTGGGCGCGTATTATTGTGCGTTTGCAGGTTTTTAGACCTCATTTGCTCAAGTTATTGAGCACATACGAAGAAATAAGGAGTACAGCAGTACTTTCAGTCGATCGACTGGCTTCATTGGTCGATCGACTGAGTTGCGCTTTCCAGGAGCTTCTATTCCTGTTCATCTAGTCGATCGACTACCCCTTTTGGGCGATCGACCGAAGACACTGCTATACCTACTCACGACCTCTCCCCTGCTGTGTTTGGTCGATTTACGGACTTAAGGGAGTTTTCTACTCCACTTTATTTTCCCTCCATTTCCTTATTTCTCCTATTTTCTCAAATGTGCACATATTTACCTCTTCAAAATTGTTTTTCTCAGTCTTATGCGTGGTATTTTCTGTCTTTCAGGTACTTTTTAGTAGCACTGCTGGCTACTGAAACCTCCTAGCTCACGCTAGTTTGGGGAGGTTTCCCTTGCTGCGCTTAAAGTCTTGTGAGTCTCCTTGTCTTCACTTTATGTCATCGTTTACTTATTTTCTCGCAAATTCCCGTTTCTCTTTTATTTCATTACATGATTTTGCACAATGGGGACATTGTGTGATTTGGTTTGGGGAAGGGTTTTGCGTCACCTTTGCATAAGTTTTATTGCATTTCTGTTTCACGTTTATATTTTTGTCTTGCATTGTTTATTTCATTTCATCCATATATACAAAATTCAAAAAAAAAATTGAAAAATTTCAAAAAATCCAAATAAAATGCATGTTTATTTTAGCATATAGGTCGAGTCGGAACGGTAGTATTTCAAGGATGATATTGCATTTGCACCTGTTTTGCCTGAGCCTTGCTTGTCATCATGTTATTAGTGGAATCGTAATTGCATATCTACGAGTTTTCGTTAAATTATTTGCTGGACCTGAAACTTGACTTAGAAAATTGGCAAACTACATCATATATTCTGAGAATTAGAGCATATAACTGGTGACATTCATGACCAGTTTATCTAGTAATGTGAGTAGTACTCCTTATGAGACAAGTTTCCTTAATTTGCATAAATATGAACTTAATCTGCTTAATACCTGTATGCATTCGGTTTGTGGTATGTCGACACATGTGGTAGAGGTTTCCCTTTTCTCGTTTTACCCATAAACTCCACACTGCCAAAAATATCCCTTTTTGTCCCATTTACTACATCCTACATTTAGTCTGTCCTTTGTCAAGCTAGTAGTCTGTGTTCTTGGGGTTGTTACTCATTTTTGGTGGCATATGCTCTGTTGAGATGTTTTTTAGGAAGATGAAATAAAGGAAAGAAAGAAATAGAAAAAGAAAAGATGAAAAAAAAATATATTTCGAAAAAGAAAAAAAAAAAAGAGAGTTCTGTACTGTAGAAGCAGTCGATCGACTGCCATTTATAGTCGATCGACTGGAGTTCGAAAGAAAGAAAAAGGAAAAATCAATTCGCATGATTCAGTCTTTAATATTTGGCGATTTTTGCTCCCATGATTCATTCATATCCCATGGGGAGTTTATTGATTCAGTATTTTGGAGATTGTGAGTTTTGTGCTTGCTATAGCACCGTTTCTGTTGATTATGAGCAAGAAGTTGGATGTTGCCATTTGGTTCCGTTTTGGTACTAGCTTGATCACCTGTACCTCCACTTTACCATAAAATGCTTTGCCTCTTCTTACCCATACCTCACATATCCCATATATACCTCGGCATGTGTCATTGGTCATCTGTTTGGTTGGAATGCATATGTACGGTCATTGAGATCATTTTCATATTTTATTGCTGGCATGTCTTCATAGGTCGTAGTTAGGTGAGAGTCACTACAAAATTAATTCTTTCTATCTTACATATATTCACCTGTACTTTTTGAGTGATTTGAGCGACCCGTGAGAGTCCAATTTGATAAGTCTCTACAGCTGACGGTTTAGTGGTTTCTGACGGCTTCATAACTCGTTTGCATGATTCATTTGCTAGTTGATTGTTGGTTGTGCATTAAATTTGGTTTAGGCTTTACATGTTGCATTTCGCTCTGAGATTGAACTCGTTCCATTAGGTCATTAGATCGAGTCTAGTTCTTGCTTGAGGACAAGCAAGGGTTCGGTTTGGGGAAGTTTGATGCGTGTCTTTTATATGATGTTTTACATCCCATTTTACACGCATTTCAGAGCTCATTCATGTAGTTTATGCTGCATTTCTCCCTATTTCCGTCTACTTCGTATTTTTGTACATTATTGCGTAAATGTGAAGAATCCAAATGAAATCAAGCTAAATCCGTCCCGAGTATCCTGCATTGCATGTGACGAGAAGTATTTGCTTAAGGAACGAGCTTGGTGCGCAATTCAAGGCCAAAAAGACAAGTCCACGAATTCATAGAAGTCAAGCAGCAGCTCCCTCAGTCGATCGACCACCACCCTCAGTCGATCGACCAACCCGCGGGTTACGAAGCTGGTTATTCGTTCATCGCTAGCGCCGATCGACCTCTCACATCAGTCGATCGACCACACTGCTATTCCAGACGAGAATTAAAAGACCGAGGAACTTGAAGCCCGTTAAGTTTAGGTTTTGGAATAATTGTTACGTATACTTTCTATATAACGTAACTGAGAATACCTAGTTTAGGATCCAGTTTTTATTTTCAGAAATTCATCAGTTTTACATTAGCTTTAATAGTTAGGGTTTGGGATACCGTTTTGCATCAGATTTTACTCGTACTTCTAATCAATCCGTTACTGTTCTCCTGCGATTTTCGGTATTCCTCTGCCCTAATTTTGGTTCTTCTTTATTTCTTCGTTAGTGTAGAATTGCTAGTTAATTCCCGCAGCCAATTTATTGTTTATGTTAATTGTTCTCTTTATCGTTTCAAGCATGAATCCATTAATTAATTTCATCGTTAAAGTTATTGTTTTTACCTTTAGCATGAGTAGCTAAATAGTTTGTGCTAGGATGTAGGCGAGTTTTAGCATAGGCGGCAAAGTATTGGACACGGCCTGATTCGCATGTCAGTCGATCGACTGACATTCTCGGTCGATCGACTGACCTCGTGAGGTTACCCTTCGTTTTAATTGATTTTAATGTTGTATTTAACGAATCGAATGCATGCGACCAGTTAGATGCTTATTTTAAGACTGACCCATTGGATCGAAAGATAGGGAAAGTTATTTGACCACCAATTAAAATGACTAAACTGTGCTAAGATTGAAAGATAGGTATAGTTTAGACCGTTAGTCACTTTTCAGGACGAGAGTCAGTATTAGTGATATTAGGGACCTATAGTGAGATCGAAAGATGTTATTTGTTAAGAGTGGACCGAGAGGACCTCTTGTTTCCCGCCTCACTTGTGTTCGATTTAGACCTGTTTAGTATGCTGCCGCCGAAGCTTTAATGAACCGACCATCCTAGTACCCCTTTCTTTATCTGTTTAAACCATCTTTTAGTTTATTATCTTTATTTGTTCTTAGCTGTAGACCAACTCAAATCAACCCCCACAATTGTTACCTTAGACTGAATATAAATCAACTAGAATTTACATCTGCCTCCTTGTGGTTCGACCCTGTTACCACTAGCCTAGGTTAGTCTTAATAGGAAATTATAAATCTTATTTTTGGTACTCACAACGACGGGTATCAGGGGTTTCGTAACGCACTTCTTCATCGCTAAGGTCGTCGGGATTCAGTTGCTCCTCCAATATTTGTTCAACATTATCACGTAATGCATTTTCCATGAGCTCACGGTAAGGATTTTCACTAACTACGATACTACTTGAACTTCCTTCGGTAGGCATTTCCTCACCGTGATACGTCCATACATAGTAATTATCGGCAAAACCATTCGACCAAAGATGATCTTCAACTACTTTTTTCCCTTTAAAAGCTCTGTTATTGCATTTCTTACACGGACATCTTATTTCACCAAAATTCTTATACATACTACTTTGTTCCACGAAGTAAATAAACTCTTTCACCCCCTTTGCAAATTCACACTTCGGTTTCTTTTTTTCGTCTAATCTTTCATACATCCATTATCGTTCTAATCTTTTCATGTTTATATATATCTACAATTCAATTTGTTTGTATATATGTCATAAAAACACAATAACAACCAAAAATAATACTCAATAAACATTATCACCAACAAATAACTATTGTCAACAAGTAGTCTTTTTTTTTTGAATTGGGTCCTTATCACTCCAACCTAAACCCATCAATGTACGTTTCAAGTCACTAGCAAACACACACTTGTGATTTATTAATGAGGAAAAAATTCGGCAGCAATTCCCCTTAGTTCTCCAAATACACAATGTAGAATAAATAATTATTCCACATATGCATTCAGAGAACATTAAAGGAATTGTCACCGAGCTCTTTCCTCATTAACAAATCACAAATAAATGTTTACTACCTAAGTGACTTGAACGCATAAAGACAATCCCAAAACGGGGACTATTCAAAAATTACTCCTAATGAGTAATTTTTGAACGGGTACTAAGTCAATGTGAACATTAATTTCAATAATATTAAAAACAAAACATACAACAATGACTACTTTCTTAATAATGTCAATTACCAAAAACTAAGTAACATGACTAATTTTTCATTTTAAATATCTAATCTAATTAACATTAATTCAAATTATCATTTTAAAAACATTAACATTACACAAAATTTAACACTTCACAAAACTACTACTAACTACTACTAACTATTACTAATTAAGTTAATTAAGCTACTACTAACTACTACACAAAATTTAACAATTCACAAAAAACTACAACAAAATGGTTTCTATCCTAATTCAACATGCATCAACACCAACTAATACTAATTAAGATAATTAAACTAATTAAACAAAAAAAATTAATTAAAAAGAGATTAAAAATACCTAATTAATTTTACTAATAAGTAAAAAGGAAGGATGAGAAAGAAGGTGGAGGGGTGGATGGAACCGGCGGCGGCGGTGACCGGCACTGGTGGCGGCGGCGGTGGCGGCGGCGTGGCGTTAACCTATACAAATAATATAAATAAAGACAAGAAAAGGAAAAAGGAAAAGGAAAAGGAAAAGGAAAAACAAGAGATAAATGACAAACCTGGAGTGGTGGTGGTGGTGGTCGGCGTGTAATACTACGGTTTTATGAGTCTCTGGGTACTCTATCGAGTAGGCCTTACTCTGTCGAGTAAGGGTGAGTTGCAGTTTAAAAGAGTTTCTGATCTGTTGGGTACTCGATCGAGTAACGTAGATACTCGATCGAGTAAGGGGGCACTCGATCGAGTACCTCAACTACTCGATCGAGTAGCCGGTTTACGGGGGATGATTTCTCGGGTTTTGTTAATAATGCGATTAAGTATATATTACTTCCGTCACTATTCTCTAAACACTTTTAAAACCTAATTACTGTCAAAAAGAGAAATCAAACTACGTTCTTCGCTTCAATCGCATTGTTGGCAAATCCCGGAGTTTGGAAAGTCGGATTTCACCTTTCTTTATACCTTTGTGATCCTTGCGTCGAGGGTAAGATCTACGTACCGTTTTTATAGTATTTCTTTAAAGTTGGTTAAACCCTAGTATTGGGATTTGGGGGTTTTGTTATATTTCGTGATTGGTAGTGATTATATGTTTGTATGTTAGGAGGAGGATTTGAAGAAGAAGCATTTTGATATCAGCTGTGAGACCGTCTGATTGTGTTGCTTTCCAGGTAGGGTTTACCTACTCAGTATTAGTCCCATAATGTGTTGTTGATGTGTTGTGGTTGTTGAATATTATCGTAATTGTATTGTGACGGTTGTTGATTGTGATTGTTTGTCTTTGGTTCTCGAGATGCGTTCTCGGCTGAGTGGAGTCACTTGCGGGAGTGGCTTCACGCCCTAGTTTCGCCCTCCGTGGAACCCGCCACGGGAGGGGATGTGCACATTAATGGGACAGGGTTATCGCTCGGTATGATGAGCGGGGCTTAGGTGGGAACGGCTGCGGTCCCCCACTCGCGGGTCGGGTCCAAAGGGACGATCGGTGACGGAGATTGATTGGAGTGGGTGTGATTGTGTGTGACTGCTTGAGCTGTGTTGTTTACTGTTTTGTTGGTTATATAAATTGTGTGATTAGTACTGACCCCGTTTAATGTTTTAAAAACTGTGGTGATCCATTCGGGTATGGTGAGCAGTTATTGAGCAGGTATGAGTCGAGTTACTGGGATAGCTGGGATGTGCCACCGTCTGATGATAGAAGTCTTCCGCTGTAGCTTTAGTAGTTTAATAAACATTTTCGTTAGCTCAGTAGACAGTTGGTTTTGAGAACTTGTATTCGTATTTTGGAATTTGGTTTGGATTGTAACCTTTCACTAAAGTGATACTATTTTAAGTGTTGTTTCGTTATTGTCTGATGATTATCATTGCCTCGGGTAACCGAGATGGCAGCATCCTTATACCTGAGTGGTCCTGGTAAGGCACTTGGAGTATGGGGGTGTTACAAATGGTATCAGAGAGATGATCTTGAAACCTGTAACCAATAAATCTAATGAACATAGGGAGTCAATTAAAATGAACCCGGGGTAAAGGTTGTAAGAGCTAATGCAAAGGCTTGGGAGACGTCCTAAAGTCGCGAACTCGCCCTACAATTTTGAACCGGTCACATGGGGGGGTATATGTCAAGGTAGTATGTGATGCTTGTTAGCTTGTATGTGGTTGTGATGATGTATGTTGTAATTGTTGGATGTTGGAGTAGAAGGTTGAGTTTGTGAATGAAAGGTTGGTGAAACATATAGAACTGTTGTTTGAACAAGAAGCATGTTGGATGTTTACTATGTGGCGTTTGATAATATGATATAGTTGTTTTGTTGAACATATGAAAAGCTTGGTAGAATTGCATGCTTAACTATATTATAGTGTTGGGTTTATAAAGTTGTATAGTATGTTGGGATATGATATAGCATGCGGGTAGCATATTCGAGTTAGCATGACTCGACCGAGTGGGTCTGACTCGATCGAGTGGGTATTTGACGATTTTGCAACCAAAATCGTGTTTTTGGGCACTCGATCGAGTACCTCGGGCACTCGATCGAGTAGGGGGTCACTCGATCGAGTAGCTGGGCTACTCGGTCGAGTATGTTAGAGATCAGAAAGTCTTTTTGGGGTCTGATATCGGGGCACTCGATCGAGTATGGTGGGCACTCGATCGAGTAGCCGCTACTCGTTCGAGTAGGTTTAGGCACTCGATCGAGTGTGTTCTGGGCAGTCTATTTTCGTGTTTTGGGGTTATAGTGCGTATGTTTATATCTACCCTTTCTTATATAGTTTCAAGATGCCGCCCAAGAGAAACGCTTTGTATGCGAGAGCTGAGACCATGAACATAGATGATATCGTTAAGATGTTGGAGCATCAGGATGCTCTTACCGAGGCCTTAAAGAAAGTGGGAAAGGATAAGGGGGTTGATCACTCTAAGATCAGCCTTTATATAGCGAGGTTTAACCCAAAAGAGTACAAGGGAACCGGGGAACCAAACCTTCTTGACAACTGGCAACGTGAGATGGAGAACATACTAGACTTGGTTCACTGTCCTGATGAGATGAGAGTAGAACAAGCTGCGTTCTACCTGAGGGAAGCAGCTGGTGAGTGGTGGGACAAGGTGAAGGTGAGTGCTAGAGAGTTGTATACGAACCAGGGCTTACCTGCTATACCTTGGGAAGAGTTTCGTAGGGCTATGAGGAAAGAGTTTGTACCAGAGCATGTGAGGAGTAAGCTGAGGGAGGAGTTTGATGGGTTTAAGATGACATCTGATATGTCGATTCTTTGAGTACTACAAGCAGTTTAATGAGAAGTCTAGGTATGCTGAGGATATGGGTTTGAGTGAGGAGAACCTGGCGCTGAGGTTTGAGAGGGGGTTGGCCCCTAAGATCATGGATAAACTACCCGTGGGAGTCCTTACTGACGTTAAGGAAGCTTATGAGAGGTTGGTAGAGATGGCTTAGGAGAGAGTGGGTGTTGAGAAAAGAAAGGATGAGAGTGAGGGTGGTGGCCAATCTAGTCACAAGAACACAATCAAGCTAGAGGGTTTTCTTCTGGGTCAGGGTTCAGTGCTGGGGCTTCCTTTGGGCGTGGCCATGTGAGTAGTAGTGGTAGTTGGGGAATGACTTACTTTGGCTGTGGCGGTGTAGGCCACAAGAGACATGAGTGCACGAGTATGCCTGGGGCTTTTCAGGGATCGGCTCGGGGGAGCTATTCTCAGGGACCTACACAGAGTTATGCGAGTAATAGACCGTCTGGGTCATGGTCTAACCGGGGAAGTCAGAGCTATCAGGGTGGAGGTAACCGCAATGGCGGTAATTCTTATCAGAAACCAGCTACGAACAACAACAACAATCAGGGGTCGGGTGCTAAGCCGACCACATTAGCCAGTACTGTCCAGGGAGATGGACAGAAGACCAGTGGAAAGCTGTTCATGATGGACAAGAAAGCAGCTGAGGATGATGCACATGTTATCACTGGTACTTTTTTTGTTAACGGTATTCATACCTTTGTTTTGTTTGATTCGGGGGCGTCTCAGTCGTTTGTATCTTCGAGTCATGTTAAACGGTTGGGTTTGAGGGTATATGAGTCTGTAAGTGAGAAAGTTTTTATACCTTCGGGTGAGTCTGTATCATGTGGGAGGTTATATAGGGATGTACCTATGATAGTTGGGCAAGTTGATCTACCTGTAGACTTGCTAGAGTTTCCTTTTGACGGTTTTGAGATGATAGTCGTGTTGGAATAAGTGTCCTCCGACAATAATGCGATCACAACTATTGATCATAATGATCACATGTTTAAATCTCATTTTAAAAGAATACAATTGGGAAGTATTTTTACTGTCAACTGGTCAACATATATCGGTAATGATTGGCTGACTAGAGTTTGACATTACTGTCGTGCGACGGTGGTGATCAGTTGACCCCCTAGGTCATACCTATAGGGCAACACTCTTAATTGATCATTTAATTAATCGTATAACGTTACGAGTTAATTAAATTACTTGAAAAATTGACGGACGATTTTGGAAGTAAAATTTACGTATCACATTGAAATGTGATTAAATGAGATACGGTCTGAGTAATCGAATTGTATCATTACTCGGATGAAATTATTGTTTAAAGAAACAATTGAAATTGAATGAATTATTATAAATACAATTTGTTGTGATTTATAAATTGGTAAAATATTTTGGTACAAGTAATTATGAATTACTAAGTCGATTTTTGTATGTGACGTATTTTTAATAATACGTTGATTTTTAATATGTTAAAAATGCACAAAAAATTTATGTAACATATGACATGTGACATAAGTCAAAATTGACAAAAATAATATGAATCCCATATTATAAGTGTACCGAAATTAAGAGGGAATTAGGCTAAATATTGTGTTGTTTAAATTAGTGGAAAACACAATCATTTGTATTATAGCCTAGCCATGCAACCCTAGTTTGCATTGTGAAGGCAAACAAGAGCATGCATTGGGTCTTTTTCTTCCCTCCTCTTCCCTCCTACCCGGTTTCACCATAGAAAAGGCAAAAAGGATTTTTGTCTTGTTTTTTATATACACTACATGCATGAGTGTGTAAATTATTCATTCATTCCAACTTATCAAAAATTAAGATTTTAGAAAGAGAAAATCACCTTCCATTCTCCTCTCTCTCAACCGGTTTTTGAGAGCAAAACCCAAATATTTTTGGGTCATTTTTCTACAAGAATTAATATTATCTAGTACTTATAATATTAATTTTAATTAAGAGTAAGCTTTGGGTATAATTCCTTGGGAGAGATCCTACACTTGGGTCTTTGTTCATCCAAAAGGAAAGCTCAAGAACAAAAGAGAAGGATATCTCTTTTGTGCCCATAAGAACCGAAATTACAATGTAAGGATGATTTCTTCTTTATTTTGCTAATTAGTTTGCATGCATAAGACCTTTATTAATTTTATGACAAATTAATTTAAAACATATATGAATATGTTATGTATATAGATCTACTTTTCCTTCAAGTCGGGATGGATTGGTTGGGAAAGTATAAAGCTAAGATAGACTGTCATCAAAAGAAAGCGTCTTTGAGAGGTCCTAAGGGTGTTAGTGTGTCTTATCGTGGGCTTCTAGTCAAACCCAAAGTTAAGTTGATTGCAGCTGTCACCTTGAAGTCTTATCTGAGGAAGGGATGCCCTTTGATCTTGTGCCATGTGAGAGATGACCGGATAGAGAGTCCGACAGTTGATCAGATACCAGTGGTGGGAGAGTTTGCAGATGTTTTTCCAGAAGATATTCCGGGGTTGCCACCGAAGAGGGAGATAGATTTCACAGTTGAGTTGAAACCGGGGACGGGGCCAATCTCTAAGGCACCGTACCGGATGGGTCCTAAAGAGATGGAGGAGCTCAGGAAACAGTTAGATGATCTGATAGAGAAGGGATACATTAGACCTAGTGTATCGCCGTGGGGAGCACCAGTTCTTTTTGTGAAGAAGAAAGATGGGAGTTTGAGGTTGTGCATAGACTACAGGGAGCTGAACCGAGTGACGGTGAAGAACAAGTATCCTTTGCCGAGGATAGATGACCTGTTTGATCAGTTGAGTGGTGCATCAGTATTTTCTAAGATTGATTTGAGGTCGGGGTACCATCAGGTGAAGATTAGAGAGGTGGACATACCAAAGACAGCTTTCACGTCGAGGTATGGCCATTATGAGTATGTGGTGATGCCGTTTGGGTTATCTAATGCACCGGCTGTATTTATGGATTTGATGAATAGAATCTTGGACGTTTTTGGACAAGTTTACTGTGGTGTTTTTATCGATGACATCTTAGTCTACTCCAAGACTAAGGAGGAGCATGAGGAGCATCTGAGTATTGTGTTGCAGACTTTGAGGGAGCATGAGTTATATGCTAAGCTATCCAAGTGTGAGTTCTGGTTAGCGAAAGTTGCTTTTCTGGGGCATGTGATCTCTAAGGAGGGTGTAGCTGTGGATCCGGCAAAGATTGTGGCAGTGACAAAGTGAGAAGCACCAAAGAATGTTGCTGAGATCAGGAGTTTCTTGGGTTTAGCTGGATACTACAGACGGTTCGTGAAAGATTTCTCTAAGATAGCTAGACCTATGACAGCTTTGATGAGGAAAGAGAACAGGTTTCGTTGGGATGAGAGTTGTGAGACGGCGTTCCAAACATTAAAGGAGCGTTTGACCACAGCTCCTATCTTAGCATTGCCTGAAGGGATCGAGAACTTTGAGGTTTATACAGATGCCTCAAAGAATGGGTTGGGATGTGTGTTGATGCAGAACGGTAAGGTGATTGCCTATGCTTCTAGGCAATTGAAGCCGTATGAGGAGAACTACCCTACACATGATCTGGAGTTGGGTGCAGTGGTGTTTGCTCTCAAGATATGGAGACATTACCTTTATGGAGCAATCTTTAAGGTATTTTCTGATCACAAGAGTCTCAAGTACATCTTCACTCAAAAGGAGTTGAACATGAGACAGAGGAGGTGGATGGAGCTGATTGGCGATTATGACATGGAAATTATCTACCATAAAGGGAAAGCCAATGTTGTTGCGGATGCTTTGAGTAGAAAGAGTGTACATTCTGTTAGTTATTTAGACCAAATTAATACTCATCTTATGATATTAAAATTACAAATTAATTTAATGTGGTCTAAATCTACATGCATGCAAATAAAATGTATAAAAGATGGTATTAAACCATCTTAAGACAAAAGTTCCTTACATTGCTATAAGGCAAATATGGGCACTACAAAGGTCTCCTACCTTTATAGTTCTTGAGCTATAGGAATGTGGATGATCCTCCAAATATATCAAGTACTCAAAGAAGAGTACCTCCTAAGGTAGCACCCAAGAAACAACCCAAAAGCTTACTAGAATTACTAACTAGATAATTGTAGTAACAACCTTGTAATATGTAATATTATTACACTAATAATATTATATAATGTATATTATTATTGTGAATTATATTAGATATTATGATCAACAAATTGATCAAGTTTTTGATGAAGATGATGAAGAAAAAATAGACAATTTTTTTTCTTCAAAAAAACCGGCCAAAGGAGAGCTTTTAGAGGATTTTTGGTCTTAAAATTCCACCATGCAAATGTGTGTAATGATGGGTATATATATTGATCTCATATGTAAACAATTCATAGGAACATCACATGTGATTTTCCACTAAATTGTTGACTAAAGTGGTCTCTCATGTCCTTCTATATTTCGGTCCAAATGGACCCATTTAGTCCATTTCGATTTTCGACATTTGTCCCACAAATGCTTTGGAGTAAAACTACTAAGGACTCGATTTTGGACAGAAATTGGACTCGAAAACAGGTTGTGTTTGTGACTGAAATGGACACAAAAACAATGCAAGTAACCAAGGATATGACTTGAGCTAGATCACTAAGCAGGCTCAAGACTCGGAATCTCGTTCAAGATCACTAAGCATGAACTAAATTCCTCCTCAAACACTAAGTAATGAGGGGTTTTCCGCACTAAGCAAGAAGAAAAGAAGTAGAAAACTCAGTTTTCAAACTCATATTTTAATTCACTCAAATCTGAAGTTCTCAAGTGCCTAGCTTGGTTTATATAGACCAAGGCTTATAATCTTGACCCTTGATTACAAGTTGCATCTAAGGGCTACAAAATGAGCAGCTAAAGAGCACAAAAAATGGCAGCCAAGGACTCTTACAATGCTGAAATGAAAATGACATAAAGTAAAGAAAGTAAACTAATAGTCCAATCTTCCTTGTTTGTAGCTCAACTTCTTATTTATGATTATATGGACTGATTGGGGGCTTGAGAAACCGTGTAAGACTCCCATGCTGCAGCCAAAAAGTCTCTTGAGCTTTGTTGGAACAAAAGAAGAAAGATTGATAGCGACATTTAGCTCATTGTTCAAAACCGGGTCCCCTTGTACCTTTGCTTTAGTTCTTCAAATAATTTCTGAATGGTAACCCTTGGAGACAAAAGATCCTACACAAAAACATCCTAAACTCACCAAAGATGTGAAATAGGGCGGTTGGAGACATTACTTCTTATACGGATTTCATGGTAGACCTCGATTTTGGAGAAGGACCAAAACCGGGTTGGAGAACAACTCAGGAATTTAGACTCATCTTTTAGAAGCCATATCTCTTAGCTCCGGATGAATTTAGGCCTATGATAGCTCATTGGAAAGCCAATGAAGTTAACTTTCACCTCAAAAAAGAATCACCCTAAAATATGAAGTAAATCTTGAGTTATTCAACGTTTAGCTCACATAGGTCATGGGCTGTCCAATAATGCGTAGTCTATTTGCATCGGCCATAACTCAAGCTATAAACCTGATATGGACGTGATTCAAAATCCATGGTTTGCCTAAGATCCCAAGCTTTCCAATGACATAAGAATCATCGTATTTGCATGAGTAAAACTTGAGATATAGAGCTTGGAAGTTAGGCTTGCTGTAATAACACTTCAAAAAGCGATGAAATGCATTCAATTGTGAACCGTTGCTTGGACTGTTTCTTTTGGCTTAAAAATGAATCACAATGCAACAAATTTTGTTGCAAACTCCCTTTCTTCAAAAGAATCTGCCCTCAAATTCTCGACATTGTCATCTTCAACCTCTTCACAATAAGACCACACACACCTCAAGAGATGGATTATCATGACTTCCTCCCGGATCATAGACCAGAATTGTGTATGGCAAGAGAGGTGTTGTTACTCTCTTGTCACCAAAGTTCTTGGACAAATCAGGCTCTAAGGACGTTTGAGGTTGCTCCTTACTCGGTTGGCATGCTCCCAAGATGTAGCTTTTGAAGCAAGAACCATGGCTGATGTAGGAGGTCGGATTTGGTACACTCGAGTATGGAACAACCCAAGACTCTCCTCTTGCTTTACCCTTGCTTGAATCCGAACAAGTTCCACCATTGAACATGACCATGGACTGTCCAAACTCCATGGTTTGAAGGCTAAGTAGTCCTTGGTTAACAATCACTTCTCTAGGCCTCAAATCGCAGTTTGGTCATTGATGGCTCCATGGGTAAGAGTATGGATACTCTCTTCCTCACTAGTAGGCTCATGTAATGAGTTGAAGGGGGTTTTTGTTTCCAGACATGGGTTCTCAAAGATAGCACTACATGAGCTATTCATTTTAGCATAAGTGCTCATGACCTTTGGCTCAAGGGACTTAGACTTAGGACAAGCAATGTTGAAGCATGGCATGACAATTCCTTGGTCTAAACTCTCCTCTATCCCAACTGTTTTGGTTACCCCTAAACATTCCCTTTTAGGTAAAACCTCATGGTTTTCAGGCCTTGCTAAGCTCTTCTCCACACACAAAGAGAACTCAAGCAATTCACCATATGAATGCATCATTTCTAATTTAATCCTCTTAGCAATTTCAGATTTCAAGCCATTGTAAAATCTGATTCCCTTTAGAAAAGAACTTACTTCATTGTCACACACAAAGTGTAATTCCTCAAATAATCTAGCATACTCATGAACACTCAAGGAATTTTGTTTAAGGGTCTTAAGTTCAGCCCACAATTGATCCATGGTAGAAGAAGGTAGAAACTTTAATCTCATGTTCCTTTCAAGTTTAAACCAAGAACATATTATACCCTTCCCTTCCATCCTCCTTGAAAATGTAAGAGTGTTATACCACAATAAAGCAACACCCTTTAAAGAAGACACAACCAAATTACACTTCTCTTTATCAGAAAAACACTTGTTCTCGAAATAGCATTCAACATCAAACAACCAAGACACAAATGCTCTACTGTTTTCACCATTAAAGGAAGGAAGTAATGGTGTGTTACCTTTGCTTCTAAGGGTAGGAGAGGAATTAGAACACTCATAGGGCAGGAGGTGTTCTCCTTGATACAAATTAGGAGGTTTTGGTTCCCTTGGAACCCCATGGGTGCTTGTTGCACTCCTTGTATGCACATCACCTTCATACCCTTTTGTTAGAGCTTGCAACTTCATCATAGCTGCTTCTAATGACTTGGAAATGGAACCAAGATCACAAGGCTTCATCTTTGAGCATGGAACATAGGGTACAACACCAATAGCTACTGATTTTCCCGTGAAAAATCAGAATGACAACAACTTAAGTAAAACTGATTTTTCAAGAAACAAGCCAAAGCTTTGATAACCTCTCTTCACTCATTGGGTTGTTTTTGTAGTTTTAGATGTAGTTAGGAAAGATGAACACTCAACCAAAGCTCTGATAACCAATTTGGAGTAAAACTACTAAGGACTCGATTTTGGACAGAAATTGGACTCGAAAACAGGTTGTGTTTGTGACTGAAATGGACACAAAAACAATGCAAGTAACCAAGGATATGACTTGAGCTAGATCACTAAGCAGGCTCAAGACTCGGAATCTCGTTCAAGATCACTAAGCATGAACTAAATTCCTCCTCAAACACTAAGTAATGAGGGGTTTTCCGCACTAAGCAAGAAGAAAAGAAGTAGAAAACTCAGTTTTCAAACTCATATTTTAATTCACTCAAATCTGAAGTTCTCAAGTGCCTAGCTTGGTTTATATAGACCAAGGCTTACAATCTTGACCCTTGATTACAAGTTGCATCTAAGGGCCACAAAATGAGCAGCTAAAGAGCACAAAAAATGGCAGCCAAGGACTCTTACAATGCTGAAATGAAAATGACATAAAGTAAAGAAAGTAAACTAATAGTCCAATCTTCCTTGTTTGTAGCTCAACTTCTTATTTATGATTATATGGACTGATTGGGGGCTTGAGAAACCGTGTAAGACTCCGATGCTACAGCCAAAAAGTCTCTTGAGCTTTGTTGGAACAAAAGAAGAAAGATTGATAGCGACATTTAGCTCATTGTTCAAAACCGGGTCCCCTTGTACCTTTGCTTTAGTTCTTCAAATAATTTCTGAATGGTAACCCTTGGAGACAAAAGATCCTACACAAAAACATCCTAAACTCACCAAAGATGTGAAATAGGGCGGTTGGAGACATTACTTCTTAGACGGATTTCATGGTAGACCTCGATTTTGGAGAAGGACCAAAACCGGGTTGGAGAACAACTCAGAAATTTAGACTCATCTTTTAGAAGCCATATATCTTAGCTCCGGATGAATTCTAAGGCCTATGATAGCTCATTGGAAAGACAATGAAGTTAACTTTCACCTCAAAAAAGAATCACCCTAAAATATGAAGTAAATCTTGAGTTATTCAACGTTTAGCTCACATAGGTCATGGGCTGTCCAATAATGCGTAGTCTGTTTGCATCGGCCATAACTCAAGCTATAGACCTGATATGGACGTGATTCAAAATCCATGGTTTGCCTAAGATCCCAAGCTTTCCAATGACATAAGAATCATCGTATTTGCATGAGTAAAACTTGAGATATAGAGCTTGGAAGTTAGGCTTGCTGTAATGACACTTCAAAAAGCGATGAAATGCATTCAATTGTGAACCGTTCCTTGGACTGTTCTTTTGGCTTAAAAATGAATCACAATGCAACAAATTTTGTTGCATGCTTATAAGTCTTATATTTAATTATCTTACATAATTAAATATTAATTTAATTATTTAACGGTTAAATAATACGAATTAACCACTAATGACTACTTAACTATTAAGTAATCATGAGACCATTTTATCAACATACAATGTGTCAATACTATACCATTTAGCTAATTATACAACCTCTTGTAAATCAAGTAGCTAATAACCTTCACCTCAAAACTTATATACACATCTCGTATTAACTAACTATTAATTAATAAATTTATTAATTAATTATCAAATAATTAAATAATAAATCCCCTTGGCCCGAGTTCGTAACTCGTCATCAAATAATATATTCACATGACTTGTTAAAAGTCAAATAATACAAGGAATTAATTATCTCGTATCTCATACAAATAATTAATTTATTCTATTTGGGCGTCATCCTATAGGTGTGACCTAAAGGGATCAGCTGATCACCGCCGTCACACGACAGTAATGTCAAACTCTAGTCAGCCAATCATTACCGATTAACGATGACCAGCTGACAAATAAATAAATAAATCCCCGATATTCCTTTTACGATATTTATTATGTAAACGCACTTATTGTGGAGGACACTACTCCAACAATCTCCCACTTGTCCGACACAAGTGTGCGTTACCAATTCTCTTGTCCAATAATATCTCCCACTCAATGCAAGATGTCTTTCAGGTCGTTCTTGCACGTGATCATATCATAAAGTGGTTTCCTCGATCGGAGAATGACTGTCGACCGGATAATCTCTTGTAGATCACATCCGAGCGTGGCCACGCATTCACAATCATCTCTCCTCGAGTGGCCTTGAGATAAAATATGACTTAAAAGGACAATCCTGTTGACCTATTTTCTTCATTCGATCTGATCACAATGACCCGAGAAATGCTCATCGGCCTCCTTTTACGGTGCGACCTAGAACAAAAACCAAAGCCACCGGAAAACCGTACCAACTCGGACAAATAGTCACCAGTCTAAAGAATTGACTCGAAGGAATAAATAGAAATCCTCGCCACGACCTAGCAACAAAAGGACTCTATAAACGGTCATTGTCCGACAAATTGTCTCACAATATGCCTATGTAATCGACCAGTCATCACTATGACCATATGACATCGAACTGTCATCTATCGCCTTACAATCTAGTCACTCCGAGACGTCACCTCATTAAGTAACTAGGGACAAAATACAATGTTAATCCAGTTCACTTTAATAGAGTTCGACATTGTCACTACAATCTATTTGGATAAAACAATGTATATAAAATTCGACATAAAATGAATATGACGATAAATGCAACTTATCATATATGAAATAATAAATACAATATTTTGATTATTACATATCATATAATTTACAACAGATTCGGCATTCGTCTCAATCCCATCGAAACTACATGACTATCATGTTTAGCTTGAGACAAAGGTTTGGTTAAAGGATCGGCGATGTTGTCACACCCCCAACCTTACAAACTGTAATTTCTTTCCTTTCGATTAAATCTCTAATTACATGAAATTTCCTAAGTACATTTCTAGACTTGTTACTAGACTTGGGCTCTTTTGCTTGAAAAATAGCCCCACTGTTATCACAATACAAAGTGATTGGATCCTCGGTGGTAGGAACTACCTTCAGTCCCTCTAAAATTGCCTAATCCAAACGACTTCTTTTGCGCTTCGAGGCCGCAATGTACTCGGCTTTCCATTGTAGAATCGGTAGTCACGGACTCTTTGAAACTTCTCCAAAGAAACCGCCCCTTCGTTCAACAAAAAGACAAAACCAGCTGGGATTTTAAATCATCCCTATCGGTTTGAAACCGCATCCGTATAACCTCTTATACGTAATTCAGATTCTCCTCCAAACACTAAGAATGAATCTTTAGTCCTTCTCAAGTACTTTAGAATATTCTTGACGGCTATCCAGTGACTCTCACCTGGAGTTTTCTGAAAACGACTCGTCATACTCAAAGCATACGAGACGTCAGGACGAGAACACATCATAGCATACATGATCGATCCAACAGCGGAAGTATAGGGAATCGATTTCATGCGTTCAATATCCTTAGGCTTAGTAGGACACTGTGACTTACTCAAAGTGATCCCACTGCCCATAGGTAGAAAACCTCTCTTGGAGTTTTTCATATTGAATCGGTCAAGAATCTTATCGATATAGGCTTCTTGACTCAATGCTAATATCTTTTTGGGTCTATCCCTATAGATCCGGATACCCAAGATGCGCTGAGCTTCTCCCAAATCTTTCATTTGGAAGTGATTTCTCAACCACTTCTTAACAGAAGCAAGCATATCAACATCATTCCCAATGAGTAATATGTCGTCCACATAAAGAAGTAAGAAAACAACTTTACTCCCACTAAACTTCATGTATAAACATGGTTCCTCAACACTTCGAGAAAAACCATTCTGTTTGATAACATGATCAAAACGATGATTCCAACTCCTTGACGCTTGCTTAAGACCATAAATGGATCTCTTAAGTTTGCATACTTTGTTAGGATTTTTAGGATCCACAAAACCCTCAGGTTGTGTCATGAACACTTCCTCTTCCAGAAACCCGTTCAGGAAAGCGGTTTTGACATCCATTTGCCATATCTCATAATCATGAAATGCAGCAATCGCTAACATTATCCGAACAGATCTAAGCATAGCAACTGGTGCAAAAGTTTCATCATAGTGTAAACCATGAACCTGAGTGAAACCTTTTGCAACCAATCTAGCTTTGTAGACACCTTTATGTCCATCCATGCCGATTTTAATCTTGAATATCCACTTACACTGAAGAGGCCGAACATCTTTAGGTAAGTCAACCAGGTCCCATACCTGATTATCGTACATGGAATCCATTTCGGATTGCATGGCTTCGAGCCATAGCTTAGAGTCAGAACTCATAATAGCTACTTTATAGGTCTTGGGTTCATCACTTTCTAAAAGTAAAACCTCATAGTCACCATCTTCCTCGATAATACCAAGGTATCTATCAGGCTGGCGACTAACCCTTTCTGACCTCCTAGGTTCAGAGGGAACAATTACTGATTTAGACGTAGAAGGAACATCTTCCTGTATTGTCATATCAGTTTGTGGCTCTTGAACTTCGTCAAGTTCAAATTTTCTCCCACTCTGTCTTCTAGAAATAAATTCTTTTTCTAGAAAGACAGCTTCACGAGCCACAAACACTTTGTTCTCGTTACTATTGTAGAAGTAATATCCACAAGTTTCCTTAGGGTAGCCTACAAAAATACACTTTTCAGAACGAGGTGCAAGCTTATCGTCAGACTTGCTCTTAACATAAGCATCACAACCCCATATTTTCATGTATCGCAGATTCGGGACTTTCCCTTTCCATATCTCATATGGAGTTTTGTCAGTTGCTTTAGTGGGACTTTTATTAAGTGATTGTACAGCAGATAAAATGGCAAAACCCCAGAATGACTTAGGTAACTCTGTTTGACTCATCATCGATCGAACCATATCTAATAAAGTTCGATTCCTCCTTTCAGCCACACCATTTAATTGTGGTGTGCCAGGAGGAGTTAACTGAGATACAATACCGCAGTTTATAAGGTGATCTTTAAAGTCATTGCTTAAATATTCCCCACCACGATCTGATCGTAATGCTTTAATCTTCTTATTTAATTGGTTTTCTACTTCATTCTGAAACTCTTTGAACTTATCAAAAGCTTCACTTTTATACCTCATTAAGTAGATATACCCATATCTACTCATGTCATCGGTAAAAGTAATGAAATAGTCATAATTACCTCTAGCAAAGGATCGTCATTGGACCGCATACATCGGTATGTATTAAACCCAACAACTCACTAGCTCGAGATCCCTTTCCTAGAAAAGGTGAACGAGTCATCTTGCCAAGTAGACAAGATTCGCATGTACCAAATGATTCGAAATCAAAAGGTTTAATTACACCAGTCGACACTAGTCTTTTAATGGGCTTCTCGTTGATGTGTCCTAATCGACAATGCCATAAATAAGATTGATCGGGATCACCTGTTTTGAGTCTTTTACTATCTAAATGATAAACATCGTTGCAAGTATCTAGAATATAAATTCCATTGATTGAAATAGCTTGACTATATACAATCCCATTAAGGGAAAAAGTACAACACTTGTCTTTAATTACAAAAGAAAACCCTTCAGTGTCTAACACTGATACGGATATTATATTTCTAGATAGCGTTGGTACAAAATAACAATTATTAAGATGTAACTCCAACCCCGAAGCTAAACTAAGTACATAAGTTCCTACAGAGACGGCAGCTACTTTAGACCCGTTTCCCATTCGGAGATCGACATCACCCTTGTTTAGCTTTCTTATGCTTTTTAGGCCCTGCAAATGATTACACAAGTGAGAACCACAACCAGTATCTAATACCCAAGTTGTATTTGAAGCATAATTTATGTCTATCATAAAAGATTCAGTTGAGAAATTACATGTCGGCTTCACAATGCCAGCTTTTATGTCATCCAGGTACTTTGTACAATTACGTCTCCAATGTCCCTTGTTATTACAATAATTACAAGTATCTTTAAGAGGATTACCCTTTATAGATTTTGGCTTGGTAGAGCAATTCGCAATTGCTTTACCTTTGCCCTCCACCTGAACGGGCTTCTTACCTGCGTTCCTCTTAAACTGCTTCTTCCCCTTCACATTAATCGCAAGCACATCTTTCCTTGTACTCCCACTCAATCCCATGTCCTTCTCTGCTTGCACAAGTAGAGAATGGAGCTCATGTAAACTCTTTCTCATGTTTGTCATATTGTAATTTACCCTAAATTGGGTAAATCCCTTGACGTGCGAGAGAGAATGGAGCACTCGGTCCACCACTAGTTCATCGGGGATCTTACATCCCAACCCCTCTAAAGTTTCCACGTACTCAATCATTTTAAGTACGTGTGGACTTACAGGTTGACCATCTTTGAGGTTAGCCTCAAAGAAACGAACAAATGTCATACTTCAATTATTCTCGGGGCTTGAGAAAACATAGTGGAAAGCCTCGAGAATACTTCATGTGCATCACGAAACTTGACACATTGCCTTTGTAAAGCAGGATCCATTGAAAAAATCAAAACATTTTTTATTGCAGCGGACTCTTTTTGATAATTTGAAAAAGCCTCCCTTACATCGGCAGTGGCCCTAGTACTAGGCGAAGGGGGAGAGGGATCGACAAGGTAGCGTAATTTGCCATCACCTGCGGCAGCTAATCGAAGTTGTTCTTCCCAATCTTTAAAATTACTACCGTCAGCTTTTAATACATATTTGTCCATAAAAGAACGTAGCCATGAATCTCTAGCTATGGTGGCGGTTTCACTAGTAGAAGTCATCGTGATTACTACAAAGGAAATAAAGAAAAGAATTAACATTTATCGTCTAGAAATATTTAACTTGTGAAACTATTTAACAAGTTCCCATTTATATAATGATCTCCCACTGAATTATATAAATGATTCCAAGATCCAATTTTATATAAACACGGGCACGGTGGACCGATTCAACCCACATTTATATAAATTTGGTGAGTCAACAACTTTGACTGATTCTACTACTAGAACTCTTGGTTGACGGATTTTCTTAAAATCTATCTTTTAGCCCCAGAATAAATATGGGCACGGTGGACCGATTCAACCCATATTTATCCCGTTGAGTCCAACCAATTTTCACGCGTAATAACTTTTATTACCCTACTTACCCAACGTAAAAAGAGTGTACCTCGGTGATCCGAACCTACCTCTAATGAAGAAGGGATTCATAGGTGCTATTATTTGGTAAGGCTTAATCTCAATTTTAAACAAATGTGAGAGATCTTATCAATTTAATTGTCTATCACTTTTAAGTGGACAAAATTAGTGAATGCTAGACGATTAAATCGATAACAACAAAAAGAAAACATGTAGTGACGATTTGGCATGAATGCATAAAAGAATTAAAACAAACAAGTCCTAATATGGCCACCTAGTTAATTTAATTAACTAAAATTATTACACTTCGGAAACCAACTCCTTGGTCCCTTGATTCTTCATAAATTGGCCTCCTTCTTTAGGATTTCGGAACGCCTTTCCGAAAACACCGTCTTCATGAAAACTCCGTCTTTAGAAGCTTCATCTAATTACTAATAATTAAATTACATAACAATAACCTATTATACAATTTGTAATAAAATTAAAACAAAAACTATTAATTAATTACAAATTAGGCGATACGAAATCGCAATTAATTACAAAACAAGTCGATATTTCCTTACATTTCGGGAAATACCAACTTCTACCTATGGCCATATTAGGAAAAATTACATAATTATAATTCTAAAAACCATTCATCTAAATGAATAATAAAATGCACCATGGAAAATGACATGCCAAATCGTCTAACTTACCAACAACGATCATTTGAGCTTGCTTTGACGGAATTTTTACCAATAAAAATTCATAATCAATTCTTAAAACAATTTTAAGACTTACTCATCATACTAATCTGGTCTAATATCAAAATAATTATTCTCAACAATTATCTTGAATTTATATGGGAATTAAAACACAATTAAGACAAAAAAAAAGATATAATAATTCACAATTATCATACAAAAATTCCATTTAATTTAAAAAGTTATGAAAAAATAAATTTCAAAGCTATGAACATTCTGGTCTTACACCAAAAATGCCATGCAAGTGAAATTTTTTGTTTTTAAAATTTATTTAAAACGATTTCACAATTTAATTGGTAAAGCGACAATTTTTACGATTTAATTCTAAATCAAACCATAAAAATTGAAATGACTCAAAATAAAATTTTGTACATTTTGGAACAATTTACAGGAGCTAAAAATTCAAAAATTTCGAGCCCTAAAATTAAATCAATATTTATTTGCAAAATAACCATTATTTACCACTTTTTATCAAATAAAAATCAATCAACTACCTAAATTAATCACATTAATTTAAAGTTTATATTTTTCTCATAAATAGAACATGCATGTGGTTATTTCAAAATAAATATGCATAAAATTAACATGCAATCAATTTTAATTAACTCTTAATTAATTTTAATGCATTTTTACTTAATTTTATGCCATTTTAAGTTATAAAAAATGGAAAAATTTAACAAAAATCAAATTTTCGTCCCATATCATCCTAAGACCAGATTATTTACATACAAGACTATATTATGTGATAAAACTAGTTTTAGTAACATAATATCAATTTTATCAATTTATCTCATAAATTACTAAAATCGTCTTAAGACAACATGCATGTATTTAACAATGCTCTGATACCACTTGTTAGTTATTTAGACCAAATTAATACTCATCTTATGATATTAAAATTACAAATTAATTTAATGTGGTCTAAATCTACATGCATGCAAATAAAATGTATAAAAGATGGTATTAAACCATCTTAAGACAAATGTTCCTTACATTGCTATAAGGCAAATATGGGCACTACAAAGGTCTCCTACCTTTATAGTTCTTGAGCTATAGGAATGTGGATGATCCTCCAAATATATCAAGTACTCAAAGAAGAGTACCTCCTAAGGTAGCACCCAAGAAACAACCCAAAAGCTTACTAGAATTACTAACTAGATAATTGTAGTAACAACCTTGTAATATGTAATATTATTACACTAATAATATTATATAATGTATATTATTATTGTGAATTATATTAGATATTATGATCAACAAATTGATCAAGTTTTTGATGAAGATGATGAAGAAAAAATAGACAATTTTTTTTCTTCAAAAAAACCGGCCAAAGGAGAGCTTTTAGAGGATTTTTGGTCTTAAAATTCCACCATGCAAATGTGTGTAATGATGGGTATATATAGTGATCTCATATGTAAACAATTCATAGGAACATCACATGTGATTTTCCACTAAATTGTTGACTAAAGTGGTCTCTCATGTCCTTCTATATTTCGGTCCAAATGGACCCATTTAGTCCATTTCGATTTTCGACATTTGTCCCACAAATGCTTATAAGTCTTATATTTAATTATCTTACATAATTAAATATTAATTTAATTATTTAACGGTTAAATAATACGAATTAACCACTAATGACTACTTAACTATTAAGTAATCATGAGACCATTTTATCAACATACAATGTGTCAATACTATACCATTTAGCTAATTTTACAACCTCTTGTAAATCAAATAGCTAATAACCTTTACCTCAAAACTTATATACACATCTCGTATTAATTAAATATTAATTAATAAATTTATTAATTAATTATCAAATAATTAAATAATAAATCCCCTTGGCCCGAGTTCGTAACTCGTCATCAAATAATATATTCACATGACTTGTTAAAAGTCAAATAATACAAGGAATTAATTATCTCGTATCTCATACAAATAATTAATTTATTCTATTTGGGCGTCATCCTATAGGTGTGACCTAAAGGGATCAGCTGATCACCGCCGTCACACGACAGTAATGTCAAACTCTAGTCAGCCAATCATTACCGATTAACGATGACCAGCTGACAAATAAATAAATAAATCCCCGATATTCCTTTTACGAGATTTATTATGTAAACGCACTTATTGTGGAGGACACTATTCCAACACATTCTTTGTGTACAGCTTTATCTTTGATGAGGTTGAGAGATGCGGTAGCGAAGTTTGGGATACATATGATGCAGAAAGGAGATGCCATGGGAGATTTGACAGTGCAGCCTGATCTTTATGATGATATTCGAGGTAAACAGGCGTTGGATCCTAAGATAGTTAAGTGGAGAAAGGGACAGTGTCTCGATTCTCTATTCATACAGATGGTAGTTTGAGGTTTGACGGTAGGTGGTGTGTCCCTAATGATAAGGAGCTGAAAAATACTATCATGACAGAGGCACATAGTACACCATATTCAGTGCATCCAGGTGGTGACAAGCTGTACAAGGACTTAAAGAACACGTTTTGGTGGCATGGGATGAAGAAAGAAACAGCTGAGTTTGTGGCCCGTTGTTTGACATGCCAGAGAGTTAAAGGGGAACAACGACGGCCACAAGGTAAGATTCAGTCTTTAGAGGTACCTGAGTGGAAGTGGGAATCCATTTCTATGGATTTTATCGTGGGTTTGCCAAAGAGTCAACAGGGTAACAACATGATATGGGTAATAGTGGATCGACTGACCAAGTCAGCTCACTTTGTGCCAATGAAAGATACATGGACTAAAGCACAATTAGCGATGGCTTATCGGAAGAATTTGCTTAAGTTACATGGAGTCCCTAAGGACATAGTGTCTGACAGAGATGCGAGATTTATATCAAGGTTTTGGAAAGAGTTGCAGGAATCTTTGGGAACAACTTTGAAGATGAGTACAGCATTTCATCCTGCGACGACACGGTCGATCGAGAGAACGATCAAGACTCTTGAGGATATGTTACGAGCTTGTGTGATGGACTTTGGTGGTAGCTGGGAACAGAGGTTGGATTTGATAGAGTTTTCTTACAACAACAGCTATCACACTAGTATTGATATGGCACCGTTTGAGGCTTTATACGGGAGGAGATGTAGGAGTCCGATTTGTTGGGACGACAGTGTTGAGGCAGTGGTTCTAGGACCAGAGATGGTACATGAGATGGTTGAACAGATTAAGATGATCAGGGAACGGATGAGAGCAGCTCAGGATAGGCAAAAGAGTTATGCAGATCTACATCGCCGGGATATAGAGTTTCAGGTTGGGGATAAGGTTCTTCTGAAAGTGTCTCCTATGCGTGGGGTTATGAGATTTGGAAAGAAAGACAAGCTGAGTCATAAGTTCATCGGGCCTTATGAGATCTTAGAGCGGGTTGGAGAGGTTGCATATCGTCTGGCTTTACCAGCTGCGTTAGAGAGAGTGCATAATGTGTTTCATGTATCTCAGCTGCGGAAGTATGTGAGTGACCCGTCACATGTGTTAGAGGCAGAGAGCTTAGAGCTAGATGAGTCCTTATCATATCTTGAGGTTCCTAAGCAGATTCTTGACCGCAAGGTTAGGAAGACTAGGAGTGGTGAGACAGTTTTGCTTAAGATCATTTGGTCTAACCACGAGACTGAGGAAGCTACATGGGAGGCAGAGGAGGCCATGAGAGAGCGTTACCCTTTCCTTTTTGATCAGGTATGTATGATTACGGGGACGTAACCTTGTTTCTTTTAGGGGGGTAGGAGATGATCGCGAAGAGTTTTTAAGAGTTTTATACCCTTTTGTATGTTGTGTCGGTATGTTTGTCGGGTTGAGCTTGGGTTAGTAACATGTTTTATGTTGAGTTTTTTTTTGGGTGTTGAGTCGGGAGTGTTGTAGTGTGAGTCTTTTTTTTGTTGTGGTTTGAACTTCGGGGACGAAGTTCTTTTTAAGGAGGGAAGACTGTAATATTACGGTTTTATGAGTCTCTGGGTACTCTATCGAGTAGGCCTTACTCTGTCGAGTAAGGGTGAGTTTCAGTTTAAAAGAGTTTCTGACCTGTTGGGTACTCGATCGAGTAACGTAGATACTCGATCGAGTAAGGAGGCTGATGTGTGCATTTCTTATAGACCTTTTTAGGCCTTTTCAGCACACATTTCTATGCTTATTTCGTAGTATTTCACTACAAATGCCCCGAATAGTCTACTTTGGTCTGCTTTGCATTATTTGCAGGTACGAACCGGAATGACTGGAAATCAACCTATTTGTGGTCCTCCAAACTTGATTAAGAGAGTCGGCGTGAAACCTTACCGTCTTGAGACGCGTGAAGGCATCCAAAGGAATAGGAGAGCACACGAGAAGTCAAGAACCCC
The DNA here is from genome assembly GCF_048544455.1 of Silene latifolia. Classification (NCBI taxonomy): domain Eukaryota; kingdom Viridiplantae; phylum Streptophyta; class Magnoliopsida; order Caryophyllales; family Caryophyllaceae; genus Silene; species Silene latifolia. The sequence continues at coordinate 103,104,885 of NC_133536.1, read as the reverse complement.
TCGATCGAGATGTCCTGTTCTCGATCGAGTGAATGCAAAGATGAAGGCCTCGATCGAGAGACCACTGTTCTCGATCGAGGGATATGCTTAAGGAAAGCTCTCGATCGAACAACTGTGGAGTTCGATCGAGAGGCCATGCGCTGATGGACTTTGGATCGATTGTGTTGTTATTTTACACGCTTTGTTTCTTTGCTATTTTTGTTATAAATAGGCAAGGAATACTAGAGACCTAATCATGAGATTGAAGACGTAAAACGGAGACTGTTGCTTTAGTTTTTGGATCAGAAATACTTTTCATCGCCATTTCTCAATTCTTCCTTCGTTGAATTCGGTATTATCATTAGTATAATTTCAGTTCAGTTTCATTTATCATGTTATCTACTGTCATTTGCTTCGCTATTATTGTTCCTCATTTCGATCATGAATAGCTAATCGTTTTGCTAGGATTTAGGGTAGCCATGGCGTAGGAAGGGCGTTTTAATTAGAATACCTGTAGTCTTTTTGTATGCATCTGCTGCTTTAATATCTTTTAATTGTTTGAGTCGACGCACTCAATTAACTGTCTCGATATCCTCTTCTCCTAGATCGAAAGATTGAAAAAGGGGTAGTTCTGCAGCGTTTCATTAGGATTTATACTAGTTAGGGCGAAAGCTAAACTAGTATTGCCTAGGGCGAACTAAAGACCGAAAGGTGACGTTTATTACCCACAGATTGAATTTAGGGCATTTTTGATTTAGTCCAGACCTTAGAAGCCATGGTGAACCGACAATCCTATTGTTGGAATATGTGTCCTCCGACAATAATGCGATCACGACTATTGATCATGATAATCACATGTTTAAGTCTCATTATAAAGAATACAATTGGGAAGTATTTTTTACTGTCAACTGATCAACATATATCGGTAATGATTGGCTGACTAGAGTTTGACATTACTGTCGTGCGACGGTGGTGATCAGTTGATCCCCTAGGTCATACCTATAGGGCAACACTCTTAATTGATCATTTAATTAATCGTATAACGTTACGAGTTAATTAAATTACTTGAAAATTGACGGACGATTTTGGAAGTAAAATTTACGTATCACATTGAAATTGATTAAATGAGATACGGTCTGAGTAATCGAATTGTATTATTACTCAGATGAAATTATTGTTTAAAGAAACAATTGAAATAGAATAAATTATTATAAATACAATTTATTGTGATTTATAATTGGTAAAATATTTTTGGTACAAGTAATTATGAATTACTAAGTCGATTTTTGTATATGACGTATTTTTATTAATACGTTGATTTTTAATATGTTAAAAATACATAACAAATTTATGTGACATGTAACATATTGACAAATTGACAAAAATAAAATGGATTCCATGTTATAAGTGTACCGAAATTAAGAGGTGGATTAGGCTAAATATTGTGTTTATAATATGAGTGGTAAACATAATGATGACTTGCCTTACTAGCCATGCAACCCTAGTTTACATTGTGAAGATAAACAAAGGCATGCATTGGCTCCCCTCCCCACCTCTTACCCGGTTTTACCACAAGAAAAGGCAAAGGGTTTTTGCCTTATATTTTGATAAAACAATACATCACAATATTGTTGATTATTCATTCATTATTCATTCACCTAAATATTTTTAGAGAGATAAAAATATTCCACTTCCTCTTCTCCTCTCCTAACCGGTTTTGGGAGATTAAAAACCAAATTATTTTGGGTCATTTTTCTACAAAGATTAATATTATACTAGTATTTATAATATTAATTTTAATTAAGTGTGTGCTTTGGGTATAAATCCTTGGGAGAGATTCTACACTTGGGTCTTTGTTCATCCAAAAGGAAAGCTCAAGAACAAGATAGAAGGAGATCTCTCTTGTGCCCTAAAACCGAAAATCCAATGTAAGATGGATGTTTCTTCTTTATTTTGTTTGTAAGTTTGCATGCATAAGATCATTCTTTAATTTCATGACAAATTAAATTAAAACTTATATGAATATGTTAAGTATATAGATCTACTTTTCCTTCACCTAGTACCTTTCTTTCTTGTTCATCTCTATTTTATTTCTCTCTCGTCTCTTTTATTCTCTCCTTTACTCATAGTTCTTAGAAAACAAACAAACCCCCCCATTTTGGTTACTTTCGACAGACCTAGTTGACTATAGGATTCCCATCTCCCTGTGGATTCGATACCCGACTGCCTCTGCTACATTCAGTTGAGACCCGTTGGTTCTATCTTTGACAGGGTTGCGACAACCGTGTCAAATTTTGGCGCCGTTGCCGGGGAGGCGATTGTCTTATCTGTTTTTCTTGTTTCGTTTATTTCCCTTCCGTCTCAGGGAATTTTATTCCCTGAGGCAGTTCTTATCTCCTTGCTAGTGTTATTTTGATAGGTCCTACAGGTTCTATTGACGATGCTTCGGGAGAGTCCACCCATGTTCCGTTCTCCGGGCGGCAGGGAATTTTGTGAGAGATGTGGTGTCGTGGGACACGATGCAGTCTGTTGCCTTGCGGATCTTGACGAAGTTTATACTTATCGACAGTATAAACAAAGTCATTTTGCTTCGCTCCCACCTTGCAGTTATACACCACATCCGTACTATCAACGTGGCTTTCAAAAGCCCTCCTATACCTCTTCACCACCTCAACAATACACCCCTCCCGCTGTCAATAATGAAGAGTTTGATGAGTTGAAATCGCTATTAGCGTCACTCACTCTTCAATCGCAACAAATGGAACAATCGAGGAATGCCTCAATTGAAAGTCTTACGCACCAGGTCGCTCAAGTAGCAATTGAGACAGATTTTGATGTGTACAACTCGAACTTCGAGGATGATTTCATTATTTCAATGTACGACAGGGAAGTTCCAGCGGAGAAATGGGTCGATCGAGTGGACAATAGTGCTCGATCGACTGATTTTGATGAAAAAATGGTCGATCGAGCACCTCAAAGCTCTCGATCGACTGCTTGTGGGGAGGAGTTCCTCAATCGAGTTGCTACAAATGCTCGATCGAGAAAACTATGCTTGGAAACTACTCGATCGAGTGAATTACCTGATCGATCGAGTAGCTTTGGTGAAGAAGTGGTTCGATCGATAGAGGAGCTTTCTCGATCGACTACAGTAGCTGGGGAAAACAATGATTTATCATCCGATTCTGTTCCAGTAAGCGATAAGAAGGTAAACGAAGGTCATACCGCTTCAATAGAAGGTAGTATCATTCCTTTTGTTGACTTTAGTATGACTAATTTTAGTCCTTCCGTTAATTCATATACTGCTTTTGAATTGACACCTCCGCCCCAACTCGGGAGCAATTTGGAGGAAAATCGCTATATTTCTTCTTATGCAGGTCTAACGAGCTGGGATCCGGGAAAGGGATCGAAAGATTCTATCCCGCCTAGGAAGAAAGCACGACAAAGAGCTGATAGAGTCGTGATGGATGCTATGAGGAGCCGTTGTCTTGCCGCTGCTGTGCTATGGAGGACCATATTGAAGCTTTTAATGGCTGAAATAACTGCTTTCAGTCAAAAGCCCCAAAGAGGGGCGCCTTGCTCCCTTAGTCTTTAAGCCGGGTTTGCAACCCCGTGCAATTTGTAATAAAATTTTATACTTCAAACCTTTATTTTTTTTAGACATTTTTAGACAATGTTTTGCGTAAAACAATTATTTGGTATTTGGACGTATCTTTGTTTCGTTTTGCAGGTAGCTGAAGAAAGGTTTGATCGAGTAGTTTACTACTCGATCGAGGGGAAATTAGAAAGACGAGGCCTCGATCAAAGGGCCAGTCTGGAAGCAGAGCTTAGCCAAGGCTCGATCGAGTAACTTTGTTACTCGATCGAGAGGTTTTTGGAGGAAAACAACTCGATCGAGGAGAGCTATTACTCGATCGAGGAGATGTCGCCAATAAAGGGGAGTTTTTGGACTTTTCTTAATTCTTTCGACTTATTTCCTCCTCTTGTTACTTCCTAATTTCGTGGACCCTCTCCCCCTTAATTCTCTATTTGTTTCTCTTTGCCCAGAAATACCAAATAGGACTACGGACCCTGCTGTTACCGTAGCCACCTCTTCTGCTGTGCTACTGTCTCGCGCACGCTTACTGAATAGTGCGCTGGCTACTCGCTCCCCTAGTTGACATGCTGGTTTGGGGAAGCTATTATAATGTGAGCTTTCTGGTTCATTTTCCATCTCTTGTAATTAGCTTGTTTTGTATATAGATTTCCCTTAGGAACATGTATTAGGTTTGCGTACCCCATCCCCCATTTTGCTGCTGTTGGTTAGCTGTGAAGACAATGAGGACATTGTTTGTTTTGGTTTGGGGAGGGTATATGCATCCTTGAGTCTGCATTTGCATTTGTTTTGCATTCATATCTATTGCATTTCTGCATGCATTGTTTTTTATGATAAAAATCCATAAAAATTTGAAAACTTCAAAAAATCAAAAACTTCGAAAAAATCAAAAAATCATGTTTATTTATGCATTTTAGGTTGAGTCTGATTGGAGTTTTTTTATTGCTGATAACTGTCTTTTTGTGGACAAGGCCCTCGGGAACTGCGTCCGCGGTATCCACACTAGGCATAATCGACTCGAGGTTCTTTCGAATCGAATTAAGACATATTAGAGTCGCCACCAAGTTTTTTGGGAACCTGGAACCGTTCAAGTCAACTTTACACCTTTCATCGAAAAGCATAAAGCCAATCGACTACGAGTGATTAAAGATAAAGACTTGTACCCTATATTACTCGATTTGAATGACTCTCGTAATCCAATGGTATTTAGACGGATCCACAAACCATAGATCTTGAGTAAGGGGTGAGGGTACGTGTTAGGAAGCCCATAAGGACACCTAACCCCGCCCGTCAATAACGGCCTCTACTAAGTCAAGTGTCGGATTTCAAACAAGGTCATAGCTACTACGATATATGATATGCAAACATTGTTTTAAACCCTAACATGTGACAACAATTTCTATGTCGTTTTAGATGCAACTAAACTAACTTTGTCAAAGTTGTAATTTAGCATGTGGGTTGATTAATCTAACAACATACAAAACAAAGCAAACAAGGCTTAAGGGGGAATGGGGGAGCCGTGGGATCTACCTATTACAAACCAGGCATTTCATGCCGACACAACAATAAATTAAAGATACAACTCGATCTAAATACAATTGCTATATACGACACCATACACGACACATGGCCATTCGGCCTAGGAAAACGTGCACAAAGGGGTGACTCACGGCCTACATGACTCACGGCCTTGGGTCACTCCTCGTAATGCGTGCTTCCACTTAATCTTATCGAATTAGACATTGGGTCACACACCAAAGCATGCATTAGCATAAATCGGGCCATGTTGCTTTAAACAACATGCGATTTACTACGCTCTCACTTGCATTGGGGCACAACCGTCTAACTAAACAAAACTAAGGTTTTTAGAAATCGTTTGACTCGATAAAGGAGAACTAATTACAAACAAGTTACAAAACGCGACTCGATAAACACAAATTGATTACAAGATACAAACGACGAGACTAAGATAAAAAAACGAGAAAAGGGATACAAAAGACACGGCCAAACACGACCTCATACACGGCTATCCTAGTTCCTAGGTTAGATTCATTAGGTTAGATGGATTCGCAAAGCGATATGGAAAATACATTAGAAATCGATGACAAAAAGAGGTCAGAAGGCTTCGCCTAAAACCGGGTGTTCTACACGGCCTAAGGGGTCAAATTAGGTCAAGTTCGCTAATTAAGTTAACTCATCGAGTGTTAATAAGAAGGTGTTAATCACGCACTCTTATACTAGCGAGAAATTATGTGAAAGAGAGATGCATTCAATTATTTACAGAATTGTTAGTTGATTTTTAAAGCTATGTCGATGTACCCTAAAGTGTCTAATTAGGTTATTAAACTGATCTAATATCATCTAAACGAGTTATATGTTAACAATCAGAGGTCATACTAACATATAAATGGTCCAGGGGTAGGTCGAATCACATGAGAGAAGAGAGGGGTCAAAAGCGAAGAGCGAAGTCAGAATTCGTTTTATTAATGCCCTACCTTGAACACGAGGATATGTAAATGAGACGGGGGTGTACGACCGACTGATGTAGCGGTTTCTTTCCCATCTCAAGTCAACGCGGGTGTTCATGGTGGTACTTTAACTCATACTCGGACTAAACTAGTTTCATAGTTAATAAGAACAAACGATAAACAAAACAATAAACAAACAAAAACGAACTATAAAAAAAACAAACATAAAAAACGAAATAAAAGGGAAGAAAGAGGAGGATTTGATGCACCCTTAACCTACATGTATCGTTGACACCGTCTTGGGTCGTAATCGATGGTAGATTTTATCTCGAGAGGCCGTCGTCGACGAAGAAACAAAGCAAACAACACGTTTTTATCGAATCTGGACAGCAACTTTCAAACAGCGATTTCTCTCTCGTTTCACGATGAAAATTCGATTTAAAAGATGTTTTGAAAACTAGAAAGAGAGTAGAACAGATATCTTAAAACAATCCCTGCTCGTTTTGAGTTATTGGGCACGAAAAACGAGCACAAACAGAACTGGACAGACAGGAAAAAGCCGCGAAAACAGAGTGTATAACACTCTGTTTTTCGAGGGAATTCGTGTACTCTCAAGGGCAATTTGGCTCGTAAATCTTTGTCTAATGTGTAGATGGATGTTATATGGTTAATTTGGAACAATAAAATCGAATTTTGATGGAGGTTTGATGGAGGAACGAATTGTTTTTCGAAGAGGACACACAAACTGTTTCAGTTTGTAAGTCGGTTTTGTGGAAGGTTTTTGAGAGGCAATTAGGGTTTGTTTCTGGAGTTTAAAGCTTGTAAGTGAAGGTAGTATGTATAGAGAACTTCGAGGAATGAATGTATGGTGAAGGGTGGGTATTTATAAGGAGTTAAAGTAGGGTAAAAGGGAGGAGAGGCAGACGGGCTCGGCTGAGCATAGCTGCTGTCCAGCAGCTTTTGGGGGGTTCTCTAGGGTTCGTATGGGGGGTTTTCTTGGTGGTTAAGGTAAGGTAATATGGGTAGGATATTAGGGTATGGGTTAGGGTTAATGGGCACGGATTTTGGTGGTATTTGGAGCGGGTTTTGGGCTCGGGATTGAGCTGCAAAACAGGGGGGCTGCTTTGTGTATGCGGGCTGGTTGGGGGTGATTTGGGGCATGATTTGGGCCGTGGTTATGGGGTTCGAACTGGGGTTGGATGGGTAGTGGTCTAAATTGGTTAGTGTACTCGATATTCGTGCCAACTCGTAAAGAAAACGAGCTAAAATCGCGCTCCAAAACGCGTGGTTGAAACGAGTTTTTCTCGATTTTTAAATCGATTTTTCAAATCAATTAACACATTAAAATAAATGATTTTTCAAATCAAATATACTCATAAAATGATTTTTCAAATCAAATATTTATTTTATTTTCAATAAAATAAATTTAAGAAAATAAATTCAAAATAAAATAAAATAAATTGAAATCACCTAAAAAAAGACCTTAATTTAAATATCATTTAAATTAAAATACTCCGTCGACAACGCTCATTCTACATCGTAAAATGAACCCAAATAATGACAATGACAACTAAATAAATACATGTGTCCTATCATCATCGGGTGTTTGTCGGGTTCTCTATAAATTCCAATATCGACGGATACGGGTATCTACAGAGCCCCCACTTTGACTGAGGCTTGGACAAGGCGAAAGTCAAAGTATACCCCAGGTCCCTCTCGACCTGAGGATTCTGCGGGTCGTTTATAGTCCATTAGACTTGCGTATATATGCTCGCCAGCCATAAGAAGAGATCATACCAGAAACTTCGTTGGGGATTGACTCTTGCTTCTGTTGTGTCAAGTTGTCACCGTTGGTCATCGACCCATAAATTGCATATATAGTGGATTGAGCCTTATCCTTAGGCGCCTACGTATCCGTTTCTGATGGAATCAAACCCGCGTCGTAGTTCGGCGACTGCTGACACATGCCCAAATTTATCATCTGCTGGCATTTGTCCAAAATTCATCATCTGTTGACATTTGCCCAAAACTTATCATCTGCTGGTGCTTGTCCGAATGGGACGGGACTTTCCAAGGAGGTTGCCGCCGCTTTCATCATTTGCTTTCAGCTATGGAATTCTTCCATTTCATACTCTTGTATTGAATTGAATTCTTGGTGGATGTCATCCTTTACATCTTGATAATGGTCTCTGAAGCCAACGGCTTCGAGCTCCCCGATTTGTGATGGCTCTAAAGTCGAAGACTTTAGAGCCCCCAGTTGAAGCATATCCTGCTATATTTGAAACATAGAAAATGTACGAGCAATAATCATTACATGAGCACATTTGGATCATCGATCTTAAAATTGGATCATTTGAAAGATTGGGTCATCGACCCGAAAATTGAATTTGAAAATTTTGAATAATTGGGTCATCGACCCGAATTTTAATTTTGACATCACTTGGAATGTTGGGCCATCGACCCGAAATTTGAATTTGAAATGAATCATTTGGGTGTTGGGTCGTTGAACCAAAATTTGATTTTGAACTCTGAGGTTTGAACCTTGACTTGGATCATCTATCCATAATGCGCAAAAAGTTTTTGAAATTTTGAAATTTTGAAATATTTGGCATTTTGAAATCGAACCTTGATGGGTGAGCATGAAATACGACTCAGACGCTCTGTATGACTCGTAAACCACGTGGGCGTAGCCCGCTACCGTAAAACAAAAGAAGAAAATAAAACCGCAAGTGTGCACGAGTTTAAATTCAATTATGGACTCGCTGGGGGTAGAAATGTAAATTGGCCATTCCGGCGCCAAAAGACGGCAAATGGGAATCACAAGGTCGTCGAACTTGGCATGTAGATATCGTATGTCATGGGCGTGCTCCCGAGGGTACACGGGAATCAAGATCACTTGGCATTGACAAGGTGGATGAAAATCACAGAGCAACAACGTTGGCTTCGCCCGACACTAAACACAGACTGATCTTATGAAAGCACTTAGACATCACACATCACTCTTGTTGGGGACATTCTGTCACTCTTCTCCTTGCCTCCTTTCTTTTCAGCGAGTTTTCATCATTTCTTGCCACCGCCTTCTTTCTTTTCAGTGGGCTTTTTATTTTTTCTTCCACGCCTTCTTTCTTTTCAGCGGGTTTTTCATATTTTATGTTCCCAATACAAACCCACATCTATATGACTCAGCATCTTTGCCTAAACCGTTCGATAAAGCTCATTCTGAGACTTGATACTATTCGTCTGAACCTATATCCTTATCCTAGCTTACATCGAGTACTAAGACCAACTCAAACAAAGGTGGCTTCATTTGGACTTGGTTAAGACCCGTAAGAAACTGACAAGATGACAATTTGGTTGATGAGTGGATTGAATCCCTTGTTCAGAAGGACTGCCTACGTATTCGCGTGGAGCGAAATCAAATCCGACGTAGTTCGATCATGGTGCATAAACATGGCATATTAATTGTGTGTACACACTCGAAGGTTTCACCTAAGGTATCATGTCGTATCCCATTCTAGCCTGTAAGGTACTGTTAAATCCCGTGTCTAGGGTTGGTACAAAAGGCTGTGGTTCTTTGGGATGTGGAGCTTGGTAATAACAAGTTTGAATGGTCAACCATCATTCTGAAGGCTTGTTTTGTGGTGCTAAGGCCAAGGGCTATGGCTCCTGATGTGGTTGGAATGGGTGTCTCGGGTTTGATGAACCACGAGTGCAAATGGGTTGAAAAATGATGTGGGTTCAAATTTCCATGTCTGGACCCTAAAGTCTGGGTGTAACAACACAAGCGGAATAATTCTCAAAATTCCCGACTATCCCTTTGTAACTGTCTCAGGAAGGACTTAGGGGTAAAGAGGTTACTACTTAAGCTTTTGGGCTTCGCCCATTGAACTTCAACTATGGGTACTTGACTTGACTTCTGGCTTCCGTAACTTCGACATTCAACCAAAAACCTTTTGTAATAACTTCAACATCTTTTTTTCTTTTTTTCTTCTTTTCTTTTTTTCTTTTTCTTTCATCACTTTTTTTTTCATTTTTCTTTTCTTTCATCCCCCTTTTTTTTCATCTTTTCATTCTTTTTCATCTTTTTTCTCTCTTTGAAAATGATCTTCTATTCATTCTCTTAGTCATAAATGGATACACCTTGAAAACTGGGCTTCGCCAACTAATTTGGGTAGAACTAACAATTCCTTCTTAGAATGGGTTTGTCTCTTCTCTCTTCGAGAGGGGATGATTCTGTGGGAAAAAGGCTTGCCTTCCGTCATCGATATGGAAAACAAGGAGCTAGTCCGGGTTCGTCCTAGAATCATCTAAAAGCCTGTCATAAACCTGGTTTTGATGGAGGTTTTCTACCGCCAGACATGGAATAGGTAAAGGAATCAAACACGGGATCCTAGTGTACCTTACATTTTGAAACGGGACATATTTCTACCCCAGGGATGCCTTTGAGTGTGTTGTGCATTTTGTCATGTTTTCGGAATGATTGAGGATTGGAAACAAGACATATTTGGAAACGAAACTGCAACTTTTATTGGAATGACAAATGCCTAACAGACTCGAAAGAACGACTCCTAGGACACACCCTAGGTTATCGCGGAACAAACGACTCAACTTCAAGAAAAGAAAGTCCTAGACTCGACTCGACTAAGATAAGAAAACAGATCCGACTCATAATTTTCAAATCTAGTTCTGAGCTTTCCCTTGTTCAGTTGTCAACTTAGATGTTCGGCTCTTGTCCTTGATCCCTAAATGGTTTGCCTCCATCCCGAAGTAGTCCTCTGAGGATCTACGCTAGTGATAGAGGTTGTCTTTTATTAACTTCGTTAATGAGAGGAGTACATTCTAGGGCAAGACTCCCGACTTGAATTTCATTCTTCGGGTTTGGCAAGAATTCAAAGCAATCCACAAATATTTTCCCGATAAACACCCCTTTTAAGTGACATGGGCGGATAAGATGGGAATAATCGACATTGTCTTCGACAGAAACAAAGTTGGCGTGATCGCCAAATGGATTGGTGATGTTATTGGGTTTAACAGTTGGGATCGGGAGTGTTCCATTCTCAATCATGTCTTGGATTTCGTGCTTCAGTCGATAGCACCTTTCAGTATCATGGCCTTTCCCTTGATGAAAGGCACAGTAGGCATTTGGTTTATACCATTTACCTTGTTGATCAGCGGGAGGGTCCGGAGTTGGACCAATAGGCTTCAGCTTTCCTTGGGCTATGAGCCTTTGGAGAGCGTATGTATAAGTGCATCCGATATCGGTGAATGCCCTAGGTGTTTGGCGTTGCGACTTCTTCGATTGCCCTTCTAAGAGATTGATGGCTTCATCAATATGGGCCGTTGCTGGGGCCTTGCCCTTAGACGATGAGGCCCCTTGGTTCCCTTTCGGCCTTTCAGCCTCTGCCCTTATGACATCATCTTCTACCTTTATCCCGATTCTTATCAATTCTTTGAAAGAGCCAAAATTCTGTATTTCGTAGCGTTGCGGTAAACAGTCGTAGATTCTTTACGAACTTATCTACCATTTCAACTTCATCGGGCTTCTTGGCTAATTTCACGCTTTCGCGCGCCATCTTGCAAGGAATTCAAAAAAGCCTTCTTTTTCTTTCTGTGTCATCACCTCCAATGTTCTTATGTTGGTTTGAATCTCGACATTGTCAGCATAGTGCTTACAGAACTCCACCGTAATATCTTCGAAAATGGGGAAGTTCTTAAGGTCCAGATTGTAGAACCACGCCTTCGGGTGTTCATCCAGAGATTGGGCAAAGATTTCAGAGAGCATGTCAGCAGGTACTCCCTTTAGTGCTAAGTACCCTTTATAGGCCTTAACATGGTGGACTGGATCTTCAGTGCCCTTGAACTTTGGGATGTCAGTGAGTACCATGTTCTTCCCCTGGGAGAGTTTCAAACGGTCTTCGATGAACTTGAACCGTTTCTCCAGATCAGTCAGAGGTGGGGTAGATAAAGAGGAATCTTCACCCAGCTTGGATTCGATCGCATCCATTCTGGTCATCATGAGGTTCACGGCCTCAGTGAGCTTGTTGACAGCATCTTCCATTGCTTGACGTCGGGTTTTGGGCGGCCTTTCTACAAGAAAACTCCGATCCGAGTCAATATTTAAAGTAAGAGCCCCTGCACACTTAAGGACACGACCCCAACTTGACTCAAACAAAGACCCAACTTGAGACTAACTAACCAAAGGTTCGACTCACGGTTGGAATTAGACCTTGGTTCATTTTAGACTCGACAAAACGACATGACTCAAACTGCCATAGCACGATTCTAAACTGGACTCGGTGTGACTAAACCCGTGATTGGACTAACATAGCCCATAGGTTCGGGTGAAACGCCCTAAAGGGCCTAGCTTGGACGTTTCTGTGGACTATCCTAGACCAAATGGTCGACCAACATGACTCAAAGCCCAAGAGGTGAGCTTGGGTGACCCAACAAGGTCGTGTTCTAGACTCTTAGAACGAAACACACCCGGCCTAACACGGCCATGACCCGGACACGACTTGACGCATTTCATGCTTGGTTGAGGTTCGAGAGGCATTTTGTATTGATTTTGAAAAACGAATGATCAATTTGAAAAATGAGATTTGAAATGGGCGAAGATGCCTGGCTATAAAAAGCTTGTTTTGGCCGAAATTTCTAGTCCTATTTGGGCAGCATTCCGCGTTTTTAAAACCATGCTAATTTTGAAAGTAAGTTGTTCAAAAGTTCGGTTTTGAAATGGACATGGAAAATTTTGAAAAGACTCGGGAAAACAACTTGCATATTGTCATTCTCATGTTATAAGGATGTATGCTCATAGACATCTCTAAGTCTCGGCAAGTCTTCTACAAGAAGGTCTATGCCCTCCATCCTTTTGCGGTTTATAGAGCGAGGGCCTTAAGGTAAAGTACCTAGAAGAGCGTCCCCACCATCAAGAACCACGCGAGGTGAAGTGGAAGCGAGCAATGTGCAGCTTCCTAGCATAGTGGGACGTCGCCCCCACGCATCACAAACAAACGCTGGGGACGGCCCGGAAAATCCTTAAGGGTTTATGCATGAATCGTAGCACTATGAGTAATGTTTTACTTTCCAACACTTTCTTTTCAAGTTTCACCTCGGAGGAAAAGACCCTAGAAACAAAGTGTAACTAGTCCTCTTTTCCCCAGTAGTCGCCAAATCGTGGACAAGGCCCTCGGGAACTGCGTCCGCGGGATCCACACTAGGCATAATCGACTCGAGGTTCTTTCGAATCGAATTAAGACATATTAGAGTCGCCACCAAGTTTTTTGGGAACTTGGAACCGTTCAAGTCAACTTTACACCTTTCATCGAAAAGCATAAAGCCAATCGACTACGAGTGATTAAAGATAAAGACTTGTACCCTATATCACTCGATTTGAATGACTCTCGTAATCCAATGGTATTTAGACGGATCCACAAACCATAGATCTTGAGTAAGGGGTGAGGGTACGTGTTAGGAAGCCCATAAGGACATCTAACCCCGCCCCGTCAATAACGGCCTCTACTAAGTCAAGTGTCGGATTTCAAACAAGGTCATAGCTACTACGATATATGATATGCAAACATTGTTTTAAACCCTAACATGTGACAACAATTTCTATGTCGTTTTAGATGCAACTAAACTAACTTTGTCAAAGTTGTAATTTAGCATGTGGGTTGATTAATCTAACAACATACAAAACAAAGCAAACAAGGCTTAAGGGGGAATGGGGGAGCCGTGGGATCTACCTATTACAAACCAGGCATTTCATGCCGACACAACAATAAATTAAAGATACAACTCGATCTAAATACAATTGCTATATACGACACCATACACGACACATGGCCATTCGGCCTAGGAAAACGTGCACAAAGGGGTGACTCACGGCCTACATGACTCACGGCCTTGGGTCACTCCTCGTAATGCGTGCTTCCACTTAATCTTATCGAATTAGACATTGGGTCACACACCAAAGCATGCATTAGCATAAATCGGGCCATGTTGCTTTAAACAACATGCGATTTACTACGCTCTCACTTGCATTGGGGCACAACCGTCTAACTAAACAAAACTAAGGTTTTTAGAAATCGTTTGACTCGATAAAGGAGAACTAATTACAAACAAGTTACAAAACGCGACTCGATAAACACAAATTGATTACAAGATACAAACGACGAGACTAAGATAAAAAAACGAGAAAAGGGATACAAAAGACACGGCCAAACACGACCTCATACACGGCTATCCTAGTTCCTAGGTTAGATTCATTAGGTTAGATGGATTCGCAAAGCGATATGGAAAATACATTAGAAATCGATGACAAAAAGAGGTCAGAAGGCTTCGCCTAAAACCGGGTGTTCTACACGGCCTAAGGGGTCAAATTAGGTCAAGTTCGCTAATTAAGTTAACTCATCGAGTGTTAATAAGAAGGTGCTAATCACGCACTCTTATACTAGCGAGAAATTATGTGAAAGAGAGAGATGCATTCAATTATTTACAGAATTGTTAGTTGATTTTTAAAGCTATGTCGATGTACCCTAAAGTGTCTAATTAGGTTATTAAACTGATCTAATATCATCTAAACGAGTTATATGTTAACAATCAGAGGTCATACTAACATGTAAATGGTCCAGGGGTAGGTCGAATCACATGAGAGAAGAGAGGGGTCAAAAGCGAAGAGCGAAGTCAGAATTCGTTTTATTAATGCCCTACCTTGAACACGAGGATATGTAAATGAGACGAGGGTGTACGACCGACTGATGTAGCGGTTTCTTTCCCATCTCAAGTCAACGCGGGTGTTCATGGTGGTACTTTAACTCATACTCGGACTAAACTAGTTTCATAGTTAATAAGAACAAACGATAAACAAAACGATAAACAAACAAAAACGAACTATAAAAAAAAACAAACATAAAAAACGAAATAAAAGGGAAGAAAGAGGAGGATTTGATGCACCCTCAACCTACATGTATCGTTGACACCGTCTTGGGTCGTAATCGATGGTAGATTTTATCTCGAGAGGCCGTCGTCGACGAAGAAACAAAGCAAACAACACGTTTTTATCGAATCTGGACAGCAACTTTCAAACAGCGACTTCTCTCTCGTTTCACGATGAAAATTCGATTTAAAAGATGTTTTGAAAACTAGAAAGAGAGGAGAACAGATATCTTAAAACAATCCCTGCTTGTTTTGAGTTATTGGGCACGAAAAACGAGCACAAACAGAACTGGACAGACAGGAAAAAGCCGCGAAAACAGAGTGTATAACACTCTGTTTTTCGAGGGAATTCGTGTACTCTCAAGGGCAATTTGGCTCGTAAATCTTTGTCTAATGTGTAGATGGATGTTATATGGTTATTTTGGAACAAGAAACTCGAATTTTGATGGAGGTTTGATGGAGGAACGAATTGTTTTTCGAAGAGGACACACAAACTGTTTCAGTTTGTAAGTCGGTTTTTGGGAAGGTTTTTGAGAGGCAATTAGGGTTTGTTTCTGGAGTTTAAAGCTTGTAAGTGAAGGTAGTATGTATAGAGAACTTAGAGGAATGAATGTATGGTGAAGGGTGGGTATTTATAAGGCGTTAAAGTAGGGTAAAAGGGAGGAGAGGCAGACGGGCTCGACTGAGCATAGCTGCTGTCCAGCAGCTTTTGGGGGGTTCTCTAGGGTTCGTATGGGGGGTTTTCTTGGTGGTTAAGGTAAGGGTAATATGGGTAGGATATTAGGGTATGGGTTAGGGTTAATGGGCACGGGTTTTGGTGGTATTTGGAGCGGGTTTTGGGCTCGGGATTGAGCTGCAAAACAGGGGGGCTGCTTTGTGTATGCGGGCTAGTTGGGGGTGATTTGGGGCATGATTTGGGCCGTGGTTATGGGGTTCGAACCGGGGTTGGATGGGTAGTGGTCTAGGTTGGTTAGTGTACTCAATATTCGTGCCAACTCGTAAAGAAAACGGGCTCAAAAACCGAGCTAAAATCGCGCTCCAAAACGCGTGGTTGAAACGAGTTTTTCTCGATTTTTAAATCGATTTTTCAAATCAATTAACACATTAAAATAAATGATTTTTCAAATCAAATATACTCATAAAATGATTTTTCAAATCAAATATTTATTTTATTTTCAATAAAATAAATTTAAGAAAATAAATTCAAAATAAAATAAAATAAATTGAAATCACCTAAAAAAAGACCTTAATTTAAATATCATTTAAATTAAAATACTCCGTCGACAACGCTCATTCTACATCGTAAAACGAACCCAAATAATGACAATGACAACTAAATAAATACATGTGTCCTATCATCATCGGGTGTTTGTCGGGTTCTCTATAAATTCCAATATCGACGGATACGGGTATCTACACTTTTTGCTTAAGCCTTGCATTGTTTCACATCTTTTAGCAAAAGTCTTTGCAATTTCTCGAATTTCGTTTCAAAATTCGTTGAACAAGTAGACTTGACTTGAAATTTTGGCAAACTACAATATCTTTCTGAGGTTTAGAGTTTTATAACTGGTGTCATCCATGACCAGTTCATGTAGGAAGTGAGTAGTTACTCCTTATAAGGCATGTAACATCAAATTGCATAAGCATGAGTTTAGTCTACTTAGTACCTGTATGCATTCGGGTCTGTGGTTGGTGACACATGTTTGGAGAGGCAACCCCTTTATTTCATTTTACCCATAAGCTCCACATAGCCAAATTGCCTATTTTGTCCCTATTTAGCTACAATCCACATTTTTCCTACCCTAGCCGCGCTAGTAATGGTAGCAACGTTGGGAATGTGTTGATTTGCAGTTGGTTATTATATCTTTTTCATGAGATGGATGGGTGAAGGAAATGAAGGAGGAATATTGAAAAAGAATTGAAGAAAAATGAAAAAAAAAAAAGAAAAGAAAAATCCAAAAAGAGAGATGAAAAAAAAAAAAATCATATGCGGAAAATGAAAAGACTGTATGTTGTGATTTATGCTCCCATGTTTAATCTATATCTTATGGGGAGTTGATAATTTTATGGTGATTAGTGAGCTGTGTGCATCCAATTTGCACTGTTTCGTATTGATTTGTATGGTGTTTGAAGTAGGGAAGTTGTATAATTTGGATCCGTTGTTGCTAGCCTGGCTATTAACCCCACATAACCAAATTCATTTTAGCCCCTTCTTACCTATTACCTCACTTACCCATATGTAAGTCCTCGGCATGTGTCTTGGTCATCAGTTTGGTTGGAATGCATATGTACGGTTGTAGAGACTTTATTCATGTTAAATTGCATGCATGTTCTTATAGGTCGCAGTCAGGTGAGTGTTCTTTATTCTTTCTATCTTATATTATATATCACCTTGTGCTTAATTGTGTGATTGAGCGACCCGTGAGAGTCCATTTTTAAAAGTCTTGCAAGGTCAAAAGTTCAACATCTTTTTGAAATATGCATAAATTCGTTTGCCTTGATATTGAGCATTTAGTAGTTGATTCTTATGCATTAAATGGTTTAAGACGACGATCTTCAGCTTGTCTATGTTCTACTCCTTTCCATTTCGTCCTAGCTAGTTGCATTAGTTTGCTTGAGGACAAGCAAAGGTTTGGTTTGTGAAAGTTTGATGTGTGCATTTCTTATAGACCTTTTTAGGCCTTTTCAGCACACATTTTTATGCTTATTTCGTAGTATTTCACTACAAATGCCCCGAATAGTCTACTTTGGTCTGCTTCGCATTATTTTCAGGTACGAACCGGAATGACTGGAAATCAGCCTATTTGTGGTCCTCCAAACTTGCTTAAGACAGTCGGCGTGAAACCTTACCGTCTTGAGACGCGTGAAGGCATCCAAAGGAATAAGAGAGCACACGAGAAGTCAAGAACCCCTCGATCGAGATGTCCTGTTCTCGATCGAGTGAATGCAAAGGTGAAGGCCTCGATCGAGAGACCACTGTTCTTGATCGAGGGATATGCTTAAGGAAAGCTCTCGATCGAACAACTGTGGAGTTCGATCGAGAGGCCATGCGCTGATGGGCTTTGGATCGATTGTGTTGTTATTTTACACGCTTTGTTTCTTTGCTATTTTTCTTATAAATAGTCAAGGAATACTAGAGACCTAATCATGAGATTGAAGACGTAAAACGGAGACTGTTGCTTTAGTTTTTGGATCGGAAATACTTTTCATCGCCATTTCTCAATTCTTCCTTCGTTGAATTCGGTATTATCATTAGTATAATTTCAGTTCAGTTTCATTTATCATGTTATCTACTGTCATTTGCTTCTCTTTTATTGTTCCTCATTTCGATCATGAATAGCTAATCGTTTTGCTAGGATTTAGGGTAGCCATGGCGTAGGAAGGGCGTTTTAATTAGAATACCTATAGTCTTTTTGTATGCATCTGCTGCTTTAATATCTTTTAATTGTTTGAGTCGACGCACTCAATTAACTGTCTCGATATCCTCTTCTCTTAGATCGAAAGATTGAAAAAGGGGTAGTTCTGCAGCGTTTCATTAGGATTTATACTAGCTAGGGCGAAAGCTAAACTAGTATTGCCTAGGGCGAACTAAGGACCGAAAGGTGACGTTTATTACCCACAGATTGAATTTAGGGCATTTTTTATTTAGTCCAGACCTTAGAAGCCATGGTGAACCGACAATCCTAGTACCTTTCTTTCTTGTTCATCTCTATTTTATTTCTCCCTCGTCTCTTTTATTCTCTCCTTTACTCATAATTCTTAGAAAACAAACAAACAAACCCCCCCATTTTGGTTACTTTCGACAGACCTAGTTGACTATAGAATTCCCATCTCCCTGTGGATTCGATACCCGACTGCCTCTGCTACATTCAGTTGAGACCCGTTGGTTCTATCTTTGACAGGGTTGCGACAACCGTGTCAGGGGCACTCGATCGAGTACCTCAACTACTCGATCGAGTAGCCGGTTTACGGGGGATGATTTCTCGGGTTTTGTTAATAATGCGATTAAGTATATATTACTTCCGTCACTATTCTCTAAACACTTTTAAAACCTAATTACTGTCAAAAAGAGAAATCAAACTACGTTCTTCGCTTCAATCCCATTGTTGGCAAATCCCGGAGTTTGGAAGGTCGGATTTCACCTTTCTTTATACCTTTGTGATCCTTGCGTCAAGGGCAAGATCTACGTACCGTTTTTATAGTATTTCTTTAAAGTTGGTTAAACCCTAGTATTGGGATTTGGGGGTTTTGTTGTATTTCGTGATTGGTAGTGATTATATGTTTGTATGTTAGGAGGAGGATTTGTAGAAGAAGCATTTTGATATCACCATGTGACCGTCGATTGTGTTGCTTTCCGGTAGGGGTTTCCCTACTTAGTATTAGTCCCATAATGTGTTGTTGATGTGTTGTGGTTGTTGAATATTATCGTAATTGTATTGTGACGGTTGTTGATTGTGATTGTTTGTCTCTGGTTCTCGAGATGCGTTCTCGGCTGAGTGGAGTCACTTGCGGGAGTGGCTTCACGCCCTAGTTTCGCCCTCCGTGGAACCCGCCACGGGAGGGGATGTGCACATTAATGAGACAGGGTTATCGCTCGGTATGATGAGCGGGGCTTAGGTGGGAACGGCAGTGCGGTCCCCCATCGCGCGGGTCTGGTCCAAAGGTGGACGGTCGGTGACGGAGATTGATTGGAGTGGGTGTGATTGTGTGTGATTTGCTTGAAATGCTGTGTTGTTTCTTGTACTATTGGTTATATAAATTGTGTGATTAGTACTCGACCCGTTTAATGTTTTAAAAGCGTGGTGATCCATTCGGGGATGGTGAGCGATTATTGAGCGGTATGAGTCGAGTTCTTGGGATAGGCTGGGATGTGCCACCGTCGATGATAGAAGTCTTCCGCTGTAGCTTTAGTAGTTTAATAAACATTTCAGTTAGCTCAGTAGACAGTTGGTTTTGAGAACTTCTATTCGTATTTTGGTATTTGGTTTGGATTGTAACCTTTCACTAAAGTTATACTATTTTAAATGTTGTTTCGTTATTGTCTGATGATTATCATTGCCTCGGGTAACCGAGATGGTAGCATCCTTATACCTAAGTGGTCCTGGTAAGGCACTTGAAGTATGTGGGTGTTACACGGCGGCAGGAGAGAGTGGTGGTGGTGTGGTGGTGGTGGTCGGCGGATTTGGGGAGATTTAAGTAAAAAATCGATTTGGGGGAGAAAGTAAAATGACGATGAGAATGTTGTCGCGTATTTAAAAGAGTCCTGACGGAAATACCGTCAGGATCCCGCTTTTTGGACAGTAATGACGGAATTTCCGTCAGATAAGTCAAACATTTCGTTTGACTTATCTGACGGAAATTTCGTCAGTACTGTCCAAAAAAGCGGGCTCCTGACGGTATTTCCGTCAGGACTTTTCTCTCAATTATTGTTGGTTGGGCAATAATTGAGGGAAATATATTGACGGATTATCCGTCAGTAGGTGCATAATTCCCGACGGCTTTTCCGTCAAAACAAAATGGTGCCTTTGGATTTTTAACGCGCCAGTATTATCTGACGTACTGTGACGGATATTTCGTCATTATTGAACTTCTGACGGATTTTCCGTCACAAATCCGTCAATATATTTAGATAACTGACGGACTTCAAATTCCATCACATCTACCGTCAGTTTTCCGCGTTTTTTTTGTAGTGCTTAGTCCAATGTCTTTCACCTGGACATGGACTGATACATCCATTGTATGCAGCAAAATATGCATCTTTTTTGTACATATCATGGACAAAATCCTCTGCTTGTCCATGTATGTAAAAGATGGCAGCAACCCCATGACTACAAGGGATACCTGTTAAGTTCCATTTCTTGCAGGTACATGTTCTGTCAATAATATCAACACTAACCTCATCAATTTCAAGTTTCACTTGGAATTTTCTGTCAAGACTTCATACATTGCGGATTTCTCCTTTTCTAACTTAAGCCTCTCTTGAACTCTAGGGCACACAGTCCCTGACTTTTTCTGCATTTCTGCTTTCTTCAATACTAGTCTCTCCATCAATGAACACCTTATATCTTCAAGCATGTATATCAAGTGCTTTGCCCTAGCTTCTATGATGTATGCATTGAAAGTTTCAGCCATATTATTTACAATTACATCAATCTTTGTGTCAGTACCGATAAATGCTCTGCAGAATAGGTTGGGATTACAGGCCATAAATGCATCAGCAGCTTTATGATCCACCTCTCTCATTTCATTTAAGGCATCATTAAAATCTGCTTTGTTATATGCCTTTGCACAAGACCAGAATAACAACTTCATTTCATTTCCCTTGTAAGACTTGTGCCAGTTTGAAAATATGTCTCTGGCACAATGTCTATGTTCAGCTTTTGGGAGCTCTTTTGCAGCCACAGTGAGTATGCTCTACATCATTAAAAACATAAACACACCACCATTATACAAAGCAGAGGCAAATTATACTAAGGATAATTAGAACATTTATAGGATAGAAATATACCTGGTGTTGATTTGAAATGATTGTCCACCCATTTACATCCCTCTCTCCAAGAGTTTTCTTAAATTGCTGAAAAAAACATTCATAGGAGTCATTGTTTTCTCCTTCAACTATAGCTCATGCTAGAGGGTACATTTTTTCATTGACATCTCTACCAATTACCTCCAATCAACTGCCCTCCCAAAAATGTTTTCAAAAAACAAGCATCAATACATAAGATCTTCCTGCATCCTTCAATCCATCCTTTTTTGAGAGCATCAAAACAGATAAACACTCTTTGAAAACAGGTATGCTACTTGTCACATTAGGATTTGTTTCCATTTTGAAAACACTTTCTGGGTTTCCTTCTGACAGAGCTTGCAAATAAATACCAAGTTTGCTATAATGCTCCTTCATTGAACCATGTAACATTTTATGAGCATGATACTTGACCTTGTAAGCAAAAATTTTTTTAATGAAAACCTTGTAAGCCCTCCTCACAGTTTCATATATATCTTTAGCTGGCCAGTGAGGCCTTGCTTTAAATTCTTCTAAGAATTGCTTAGCTACCCATGTGGACTTTAACTGCCTGTTACTTTCCATATTTCTGTGACAAGTGTGATGTGGATCTACAGATTTGACCAGAATACAAGCTAGTGTGTGATCCCAGCTACCCTATAACTTGAATGGGCAGCCTGGTAAACACCTCACCCCAAGTCTTTGGCTTCTTCTTTTGTCACTGACATCAAATGTGAGGTTTCTCCCTTGTGCTACTGCATATCTAGTAACACAGTCTCTGAACTGATCTCTGTTTGGAAATTTTATCCCCACACACCACTTTAACTTAGTAAAGTCTGTTTTCTCATTAACTTCAGGGAGAGTTGACCTTCTCCTCTTACATGACACAGGATCTTCTTCACTTTCTACAGGTGTGTTGATTTCATCACCATTATCATCATAGTCACTTACTCTTCCACTGCTTTTACCCTGCACTACTTTTTCTTTGACAACTTCTTTTTCTTGCCCAGGTAAGAGTGTGGATGTAATACTACGGTTTCTATAGGCTGGTACTCGACCGAGTATGGCCTAAT
Source organism: Silene latifolia (assembly GCF_048544455.1). Taxonomy (NCBI): domain Eukaryota; kingdom Viridiplantae; phylum Streptophyta; class Magnoliopsida; order Caryophyllales; family Caryophyllaceae; genus Silene; species Silene latifolia. The sequence continues at coordinate 103,082,337 of NC_133536.1, read as the reverse complement.
CGGTCGAGTAAAGTGTGTCGTGTATCCTGTTTGGCTACTGCCCAGGAGCACTCGGCCGAGTATGCGGAATACTCGACCGAGTAGAGGGTACTCGGCCGAGTATACTCTATACTCGACTGAGTATCCGGTCCGTCGAGTGTTATTTCTGCGGTTTGATTTGGAAATGATTAGGGCATTATATATTACGCTAAACAGTTTCTAATTACGTTTTACAAAACCTAAAACATTCTACGACGCTCTAATCATCTCTGAATCTCTCCTTTGTGTGTGTGGGTGATCATAGCAATTGCATTCACTCATTTGATTCTTCATCGGTAAGTCCTTATCTTCACATTCAATGGTTTATATTCTAGGGTTTGTCTTTGATTATGAATTGGGGGAAATGGGGTTTTGCATATAGTGATTGTGTTATGTGATTATTGATTAGGCGGAGACTTCGTAGAGGAGCCGTTCTAGATTGCTTGCTCGCATTCCTTACTGTTGTGCTAAGGTAGGGTTTCCCTACTCAGTTTCTGGCTAATTGATTTAAGATGCTTTGTTGTATTGTGTATATTGGTTGTTTGCTGATCATCGTCGGAGTGTTGGTGCGGTGGTGGTGTGGTGATTGTGATTGTGATTGTGATTGTGATTGTGATTGTGATTGTGATTGTGATTGTGATTGTGTTGTGATGGTTGTGGTGGAGTCACTTGCGGGAGTGGCTTCACGCCCTAGTTCGCCCTCCGTGGAACCCGTCACGGGAGGGGATGTGCACATTAAGGGACAGGGTTATCGCTCGTTGATGAGCGGGATTTAGGTGGGGATTGGCTGTGGTCCCCCACTGGCGGTGAGGGCTACCTGTTGTGATGGGTAGTCTGGCAGGGCTACACACTTTGGTGTGTGGTTGGTTACTATGTGATAACAGATCGGGAGACTGGGATTGGAGGATGATCAGCTGGTTGCTTTATGCGCTTGTCTTATTTGAATTATGCAGTAACTGACCCCGTGTTGTTGTTTGGTAAAACCTGCGGTGATCCATTCGGGGATGGTGAGCAGATTATGACAGGTAATGCAGATGTTTAACTATGGGACAGTCATGGGGAGTCATCACTTCGAGTCTAGCTTTCACTGTTACGAGCTTAGCTGCCTTTGATTTAAGTTGTATTGAGTTCCTTACACTTTTATTTTGAGTTGGTTTGAGATTATGTAATCGTTAAACTCTTTATACTTTAATAAAGTTGTTTTGGATTGTTGCTTTTGATATACTAACCTCGGGCAATCGAGATGGTAACAGCCTCTCATGCTAGGGTAGTCCTTGGTAAGGTACCTTGGTATGAGGGGGTGTTACAGTGGATCCAGCTTCAAGTTCTAGTTTTTTTGCTATTTTTAGAGCCTTAGCATTCCAAGCCTTCACTTTCTCCCTTGCTTGGTTCAACTCTTCATCTGAGTTATCACTCAACAAAATATCCTCCTTCTCAATAAAGTTCTCAACTGGCTCATATAAATCCTCATGTTCAGTTATGGGAACTTCCTCATCAACTAACTCCACCTCACTCAAATCATCCTCTTCATCACTTACACCTTCCTCAAAATCAGGTTCATAACTAGGATCCTCCCCCTCACTCAAGTCATCCCACTCCTCCTCAACAAAGTTATAAGACAAACCAGCTCTATCTGCACTTTCTTCATAAGAGTCAAACAGATCTGATATTCTTATGTCATTGAAATAAAAAGAGTTTTCAGTGATATCATGAGAAGGTTGAGTGAAATCTAAACCACTGTTTTTGATTACTGAAGTGTCTTAGGTAGTATTGTGAGTGATTTTTATAGGTGGTTCATTTACTATATCAGAAGTAAATGTATTCAAAGATGTGAGAGAAGGGGTGGTAGCTTTTTTGGAGGCTATTTCATTAGATTCCTTTAGGGTTTCAGAAATGGGAGAAGGCTTATGTGGTCCCCCTTTATGAGAAGCATTTCCATTTTTTTTGTGAGCCACTGTTTTCCTTCTAGGAGTCAATTTCTGGGGAGGGTTGACTATATTTTCAGAAGTCCCCTGTGACACTATTAAATTCATTACCTCTTCCACATCACTTTCAACTATACTAACCAACACTCAACCATCCTACTAACTATTGTCAGCTTACGAATTACATCAGCATCCTTATCATCTTGAGCTTTTTGCAAGCCAACACCCGGGTGTATATAAAAGATACCATCAACATTTCTCCTAAAGTTCCCACATTTCTCAGCCTCCTCTAATATAGTAAACCAACATAGTTCATCCGGATCTACACTAACAGTCCTACAACACTTTCCCTTATAACTCAGACCCTTATCATTCCTAGCAAAAGAACTTTCATACCACAATTTTAAGGTTACACTTTGCCAATGATTTTCCTAAATTAAAACATGGAAAACAACAATATATACACATTAGGGTTTCTGATTGTGTTAAACAAAGAAAATGATTTGTCAAAATTAATTTCAATTCAAAAGTAACATCAACATTAGCAACATTAATTGATAGAAAACTTGTCGAATTAACATCAAAATTACAGTTAATTTGTCGAATTAATTTCAAATTAACCTAACACTTATTAAATTTGATGGAAAACTTACTTGGGAAGCCATTGAAGATGATCAATGGCGTATGTCGCAGATGAGGATGATCAATGTCGTCTTGAAGATGTTGGAGTTAGTGTCCTCCACAATAGTGCGTTTACATAATAAATCTCATTAAAGGAATATCATTAGATATTTAATTATTTGATCCTCGTCAGTTGATTAACGTAAATCGATAACGGTTGGCTGACTAGAGTTTGACGTTATTGTCGTGAGACGACGGTGATCAACTGACCCCTTTCGGTCACACCTAAAGGAACGAACCCCAATTGACAACTAATTAATTGTATGAGATACAATTTATTTAGTCCCTTGATTTATAGACTAAAAGGTTAGTCGATTATTTTTAGAGAGATTTCGAGTTGCGAAATCGAGGAGCGGCAGTTATTATTTAATTATGCGATAATTGAATAATAAATTTTGGGAGTCGGGTTTTAGTTAATTAATTGTTAATTTACTAAAATTGTACTAATTAATTAATGTGATTAATATTAGTACATAAATAATATGTGTAGCGGTACATGTATATTTACGGAGTGATGTGGACGAAATTAATTGGAAGCATTTAAACATGAAATGATGTTTAAATAAAATTTACACGTATTTGTGCGACAAATATAAGAACTGATTTGACCCGTAAATGGGCAATTGGACCGTGTAACATAGAGTGTTGTGGATGATTAAAAATATAATCATTTCACCTTACTTTATTTTCTTCCATGAGTTATCTTTTGTCATAAAATATTGGATAAAATTTGAGCAAAGTCACTCCCTCACTCCACCCTCTTCTACCCGTCCAACTCCCTCCTTTTATGCCAACCTTTGCTCAACTTTTCCACTTGAGTTCATTTTGCATGTGAGGAAATTGAGTTGGTTTATCTCTCTAAAATAAATATCATCTCTTACTAAGATTGTTAGTATACAAAATATATTATTACTAAGATTGTTAGTAATATTCACATATTATCAAGGGTTAAGTTTTACAAATATCTAGTTAATATTTGTAAGATTACTTGGGTGATTTGTTCTTGGGTGCAACTTGAAGGAGACTTTCTTTTTGAATGTTTTTCAAGGAGGATCATCCATTCCTTTTAGCTCAAGAACAAACTAGATAGGTGATCTAGTTTGTGCCCATATTACCATAAAATCAATGTAAGGAAATTGTTTTTCCTTAATCTTTAATTTTATGCTTTTATATTTGCATGCATGTTACATAGATCACTAAAATAATAAATTATGAGATAATTTAATTTTTATTAGAGAGTCTAATATGGATCTATGATCTTTCAGAAGAAGCTTCACAGTAAAGAGATTAATGGCATGGAAGAGAGGAAGTTTGAGAGACGAAGTGAAGTGTATTGTGGAAGATTGAAAATTAAACAAAAAAATGACTGGTTTAAGTCACTTAATATTTGTAACACCCCATGGTAATTGAAGAGGTCCAGTGATAGGCTTAAATGACTAGTGCTTAAAGGGATTAGAAGTACTACTCATATCAACAAAGTGCACTTTCTTTTATGGTCATCCATGCGAAAGAACTCCAAAGTTAAGCGTGCTTGACTGGGAGTAGTCTTAGGATGGGTGACCTCCTGGGAAGGTTCCCAGGATGCGTATGAGTGAGGAAAAAATGCGCTATAAAGGACCCGTGTTGATCTGTGGGCCATGTACACAGCCTGGTGAGCTATCATAAGTAACCGCTCCCGGCCCAGTTTGGGCCGGGGTGTTACAATATTTGGGTTTACCTGTTTAACAGGTAGCCCTTCACCTTGGTGCATAGTGGGAAACTCGTTGATAACTCATTATTTTACCTATATTTTATATCCTATTCCCCGTAATTTATATTAGTTTCTGGCATTTTTAAGTACGTTTTATTATTATATTTCTTTCTTTACAGTTTACTACGAGTTTATTTATTTATTTGCAGAACTGAGCCTGTTATGCTAGAAATTTACCAACGAGCGGAACATATGGAGTGATTGGCAAATTAAGAGGACGTAAAATGTTTGAAGCCCAAATATAACAAGCAAGTGATTTTTGTCGAAGGCCGATATAGTGCTGGCCTGTTACCCACAACTGACGCCTAAACAAGAAGATTTAATGGGCTTTGTTTGATATGAGATCCGTACATACTAGCAATGGAGTTTGAAAGTCCATTTTCACTTAGGGAATATTTTATTGTTAGCAAATAAAAGGATGACGTACGGAGTTAGATTTATAAAAAGGAACGTAGCTTTAGTTTTAGGTTAGAGTTGTTACGTACGGTTTCGGGTACGGATTTCTTCCGTCTCAAATACTTTCTTCTTCCAATTTTATTTCAAGACTAAGTTTTTCTTCCCTTCTCTTTATTTTAATTATGCATTCAATTATTATTTGTATTTGTTTATTTCGATTCATGAGTAGCTAATTTATTAATCTAGGGTGAAAGGGGATCTAGGTTGTTAGAAGGGGATTAAATTAATGAATTGATAGTTAATATTGCTTATTTGTTGTTGTTCATGTTATTGTTCTTCATCTAGTAAATTAATTACTGGCCAGGGTTAATTGACTAGTATAGCGAATTGAGACTTTCATCGACTGTGTTAGAATCAATATAGGCCACAATAACTGAATAGAGATAATTTAATGATAGCGACTGCATGTTAAATTAGATCTAAAGGAATATTGAATCGATCGATCATATAACCTTAAGCAACATAATTAGCTTTATCAATGAATTAAATCACACCCCGTATGACTGCCTAGTGAACCAGAATCCCTAGACTCTTTAATATTATTGTTATTCATCTTTATTTACTTGCAATTAGTTGTTAGCATACAAATAATCAAAACCCCATAACTTGTTACCTTTAAGACGGATTTAAATATAAACAAACTAGATAATCACCGCCTCCTTGTGGATTCGATCCTGACTTACCGCTAGCTATTTTGTTAGTACTAAGCTAAGATTTATTTTGACTAAGGCAAACGACTGAAATAGCCTTATCAAATTTGGCGCCGTTGCCGGGGAGGCAACAGTTTTTCTGTTTGTTTTTGTTTATTTTTGTCTTTTGTCTCAGGGAGCGTCAATTCCTTGAGACTGTTTGATATTTTTCTTGTTGTTTTCATGTATGCCCAGGTCTAACAGGTCGGAGATTGTACCTTTTGATCCCGAGCCAGAGAGGACTTTTCGCTACAAACGAAAATTTCAAAGAGAAATAGGTCAAGTAGAAGACTTGAATATACTTAACAGTGATACAAAGCACATATTTGAGTCAGGAGAACCGTCCTACGAAGAGGACACGCTTATTTCTGACACCCTAGTTCCCGGTTCTTACTGACGAGGATTTAATGGAAGATTTGTTAAAGGAGTTTTCGTCTGAGTTCTTTGCTTTAAGCCATTTGGATTGCGTACCATGTTTAGAGGTTTTTGCAGGTGATTCTTGGGAAGCTCAAGTGGATGCTATCGAAGCAGCTCTTTTTGGTAATGGGTACGATTACACTCCAAGCCATGAGCTAGATGATGAAAAAGATGGAGCATCTGCTACGGTGAAAATTTATGAGCACATTGAGCTTTTTCCTTCAGAAGAACCTTCTGTACCTTCCACCCATTATTCCCCCGTATTCCTTTTTAATTGGCCTAAAGATGACGAAGAAGCTAGAACTAAACATAGAGATCCGAAGATACACTTGATAGATGTTTATATCTCAATTGTTTATGATTTCTCATTTGTTACTAATGTATTCTATTGTCATTTATCCGAGTTCCATGGCAGGACTTTTGATCGACTTCTAAGATTGTTGACTGCTTCAGCTCTTGAAAAATTGGAGTCAAGAATAAAAGATGAGAATGAAGATTGATTAAGTGAGCGAGAATTTCTAACATAAGCAGAATGGTATCCACGGACCACGGGCGGGTACCATACATACAACGGGCAAAGGATTCGGGTTTGGGAATTAAAGAGGAAATTAGAAAACGTTCTTTTATACATAGAAAAACAAAAACTCCTCTTCCACTTCCCACTACCTCCAACTCAGACAACCATTCCCCACATCTTCACGCCATAACCAAACTCCCGTCCACCGCAATCAGCCACCATCCATTGCGTCGCTCCCTGATGCGACCTTGCCACTGTGATGACGACCACCTCGTGTTGTGCTTCTTCTTGCGTCCCCTACTGCGACGCAGGTCCCTCAATCACCACTCTGGCGCCACTGTCTTCCTCCGTCACTATTGTTGCTGCTCCGACCACCACGCCACCTGATGAAACGTCTCACCTCATCGGTCGCTCAATGACGCGACTATCCTCACCCAACCATTATCAAATCCCTAATTCTAAAAACCCTAATTCCATATCTTTTAATTGCTGTCAAATGAATCGAATTTCTGGGCTTGAATCAAATTAGAATAGGGACGTGTTGAACACGATTTGGACGTAAATTTCTGATGGAAAGATAATTCGTAACAATGGAAATCAGACAGAAACTTTAACGAAACAAGAGACAGAAAAAGACTTATCAAACAGAATTGCAGCGCCGTGGTATAAAGCCACTGACTTGAAAACTATTACGGCACGACCGTGGTGGTTATCGTGTCACGCCGGTAGTTCCCCAAGGTTAACACTGCAGCCTTCAAACCGCACCACTGAAGTAAGAAGACTTTGGAACGGAACATAAACTATACCCAGAACATTTTCAGAGAGAATAGAAGAAGAGAAAGGAATTGTGTGTATTTCTATGTGTAAAATGAGGAGGTGAACTGCTCTATTTATAGTCGAAAATAGAGCAGTTACCGGAGCCAAAAAACGCTCCAGTCAAACACAATTAAGGCGTAATTATCGCCCTTAATTGCAGCAGTTAACAGTCATATTTGACTGACTGCTATGACTTCCTATATACACTGAATGTGGACAAGCCCACATCACACAAGACCAAAAAGGTAAAAAAGGGCCTTTGGCCCGCACCGCAGGTGCTCTACCCAAACCCGAGCCCAAGCTCGAGCCGAGCCAGGCCGGGCGGGCGCGCGTGTGTGTTTGGACCAAACCCACAGGCCCAACACTCACCACAAAAGCCTCCTTGGACCAATCTCTTACTCCATCAAGTGAAGGGAGCCTTATAAACATCAAAACATTGATGTTCCCCACCAATGTGGGATAAAAGGCAAAGAGAAAAGTTGCTTTTCAAGACAACACTCCAACAATCCCCCACTGATGGCGAAGAAAAGAACTAAGAAAAAAAACTGGGTAAGGAAGGATTGGATACTTAAACGTTCAATGTCTTTCGACTTGAATTGACGTATTAGTGAAATAAGGCAACAACTTACTATTAACAAGTGAATATCTTTCGATTTGAATTCCTTGTTTGGACTTCGGTTGAGACCCCCACAACATATATCATACCTTCAAAGACTTTTCGTTCCGCAAATTCAAAGTGCAACGCTTTTAAAGCCATGCGTTTACCCTGGTTTAGGTGAGTGCTCTAGCAAGAAATTTCATATTTCTCACATAGATGGTGGCTGAACCATCACACGCCATAGGTAGCTCAAGTGCTTCTCATTAGCACTTCTCATAAGAGCTATTAAGGACAAAGTCCAACCTCTATAAAACACAATCCATCAAGTGCGTCTCAAAAGCACCACCAAAATTGGCTATGGATATCAAATGCCATAGGAATGAGCTATAGAGTCCATCAAGTATCACACTCAAACTTGACTTAGGACTTAAGCCCCATTCCCCTCGACATTTCAAGGACTACTCTCCTTGTTAACCCCTTAGTAAGGGGATCAGCAAGATTACGTTCGGACTTCACATAGTCCAAAGCAATTACTCCATTTTTCAGGAGTTGTTTTACCACACCGTGCCTGATTTGAATATGTCGTCTCTTACCATTGTAGACATTATTCTTAGCAACACCGATAGCTGCTTTACTATCACAAAGTAGGGAGACTGGTGCAACCCCCCCCCCCCCCCACACACACAGGCACGTCTGCTAGTAAGTTCCTCAAACAATCTGCTTCTTGACCTGCCAACTCAAGAGCAATGAACTCAGATTCCATGGTGGAGCTAGCTATACAAGTCTGTTTTGCAGACTTCCACGATATAGCTCCTCCACCCAAGGTGAACACATAACAACTAGTGGAATGAATTTCATCATTACCTGCAACCCAATTCGTATCACAATATCCTTCTAACATATTTGGAAATTTACCATAATGCAAACACAAATCAATTGTCCCTTTCAGGTATTTAAGTAAACGACGAAGTGCATTCCAATACTCAGCACTGGGGTTATGTGTATATCGACTCAGTCTACTAACAGCATAAGCAATGTCTGGTCGAGTACAGTTCATGAGGAACATCACACTTCCTATAATTTTAGCATATTCTTCTTGTGAGACACTATCACCCAAGTTCTTACACAAAGATACACTAGCATCATAAGGAGTTCTAGCAGGTGTAACATCAAAACTGTTAAATTTCTTCAACACTTTTTCAACATAATGTGATTGACTAAGAGATATACCATTTGGGGTTTTCATAACTCTAACTCCAAGAATAACATCAGCTTCTCCTAAGTCTTTCATCTCAAAACGTGATGATAAAAATTGTTTGGTTTTATTTACAACAAATAAATTACTACCAAGAATTAACATGTCATCAACATATAAGCATATAATCACACAATCTGATCCAAACATTTTAGAATAAACACACGAATCAGAATTGTTAGTTATATAGCCATCATCAATCAAAGTGTTGTGAAATTTCTCATACCACTGTTTAGGTGCTTGTTTAAGACCATATAGTAATTTTCTCAGTTTACACAATTTACTCTCTTGACCCTTTACCACAAACCCCTCGGGTTGCAAAATATAGATCTCTTCATTTAGGTCACCATTCAAAAAAGCAGTTTTTACATCCATCTGATGTACCACAAGATCATGAATAGCAGCCAAAGCAATAAGAGTTCTAATGGTGGAAATTTTAGTCACAGGTGAGTAAGTATCAAAGTAGTCAATATCTTTCTTTTGTGTAAACCCCTCACCACAAGTCTGGCCTTGAACCTTTCTATTATTCCATCAGGTCTCATTTTCTTTTTAAAGATCCATTTGCTACTAATGGGTTTACTACCTTTAGGCAAATCAGTTAATTCCCAAGTCTGATTAGAAACAATAGAATCTAGTTCATTTTTAATAGCTTCTTTCCAAAAAAACAACATCTATAGAAATCATTGCCTCATCATATGTTTTTGGATCGTCTTCTATTAAAAAGGCAGAAACAACCTCATCAAAAGCACAAATATCACCTGCGATTTCAGATAAGTGAAGTCGGATAGCATCAGTTCTGATGAAATCACTCTCGTAGTTCTTTTCAATTCTGGGCCTTTTGCTCCTTCTTGGTTCAACTACATGATCAACAGAAGTACTAGTACTCGCATGCATAGAACTCTCAAGAGGGTTAACAGGCACAGCAGGAACAACAAGATCATCAGGTAGAGATACAGTTTCCTTCTTCAAAGGAAATACCTGCTCAAAAAACTCAGCATCTCTAGCCTTAGATATAGACCTGTCACTTAAAGACATGAACCTATAAGCAGAACTGTTTTGAGCATAACCAATGAAAACGTAGTCATAAGTCTTAGGTCTAATGGTTGGCCTCCTAAAGCTAGGTAAGCCTAATTTAGCCAAACACCCCCACACTTTAAGGTAACTTAAGTTAGGAGCATAACCTTTCCACATCTCATAGGGTGTCTTGTCTAGTTTATTATGAGGTACCCTGTTAAGAATATGACAAGCTGAAAGCATCCTTCCCCCCACATATCATCAGAAAGGCCAGAACTTAAAAGCATAGCATTCATCATTTCTTTCAAAGTTCTATTTTTACGTTCAGCTACTTCATTCGATTGAGGTAAGTATGGTGGGATTTTTTCATGTATTAAACCATTTTTCTCACAAAAATCTACTAAATAAGTAGAGTCATACTCTCCTCCTCGATCGGACCTGACTCTTTTAATCTTCCTATCAAGCTGATTTTCTACTTCAGTTTTGAACTTTATAAACATGTCCTCAGCTTCACTTTTATTTCTAAGCAAATATACTTTGGTATATCTAGAAAAATCATCAATAAAAGTGACATAATAATGTTTACCACCTCTGCTCATGGTGTTTTTGAAGTCAGCTAGGTCGGTGTGAATTAACTCAAGAAGACTCGTTTGTCTAGTTGTAACAGGTCTACTAGGTTTCTTCGCAAATTTGGCCTCGACACAACTAGGACACTTCTCATGAGTTTCTGAAGATAACGAAGGAATAAGCGACATAGATTTGAGCTTTTTAATTGAATCAACATTCACATGACCTAATCTACCATGCCAAACATCAATAGACTCAGCAATATAAGCAGAAGTAGAAGCATTATTATTAATGATAGGAGAATCAACATTCAAAACAAATAAACCCCCACAGAGATAACCCTTGCCCACAAAATTCCCATTGCGCGACATTACAACCTTGTCAGCCTCAAAAACAAGTTTCACACCAGCTTTGTTTAGCAAGGCACCAGACAGGAGGTTTCGACGCAAAGTAGGAACATACAAAACACTATTTAAAGCAAGAGTTTTCCCTAAGGTTAGTTTGAGAAAGATCTTGCCTTTGCCGGTGATAACAACAGAAGAAGAGTTACCCATGTAGACACATTCACCATCAGCTACATCTTCGAACTCAGCAAAGAGATCCTTGTTAGCACACAGATGCCTAGAAGCCCCTGTATCCAGAATCCAATCACTAGCATTTACAACCAGATTTGCCTCAATCACCACAACAGCAATGACATCATCTTTTTCAGCAACATTAGCTTCAGCAGCAACTTTCTTTTGAGGACACTGATAAGCTTTGTGACCCGTTTTCCCACAAACATAGCATACCAGATTTGGTTTCTGGATCTTTGAGGCAGGTTTGGTGAATTTCCCTTGACCAGCTTTCTTAGCATTCTGACCCTTGGATTGACCCTGACCAGCTTTAGCCTTTCCCTTACCCTTAAACCTATCTTCTTTTGAAGACCCACCAGTTTCAACAAGATTGGCTTTGGTAGTAGTAAGAGACAATTGGACTGACTTATCTTTCAGACTATTAGCTTCTTCAGTCCTCATGTGGCCTACCAGCTCTTGAGGGACAAATCCTTCTTCTTATGTTTCAAATGGTTCCTATACTCATTCCACGAAGGGAGAAATTTTTCTAGCAAAACATTAGCGAAGAAAATTTCATCTAGTTTCATTCCCTCATTAGTGACATCAGCACACAAGTTCTCATAAACATGAACTTGCTCCATAATTGGTTTGTCATCTACCATTTGAAACCCAAGCCACTGCCCGACAACATATTTTTTCTTACCCGCATCGTCAGCCCCAAATTTTTTCTCTAACAGCTCCCATATGGTTTTAGCAGATTTATGAACCAAAAACAAGTCAAAGAGGGTATTCGACATATGAGTAAGGAGATGATACTTAGCAGTTTTGTTATCCTTATCATGTTTCTTAATAGACTCCTCATTCGAGTTAACAGCAGTAGACGAAGGTGGGGTAACCTCTACACTAGAAGCGGTTACAGCAGCAGGAGGATCAGAAAAATAAGACATAGTCGATTTCTAATTGTTAAAAAAACATAAGCAGTTTCTGAAACCATCTTTTGTAGTTCAGGCCGTCTAAGGGTTCCAATTTCGACAAGTCAGACAGGATTTTGTTTGAGACGACAGCCATTGTTACGACAAAAATAATAGTTTTCAAATTAATGGAAAGATAATTCGTAACAATGGAAATCAGACAGAAACTTTAACGAAACAAGAGACAGAAAAAGACTTATCGAACAGAATTGCAGCGCCGTGGTATAAAGCCACTGACTTGAAAACTATTACGGCACGACCGTGGTGGTTATCGTGTCACGCCGGTAGTTCCCCAAGGTTAACACTTCAGCCTTCAAACCGCACCACTGAAGTAAGAAGACTTTGGAACGGAACATAAACTATACCCAGAACATTTTCAGAGAGAATAGAAGAAGAGAAAGGAATTGTGTGTATTTCTATGTGTAAAATGAGGAGGTGAACTGCTCTATTTATAGTCGAAAATAGAGCAGTTACCGGAGCCAAAAAACGCTCCAGTCAAACACAATTAAGGCGTAATTATCGCCCTTAATTGCAGCAGTTAACAGTTATATTTGACTGACTGCTATGACTTCCTATATACACTGAATGTGGACAAGCCCACATCACACAAGACCAAAAAGGTAAAAAAGGGCCTTTGGCCCGCACTGCAGGTGCTCTACCCAAACCCGAGCCCGAGCCGAGCCGGGTCGGGCGGGCGCGCGTGTGTGTTTGGACCAAACCCACAGGCCCAACACTCACCACAAAAGCCTCCTTGGACCAATCTCTTACTCCATCAAGTGAAGGGAGCCTTATAAACATCAAAACATTGATGTTCCCCACCAATGTGGGATAAAAGGCAAAGAGAAAAGTTGCTTTTCAAGACAACACTCCAACAATTTCTCTCTGAAATTTAGGTCGATTATTGCTAATATATTGGGGGTTCCATTGTTTCTGCTGACTGAGATGAGTTCAAGCACTTTTATGAGCTCAATTCGTATCGGTTTGGAAGAAAATTTAGGCTGATGAGAAAATTTCAGTCTTTACCTGGGTCGATTTTGATGCTAATTGGATATTTGGTAGCTCGATTTCGTCTTTACTGCTGATAGATGTATGAGTTTCCAGCAAACTTACTGTTTTAATTGAGATTCAAACTGCGATACATATGCTACTGAGTTCGGATTTGCTTTTCACTGTGTGGGAGAGCTGTTTAGCGGATACTGGTTGGGTGAGTGAATTCCAAGGTGCGTTTGACTCGACTCCTGCTATGTCGAGTTCTTGTTGGTTTAATTTCTGCTGCGCCGGAACGCTGATTTCCGGTGAATATCGGTTCAATTGTTTCAGTTCCAATGAGTTAAAACTCTTATTTTCCACACCATTGCTGACCTCTTTATCACTTGAGGGTATGCTATTTGCTGGTTGTTAGACTCGATTCCTGATATATCGAGTCTGTGTGTGAGTTGAACCTTCAGTAGCAGTAATTTTGGCTTTATGATGGTGCGATGAGTGGTTTCAGCCCTATGTTTGCGAGTTTCACGGCTCAATTTCTGCTATTTTGAGTCCGTGGTCTATGGATTGGCCATCAAGTTGCTGCTGGGATTCTGAAGCTCCACTGTGTGCTTGCGGATTTACTGACATTCCGCACTTTAGTACGTTCCTCAGGCCACCAAGAACTTTTCTATGGTCGAGCAATGCTTCTGGTTCACACTCGCACTTATTTTGGTGAGCTCGTTTTCTTCCTCCATCACATTTTGTGTCCTCTAATTTTCTAGTTATTTTTCACATACATTGAGGGCAATGCATGAATCAAGCATGGGGGAGGGATAAAATTTTTGTGACTGGTTTGATGACCACTAATATGGTGAATATGCTGAAAATTTTAAAATATTTATTGTCACCAGAATATGTATTTAGTGGCAAATACTTGTCGGAAAATGAGCATGATTTGATTAAGTCTCTACTACTTTAAAACAAATTGCTTGCAAATTGTTTTCTATTTTGATCACATGATGCCTTTGAGACGTTTTTGCCCTTGATAGTCCAATGAAATAATTGTATTGTGCTTTATCTTGCGACATTGTTTGTGGTAAGACGGTATGACTAGACTTGTGACTATTGTAGATACCTCATTTCTGCACCTCCCGCAGGCCACCCGGTGATGATCGGGCCGCATATTTGGTACGCGGAATGATTTATGACAATTCGTAAGTTTATCGTCAAGTGATAGCTCATACACTTGTGTCTACCCCTTGGTCGTCATATACGCGCCGTTACGGTCGTTTTGACAGTAATTAGAGTTCATTTGGAGTCCGGGTTCAAAAACCGTCTTCATTTTCTAATAACCGTTTAAAATGCCGAGTCAGAATATTCTGGAATGTTCCGGATATTTCTATTCCATATTTCAATCTTTTAATCTTTTGGCAAAGTATTTCCCGAAATTATATTTTAAATAATAAGGAAATTGAGATCTACCGCAATTCCATAATAGAAACGAGGAAAATCTTTCTTCCGCAGGAGGAAACCCATGGGGAAAGGACGCAGTACCTGCTGTGCCTCTTCCAAGAGCCGCAGTGGTTGCTGCGCCTCTTCTCCAGCTCCTTTCTGGGTATTTTAAGATCTTTTCGAGATTTATTTCCAAAGTTTTACCGAAACCCTAATTCCTCCGTGTGATTAGTATAAATAGGGACTTTCGTTCCTCATATTTCTCACACGAGTGTCCGCCCTTCTCTTCTCCCTTTGCATTCTAAGACCGTGCTCTTTGCTTATTGGCGTCTACGTGCTTGAACTTTCGACCACGTAAGCTCGGATCCTTCTGATTACCAGCCTCGTTTTGCATGACCGACCAATTTGACCAACTCCACTCATTCAACTTAATCAATTTAGTTTAAATTCCTCTTACGAGGGCACTTTCGTTGTACATTCGAGTCGAGCAATCACTAATCGTTAACTTAGTTAATCTCGTTTCGTCAAACATGTAAGTCTGAGGGTGTAAATCCCATCTTTTATATTTGTATTTTATTTTTGTACTCATTATTGTAAGATCTACGTCGAAAGCATATTTAAAACCGATTTATAAACCTTTTATTCAAACCCTTTTACGGATTAACGGGAGACAGATGTCGAGAAGAAACGCAGCAACTGCTGCGCCTCTTCGAAGGGCCGCAGCATCTGTTGCGCCTCTTCCTGAGGCTGTCGCAGTTCCTGCTTTTCTTCTTCTTCCTTCGTCCTCTGTCAATTCGTCCATTTTACTTCGTCTTTTCTTGTTTTCTTCTTATTTCGTTAGTATGACAATTTTAATATATAATTCATTAATAATTTATCACTTTTAATTTCCGACTTAAATCCCTTATAATTAATATTTGCGGGTTTTCGTCACTAAAATCAAATCCGGGTTTTAGAGATTCGATTCATCCATATCAAGTATTTGAAATTCACCTTTGTATATTTTCATCTGTTCTTTATCACTTAATAATTTGTAAATAAACCTAATTAAATCGCATTAATAAACCTAATTAGTTTGTTTTAATAAACTTAATTTATAATTAGTCTTTAATTCGTTCTAATTAATTCGAGTCCGTTCTTTATTGCTTTTATGACCCTCTCATATGTAAATAATCTGTTAAATCACTTCTACTTGAGTCGAATATCAATAATCGAGCATAAATTCACCAACGAACATTAACAATATGCAGTTCCGGCTTCACAGCCAGAACTCACCTCAGGAACAGACGCAGTGACCATTGCGCCTCTTCCAAGGGACGCAGCTCTGCTGCGCCTGTTCCGGGTTGAGTTCTGCCTCTGAACTTCCGTTGTTGCTTTGACCTAGTTTATTAGCTTACGTATTAATCTACTATTACCTATATTATCACCGTTAATCTGTTCGTTAATTTGTTTTCTCTTTTCTTTCCCATATTATCCGTTTTAAATGTATTTTCGACGTAGATCAATCAAACCAATGTAATTATTGTAATTTTAATTATTGTATCTTGTTGTATTCTATATTATCGTTTGTTTGTATGTTTACACATGTAATCAATCTTAAATCTTTACTTTGACCCAATTGTATGCCTAATTACGTGTTCACCGACTTAGTCTAAATCTTCACATGCTAGGACTAATTTATTGTTTGTTGAATTGCATGCATATAATCGACAACATATCAAGTATAGATGATTTTTCCCTAATCATTAGTAGAGGCCGCTATCGAGGCGGGCGGGATTAGGTGTTCGATCAAAAGAGCTTCCTAATACGTACCCTCACCCCTTACTCCAGATCTCTGTGAACATCCGTGTTCATTGGCATCCACGAGAGTCATTCTAGACATAGAATGCTAAGGGTAACAAGTTCTTGGTGTCTATGTCATTACTTTGTGTCTTGACATGACGCGAAGTATTCGAACGGTTTCCAATTTTCCACAATAAATTGGTGGCGACTCCACAAATGCAAACGCTTGTTTTCCCAATCGACCCTGTGGGCCCCCCGTGTCCACAACTATATAACCGTGTGACCAAAAAAGCCGTGAGATCACATGAGCCAAACAAGATTGGGACATCCATGCCAATCTAATTCTTTCATGAGTGGTTATAGGATTAGTACTTGCTATTAGGATTTCATGAATGATAGAGGCATTCATTTGTTTATGAACTACATTAGCCAAAAAGCCGTCCTAAATTTAATGTTTTCTATTTGCAACCCCTTTGAGCCTTAGCCTTGTTTCTTTGTTACCCGATATTTTAACCCGTTTTCCCACATTATCCTACCCCAGTAAGGGCTAGTGAAGTGTTTGTTTTTCTCGGTTTGAGTAGAGGTATTATAACAACCCGACCCACCACGGTCGTAACACAACCCAATAAGATGGGATATGTACCTTTAGGCCCATTACTTGTCCTCACTTAAGCCCAAAAGCACAAGGCCTTGTTACTAAGTGGTGGGTGGAATCCCTTATAAACATATCACAACCTCCTCAATTCCCCGATGTGGGACAACCTTACTCTCAATAACTTGGGGTGTTACAATCTCCCCCACTTAAAGAACACAACGTCCTCGTTGTGCCTCCAACTTGACCGCAGCCAAGCCCAGAATCCTCCTCCGCTAGGTGTGTGACCCGGGTACTCCCGACCACGGGCTCACTACACGGTCGCAGGGTCGCTCTGATACCATTTATAACAACCCGACCCACCACGGTCGTAACACAACCCAATAAGATGGGATATGTACCTTTAGACCCATTACTTGTCCTCACTTAAGCCCAAAAGCACAAGGCCTTGTTACTAAGTGGTGGGTGGAATCCCTTATAAACATATCACAACCTCCTCAATTCCCCGATGTGGGACAACCTTACTCTCAATAACTTGGGGTGTTACAGGTATATTACAAGCGAAGCATGAGGGAGTAATTGTTGGCAATTTGGTGAATATTTGTCATACGAGAAAGATTGATCTATCTGAAAAAAAACAAAAAGAAGAAAAAACAGAAAATGACAAAAAAAAAAAGATCAGATAAAAAAAACAGATAAAAAAAGAATGAAAAGAAGAAAAAAAAAAGTCATATATGTAGTAGTATTGTTTAATAAATCGGATTTGAGTTTCATTTCAAATAGAGGTGTATGTCCTAACGATGGAGATTTTGTTAATAAAATGGTGTCTGTGCTATATTTCATACGAGGAGTATTTGTTTGGAGGTTTTTGCGTTCATTTCTTAGGCCGAGTTTTGACACGTTCTTTTCTAGCTCTTACTCTTTAACACCACATTTCCATAAATTATCCACCTTCTTCCCTTTAACCCATAGCCCCGTTACAACCCTTAAAAGCCCTCTTGACATGTAGTAGTCGGCAAGTTTAGGCTTAGTTTATATGTGTGACCCATGTCCTCATCACTTGGACACATGAGAGTGAGTGATTTTTCGCGTTTACATTCCCGAAAGTGAGGGTCACCGGTTTGTCACTTGTCTAGATGGTTTGTGGTAAGAATGAATGGTCACTTGTGCACATTGCATGATATTTTGACGGATTTGTTAGGGTGATTGTTCTTACTTGCTAATTTGTGATCTTAACTCTATTTCGAAATTTAAATGATTTTGAACTCGTGTTTGATTTCTTTTCGAAAACCTTGGTTGGATTATTGCTCGATCCTCTTGTATTTTGCCACTCTTAGACCTTTATTGTGTATTGTCTTGTTTTTGCCTCTTGAGTTTACTCGAGGACGAGTAAAGGTCTAGCATGGGGGAGTTCGATAACTCATTATTTTACTTATATTTTATATCCTATTCCCCGTAATTTATATTAGTTTCTGGCATTTTTAAGTACGTTTTATTATTATATTTCCTTCTTTACGGTTTACTACGAGTTTATTTATTTATTTGCAGAAATGAGTCTTTTATGCTAGAAATTTACCAACGAGCGGAACATATGGAGTTATTGGCAAATTAAGAGGACGTAAAATGTTTGAAACCCAAAGATAACAAACAAGTGATTTTTGTCGAAGGCCGATATAGTGCTGGCCTGTTACCCACAACTGACGCCTAAACAAGAAGATTTAATGGGCTTTGTTTGATATGAGATCCGTAGCGTACTAGCAATGGAGTTTGAAAGTCCATGTTCACTTAGGGAATATTTTATTGTTAGCAAATAAAAGGATGACATACGGAGTTAGATTTATAAAAAGGAACGTAGCTTTAGTTTTAGGTTAGAGTTGTTACGTACGGTTTCGGGTACGGATTTCTTCCGTCTCAAATACTTTCTTCTTCCAATTTTATTTCAAGACTAAGTTTTTCTTCCCTTCTCTTTATTTTAATTATGCATTCAATTATTATTTGTATTTGTTTATTTCGATTCATGAGTAGCTAATTTATTAATCTAGGGTGAAAGGGGATCTAGGTTGTTAGAAGGGATTAAACTAATGAATTGATAGTTAATATTGCTTATTTGTTGTTGTTCATGTTATTGTTCTTCATCTAGTAAATTAATTACTGGCCAGGGTTAATTGACTAGTATAGCAATTGAGACTTTCACCGACTAGGTTAGAATCAATATAGGCCACAATAATTGAATAGAAATAATTTAATGATAGCGATTGCATGTTAAATTAGATCTAAAGGAATATTGAATCGATCGATCATATAACCTTAAGCAACATAATTAGGTCTATCAATGAATTAAATCACACCCCGTATGACTGCCTAGTGAACCCGAATCCCTAGACTCTTTAATATTATTGTTATTCATCTTTATTTACTTGCAATTAGTTGTTAGCATACAAACAATCAAAACCCCATAACTTGTTACCTTTAAGACGGATCTAAATATAAACAAACTAGATAATCACCGTCTCCCTGTGGATTCGACCCTGACTTACCGCTAGCTATTTTGTTAGTACTAAGCTAAGATTTATTTTGACTAAGGCAAACGACTGAAATAGCCTTATCACTCGTGTAATAGGTAGGATTATTGTGAGTTATTGTGAAGGATGGATTAATAGAGGTGGGACATCAATAGGATGGATTATTCCTGTGAAATAATCCTTAAAAATATAGTCTTGAAAAACATAAAAGCTAGTTAGTTAATGCCTTATTTATTTGATAATTTTAGTTTATATTCAAAACTATATATTGTATTTTAGTTGTTATTTTGATTAATATACTAAAAACATGTGGTTTTAAAAAAAAAAGTTACCTTTCAATGAGTCCAGTAATTCATGACACCATGTAAAAAAAATTAAATGTTTAAGGTTGCTTTTTTATTAGATTGTATATATTTTGTACTAAATTTTCTATGTAAAAGTTTGAACGTCGCTTTGTCTTCCGGCAAATAAAGTTAGTAAGTAAAGACGAAAGGGCAAATTAATGCATAATGTTGAAATATTTCTCTCTTTTTTTTCTTCTTTTTTTGAGAATAATAAATCTCACAATGTAGGAGCTTAAAACATATAGAATTATAAGGTTTTTATCTTCTCAATATTTTAATTGTCATAAATCATATAGTAGCATAGACCATAGTTATGAACTTTAATAAATGCTAGTCTTACTATATCTTCTATACCAATTTGTCAAAAATTCTAAATTTTATATTTTTGCATAAATGATAAAATGAGGACCCCTGTTATGGGTCTGAGGTTTTCGGCCCTAATAGATTGGAAAAATCCTGGATTCCTATGCCTGGCTTCCCCGTTTTCCTTTTTTCAAAGGCCGACGCCCCCAAACTTGGACAGGAGTGGGCTAGAAGGGCGTAAACCCGCGAAAATGTTGCCAAAACCTGGGATTTTGGCGAGAAAACCAGTCGCTAGCGAAGAACGTCCGAGTGGCCAACAGAAGAAGGTCTATCCCCTCGATCCACTTTTCCTGAACGAACGAACGGGTGAAGCGCCCTCGGCTGTGGTTTATGCGGGTAAAAGGGGGGTTTAAGTCCCCAATTAGCCGAGTAGGAATGCTGGGCTGGGCCACCTCGAATGGCGTGAGCCTTAAATAATAGCCTACTACAAATCTCGTTGCAATCTCTTTTGTGTTATAAGACATATGCATTAGATAATATGACATGTACGCATAAATATTAGATAATAATTTACATTTAGCCAATATTTATGTCAATAGAATTTTTTTGTCCAACATGTTAATAAGATTGAGATCAGAACCTTGCAACTCCAATTTCATTCTATGAGAGCTATTTTTCAAAGGAAAAATGATGAATAAAAAAGAAACACATACCCAAATAAAACATACATTTGAAAATTTTCGAAATACTAAATTTTATTTATGAACCTAAAAACAATTTAGTCATTCACATTCATGTAGTCAGTTTTGTAGTTAGTTTATAACATAGTATTGAGTGGAATGGAGGGAATATTTGTTTAAGCAATTCTAGTATTTCTCTTTTTCAAATATTCTTCTTTCTCCAATGAACTATCCCTAAAAAAAATCCACCGAGTGATTAATAAAAAACAAAATGATGGAATTTGATTTATGTAATATTAACCTTATCGTTATTAATTTTAATTTTCCCTTAAATAATGTAAGAAATAGGGTATTGAATCATAAAGATGTAAGTATATTTAACTATGAATATAGCACAACTCCACAAATCTTGATAGCCCCTAAATGAGAACAAAACAACATATATGTGAAGGTTAAAAATGTGAATATTACTTCATAACCAATGGAACTTAAAAATAAATAAATAACTTATTAATTTAAAATTTTAGTACACTTACCTTGATGTTGATACAATGATAAGAAAGATTATTGACACACACACACACACACACACACACACACACACACACACACACACACACACACACACACACACACACACACACACACACACACACACACACACACACATATATATATATATATATAATTCTTTTGGCGATGGGGGTAAAAAAAATATTCGCTTGAATTTCGGCTCACAAATGTTGTCTTCCATCAAACATATATGTATAAATGTTTTATGAGGATGCGTTTTATGACTTTTGGTTTTTTTTTATTATTACCAAATTTAATATATACATAAATATGTATAAATGTTTTATGACTTTTGAGCATTTATTTTCATTATCAGCAAATTTAATATAGACATAAATATATAGTAATGAGAAATGAAATATAAAAGGTTTAGTTTTTTTTTTTTTTTTTACAAAATCCACATTTCATGAGAATTGTTTAGGGAGTTATCTTACGAACTAAAAAATGGTAGATATTTTGTCTTCCCTTTTATTTATAAATCATGTTTATAGATTTACATATGTATTCAATTTTATTGCAATAATATTTAAGAAGGAGTTGCACATATAAATAATTTAAAATTAGAGTGATGTAAATTTTTATTTTTCGTTTAACCCATTGTAGTTTTAAAAATTAAAATGTCAATGTTTAATATTAAGTATGTTATTATTTGCCCTTAATATTTACAAATTCTTTATTATTTCATAAACGGCGTAAAATTAGAATTATGTGATATTTATTTGTTACTTAAAATATTCTAAAAATAAATGTAGAAATTTAAAATTTAGTATGAATTTTAATTTTTAATTTATCTAGAAATTAAAAAGGCCAAAATTTAACGTTTGTTATGCTAATTTATTTTTTATGTAAATATTTTTTAATTTGTGTATCATTTTAAATGGATCATTATACGAACATGAATTACTCTCTTAATTAAACACGTCATACTATATAGAGGATTGGTGACGTGGAATTTTGGTAATGCAAGGTGACATTTAGTAATGCGAGGTGGTATTGTCTACGTAGATTTTAAGGTTTACCCTTTTAATAATATTTATAGATTGTTCTAGTGTCAAACAAATAATGAGTCTACTAAGGTTAGCTGATGTGAGTGGTAAGGACTCTCATATCTTAAACAAGTGGTTGGGGGTTTGATTCCTGACTCTTGCGAACGAAAAAGCCAAACTTGGAAAGAGTCAACCTATTAAAATGTCTTCAGTACCTCGAAGGAGATTTGAATCTGTTTTCCCAATGTCTTCTTTTATTGAATTGGTTATGGCTTTTTTTTTTCTAACGAGGATTTTGGTGGAAAAAGCCGAAAAATATGTCCATGGTTCTCGTTTTGAAGGGCACCAACACATTAATGCTTAGTGATTCAGTTGAGTGTATTACCAAGCTGACTTTGGAAATTGATTACCTGAATGGTCAATCACATGACAAAAATTATTATAGACTTCGAAGAGCAAAAAATATTTTCGTTTGTTTAGTTTTCTGAGTAAGGATAACCACTAACTATATAGTTATTCAAACGATAAACTGAATTCAAATATCAAAATTACAATTTTCTAAGAGATTTGACTTTATTTGAACATAACAAAGCTGCCTTCGGGGGAGGGGGGCTACTCCTCAGTCACTAATCATGATACATCGACTGTCTAAGTCATTAGACGGAAAAAGATACCATAATATCCATCCAATTGGGTACATCAAATCAAGTTTCACAAGTGTTTAGGTACATTATAGTGCAATATGTACGCCCGGTTTAGATAGATGGATTTAGGTGCTGTTTGGTAAACAACATATTGGCCAAATTTTAGCATATTCAAGGCTTTTAGCATGTTTGACCAATCAATATGCTAATTTTAGTGTTTGGTAAACAGCATATTGAAACAAAGATATTTGGGGTCATATCTTTGTTTTTTACAATATCTTGATTACCCCAAAGATATATTGGTTAACATATTGTAAAATAGGAAATTTTTCTCCATTTTAAAAAGAAAACTAACAATCTACTAATCGTAATCTGCCAATTACCAAACACTCAAATCAATTCTGCTAATTATAATATGCTAGTCAAACCTTCTGATAAAATCTGTCATTTATAATCTGCTTTTGCAATCTGCTTATGCTGAAATTAATCCGCTGTGTACCAAACAGGGCCTTAAAGGGGAAGGAACGAGATTGATTTGGAGGGATGTAATCCTTTGTTTGCATAGCAAAGTGGAGATAAAGGCCATAAATCTACCATCTGAAATATTATAGTATAATATTCTATGGATGTCATATCTTAGAATATTCTAGAGTGTATTATCTTATGGAAACTCTACCCTCATTGTGTGTATATATACCCCCTTATAATGGAATAATATACAGTTTTATCTCTCTTTTCTTCTCTCTACCTTCTCTCTATTATTCTCTCTTGTTTTTATTTCACAACATGTTATCAGTACGAATCTACCAACTTGAGTTTAAATCGTAATGGTCACGTTATTTTCGTTTATACTTTGATGGAAAATCTTTATTGCTCATATTTAGTGTACATCAGATATGTTCGTTAATCTTTATTATGTGTGCAACAATTAATTGCGTCTAATCCCTTTTGCCTTGCTCAATTCATTCAGTAGTCAATCCCAAGTCATATTTGTTCGGTTTGCTATGAGCCCATCCATCCACCTTTTGTTTGCATCACATTGATTTTGTTGACACCCTTTAAATTACTTTAAAATACCTCATTATTTCAACTATTGGTGTTGTTAAATATGCCTAATTGTAATACTCAATTATTTATTTATTTGTTAGATTGTTGTTAATTCAAGGTTTGGGGAAATTTGCACTAGGGGATTGAAAAAATAAAGGAACAAGCAAAGGAAGTAACGGTCCTAAAGACCGGTTCAGTCAACGCAACGTTTCACCCCCAACATTAATTACCTAGTTCAGGTACGTGTATGTTGGCATTCTATAAATCAAGAAATTTTGTGTAATTTTATCATGGATGTTGAATAGTGACGCAAGCTAAAAATAGAGTAACAGACATATAATATGTATGGGTTAGTAACATAAGAAATTTGGTAATCACTAATTGGTACATACACAGAGGTTCTAACTATCCTAATTTGCAATGATGTAGCATTTTTTTATTTTTTTTGAGTATGTTTTATGCATTGTAGCCGATATTTTATTTCCTGCAGTCCAATTTTTTATTCATGAAGTTTACAATTACTTTGTTATTGGAACACTAAAGTTTACTGGGGACTCTATGTCAATTTATGTGTCCTGTACACGATTTTTGGATAAATAT
The DNA here is from genome assembly GCF_048544455.1 of Silene latifolia. NCBI lineage: Eukaryota > Viridiplantae > Streptophyta > Magnoliopsida > Caryophyllales > Caryophyllaceae > Silene > Silene latifolia. The sequence continues at coordinate 103,057,618 of NC_133536.1, read as the reverse complement.
ATCATATAATTTTTCGACCTAAAGTTCCAAAAGATCTACGGAGTATTAAACATGAGCATTTACATCCATATTATAACTTTGGACAGAAGTTCAAAGTTTTGTTTTAAAGGTGTGTAATAATGTAACACCGTCTCATCAATACAATATATTCATATTGTATAAGTATAAGTGGCCAGAAGCCCACGTGTAAATGCTAGTGACTAGAAATTCATAGCTGCGTTTTTGAACCGCAAATGAGTTTAAAGCGGTCTTTATGAAAGGCAAATTAAGAAAGTTGACATGAAATGGTTAAACTGTGACAGTTGAGGCCATCTGGATTCCTAATGTACCCGTTTTGATAAACCTGAAGTTTATCCTAAGGAAAATATAAGTGCTGAAACTCTCTCGTGTAAATTTATTAAAGGCAAGGCCTTACACGAAGACTGAGTATATTTGATATTGGAGATCACAGTTTGATTATTATTATATGGAATCGTTAGTCTCCAAATTGGGCATTGTGATTCAGCACATTAAAAAAACCAACTGCACAAGACAATTAAGGTGGATATAATGATTTATTGCCCATTAAATCTATCTGGTATAGATAGTTTTTACCATCTTAGGAGGAGAATATGATAAGGAAAAGCTGGTAAAAACAAACAAGTATATTATCCCCAACTGGACCTGAAGTTCAGTGGTTTGTTTTCAATATGAAATACATCAAATAGAGGTTCATGGAATTAGAAATGATGGTATTCATTTGGTTATGAAGATGTATTATGATACCACTTTCATCACCTTATCAAAATATGTTCATACATTCAGATCTATGATTTAATTATAGACAGATTAGCCCTATATGTGGTATAGCGAGTTATAAATTAGTCATAGAAAATATATGTAATGAAAAATAGATTCTTGCCAAATTGAACAATAACCACACGTGAAATATAGTGTGATAGTCATATAGGTTCACATATTTTCATATCGGTTCACATATTTCAAGTAATAAGAAAATGGCAAGTATGGACAGTTGATACTCCTATGGAGTAAAGAAATTTGGATGTCCTGAAAGTGACATAGATATCTGAATGATAATAGATGGCCTATATAGAAAAGGAATGGTACCATATACATTCAGATATTACTGATCAGTACTGACAATATCGCGAGATGTTGAAATTATATCGATATATTAAAGAAACCGATATGCATTTGCGCGCGGAATTTAATGGACTAGATAATGAGGATTTTGTAAATAAGTCCAATTTTACTGTCGACACATAATCAATGATTATAAATGAGCTCATGGACTAGAAGTCCAGTTATTGGACCTGAAATCAATCCAAATTATGAATATTGGAAAAGAAATTGTACAGTTTGCATTTTGAGTCATCATCATGTGCATATAAAGACTAAGTTCATCATTGCATATTAGTTTTAATATTTACATTATTATTATTGCATATTTGTTAGGATATGTTATTTAGAACTTAGTTTCATATCATATGCATGCACATATTTCATAATATAATTTTGAATGGATAATGTTGGAAAGGAGAAATATATTATGATCTTCTCCTTTGAGGATAACTCCATGTAGGAGTCTCTTATAAATGATCAGCAATTGCTAATGGTTGATCAATTGATTTATTGAAAACTCTTGATGAAATATATAAACCTCTACGATACGATTGAAAGATTATCGTGATTAGTTCCAAAATGGAACATCGAAACTCCTATAGAGTTTATTTGAAAAGTTAGTGTCTCAACTTGAAATTTGAGCATATTGGAATTTAGATTTGAATGAGTTTTTGCTAAACACGTGAAATTAGTTTATGGTCCAGAATTATCATAACGATTAGAATAATGTAGTGCAAATCTACGATGAAAAAGTCAATCCATACATATATGGTTTAGCAAAGAAAATCGCTCAAAGGTATTGGAAGAATTATTCAATAATGATCGGATTGCTTCTCTTGAAGACGATGAATTCAGGAAGGAAAGCTACACTCTTTCCCCCTTCGACTAGGTTTTTTTGTCCCAATGGGTTTTTCCTAGTAAAGTTTTTAATGAGGTAGCACTATAAGCGCATTATTACGCTATGATCATGATCATTATGTGATACGAAATTTGCGCGGAAGCGGTTTAATAGAATAATGAACAATAATTAAAAAGGATATTTGCTTCGAAATCTGTCTTGAAATCGAAACAATGGGATATTTGCGCGATCTAGACCTATAGATCGAACAATGGTGATTGAATCGCAAGACCTATTGATATCAATCGGGTTAGAGTTTGAAAACGCGTCAAACAATAACAAAGCTTGGAACGAACGCGTCGATCCGAAATTCACAATTTCACGCAGCAAAGCAAAGTTCTGTTTTTTTTTTATTAATTCTCAATCTATCTGATAAAAAATACATTAGACCTCCTTATATAGGAGTTAGAAACCAACCTAGCTAACCTAAAACACAATCTGAAACTTACCTAAAACCGTCTTGCCTTATTCTGTTAACTAGGAAATAATATAAACTAATAATAATCTAATTAGGAAATAAACTAGTCCTAATAATTTATGGAAAACCTTTATTTTGTATCATACTCCCTTTCTTCAAAAGAATCGTCCCGATTCTTAGAACCATGGAATCCACCGGGATCGAATACAATCCTAGCAAATTCAGATGCAAAATTGACTAAGAACATGAAGTTATTCTTGAAAATCATTGCTCTCCTTTTCAGCTCGTCATCTTCAACGCAGCCTTCAAGCTTATTCATCTTTTCCCATATGAGCTCGTGCCTTCCACCCCACCACCCTCCTTGCACGACATCAAGCTTTAATCTTTTTGAATCACCTATGTCAACTACAGGAATCCGGTTCCTAAAATAATTATGCCCATCAGCATTACCAAATAATTTTCCATTGATGCACTTATTAATTAGATCTTGTTCTTGAAAAATAACATCACCATTAACCTCAATTGTCTCTTCATCATTATAATCGTCAAAAATTGGAGGTGATGTCGGATCAAACTTAACATTCTCCTAGTAGATGCTTTGACTTGAGAATACTCCCGACATGTCTTCTTCTTTTTGCCCCGTTTTTTTCAGGGTTTTTTTTTTTTTTTTCGCGGATGAACAGTACCGCGTCGTGAACAGTGACTTTTTTTTTTTTTTTTTTTTTTTTTTTTTTTTTTTTTTGCAACCTCCACGCCTTGAGTAGCAAGTTACTAGAAACTTTTTCCCTGAGATGCAATACCAATTAACCCTCAAACTACCTGCTTGAGTTTAACCCTTGAATTCCAATCGCAATCAGAAATTCAACTAATAACTTGGCTTTGACACGCCTAGGACCGTCTAGATTTGAGGAAATCAAGAGCCGAAGCTCTGATACCACTTATGATACGAAATTTGCGCGGAAGCGGTTTAATAGAATAATGAACAATAATTAAAAAGGATATTTGCTTCGAAATCTGTCTTGAAATCGAAACAATGGGATATTTGCGCGATCTAGACCTATAGATCGAACAATGGTGATTGAATCGCAAGACCTATTTCTATCAATCGGGTTAGAGTTTGAAAACGCGTCAAACAATAACAAAGCTTGGAACGAACGCGTCGATCCGAAATTCACAATTGCACGCAGCAAAGCAAAGTTCTGTTTTTTTTTTTTTTATTAATTCTCAATCTATCTGATAAAAAATACATTAGACCTCCTTATATAGGAGTTAGAAACCAACCTAGCTAACCTAAAACACAATCTGAAACTTACCTAAAACCGTCTTGCCTTATTCTGTTAACTAGGAAATAATATAAACTAATAATAATCTAATTAGGAAATAAACTAGTCCTAATAATTTATGGAAAACCTTTATTTTGTATCATTATGATTTATGGAGATGACAATTATTTTCGACATATGATATTATGTCATCTATATAAGAGGAAGTTACAAGTGTGACTATAAGATTTGAAATGAAGATTCAAGAGTTATTCTAAATGACCATATGTAGATTGTGATATCCAAAGAAATATGATATAGAAGATAGAAGCTGTCATGAATTTCTACTGATCGAAGATTCAAGTTTATCAACCACAATGGGTACTACTTCAACAATCGAGAAGTTATGTCAAAGCATGGATTATTTCAAGATTTATCAAGTTATGTAATCCTCAGGGGGGAGTAGCACGCGCTGTACTCTTTTTCCTTAGCCACGGTTTTGTCTCACTGGGTTTTCCATGGAAAGGTTTTAACGAGACAGCTTGTTATGCGTGTTTGAAGATTAGTGTATTCTTTTCCTTCACCAGTGTTTTTCCCACGAGGCTTTTCTAGGAAGGTTTTTAACGAGAGGTTTTTCCCACGAGGCTTTTCTAGGAAGGTTTTTAACGAGACATCTTTCTTCAATGATGGACATCTAAGAGGGAGTGTTATGAAATATTATAGTATAATATTATATGGATGTCCATATCTTAGAATATTCTAGAGTGTATTATCTTATGAAAACTCTACCCTCATTATGTGTATATATACTCCTCATAATAGAATAATATACAGTCGTATCTCTCTTTTCTTTTCTCTATTATTCTCTCTTGTCTTTATTTCACACCACCATCAAGTTTTACCGAGAACAAATATCCTGAACCACCTGATTTAGTTACACCGAGAAAACCTGCATAACATTGCACAAATAATTATCCGCATCTATCAACCAGCAAAAAAGTACAGTATATCAACTGAAGTGTTAAGATCAAGTTCAATTTTTATTTCTTTTTTTTTTTACGGGCATTACACAGTTAAACTAACCCCTATTGTTTTATGCTACTTTTTTTAGTGCTGTGCTTTCTCACCAGTTTTTCCTCAGCTTCTATCAAAAATAACTTGGGTCACAAACTGCCATGGAAGAAGAGTACCGTCGGCCGTGTGCAGGACCTAGCTCCTGGAATTCAAGGAGAACCATCATCATCTATTGGGTCAGCAGTATCCTCGTTGTCTAATGGTTGTGTGGGATTGGAAGGGGAGTTTTCAGCAGTTACAGCTCCACTGCCTTCATCATCCCTGTCCCTAAATATCACGGCAATCGACAACGGGTTGTAGGTTGAACTCGTCCTGAGCCCTTGTATGGTTCTAATTGCAGATAGAGTGCTCCTATATAGATCATGAGTTCCATCTCCTGGCTGCTCAGCAGGAATATTAGTTATATCGTTGATTGCAGGAGCAGCTGTTGTGTTCGGGTCCCGAGGAACTGGTGTTGATTCGGTGACTTCCTCTTCTAGCGGGAAGAGAAGTTCGAGATTAGCCTCACATTCCCGGACTAATCTGGTAAGAGGCTCTGTGGTAAAGAAGGGCTGGTGTGCTGCAAGTTGTGTGAAAGGAAGTCGCAATAATCCCCCTGTTCTTTTATCATATTTTTTCAGTATCTTAACGAGTCCTGTCAATTCAAATGACAAGCAACAGTTACAGATATACTGTTAAGTTTCACAATGAGCCTTGTATGAGACAGTCTCACATGTGAGACCAAACCAAATATATAGTACGGAGTATCTATTTACTTCCGTCATCTCATTTATACTACCCCTATTAGAATTTGGAACTTTGACTGATATTTCTAACATAAAATAAAAAACTAACTTCAAATGTGTTTGTATGAAAATAATAGCTTCAATCTTACGTTACTCTAACTCGTCTCCAAGTATCAGACACGAAACCGTGTCGGGGTATCAGATACGGCTATTTTATGCGAAATTTTCAATTTTTTGGTCTAGAATGAAGTGTCAAAGTGTCTTGTTGTATCGGACATGATAAGTATGGGTTACGTGATATGGCAGCTAAGTGGAAGTATCGGAGTAACATATGTTTCAATAGATCAAATGTGTAATTTTACAAACGTCACCACTTATACGTAGAGAAAGTAAATGGTCAAGTTGAAAACAGTTGATCACGAAAGGCACATGAGAGAATATAAATGGATAGAGGTAATACTCATGTGTGAATGGAATAATGGGTTAGTCTCGTATGCAAGACGGTCTCATATAAGTTTTTTAGTAACGTTAAATCACCACCATCGGCGGCATAATGGAGAGACAACATAGTTGTACCTGTTAAACTTAGAGGGGATTTACATTTGGGAAGCACGTCTCCCTAGGATCAGTGGCAGCGCCATATGGACCTAATCAGTAATCAGGCCATTGATAGGTAAACAAAATGATACTCCCTCCTATTCTAGATAAGTGTCCCATTGTCCATTTCCGTCTATTCACAATAATGTCCCATTGTCTATTTTTGATAAACTTTTATACTTATTTTAATCATTTCAACCCCACAACAATACCCCACCTCAATCCAAAACAATACTTATTTTAATCACTTCACTCACAATAATACCCTACAATACCTTCCCTCTCTACAATTACCTCACCCCACCACAATACTTTACATTATTTAACTCCTTTCCTTAATTCTCGTGTCATCCCAACAATGGGACACTTATCTAGAATAGAAGGGAGTACAAGGCAATGTACCTGCAAAGTTGAGGGAGCTATAGTTTTTCAGTAGCACCATCTCGCCATGAATGGTGACAAACTCCTTGCGAATTTCCATCATTTCATCACTAAATTCACTTTCTGAAGCTGGAACCCCATCTCGTTCTCTATTTTCTCTTACCCTCTCAATTTTTTCTTTTAGTTCCTAGAATCATGAAAGAGGCCAAAACACTTAAATTCGAATAAACCATATACAGTAAATAACTAAAATCATGCTTGTGAATTACGGAGTATAATTAATTCAATTTAGCAAGCTCGCGACTGCGACTACACAAGCTAAAAACAAATGAATAACTTGCATAAGAAATTTAAACCTGGCATTGTCTGAGTCCATTTTTTAATTCATATGGAGCCAAAAAGACTTGGAATTCATTGGTTATGTATCGTAATGAAATAAAGCCAAATGATTCATTAAATCGTGGAATGCTATTATTCGATACAATACTCGATGCGATTTTATTAAAAGTCATCTGAAAACAGAACATCAATTATTCAGTTTGAACTTTGAAGAAGAACTAGTTGTAATATGATCCTGATTCTCTGCATTAACAACTTTCACAAGCTAATCAAAACCACACAGGCAAAACATAACACGCAGAGAGAGGAAGTTACACGTATTTGGTAAATCATACGAGTCCACCATCGCGATGGCATATAACTATATAAGAAATCATCGTCTGCAACAAAAAGCTCATATGCTATACCTCAGAATTTTCAGAAAGTATCATTCAAATCAGTACATTTCTTTTAATCTTCTTAATGAACAATTACCGACCAAGGTTCTAAAGAACTAACGGCAAACCCAGCAATTCAGAGCATTAGCATTATTGACTTATTGTCATTCTATTAGATTCCAAACAGAATGTACTGTGCTCCCCCAATAAAAAGCGAACTAGATAACAATACTTCGTAGTCTAACAAAAGTGAGGACTAAGCCCCTTCATGATACAAACTTGAATTGCACAAAAGATTCCGTTAAGGAGAGCCCTGCAACTGAGAACTTCAAATACTTGGCCCCTTCTAAAGGAATTAAGAAATATTGTTGTTTGTGGGATCAATGGATCATACCTCACGCATGAGAAGATATGAAACTCTGACAAGAACCAAAATCTAGCAGGTTTAGGAATTACTGCAAATTTTATGACAGTTCATCTTTAATAAAATCTGTATGCTATTTACATCTGCTAAATCCGAATTGTGGGGCTTTCTTAGGATTGTGACTTGTGGTGTGTGCACATGGTCTAATGGATCACATGCATTGGACTGAAGCAATGGAGGCTATGCAGCGCTTTGTCCTGTTTATCATGAGCTGAAGTTTTCTTTATATACCCTATGTTTAGGTTCTTTATGTATTCCATTTTGGGCCATCTCAGCCACTTCTTTATGTTGCGTCGGAAAAGTTTTGCATGATACATTGACTAATATACCCTCATCCCACCTACTCCGTCCATCATTCCATCTTCATCCCAGCCTTCATATCATCCATACCCCCTCCCTCTCCAGGTGGTTTTAGCTAAGACAGGAGTGGACTTGGTTTGGGGATGGATAGGGTGGGGCAGAGAAATTGGGGGTAGGCTGACATGAAGAGAGGGAAGGAATAAGCATGGTGAAAGATAACATAGGAAATAAACATTCCAGACTCCACTTATGTTTGCTCTCGTAAATGCAAACACAGAGAACAACAAAATAACATTCATGTTGAGCAAAAACAAAGTCACCCACATTCCTACTAAGAAAAAAACAATAACTGAATGGTCGTCTCACACATTAATAGGCCCTTAAAATTATAATATTAGTCTCATAAACTCAATACTTGGTCCCTTCAAAGGATCCGAGGCGCTTTGGACCAACCTCTCCCTCAGCAGGCAGACTAGTGCAATGCGGATATTTCGGCACCAATATCCTCAACAACGGTGGAATCAACACCCCCTCTCCCTTAACAGGAAGAGTAATGAAATGTGGATATTTTTATCTGATGTTGTCCCAAGTGACACATCCCCGGACAAGCAAACACGACACAAATTGGTAAGTAAAGTTTTTTCATATGCCATAGTGAAGTATTTCTTGGACAACATCAAAGATTCACAGCTCTAAATTTCAAACACTCAAGAGTCTCAGAGTGTTGGGTTTTTAACAGCATCGTCCATTGTTCCTTTTATGTCTCTTTCTCACTTAATTAGAACAAATCCAGCAACCCACTACAAGAACCAATTTCATAGCCTCTTTTTCTCTCTTTTGCTCATAGTAAAGGCATGAACCCTCGGTCAAGTCTACAAAATCGCTTACTATCTCTTTCGCACTCTCTAACCGGTGGGCTATATTACTTGAACACTCCACTTTGGCAGCCTATTGCATGTCTCACACTCCAACTTACTAACGAAACAACACACTTGATTTTCAACCGAAAACAGCATGCCACAGCCAACACTTACAGCCAAGTCAGAGTAACATAGCTAGTGGGAGCATACGAGAGCAGATGATATCAGATACGGAGGAATTCTCGTGCTTACACTTCATCTGGTGACTCATTTTACTTGTTCAGACTTAAGGGAGAAGATACAGCAGAGAAGCATAACAGCAAATCAGCAATACCAAGTCGGTTGAGTCCTATGCAGAGGGTTTATAGAAGCAGGTGCAGAAGGGTCAACACAAGTGAAGCCTTACTATTTACCAAGAAGAATCTTACATGTATCCACAAGATATAGAAAAGGTCCAATTCACTCTACAAAACTATGTAGTACACTCTTATATACCCCAACAGTAAGTCTTGCATATAACCGTTGTAAGTTACAATGAAAGGATGGATGCGCCATCACCCTTAAAGATTGGGTCAGAAAAAGTTTAAATCTATGAGATGCAATCTTACTAATTCAACTCCCAACAAGCAGAAAAAACAATTAGTGACGTCAAATCAAGAATCTTTAAAGAAATAAAAAGGGAACCTGAAAACGGATGACAAAATCTTCTTCTTTCTCAACATAGAAATCATTGAACTTGTCAAGTTCTTCATTAAGCAGCCTTACAAACCAAACTTGGAACTCTTCCACTGTCATCTTTCTCCCACTGTTACTGCTGCTGCTGCTGGGTCCACTCCCATCATTGTTTTCAGCATTATTAATATTATTATTATTATTAATAATATTAATAGTAGAGGGAATGTTGTTGGTATTATTGTGAAAATGCTTGAGAAGTTTCTTCAATGGCTTGTAACACAGGAACTTATCTCTCCATTCTGGGAGTGTTTCCTCTAAATGAATCCTAAATTCCTTCCCAAATTTCATTGCAAAATTGTTGGCAAGAACTTATGACTAATGGAGGGTGAAATTGAGTGATGAAGGAATCTGGAATGTACAACTTGGATTTGAATACACTAAAATATACTGACGCAACTTGCAAACAAACGAGAGGAATATATGTGTAACTTTCAAGCTCTCACAAAGTCACAATTCTGTCCTTTGCTTTTTCTTGGATTTCAACTAGTCGAATCCTTCACTTTAGGTTTGTGTCTACTCAATCTAGTCCGGTGGAAGTAGAGCTGTAGCGGTCGTCAATTGCACTCGTCAGCCCGATCCGATCTGGTCCGACCCACTCTTTACTCTTTAGTCCTTCTCACGAGGCCCGGCCAGCCTACCCATAGACACGCGTTGGCTTGTTGAATAGTTGATGACTCGTGCCGGGTCATGGGTTCGGCCAGTCCGCGTTCTGGTCGAGTTTTTGAGGAAATAACTAGGTTTAAACTCGCGAAAATTCACGGGCCTGTTTTAAAATATCCACCCCTTCTAAAACCCTTCTAAATGTGAGAAGTTTGGAAATTTTCTCTTATGAATAGTAGAGCAGTGTATTTCGTGCCTAGCTCGTGATGCACAGTTTTTCCTTCTCTCCCCTTTTCTTGACAATTCTTTACAGTATTATTTTCTTTGTTATCTCTTGTGCTTTTCCTCTTTATTCTCCTTTTCTCCTTTCTTGCTTGCCTATCTCCTTCTCTTTCGAGGCTTCTTCATTCCCTCCTCATCGGTAAGCTCTTTGGTTTTGCATCATATCATCAATCAATCACCTGATTCCTTTCAGTTGCTAAAAACTAGTGTAGATCCCGCGCAGATGCGCGGTAAATATAGGCCTTTTAATTTTTAGTGTATTAGTTATAGATTTTAGATTTATATCTCGCGAATTTTTATAAAAAATAACTACTATTAAAATTAATCAAAAGAATTGAATAATTCCATAAATTGTGTTTTTTATGAAAATATTTTAACTACATCAATTTTTTTTAAAAAAAATTTTTTCGTCACGAAGTTAATAATAGGAGATAGTGAGATACAGTTTTTATGTATAGATTATTTTAAATGAAAAATTAGTTTTAATAAATGAAAATCTAATTTGTTTCCATATATAAGTTTGAGCACTTTGGAGGGAAAACTTTAGAAAAGTTGTATTCTCTTAGTATATAGGAGGATTTATACTTTTAAAATTTGCACATCATTAATATTTATCAGTTCACTCCATTGTATTTTGATATGAAACAAAAAAATTAAAATGGAAAACTAATAAAAAAATTTATTTAAGTTGTGAATTTTTTTAGTGAATGTTTTTTTTGTCACGAAGCTAATAGTAAGAATGTGTCAACTTATTCTCTACAATAATAATTATTGCATTACTGAAAAATTTAGCAACTTATACTTTATAATTTAATATCAATTTTATATTATTTTAATGAAAAACTCATAGTTATGAATTTATTTAAAAAAATTAGAGTTTATTTATAAGAATATATTCATTGAAAAGAAAATAATGTAATGAAACAATATTTTTGCATCTAAAGAGAAGGTTTATGTGTTTCGTTTTCTAGATCTGGTTCCTTTCAGTTGCTACTTTTTTCTATTGTAATTTATAGTGAAATGTTAGAGTATGGCGTTTCTCATTTGCTGAAGTAATTTCGATTTCCTGGTTATTGGTTGTGTTGATTCTTTTCCCCGATTTCTGTTCGTTTTGCAATTTTTTCACTTGGATTTTGATTTTCTACTACTGCTTAATTGATCTGGGTTTATGTGTGGTTTTTGGAGTTTGTTTGATTTTTATCAGGACTTATTTTGATTTTGTTGAGAATGAATTAGAAATACCAATTGATAAACTTCTTTTCGTTTTGCATTGAACTTGATTCAACTATAATAGTTGCAGCCTTCGTGTTAATTAGATTCTAATAATATCTACCTTGCAATATCTACCCCCTGAATATTTTTTAAAGCGAATCTATCCTGAATATATACCTTTTAAGTTTTCTATATTTTGATCTACAGCTGTTTCTAACATGGTATTCATTTTCATCAACAATTGGTCTCCCTTGTGACGGGTTACCATTTGTCGCGGATATTTTGTGAGATAAAATGGTAACAAAATGGGTTAGTGGAGAAAGGGGACCACATGAATAGTGTTGCAGAGAGAGAAAAAATGGGTACTTTGTGAGGTAAAATGGTATCCGTCACTCAAGAGTGACGGATATGTGCCGTCACAAACAAGAATTTGTGTTTCATCAAATGCGGAGTAGTATATTCATTTTCATCAAATGCTTGACATTCATCTAATCTCAATAATTCAGAGTTAATTATTTAGAGGATATTCACAAGCTAATTTTAATCATCCCATCCTCTATTATATGAAGAAGGACTTTCGAGACACTAGACTCATTGAGACTGTCTACACAACTTGCTATTACATATTTACATTCACTGTCTTTGGATTTTCACTATTGTTAAATAATGTCCATCACTGCGGCATGACTGATTGTACAACAATGGCGTCGTTCTAGCGACATCTATTAGTGAGGTTTGATTTTAATCTCTCTTTTTTCTGACTTTGATTTTATTTTTTCAGGTTTTGCTGGTTTTTTGTGATGTCTTTCTTCTTCGATTTGATGAGATAGGGTGGGAGAGGGTGATTCAGTCGAAGATGGTATTGTGTGATTCAAATCGGCATCGACATTCTGGCATGGTGGATTTTCGATCCTATCGTTGATTTTAGCTTATTTACCCTTTATTAGTATTGCTACTTTTTGTTTGATTGATGATGATTATTACGATGATGATGGTGAAAGTTCAGACCATCGAGCCTTATTCGACTCTTAATATATGGGTGGTGTTGTTGAAAGTATATTGGCTTTGTAATCGTTGTTGTTGACAGATGGAACGAAACCCAAGCTTATCAAATTGGCTTGTCGTACTCTTTCAGCACAAACTTTTTTTTTTGTTTAGATGCATCTTGTAACTTAGATCAGAGCTTATTTGCTTTTTTGTTGTTGTTGTCTAACTCTTAACCTTCTGTATATTGTTTTCTAAGAAGCCGGTTCCTGTATTTTTAGAGTCTGTCGGATACTCGGAAGCACAAGTTCTTTAGAAGCAGCCAAAAGCTGGAGTAACTTTAACATGTATCCAGCTTAATATCATAGTGGGGTAATTTTACTTTTATTATTTGATTAATTGCCTCTATTTATGTGGTAAATTACTACTTATCGGCCTTAATAGCAGACCTATGGTAAATTAAACTTATGGACTTCCACTCTTGCTTACTTGCCTCTATCTCTGTTGAAATTTAAGATTCGATTTATGTCTATATATGTCTTTAGCAGAAGCATCTCATAGACAATGCCACCTTGAGTCTCTTTACTGAGTATTGTTTGTACTATACTTACCGGTGTAGCTCTTTCTTTGGACATTTATGGATAACAAGTTTGGATTTTTGCATCTTACGCATCACTGCATCTGCAGAAAAAACGCAGGTATGATTCTTTGCTTCTTTTCAGCTTATCATCAGGTTTTAACAGTTATAACGGTTCACTTTAGTTCATGACTTCCATGTGCACCGTGTTGTCTACTCAGTGCACACGTAACTCTTCTATCAATAACTTTCAACTGGCGCCTGTGGAGTGAACATGCCTGTGCTATTATAGTATTAGGATGTTTAGATGGTAACTTACAATAGCCGGCGTGATCTTCAAAAGGCTACCAATGTGGTCCGGCAAAGGGTGAAAGTGAGAGGCTGTTAGAATGCATTTGTACGCATAAAAAATATTAAGCTTGCATATAATGATTTTGAATTCCTAACTGGAACCTACACCAGGCAGAATTACACAATCAAACCATACGTGTTAAGCGGGTTTATTTAGTTACTAATGTTTTAGTTGGCGGGGCCACAAATCACTATATGTTAGCATACAACGGTCTTATACATGAAAGGGACAGAAAAATTGTATTATGTTAGATTAATTAAGACATTGATTTGGGTGGCTAGAACTTCGAGTAGAATATGATTTTGAAAGAAGAGAAGAGGTAAAGTTCAGACCATCGAGCATTATTCGAGTAAGAGTGATAGTACATTTTATATGTTGATGTTATCGGGAATATTCACTTAGTTTTGTTTCTTAGGGTTTAGCCAAAGAGGAGACATTGGGGAATGAACAGTAGGCCAGTGTTTTTCACACTATCACTACAAAAAGAATTAAAACAGGCGACTGAAATTGGCGACTGAAATCAGTCGCCAAAATCAATTTGGCGACTGAAATCAGTCGCCAAAGGTCAGTCGCGGACCTTAGTCGCCTTTTCTAGCTTTGGCGACTAAAGTCGGTCGCCAAATTTGGCGACTGACAAATCAGTCGCCAAATGTCAATAATGGCGACTGATAGGGTAGTCGCCAATTTGGCGACTGATTAAAAGTAGTCGCCAAATTGGCGACTGATTAGCAGTCGCCAAATGATTTTTCAGTCGCCTTTTTTGGGTGACGTAGCCAGTTTGGCTGACCAAATTTGGCGACTAATTTGTGTTTTGCGATCGAAAGCGTCGCCAAATTGGCGACTACCTTGTCAATCGATCGCCAAATTGGCGACTACCTTGTCAATCGATCGCCAATTTGGCGATCGCTTTCGATCACGCTAAAACACAAATCGATCGCCAAAGCTCTTTGTAAGTTTTGGTGGTTTTTTTCGTTTTCATTGCTAGCCAAATATTTACAACCTGCATACAAACCGATGTTCCACAACACCATACATCCCAAATTTCAACACACAACACCATACATTTCAACCCAACACCTCCCAATTTCTCAAACTTCATTTCATATATTGAAAATGAAAGTTTTACAAGCTAAGCTATTCTAAATGTTCAAGTCTAAAGTGTTCAAGTTTTACAAGCTTACATGCTAAAATCATCATACTTGGAAGCCAACACCGCTCCACTCCCCCTTGTGGACCATGCGGATTATTTGGATCGTAGTTGGGTCTAGGTCCGGGGTTACAACCTTGCCACCAAGTCTCAAACATTGCCATTCTTTCCTTCATTTGGCGCAATTCTTCATCACGTTTGGCATCTTCTTCATCACGTTTGGCATCACGTTCATCACGCTCTTTTATTTGACCTTGAAGTTGACTAATAATTCCCGGTTGATACGTGTTGCTGGGAATTGTTGAAGTCGATCTCCTACGCGTTTTCTCATAGAAAGCCGGTGTTGAACTTCCGGTACCATACACGTTCCCTTTCTTGAAGCCATCCACCAACTTATACCATATGTCATTATCCTGAGTTTCTGGATTGGCGGCTTTTTCTTGTTCAAATGCTTCCTACAATATTAAACAAATGGTTGTAAGTTAATATGGTAACCACCTTATATACGACATTTTAAAAGAGAGTAAATTAACAAAAATTAAGTGTTACGGAAACTTACATATAATTGCTTGTCTTTTGGCTTAGTCCAAGTTCTAACTCCTTTGTGGTCAACCCTGGAATGCGTGTCCAGAAACAGCTTCGTACCGTCACCTAATCGGTGACTTCTTCTTTTTCCTCTCTCGAATGAAAAAAAAAACATACATGTTAGAAAATCAACAAAAAATCTAACATAAAATAAACATGTTGTATTGAAAACAAAAAAAAAGTGTGAAATAATAGACAAACTTACCCCCAACATACGATTCCAGAACGATCGTGAACCCGCGTAATGAGTTGGCTCGTTCACGGCGTCTTCCTTTCCTCCTCTTTTGTTGAGGGATGCTTGCTTAGACTTCTTCCTCGAAAAGCGGGAGTTTTGGTATGCTTTATTAAGCCTTCATACTTGTCACCCGCAATTACACATATGAAATCATAACTAATAAGTTCTTGATATTATTTATAATATAAGAGAGTATATACTAATTAATACAAATAACAAAACAAGTTAATTAAATACCTTTCATGTGCTCTGGTTCCTTTGGGCGCCTAACTACCTTCCAAATCACGTCCCGATATCGTCGAGTACCGACTTCCTCGTACCTGATACGGACATTCCGTTCTTGAGACGGTGACCAAGCATATGCTTGCTACAAAAAAAAGCGACAAAATTTCATATTAGTATTTATAAAAGTATAACCTTGGTTATTAAAACAAAGAAATACGGAAAATATATACCCGAAAGTTATTGAACCACGCATCTCTTTGTGCAGGAGAAGCTTGTGTCCACGATGTAGGAATTGGACCCACGAAATTAGTCTTCGTGCTTTTCGTGACACCTCGTACCACGGAATCGTCCATAAACCTGCATTTATTTTGAACATGTAAAATTACAAACAATTATTATTTAAAAAAAAAAAAAAAAAAAAAAAACAACAAAATAGTAGACTAATAAAGAATAAAACTTACCATAATCCCGCCGGCTCAAGAATTATCTTATTATCCGAAGTGTACCGTATCGGCACCCGTGGTGTCTCGTCGGTAGCGTCGGTCTCCTCACCGTCACCGTCTCATGCTCGCATCGATCCTCCCGCACAAACTCCTCCTCCTGCTCCGGACGCGTACTCTGTCCTCCTCCCGAGCCGCCTCCACGCTTCCTACCTCGACCGCTCCACCATCTGCAGAAATACAAATAAAAATTAACACAAATAATGATAAATGAAAATTATACAGACTTCTAAATTTTAATAATTTACTCTTGAGGAATACAAAATTATACCAATTTAATCATCTTCATCTTCAAACCCCTCGTCCTCAACCTCATCCTCTTCCTCATCGTCATCATCATCATCATCATCATCATCATCATAATCATCTTCATCTCCAAACCCCTCGTCCTTCCTCCTTTTCTCCTCCTCCCTTCTCCTCCTCACCTCATCTTCCCCCCTCCTCTCCTCCTCTTCTTCCCTTCTCTCCTCCTCCTCCTCCGCCTCATCCTCCCCCCTGAGTCTCTCTTCCACATCATAAAATTCTTCCTCTTCCATGTCTTCACCATCTTTATTCTCATGTTCATAGTTGATTTCATCGGGTGGAGACAAAAGCGTTTCATTTGAAACGTTTTCTTCTTGAAAAAAGTTGTATCAACTTGTGACCGTGCCTTTGTCTTAAAGATTGCACACCACGCATTTTGATTTCTATCATTTGTTGTGCTTGGATAAGTAGCAAAATACACTTGATGAGCCTGATGTGCAAGTATAAATGGATCATACTTAGAGTATGTTCTAGTACGATTCACTTCTACAAGCTTGTATTGTTCATGTACTCTCATTCCACCACGAATTATCCTTCCAGTCAACCTTGAATAAGACAGTTTTATAAGCTCGGTCACGTCCACTATAACTAATTTCAAAGATATCTTCAACTATACCATAGTATTCGTTGTCATCAAGAGAAGAAATAGTAACCCCCCAATTGCACCTAGCCTTACCTTTACCGTGGTTGAATGTTTGAAAATTAAACCCATTAACCGAGTATCGATTCCACGTTCTTACCATTTTTAAAGGACCAAAAGCCAAACTTCTTATCAAATCATCTTGAATATTCAACTCAATTACATGTTTCTAAAACCATGATGGAAATTGGTCCTCATGTTTGTCCCAAACATCATCCTTACTTATATTAGGATTCCTCTGAATGAAATCATTAACAAACTGTGTTTCGTATGGCTCCAAGAGGTCACAATTAGATAGCACGTAAAGGTGGGCACGATTATACTCTTTATCATCCAAATATCGTGTTTGCCCCTTTGATGAACACCCTTCATCATCTTGAGTTTGAAAAAATTCGGGTAAACTTCCGTCTACTTCATCCGGTTTCTCAACATTCAAGTTTTTTGCTTTGGTTTCTATATGTTTTTCAAAGTAAAGAGAACAAAAGTTTGCAATCTCTTCCGTTAAATAAGCATTGCATATAGAACCTTCCACCCTAGCTTTATTACCAATTTTTTTCTTCAAATGATTAAGAAACCTATAAAAGTTAATGATGAGTTTTATTAATAATAAAGTTAACATATAATAAATAGATTAGTTATTATTATTAATTTTAATTTAAAAGTAGCTAGATTATCTTAATTACCTTTCAAATGGATACATCCACCTATATTTGACGGGTCCCCCAACTTTGGCTTCATATGGCAAATGAACCGGTAGATGCTCCATGGAGTTAAAAATGCAGGAGGAAAGATCATTTCAAGCTTACACAATATCTCGTGGTATTTGCTCTTCCAGCATTTAATCATGTCATCAACACATATTGAAGAGGCACATAAATCTCGGAAGAATTGACTAATCTCAACAACTGCATTCCAAACGTTTGTTGGCACGAGGTGTTTCAAAGCAACGGGTAATAATCGCTCCATGAATACATGACAATCATGACTTTTCAAGCCTTGCAACTTCAGCTTCTTAAGATCAACACATCGACTAAAATCTGATGCATACCCATCAGGAAACTTCAAATTTTGTAACCACTCACACAATACTTTTCTCTTAGCTTTGTCGAGAGTGAAAATGGATGTTGGCTTAGACCCGTCGCCGCGAATGTGTAATTTGGGACGATGACAAAATTTCTGCAAATCTTTTCTAGAAGCAATGCTATCACATTTTTCACCTTCTACATCCATGATCATGTCAATTAGTTGCTCAAAGAAATTCTTTTCTATGTGCATTACATCCAAATTATGTCTTATCAACATTCTCTTCCAATAAGGAAGGTCCCAAAGAATGCTTCTTTTAAACCAACCGTTTTTCTGCTTTTTCAATTCTTTAAATTCTTCCTCGGTACCATCAATAGGGGATGGTAAATCACATACCGTCTTCCATATCTCATCCCCAGGCACTCGTTTCGGAGGGGCATCAAGCACCTCTTTACCTTTTGTGAAAGCTTTCTTGTTCTTCCTATGTGGATTTCCCTCTCGTAAGAAGCATCTATGACAATCAAACCAGCTTATTTTCTTGCTATTGGGAAGCCAAAATGCTTTACTTTCCTCCATGCAACAAGGACATGCTTTTTGTGTTGGAATATGTGTCCTCCGACAATAATGCGATCACAACTGTTGATCATGATGATCACATGTTTAAGTCTCATTAAAATGAATACAATTGGGAAGTAATATTGTTATCACAACTCGTCAACATATATCGGTAATGATTGGCTTACTAGAGTTTGACATTACTGTCGTGTGACGGTGGTGATCAGTTGACCCCCTAGGTCATACCTAAAGGGCAACCCTCTTAATTGATTATTTAATTAATCGTATAATGTTACGAGTTAATTAAATTACTTGAAAATTGACGGACGATTTTGGAAGTAAAATTTACGTATCATATTGAAATGTGATTAAATAAGATACGGTCTGAGTAATTAAATTGTATAATTACTCGGATGAAATAAATTGTTTAATGTAACAATTAAAATGAATGAATTATTATAAAATCAATCAGTTGAAATTTATAAATGGTAAAATATTTTGGTACTAGTAATTATGAAATTACTAAGTCAATTTTTTGTATATGACGTATTTTTATTAATACGTTGATTTTTAATATGTTAAAAATACATAACAAATATATGTGACATGTGACATGTAACATATAGACAATTGACAAAAATAATATGGATTCCATATTATCAAATGGACCGAAATATAGGAAGTGGATTAAGCTAATTAATTGTTTAATTAGTAGCTAAACATAATGATTGTTTTGCTTTTTAGCCATGCAACCCTACTACTCCTTGTGAAGACAAAAGTGATCATGCATTGGCTCCCCTAAAAGCCTTCCCTTCCAACCGGTTTTTTAGGTGAAAAATCATCATTGGTTTTTCAATTTATTAAGCTAATTAATTGTTTAATTAGTAGCTAAACATAATGATTGTTTTGCTTTTTAGCCATGCAACCCTACTACTCCTTGTGAAGACAAAAGTGATCATGCATTGGCTCCCCTAAAAGCCTTCCCTTCCAACCGGTTTTTTAGGTGAAAAATCATCATTGGTTTTTCAATTTAATTTACCTATTACTCTAAAATGTGTTAGAAATTAATTCATTCAACAATTCATCCAAAATATAAGTTTTCTAGAGAAATAAAATCCTCTCTTTATCTCTCAACAAAACCGAAAATATTCAAAGTGTTAACAATATTTTTGGTTCAATTTTCTCATAGATTAATATTATACTAGTATTTGTAATATTAATTTAATTAAGAGGAGCCTTGGGTATTATATTTAGGGAGAGATCTTACTCTTAGATCTTTGTTCTTCCATTGGAATAAGCTCAAGAACAAAAGAGAAAGGTGATCTCTTTTGTGCCCAAATAACCCAAATTCAATAAGTAAGGACATGATTTCTCCTCTATTCATTTTATTGTTTGCATGCATAAGATCCATTTTAATTTATGACAAATTAATTCGACATATTTGAGTATGTTAACATGTTTAAAGATCTACATTTCTTTCAATTGGTATCAGAGAGCCACGGTTGTTTGCATGCAAATTGGTTAAAAGTTTTTCCGAGTTATATGAATAACAAAATAAAACTTGTAAAATTTGTGTTATTATGATATATCACGAAATAATTACATGCATGTTAATATTTCTGGTCCTAAAATGTTTTAGGATTTTTTGGTGAATTTTTCGGATTTTTATTGTTCATATTTAATAATAATGACATTTAAATGTGATTTTATGAGTAAAAATGTCATTTTTGGTCGAAAATTAGCTATACTTCGAATTGTCACTTGGTTTTTGGATATGTTGTTACATATATTATTTTGAGATAACCTGTAAATTTTCATAATTTTTGCACTTGTTATGCTCGAAAAATGAATTTTTCATTATTAAATTCGGATTTAAGAAAAAAATAGGTTAATATGAGTTAAATTTCGAATCTGGTCATAGAAAATTTATATGTTGTCACATGCAATTTTACAAGATGTGTGTAAAATAATTGGCTATAAAGAAGTCTTTTAGCATGATTTATGAATTTTTGAAGAAAAATGACATAAATAGTGACATTATTAGTGAAAATTAATAAAACATAATCTATGACTTAGGAAAAACGTCTAATGTTGCATTTTATTATATTTTTTCAGATCTAAAATTGAAAAGTTAATGAAAATAATTTTTCCATGTTTTTATGATTATTTTATTAAATATCGATAAACCGCAACATTGTTTTTCCGGAAAATTTTCGGAATTTTTAACCTAAGATTTTGAACATTATGAGTGTCATGGAATTTTTCCAGAATGTTCATGAATTTAAATTTCAAATTTTGAATTTATTTGAAATTTTTGGATTTATTTGAAGTTTAATAGCTTATTTTTGTAATTTTTGGTCCTTTTATGAACAATTTTGTAAATAAAAGTTAATTATGGTCAAATTACTAGTGGAGACTATATTTTGAGTCCTAAGAGGTTAGGGTAATTAACTTATGCATAAATATGAGTTTGTGCATTTTTTGTGATTATAAAATGTTGAAATCACGCAAATCCGTAAAAACCGAGTAATATACGATATTGGCTAATTAAAGGGCGATTTAGCATAAAAATTGAGCATGTTCATACATAATATAATGCTGCATTTTCTTATGATTGTCATAATTTTAATTTATGTAATTTTGAATTATGTAATTTTACTTAGTATGGCCTTAGATTTTAATTGGTATTTCCCGAAATGTATGGGAATATCGATTCGGTTGTAATTTTTATTGTGATCTCGTATCACCGTTTTGTAATTTAATAGATTTATTTTATTTTAGTCACAAATGTATAATAGGTAATTATGTAATTTATTATGTAATTTTATTCATTCCGGAGTTCCAAAAGACGGATTTCTTCAAGAATGACGATACATAAAGACGGTGTTACCTCGAGATGCGTGCCACAACCGAAGTTCAAGGGACCAATGGAGTTGGTTTCCGAATATGTAATAGATTAATAGTTTTTCTATTTTAGGAAAGGCCATACTAGGATTTATTTATTTTATGCTTGCATTTTATTTTATGTCACATGCATCGCTAAATCGCCATAACTAAACATGCATTGTTATTTTATCGAGTCTATCGACCGTGTCAATTAGAATTATCGTAGTTCACCGATTTAGTTCACTTAAAACGTGATAGATAATAAATTGACATGACCTCTCGCTAAAAACAACTAATTGAGACATAGCCTTACCAAATAGTAGAAACCATGAAAACCTATTTCGCGAGGGAGTGCACTCGGCTACCCCGGGGTACAAACCTTGTTACGTAGGGGAAGTGGGTGATAAATGTCTAATCCACCGAATTCATGTTGATGAGGGTTTCATCGGCTACCCCGTGCCTAAGTTAATGTGGGTTTGGATAATGGACACATTTATTCGAAATTTGGATTGAACTCAACAAAAGTAATTAATGAGGGTTTCATCGGCTACCCCGTGCCCTTGTTGATGTGTTTTGGGCTATAGATAAATATTAGAGTAATTTTATCGACCAAGAGTTCTAAAAGTAGAATCGATTAAAAGGTTAATCCACCGAATTATATTGATGAGGGTTTCATCGGCTACCCCGTGCCTAAGTCGATATGAATTTGGGTCTTGGAATCATTTTTCCTAGTTGGGTAGAGGTCACTAGAAAAATGCACATAACTTGTTTAAATCATTCATTTTTACGAGTATTATTAAAACGACAATTGTTTTACTCCTTATATCTTGTTTTGTAGACCACTTCTTATTCATAACAAATGGCAACACCAACTCCTAATGCTACACCACTCGCTACTTCATCATGGCTCCGATCCTTTATGGATCGATGTAAACTTGAAAAGAATGGGTCAAATTTCTCCGAGTGGGATGCCCAACTCAAATTAGCCGCCGAAGGTGACGACAAGCTTCGTTACCTTACCGAGGCCTCTCCACCCGAGCCCACCACTAGGTCCACCGCGCCACTAGGGAAGCCTATGAGGCTTACCAAAAGGAGTCCGCCGCAATGAAAAATGTCTTAATATTTGCGATGGAGGCGGAACTCCAAAGGAGAGCCTTCAAAATGGGCAATGCTAATGAGATTTACTCCAAACTTGTGACCATGTTTTCACAAACTCGCGGATCGTCCAATATGAGGCGGCCGCGGCATTCTTTGATCTCGACTTCAAAGAGGGCCAAAAGGTTAGCCCTCATGTGCTCAAACTCATGGAGCTTGTCGAGACCTTGAAGATTCAAAAGGTTGAAATCCCCAAAGAACTCATCGTAGATAGGATTCTACACTCCTTGTCTAAGGTTAAGGCATATGTGCAATTCCGGGTGAATTTCAATATGCAAGACAAGGATGTGTCTCTTGAGGAGTTGCACAAGTTACTTGTGCAAGCCGAGAGGGACATGGGGTTAAATGTGAACCCTCCCAAGGATGTGCTTAACATAAGCACAAAGAGTAAGGGGAAGTTCAAGAAGAATGGGAGAAAGGGTAAAAAGCAAGCTCCCACATTCACCAAAGCTAAGTCTTGTGAAGCTAGCACCTCCAAAGTCAAGAAGGGTCCTCTTGACAAATGCCATTATTGTAATGGCATGGGACATTGGAAGAGGAATTGTTCCAAATACCTTGGTGATATCAAAGTGGAAAGATCACTCCAAAGGTAAATGACTAACCTTCTTTTATGTTTCTAATACAACTATGGTAATGTGATGCAAAGTTGTGATAATGTATCTCCCTTTTATTGTAAATAGGGCCTCCACCAAGCAAAGACAAGGAAAAAGAAAAACAAGCATGATAAACCATGGAGAAGCTAAGGATAGCTTTTATGGAGTTTTGTTTTTCATTGTCTTATTTTAAGTAATGTTTTGAATTTTTAGAACTTTAAGTTTCCGTGTTCGACATGGAAAGGTATTTTGGATAATGGTTTGTATTTTGGATAATAGTGACTTGGTTTGCAACCCAAGTCACCCGTTTTATCATTTATCCTTTATGTTCTAAAAATTTCATCTTCAAATGCTTGCGTTTTGAAACATAAGATTATTCACTAAAAGTGATCCAATAGACAAATATAATGACCGGTTTCATTATATGTCCACATGCTTAAGGCTTGTGTATGATCATTTATGAAGCGATTTTGAGTCTATGAACTCTCTTAAAGGAATGTCAATCACCAAGAATTCATATGAAATTCATAACTATTAGTCTATCTATGAGATAGTTCTCCTTATACTTCAACATCATTAATTTGTGTCTCATATGCTATCTTTGAATGTTTAGTGTATTCATTCTAAAGATAGAGTGGGAGAAAAATGAGAACACAACACACAAATTGTGTACTTGCGTATATGAAGATCTACGCAAGTGAGAATGATTTGAATAAAGGTATATCTATTTACATAGTATGCCGAATAGATGAGATCTATTGTCTCAAGTTAGTTCTACACAACTAAAGAGACAAAGTGTGGTAATCATATAGAGTATTTTCGTAAGATAACTACACGAGGAGACCAAAAGAAAGTTTTGGAAGAAAAATAACTAATGTATAGTCTTAACAAGTTTTGACTAAGTTTATAAAGCATTTGACCAATAGTTTCAATCATGAGTTTTACTTAAGAGCCTAAATGAATCAAAGTAACATACTAATCATTATCAAGATTAAGTTGCAAAGATTGATATTCTGGTATCTTCAAAAAGCCAACACATTAACCATACAAGTGTCATTGTTTAACCTCGCTATGAAATGGTTAAACCTCCTTCCGAAAGGGTATTCCAAAGGACCTATTCTAAATATTATTCGTATTTGAATAATGACATTGCTACACATCATTATGACATGAGTGTGTTAGAGATTTAAAATCTCTTTCCGTAAGGTTGAGATGAGACCACTTCAAAATAGGCATTTTGAAAGGATATGATGGGAACATATATGGTTTTATCCTAGTAACTTGGCAAGGCAATTTATATTTATATTCTTGACAAATTTTGATTGAGAAGTCAATTTCGAAATGTGTAGAATTGAGTGGGAGTTATGAAATTCTCATGTGAAGACATGGAATTTAGTGGGAGCTATCATCCTTAAATATTTACAACTCATCACTCATTAAAGAATGACGAGCTAATACCTTCTTTTCATAAAGAAGCTTTTGAGTTTTCAATTCTGGATGAAAATGGACAAAGATGAATCCAATTACCTCATGGGATGTTGGATTAGTATTAAAGAGATACACATCGTATCAACATATACATAGGTTATTCATATGAATGAAAATGGGATTACCATTAGCAGTCATGGTAGTTCATTGAACCTGAGAACGATTGATCTCATGATTATTAGTGACTAATGTTTCCGCCATTAGAATAATCATGTACATGTCCAATAATGAATCATATGCATGAGAGCATGATGAATGATTTGTGAGCCATAATGAAAACGTCATGAATTCTCGAGTAGAATCCGATGAGCGATTTCGATGATTGACGGAATGTTCCATTGTGTGTTAAGAGGTTGCACATATTGTAGAAAATCCGAGCACATATGAGGATTTATGAGAATCCCAAATATTTCAAGCCTAGAAAGTGAAATGAGAAGTTTTGGAAAGATGCTTGGTTGAATAAGAAGTTATTCAAAAACAATCTTTCCTAGTTAAGCTAGGACTTGCGAGAAGTGCTAAGCTAATAATCTTGTCAATTGTTACAAGATTCTACAAAACATGTACCTAGTGCATTGCGTGTGGATGGAATATTTGATCGGTACAAGTTGTATTATTCATCGCAAATTCGTTCGTTATGACATGATCGATAAGAAAGTTCTTTCAAGTTAAAGAACCAAAACCAAGGTCGAGAACCTTTGATGTGTACTTGGTAAGATTCATGCTATGAGAACATGAATGTGAAGGAAATTGCAAGTGTAAGAAGTTTGAACACATGGGCACATGGGATGTTAAACCTCTATTGCAATCAATGAGTGTTTACACTTATGATATACATCACAAGGTTGTAATATGATATTGACTACCCGAGTGTGATGTCGACATTTGTCGTTTGAGTTATTATTAACTCACATTGAACATTGTTATATCCAAACGGGTTGTAGAGACAATTGAACCCCGTTAAAGTGAACATGGATTAACATTGTTTTGCCCATAGTTACTTATATGAGGTGACGTCTCGAAGTGACTAGAGTGTGAGGCGATTGATGGCAAGTTCAAATGCCATAGAGTCATGTGAGATGACTAGTCGATCACATAGGCAGATTGTTAGGAACATTTTGTCGGGCCTTATGACCGCTTATAGAGTTCTGGCAAATTTATATAGCCTGGTCGTGGCGAGAGCTACTATAGTATTCAAATGAGTCGATTCTTTTGACTAAAGACTATTCACCTAAGATGGCACAGTTTGATTAACTTTGATTTGTGTTACTACGACCTTCGTAAATGGGGTCAAATGGGCATATTTTGGGTTATGATGGTTGTGGCTAATCGAAGGGAATGAGTGCAATAGGAATTGTCCACCCCTAGTCGGGGTTATAACAATATCTCGGGGCCACTCGAGGAGTAATGAATCGAAATGCGTGGCCACGCTCGGAAGGTATCCGGTGTGGATAAATCCGGTCAATCGATTATTCTCCGGATCGAGGAAACCGCTCTCGATATGATCACTTGCAAGTACGACCTGAAAGACACCTTGCATTGAGTGGGAGATAGTAATAGGACAAGAGAATTGGTGACGCACACTTGTCGAGGACAAGTGGGAGATTGTTGGAATATGTGTCCTCCGACAATAATGCGATCACAACTGTTGATCATGATGATCACATGTTTAAGTCTCATTAAAATGAATACAATTGGGAAGTAATATTGTTACTGTCAACTGGTCAACATATATCGGTAATGATTGGCTTACTAGAGTTTGACATTACTGTCGTGTGACGGTGGTGATCAGTTGACCCCCTAGGTCATACCTAAAGGGCAACCCTCTTAATTGATTATTTAATTAATCGTATAATGTTACGAGTTAATTAAATTACTTGAAAATTGACGGACGATTTTGGAAGTAAAATTTACGTATCATATTGAAATGTGATTAAATAAGATACGGTCTGAGTAATTAAATTGTATAATTACTCGGATGAAATAAATTGTTTAATGTAACAATTAAAATGAATGAATTATTATAAAATCAATCAGTTGAAATTTATAAATGGTAAAATATTTTGGTACTAGTAATTATGAAATTACTAAGTCAATTTTTTGTATATGACGTATTTTTATTAATACGTTGATTTTTAATATGTTAAAAATACATAACAAATATATGTGACATGTGACATGTAACATATAGACAATTGACAAAAATAATATGGATTCCATATTATCAAATGGACCGAAATATAGGAAGTGGATTAAGCTAATTAATTGTTTAATTAGTAGCTAAACATAATGATTGTTTTGCTTTTTAGCCATGCAACCCTACTACTCCTTGTGAAGACAAAAGTGATCATGCATTGGCTCCCCTAAAAGCCTTCCCTTCCAACCGGTTTTTTAGGTGAAAAATCATCATTGGTTTTTCAATTTAATTTACCTATTACTCTAAAATGTGTTAGAAATTAATTCATTCAACAATTCATCCAAAATATAAGTTTTCTAGAGAAATAAAATCCTCTCTTTATCTCTCAACAAAACCGAAAATATTCAAAGTGTTAACAATATTTTTGGTTCAATTTTCTCATAGATTAATATTATACTAGTATTTGTAATATTAATTTAATTAAGAGGAGCCTTGGGTATTATATTTAGGGAGAGATCTTACTCTTAGATCTTTGTTCTTCCATTGGAATAAGCTCAAGAACAAAAGAGAAAGGTGATCTCTTTTGTGCCCAAATAACCCAAATTCAATAAGTAAGGACATGATTTCTCCTCTATTCATTTTATTGTTTGCATGCATAAGATCCATTTTAATTTATGACAAATTAATTCGACATATTTGAGTATGTTAACATGTTTAAAGATCTACATTTCTTTCATTTTGTCCTTGTGTAGTCCACCCAGATAGCATACCATAGGCGGGAAAATCATTTATTGTCCACAAAAGGGAAGCTTTAAGTTGAAAATTTTGTTTTTTAGACACATCATAAGTTTCCACCCCAACTTCCCACAAATATTTCAACTCCTCCACCAATGGTTGTAAATAAACATCCAAATTACGTTTCGGGCTTTTTGGTCCGGGAACAATAAGTGACAAGAAGATAAATGGTCTTTTCATACATAACCAAGGTGGTAAGTTGTATGGTGTGACCATAACGGGCCAACAAGAATACTTCCTCCCAAAATTACCGAAAGGATCAAATCCATCCGTACACAAGCCAAGTCGTACATTGCGGGGTTCCTTGGCAAAATCAGGATACATCTGATCAAATCGTTTCCATTCTTCCCCATCACTAGGATGACTCATCTTCCCCGGAGCACGTGGGTTTTCTTTGTGCCATCTCATTTGTTCGGCAATGTTTTTGGTGGCATAGATTCTTTGAAGTCTTGGTGCGAGAGGAAAGTAAAACAATTGGTTACATGCTATTGGTTTCTTACTCTTTTTGGCCCTCTTACTACCGTTGCCTTTTTTCAACACCAAAACTGTATCTCCTTCACTTGTCTCATATCTATCCGCCCCACAATCTTTACATTTGTCAAGCAAAGCATCATCTTTCCAAAATAGCATACATCCTTCAGGACATGCATCAATCTTTTCATGTGGTAACTGAAGACCTTTAACTACTTTTTTGGTAGTATAGAAACTTCGGGTCATGATATTATCATCGGGGAAAGATTCCTCAAGGAACGAGGCAATGCCATCAACAAAGAACAAATGGCATATTGAACTCACATTTCAAGGTAATTAGCCTAGAAGCAGCTTGTAACAATGTCATTCTACTTCCTTCATACAAGGGTTTTTCTGAGGCTTTTAACATGTCAAGAAAGGCTTTTGCTTGTGGGTGTGGCGGTTGTTCTTCAGAAATAGTTGTATGGTCATCACTATTAAAAATAGTGGAATCCATAGCATCAACAACCATCTCTCTATATGGGTTCTCATCATTTTGTATTTGTTGGGTGTGAGTTTGTTCATGAATTGGAGAATATGCTTCTCCATGTGAAATCCAATTGTAATAATTTGGCTTAAACCCGTTTATAATGAGATGTTCTTCTACTACAATGTCAAGCTGGTATTTCAGGTTTTTGCATTTGGCACAAGGGCACCTAAGTTTTTTGTCTACCAAGTCATATTCATCTTGTTGTTTAGCAAATTCAATAAACTCGCTAACACCCTTTATAAATCTAGCGGTAGGACGTCTTTTCTTATTGGAATGGTCTAATCTTCCTTCATACATCCATGAACGTTCCAATCTCTTCATTTTAATCTAAAGAAGACCCCAAAGAAATTTAAACATTTTTAAAAAATAACAATAATATTAAATACAAAATTTTAAAATTATACTCCACATTATACAATAAACATATGAAAACAATATATAAATATTGTCAATAAGTAATCCATCTTCGAATGGGGTCCTTATCACTCCAACCTAAACCCGTCAATGTACGTTTCAAGTCACTAGCAAACACACTTGTAATTTATTAATGAGGAAAAAATTCGGCAGCAATTCCCTTCAGTTCTCCAAATACACATATACATGTATTCGGAGAACATTAAAGGGATCGCCACCAAACTCATTCCTCATTAATAAATCACAAGTACGTGTTTACTACCTAAATGACTTGAAACGTACAAAGACAGTCCCAAAATGGGGACTATTCAAGAATTACTCCTAATGAGTAATTCTTGAACTGGTACTAAGTCAACATCAAATCAAACAACAACACAATCAAGTACTAAATTAATTAAGTCAATCAATAGCCCAATTCAACCACATAGTAAAGGCTTCTATCCTAAAGTCCGTAACATAATTTGAACTAAAATTAGTAAATTTAAAAAGTAATCGGTAAGAAGAGGTTACCTAATCAAGTAAAAGCAAAAATGAAAAGAAAACAAGAAGCAACAACTACACAGACGGTGGTGCCTAGCAAAAGCAGACAACCCCCCGAAAAGAGAAAAGAAAAACAAAAATAACAAGGTTATTCTACCTCAATTCATCAATAACATGAATTATCAAACTAAATTTATCAAAATCAAGTCCTAAAGAAGGTTCTACTTAGCTAATAGATAATTTCTCTTAATCCAAAAGACGGTTCCACTTAGCTAATTCCATTAATGCAAAGGACGGTTTCACTTAGCTTAACATTAATAATAATAAGGCGGTTTAATTAGTAATAATAATAATAATAATAATAATAACAATAATAATAATAATACAAATACTAATAATAATACTAATAATAATAACAATAATTCCCTTCCCCCACCGCCACCACCCACCGCCACCCTTCCCCCACCGCCACCACCCACGGCCACCCTTCCCCCACCGCCACCACCCACGGCCGACCTCCACCCCCACCCATAACCCTAAACCTAAACACAAACCCCCTTAATCATTCCCTTTTAATTCAAACACAAATTAAACTAAATCTAACTACAAATTAATCTAACATACTAACTACAAATAAATCTAACAAACTAACCACAAATTAATCAAACTAACTACAAATTAATCTAACAAATTAAACAAATTAAACTGAAATTAAACAAAAAAAAACTAACCTAATTAAAGAGAGTGATGGAGGCAATGAGAACGGTGGTCACGGTGGTGGAAGTGGTGGAAGTGGTGGTGTGGTTGTGTGGTTGTTGTCGTCGCTTTGTTTACCCATTGCTTTCCTCTCTTCTTCTTTTTTTTTTTTGTTTCGAAAGAGTAAAGCAGGAGAGAGGTCTTCTGTTTTCTATAAAAAAATTTGGCGACTGAAAAGCAATTTGGCGATCGCTTTCGATCGCCAAATTTGGCGACTACTCCTACATCAGTCGCCAATTTTCAAAACACGGTCGCCAAATAGATTCCTTTTTTAAAAAGTGACAGCCTGGTTTCTACTAAGAAAATTGGCGACTGAAATTCATTTTGGCGACTGAATTTCAGTCGCCAATTTGGCGACTACACATAAATCAGTCGCCATATTTTAATTCTCGGTCGCCAAGCTTTATTCCCTTTTAAAAAAAGACAGTCGCCAAATTGGCGACTGATTTCAGTCGCCAATTTGAAAATCAGTCGCCAATTTGGCGACTAAATAGATCAGTCGCCACATTTCGGTCGCCTGTTTTAGTTTTTCTTGTAGTGTATCTATTAATTGGGTGTGAACTGTCATAATGGTAACAAGTCTTAGTTAAAACCATCTTAACTCAAGACCTCTTACAACCTTCTTTTATTTCCACCTCTATCTATTAATTGGGTGTGAACCGTCATAAGTAGTTAAGACGATGTTAAACAAGAAATGGTGTTATAATGGTATCTTAAATACATATTTAAGGAGAGGAAAACATATTTTAAGAAATGCTACTTTCATAGGCTGCATTGTGAGGCAATTTATATTAATCAACCCTTAATTAGTGCAGTGGTAGTATTATTGACAGTCTGAGTCGTCCTAAGATATTCAACATTATATATTTCTTTTTCTTATTTGAAGAACCATATAGGCCAAGATGAGGTAATAGTTGTGACTTTGTAAGTAACTAATCCTTTTTTTTCCTAATCGTATGTTCACGTTTATATTTGTGCTCAAGTTGTATATTTGAGCAGTAATTCTTGCTACTGAAATCGTCTCCTTTTTTGGGAGATCAGAATCTAAAAAGAGAAATTAGCTTTGCTCCAAGTTTGTGCAACTTAGGATTGCTTGTTCATTACTTTTTACGTCCAAATTTCATCTCCTTGCTATATTTGTTAATACTTGGTAAAGAGCTTAGAATATTTTATGTGACTACTTCAGATATTTCATTGTATATATATTTCAGATTCAATCATCTCCTTCACTTATAGCCAACCTATCATTTTCATGAATTTGTCGTTAGTATGCATGGTGTCCGATTAATATTGAGTCCCAAAATTTCACTCTTTACGTCTCTATCATTACAATTTTAAACCCATGATCTTATCTTTTTATTAGATTGTTTGCTCTTGCTGGCAATTAATAAATTAGATGTTAAGCTTATAGTTATGCTTCTAGGGTAATACTCCACCGGAGAACTGCCAGATTGACATTTATCAAACACATTCTAATGAATACTTGTTTTTTATTTACAGGAGCACATATTTGACCACGGCCAACAAACGATATATTTGTAGCTATTATGGTGAGAAGCTAAAGACTAAAAAATTCACTTCTATATTTGTTGCTTTTTTTTTTGCATTTCTAATAAAACCAATAAGCAGCAAATGAAACTCACCACCTTCAAACTCCTCGTTGTCGGTGGAGAAGAGACCATCACTTTTCTGTTTTAATCCTGGAAAACAAGTACTGATCTTTGCTGCTCTGCCACTTTCATTTGCAGAATTGCAGTTGAGGAGGTCTAGGCTCGATATGAGTAGAGCTTGTGCTTATGATAGTAAATTTTTCCTCCTAGGCGCTGGAGAGAAGTGAGTATCAACGTTCAACAGATTCAAAGAGTAAACCGACAGAGGTGGTTGGTTGGTGATGTTCTCGTACGGTTACCTTTATTGAGAACTACGACACCAGGTCATCGCAGGTGGTCAAATTTCAAATAGTTTCAAAATTGCCAGTCTTACCGATCATGCCACTGTTTTCAGATCATCATTGATCTTGCTTGTAGATTGCCAAAGCTGACCGGAGTACAGTCTTTAAGCTAAACATGTTTAAGCCTTCAAGCTATTGGGGACTACGCCTATTATGGGAACTTAGCCTGAGGAAGTGCTGCTCTGGTGGTGTTACCCATGATAGCATGTCTTCCGTTATTAGGAGGTATACAGAGCTTGAAAAACCTAATCTAACCGAGTTTCAGTTTAGTTTGTAGCAAAGACTCAAATTATTCTAGCCAAGTCTCAAATTTTTCAGTTTTCAGTGTATGTGATGATGTGTATCTATAGTATCCATGTTTCGTTTAGTTCGTAGATTTTTAATAACTATTTGATGATGGGTATTCCTGGGTCGCATTTATTTTTTATGAAGTTTCAATCTCTAATATGACTACTTGATGTCAGGTACTCTATAATTTCCGAGTTCTTGCTTGCGTCAGAGGCTGTGTTTTTAGGTCTTTGTAGAAGTTCGGGACTACTTCCTAATTTGTTGTGTTTTAGTATTTTACTCTGATTTGTGGATCGTTTGTCTTATTTTGCTTGCGTTTTCTCTTTACTAATCGTTAGCAACCCAATGACTCCAGCCTAAACATTGCGTTTCGAAGATTGCTCATGGTTGATTTAAATGTTCGGGAAGTGTTGACCCAATGACTGCAACGTAAACAGATACTTCTGCATTGCGCTCGAAGGTTGGTAATTTGATTAAAGACGGATATGGGTTTTGGGACTCCGCGCGCATCGCGCGCGGAGCAACAACTAGTTTATGTAAAAGTGGGTAAGACAAGTTACTATTCCTTATGAATAGTAGGATGAATAGTTGAGATATATGCATTGTTTATTCACTGCCGGGCGGGTTAAGGTGTGTTCTTGCATGCGGGTTGGTCGAATTCATCGGGTTGGGCTGGCCTGTTTTGCAATCTTTCGGTTGGCCTGTTAGCTTTGTTGAGAAAAAGGAACATACATCGGATGTATTACCTCAGATTTTACTTATTTTTGAGCATTTTTCTATTTTTTCTAAGCTTATTAACTCAAACTCTATTTGTTTTTGAGCATATGTGTAGATTTTCTAAGCTTAATAAATTTATAATTTAGATTTTATTTTTTTTCGTCAAAACTCGTAATGTTTTTGAGTTTTATTTTAATTTTCTTGAGCTTAATGTTTTAGTAAATGAACTCAGAAAAGTTTATAGTAAGACTCATAATTTTTAAAACAAAGCTCAAAAACTATATTATAATGCTCAAAAAATTTATAAACTGGTGGTAGTATATCAGATGTATAATCCACTTACTGAGCTTTGTTGTATGCTCTCTCCAGTCTCCTACTCTCTCAGCCATTCATTCTCCATCACAGTCCTCTCTTCATCTCCCCATTTCCCTCCTTCCCGTTCCACCACTCATCCACCTCTCCATTCCCTCACTTACCAACCCCTTTCCCCTTTCTCCCTTAACATCACACTTTGAATCACATTTATCTTGCTATTATTCCAGTTTGACATGGGAATCAACGTCGCCGTCATCATCGCGTTATCACCGCTATATAAAACTCTATTGCTTTTATTTTGTGAGTATCCATTGTCATCCACTTTCTTGAGTTTGTTTTGGGTTTGTGTTTAGGGTTTAGACTCTTGATCTGAAGGTTTACTGCTATTTTTTCTTCTAAGTTTTAATTTAATTTCCTTCATTTCGGTGTGATTTCATTAATTTTGGTGTAATTTTTGGTGTTTAGATTTTAGGCCTATATTTGACCTATACGACATGTACTTGGTTTGCGATCCAATATTCAAATTATAATAAGCTGTATTGAATATGGAGCTTTGTATCATCTATCTTTGTTCATCTAATTGTCTGTCTTAATCCTCCTTTTTATTATTTACTTGGTCTAAATAAACTAGATTATATAAATTGTAAACAATCCCTAAATCACACATTTCCTTCTTTCTCATTTCAAGGTTTCTCTTTGTGGGTCTATTCAATTTGAATCTCTCTTCTCAATTTGATCCAAGTTAACTCAGTGTTAATCCGCCATGGATTTAGAGTATGATGTTATAGTGTTGGGAAATGGGAACTGGTCTTAAAGAATGTATTCTCACTGGTCTGCTTTCTGTTGGTGGTCTTAATATTATTTCTTGCTTACCCATCTATTTATTTTGCTTAATTTTGTGTTTTGTTGAGTTAGTTTTATGAATTATATTGAGAAAATTTGAATCTTTGATCATTTTAGTGTTTAGTTGATTGGTTTAACTTCGATTACAATGATTTTCAGTCAGTTACAACTATGAATGCAGTCATACATACACTGCTTTTCAGTTGTTTTAACATTGCGTTTTGATTGGCTTTAACTTTGTCATGATGATGATGATGATGATGATGATGATGATGATGATAGGTTGTTTGATATCGTGTGTGCTCGATTAAGGAGTTCATTGGAGAGCTTGAAAGAATTAGTGTTGCACACTTGGTTTCTTTCAAAGGATGATCTTATTCAACAATCGTTTTCTGCTTTTCTATGTGTTTACTCTGTAAGCTTGACTCTCCCTTTTTTATTTTGTTGTGATTATACGAAAATGTTGGACATTAATAATAAAAGTTCGACTGTTAAAATCGAACGAGGATAAATCAATTGGGGAGGAGGATAATAATACAAAATATTATTGTGTGAGCAACTTTGACTATTAATCCCTCCAAATATTTGAAAACTTGAAAAGATACTTGTATATGTTTGGTTTTTATAAACAATTTATTTGCATGATCTTGTAAAAGATTGAAACTATTTCTATTGTGAGAAAATATCTATCAAAATCAACAACTTTAGACCACCATGTCAAATGGGGACAATAATAATGGGATGGAGGTAGTACTTAATTTGAGTTTTAGATAAATTGCTTCTGATCATCTCATCACAGTTTGTGGAGGTGGATCCTAGACATGACGAGATCTTGAGAAAGAAAGAGGAACATGATCGTGAAAAGCCACAACGCCATCTTTTTCGCTTCCCACGTATGGGAATGTGGACGAAATTGCGGCCTGGCGTCTGGAATTTTATGGAAAAGGTACATGTTTCTTCCGAAAAAATAGTTTATCATGAATGCCTGGAGAGATCTTGTGTGTTGTTTTGAGGTACTCAAGTCTTTGTGCTATTGCCCTTTTTTCTGGGTTATGAATTCAGTTTTTTGTTGGCTTCAGGAAGGTTTTAATTAATTTTGGAAAAAGAAGCAAACTTTGTTCATGAAATTAAGTGTATTAGATGCAGGCAACATGAATTTTGATTATGTGTGTCCAACAGATTAAGAGCACAATTTTATTCGTCATAAATCATGTGGTCAACAATCTGGATGTTCTTGGTTGATACAAAGGAAATCTTTTCGCGATATAGAGATGAGAAAGTTGATGCCTTTGAATGTCAATATCTAAGTCACTAAATGTTGCAATTTATAGCGCAATTCTTATTGTCATCTTCAAATCTTTTATTTTCATTTGCTCTTATTAAGGTTAGTGTAATATAATGTGTTCAACATGTTCGTATAATCATTTTACTGTGTAAAAGAATTGAGAAATATTCTTTTCTTTACAAATATTGAAAACCATCAATAGCAAGAAGTATGGGATGATCTGGTCTGGTCTGCTTTACCTTGCATCATAGAAGAGTTAATTACTGTCAAGGAATGTCTGGGATGGTATAATTAGCTGGTTGAATTACACGCACATGTCTATTTAATAAAGTTTACTCAGTTATTGTTGCCTGCAGAGTCAGTGTGGCTTATTTCTTTGAATGACAACAAATACTTGGCGGTAAGCCAGTATAAAAGGTCAGTATGATAGGTACAAGATCCTTGGCTCGTTGGCAATTTTCTAATGCGACTGAAATTTCTTTACCTTTTCTGCTAGCTTGTCTGTACACAGTGAGTGATTTATTTCAAGTTCACTTGACCGCACTGCTCTGTTATGGAAGTAACGGGCTGAGAAAGTCTCAGGTAGTGCTTTTGCTATAGCTTTCCATCCATGTCTATTTTATTAATGACAAGCATCCACATTTTTTTTTTCAAGTTATTAACGGGCTTGTTATGCTGTCCCAGTAAGACCCATTATGGCCTATGATGGCCAAATTTTATCTTTGCAATTGCTTTTCGAAGCCGTGCAGGACTGTTTGATGCTAAAAAGTATAAAAAGGTTTGTACATCTTTGCTTGAAGATTTAATTCCGTAAATTTCGTATGAATTATGGTTGTTGAGTATGTTCCCATTGATAGTTCACCTAGATAATTGTATGTGCTTTGTGCGGGTCTTACTCAGCGGTGGATCTTGGTGTAAGTGAGTAGGACGCTGAGTTTGTTTGAATAGTTAAGACTTAGTTATTGAGTTAAGGGAGGCTGGATAACAATTTTCCACTTAAATATGAGAAATCAGGGGCTGGATTCCCTCCTATCATAACTAAAATCCTCCACAAATAGAAATAGTTATATTTCTTCTTTGGTTTCTGCTGTCATATATATTGTGAATTGCTGTATTTGAGTCATACAGGCACATTTTGAATCATAATTGTTGGCGGAAACAACTCTGATGCAAATAGAGCTTAACTTCAGCAATGGTTTTAGTTTTATGCTTTTGACAATTATTGATGGATTTATCTATGTGTTAGTCAGGGATTATCCTATTGATAAAGTTATAATTATTCCTCCCCCTCCCCTGTTTAGGAGATTGTTCAAATTTAGAACTCTCAATGAGATGTTTTAATGTGAGATTTGCAGTTGAGTCTGCTCTTTTATACACACCACCTATTAATGATTACTAGCTCACTCTAACTCATGCACTCGCCAGCGGTGATCATTAATTAGATTAGCATGTAAGAAATGATGGTAATGAGCTACATAATGATGGTAATGAACTTCACATCGTTTAATGATACGTAGTATTATTATCATAAAACTGATTACACATAATGATCGATTTACTTACTGCTCATCTTAGTTTATCAATTAACCGTTTATGCTCATGTTTCTCTCCTAGAATATGTATGTTAATTTACCAACTTGCTTCCTTTTCTGTATCAAGTGTATAATGTTGTTTTTACATTCAGATTATGCACGGATTACAATTTTTGGCATGATTGAAGTTTTGGAAAATGAAGTGGTGCCAGTGCAAAATAAATTTATGAAATGAGTGATTAGGAACTTCCTCTAGTCTTGGGCGTTGAGGGAAACAAAACTGAAGAGAATGGAGTTGAAGGCCATGGTGAGTAGCTTAACTCTCGAAATATTTTAGAAAAGATAGATATACCTCGAGTTTCCACTTGGAGTGTATAACACCGACATGCTCTTATGCATCTTTTTTTTTACGCCCTTAAAACTTGAAGAGTTTTTTAGTTCGTCCTTTTTATACTGGGTATGAAGTAAATATAGGTGAAGTTTGTGTTTTCTCACTTTTCACCCTTACTTATACTACTGATAATCTATCTTTCACGGGTAAATGGCTTTATTAAGGCTCAATGAGATGAAACGTGATTGTTAGATAAACAAGAAACAAGTCACAAGTGAAGACATATTCAACGCCAATAATGACCAAAAAGTGGTCACATTTTGCAAAAATACACGAGGTACAACCGTCGCAAAGAATATTGACCATAAAGGAGGACATATTCAACGCCAATATTGACCATAAAGGACTCATTTTTGGTTTAATTAAAGTTTATGTGCCTTTGTTTTTCTCCTTTTCAGATTCCACACACCATTCATCCCCCCAGGGTGTGGCGGCGTCTCCAACGGTTCGGTCTCCTCGCCACCTTGTACCCAGGTACTCTATTTTATTAATAGTATCTTTCAAGGTTTCCTTTATTGTTCTGGATTTATTGCGTATTCTCCTTTATTTTTTAATGTGTGATTATTATGATATTTGAGCTAGGAATAATTCTGATTTAGTATTGGCGGTTTATTCATGCTTTGGTTCTGATGTAAAGGATATTTTGGGCATCTTTGATTTGGTTCTGATGTAAAACATGTATTGGCCGTTTAATCAAGCATTCAAGTTGGGTTTATGTTTATTGGGAGTATTTGTTTTTTCAGTGTTTCATTTTTGTCAATCTCTCTGTATACATCAGGGTTTTAATAGAGCCTATAGAAGAAATTCCTGGTGCTTGCTTGCTACCCAGAAAAGGCGAATGGAAGTTTAGTGGCGCCAAGGAACTCAATGCAAGGCGTCCAATTGAATCGAAAGGTGAATTCTTTTTTTTCACCCATGTTTTTTAGTTTTTTAGTTTCTTGGTTTGTTGTTTGATCTTGTTTGATCTACATCTTCTCAAGCTTGGTAGATGCGCCGTTTGTCTTTTCTAATCTCACTGCTTTGAAACTATTAAATGTGAAGTAGTCAAGGTGGTAATAAAACAAAACAAAAGAAGCTGGTAATAAAGCCTCTTTAATGCCTTCATAATTGTGAAGCTAAGCTTAAGTGAGCTTTGAGTCTAAACATGCTTTTGTGTTCGCACGGTGACTAACTATTAATAATTAATAATTTGTTTTGAGTCTAAACATGCTTTTGTGTTCGCACGGTGACTAACTATTAATAATTAATAATTTGTTATAACTTAATAGAGTAGTAGCTTATGACAGTGCAACATCTCCCCCACCCACCCATCCACCCTCACACACACACAAAAATCCCCCTTCTTCTGTCA
The DNA here is from genome assembly GCF_048544455.1 of Silene latifolia. NCBI lineage: Eukaryota > Viridiplantae > Streptophyta > Magnoliopsida > Caryophyllales > Caryophyllaceae > Silene > Silene latifolia. Next base: position 103,018,512 of record NC_133536.1, on the reverse strand, counting down.
GCAGTCTTAGCATCACAACAATAACCCCTGCAGTACCAATCTGCAGCCCCACTTTTAATAACTGACATGCAACTTATATGTGAATTATTTCACAGCTTTTGATATATGAATGACGGTGGGGTGAAGCTCCGGGATGTTGTGCCACAGAAGCAGAGAGAGTTGACTTGCGGGTTGGGCCAGCGGATGGGATTTTCAAAATCAATGTTGAGGCGTGTGTCATGGACCCATGGCTGGCAGAGGGTCGTGGTTCGATACAGTAGCAAGAAATGATGATGGTACTGTGAAGTGGTGTGTGTTGACACAAGGGTACATAGAGATGGGAGCAAAGGATACAGAGGCGAAGTCTTCATGAGTCCAAATGATGCTATGAGAAATATATTTGTGCCTTGCATACTACATTTGATCAGTGAGTTGTTTATGGACGCGTATTATGTCAATGCTGGTGTTTGACTTAGAATATGGTCTGTGGATTCTGTGAGCAGTATTCAGCTCACGAAGGCGTATCAGACCGTCAATGTTCTATTTATGGTGCTTGAGGCTGTTAATTTCACAAAGTCTTTACACAGGTTAATTGATTCCAATTTCGAAACTATGGGATTGAATGAACCGAACCTAATGATTTCTCTTCGTAGAGCCAAAGTAAAAGATACGAGGTTCAATGGTTTGGAGTTAGTTGGCTTTGTCTAATCTTTTGACATACCATATATCTGTTTTATTATAGGGTTTCACTAATGGAACTCTTTGTTAGTTAGTGTAGAATAATGTTAGAATTAACAATAGGTCTCTCTTATGACGGATATATCTGTCACAAATTTGTGACGGGTCAAGTACCACACTCACATTATTAGAAAAGACAAAAGTAAAGGTGCCTAAGGAATTACAAAAGGCTTGTCTTTATTCATGCAATTAGGTTTTAAATGGTCATATGTTTTTGGTTAATTGCCATTTTGGTTGTATCTTATCCCTTACAGGTTCATTTCACGGTAACTGATGACTTGATAATGCTCAGTAGTTGTGGGTACCCACATCCATGAAATACCAAGTACTTCCTTTATCACGGTCATTTGTTGTCCTATTTTATTTTGGGCTGTCTCAGTCAATTGTTGTCCTTTCTATTTTAAGAATAAACTTGATGAACAATTTGATCATTCACACTCAATTTTGTCCACTTGTCATTTAGTAACTGACCCTTTCCTCTTTCCTTGGTCTTTGTGTCAAAACTAAATGACAACAATTCATTGGGACGGAAAGAGTAAATTGTATTTACTGCGACCATTATACCACTTAAGTTACTGCTTAGCTGACCAATCACTTCATTTTTAACCACAAAATTGAAAATTTCGCAGAAAATAGTTGTATCCGACACACTAATTCTTGGGCTTATGAAGTTATCTTCCTCATTTGTCTTGTATTCGTAACCAAGTTATGAGATATATCTGTATAGGTGGCATTGAGTTGTTCTCGCGAGTCAGGTCTCGGTACACAAGAAAATACAAAATACAGAACATCATCAAGTGAGACCTCGCTGAGCAGAGAAGATCTCAACGCTTTGCCACAGACTCAAGTAAAAGGTAGTTTCCAAACTCCAAATTTAAATAAATTCCAAAACAAAATAAATTCCAAAACAATTTACAAACGCGAGAACGTTGGAGAGAAAATGAAGAAAGAAAGAGGGATAAGAAGAGGGGAAGAGGAGGAGGAGGCAATGTTAAAGAGAAAAGAGAGAAGGAAAAAAGAGAACGAGGGAAGAGGGAGATGAATGGGGAAGAGAAGGAGGAAGGGCTGCGAGGAGGACAAGTAGTAAGAGGAGAAGATGAAAGAGGAGCCTGCGGATAGGAGAAGGGGAAAGGGATGCAGGTCAAGAAAGAGATAAGGGGAAAGAAGATGAGATATGGACAGGGAAAATGAAGGATGCAAACAATCCGAGGAAAGGGAAAGAGAAAGGGAGGGGGAGAAAGAAGGTGAAGATCGAAGTAGTATGAGGAAAAATGAAAAGAGTAATATGAAAGCAAGTGGAGGACAACAGAAAATGGAGGATATATAAGAGGAGGATGAGAGACATGGAAGTTATAGAGGAGGTGAAAGAGAAAGGGAAGAAGGAGGACCACGAAATTGAAAGAGAGAGGCGATATAGGATGCGGCGACATTTGAGAGAAAAAAAGGAAGACGAGAGGGAGGGATAAGAAGGGGGAAAAGAAGGAGTAGGAAGGGGTAAGGGGAGAAGGATGAGTAGTATGAGGTAAAAGGGGAAGAGGAGAGGAGGTGGTTTAGGACGCGAGAACGTCGGAGAGAAAATGGAGAGAGAAAGATGAGGAATAGAGAAAGGGAGAGGAATAAAGAAAGAGGAAGAGGACTAGGAAGGGGTAAGGGCGAGTAGTATGAGAAGAAATGGGAGGAGGACAAGAGCAGTAATATGAACAAAGGTGATTATAATGAAAATTTTTTAAGATTATAAGAAAACTCGGCTAAAAAAGTAGAATTTATTAAATTTTTCGTACTTTCTCTTCATTAATGTATCTGTTAATAGAGACAATCTTAAACACGATGTCACTTTCTTAGAACAAGCAAGAGGAACTGATGGAGGAGATCAAGGAGAAGGCGGGGAGACAAGGAAATAAAAGGGGAGGAAGAATAAAAAACAGGAGGAGGATGTGACAATGGAGGAGGCGGCAACGTTAAAGAGAAAAAAAATGGAAAGATGAAAACGAGAGGGATGGGGAGAGAAACGAGGGGAAGAGAAGCAGGAAGGGGATGACGAGTAGGAGGAGGAGAACGCGGATGAGGGGAAGAGAAAAGGGATGGAGGTCGAAAAAGAGACTAAAGGAAAGAAGAGGAGGTAAAAATAGACAAATAAAAGAACGTGAACGATAAGCGGAAAGGGAAAGAGGAAGTAAGGGGAGGGGGGAGGGGGGAAGATATTGAGGAGTACTACGACGAAAAATGGAAGGACTAATATGAGAGAAATTAGAGTGAGAGAAAATGGAGGATATATAAGAGGGGGATGGGCGAAATGGAAGCTATAGGGGAGAGGAAGGGGAAAGGGAAATGGAAAGTGGAGGACCATGAGGATGAAAATGGGGAGGTAGTTTAGGATGTGGCGATGTTGGAGAGAAAAAAAGAGAGAGAAAGAGTTGGACGAAGGAGAGGGAAGGGAGAACGAGAGGAAGGTTGGGAAAAAGGAGGATGAGGAGGAGTAGGAAGGATTAAGGGGAGAAGGACGAGTATTACGAGGAGAAATAGGAATAGGGAGGTAAGTGATTATGATGAAAATAAAAACTTTATAAAAAAATCTAAAAAAAAGGATCATTAGTCTACTTATCTGAAGAACGAGTTCTAGAATTATACTCCTATGTTCTTCCAGTTTTCTAAAATATACTCCATGTTTTTTTGCATCGCTCATTGTTCCGTTTTGTAGTAAAGCGGGCTATGTATTATCCGAAAGATTCTATGAAGAACAAGTTCTATAGTAAAGTAGGTTATTCTATAAATAACAACTTTATGAAAAAAAGGTTTTAAGAATATCTATGTGTAGTTGGACAAAGTTTGGTGTATGTGTTTCTAATGTCTTATGTATTTCATGTAATTATTTTCTTTAACAATTAACTATCTAAGCAAAAGGCGTAGTATATTCGGATATTCACACTCTCGACAAACTTAAATACAAATTATTTATGAATGTTTGTAATTTTGTATCCAATGGATTCAACCATCATAAACAATATAACAACAAGAGCTTCATTGTAATCGGTCAACATGTATAAACACTCAAGCCAAACAAGGATACACTAATACGGAATAATTTTTTATATGTTTCTTAATAACATGATGTGTTTATGAAAGAGAAATGAGCATCGCAAACAACACTACTATTAGCTAGGATTTTGAGATATTATTAAACTGTTGTAATTGACAACCTATTATTAAACAGTTGTAGTTCGCAATATAAGCTTGTTAATACATGTTTACGAATAGCCATTTTACAATTCGGTGGAAACGTCATTCTCCTCGAACTTTAGCTATGATTTTGAGCTTCTCGACAGTTTGTAAACCACTTTAACATAAATGGAGCGGCTCAAATGAGCCTAGATCCGACAATAGAATGTGGTAAGAGTATTTCACAAGCTTGGATAGCTCAGCTCTTAAGGTTTTTCGATATTTAATTTCTCGTGTTTATGAGTCAAACTGAGCTTGTATCGGGCTTAAATTATTGAGAAACTTTATGGCTATACCGTGGTAGTAGGCAAGACGTAAAGAACGAGAATAAAAGTAATAGTCCGATGTTAATGAGGAGATGTAAACGAGAAGGGGTGGAAGGGAAAGGGGAAGAGGAAGGAGGGGGACAGAGGCATCTAGGAAAGAAATGGGAAAGGAAAGGAGAAGGGGAAGGAGAAGGAGAAAACGAAAGCAAATGCTACTGTTAATGTCTATGCTAATACGTATAATCTGTTAACCTTTTACATGATTCAAATTAAGGTATTTCATAATTTTTCAAGAACTTTCAGGCGATTTTTACATGTTTTTTTTTAACATAGGAGAGTTGATTATAATTTAATTGTTTTTAAACAAGGAAGGAAGGTAGGGTAAGAGGAAGTAAGACAAGAACACGGAAAGGGAAGGGGGAGGGGAAGATGAAGAACAAGAGGAAGAAGGAAGGAAAGGGGGAGAGGAGAAGAGAAGAATTAGGCGTAAGGGACGGGTAATTGGAATAAAAAGGAGGCATAAGGGACGAGTAAGGGTAAGGAAAGGAAGAGGGCACGTAGGGGAAGGGTAAGAGGAATAAGTCATTTTCTAACAATTAACCATCTAAGCAAAATGTGTAGTTATATTCGGATATTGATTCTTTCAACAAAGTTAAATACGAATTATTTACGAATGGTTGTAATTTAGTTTGCAATCGATTCAACCATCAAACAATATGACAAGAGTTTCATTGTGATCGACACTCAACATGTATAGATAGAGGAACAAATAAAGATGTGCTAATATGCACGTGAAACGTTAACGATAAAAATATCTTGGGGGACCGTGCGCGAAGCGCGCGGTGCAACCAACTAGTTTAGTATAAAAGAGTGTTATTTCATTATTAATATTCATAAAAACTAATATTTTGAGATTGAAATTATTTTTTCAGCGTGTTCGTGACCCTCACAATATGTCAGGCTTTAACTATTTTTTCATGGTTTTAATGTACTCGATCATCTTATACACATTTATTATGATTTCTTATTTGTTCTTATTGACATATAAAAAAATTATCTGGTATAAGTGAAGTGATCATGGCATCAAGAAAGTTTGTCATTTATGTATATTCTTTATATTTTGCTCACAAAGTTTCTTATGTGTATAAGTCTACTGTGTTTTTGAACGCCCTAAACAATGAGACCGCTCATTTATTAAGAAAATAGATGTTAATGTTTAAAATTATAATCTTCTTATTCGTTTAAGTGTATGATAACGTCATATTCTGGGTACACCTAAGAACTTTTCTTTTATTGTGAATGCTTACCAAATTCACTAATTAATCTCTTTTATCCCAACTTATTGATTATTCACTTATACTATTTATAAATATTCTATTATATTAACATTATTTGTCTTAAATATATAAGAACCAAATAAGATATATATGTCTTTTTTAATATAAAGTGTTTCGTGACATGTAATTTATATGCGTTACGGTTTTTCCTTTATATATGTCCATTAATATACTTTGAATAATGGTATATGGATCATAAAATAATTGTATCTTACGTACTGTAACATTTTAATGTAGTTGAAATCTTTTCGAAATAGGCTATGGCTAACTAAAATTTCGTCTATTTAAAAAAAAAATAGTATTTTTTAAAATAATTTTGGCAATTTTCAGAAAAGAAAATGATAATTTCGTAAAAGATATATTGAAAATCACATGTTAATCCTCTTTTAATTACAATTGTAGTCGTAATTTATAAGTCTTATAAATTCAGCTAAAATGTATTTCAAACTGAGACGTTTATAACGCATTAAAGATCATTGAACATAAGGATTGAATATAATATTTGTAATAATTTTTTAACGCATTAAAGATCATTGAACATAATATTGAATATAATATTTTGTAATAATTTTTTATTAAAGGCAGGTTTCAATTGGTCTTTGTTTTTTCCTTATTTAGTTGTGCTTTATTTAAGTACCACATCAACTTTGGACGAAAAAATATATGCCACATCAGCACCTTTGGCTATTCCATTAAAAAAATATATGATGATATGCTAATTTAACCAACTCGTAGGTCTGTCCCACATAAGGATGGTTCAGGGCCACCCATATCTAGAACTGACTCGACCAACTCGCCCCACTCTCAAGGGTCAGTGACTCGATTCAGGTTTGAATAGGCCACCGACTCTGGCACAGACCGACCTTAAACCGACTAGTGGCGACCTCTAAGAAGCGGTGTTCATGACTTCTCCTAATCAAAGAAGACAGAAGACTAGATCAGAGTGTATAATTTGATTGGAATAGATCGGTTATATCTAAATTTGTACATTTCACGACCCACTTATATACGAATTTTTTGTATATTATTAAATGATACTCATAACAAAAAATATTTGATTATTACGAACGAAAAAACTTTAAATGGTCATAACTTTGTGCTCGGGTGTTGGTTAACATTTTTTTTTTCAAATCGCTTAACTCAACATTTGAATGCTATAGATTTTTTTTAACACGATCAATCCATTTATGTAAAAAACATGAACCGACATCGACCAATTCACATGGTTTACACAAACCACATGGTTGTTGCGTGCAAACCACATGATCAAGCGATGTGAGAAAAAAATCATTGAAAAAAGACACAAGAGAACAAAATTATGGCCGAATCAAATTTTTTTTTTGTTCTTAATCGTCAATTTTTGGGGATGTTGAAGTTGATTTCCGTGTTCAGCCAGCCACACGCCATCAACACATTGTTGTCTGCCAATGTAGTTACTTTGTTGTCTTAATTTATGATATTACTAAAATAAGTACATTTGACCAAATGACTCAAATGCCGTATAAGAATTTTTTTTACAACTGTAAAAAAAATATAAAAAAATTTCATATTTTAATTGTTGTTGTTGCCAATTATCATTATATATGCAAAAGTCAACATTATCCAAACACAAAGAAAAAGGAAGGACAGAACGGAAAGTTTTATGAAAAAATAGAGGTGTAATTGTAGATACCTCATTTCTAAACCTCCCGCAAGCCACCCGGTGATGATTGGGCCGCATGTTTGGTACGCGGAACGATTTATGACAGTTCGTAAGTTTATCGTCAAGTGATAGCTCAAATACATGTGTCTACCCCTTGGTTGTCATCTACGCGCTGATACAGTCGTTTTGACAGTAATTAGAGTTCATTTGGAGTCCGGGTCAAAAACCGCTTCATTTTCTAATAAATCGTTTAAAATGTAGAGTCGGAATGTCTTAGAATATTCCGGATATTTTTATTCCATAAATTAATTTTATATCTTTTGGCAAAATATATCTCGAAAATCTTATAAGGAAGTTGAGATCTACCGCAATTCCATAAAAGAAACGCGGAAATCTTTCTTCCGCAGGAGGAAACCTCTGGGGAAAGGACGCAGCACCTGCTGCGCCTCTTCGAAGGATCGCAGCAGCTGCTGCGCCTTTTCCCCAGCCCTTTTCTGCGTATTTCAGATTTTTCCGTGATTTGTTTCCAAAGTTTGAGTCATTCCATAACTCTTCATATTTTCTAGTATAAATAGGGACCTCCGTCCCACATATTTTTCACGCGAGTGTCAGCCCTTCTCTTCTCCCTTTGCATTCTAAGATCGTGCTCTAAGCTTTTGACGTCTACGTGCTTGATCAATCGACCACGTAAGCTCAGATCATTCTGAGTACCAGTCACGTTGCATGACCGACCAATTTGACCACTACACATCAATCAATTTAATCTAAATCCTCTCACGAGGGCACTTTCTACATACATTCGAATCGAGCAATCACTAAATCGATAACTTAGTTAATCTCGTTTCGTCAAACCTGTAAGCCCGAGGGTATAAATCCCATCTTTATTACTGTATTTTATTTTTGTACCAATTAATGTAAGATTTACGTCAAAAGTATGCTTAAAACCGATTTCTAAAACCCTTTTATTAAACTGATTTCACGTATTCATAGTGGGCAGACGTCGAGAAGAAACGCAGCATCTGTTGCGCCTCTTCCTGAGGCTGCCGCAATTCCTGCTTTTATTCTTCTTCCTTTGTTCGTTGTTAATTTCGTCTTTTCTCGTTTTCTTCCTGTTTTATTTCGTACATAATAATTCTAATATTTCACTATTGACAAATATCACGTTTTGTTTACGGTTTAAATCCCTTATAATCGATCTTTGCGGGTTTTCGCCATTAATTCAAACCCGGATTTTAGAGACTCGATTCGTTCATATCAAGTTTCTGGAATTCACCTTTTGTATATTTTTTTACCGTTTATTTTCAGTTTATTATGTCTTTCAAGTTCGTTTCCGTCTTCATAATTTAACCTAATTAGTTATAATTAATCCTAATCCGTTCTAACCCGTTTTAACTCGTGTTTTATCGCTTTTATGACAATTTCATATGTAACTAACATGCTAAATCACTTTTACTCGAGTCCAATATCGATAATCAATCATTAAAACTACCAATGAACGTAAACAACCCGCAGTTTTGACTTCACAGCCAGAACTCAACCCAGGAACAGACGCAGTGACTACTGCGCCTCTTCCAAGAGACGCAGCATTGCTGCGCCTGTTCCGGGGTGACTTCTTGTTAGAATTCATTAATCTCTTTAATTTCCATATTCATATATGAATTAATTTATTTAGTCATAAAATAAAGACAAGATCTTATGCATGCAAACTTAATAAAAGGAGATGGAAAAATCTATTTCTCACCATCTTATTTTCGGCCATTTGGGCACCAACAAGATCTCCTTCTTGTTAGTTCTTGAGCTTTCCTTATAATGGATGAACAAGGTTCAAATTAGAATCTCTCCCAAAAGCATATACCCAAGGTGTTACTCTTAATAATTAATAATATTATGAACTAGTAATATTATTAATCTAGCATAAAATTGACCCAAAATATTTATTTTATTCTCCTCTATTTCGGTTTAGAGAAGAGAGTTTTTGTGGTTTTTCTTTCTCTAAAATGTCTCACAAAATGTAGAGAGTAATCAACTTTCTTACACTAGAAAATTATTTGTTGAAGAAGTGAATAATAAAAGAAAAGCCCTTGTCTTTTCTATGTAGAAAACCGGTTGGAGGGGGAAGGAGAACCCAATGCATGGTCTTGTGTTCTTCTCAAGACAAGACTAGGCATGCATGGCTAGTCATTAGGCTTAATCATTGTGTTTTCACTTATTAAAATAATCAACACAAATTATCCACTAATACTCCCTCCAATTTTTCGGTACATATACATAAAATGGAAGATCCATTTTATTTTGTCATTTGTCAATTTTGTCATGTGTCACATGTTACATGACATGTTACACCATAATGTATTTTTAACATATTAAAAATAACATATTAATAAAATATGTCACATACAAAATTCACTACTAATTCGTAATCACTTGTACCAAAATGGTTTATCAAATTATAAATTACAACGTCTTGTATTTATAATAAATTATTCATTCAATTTCAATTTCAATTGTTTCGTAAACAATAATTTTATCTAAGTAATAAAACAATTCGATTACTTAGACCGTATCTCATTTAATCAAATTATAATAAGACACGTTAACTTTACTCACAAAATCACTCGTCAATTTTAAGCAATTTAATTAACTCGTATCGACATACGATTAATTAAATAATCAATTAAGAGCGTCACTCTTTAGGTATGACCTAAGGGGATCAACTGATCACCACCGTCGCACGACAGTAATGTCGAACTCTAGTCAGCCAATCATTACCGATATGTGTGGACCAGTTGACTGTAAAACATTACATCCCACATGTACTCTTAAAATGAGATTTAAACATGTGATCATTATGATCAACAGTTGTGATCGTATTATTGTCGGAGGACACTTATTACAACAATCTCCCACTTTTCATCGACAAGTGTGCGTCACCAATTCTCTTGTCCTATTACTATCTCCCACTCAATGCAAGGTGTCTTTCAGGTCGTACTTGCAATTGATCATATCGAGAGTGGTTTCCTCGATCTGGAGAATAACTGATTGACCGGAATTATCTACCATAGATACCTTCCGAGCGTGGCCACGCATTTCCAGTTCATTACTCCTCGAGTGGCCCTGAGATATTGTTTTAACCCTGACAAGGGGTGGACAATTCCTATCGCACTATTTCCTTCGACTAGCCACAACCATCATAACCCAAAATATGCCCATTTGACCCCATTTACGAAGGTCGTAGTAACATAAATCAAAGTTAATCTGAAACTGTGCCACCTTAGGCGAACAGTCTTTAGTCAAAGAATTGACTCATTAGAATACTATAGTAGCTCTCGCCACGACCAGGCTATATAAATTTGCCAGAACTCTATAAGCGGTCATAAGGCCCGACAAAGTGTTCCTAACAGTCTGCCTATGTGATCGACTAGTCATCTCACATGACTCTATGGCACATGAACTTGCCATCAATCGCATCACACTCTAGTCACTTCGAGACGTCACCTCGTACAAGTGACTATGGGCAAATGATGTGGTATCGGTGATGTCGTTAGGTCACGTCCTATCAAAACACAATTTATAACTTCACAAACAACTCTACAATTAGTAAAGAGGCAAGTAAAGGTCGGATCCCAAGGGACGGGAATTGAGATGAGATTTCTATTGCAACTAGTGGTGTCTTAGGGGTGTCACAATTTGGGTTGATGTAGAAGGTCACTAAACTAAATAGCAATAAAAGTAAATAAGCAAGATGAATTAAAAGGGTTGTAAACAATTGATAAAAAGCACTAGGGTGTCATGGGGTCATAGGGGAATCATGGGAATTGATCATACAAACATGTTCTCAAATTATAAGTAAGCAATTATTGTTGTGATGGATTGAGTTGGGTTATATCTTACAATCCTAGGAAAGTTTGGGTCTCGGAGCCGAATCGATTAGATTGTACAACACCTACAAGTCGACTTAATCTTCCCTACTCAACAACATGCATGGTCTAATGAGACTCGAGTTGGTTTATCTCTTACAAGTCTCATTGAAAAGATAGGTGATGGGTAAAAAATGCAAGGATTCATAGGCTCGCATTTCATCAAACATAACATGTGCATGAGTTGAGATCAAAACAAGCAAGCAAATAAACTATGAAAGCATATTAATTTAAGCATGAATCATTCCCCATGTTGGTTTCCCCTAATTACCCATTAACTCTAGCTAGGTGACTACTCACTCATTATCATGTTGATCATGCTAGCAAGGTTGTCAATCATACCAACAAAATGAAACATGATGAACAAATGAAAGTAATTAACAATAATTAAAAAGGGATTAAGAGGATTATACCTACTAATGATTCCAATAATAAAGCAAGAATAAAAGAAGTACTTGATGCTTGATTGAGAGGTTGTCAATCTCCCAATAATAACCCAAATAATCTTCAATTACCCAAAATAAAGGATGAACAAAAGAGAGATTAAGGAAATAAAACTTGTATTAAAACTTGATTAATTGTTGATTACAAAAGTAAAAAGAGATTTGATTGATATTAACTACTCTAAGAATTGATAAGAAGAACATGCTCTTCTAATTAGACTAATGGGGTATTTATAGTGGAAATTAGCTGGATGCATTAGGGTTAACTAAGGGCTAAACTAGTAATTACACTTTTTAGATTGAGCAGGGAGACGCCGGTATTTTTCGAAGGAAGGGCTTCTTTCTTTGAAACTTGGAGAAGACGAAATTCCGCTGTACTGGAATCCGGGCGTATTAGGGTCGGGACGGGCGGATTGTAGCAGGGGAAGACGGGCGTCTTCAGGGGAATCCGAGCGGATTCTGTGGCTGCTGTCCGGGCGTCTTTGAAGGAAGACGCACAGATTGTGCTTGTGGAGGACGGGCGGATTGTGGACAATCCGCTCGGATTGTAGCTCAGCATTGTTTCTTCTTCTTTTCTTCCCTTTTCTTCATAAAATCCTTGGGGATTTCCTCGGGGATGCAAGGATCCTTTCTCGTCATTGCCCAACTACTATAGTATGTACAAAGGCCTTCTAATCTTGTCTCTCCTTGATGCTTGGTCATTGAATTCAATCAATTTAGTCTCGTTTTGCCATGAAAATGCAAGATTCTTACTCCTTTCCTACCAAAGGATCAAAATCTCAAAGAATATGCAAAACAAAGAACTAAAGACAATAAATGACCCAAATATGCACTAAAAAGCATGGGAACAAGGCTAATTCGGGGGCTAAATATGCGCTAATTATGGTCACATCAAATATCCCCAACCCGAACCTTTGCTCGTCTCGAGTAAAGAGGTGACAAAGACTAGGACCATTATTTAAACTAACCTAATAACATAGCCGATATGAGACAATTAGCGGGTCTCACTCCGCCCCTTCAACTCACAACAAGACAACCATGAGGTAGGATGCCTTCTTGCAAGGCAAGGTGGGTCTTGTCAAAATGGCGACACATCCAAACATTAAGCACACAAAATCAAATAATGGATGCATCTACAAAAGGAATAACCACTTCCTCATCAAGCGGCGGAGGCACTAAAGAGGAACAAATTTAAGAGCATGTAATCCTTCACAAATACTATTTCAACAAATTACTAAGGCTAAGAGGATGGCACTAAATCACCTCCAAATGGTGTTAAACTAGACTACTTTCGTCCTCAATTTTGATAGGACAAGAGTTGGTCGTCAAACATCCATCAAACACATTTATAATACTCAACATACAACTAGTTAGTGGTAGTCGAGGTCGATCCATGGGACGGTGTGCTTTGGGTTCTAAGTCTATCTATCTCGATTTATGCAAGTGTCACGATTTGTTTGGGTTTGTAGTTGTGTCTAGACTAATGCAAACAATAAGGTAAAACAAGCAATAAAAGGAAGAGGTGTAAACAAATGATTAAAAGTGCTAGGATATCATGGAGTCATAGGGGATTCATGGTATTGATCATACAAACATGTTTACAAAGTTGCAAGCAATTAATGTTGTGGAGGAACCGAGTTGGGTTATATCTTACGGTTCTTAGGAAGAGTTGGGTCCCGGAGCCGAATCGATTAGATTGTACAACACCTACAAGTCGACTTACTTTCCCCCTAATCAACTTCTATGCATGGTCTAACAAGACTCGAGTTGGTTTATATCTTACGAGTAAAGTTGAGTAGATAAGAGATGGTAAAAATGCAAGGATTCATAGGCTTAGCATTTCATCAAACATAACAAGTGCATAAAGTTGACATCACAACAAGCAAGCAATTTAATCATGTGAACATATTAGATTAAGCATGAATCAATCCCCATGTTTGTTTCCCTTAATTACCCACTAATCCTAGCTAAGAGACTACTCACTCATTATCAAGTTTAACATGCTAACAAGGTTGTCAATCATATTAACAAGGTAAAACATGATGAACAAGTAAGGAAGATTAACAATAATTAAAACAAGGATTAAGGGAGTTATACCTATGGAGATTCCAAAATAATAATGCAAAGAATAATAGAAGAAATTGATGATTGATGGAAGGTTGTCAATCTCCCAATAATAACCCAATAATCTTCAATTACCCAATAATAAACTTGAATAATAAACTTGAACAATAATTATGGAAAGATTAATGTGTAATTTGTGGAAAGATTAAAGAGTAATCTATTCTAAACTACTCCTAATATAATCTAAGGATAGATTTTCTAGCTAAGAGAGATCCCCTCATCAAAACTCCTTAATTTGATTATTACAAATGGGGTTTTTATAGTGGAGGTTAGGTGGATGCATTAGGGTTAACTAAGGGCTAAACTAGTAATTACACTTTTTAGATTGAGCAAGGAGGAGCCGGTATTTTCCGAGAGAAGGGCTTTTTTCTTCGTAGCATGGAGAAGACAATCCGTGCTGTGCTGGAATCCGGGCGGAAAAGGGTCGGGACGGGCGGATTCTGGCGTTGGAATCCGAGCGGATTCAGGGGAATCCGGACGGATTGTGGAGGGGGAATCCGAGCGTCTTTGAAGAAAATCCGCTCGGATTGTGTTGTGAGGAGACGGGCGGATTGGAGACAATCCGCTCGGATTGTTCTTCAGCAGTGATACTTCTTCTTTTCTTCCCTTTTGTTCACTTCCGTTTTATTCTTGTGGGATTGATCTTTAGTCCTTGCTTCCTCTTCATACTAGTCCATCTAGTATCGTCAAGTAGCTTCCGAGTATGCACGAAAGACGGGAATTTCTGCCTTATTATCTTCTTTTCTACAAAACATATGAAATGCGATAGAAAAGCAAATAGGAAGGTTTTGACGGATAAAATGGCCATAGAATGTTATAATAGTATGCAAAATAGGCTCAATAAGGGGACTAAATGTGCGCAAATAATGTTCACATCAACTACACTACAAAAGAAATAAACATGTTTTTGGCTTTTCAATTTTTCAAATTTTTATGGTTTTTCGAAATTTTTCAATTTTTTTGGATTTTTGAATAGAAGTTAAGTTAGAATTCCCCATCCCCACACTAATATGGGCATTGTCCTCAATGGCCAAAATGATGGGAAATTATGCAAACATGATGCATGATTTCTACACTAAATGCAAGCTACACTAATCTACACTACATGATGCATGGTTTTTGTTTATGACGGAGAGGATAATTTAGATTACCTCCCGTTGTGTATGCATTGACTTCCCCAAACCGAGTTAGACACTATTGCTAATGTCCTAAGGATGGGTGTAGTTCATGCACACACTATGCAATGCATGAAACTAATTTGTCATTTTGGATTTTGAAAGGTGGGAACAATAAAATGAGAACACCTCAATGGGACCGAGGTGTGAGTCCTCTATGGTGCTAGGACTACTCCAACAATGATCAAGAAAAATAATTAAAACAAAGAAAGAAGTAAGCAAACCTCAAGAGGGTAGGAGCCTCCAAACTTGCTAATCTTCTATCATATCATCACTATCATCATCTTCCTCATTAGAAGTGGTCTCATTGCCACTTCCCTCTTCACTTTCTTCTTCACCTTGCTCATCACCTTGCTCATCATCCTCTTCTCCTTCTTCACTAGCTTCCTCATCAATGTTATCATCAACATCTTCATTACCAACAACCTCATTGTCACCCGGAAGAACCCTAGATGCACTCGGAAAAAGGACTTCCCTATCCGCCCAACTAGGCAAAGGACATGAAGGATCAAGTAGTCCTTGCCTAGCTAAGTGTAGGAGGGGTAGATATTGAGCTAAGTAAGCATTTTTCCGATCCTCGAAAGCTTGCTTGTGCATCTCTTGCATGAGAAGAGTCAAATAATCATTTCTTGCTTCAACGCCATCGGGCTTGAACTCTTGGTACTCGAAAGGGTAGGGTGGTGTGACAATGGAAGAGGAGGGTATTTCAAGTTCACCCTTTTGTTGTCGGATAATGTACTCGGCCTCTTTTGAAAGGGGAAGTAGATAATTGGTCCGGTGGACACTCAATCGACAAATCTTCGAAGGCAAAGTGAAAGATCTAGCCTCACTAGTGAGCCATCCATACTTGGTGTCAAGAGGGTTATGGGTAACCCACTTGTACTTGTATATCATAGTGTTAATATCAATGAGATGACCACCCTCTTTCGCCTCATACTTGTTATCTTTGTTGAAGTTTGGATCAAAGTATTTAGCTAGGATAGTGACTAGGCCTCCATTCACAATAACGGTAGTGCCTTTCTTCCCACAATCAATGTTTAGCCATCTATCCACCAAAAGCCTTAGAGAGTTGAAAGGCTTGGTGTGTTCCCTTCCAATGTTCAAAGCCGACTCAAGAAGAACAAAATCGAGTTTGGTGAAATGGTTGGTGTCTTTTCTTGCAATGATGGTGTTTCCTATGACCTTGTGCCATACTTTTATGCCCGGATGGTGGACTAAAAGAGCACGACTAGCATGAAAGTCCTCAAATTTCCTTCCGGAAATTGCTTCCCAAAGAGGGTCGGGGTCATACTTGCCAACATTCTTAAAATAACTCGGTGCATCACTAAGACCCAAAACTTCACCCATTTCCTCAAAGGAGATGCGCCTACTAACATTAGCTAGATGGAACTCGATGGTCTCCATAGTCTCAACCTTGTTGACTTTCAAAGAACTCAAAAATTCTAAGGTAAGGGAGGGGTATGTCAATTCTTTTGATTCAAACAATTTCTTCAACCCCATGGCTTTGAAGAAGGCTCTAGTTTGCTCAAGGACACCCAACTTATCTAAGGTATCTTCACAAATAAACTTGGTGGATAGAAATGATTTCCTAGCAAACTTGGCAAAAGTGTCCCTATGGGATTTGGAAATGAAAATTACCTCCGGATAGCTCGAAAGTTGATCAATTTCCGGAGTAGTAGATGTTGTTGCTCCCATGGGAGGTTGTTGTTGTTGTTGCACTTCCAAGTTTGGGTTTGCTACCACCATAGCCAATGCTTTCTTTGCTTGAAGACTCTTTTGCCTTAATGAAAGTGTCTTTGCCTTTGGTGCCTTTGCCTTTGTTGCCTTTGTTGCTCCCTTAGTCCTTGCCATTGATGAATAAACCAAGAAAAGAGTGAAAAATCTTCAATTTCTAGTGTACCCAAATCGATTTAAAGATGAAAGGCTTTGCCTTTATGAATTCAAAAATCGACTCAAAGGTTGAAGATTTTGTGCTTGGTTTTGATTTTTATTGAAAAAGGAGTGATTGATTTGTTGTTAAAAGGATGTTTTGATTTGATTTTGGTGAATGTTGTTGAGGAATTTTGTTTTTGTGATGGAGAGGATGAGGGTTTTGAGGTTTTATGAGTAGTGTTATAAATGAAGGAATGAAGAAATGAATGTGGGAGGGGGTTTATAAAACCCGAAAAATTTGAACTGCAGGGGCAAGACGGGCGGTTTCTGCTCGGGACGCCCGGATTTGGTCTGTTCTGGGTTAGGAAAAACTCGCCTAAAGACGGGCGTCTTTCAGTGAAGACGCTCGGATTTGCAAACACGGGACGGGCGTCTTTTACAGAAGACGGGCGGATTCCTTTACAGGGATTTTTCTTGTTTTCCTCAGCCAAAAAGACGGGCGTCTTCCTTTCAAGACGGGCGGATTTTTGAAGACGGGCGGATTCGAATGCAGGACGCCCGGATTCGTTGACAGTCAAAAATTTTAAAAATTCAGCTCAGGTTGGACGGGCGTCTTCTACCCAATATGCCCGGATTGTCTGAAGACGGGCGGATTCTCCTGAATCCGCTCGGATTCTACCCTTTTGTACCCGGATTCAGTTCCATCCGTGTACTATGCATATCCCTTGTCATTCTTTCCATTCTTCTTCAAAATCTCGTGTTCTTCATTGTGGGGGCACTACTAAGGCATGAATAGCCTAGGCAATTGCTATCCCCACACTAAGCTAAAGCACTACACATCAATTGAAATCATTAGTCCCTCCCTCATTCTCTCAAACATGATAATTATCTTGATCAAAGTATAAAAATCCAAAAATAACAAAAATGCAATATAAGAATTGAAATGCGAGTTAGGGAGTTAGAAATATTTACAAATGGTGGTTTAGGGAGGACTCCACCAAACTCTCATTCTTGATGAGATGTCAAGGGGGCATGTCCAAGGTGTTGTTGATGTTGCTCAACACCTTGAAGAAATAATCAAAAGCTTGTTCATTATCGTGATAAAGCTCTTCAATAGACCTTGGCCCTTGTTGTCGGTCTTGATCGATGGCATTACCAATGTAGAGATTAAAAATCCCTTCAAATTCGTCGTCCCAAAGACCACAAACTTCATTAAGTTCATCATTGAAAATCTCTTGATTTGATGGGGACAACTCTCCCAATTTCTTTTCTTGGCCAATGAGGCCATCCTCTTCTTCTTTGCTTGATTTTGATGAGCTTTGCAAGCTCTCCTTGTCACAATTCACTTGCTCTTTGAATGGAGCATCTTCAATTTTCTTCTTCCATTGGAGTTCCGACTTCTTCCTATCATCCTTCCGGCTATAATGATCAATCATGAAACATGGTTCATGCAAACGTGGAGCTCTCATAGTCTTGTCAAGATTAAAAGTTATACTTTCATCTCCCACTTCTAGAGTGAGCTCACCATGTTTTACATCAATCACCGCACCCGCGGTGTGTAAGAAAGGTCTTCCTAGAATGATTGGAATGTTGGAGTCTTCCTCCATATCAACAATGACAAAGTCCACCGGGATGAAAAACTTCCCAATTCGTACGGGAACATCTTCCCATATCCCTAATGGTGTCTTCGTCGATCTATCGGCCATTTGGAGTGTGATATTGGTGCATTTAAGCTCTCCCATCCCCAACCTTTTACTCACCGAGTACGGCATAACACTCACACTAGCCCCTAGATCACATAAGGCTTTGTTGATCGTGGTGTCGCCAATGGTACTCGGTATTGAGAAGCTTCCCGGATCCTTTAGTTTTGGAGGTGAACTCCCTTGAAGTATTGCACTACTCACCTTAGTGAAGGCGATAGTCTCAAGTTTCCGGATCGACTTCTTCTTTGTGAGGATGTCTTTCATGTATTTCGCATAGGCCGGCACGTGATTGATTAATTCCGTGAAAGGAATTGAGACTTTCAAATTCTTCACAATTTCCATAAACTTTCCAAGTTGGTCATCAAATTTGGGCTTGGCTTGACGACTTGGAAAAGGAAGTCTAATCACAATGGGCTCCTTCTCCTTGATCTTGTCTTCATTTTTCTTTGAAATTTCTTCTTTTGATGATTCTCCATCTTTGGAGTTTTGCACAATTTCTTGCTTATCACTAGCTTCCACAACTTCATCCTCAACTTGCTTCTTCGGTGCTTCATACCTTGCACCACTTCTCAAGTGAATGGCACTAACCGTTTTATGTCTTGGGGGATTACTTTGAGGTGGTAATTGCCCCTTTTGTCTTTGTGAGCTTGAAGATGCTAGTTGAGTCAATTGGGTTTCCAACATCTTGGTGTGAGCTAGGATGTTGTTGATGGTGGTTTCCTTTGCTTGACTATCTTTTTGCATTTGAGTGAAAAATTCTTGTTGATTCTTTTGCATTTGGAGGACCGCTTTTTGAACATCAAAACCTTGGTCATTTTGTTGATTGTATTTATTTTGATTTTGATAACCTTGGTTTTGGTTGTAAAAGGGTCTTTGATTTTGGTTTCTCATGGGAGGTGGGGTGTATGTTGTTTAATGGTTTTGAACATTTTGGCTTTTGTATGAGAGATTTGGATGGAATTTGGTGTTTTCATTGTAATAGTTGGAATAAGGGGTACCACTCTTGTATGCTTGGAAAGCATTCACTTGTTCATTTGTTCCCCTACATTCACTTTGGTCATGTCCCAAAGTTCCACAATTCTCACATATCCCACTTAGGATTGATGAAGATGCCGTCATGGCATTAACATGATGCTTTGGTGATTTTGAGGCTTCTTCAAGTCTAGCCATAGCTTTTTCAAACTTCAAATTGATTGTGTCAATGTGAGCACTAAGTTGAGCACCCAATTGAGTAACGGAGTCCACTTCGCGCTTTCCTCCTCTAGTAGCCTTGCGAGGTCTACTATATTGTGAGTTATGGACCGCCATTTCCTCAATTTTGTTCCATGTTTGATTGTCATCAACTTCGGTGAACATTCCATTTGATCCCATGTTGAGAATGTTCCTTGAATCTTCATATAAACCGTTCCAAAATTGTTGTACCAAGAACCATTCGCTAAGTCCATGGTGAGGACATGAGCGACAAATTCCCTTGAACCGCTCCCAAGCTTCATACAAAGATTCTTCATCCCTTTGCTTAAAACCCGTAATTTGAGCTCTTAGCATGTTAGTCTTTTCCGGTGGGTAGAATTTTTTGTAGAAAGCTAGAGCCAACTTCTTCCAAGAATCAATTCCGAGAGTGGCCTTATCAAGGCCCTTCAACCATTGTTTCGCGGTGCCAATTAGAGAAAAAGGAAATAAGACCCATCGAATTTGGTCTTGAGTTACACCGGTTTGAGAAATCGCATCACAATAGTCACAAAAGGTTTCCATATGAGAATGAGGGTCTTCACTAGGCATCCCCCCAAATTGGCTCCTTTCGACTAATTGGATAAAGGCGGATTTGGCAATAAAATTTCCGGTTAGATGTTGTGGTGTGGGAGTACCATTGGGTAGGTTCTCCTCGGTGGGTACGGAATGTGATGAAAACTTAGGCATTGTGGGTTGATTTTGTGTGGTATTTTGTGTTGGGTTCTCCTCACCTTCTCTTGCAAAAAGGTTGATGAACTCAATAGTTGGTTGAATATCTACAACCTCACCAATACCTCTCAAATTCCTTCTAGCAAATCTTCTATTGGTTGTCAAAGTTCTTTCAATTTCACGATCAAAAGGTAACAAATCACCTTGTGACCTTCTAGACATGAAAAATATCAAACAACTTGAAAACAATTAGAACAAACCTTGAGGAGTTTTACTTCCCCAAGGCAAAGAAAGACACAACTAATAACAATATAAGAAAATCTAAATCAAGCTAACACCGTCCCCGGCAGCGGCGCCATTTTTGATGCGGTTTCGGCGAGTCACATCCAATCAAACACATTTATAATACTCAACAAACTACTAGTTAGCGGTAAGTCGAGGTCGATCCATGGGACGGTGTGCTTTGGGTTCTAAGTCTATCTATATCAATTTATGCTAGTGTCACAATTTGTTTGGGTTTGTAGTTGTGTTCTAGACTAAAGCAAGCAATAAAGTAAAGTAAACAATGAAAGGAAGGATGTAAACAAATGAATAAAAGCGCTAGGATGTCATGGGGTCATAGGGGAATCATGGGAATTGATCATACAAACATGTTCTCAAATTATAAGCAAGCAATTATTGTTGTGATGGATTGAGTTGGGTTATATCTTACAATCCTAGGAAAGTTTGGGTCCCGGAGCCGAATCGATTAGATTGTACAACACCTACAAGTCGACTTAATCTTCCCTACTCAACAACATGCATGGTCTAATGAGACTCGAGTTGGTTTATGTCTTACAAGTCTCATTGAAAACATAGGTGATGGGTAAAAAATGTAAGGATTCATAGGCTCGCATTTCATCAAACATAACATGTGCATGAGTTGAGATCAAAACAAGCAAGCAAATAAACTATGAAAGCATATTAATTTAAGCATGAATCATTCCCCATGTTGTTTTTCCCTAATTACCCATTAACCCTAGCTAGGTGACTACTCACTCATTATCATGTTGATCATGCTAGCAAGGTTGTCAATCATACCAACAAAATGAAACATGATGAACAAATGAAAGTAATTAACAATAATTAAAAAGGGATTAAGAGGATTATACCTACTAATGATTCCAATAATAAAGCAAGAATAAAAGAAGTACTTGATGCTTGATTGAGAGGTTGTCAATCTCCCAATAATAACCCAAATAATCTTCAATTACCCAAAATAAAGGATGAACAAAAGAGAGATTAAGGAAATAAAACTTGTATTAAAACTTGATTAATTGTTGATTACAAAACTAAAGAGAGATTTGATTGATATTAACTACTCTAAGAATTGATAATAAGAACATGCTCTTCTAATTAGACTAATGGGGTATTTATAGTGGAAATTAGGTGGATGCATTAGGGTTAACTAAGGGCTAAACTAGTAATTACACTTTTTAGATTGAGCAGGGAGACGCCGGTATTTTTCGAAGGAAGGGCTTCTTTCTTTGAAACTTGGAGAAGACGAAATTCCGCTGTACTGGAATCCGGGCGTATTAGGGTCGGGACGGGTGGATTGTAGCAGGGGAAGACGGGCGTCTTCAGGGGAATCCAGGCGGATTCTGTGGCTGCTGTCCGGGCGTCTTTGAAGGAAGACGCACGGATTGTGCTTGTGGAGGACGGGCAGATTGTGGACAATCCGTTCGGATTGTAGCTCAACATTGTTTCTTCTTCTTTTCTTCCCTTTTCTTCATAAAATCCTTGGGGATTTCCTCGGGGATGCAAGGATCCTTTCTCGTCATTGCCCAACTACTATAATATGTACAAAGGCCTTCTAATCTTGTCTCTCCTTGATGCTTGGTCATTGAATTCAATCAATTTAGTCTCGTTTTGCCATGAAAATGCAAGATTCTTACTCCTTTCCTACCAAGGGATCAAAATCTCAAAGAATATGCAAAACAAAGAACTAAAGACAATAAATGACCCAAATATGCACTAAAAAGCATGGGAACAAGGCTAATTCGGGGGCTAAATATGCGCTAATTATGGTCACATCAGCAAATACTATGTTAATCCGGGTTCACTTTAACGGGGTTCAATATTGTCTCTACAACCTGTTTGGATGTAACAAATTATAAAAGGAGTTTTAGATTTAAAAACTCGAACGACAAATGTGATTATCACATATGAACAGTCAATACCTGATTACTACTTCATATTTTTGTAATCCATTTTCATCTTATATGTAGTTGTTCATCTCAATGCAATTGAAATGACATATGACATGACTCATCATGTTAAGCCTATGAGAAGGCTTTGGTTAGTAGGTTTTATCAACTTCTTGTACCTTACTCAACCTTACTACATACTCGTTTTCCTTTGTAATGTATACATTTGCATTACAAAACTTCATGAGTACGTGTCTAGATCCAATCTAGACATAAGCTCTCTAGCCTTAGAATAGCTCCCACTGTTTTCACAGTGTGCGGGATCCATCCCTCTCGCACATCTCATGATTGCAAGTATACTCAATTTCCGTTGTAAGTATCTCTCATTGTTCTTTATTGCCTAGAACGATTCTAACAAATCCATTTCTTAAATAACAAAGCCACAATGGTTCCTTAACCTTCTTTAGGTGTTTTGAATACGGTTTTTGTCCGAAACCTTATGCAATCTCAACAGTCATTAGTGCAAGTCCTTACACAAATTTGTGAATTGCAAAAACACTTAACTTTGCATCTTTAATGCTTCTTCAAGCACTTAAGAATAATCAATATGACTATTTGGTAACTATTACTTAAATTCGATTTGAAACAATTCATCATACTCAAAGTATATGAAGTGTTATACATCATTTCCTATTTAATTGATTTGGCAGCGGAAGCAAATGGAATCAATCAAATATGTTCAACATGATTGAACTAGTCAAGAATCTTATCAACATAAGACTTCTTATTTGGCGCTAATATCATGTGGATTTATCTCCATAAAACCAGATATTCAAGATGTATTATATTACTCCAAAATTCTTAAATCATTCTCAATGATCAATATGTCGTCCACATATAAGACTAATTAAAATTACCGTAACTCCCACTAAACTCCATGTATAAACACAACTTCTCGACTTATCGAGAAAAGTTTTATAACATGATCAAAACATTTATTCCAACTCATTGATGTCCTACTTAAGACCCTCTCTTAAGTTTCACATTATCTTAGGATTGCAAGAATCTACAAAACTCAAGATATGTATTGAATACATTCCTTCTAATTGAAGACGTGGGTTTTAGATTCACTCGCTATATATCTCATAATGAAACACAATCCCTAAGAAGATCCAAATCGACTTAAGCATTTCAACTAGTGCAAAACCCTTTGCCACCATTCAAGCTTTGATATCTAATAATTCACTTGGAATTTATATCGGATTTTCATGGCTCTAAGCCTTGTATTGAGTTGTGACTTAAACACTCTCATGTAAGTCATATATTCATTACTTTCCAGAAGTAACTTGAATCAAACAATTTCTTTGTAAGTTGTAAGCTCTTTACTTTCTAAAAGTAACACGAATTCATCATCTTCAACAAGTGAAACAAGTGATGAGTTCAACCTCCTAGGTTTCGAAGAAACAACGTCATGTAGCCAAGAAAGACCGGTTTCTTGCGACATACAATTTTTGACACAATTATTTTGTGGCTCTTGAATATTTTCTCCCACTCTGTCTTCTAGAAATAAACTTGTATTCTAGAAAGACAGCTTTACGAGCCACAATCCTGTTGTACTCGTGATTATTGTAAGGAAAAACGAGCATTTGTTTCTTGTGAAAACTTACAAGCATGGTACCCTACCATTTCATATCTCATATGAATCGTTTTATATTTAGTGGAAAAATTATTTAGACAATATGATAAAATCCCCAAAAGGATCAAGTAACTCAAAGTAACTTGATTAAGGTCCAAACCATATCGAATAGCATTTGATTTCTTTATCCAACCACACATTACTCCATAATGCGTGCAAGAGAGATTAATTTGTGATACTATATCACATTTCCTTTGGCTTATATCAAAATCTTCACTTTGATAATCCCATCACGACTAAATCGTGATTCCTGGAACTCTTTGAACTTCTTCAAAGATTTCTCTATTTACCTTATTAAGTGAACACGTTAGTGTCAACTTAAATCGTTGATAAAAGAAAATGATCAACCTATTTTGGATCAATGATTTACATTCTCGATCTCCTTTTCAACCAAAGGTACGAGACATCTTGCTTTGAATACAAGATACGCATATACCATAAGATTAACAATCTAATGGTTCCAAGAGTACTCGATAACTCTTTGCGTTCATCATTCCAGAATTTATAGTTTAATCTTGGGTTACCAATTTCAGTCTTGCATCATCTACATGATATATCATTCTAGTTTGGTTTAGAATATAATCACCTTGATAATGGGCTAGCCATACATCAAATCGTGGTGTATAGGGTCACAAAAGTGAAACCTCTTTTGTATCTTAACAAAATTATATTCTTATTTAGAGTTTATTCACTTAATAGTCATAATTAAGGTATAAATATAAAACCCAAAACTAGATTGAGTACACAATGACTCTATCTCTTGACATCATTGTTGCTAGTCGTCATATTCTAATCATCCTATGTATCAAATACAATGATGAAAACCACCACTGGTTTCTAATATTGACGAAGTAGTACTAGCAAAATTTATGTTAATCAAATAAACATTTAAAGAAGAAGAAGATCCCATTAGATGTCCCACAACTAACTTGTTGATTCTTCAATAATATGGATTAGTTTCCTTTCTAGCGTCCAACAATTAAGACAATGGAAACTTTATCGGTCGGGATTGATAGGATTAGTATCGTTATTCTCAATAACTTTACTTTTAACATTACCTTGTATCAATTCCATTCTAATTTTACTTCTTAGAACCTTATCCTTTTCTTAACGGTTTAAGAGAATGCTCCCACTCATTTCAATGAGTCTTTGCTAAGAGAAGCAAAATTGAAATTCATGAAGACTACTCTTCATTCGTTTGTTTAGTCTTAAAACTTTCATTGAAGTGGTTGCGGTATTTTGGTCAATTGCAATTTCTAACAAATCTAGTCACCAAAATGATTTAACGTTTCAAAGTACTTAACTCAATTAAGCATATGAGAAACAATTCATTGTAAGTAGATATGTTAGTCAAGAATCAAAAACCCTTTTGATCACAAATAACTTTTATCTATACTCTTCACAAGAGATCCTTACAATGGTAACACGAGGTTATAGAAGAAAATTCAAATTTTGTCTTTAGTTACGATGTTTTAATGGAGATTTGAACTAAAATCGAAATAATATCGTATATAAATTGAGGTAAAGAAATAGAACAACATGATAACGGAATAATGAAAACAAAACATTTATCGTTATAATAATACTTGTAAATAATTTAACAAGTAAAGCATTTATATAGTGACCTCTACCCAACTATAATAAATGATTCCAAGATCCAAATTCATATTAACTTGGGCACAATAGGGCCGATTCATCCCTTATCAATATAACTCGGTGGATTAACTCTTTAATCGATTCTACTTTTAGAACTCTTGGTCGATAAAATTACATTAATTTTTATCTTTAGCCCAAAACACATCCGGCTATGGTCGAGAATACTTTTGTTGAGTTCAACCCAAATTTCGAATAAATGTGTCCATGATCCAAATCCACATCAACTTGGGCACGTTAGGGCCGATTCATCCCTTATCAACATGAATTCGGTGGATAGACATTTATCACCCACTTCCCCTACGTAACAAGGTTTGTACCCCGGTATGGCCGAGCGCACTCCCTCATGAAATAGGTTTTCATGGTTTCTACTTTTTGGTAAGGCTAAGTCTCAATTGTTTATTTTAGCGAGAGGTCATGTCAATTTATTATCTATCACGTTTTAAGTGAACTAAAGTGGTGAACTACGATAATTGTAATTGACACGGTCGATAAACTCGATTTAAAATGCATGTTTAGTTATGGCGATTTAGCGATGCATGCAACATATAAATAAAATGCAAAGTATAAAAAATAAAATCCTAGTATGGCCTCCCTAAAATAGTAAATCTAATAAACTATTACAAATTCGGAAACCAACTCCTATGGTCCCTTGAACTTCGGTCTTGGCACGCACTTCAAGGCAACACTTTCTTTGATGGACTGCCTTCTCGAATGGTACCGTCTTCAAGGAACTCCGGAATAATTAAATTACAAAATGAATTACATAATTTCCTATTATACATTTGTAATAAAATAAATATAAATCTATTAAATTACAAAACGGTGATACGAGATCACAATAATTACAACCGAATCGATATTCCCATACATTTCGGGTAATATCAATTAAAACTAAGGTCATACTAAGTAAAATTACATAATTCAAAAATTACATAAAATTAAAATATGACAATCATAAATAAAATGCATCATTATAATATGTATGAACATGCTAAATTTTATGCTAAATCGCCTTTTAAGAGCCAATATCGTATATTAATCGGTTTTTACGGATTTGCGTGATTTAACTTATTAAAATCACAATAATTACATAAATTCATATTTATGCACAAGTTAATTACCCTAACCATCTTAGGACTCAAAAATTAGTCTCCACTAACATTTTGACAATAAGTAAACTTGATTTCTTAATATTGTTCATAAATGGACCCAAAAATTCAAAAATTATGCTATAAACTTCAAATTAAATTATAAAAATTTCAAATAATTTCAAAATTTGAAATTTAAACTCATGAACATTCTGGAAAAATACCGTGACACTCATAATGTTCAAAAATTTAGGTTAAAAATTTCGAAAATTTATCGAGAAAAACAATGTTGCGGTTTATCGGTTTTAACAAATATGACCATTAAAATATGAGAAAATTTATTTTCATTAACTTATCACTTTTAGATCTGAAATATATGATAAAATGCAACATGTGACGTTTTTCCTTTAGTCATGAAGTATGTTTTAGCATTATTACTAATTATAGTCACTATTTATGTGATTTTTCATCAAAAATTCATAAATCATGCATAAAGACTTCATTATAGCCAAATATTTTACACATATCTTGTAAAATTGCATGTGACAGCATATTAAATTTCCATAACCAGATTCGAAATATAACTCATATTAACCTATTTTCCCATTTAAATACGATTTTAACTTATAAAATTCATATTTCGAGCAAAACAACTTATTTTAATATGAAAATTTACAGACCATCAGTAGATAATATATGTGAAAACATATCCAAAAACCACTGAAAAATTCGAAGTTTAGCTATTTTTCGTCCAAAAATGACATTTTTATCATAAAAATCACATTTTAATGTCAATAAATTAACAAAATGAACAATAAAATCCATAAATAAACCAAAATGTCCTAAAAATCACTTAGGACCAGAAACGTTTAACATGCAAAGTTATTTTTAGGTTTATCTTCAAAAATCCAAATTAATTAGTTTTGTATGTTAATCTTATAAATCGGAAATAACCATAAACCGATTTGCATGCAAACAACCTAAGGCTCTGATACCACTTGTTAGAATTCATTAATCTCATTAATTTCCATATTCATATATGAATTAATTTATTTAGTCATAAAATAAAGACAAGATCTTATGCATGCAAACTTAATAAAAGGAGATGGAAAAATCTATTTCTCACCATCTTATTTTTGGCCATTTGGGCACCAACAAGATCTCCTTCTTGTTAGTTCTTGAGCTTTCCTTATAATGGATGAACAAGGTTCAAATTAGAACCTCTCCCAAAAGCATATACCCAAGGTGTTACTCTTAATAATTAATAATATTATGAACTAGTAATATTATTAATCTAGCATAAAATTGACCCAAAATATTTATTTTATTCTCCTCTATTTCGGTTTAGAGAAGAGAGTTTTTGTGGTTTTTCTTTCTCTAAAATGTCTCACAAAATGTAGAGAGTAATCGATTTTCTTACACTAGAAAATTATTTGTTGAAGAAGTGAATAATAAAAGAAAAGCCCTTGTCTTTTCTATGTAGAAAACCGGTTGGAGGGGGAAGAAGAGCCCAATGCATGGTCTTGTGTTCTTCTCAAGAAAAGACTAGGCATGCATGGCTAGTCATTAGGCTTAATCATTGTGTTTTCACTTATTAAAATAATCAACACAAATTATCCACTAATACTCCCTCCAATTTTTCGGTACATATACATAAAATGGAAGATCTATTTTATTTTGTCATTTGTCAATTTTGTCATGTGTCACATGTTACATGACATGTTACACCATAATGTATTTTTAACATATTAAAAACAACATATTAATAAAATATGTCACATACAAAATTCACTAATAATTCGTAATCACTTGTACCAAAATGGTTTATCAAATTGTAAATTACAACGTCTTGTATTTATAATAAATTATTCATTCAATTTCAATTTCAATTGTTTCGTAAACAATAATTTTATCTAAGTAATAAAACAATTCGATTACTTAGACCGTATCTCATTTAATCAAATTATAATAAGACACGTTAACTTTACTCACAAAATCACTCGTCAATTTTAAGCAATTTAATTAACTCGTATCGACATACGATTAATTAAATAATCAATTAAGAGCGTCACCCTTTAGGTATGACCTAAGGGGATCAATTGATCACCACCGTCGCACGACGAAATGTCAAACTCTAGTCACCAATCATTACCGATATGTGTGGACCATTGATCAGAAACATTACAACCCACATGTATTCTTAAAATGAGATTTAAACATGTGATCATTATGATCAACAGTTGTGATCGCATTATTGTCGGAGGACACTTATTCCAACACTTCTGTCCCTGAACTCCGTTCTTGCTTTGACCTAATCCCTTATTTAACAACCCGGATTTTCAGGACTTTATTAAATATAAGTCCAAAATAGGAAACAGTGGAAGATAAATACATATCCGAGTCACTACTATTTCCATCTAATTCCAATTACAAAGATAATGCTAAATATTACAATTGTTTCTAACAAATTACTTAACATGTTCTAATAAAATACATCTAAATCCCATCTTCACTTTTCTCTCTCTTGAATGGTCGGTCTTCACAAATCTGATAAATCTGACGTTTTTAAATTTGTAAAAGTTTTATAAGAAAACAACAAACGTCAGGTGGGTAGATTAACTTCTTTAAACAATTAAAACGTAACAATCATCATCAGCATGTATAACATAACCATATATCCATAGCTTTAACACATAAATTTTTCGAGAAACAAATCAGTTTTTCATTGCCGTATTATATATTTTAGTAACATTTTATCACGATATACCGGCCAATTACCGTACGCTTTCCGATTATATGACCAATAACCGAAACTTGTACGATAATCATATACCGCCAATCACACCGATACCAGGGGCCTACATTATTACCCCTGTTTACCGTGGTGACATAAACACGTTTAAAATAAAATTCGTCCACTCATCTCCAGGGTCGAATGCCGATACGTGGGGTTATTACCCGTACCACGGACTAAACACCACCCGGCTATTATCCCCTAAGCCTAACCAAATATAGACCTTAGGGAACCCGGATGCGATCCACCTAACACGTACGAGACTGATCAGGTCCCCACCTAAAGCATGGCCACACTCCCGCCTACTCTCGAGTCTAAGGATAGGTCCACCAAAGACCCTTCGTACGCACAGACGGTTTTATACGGTTAAGCTAATTGCTATTCTTCCATGTCATTACGTACACAATAGTAACAACATGCTTTCCCGCTCAATGAGCTTTTGAATTCGATCCTAAAAATGCCCAAGAAAAATATGAAATATTTCGAAATTCATATTAAAACGTTGTGTTAACAACTCCAAATGTCTTAAATAACTTCTCTTTCCTTGATAAGATTTTGTCGAAACCACATAACACGTATTCAAGCAATAGTCTCCTTAATGGGTTTGTCCCTATTTATAAGCCGGGATTTAGCTGACGAACTTAGTTAATAATGCAAGTGAATAACTAGATTATCAAACCAAGTTTAATCAATTTAACTAAGGGACGGTCTTAGACCCTTGGTAGCTTAATTGATTTTTAATCGCTTCCTAGTTTAATTTGTTAAATTCACGTTATCCCTCTAATTAATCGAGTGTCCTATTTTAGGAAAAATTGACTGAAAACTCTTAAAAATATCGATTTAGTATTACTTTTGTACTATGCTAGTTATAAGAAAGTTACAGGAATTAATTAAAAGACAAAATTTGAGTAAGTGAACTTAGCCTGTGAAGAGTTGACTCTAATTCCCACTTTGAATAAGCTCGTGTTACAAATGACAAAAATTGCCTTATGGATAGTTGTGGAAAATTAACTTAATCCAACCTTTCTTTTAAGAGATATAATTTCATAAAATTTGTTTAAAAGAACTATACTATTATAACTTGGACTAGCGATATCGTGAGTCGGCCTAATCGATCGCCAAGGTCCTAACCTTCTAACTTATTCATAAGAACAACCTAGGTCTTTAATTATCATATTTTTGGGGGTATTGATGGTCGAGTCTCGCAAATAGTTACATTTCTTGTTTGAACGAAACAAAATGAAATAAAAATAAAATTCAATAACTTCCTAAATATACGTAGTAACAACCCAGCAAAAGCAATCAAGAAGTATGTTAACACAATTCTTTAGACGATGGAACATAAAAATAATCTCATGAGTCATTTCTTTACTAAAGAGCACCAAATATTATTTCGGAATAGGTCCCTAGGTTTTAGCCGTCACCACACCCGAAGCATACTTGATTTTTTTTTAAGACAAAACTTTTAACTCATAAGACGATTTCTATAATAACCTTCTCATCCACATGTAACAATAGAAAGCACCAACCAACTTACCAGATTCCAAATATGACGAAAGATCTATTGCATGCAACAGCTAAATAACATATATACTTAACATTCAAGCACATAAAAGTTGTTAAATTTACCCACCCTTATCGAACTTTCCTAATCTTAACCAAAGTAGTAGTCTTGAGGATGGCTCCGTTGATCCAAAAGACGGAAAATCCTCCTCTAGTTGCTCTTCTTGTTCTACTCGTCCCAACAATTAACACCATACAAGAAATCAGCTCAATTACACCATTTAATAAATCATTCTTTTAATACTAGATTTAACAAAATTTGGACATACATGTGCATTTTAATAATAAAATTGAAGATTTGAGAAATTCATCTGATAAATTTTACATGAATGTAAGTTTTACTTCAAACATAATTTAGAATCCTTGAAAAATTTAAATAACAAGAAAGACAATTATATTACCTTGTATAATATCACACTTATTTAAAGATAGAGATCAAGATGATGAGGAAGGAGTAATTAAAAATTAAACTTTGTTGGAGTATAGGTAGAGATCTCGTTTTTCTTAAACGGGGTAGCTGAAGAACTTGGGTCTTTATGGTTTCATTTTATGTTCACAATGTTTTATCATACTGGGAATTAAAGGAAATGAGGGCTTTATGTGTTTTTCTTTCTTTTGTTTGCACCAAGAAGAAAAAGAGAGGTATGGGAAAGTAAAATTTAGGGTGGATGTGTTAATGAAAGAATTTATTGGAATTCTAGTATTCAAAGGGTAGATGATGCGCAACCAATGACTGAAATTGGGCCCAAATTTGGGTCTGATTTGCGGGTTAACAACTCGTCTCATAAATGACTTAGTTTTATTTTATAAGGTGGGCTTTCGGAACAGAAATTATTAAAGTAGAAGTCTTTATTTGAAAAATGCTTTGTAATAGTAATGGTGTAATTGCTAGTACTATAAGACTTACCTTACACAGATAACTAAGTCTGGTCACGTGTTGATAATAATCGCGTATTAATAATACAACGCATTAGTAGTTTAAAATACGTGTAATAGGTACCATTCGAGAAAAAGGCGTCACAGCGTTAAAAAGGTTTCGAGAAATTTGGATAGTTTTAGATGAATATAAACATAATAATTATAATATGGGTTTTAAATACGTACTAATAATAACGTGTACTAATATACGTATCCTGAACTCGGGTTAATGTTAGAAAATAATACTAGAGGAGAAATAACGTTTAAATAATGTCTGTAAAATTATATTTGAATACTGAAACTATTATCTTTAAAATTAGTTCGGCTTATAATAGTCGTACCAACGTCAGGTTATAATTACGGAGTAACGCACTTGACTCCTGGCTATGTCCACTTGATGTCGACATTTGACTTTGGCTCCTTCTCCTTATGTTAAGTTGTACCTCTTATTTTTCTCTTCAAAACATAGGTAAGAACGTGCATCAATAAGTAACAACAAAATTATATCCGTCTTAATTGAAATGAAAATGTTAAGAATCAATTAAAATAAACATGAGATTCTTAGAGAGAAGGGTTAAAGTCGAATGATTTAGAAAAATTAAAATGTGAAAACTTGTTCATCCTGTGAAAGGGGGTCTGGTAGTTTTAAAATTCCAACAAAATATAACTGAAAATAATAGGAAATTATAAAAGAGTGTCAAAATTACGGGGTGTTACACCTTATTTACGTAACTAATCAACTATTAATCGTATTATCACCTCTAATCTGTTTATTTTCTAGCTTTATTTTATTTTCCTTTTCTTTTCTCAAATTATCCGTCTTAAATATATTTTTGACATAAATCATGTAACCCATTGTAATTTATTATAATTTTAATTATCGCAATTTATTTATTATATTGGATGATTTATTAATTCGTTCTCACATGTAATTAATTCTAAACCCTAACTCGACATTAATGAGTGCTAAATTACGTGTTCACCGACATAGTTTAATTCACATGCTAGGATTAATCTGTGGATGTTGCATTGCATATTTGCATGCATATAATCGACAACATATCAAATATGAACGATTTCCCTAATCATTAGTAGATGCCGCTATCGAGGCGGGCGGGATTAGGTGTTCAGTAAAAGAGCTTCCTAATACGTACCCTCACCCCTTACTCCAGATATTTGTGAACATCCGTGTTCATTGGCATCCACGAGTGTAATACTACGGTTTTATGAGTCTTAGGGTACTCTATCGAGTGGGGCTTACTCTGTCGAGTAAGTTTGGTTTTACGCAAAACAGTAGTCTGCCTAATGGGTACTCGATCGAGTAAGTGTGACACTCGATCGAGTAAGGGTCACTCGATTAAGTAAGTGACTTACTCGATCGAGTAAGTTGGTTAACGGGTGATTTGCGACGGGTTTGTTAATAATGCGGATTAATATATATACTTTCGTCATCTTTTCATAAAACACTTTTACAAAACCTAAATCACAATCAAGGAGAAGTTTCAAGTTACGTTGCTTAATCCCTTCGCATTATTAGCAAATCCCGGAGTTAGAGGTGTTGGTTTTCATCGTTCTTTATACCTTTGTGATCCTTGCGTCGTGGGTAAGTTCTACATATAATTTTCTTATCGTTTTGTTAAGTTTGGTTAAACCCTAATTTGGGGATTTGGGGGTTTTTGGTGGTTATATGATTGTATGTATGTATGTATGTATGTATGTATGTATGTATGTATGTATGTATGTATGTATGTATGTATGTATGTATGTATGTATGTATGTATGTATGTATGTATGTATGTATGTATGTATGTATATATGTATGTATGTATGTATGTATGTATGTATGTATGTATGTATGTATGTATGTATGTATGTATGTATGTATGTATGTATGTATGTATGTATGTATGTATGTATGAGGAGGATTCGTTGAGGAGAGATTCTAAGTTAGCTGCTTGATCATCTATTGTTGGTGTTTGCATTCCAGGTAGGGTTTCCCTACTCGGTATTAATTACATGGCTTGATTGGTTTGATGTTGTTGGTATTGTTGGTATTGAATAATTATTGTATTGGTTTCTGATTTGGCGGTTGTTGGTAAAGTTACTGTGATTACTGTATAACTGTCTGTGATCTTCGGGATGCGTCCCTGGCTGAGTGGAGTCACTTGCGGGAGTGACTTCACGCCCTTGATTCGCCTTCTGTGGAACCCGCCACAGAAAGGATGTGCACATTAATGAACATGGGTTAATCGCTCAATGGAGATGAGCGGGGTTTAGGCGGGAACGGCTGCGGTCCCCCACTGGCGGCGAGGAGTATCTGTTACGATGGGTACTCTGGCAGGGCTACACACTTTAGTGTGTAGTCAGTGATGTGGTGATTGGAGATGGAGACTGGGATTGTGTGTGTGAGCTGTTTGTGTATTGTTCATCGTGACTTTGTTTTTATGTAATTAGTACTGACCCCGTTTATTGTTTTAAAAACTGTGGTGATCCATTCGGAGGTGGTGAGCAGTTGTTGAACAGGTACGAGAAGATACGCATGGGTTAGCTGGGATGAGTCATCACGAGGCAGTTTAGAGTCTTCCGCTGTTATACTTTAGTTGTTTGACACATTTGGATTTTGAGAACTTGTATCGTACTTTTATCAGTTTTGGGTTTGAACATGTAATCACTTTAAACCGTATTGTTATTTAAATTATGTTTCTTCATTGTCTTTTGATTATCATTGCCTCGGGTAACCGAGATGGTGACGTTCTTATACCTGAGTGGTCCTGGCAAGGCACTTGGAGTATGGGGGTGTCAAAAAGTGGTATCAGAGCGACGATCCTGAAACCTGTAACCAATGAACCTAATGAACATAGGGAGTCAAATTAAAATGAACCCGGGGTAGAAGTTGTAGGAGCTAATGCAAAGGTTTGGGAGATGTCCTAAAGTCGCGAACTCGCCCTACAATTTTGAACCGGTCACATGGGGTACGTGTCGGGATCGTTATGTGCTAGTCTTGTGTTTTGTATATCTATCTACTGGCATGCGATGTGAATTGGTGGGTGTATGTATGTGGAAGGTGAAAATGAGAGGTGGAGAATGATGGTTATGTGAATTGTATGTTGATTGATTATGAGGCATGAAAGTATAATGTTTGATGTGTAGTATGGCATGTTAAATTTATGAGAAGTATTTTGTTAATATGTATATATTGATGCGTAAGTACATGTGTGGTTGTTGTCGTTTGATAATAGTATAGAAGTTGAGAACGTGAGATGAACATGTGGGTAGTGTATACGAGTCTGCATGACTCGATCGAGTGGGGGGCACTCGATCGAGTAGGTGAGAGGCTCGATCGAGTAGGTGAGAGGCTCGATCGAGTAGGTAGTTTTGCGTTTTCTGGGCAGAATCAAGTTTTTGGGCGCTCGATCGTGTAGGTTGTAGCACTCGATTGAGTAGGGTTAGCTCGATCGAGTGAGTAGGCGGCTCGATCGAGTATGTTTTTAGCAGCTTTCTGATCAGGTTCTGGAGTCGAGGCACTCGATCGAGTAGAGGGGGCAACTCGATCGAGTGACCTCAACTCGATCGAGTGGGTTGAGGGGCTCGATCGAGGGGGTGTATACATGTCGTATCCATGTTTGAGATGTGGGATATGTGTTTATGTCTACCTTTTCTTATATAGTTACAAGATGCCGCCAAAGAGAACTGCGTTGTACGCTAGAGCTGAGAGTATGACTGTTGATGACATAGTGAAGATGTTGGAGCACCAAGATACTCTCACTGAGGCCTTGAAAAGAGTGGGAAATGACAGAGAGGTTGATCCCTCTAAAATCAGTATTCACATAGCGAGATTCAACCCGAAAGAGTACAAGGGGACTGGGGCGCCAATATTGTTGGACAATTGGCACAGAGAGATGGAGAACATCCTTAATCTGGTTCATTGTCCAGATGAGTAGAGTGGAGCAGGCTGCGTTCTACCTGAGGGAGGCAGCTGGTGAGTGGTGGGATAAGGTCAAAGTGAGTGCTTTAGACATATACCAGAGACAGGGGTTACCGACGATACCTTGGGATGAGTTCAAGAAAGCTATGAGGCGTGAGTTTGTTCCTGAGCATGTGCGTAGTAAGTTGAGGGAGGAGTTTAATGAGAAGTCTAGGTATGACACCTCGTTTCTGCACCCCTCGCAAAACACCCGGTGATGATTGGGCCGCATGTTTGGTACGCGGAACGATTTGTGACAGTTCGTAAGTTTATCGTCAAGTGATAGCTCAAACACTTGTGTCTACCTCTTAGTTGTCATCTACGTGCCGATACGGTCGTTTTGACAGTAATTAGAGTACATTTGGAGTCCGGGCCTAAAACCGTCTTCATTTCCTAAAACCGTCAAATCCCGAGTCAAAGCAATGTGCTTGTCTACCTAAGGTTAGGATGTCATAAAATGTTGAGATTATATCTCATTTTGAGTCTCGTGTCACTTCATTAGGCTAAACTAAAAGTTTACATTACAAAATGTGCATTTCATTTAGTTAAATTGACAACCCGACCTTTAGGCCCACTTTTCGAGGTGATAACAACTTTGTTGGGCCAGGCCTATTTCACAGAAAGTTCTAGATCTTTCTTTTAGCTTTCCAACGCCACCGAAATCACCTTATTCCGAGTCTTGTAGAGAAAGTTATGCCTAAAATACAACAGGCTGTCAAACGCGTTTTCTACGCAGGAGGAACCTTCCCGGGAAAGGACGCAGCAAGTGTTGCGCCTCTTCCAAGGGACGCAGCATCTGCTGCGCCTTTTCCCAGGGCTTTCTTTTTATCCAAGTTTCCGTGTTTTAACCTAAGTCGGTTATTTCCGGATCTTTTCCTTCCGTGTCCTAGTCTTTCCATAATTCCGTCGTGTGATTAGTATAAATAGGAGCCTTCGTTCCTCATATTTCTCACGCGAGTGTCCGCCCTTCTCTTCTCCCTTTGCATTCTAGACTTTGTTCTTACTTTTTGGCGCCTACGTGCTTGAACTTTCGACCACGTAAGCTCGGATCCTTCTGAGTACCAGCCTCTCCGTTGCATGACCAACCAATTTGACCAACTACACAATAATCAACTTAATTAACTTAATCGTTTTCTTCTTACGTGGGCACTTTCTTTGCATTCGCGTCGAGCATCACTAATCGATATCTTAGTTCTTCTCGTTCCGTCAACATGTAAGTCTGAGGGTGTAATCTCTCTTTTATTTATTGTATTTTAATTATTGTACCACAATTGTAAGGTTTATGTCGAAAGCACCATTAAAACCGATTTCTAAAACCGTGCTTTAAAACTCTTTTTTACGGATTTCCAGTAGACAGACGTCGAGAAAAGACGCAGCAACTGCTGCGCCTATTCGAAGGAGCGCAGTACCTGCTGCGCCTCTTCGTGAGGCTGCCGCAGTTCCTGCTTCCTTTCTTCTTCGTTCGTCCTCTGTTATTCGTCCCCAAAATTCTTTTATTCGTTTGTTTGTCAAATCTTCATCAACATAGCATATAATTCACATGTATATTATATCCATCATCGTTAACATGTTTAATTCATCACAAATCCGACTTAAATCCCTAATAAACCAATATTTGCGGGTTTTCGTCATTAAATTCAATTCCGGGTTTTAGAGATTCAATTCGTCAATATTGGGTTTCTGGAATTCGTCTTTGATATAGTTTTCATCTGTTTATTCGCATGTTCGTCGCATATTTGTCATTAATCCATCATATCTAACCTAATTAATTGATTTAATTCGTAGGACTCATTAATATTTTTCACTTCTATCATTATTCCATCATGTAAATAATTCGTCTTAATTCCGTCTTATTCATGTTTTACTGTTTTCACGACCCATTCATATGTTGAATAATATGTTAATCACTTCCATCCGAGTAAATAATACCAATTGATCATTAAATCACCAATTAACACTAACGGCTTGCAATTACGGCTTCAGAGCCAGAACTGAGCCAAGGAACAGACGCAGCGTCTGCTGCGCCTATTCCAAAGGACGCAGCTCTGCTGCGCCTGTTCCTGGCTGAGTTCTGTCCCTGAACTCCGTTGTTGCTTGACCTAGTTTAACTAGTTTACGTATAATTAACTATTAATCGTATTATCACCTTATGTTATGTTCGCTAATTTATTCTTTTATTCCTTTTTCTCAAATTGTCCGTTTTAAAGGTATTTTCGACATAAATCGCCTTATCCGTTGTAATTATTGTAATTTATAATTATTGCATTTCTTTTATTGCTTGTATGTTTTCAAATGTAAATGAGCATTAAATCCTACTTCGACCCAATTGTATGCTAATTACGTGTCAACCGACTTAGTTTAATTTCTCACATGC
The DNA here is from genome assembly GCF_048544455.1 of Silene latifolia. Lineage (NCBI taxonomy): Eukaryota > Viridiplantae > Streptophyta > Magnoliopsida > Caryophyllales > Caryophyllaceae > Silene > Silene latifolia. The sequence continues at coordinate 102,979,962 of NC_133536.1, read as the reverse complement.
TAGGATTAAAACTTGGATGTTGCATTGCATGCATATAACCGACGATATATCGAGTATAAATGATTTCCCTAATCATTAGTAGAGGCCGCTATCGAGGCGGGCGGGATTAGGTGTTCGATCAAAAGAGCTTCCTAATACGTACCCTCACCCCTTACTCCAGATCTCCGTGAGCACCCGTGTTCATTGGCATCCACGAGAGTCATTCTAGACATAGAATGCTAAGGGTAACGAGTTCTTGGTGTTCATGTCTCTACTTTGTGTCTTGACATGACACGAGGTATTCGAACGGTTCCAATTTCCCATAAAAATTGGTGGCGACTCCATACAAAATGCAAACGCTTGTTCCCAAGCGCCCCCGTGGGCGGCCCGCTGTCCACAGTTTGGCGACTCCGCTGGGGATAATACACTTACGTGTAGCAAGGGTGAAACTTGAACAAGGTTAGGGAATAATTTGTATAAGACAATTGTCGGTTTTCATAACTCGGTCTTCCTAGACCGTTTTATTCGGCCTTCCTAGGCCCAACCCAACCCATTCGACCAATCGTCCCGTCTAAACGGTCCTAATTCTTATTTGGGCCTAAGGATGGATAGCGATTGACGTCGTCCATACCATGATGCTTACTCTTGTTTGTATCAAGGGCCTTCACTACTTGAGGAAATGGACTAGGAATCGGCCTTACTCTTGTTTGGTACGAGCCTCCCCACAGACTTCGGGTTTGATGGTTCGGTATGGCAACCCACCCTTTAAACCCAAAACCTTTTAAATGCACTCAACATCCCGTTATAATGCTTGTATAAACGTTTGGACCTTACGTGATCACCATTTCTAAACGAAACCATGTAAAAATCAAAACCCCTTTTTGAATAAAAATTTTCGAAAAAAAAGAGAAAGGCCATTGATTAGCGCAAAACCCAGTCAAAACCCTGTCCGTATGTCGAGTCAAACTTCGGGCCTAAAACCCCATTTCAAAACCCGTGTAAAAACGAAAAAAAAAAAAAAAAAAAAAAAAAAAACCAAAAACATTTTCTTAAATCAAAAGATTTTCAATTCGTGTAAATGTAAGTATGTAAATTCAATTGGGCTAAGTTAGAGTCAAAATCGAAACCGACTATGTCCTAGTCAGAACTCTGTCGAGTCATAAAACCCGTCTTCCTTTACATTTTGGGTCTTTTCCATTTCAAGTCAAGTCCTAAGGCGTCACGCCGTCATTTTGGACCCCCTACCCCAATTCAATTAGGAGCTAAACGTTTCCACACCTCGACTCACGCACTCGAGGCTAACACATCGAGTCATTCCCATATCCGTTTCTTGAGTTCTCCTAATAACACGTTCGGGACACACATACCCGAATCTCGAGTCAAGTCTATCTTAAACACACAAATTGGCACACAAATTGGAATCAACATGTGTCCTCAACCCCGTCAATAAGGTCAATCACATAAATGTCACTCCGTCAAAGTCAACACTCGAGTCTAAAGGTCAAGGTCAAGCACCGTGAGTCCAAACACGAAAGTCACTCACGACATTTCTTGGATTCACAAGTCAAGAGTCTAGTCATCTCGTCTCGTCATGTATCCTTTGTTTGTTGCCTTAGTATGCGTGATCCCATGTCAAATCAAGTTGTAATGCACATCATTTTCTTCTCGGTAGGAATTCTGCAATTTCCAGTGGAAGTATTCAAGAACGTTTATCTGTCGTCGTCGAGGGACTAAGTACTGCAGTCATTAAGCTCCAGGCCACCGTCGAAGACTTGAGAACTCGTGTCATCAATATGGAAGACAAGATAGACATGATGAAACCTTTACCATCTTCTCATACCCTAAGGCCAAGTTATAGCTTCAACACGACTCACCCATCTAAGAAGGCCAATGAAGGAAAGGGAGTCAACCTCTTGGAAACTCCACTCAGAAGGCCGGGACGAGCTCATAGGGAATTCGTTGACCTCGGAACCACATATGAAGTAGCTCTACAAAGACTGATTTCCCAAGGAAAACTTCGTCCAATCGGACCAACCCCAGACCCTGAAAAGATATTCCCTAGATGGAAGGGCGATTCATATTGTCAGTACCATCGAGGTAGGGGACACGATACGGAGGAATGCTTTTGTCTAAAGCATATTATTCAGGATATGATCGAGGATCGCAAGCTTCTTGTGCCACCTTCCGCCAAGAAATCCAAGAAGACCGACCCTCTTGGGTCTAATATCATTAAGCATGATGAAGAACCATCCCTAGATTGTTCTCATCTCCTCGCTCCTCATGGGAGTGAAGAGATCAACGTGCTTGAAGACGAGAGTATCCAAAATGGAATGCTCATGTTTTCCATGGCCTTTGACAACAAATTTTCTAAAATAGAGGGAGCTATTGATAGTCTAAACTCTCGGCTTTCCAACATAGAGAACCAGTTTGCTGAAATGGGTAAGAAGCTTGATGCCCAACCTCTCAAGATGAAAAGTGTCCTGACAAACCCTCAATTTGACAGTCTTAAGGAGAAAGTAACTAGTGAACGATCTATTCCTAACAACCCTCCAAGGTCATTTACAAAGGCTTCCGAAAATAAAGGCACACCCCCTAGGAAATTTACCAACATTGGTATTACATACACCGATGCCCTTCAGAGACTCATAGAGCGACGAATGTTGAAGCCTATAGGACCTACGCCTAACCCAGAGAGGAAATCCAAGTTCTGGGATGAGAATGCCTACTGCAAATACCATAGAGGCAAAGGGCATGATACAGAGAAATGCTACAAATTAAAAAATGTCATTCAGGATATGATCGAAGATGGGAAGTTGTCCCTCTCAACTTTTAACCCACAAGGCAACTTCGGCAATCCTCATGGATATACCACTTATCAAGAAACTTTTCTTGACTATTATCCTTTCAATGTTCCCAATGATGAGGATGAGGTGCTCAAATGGGTGAATGCTCAAAGTCAGATGCCGAAGCCAGTTGCTGGAAGAGTAAACGTTCAATCGTGGGCCGATGATTACGAGTCTGGGTCTGAGATAACGTCAAAGTCCGAGTCCGAGTCTTAGGCTTTCTATCCCATATTTGTTATAGTATCTTTCTCTGTGTCCATTTCCGTTTCTAGTGACAACCTGGGGGCTGTCCCACGAGTCACATGTCTTCTCGAGTCTATGTTAAATACATTCATTTTCCATATCAATAAAAATACAATTTTCACTCCACATATTCTATCATATCTTTTCCTTTCCCCTTTTCCTGTGACAACAAGAATTGATTTGAGACATTTTAAAACGAACAACACATGACAGTCAATGTGAGTGCACTTATATGATGTTCCATTCTAAGTTGTAGAGGACCTGAAACTCCGTGTTCTTTCCTTACCTATTCCATGTCTGGCAATAGAAACCACAATATAACCCCAATTTAGGACGAGCATATCTCAAGAGATTCTAGGACGAATCCAGACCATCTCTCTTGTTAGCGATCCATGACGGAAGGCAAGCCCATTCCCCACAATAAACAACCCGTGTTACTAAAAGACCAACCCGTTTCACACCAAAGGTGCTAGTCTGACCCAAATCCATGGTAGCAAGCAAGTCCAAGACGATAAGAGCCATGATAAAAAACAAAGGCTCAATCAAGATAAATGACCAAGATCTATATCCAAAGCCGTAGTTATGCCTATAACCCAAGACAAAAGAGTCAAAAGAAGAAGGCTCAATCAAGCGAGTCAAGTCAATATCCAAAGACGATGTCATCCCCAAAAACCTGATCAAAAATCTGAGCAGAAATCCAAGATATACTCTAGACCAAGAATCCGAGTCTGAATCAAGAACAATATTAAGTGGAATAATGCTGAAGTCTATATAGAATCAAGACATCGATCAAGATGGTTGGCTAGCACCTCACTAAGCCTTTCACACATCACGCACCCTAAGTCCTTCTCGAGACCGTTACAAGGAGATGGTTAGGAATTTTGAGAATCCTCTCAAGCTCGTCAAGTATACCCATCCTTTAGAGCCAAGACATGGAAACTTGAACCCACGTCATTTAACCCACCTTTATGTGCTCAGGCTACATCAAGCCAAGAGACTCCATTTCCAAGCCACATTACAAGCCATAATCCCATCGAGCCTTAACTCCACAAAATCAAGCTTCAGAGATTTGTTTCATCAAAGCCTCTTATTACCGAGCTCCACATTCCAAATATCCAATCCAGTTTCACCTTGACCCAGACACGGAGTCTTCAAAACTTTGCTACCTAGGACGGGACATAACCATATCATCCTTAGGGTCCACTAAGTGTGCTCACATTACAAGGAAATTTTTACAAACCTAATTATACCTCTTTGGTCTATGATCAGAGGGAGTTATCTCAAATCGATTCTTCGAGTCACCAAAGGAATATTACCCTTGTGACCCCTGCACTTTAAGGTCCTAACAACATAGCTTAGGCACACACCTGAACTACGATCTGGTTTGATTTCACCTCTTCAGGTGGATACGTAGGCAGTCCTTTCTTACACAAAAAGGATACAACCACAACACCTAAAAAAATTAACCAAACCTCAGAACTACGATCTGGTTTGATTTCACTTCACGTGAATACGTAGGTAGTCCTCAAGGACACAACCATCCCAATTAACAACTTTCAACCACCTCAATTATCAACCATCCCAATTTTCAACCTTCCAACCTCAATTAACATCCCTTCCTCAACCAACACCTCTATACTGGGGGCTCCTTATTGTCGCCCAACCTCTTTTTCACCAAATTCCAGAGTCATCTTCTCATCCTGGGCGGCTTCTCTTCCGAGATGCCACCCTTCCTTTATTCTTTATCATTTGAGTCTAGCTAGTACTCGATCCGGATAATGACAAAGGTCTTAGATCAATTCTCCAAGTCATCGTGCCTCAAGAGGGGTCTCTTTTACAGCAAACGATGATGAAAGAAGTCCAAGTAGACAGATGATCTATGGCTCATGCCTTGCCTTTATATGCCTTCATCATTCTTGCAATTCTTATACCTTTGGAACCGATACGCATTGTCACCCACACTTGGCTAGGGGTTGCGTATGCTTAAGCAAACTCTGTCAAAGTCATCCCTGTGTCGCGTCAAACCTAAGTTTGTGATACGTCAGTCTATCGTCTTGCGTCCTAGTAGGTCTGTGTCATGTCAAGTCCTATGTCTAAAGCCCATTGAATATGCATAACGCATTACGAACGATAAATTTCTTTGAACAAGCTTTAAACAACTTTTATAAAGAAACAACTTTTGCAAAGCCTATGTGTTTCCTTATTCGAGGTCCATGTGATAATTGCTTACGTGCGTATATTAGATTGCATTCTTGTGTGGCTACTAACCATGCAGGTAAGTATTAAAAGCAGTACTTTACCAAGACCTCGCTTGTCACAACGAGCGAGTATTTCCTGACAGGTGTTTCGACACGCCTTCATTATATTTCTCCAAGCGAGAGTAAGCGGATAGACTTTCCCTCTCAAGACATGGAAATAAATTCCCGATTATATTTCCCCAAGCGAGAGTAAGCGGATAGACTTTCCCTCTCAAGACATGGAAATAACTTCCCGATTATGTTCCCCAACGAGAGTTTGCTTGAGGACAGAAACATGCAGATTCCCTAGAGTAATTACCCAATGAGAGTTTGTTTGAGGACAGAAACATGCAGATTCCCCAAAATCATCATTTTATTCCCCAGTGAGAGTTTGCTTGAGGACGAGAGAGGCGATACCCCCAGTAAACCCTCATATCTTTAGGTAACCCTTTTCAGGATAAACCCTCATGTCTTTCAGGTGACCCTTTTTTAGGATAAACCCTTCAGATCTTTCAGAAACTTACCTTCGTAACCTTCAGATACCCTTCAGATAACTCCTTAGATATCCCTTTCAGGATAATCCTTCCTTCAGCCTTATCCCTTCAAGATAATCCTTCATATATTGATCCTTTCAGTAACCTTCAGATAACCCCTTTTCAGTTAAGTCCCCTTTCAGCCTTCCCTTTGGAGAGAATTATCCTTTCAGCCTTCCCTTTAGAGAGAACTATCCCTTCAGTCCTTCCCTTTAGGGAGAGATAGCCTTCAGAGTTAGCCTTCAGAAGTATTAAGAAGTTTCTTCATAATCCCTGTGATCCCTAATGCCTTCAGACACCAAGTTATCTTCAGACCAAAGAGTTTTGCCGAAGCGTCTTCAGTCCCGTTTCACCCAGGGGTATCTCAGGTATGGTTTCTTCTTATGGTCAAGGCGAGCTTCCTTACGTAGTCTAATGGACTTTAAACGACCCTCCCGATAGTCGACAGACTCTAAAATGTTCCCGACGACAGGTCCTTGGCTCAGACCCCTTGAGCCGCCTCGCGTCGCCATAGTCGTCAGGTTGTAATCTTCGATTGACCTGATGGCTATACTTTGACTTTCGCCTTGTCCAAGCCTCAGTAAAAGTGGGGGCTCTGTAGACACCTCGTTTCTGCACCCCTCGCAAAACACCCGGTGATGATTGGGCCGCATGTTTGGTACGCGGAACGATTTGTGATAGTTCGTAAGTATATCGTCAAGTGATAGCTCAAACACTTGTGTCTACCTCTTAGTTGTCATCTACGTGCCGATACGGTCGTTTTGACAGTAATTAGAGTACATTTGGAGTCCGGGCCTAAAACCGTCTTCATTTCCTAAAACCGTCAAATCCCGAGTCAAAGCAATGTGCTTGTCTACCTAAGGTTAGGATGTCATAAAATGTTGAGATTATATCTCATTTTGAGTCTCGTGTCACTTCATTAGGCTAAACTAAAAGTTTACATTACAAAATGTGCATTTCATTTAGTTAAATTGACAACCCGACCTTTAGGCCCACTTTTCGAGGTGATAACAACTTTGTTGGGCCAGGCCTATTTCACAGAAAGTTCTAGATCTTTCTTTTAGCTTTCCAACGCCACCGAAATCACCTTATTCCGAGTCTTGTAGAGAAAGTTATGCCTAAAATACGACAGGCTGTCAAACGCGTTTTCTACGCAGGAGGAACCTACCCGGGAAAGGACGCAGCAAGTGCTGCGCCTCTTCCAAGGGACGCAGCATCTGCTGCGCCTTTTCCCAGGGCTTTCTTTTTGTCCAAGTTTCCGTGTTTTAACCTAAGTCGGTTATTTCCGGATCTTTTCCTTCCGTGTCCTAGTCTTTCCATAATTCCGTCGTGTGATTAGTATAAATAGGAGCCTTCGTTCCTCATATTTCTCACGCGAGTGTCCGCCCTTCTCTTCTCCCTTTGCATTCTAGACTTTGTTCTTACTTTTTGGCGCCTACGTGCTTGAACTTTCGACCACGTAAGCTCGGATCCTTCTGAGTACCAGCCTCTCCGTTGCATGACCAACCAATTTGACCAACTACACAATAATCAACTTAATTAACTTAATCGTTTTCCTCTTACGAGGGCACTTTCTTTGCATTCGCGTCGAGCATCACTAATCGATATCTTAGTTCTTCTCGTTCCGTCAACATGTAAGTCTGAGGGTGTAATCTCTCTTTTATTTATTGTATTTTAATTATTGTACCACAATTGTAAGGTTTATGTCGAAAGCACCATTAAAACCGATTTCTAAAACCGTGCTTTAAAACTCTTTTTTACGGATTTCCAGTAGACAGACGTCGAGAAAAGACGCAGCAACTGCTGCGCCTATTCGAAGGAGCGCAGTACCTGCTGCGCCTCTTCGTGAGGGCCGCCAGCAGCTTCTCGCTTCCTTTCTTCTTCGTTCGTCCTCTGTTATTCGTCCCCAAAATTCTTTTATTCGTTTGTTTGTCAAATCTTCATCAACATAGCATATAATTCACATGTATATTATATCCATCATCATTAACATGTTTAATTCATCACAAATCCGACTTAAATCCCTAATAAACCAATATTTGCGGGTTTTCGTCATTAAATTCAATTCCGGGTTTTAGAGATTCAATTCGTCAATATTGGGTTTCTGGAATTCGTCTTTGATATAGTTTTCATCTGTTTATTCGCATGTTCGTCGCATATTTGTCATTAATCCATCATATCTAACCTAATTAATTGATTTAATTAGTAGGACTCATTAATATTTTTCACTTCTATCATTATTCCATCATGTAAATAATTCGTCTTAATTCTGTCGTATTCATGTTTTACTGTTTTCACGACCCATTCATATGTTGAATAATATGTTAATCACTTCCATCCGAGTAAATAATACCAATTGATCATTAAATCACCAATTAACACTAACGGCTTGCAATTACGGCTTCACAGCCAGAACTGAGCCAAGGAACAGACGCAGCGTCTGCTGCGCCTATTCCAAAGGACGCAGCTCTGCTGCGCCTGTTCCTGGCTGAGTTCTGTCCATGAACTCCGTTGTTGCTTGACCTAGTTTAACTAGTTTATGTATAATTAACTATTAATCGTATTATCACCTTCTGTTATGTTCGCTAATTTATTCTTTTATTCCTTTTTCTCAAATTGTCCGTTTTAAAGGTATTTTCGACATAAATCGCCTTATCCGTTGTAATTATTGTAATTTATAATTATTGCATTTATTTTATTGCTTGTATGTTTTCAAATGTAAATGAGCATTAAATCCTACTTCGACCCAATTGTATGCTAATTACGTGTCAACCGACTTAGTTTAATTTCTCACATGCTAGGATTAAAACTTGGATGTTGCATTGCATGCATATAACCGACGATATATCGAGTATAAATGATTTCCCTAATCATTAGTAGAGGCCGCTATCGAGGCGGGCGGGATTAGGTGTTCGATCAAAAGAGCTTCCTAATACGTACCCTCACCCCTTACTCCAGATCTCCGTGAGCACCCGTGTTCATTGGCATCCACGAGAGTCATTCTAGACATAGAATGCTAAGGGTAACGAGTTCTTGGTGTTCATGTCTCTACTTTGTGTCTTGATATGACACGAGGTATTCGAACGGTTCCAATTTCCCATAAAAATTGGTGGCGACTCCATACAAAATGCAAACGCTTGTTCCCAAGCGCCCCCGTGGGCGGCCCGCTGTCCACAGTTTATGTCTACCTTTTCTTATATAGTTACAAGATGCCGCCAAAGAGAACTGCGTTGTACGCTAGAGCTGAGAGTATGACTGTTGATGACATAGTGAAGATGTTGGAGCACCAAGATGCTCTCACTGAGGCCTTGAAAAGAGTGGGAAATGACAGAGAGGTTGATCCCTCTAAAATCAGTATTCACATAGCGAGATTCAACCCGAAAGAGTACAAGGGGACTGGGGCGCCAATATTGTTGGACAATTGGCACAGAGAGATGGAGAACATCCTCAATCTGGTTCATTGTCCAGATGAGCTTAGAGTGGAGCAGGCTGCGTTCTACCTGAGGGAGGCAGCTGGTGAGTGGTGGGATAAGGTCAAGGTGAGTGCTTTAGACATATACCAGAGACAGGGGTTACCGGCGATACCTTGGGATGAGTTCAAGAAAGCTAAGAGGCGTGAGTTTGTTCCCGAGCATGTGCGTAGTAAGTTGAGGGAGGAGTTTAATGAGAAGTCTAGGTATGCTGAAGATATGGGATTGAGCCAAGAGAACTTGGCATTGAGGTTTGAGAAGGGGTTGGCCCCCAATATAATGGAGAAGTTACCGGTAAGGGCTCTTATTGATGTAAAAGAGGTTTATGAGCATGCTGGGAGGGCTGAGAGACTGGTTGAGATGACTAAGGGGAGAGGCTATGAGAAGAGAAAGGCTGAGAGTGAGGGAGGTGGCCAGTCAAGTTACAAGAAGAGTGGCCATAACTAGGCAATGGCATATTCATCGGGTTCGGGGTTTAGTGCCGGGGCATCCTATGGACGGCGTCGTGGAGGTGGTAGTAGCAGTTGGGGTATGACTTGTTTCAACTGCGGCGGTGTGGGCCACAAGAGACATGAGTGCACCAGTGCGGTGAGTGGGGGTTTCCAAAGACCGTCACAGGGGAGTTTCTCTCAGGGTCCTTCACACAGTTATGCTAGTAACAGACCGGCTGGGTCGTGGACCAACAGGGGTGGCCAGAGCAACAACAACGGTGGGGCTAACCGCAATGGCGGTAATTCATACCAGAAACCGGCGACAAACAACAACAACAACAACCAGGGGTCGACTGCTAAGCCGTCTACCTCAGCTAGTACTGTCCACGGAGATGGGCAGAAGACCAGTGGCAAGCTGTTTATGATGGAGAAGAAAGCAGCTGAGGATGATGCTCATGTTATCACTGGTACCTTTCTTGTTAATGGAGTTTTTACTTTTGTTTTGTTTGATTCGGGAGTGTCACAGTCGTTTGTATCATCGAGTCATGCTAAACGGTTGGGTTTGAGTGAGTATGAGTCTGTGAGAGAGGAAGTTTTTATACCTTCGGGTGAGTCTGTATCTTGTGGGCGGTTGTATAGAGGTGTGTCTATGATAGTTGGGCAAGTTGATCTACCTGTAGACTTGTTAGAGTTTCCTTTGGAGGGTTTTGAGATGATTGTGGGTATGGACTGGTTGGGAAGGTACAAGGCTAAGATAGATTGTCATCAAAAGAGGGTTTCTTTGAGAGGTCCTAAGGGGATTAGTGTGTCTTATCGAGGGTTTGTTGTCAAACCCAAAATCAAGTTGAATGCAGCAGTGACCTTGAAATCCTATCTGAGGAAGGGGTGCCCGTTGATCTTATGCCATGTGAGAGATCATATAGTGGAGAGTCCGGCAGTTGAGTAGATACCAGTGGTGGGAGAGTTTCCAGATGTCTTTCCAGATGAGATTCCGGGGTTGCCGCCGAAGAGGGAGATAGATTTCAGTGTTGAACTGAAACCGGGGACGGGGCCAATCTCTAAGACATCGTACCGTATGGGTCCTAAGGAGTTGGAGGAGCTAAGGAAGCAGCTGGATGATCTGATTGAGAAGGGATACATTAGACCTAGTGTATCACCGTGGAGAGCACCGGTTTTGTTTGTGAAGAAGAAACATGGGAGCTGATGCGTGTATTTTATATAAGGTTTTTACCTCATTTTTACACGCATTTCTGTACTTTTTATGTAGCATCTAGCTACAATTACCCCCGAATATTCTACTTTGGTTCGTTTTATGTAATTTGCAGGAATTAACCAAAGAGGAGCTAAATCGAGCCTTAATTCGTCCCATTTGCATGCACTTTTGGAGAACGAGGAGCCGGAGCTTGGAAATCTAACATTTGGAAGACGCGTGAGCTGGATTCGGGAAGTATTTCAAGGTTTAACGTGCTTAAACAGCTCGATCGAGTGATTTATTACTCGATCAAATGCTTTATTTGCTCCAAGTTGCTCGATCGAGCAGTCCAAGTTTATACAAGATAAGACATTGCGAGAAGTACTCGATCGAGTGGTTTAATTCCACTCGATCGAGAGGTTTTGTGCTCAGTTGCTCGATCGAGTGGTTTAATTCCACTCGATCGAGTGGTTTGTCCTGCTATTGTTTGTTTTCCGCCTAATTTCGTATGGGCTTTTGTAATTAGTCCATAGATTAGGTTTAGAGTGTATTTTTGGTATAAGACCAGAGGAGTGAACAACGTAACTCGTCTCCTCTCTGCTCTCCCTTTCTGTTCGATACTCTTAATCGTTTTATACATTTTTACTCTATACTTTGCTACTCGGAATTGGATTACGATTGGTACTATCTTTCTTCTTTAATCTTTTAATTATAATTATTATTGTTATTGTGTTGTTGTTCTTCCCAATTATTTCATCTCTACCTTGTTCGATTTTTATTAGTTCGCTATAATGTTTAGTGTTAATCATTTACATGTTGTTATTATTAATTCGATGATGAGGCGTAGCTAATTCCTTTAATATGTTAGGATTAGGGAAACCGTGGTAGAAACATGTTAGGATCGACATGATTAGATTAGCTTTGCGACAAGAATTGTATTAAGCAATATAATTGTGTTTAGGTTGAATGAATGCATGAAGGAGACCGATTAATTAGTTACCCCCGACCTGGATTGAAAGATTGGAAGGGAAGGCTTGCTTAATTACAATAGGTGACACCTAATTAAGGCGAAAGCTAAGTTAGGAAGACCCTAGGGCCATTAGAGACCGAAAGGGTATAATCGTAGGTTTAAGGACCGAAAGGTGACGACCTCGCTCTTCTTATCAATTATTTAATCGACTCATTTGATCCGATAGTGTAGCTACCACGGTGGACCGATTCCTAGCATATTTCTCTCTTTTATCTGATTTACTCCTGCTTTTCCTCCTTATTTTCTCTGCTTTACTCTTTTCCTTACTCTCATTAGTTTAGAATCAATCAATTAAAACCCCCCATTTTGGTTACCGAGACGAACTTAGACAAAGCTGACATCTTCCCATCTCCCTGTGGAGATCGACCCGACTTCCCTAGCTATATTAGTTAGAGCCAGTTGGTATTTTTGACAGGTATATGACTGACGTGTCAAATTTTGGCGCCGTTGCCGGGGAGGTGGCGCAATTTTGTTGCTTTAATTAAGTTTGTTTCTCGTCTCAGGGAATTTATTCCTTGAGGCTGATCTCATTTCTGCAAAGTTTTGATTAGTTTTGCAGGTTATTCGGTTGCTTTGTAAGTCTATCTGCCAGAATGTCTAAATTACAGGTTTGTTCGATTACTGAGCATATAGAGCCATGTGATAGATGTGGCATGGAAGGGCATGACCCTATTGGATGCCTGGCAAGTATAGAGCGCGTCCTTGCTTATCAGAAATACAAGCAAGGAGTTCCTTTTTCTCAGCTGTATGAAGAAATAAAGAATGTCTCTGCTCTTTCTACGCCAGCGCCGCAGCCAGTTTCTCCTCCTTCAAATGAGGAGATTGCCGAATTGAAATCTTTTATGTTGAGCATATCACAACAATTTGATGAGAAGTGCAATAGGAAAGAAGCTGTCATAGCGGAATTAAGAGAACAAGTCGCGCAGTTGACACTCGCGAAAGACCAAGCCAAGCTTCTACCGATGTGTAACCCAGCCAATGCAACGAATTTCCAAGTTGGCCTTACTCATGAAGGGCCAAAAGGAATGGAAGACGGGGTTTTGATAGCTGACGATGCCCCGGAGGATGATATAGACGAGTTTTTAGAAGAACTACTAGTTGTGAAGCAAAACAAATCACCTTAGGCATGTTTTTACCCGGTTTTGGTCCCTTGACCGAAATAGGGTCCAATTAACAATCTGTCTAAGAAATATGGAGCTTTTTCGGTTTGAAAGTATTCCATGAAGAGTCTAGAGTATTTTTGTCCAAGAGTTGTGCCTTGGGAAGGTGATAATCATAGAGGAAAGCAAAGAACAAAACCGGTGGGGCTAGGACTACACGGTTTGCAATGGTAAGTACAAGGGTCGCTTTCAAGTCCCTTTCACCCTTCCTAAATTAGCCAAGACATCCTCAAGGCTCCTTTTGTTGCTCTACTACTCTTGCATAAAGATGGCCGAAACTTTTTGAAGCTTCCAATGAGTTCTAATTATCATTGTCCTCATTAGTTTACTTTTCTTGTTTTTCTTTAAGGATTTTAACTTGTGTAAGAGCTTGTGTAAGGCTTTAGGCCACCTTTTGAAACCGGTTTCCTAGGGGTCTTTTGGACCATTAGATTGCTAGGTTGATGGATGGATAGGATTGTTTTGCTTAGCCTATAAAAGCAAGGCCTTCCTTTGTGTAAAAATCAGATTTTGGATGAATGAACAAACACAAGTTAGAAACCATGATTTCTACTAAACCTCTTTTGCTTAGTGCTTAGAGTCGGGTACTCTTCTTTGCTGTGTGCTTGAAGATAGTCCTTGGGTATTTTTCTTTGCTGTGTGCTTGAGAATTATCCTTTAGTCTTAACCTAGTGGCTGTGTGCTTGGGTTAATTCATATCCCAATCACATCATTTACTCTATTCAATTGTAGAGTTCTGGAACCGTGATTTTAAACAGTTCTGTCGACTGTTCGATTGCAGTCTTCACAATTTCTGTTGAGTTTTTATTCGTTTTTATCACGATTAAACAGTCCCTTTTACTGTCCAAATCGTGTCAGTTTCAGCCCAAATTCGAATCCTTAGAGTTTCACTTCAAATTGGTATCAGAGCTTTAGGTTAACACACTTCCATTGTTGTGTTAGTCTTGGGTTGGTAATCCTTCTTGTGAGTTCACTAAACCTTAACCACATCCAAAAACACAAAAACAACCATGAGTGAAGAAAGGTTACTTGGAATTGAGACTCAAGTAACACAACTCTCCGAGAAATGCGACCTAATGATAGATTCCTTCAATGCTATCATGGCTAACATTCCAACACCACCAAGGGGCCGAGGAAGACATCCACCTTACCGTGGTAGAGGACGTGGCCGAGGGTTTGGAGCAAGAGGCCACGAAGCCAACCATGAAGAGGAGGACGTGCACTCGGATGAAGAGGGTTCTTTTGTGGAGATCGAGCATGAAGAGCATCCTAAATACCTAAAGGTAGAAATTCCGGACTTCCATGGTAGTTTAAATCCCGATGACTTACTAGATTGGTTTAGGTCAATTGAAAGAGTCTTTGAATTTAAATCATACTCGGATGCTAAGTCTTTCAAGGTTGCTATTTTAAAATTCAAAGGTTATGCATCTCTTTGGTATGAAAACATGAAGAGTCAAAGGAAGAGGGATGGTAAAGAGCCCATAAAATCTTGGTCGAAATTGAAAAAGAAGCTTAGTGACAAGTTTATTCCTAAAGAGTATACTCAAGACATGTTCATTAAACTTACTCAACTAAAACAAGATCAACAACCACTTGAGTCTTACATTAGGGATTTCGAACAACTCACTTTGCAATGTGAAATCAATGAGAAACCGGAATAAAAAATTGCTAGATTTGTTGAAGGGTTGGATGATAAAATTGCTAGTAGGGTCCGAATGCAACCATTCACTACTACAAATCCAGGCAACTACAACGCCCCTTTAACAACGATTATTCACGAAAATCACAATAGACGTTGTAGAATGTATGGCGCGAATTTTACTAAAATCAATTACAACGGGTATGGTTATAAAAACCGTTGTTATTCGTTTTAACAACGGGTCACACATGCACAACCGTTGTTAATAATTTGGCGCAAAATTGGCGCAAAGTTAGTGAAAAAAAATCACAACGGTTATTTTTGAAACCCATTGTTAAAACTTATTTAACAACGGGTGTTTTTTACAACCGTTGTTAAAACATATTTCACAACGGTTATTGTTTAATAACCGTTGTCAATACCTTCCATACTATAAACCACACAAACACAAGTCTGCTGCAGCCACAAAACACAAACCCAAAGCAGAAAAGCAAACACAAACACAAAACACACACTTTCTCATCGTCTCTTTCTCTCTTTCTCATCGTCGCTTTATCTTCTCGCCGTCACTGTTGATTTCATCGTCTCTTTACGTACATTCTGTAATTATCAGGTTTGTTTCATCGTCATTATTTTATTTTTCTAATTATTTCATTTCCATGTATGTGTTTTTATCGACCATTAGGTTCCGTTCAAAGATCTCTGCTAATTATTTCATTTCCATGTATGTGTTTCTAATTATTTCATTTCCATCTTCTTTGGTGTCCTTCAGTACGGATCGAGCATAGTAAGAGTCTTAAGGATGATATCATTCATTTTGTTGGAGTTTGGAGTTTGTTTTGAAAGATTAAGGAGAGGGTTAATTTATTTGGAGTTTGTTTTAGCAGTTAGGGTTTGGAGAATATATTGAGATAATGGAAATGCATGTTAGTTGAGATAATGCAATGTATTTATACTAAGCAATGTGTGGGTTGAGTTGTTTTTTTAATTAATATATATGTTAGGAAGTTGTGCCATAATCAGCATCATCATATCTCTCAATGCTGCTTCAAATCTTATTGGACAGTGATGGCAGTAATAATCTGGATCTTGATGATAACTGATAGATCTATGGAGTTGAAAAAATGGAAGCAAATCAAACAAGCATAACTCAACACTTTCAAAATGATCATTTCATTTAATTTTAAACCAAATACATTACAATTATCGAAATCAAAAGATGTATAATAAGCCGGAACAACCCCGGTTAAGCGTAAAAAGCGCTTCTCAACCTGTCACCAATCACGCCACTCTGGTATACCGCTAACTTCCGGGTCATTGGCTTCATATTTTGCAATAACAGATTGAATATATGCAAGGACACGACTTGCATGTGGAGATAAGGTTGGAAGAGTACAACTCAACATATCTCTGGCTGCAGCCAAGTTGCGAGTAACAGGCCAACGAGGGTATGAAGATGATGAGGCTTTGTTGACAAGCCGGACTGCTTCACGCCTCTTAATCCAATAATTCCGTTGATGTTCAAGGGATGCTTTGATTAATGGGTGTTGATCGGCGGGAAGCCCGGCGAGAACCTTCCCATCATCTTCAATCGTTTGTGTAAGCCATTCTTCGTTGTTGATAAAATTAGGGTTCATTGCCATGTTGTTTCAATTAATGAATGTTAGTAAAGGATGCTTTAATATTTATAGCTAGTCACATTTATAAATTTTTTCAAAACCGTTGGTAATTAATTGAAGGGATATTCTGCATGCATCGGAATTCTAACGGGCCGTAATTATACATGCATCTAGTAATATTTTTTTTTTTTTTTTAATTTTTTAAGAACAAACAATAACGGTTATTTAGAAACAACCCGTTGTCGTTATATATAACAACGGTTTTGTATATTCAAACCCGTTGTTATAACTTTCCCCCCAAAATTGAGTCACACTTTCCACAACGGGTTTTTATACTTAAAACCGTTGTTAATATTTTTCACAACGGTTTCCTTAATAAAACCAACCGTTGTTAAAACCTTTTAGAACGGACGCTTTAACAACGTCCGCTTTTTTATATAACAACGGTTTTTGACCGTTGTTATAGCCTGTATCTGTAGTAGTGATTGTGGTCTTTCAATGAAGCCGTGAACTTGGCTTTAAGGGTGGAAAAATGGGGCAAGGGGAAATCGTCCACTTCAAAAATGCCGACCAAAACAACCACCAAGATTACCTATGCCGAGACCAAACCCAAAGAAATCCACACCCCAACCGTGACCCCCACACTTGACAAAGGAAAAGGCATTGAATACTCACAAAGAAAGACCTTACCCCTCAAAAAATGTTTCAAATGTCAAGGTTATGGTCATTTTGCCAAAGAATGTCCAACTCAAAGAGCCCTTAGTAGCTTTGAAGTGGTTCATTGGGGAGAGGATGAGATTCTTGTGTGTGATGAGGGTGAGGAAACCGAGGAAACTAAGGATGAGGAGGTAGTGTTGCCGGATTCCGCGATGAGTCTAGTCACTTGGAGAGTGTTGAGTGCTCAACCATTGGAAATGGATCAAAGACAACAACTTTTTAGGTCTAGATGTACCATTGGAGGGAAAGTTTGCAACCTAATCATTGATGGAGGTAGTTGTACTAATGTGGCCTCTAGTGTCCTTGTTGAGAAACTTTCCTTAACCACCCAAAACCATCCATGTCCTTACAAATTGAGGTGGCTTGACAAGGGAGCCGAATTGAAGGTTGACAAACAATGCCTAGTATCTTTTTCCATTGGCAAGAATTATGTTGATAAGGTTCTTTGTGATGTTCTACCCATGGATGCTTGCCATCTCCTACCTGGTAGACCTTGGGAGTTTGATAAGAGTGCGGTGCATCATGGAAAGGATAACACTTATTCCTTTGAGTTTGACAAGAAGAAGATCACTCTAGCACCTCTTCCACCATCCTCCATGCTTGAACCTTGCAAAGAAGTGATGCTAATCAAGGAGGCCGAAATGGTCCCCGAAAAGAGCAATGAGAAAGGTGTTCATATTCACTTTGCCGAGGGTGTATCCAAGGAACAAGATGAAACAGTCCTAGCAGGGGTTCAAAATTCGAACAAGTTCTTTCAAGGTGATCCACCTAATGTCGAGCATGTGTCCAAGGAGCAAGATGAGCCGTTCACTAAAATGGTTCGAACAAGGGTCGAGGTCCATGAAAATGTTCCTCCAATTGCTAATCCAAGAATGAAGGACGAGGCCTCTAAAAATCTTTGGTTCGACTATGGTGTCCATAAGTTCAAGGACAAACTAGGAGAGTGTTCAAAGGCAAAAGAAAAATCCAGGTGGAGTAATGCCAATGATCGAGTCCAAGATGAGTTCTTTATCGAGATTGGAGCCGAGAGTACCATTGATGGGGCACAAGTTCATCATCCCGTCTTTCCCACCACTAATCCAATTGGGAATGAAGACAAGGACAAGTCAAGTGCCTACTTGAAAGATCAAGGAGAAAGGGTCAAGAAACGGGTTCAAGAAGGGATCCTTAACAATGTCCAAACCGTGAGTGTCCAAGGTGGTGTGCATTGTGACTATTCCGTACTCCCTATTCCAAGTTTAAATGAATATGAACACAAGGCCAATGGCATGGGCGGTGGGAATCAGACAGTCAAGGAGAGTGTTCACTCAAGCAAGCAAGGGAATGGTGTAAAAAACAGGTTGAGCAAGAGCTCATTCGTCATGATCAATTCATGGCCAACAAGGAAAGGTCCAAGGGTTCCAAGCAAGGGACGAAATTCAGAATTGGGGATCAAGTTTGGGTCCATTGGTGCAAGTTAGGAACCCTTGCAAAAGGGGATAAGCTCATGCCAAGAGAAGGAGGTCCGTTCAAGGTCACTAGTCAAGTCGGGTGTGATAAGTATAAGGTCGATTTGTTGGGAACCCATGCCACATTCCATGCTAGTGAATTAAGACTTTGTGAAGAAGAGCCTAGTGATGAAAATGTCGAGGATTTGAGGACAAATCCTTTTCAAGAGAAGGAGTTTGAAGCAAAACAAATCACCTTAGGCATGTTTTTACCCGGTTTTGGTCCCTTGACCGAAATAGGGTCCAATTAACAATCTGTCTAAGAAATATGGAGTTTTTTCGGTTTGAAAGTATTCCATGAAGAGTCTAGAGTATTTTTGTCCAAGAGTTGTGCCTTGGGAAGGTGATAATCATAGAGGAAAGCAAAGAACAAAACCGGTGGGGCTAGGACTACACGGTTTGCAATGGTAAGTACAAGGGTCGCTTTCAAGTCCCTTTCACCCTTCCTAAATTAGCCAAGACATCCTCAAGGCTCCTTTTGTTGCTCTACTACTCTTGCATAAAGATGGCCGAAACTTTTTGAAGCTTCCAATGAGTTCTAATTATCATTGTCCTCATTAGTTTACTTTTCTTGTTTTTCTTTAAGGATTTTAACTTGTGTAAGAGCTTGTGTAAGGCTTTAGGCCACCTTTTGAAACCGGTTTCCTAGGGGTCTTTTGGACCGTTAGATTGCTAGGTTGATGGATGGATAGGATTGTTTTGCTTAGCCTATAAAAGCAAGGCCTTCCTTTGTGTAAAAATCAGATTTTGGATGAATGAACAAACACAAGTTAGAAACCATGATTTCTACTAAACCTCTTTTGCTTAGTGCTTAGAGTCGGGTACTCTTCTTTGCTGTGTGCTTGAAGATAGTCCTTGGGTATTTTTCTTTGCTGTGTGCTTGAGAATTATCCTTTAGTCTTAACCTAGTGGCTATGTGCTTGGGTTAATTAATATCCCAATCGCATCCTTTACTCTATTCGATTGTAGAGTTCTGGAACCGTTATTTTAAACAGTTCTGTCGACTGTTCGATTGCAGTCTTCACAATTTATGTTGAGTTTTTATTCGTTTTTATCACGATTAAACAGTCCTTTTTACTGTCCAAATCGTGTCAGTTTCAGCCCCAATTCGAATCCTTAGAGTTTCACTTCAAGTTGCGTGCAATGCAGACACTCGATCGAGTGAAAAATCAACTCGATCGAGTGAATCAATTAATCCCATCACTCGATCGAGTGAAAATACTGGTCGATCGAGTAGTGCACTAATTTGACGATGGTCGATCGAGTGATATTCTTACTCGATCGACTAAATTTGCTGAAGAACTCACTCGATCGAGTGATAAAAACGCTCGATCGAGTAAATCAGAAAAGGACATCACTCGATCGAGTAAGGAAAGTGGTCGATCGAGTATATTGCAATGTGAAACCACTCGATCGAGTGGTAATTGTGCTCGATCGAGTACCAGAAGTGGCGGATATCCTATTTTACTATCTAATTCCGCTACCATGTCATCTTCCCCTGCTGCGGAGATGTCACGCATTGATAAAGGTAAAGAGAAAGTTGCGGGTCCACTCATTGCTACCAGAGTGCCCTTCCCAGGTCGTCTGAAAGACGCAAAGATCGAGCGACAGTACGGTAAGTTTGTGGACGTTGTGAAGAACCTCCAGGTAACTCTCCCTTTTTCCGAACTTGTTACTCAGGTACCTACTTACGCTAAGTTTATGAAAGATATTGTGACGCGTAAGAGAAATTTAAGTGAATTTGAGACGATTTCATTTATGGAAGAGTCTAGTAATTTGCTTTTAAATAAGGGTCCACCTAAAATGAAAGACCCGGGCAGCTTTTCTATTACCTGTATTATAGGCAACGTGGTCATTGATAAGGCTCTTTGTGATTTAGGAGCCAGTGTTAGTGTCATGCCCCTTCCTGTCTGCAAGAAACTAAACATGAGTCATTTTAAAGTGACTAATATTACCCTACAGATGGCTGATAGATCTGTTAGGAAGCCCTTAGGTGTCTTAGAGGACGTGCCTGTGAAAATAGGCAAGCTCTTTATCCCAGTGGATTTCATTATTTTAGATATAGCTGAGGACACCCGAACCCCAATTATCTTAGGAAGACCTTTCCTTTGTACGGTTAATGGGGCATTATTGATGTCGATAAGGGCGTTTGACTCTTGCAGGGGGGATGACGCGATCACTTTCGATCGCCTAGTACTTTGGCTCGACCAATGATAGAGGATACTTGCTATTCGGTTGATATTATTGACGAGTCTATTTATGACTTCTGGTCGGGTTCTTTTATGAAGGACCCACTAGAAGCTCTTATGCTTTTTGATGAGTGTGCAGATAGCCTAGACGACGATGACGCTGTGTTGGAATTGCTTGTTGATGATTTAGATGAGCGTGAGGGAGAGCAAGTGGAACAAATGATCAGCACTCTTTGTTCCATTGAGGTAAAGGTACCGGAACGTAAGCCTCTTCCTTCTCATCTAAAATATGTTTTCTTAGACGATACTGAGCAATATCCAATCATTGTTAGTGCTAAGCTTGATGATGATCAGCTGACTTCTTTGTTAGTTGTCCTTAAGAAAAACAGGAAAGCAATGGGTTATTCACTGGACGATATCAAGGGGATTAGTCCCGATGTTTGTATGCACAGGATAGAGCTGGAGGAGGATCACAAACCTTGCAGACAGGGTCAGCGCCGGCTGAACCAGAAGATGCAGGATGTTGTGATGGCTGAGGTAATAAAGCTGTTAGACGCAGGTATCATTTATTCTGTCGGTAATTCTAAATGGGTGAGTCCAGTACAGGTGGTCCCGAAGAAAGGAGGGACAACTGTAGTTAAGAATGATAAGGATGAATTAATACCTACTCGAGTAGTGACTGGTTGGCGGGTGTGTATAGATTACAGACAGCTTAATGCCGCCACCAAGAAAGATCACTTTCCCCTTCCTTTTATTGATCAAATGGTAGAAAGGTTAGCATCTCATAAATTTTTCTGCTATTTAGACGGGTATTCAGGGTTCTTTCAGATCCCCATTCACCCAGATGATCAAGCTAAGACTACATTTACTTGTTCTCAGGGCGTGTTTGCTTATCGCAGGATGCCTTTTGGTTTATGTAATGCCCCTGCCACCTTCCAAAGGTGCATGATGGGGATATTTTCAGAGTATATTGAGTCTATTATGGAAGTTTTCATGGACGATTTCAGTGTTTATGGAAGTGATTTTTCTAACTGTCTGTCTAACCTTGATAAAGTGTTGCAGCGCTGCATTAAGGTTAATCTTGTGCTTAACTGGGAGAAGTGCCACTTCATGGTCAACGAGGGAGTTGTCTTAGGGCACTTAGTTTCTGATAGGGGAATAGAAGTTGATAAAGCAAAGGTGGAAGTGATTCAAAGAATTACCACCTCCCGTTAATGTTAAGGGGGTGAGGAGTTTCCTTGGTCACGCCCGCTTTTATCGCCGGTTTATCAAGGACTTCTCAAAAATTGCTAAACCACTTACACAGCTGCTACTTAAGGATGCCCCTTTTGTGTTTACTGATGAGTGTCTTTCTGCTTTTCACAGGTTAAAGCAGGCTTTAGTCTCTGCGCCGATCATACAGCCTCCCGACTGGGACTTGCCGTTTGAGATAATGTGTGATGCCAGTGACTATGCACTAGGAGCGGTGCTAGGCCAGAGGAAAGACAAAGCTTTGAACGCGATTTACTATGCCGAACTCGGATGAGGCTCAAGTGAAACACTACCACTCGAAAAAGAGCCGCTAGTTTGTAGTTTATGCCTTAGAGAAGTTTCGTTCTTATTTAGTTGGGTCGAAGTTACCGTTTTTTTACCGACCATGCAACTTTGAGGCATCTTCTTGCTAAGAAGGAGGCTAAACCACGGCTATTGAGATGGATACTCCTTCTTCAGGAGTTTGATTTGCAGATCAAGGATAAGAAAGGAGCTGAGAACGTTGTAGCTGATCACTTGTCGCGACTGATGCGACAAGAAGGGGAAGATTCTCTACCTATTGATGACTCTTTCCCTGACGATACTTTAATTGCTCTTATATCCTCTATTGTTGACCAATAACCTTGGTATGCAGATATAGCTAACTTCGTCGTCAGTGGCAAGCTGCCGCCTGACCTTTCTCATCAGCAGAGGAAGCGTTTTAGATAACGCTAAGCGATTTTACGAGATGATCCTTATTTGTTTAAGGAATGTGCAGACGGTCTCTACAGACGGTGTATTCCGCAGTGGGAGGCCAAAGTAGTCCTAGAAGGCTGTCACTCCTTTTCCTATAGTGGTCACCACGGTCCATCGCGTACCGTGGCTAAGGTACTTCAGTCTGGTTTTTTCTGGCCTTCTTTGTTTGCTGATGCTAAGTCTTTTGTTTCAGCTTGTGATGCTTGCCAACGATCAGGGAACATTTCAAAGAGACATAAGATGCCACAAAACGGCATCTTAGAGGTTGAGGTTTTCGATGTCTGGGGCATTGACTTCCAAGGACCGTTCCCGTCTAGTAAAGGTAACAGGTACATCTTAGTGGCTGTAGATTATGTGTCCAAATGGGTCGAGGCAATTGCTTCACCCCATTGTGATGCCAAGACCGTGATAAAAATGTTCAAAAAGGTCATATTCCCCCGATTTGGTGTCCCTATGGTCGTCATTAGTGATGGGGGAATGCACTTTAAGGAGAAGAAACTAACTTCTATTCTGTCTAAAGTTGGTGTCCAACACCGGCGTGGTTTGGGGTATCATCCCCAAACTAGTGGTCAGGTTGAGGTCTCTAACCGCGAGTTGAAAGAGATCTTGTCTAAGGTAGTTTCTAAATCACGGAAGGATTGGAGTCTTAAGTTAGAGGACACATTATGGGCCTACAGAACTGCCTTTAAGACACCAATAGGTGCATCACCTTATAGGTTAGTTTATGAGAAATCATGTCACTTACCTGTTGAATTGGAATGTAACGCCTGGTGGGCAATTCGTGAGCTTAACTTTGATTCTAAGTTGTGTGGTCAGAATCGTCTTTTGCAGCTAGATGAGTTGGAAGAATTTAGGCTTAATGCCTATGATAGCTCGCGCATCTACAAAGAAAAGACGAAGAGATGGCATGACAAGAGAATTCTACCTCGGGAGTTCCACGTTGGGCAAAAGGTGTTGTTGTTTAATGCCCGACTGAGATTGTTTCCTGGCAAGCTGAAGTCCAGGTGGAGTGGTCCTTATACGGTGACAGCTGTTACCAAATTTGGATCCGTGGAGCTCGAAGATTCCGAAGGTCATAGGTTCAAGGTGAATGGCCAATATGTGAAGCATTACCACGAGGCGAATGAAGCAGACAATCGTGTCGAAGTCTTGTACTTTGACGAGCTAGACGCGCCAGTTAATTGACGCCAGAAAGGTCGTGCGGGACCTCATAAACCAGCGCTCTCCGGGAGGCAACCCGGACTGTTTTATTGTACTTTTGTTGAACTTTTTATTTTTCTTTAGCTTTTTGTTGAACTTTAGACGCTGTTTTACGAACTTTTTTATGCTTTTCTTGCTTTGAAATGCGTATTTTGCAGGTTGCTTCACTCGATCGAGTAGTTTTCTACTCGATCGAGCGCTTTTTGGGGTAATTTTCACTCGATCGAGTGATATTACTACTCGATCGACCAAAGCAGAAATCGCGTTTACTCGATCGACTGATTTTCTGCTCGATCGAGTCCTTCCATATTCCAGTTTACTCGATCGAGCCATTCCAAGCTGCTCGATCGAGTAGTTTCGTCTTCCAGTGGCTGTTTTACGTCTATTGAGCTACTGCTTGACTTTCTTTGACCTCCCATGTTCATGGTCGGTTTGGGGAGGTCCCTCTTTATGACGTGTTGTAAGTTTTCCGACTCCACTTTTCCTTTTCTTTTCAGTTTGCAATTCTTTCCCTATTTTTGGTACAATGAGGGCATTGTACGGTTTGGTTTGGGGAGGTATGCATCCATATCTGTGTCTGTCTGCATGTTTTCTTGCATTTTCGCTTGCACGTTTAATTATTTTCGCATGCATCGTTGTCTTAATTAATTAAAAAAAATCTCATAAAATTCAAAAAATTTCAAAATTTTCATGTTTAATTTGAGTCGGAACGTATGAACTTTGACGCTACATTGAATCCTTACTTGAGCCTTGCATATCCTTGACATTTAGTTGGCATGATTATGTGCATGATCTACGAGTTTTTGTTTCTCTCTTATCTGAACGAATAGACTTGATTCATTATATCGGCAAGCTACATTACATTCTGAGGGTTAAAGCTTTATAAACGGTGACATTCATGACCGGTTTCATTTAGGATGTGAGTAGTACTCTCTTTAAGGCATGTAACATCAATTTGCATAAGCATGAGTCTGGTCTTCTTAATACTTGTATGCATTCGGTCTGTGGATAGTGACACATGTTAGGAGAGGCAATTCCTTTTATTTCATTCTACCCATGAGCCTCACATAGCCAAATTGCCTTTTTGTCCTATTAGCTACTTTCTATAATACTTCCTACCCTAGCCGAGCTAGTGACGAGTAGTTGTTGGAATGTTTTATTGCAATATGGTTATTCTATCTGATTTCAGAAGATGGTAGAAGAATTGAAGGGAATGAAAGAAAAAGAATTGTTGAAAAAAAAATGAAACGAAAAAGAAAAAAAAAAAGAGAACGGAAAATGGAAATAAGAAAAGAAGAAAAAGAAGGAAAAATCATATGGATAAGAAGAAAAAAAAATTGTATAATGATTTTCACTCCCATGTTCTATCTATACTTTATGGGGAGTTGACAAGTATTGGTGTTTAGTGAGTTTAGCGCATGGAATTTGCACTGTTTTATTTTGTTATATTGAGTATGAAGATGGGATGCAGTTATATTTGGATTTGTTGTTGCTAGCCTGGCTATTAACCCCACATATCCAAATTCATTTTAGCCCCTTCTTACCCATTACCTCACTTACCCAAATGTAAGTCCTCGGCATGTGTCTTGGTCACTAGTATGGTTGGAATGCATATGTATGGTTGTAGAGACTTTATTCATGTTAACTGCATGCATGTTCTTAAAGGTCGAGTTAGGTGAGTGTCTTTACTTCTGTCTATCTTTCACATATATACTCACCTTGTGCCTAATTTTGAGTGACGAGCGACCCGTGAGAGTCCGATATCTTTTGAATATTTCAAGGTCGACGGTTCAGTAAGTTTGGAACATTCGTTTAACTCGTTTGCATTTCTCATTTGCCACTTTGTCATTTTGTTGCATTAAATTGGTTTTCGTGGGTGATTTGTAGCTGATACGTTGGTCCCGTTCCACTGTTCTTTCTTAGTTGCATTCATATTTGCTTGGGGACAATCAAAGGTTTGGTTTGGGGAGATTTGATGCGTGTATTTTATATAAGGTTTTTACCTCATTTTTACACGCATTTCTGTACTTTTTATGTAGCATCTAGCTACAATTACCCCCGAATATTCTACTTTGGTTCGTTTTATGTAATTTGCAGGAATTAACCAAAGAGGAGCTAAATCGAGCCTTAATTCGTCCCATTTGCATGCACTTTTGGAGAACGAGGAGCCGAAGCTTGGAAATCTAACATTTGGAAGACGCGTGAGCTGGATTCGGGAAGTATTTCAAGGTTTAACGTGCTTAAACAGCTCGATCGAGTTATTTATTACTCGATCGAATGCTTTATTTGCTCCAAGTTGCTCGATCGAGCAGTCCAAGTTTATACAAGATAAGACATTGCGAGAAGTACTCGATCGAGTGGTTTAATTCCACTCGATCGAGAGGTTTTGTGCTCAGTTGCTCGATCGAGTGTTTTAATTCCACTCGATCGAGTGGTTTGTCCTGTTATTGTTTGTTTTCCACCTAATTTCGTATGGGCTTTTGTAATTAGTCCATAGATTAGGTTTAGAGTGGATTTTTGGTATAAAACTAGAGGAGTGAACAACGTAACTCGTCTCCTCTTTGCTCTCCCTTTCTGTTCGATACTTTTAATCTTTTTATACATTTTTACTCTATACTTTGCTACTCGGAATTGGATTACGATTGGTACTATCTTTCTTCTTTAATCTTTTAATTATAATTATTATTGTTATTGTGTTGTTCTTCCCAATTATTTCATCTCTACCTTGTTCGATTTTTATTAGTTCGCTATAATGTTTAGTGTTAATCATTTACATGTTGTTATTATTAATTCGATGATGAG
Source organism: Silene latifolia (assembly GCF_048544455.1). Lineage (NCBI taxonomy): Eukaryota > Viridiplantae > Streptophyta > Magnoliopsida > Caryophyllales > Caryophyllaceae > Silene > Silene latifolia. The sequence goes on along the minus strand of NC_133536.1, from coordinate 102,953,205 downwards.
GCGTAGCTAATTCCTTTAATATGTTAGGATTAGGGAAACCGTGGTAGAAACATGTTAGGATCGACATGATTAGATTAGCTTTGCGACAAGAATTGTATTAAGCAATATAATTGTGTTTAGGTTGAATGAATGCATGCAGAAGACCGATTAATTAGTTACCCCCGGGCTGGATCGAAAGATTGGAAGGGAAGGCTTGCTTAATTACAATAGGTGACACCTAATTAGGGTGAAAGCTAAGTTAGGAAGACCCTAGGGCGATTAGAGACCGAAAGGGTATAATCGTAGGTTTAAGGACCGAAAGGTGATGACCTCGCTCTTCTTATCAATAATTTAATCGACTCATTTGATCCGATAGTGTAGCTACCACGGTGGACCGATTCCTAGCATATTTCTCTCTTTTATCTGATTTACTCCTGCTTTTCCTCCTTATTTTCTCTGCTTTACTCTTTTCCTTACTCTCATTAGTTTTGAATCAATCAATTAAAACCCCCCTTTTTGGTTACCGAGACGAACTTAGAAAAAGCTGACATCTTCCCATCTCCCTGTGGAGATCGACCCGACTTCCCTAGCTATATTAGTTAGAGCCAGTTGGTATTTTTGACAGGTATACGACTGACGTGTCAGGAGATTGAGGTTGTGCATCGATTATAGGGAGCTGAACAGGGTGACGGTAAAGAACAAGTATCCTTTGCCAAGTATAAATGATTTGTTTGATCAGTTGAGCGGTGCATCATTCTTTTCTAAGATTAATTTGAGGTCGGGTTACCATCAAGTGAAGATTAGAGAAGAGGACATACTAAAGACAGCTTTTACATCGAGGTATGGTCATTATGAGTATGTGGTGATGCCGTTTGGATTGTCTAATGCACCTGCAGTGTTTATGGATTTGATAAATCGGGTATTCAGTCAGTTCTTGGATCTGTTTGTGGTGGTCTTTATGGACGATATCTTAGTCTTTTCTAAGACTAAGGAGGAACATGAGGAGCATTTGAGGATAGTGTTGCAGACTTTGCGAGAACATCAGCTGTATGCAAAGTTGTCTAAGTGTGAGTTCTGGCTGGAGGAGGTTGCCTTTCTGGGGCATGTGATTTCAAAGAAAGAGGTAGATGTGGATCCTGCGAAGATTGAGGCAGTTACCAAGTGGGAAGAACCAAAGAATGTGGCAGAGATCAGGAGTTTCTTAGGTTTAGCAGGGTACTATCGGCGGTTCATGAAAGATTTCTCCAAGATTGCTAGACCTATGACTGCTTTGATGAGGAAAGAGAACAGGTTTCGTTGGGATGAAAGTTGTGAGACGGCGTTCCAAATATTAAAGGAGCGTTTGACCACAGCTCCAATCTTAGCATTGCCTGAGGGAAGTGAGAACTTTGAGGTGTATATAGATGCCTCAAAGAATGGGTTGGGGTGTGTCTTGATGCAGAATGGGAAAGTGATTGCCTATGCTTCTAGGCAATTGAAGCCTTATGAGGAGAACTACCCTACACATGATCTGGAGTTGGGTGCAGTTGTGTTTGCTCTCAAGATTTAGAGGCACTATCTTTATGGGGCGACCTTTAAGGTATTTTCAGATCACAAGAGTCTCAAGTACATCTTCACTCAAAAGGATTTGAACATGAGACAAAGGAGGTGGATGGAGCTGATTGGTGATTATGACATGGATATCATCTACCATGAGGGGAAAGCTAATGTGGTTGCAGATGCCTTGAGCAAGAAGAGTGTGCATTCTTTATGCACAGCTATTTCTTTGATGAGACTGAGAGATGAGGTGGGGAAGATGGGGATACATATGATTCAGAGAGGGGATGCTAGAGGGGATTTGATAGTGGAGCCAGACCTTTATGATGAGATTCGCAGAAAACAGACTTTGGATCCCAAGATTGAGGAGTGGAGAGCTGGAGTAGAGAAAGGGGCAGTGTCTAGATTCTCTATTCATACAGATGGTAGTGTGCGATTTGATGGGAGGTGGTGTGTTCCTAGTGATGAGGAGTTGAAAAAGGTAATCATGACATAGGCTCATTGCACACCATACTCGGTACATCCAGGCGGTGACAAGCTATATAAAGATTTGAAGAAGACTTGCTGGTGGCCTGGGATGAAGAAGGAAACAGCTGAGTTCGTGGCTCGTTATTTGACTTGTCAGAGAGTGAAAGGGGAGCAACGTCGACCACAAAGTAAGATTAAATCTCTTGAGGTACCTGAGTGAAAGTGGGAGTCCATTTCTATGGATTTTATAGTTGGTTTGCCGAAGAGTCAGCAGGGTAACAACATGATATGGGTTATAGTAGACCGACTGACGAAATCAGCTCACTTTGTGCCGATGAAAGATAATTGGACCAAGATGCAGTTGGCTTTGGCTTATAGGAAGCATGTGGTTAGTTTGCATGGGGTGCCTAAGGATATAGTGTCCGATAGAGATACGAGGTTCATATCACGGTTTTGGAAAGAGTTGCAGGAGTTGATGGGGACTACCTTAAAGATGAGTACTGCATTTCATCCTGCGACAGATGACCAGACAGAGAGGACCATCAAGACTTTAGAGGACATGTTGCGAGCTTGTGTTATGGATTTTGGTGGTAGCTGGGAACAGAGGTTGGATTTGATTGAGTTTTCTTACAACAACAGCTACCACACTAGTATTGGCATGGCACCATTTGAGGCTTTATATGGGAGGAGATGTAGGAGTCCGATATGTTGGGATGACAGTGCTGAGGCAGTTGTTTTGGGACCACAGATGGTACAGGAGATGGTTGAACAGGTTAAGCTGATTAGGCAAAGAATGAAAGCGGCCTAGGATCGACAAAAGAGTTATTTAGATCTACATCGTCGTGACATAGAGTTTCAGGTTGGGGACAAGGTTCTTTTGAAAGTGTCCCCTATGTGTGGGGTCATGAGATTTGGCAAGAAAGGGAAGCTGAGCCAGAAGTTCATAGGACCGTATGAGATCTTGGATCGTGTGGGTGAGGTTGCTTATCGACTAGCTTTGCCGTCTGCTTTGGATAGAGTGCATAATGTGTTTCATGTATCTCAGTTGCGGAAGTATGTTAGTGATCCGTCACATGTGTTAGAGGTAGAGAACATCGAGCTGGATGAGTCCTTGTCTTATCTTGAGGTGCCTAAACAGATTCTTGATCGAAAGGTTAGGAAAACTAGACATGGTGAGACAGTGTTGCTTAAGGTTCTTTGGTCTAACCATGAGATTCAGGAGGCTACCTGGGAGGTGGATGAGGCTATGAGGGAGCGGTACCCGTCTCTTTTTGATCAGGTATGTATGGTTATGGGGACGTAACCTTGTTTCTTTTAGAGGGGTAGCAGATGGTCGCATAGAGTTTTTACATGTTTTATGTTGGTTTTGATATAGTTTGTAGTTGTTTTGGAGTCGGGTTGAGTTTGGTTTGGAAAGTATGTCTTGGAGTTTTGTGTCGAGTTTTGTTTATGTTGTTGTGTCGGGAGGAGGATAATGTTCTTTTGTTTTGTTTGTGGTTTGAACTTCGGGGACGAAGTTCTTTTTAAGGAGGGAAGACTGTAATACTACGGTTTTATGAGTCTTAGGGTACTCTATCGAGTGGGGCTTACTCTGTCGAGTAAGTTTGGTTTTACGCAAAACAGTAGTCTGCCTGATGGGTACTCGATCGAGTAAGTGTGACACTCGATCGAGTAAGGGTCACTCGATAGAGTAAGTGTCTTACTCGATCGAGTAAGTTGGTTAACGGGTGATTTGCGACGGGTTTGTTAATAATGCAGATTAATATATATACTTTCGTCATCTTTTCATAAAACACTTTTACAAAACCTAAATCACAATCAAGGAGAAGTTTCAAGTTACGTTACTTAATCCCTTTGCATTATTAGCAAATCCCGGAGCTAGAGGTGTCGGTTTTTCATCGTTCTTTATACCTTTGTGATCCTTGCATCGTGGGTAAGTTCTACATATAGTTTTCTTATCGTTTGATTAAGTTTGGTTAAACCCTAATTTGGGGATTTGGGGGTTTTTGATGGTTATATGATTGTATGTATGTATGTGTGTATAGGAGGAGGATTCGTTGAGGAGAGATTCTGAGTTAGCTGCTTGATCATCTATTGTTGGTGTTTGCATTCCAGGTAGGGTTTCCCTACTCGGTATTAATTACATGGCTTGATTGGTTTGATGTTGTTGGTATTGTTGGTATTGAATAATTATTGTATTGGTTTCTGATTTGGTGGTTGTTGGTAAAGTTACTGTGATTACTGTATAACTGTCTGTGATCTTCGGGGTGCGTCCCTGGCTGAGTGGAGTCACTTGCGGGAGGGACTTCACGCCCTTGATTCGCCTTCTGTGGAACCCGCCACAGAAGGGATGTGCACATTAATGAACATGGGTTAATCGCTCAATGGAGATGAGCGGGGTTTAGGTGGGAAAGGTTGCGGCCCCCCACTGGCGGCGAGGAGTATCTGGTGCGATGGGTACTCTGCAGGGCTACACACTTTAGTGTGTAGTCAGTGATGTGGTGATTGGAGATGGAGACTGGGATTGTGTGTGTGAGCTGTTTGTGTATTGTTCATCGTGACTTTGTTTTTGTGTAATTAGTACTGACCCCGTTTATTGTTTTAAAAACTGTGGTGATCCATTCGGGGGTGGTGAGCAGTTGTTGAACAGGTACGAGAAGATACGCATGGGTTAGCAGGGATGAGTCATCACGAGGCAGTTTAGAGTCTTCCGCTGTTATACTTTAGTTGTTTGACACATTTGGATTTTGAGAACTTGTATCGTACTTTTATCAGTTTTGGGTTTGAACATGTAATCACTTTAAACCGTATTGTTATTTAAATTATGTTTCTTCATTGTCTTTTGATTATCATTGCCTCGGGTAACCGAGATGGTGACGTTCTTATACCTGAGTGGTCCTGGTAAGGCACTTGGAGTATGGGGGTGTCACAACGAGAGTCATTCTAGACATGGAATGCTAAGGGTAACGAGTTCTTAGTGTTCATGTCATTACTTTGTGTCTTGACATGACACGAGGTATTCGAACGGTTCCAATTTCCCATAAAAATTGGTGGCAACTCCACAAATGCAAACGCTTATTCCCAAGCGCCCCCGTGGGCCCGTGTCCACAGTAATAAGTAAATTTTAATCAACGGGTAAATTTTAATCAAGTGATAATTACTTAGGAAGTTAATTAATTAGGTAATGAGTTCCTTGATGATAGGTTTGTCACATAAGAGTAATGATTACTGAGGATTTGTTTTACTCCCATAATCATTACCCAATGGGGAGGGTGGGTAATATATAACTCCTTCATAAGGGATAGATTCGAGAGATGAATAATTACGCTAATACCAAACATGGAAAATGCACCTTATATATCACTCTCATATTCATTTCCCCATTTTTACCGTCAATCCAAGCAAGCCCTTGTAAGTAAAACTAGGGACGCGATATAGAAACTCCCTATCAACATGAGGATAGTAATTCAAACCGCCTTACCAAGACCCTGTTATTTTGGATTTAAAGTTATTTGCTTTAAGTTCAGTTTAGAAAAATTTAGCTCAATTCATACCAATTTTCCTATAAGTTGAGCTCTTATAAGTTTAGTTCATACTCCCTCCTATTCTCCATATTCTTCCCCTTTGTTGGGGGCACAAGAATTAAGGAGGAGAATAAAGTATGAATTGTGAGTTGGGTGGTGTAATACTCAGTATTTATAAGTCTTGAGGTACTTTATCGAGTAGGCCTTACTCTGTCGAGTAAGGGTAAGTTGCGAAATAAAATAGTTTCTGACCTGTTGGGCACTCGATCGAGTAGCTGGGGCACTCGATCGAGTACCTTGGGTACTCGATCGAGTGTCCGGTTTTACGGGGAGTTTTCTCGGGTTTTGTTAATTATGCGATTAAGGTATTTAAGTTTCATCGTCATTATTCTAAACCACTTTTACAAAACCTAAATTCCTGTTTAAGAGAGAAAGCAAACAAGTTCATCTTCTTAATCGCATTCTTAGCAATTCCCGGAGTTCAGACGGTCAGTTCTTGTCGTTGTTCGTACCGTTGAGTTCCTTGCGTCGAGGGTAAGATCTATGTACCCTTTTTGTTGTATTTCCTTTGATTTGGTTAAACCCTAATTTAGAGATTGGGGGTTTTATGTGTAGTATGTGATGTGGTAGTCTCTATGTGTTGTATGATAGGAGGAGGGTTCATAGAAGAGGCTTTTTGACTCGAGAGAGACCGTCGATTGTGTGCATACCGGGTAGGATTTCCTACTCAGTATTAGTCCCATAATGGGATATTGGTTGATGCATTGTATTTGGTTGTTTGCTATAATAATTGTATTGTGATTGTGGTTGTGATCGTTGTTGATGGTTCGCGAGGCGTGGCCTCGGGCCGAGTGGGGTCACTTGCGGGAGTGACTTCACGCCCTAGTTTCGCCTTCTGTGGAACCCGCCACTGAAGGGATGTGCACATTAATGGACAGGGTTATCGCTCACTATGTGGAGCGGGGATTTGGTGGGTACGGCTGCGGTCCCCCATCTGGCGGGCTGGTCCAAAGGGACGTCATTTGAGATGATGGGAAATTGGTTGGTTGTATGTATGTGTGATTAAAGTCATCTGTTTATCTTATCATTGTTGTTTATATTGATTGTGTGATTAGTACTGACCCCGGTGTTGTTTTGTAAACCTGCGGTGATCCATTCGGGGATGGTGAGCAGATATTGAGCAGGTATTGAGATGAGTACTGGGATAGCTGGGATGCCACGACATGATGATAGGAGTCTTCCGCTGTAGTCTTTAGTTTATTTACATTTCAGTTAGAACAGTTAGTTTGGGAATATGTATCGTACTTTTGGTTTGGTTTTGAGGATTGTAATTATTCGCTAAACTATTTATATTAAACGTTGTTTCTTCATTGTTGTTTGATTATCATTGCCTCGGGTAACCGAGATGGTAATGTCTTCATACCTGAGTGGTCCTGGTAAGGCACTTGGAGTATGGGGGTGTTACAAATGGTATCAGAGCGACGATCCTGAAACCTGTAACCAATGAACCTAATGAACATAGAGAGTCAATTAAAATGAACCCGGGGTAAAAGTTGTAGGAGCTAGTGCAAAGGCTTGGGAGACGTCCTAAAGTCGCAGGGGTCGCCCTACAACTTTGAACCGGTTACATGGGGGAAGTGTTTGTCGAGTCATATGTGTGTTTGGTTAACTTGTGTAAGAATGTGATGAAATGTGTTAATTGTTGGGTGTTGAAGTAGAAAGTTGAGCATGTGAAAGAAAATGGTGATATGTGGGAACTTGTTGATGAGATGATAACATGTTGGATGATTTACAATGTGGCATTTAATAACATGATGAAATGATCTCGTAGATAGTAGAAAAGATGCGTAGCATGTTTATTATGATATAATGTGATTTATAAGTTTAGCATGTTAGCATATGACGTAACATGCGGGTAGCTTTTATGTATTAGCATGACTCGATCGAGTGGGACTGACTCGATCGGGTGGGTTTTTGACGATTTTGAGTCCAGAATCGTGTTTTGGGTACTCGATCGAGTAACTAGGGGTACTCGATCGAGTAGCCTAGATACTCGATCGAGTAGGTAAGAGATCAGAAGGTCTGTTTGGGGTCTGAAGTTTGGGTACTCGATCGAGTACGTGGGGCACTCGATCGAGTAGCCCGTTACTCGATCGAGTGTGTTTGGGAACTCGATCGAGTGGGTTCTGGGTGGCGTGTTTTCGTGTTTTGAAGTTTAGTACGTGTGTTCATATCTACCCTTTCTTATATATGTATAGTTTCAAGATGCCGCCTAAGAAGACTGCTTTGTATGCGAGAGCTGAGCTTATGACCGTGGATGACATCGTTAAGATGTTAGAGCACCAGGATGCTCTTACTGAGACCCTAAAGAAAGTGAATGAGGATAAGAATAAGGATAAGGAGAAGGAGGTTGACCATTCAAAAATCAGCCTATACATTGCGAGGTTTAACCCGAAAGAGTACAAGGGGGTTGGGGAGCCTAACCTTCTTGATAGTTGGCTGAGAGAGATGGAGAACATATTAGACTTGGTTCACTGTCCTGATGAGATGAGGGTGGAACAGGCTGCGTTCTATTTGAGGGAGGCAGCTGGCAAGTGGTGGGATTCAGTGAAAGTGAGTGCTAAGGAGATATACACAAACCAAGGCTTACCCGCTATACCTTGGGAGGAGTTTCGTAGGGGGCGTGAGGAAGGAGTTTGTACCGGAACATGTGAGGAGTAAGTTGAGAGAAGAGTTTGATGGTTTTAAGATGATCGCCGAGATGTCCGTGGGTTTGAGTACTACAGTCGTTCAATGAGAAGTCTAGGTATCTTTGAGGATATGGGTTTGAGTGAGGAGAATCTGGCATTGAGGTTTGAGAAGGGGTTGACCCCTAAGATTATGGATAAGTTACCCGTGGGAATCCTTACGAGATGTTAAGGAAGCTTATGAGAGAGAGCCGGGAGAGCCGAGAGGTTGGTGGAGATGGCTCAGGAGAGGTTAGGTGGTGAGAAGAGGAAGTCCGAGAGCGAGGGTGGTGGCCAATCAAATCACAAGAAAGGCAACCACAATCGGTCTAAGGGATTTTCTTAAGGTCCGGGTTCGATCTTTGGGGCTTCCTTTGGGCGTGGCCGTGGAAGTGTGAGTAATAGTTGGGGAGTGACCTGCTATAGCCGTGGTGGTGTAGGCCACAAGAGACATGAGTGCACAAGTGCACCGGATCTTTCCGAGACTGCGCAAAGCTTCGCGAGCAACAGACCGGGCCGGATCATGGCCAAACCGGGAAGTCGAGTTACCAGTGGAGGCAACCGCAACGGCGGTAATTCTTATCAGAAACCACCAGCGAACAACAACAACAATCAAGGGTCGGGTGCTAAGCCGACCACCTCGGCCATCTTTGTACGGGAGGTGGGCAGAAGACCAGTGGCAAGTTATTCATGATGGAGAAGAAAGCAGCTGAGGAAGATGCGCACGTTATCACCGGTACATTCCTTGTTAATGGTATTCCTACCTTTGTTTTGTTTGATTCGGGGGCTTCTCAGTCGTTTGTGTCTTCGAGTCATGTTAAACAGTTTGGTTTGAGAGTATATGAGTCTGTTAGTGAGCAAGTTTTCATACCTTCGGGTGAGTCTGTATCGTGTGGGAGATTGTTCAGAGATGTATCTTTGATAGTTGGGAAAGTTGATTTCCCTGTAGACTTGCTAGAGTTTCCTTTTAACGGTTTTGAGATGATAGTTGGGATGGATTGGTTAGGAAAGTATAAAGCTAACATAGACTGTCATCAAAAGAAAGTGTCTTTAAGAGGTCCTAAGGGTGTGAGTGTGTCTTATCGTGGGTTTCTAGTCAAACCCAAAGTTAAGTTGATTGCAGCTGTCACCTTGAAGTCTTATCTGAGGAAGGGATGTCCTCTGATCTTGTGCCATGTGAGAGATGATCGGATAGAGAGTCCGACAGTTGATGAGATACCAGTGGTGGGGGAGTTTGCAGATGTTTTTCCAGAGGAGATTCCGGGGTTGCCACCGAAGAGGGAGATAGATTTCACCGTTGAGTTGAAGCCAGGGACGGGCCCAATCTCTAAGGCACCGTACCGTATGGGTCCTAAGGAGATGGAGGAGCTTAAGAAGCAGTTGGATGATCTGATAGAGAAGGGATACATTAGACCAAGTGTATCGCCGTGGGGAGCACCAGTTCTTTTCGTGAAGAAGAAAGATGGGAGTTTGAGGTTATGCATAGATTACAGGGAGCTGAACCATGTGACGATAAAGAACAAGTATCCTTTGCCAAGGATAGATGACCTGTTTGACCAGTTGAGTGGTGCAACAGTCTTTTCTAAGATTGATTTGAGGTCGGGGTACCATCAGGTGAAGATTAGAGAGGTGGACATACCAAAGACAGCTTTTACGTCGAGGTATGGCCATTATGAGTATGTGGTGATGCCGTTTGGGTTGTCTAATGCGCCGGCAGTGTTTATGGATTTGATGAACAGAATCTTCGAGACGTTCTTGGACCGGTTTGTAGTGGTGTTCATCGATGATATCTTAGTCTACTCTAAGACTAAGGAGGAGCATGAGGAGCATCTGAGGATCGTGTTGCAGACTTTGAGGGATCATGAGTTGTATGCTAAGCTGTCCAAGTGTGAGTTCTGGTTAGAGAAAGTTGCTTTTCTGGGGCATGTGATCTCTAAAGATGGGGTAGCTGTGGATCCGGCGAAGATTGAGGCAGTGACAAAGTGGGAAGCACCGAAGAATGTTGCTGAGGTTAGGAGTTTCTTGGGTTTAGCTGGATACTACAGACGGTTCGTGAAAGATTTCTCCAAGATAGCTAGACCGATGACAGCGTTGATGAGGAAAGAGAACAGGTTTCGTTGGGATGAGAGTTGTGAGACGGCGTTCCAAACATTAAAGGAGCGTTTGACCACGCTCTGTCTTAGCATTGCCTGAAGGGAGCGAGAACTTTGAGGTTTATACAGATGCCTCGAAGAATGGGTTGGGATGTGTGTTGATGCAGAATGGTAAAGTGATTGCCTATGCTTCTAGGCAATTGAAGCCGTATGAGGAGAACTACCTTACTCATGATCTGGAGTTGGGTGCAGTGGTGTTTGCTCTCAAGATTTGGAGACATTACCTTTATGGAGCAATCTTTAAGGTATTTTCTGATCACAAGAGTTTCAAGTACATCTTCACGCAGAAGAAGTTGAACATGAGACAGAGGAGGTGGATGGAGCTGATTGGCGATTATGACATGGAGATCATCTACCATGAAGGGAAGGCCAATGTTGTTGCTGATGCTTTGAGTCGGAAGAGTGTACATTCTCTGTGTACAGCTCTATCCTTGATGAGGCTAAGGGATGAGGTAGCGAGTTTTGGGATACATATGATGCAGAAAGGAGATGCCATGGGTGATATGACAGTACATCTTGAGTTTTATGATGATATTCGAGGTAAGCAGGCTTTGGATCCTAAGTTAGTTGAGTGGAGAGCTGGAGTAGAGAAAGGGACAGTGTCCCGCTTTTCTATTCATACAGATGGTAGTTTGAGGTTTGATGGTAGGTGGTGTGTTCCTAATGATGGGGAGTTGAAAAAGGCTATCATGACAGAGGCACATTGCACACCATATTCAGTTCATCCAGGTGGAGACAAGCTATACAAGGATTTGAAGAAAACGTTTTGGTGGCCTGGGATGAAGAAAGAGATAGCTGAGTTTGTGTCCCGTTGTTTGACATGCCAGAGAGTTAAAGGGGAACAGAGACGACCACAAGGTAAGATTCAGTCTTTAGAGGTGCCTGAGTGGAAGTGGGAATCCATTTCCATGGATTTCATTGTGGGTTTGCCGAAGAGTCAACAAGGTAACAACATGATTTGGGTGATAGTGGATCGTCTGACCAAGTCAGCTCACTTTGTTCCAATGAAAGATACATGGACTAAGGCACAATTGGCTATGGCCTATCGAAAGAACGTGCTTAAGTTACATGGAGTCCCCAAGGACATAGTGTCCGAGAGATGCGAGGTTTATATCGAGGTTTTGGAAGGAGTTGCGGGAATCGTTGGGAACAACTTTGAAGATGAGTACAAAGATTTCATCCTGCGACAGACGGGCAGATCGAGAGAAACAATCAAGACTCTTGAGGATATGTTGCGAGCTTGTGTGATGGATTTTGGTGGTAGCTGGGAACAGAGGTTGGACTTGATAGAATTTTCTTACAATAACAGGCTATCACACCAAAGATAGGTATGGCACCGTTTGAGGCTTTGTATGGGAGGAGATATAGGAGTCCAATCTGTTGGGACGATAGTCTTTGGCAAAGTGGTTTTGGGACCAGAGATGGTACATGAGATGGTGGAACAGTTTAAGATGATCGGGGAACGGATGAGAGCGGCTCAGATCGACAAAAGAGTTATGCAGATCTACATCGCCGGGACATAGAGTTTCAAGTTGGGGACAAGGTTCTTTTGAAAGTGTCTCCTATGCGTGGGGTTATGAGATTTGGGAAGAAAGGCAAGCTAAGTCAGAAGTTTATAGGGCCTTATGAGATCTTAGAGCGAGTTGGGGAAGTTGCTTATCGTCTGGCTTTACCAGCTGCATTAGAGAGAGTGCATAATGTGTTTCATGTATCGCAGCTGCGGAAGTATGTGAGTGACCTGTCACATGTGTTAGAGGCAGAGAGCTTAGAGCTAGATGAGTCCTTATCATATCTTGAGGTGCCTAAACAGATTCTAGACCGAAAGGTTAGAAAGACTAGGAGTGGTGAGACAGTTTTGCTTAAGATCCTGTGGTCTAACCACGAGACCGAGGAAGCTACATGGGAGCCAGAGGAAGCTATGAAAGAGCGTTACCCTTTCCTTTTTGATCAGGTATGTATGGTTACGGGGATGTAACCTTGTTTCTTTTAGGGGGGTAGGAGATGATCGCGAGCAGTTTTAAGAGTTTTATACCCCTTTTATATGTTGTGTCGGTATGTTTGTCGGGATGAGTTGGGTAAGTATCATGTTTTATGTTGAATTTTTGTTTGGCTTTTGAGTCGGGAATGTTGAGGGAGTACCTTTGTTTAGTAGTGGTTTGAACTTCGGGGACGAAGTTCCTTTTAAGGAGGGAAGACTGTAATACTCCGTATTTATAAGTCTTGGGGTACTCTATCGAGTAGGCCTTACTCTGTCGAGTAAGGGTAAGTTGCGAAATAAAATAGTTTCTGACCTGTTGGGCACTCGATCGAGTAGTTGGGGCACTCGATCGAGTACCTTGGGTACTCGATCGAGTGTCCGGTTTTACGGGGAGTTTTCTCGGGTTTTGTTAATTATGCGATTAAGGTATTTAAGTTTCATCGTCATTATTCTAAACCACTTTTACAAAACCTAAATTCCTGTTTAAGAGAGAAAGCAAACAAGTTTATCTTCTTAATCGCATTCTTAGCAATTCCCGGAGTTCAGACGGTCAGTTCTTGTCGTTGTTCGTACCGTTGAGTTCCTTGCGTCGAGGGTAAGATCTATGTACCCTTTTTGTTGTATTTCCTTTGATTTGGTTAAACCCTAATTTAGAGATTGGGGGTTTTATGTGTAGTATGTGATGTGGTAGTCTCTATGTGTTGTATGATAGGAGGAGGGTTCATAGAAGAGGCTTTTTGACTCAAAGAGAGAGACCGTCGATTGTGTGCATACCGGGTAGGATTTCCTACTCAGTATTAGTCCCATAATGGGATATTGGTTGATGCATTGTATTTGGTTGTTTGCTATAATAATTGTATTGTGATTGTGGTTGTGATCGTTGTTGATGGTTCGCGAGGCGTGGCCTCGGCTGAGTGGGGTCACTTGCGGGAGTGGCTTCACGCCCTAGTTTCGCCTTCATGGAACCCGCCACGAAGGGATGTGCACATTAATGGACAGGGTTATCGCTCACTATGTGGAGCGGGGATTTGGTGGGTACGGCTGCGGTCCCCCATCGCGGGCTGGTCCAAAGGGACGATCGATTGAGATGATGGGAAATTGGTTGGTTGTATGTATGTGTGACAGTTAAGTGTCTTTATCTTATCATTGTTGTTTATATTGATTGTGTGATTAGTACTCGACCCCGTGTTTGTTTTGTAAACTGCGGTGATCTATTCGGGGATGGTGAGCGATATTGAGCGGTATTGAGATGAGTACTGGGATAGCCGGGATGCCACGACATGATGATAGGAGTCTTCCGCTGTAGTCTTTAGTTTATTTACATTTCAGTTAGAACAGTTAGTTTGGGAATATGTATCGTACTTTTGGTTTGGTTTTGAGGATTGTAACTATTCGCTAAACTATTTATATTAAACGTTGTTTCTTCATTGTTGTTTAATTATCATTGCCTCGGGTAACCGAGATGGTAATGTCTTCATACCTGAGTGGTCCTGGTAAGGCACTTGGAGTATGTGGGTGTTACAGGTGGAGTTTGGTTATAGGAGAGAGGAATGAATAAAATAACGAATTATGAGTTGGGTGGGGTTTGGTGGTAGGAGAGAGAAATGAATAATTAGGAATTAAATAAGGAATTGTGAGTTGGGTGGGGTTTGGTGATAGGAGAAATGAATGAATAAAATAAGATTAAGAGTTTCCAAAAAAGGAAAGGGGAAGAAAACCTGAATAATCCGTTTTAGGAAAGAGGGAAGAAAATGGAGAATAGGTGTAACACCCCCTCATACCAAGGTACCTTACCAGGACTACCCCAGCATGAAAGGTTGTTACCATCTCGGTTGCCCGAGGTTAGTATATATCAAAAGCAACAGTCCAAACACATTTATTAATGTACGGTAGTTATAAAAGTTACATAGTCTCCAAAATCTAATAAACGAATTATCCAAAAGGCAACAACTACCAAAACAATAACTAAGGCTCGTGATGGTGTCATCTAATCCAGCGTGGTGACTCTCCCATGACTGCCCAAGCTCAATAAATTTATCACCTGTCACAATCTGCTCACCATCCCCGAATGGATCACCGCAGGTTTTACAAAACAACAACACGGGGTCAGTACTACTCAATCAATATAAGACAACAAACATTACCACCAGCTGATCATCGATCTCACACGGTAACCGACTACACACCGAAGTGTGTAGCCCCGCATTACCCATCGCAACAGTAATCCTCGCCGCGAGCTGGGTGACCGCAGCCCATCCCCACCTAGTCCAGCTCATCAACGAGCGACTAACAATCCCTGTCCCTTAATGTGCACATACCCTCCCGTGACGGGTTCCACGGAGGGCGAACTAGGGTGTGAAGCCACTCCCGCAAGTGACTCCACCACAATCATACACACACACAAGATCACAAATTGTCACAACATCACAACCGTCACAACACAACCACACCAACACCGTCATCACAACACCCATACTCCGATGATCAGCAGATAACAACAATTACAACACAAGCACAGTCTTAAATCAATTAACAGTAACTGAGTAGGGAAACCCTACCTTTTTCGCAATCCGATATGCTCTAATCAATCATACAATATGCATAGCAATTACCACATCATCACCTACAACAATTATAATCAACAATCAACACACATATAATGACCAAACCCTAAACCCCCAAATTAACCCAAAACAATAATTAGGGCAAAACCCTAAAAGACAACTTAATGAGACTCATGAAATTAGAGACTTATCGACATAATTGACGCAAGGCAAGATTCGTTAGACTCACGAACAATCCACGCAAATGAGAGGGAGATTTGGAGAGGATTAGAGTTACGTTGTGTAGTTTAGGTTTTGTAAAATGTTTTAGAAACAGTAAAATGCGTCTCAATATAACTCTAATCCTTTCTTAATCAACCGCGGAAAATATTACCCGTCAGACCGGATACTCGGTCGAGTATAGAGTATACTCGGCCGAGTATCCTCTACTCGGTCGAGTATTACCCATACTCGGCCGAGTATTCCTGGGCAGTAGCCAAACAGAATACCCAACACATTTTACTCGACCGAGTAGGCTATACTCGGTCGAGTACCAGCCTATAAAATCCGTAGTGTTACAATCTTCCCCCCTTAAAAAGAACTTCGTCCCCGAAGTTCCAACCCAACCTATAAAACATGAACACCTAACACCAGCTCCACTAACCACGCTTACTAGATAACATATCCTCTCGATATTGACTCCATAATATTATCAAATAACCACAATATAACGTTGCTAACCTTGTCTCACTTCCATAACACTCACTAGCAACTCAATACCAAGACAATCCACAAACAAGATCAACCATCGAAACGGAATGTTACATTCTACCACCTTTAAAAGGAACTTCGTCCTCGAAGTTTACTCACACTCATCAACATCATCATCCAGCTGCCAAAACTCTCGAACTCATAAATATCATCATCCACTTTTATCAACACTATCGAAAAAAAAATTCCCACACTCCTAAACATCGAACTACTACAAGCACAGCCATGGCCTTTTAACACTATCAACCACTATATGTACCCATCCATTCCTTATGCTACACCAACACTCTACGTCCAATAATATTACAACATGCACAACCCTCAACCGCTCTTTGCCGCATCCTACTCCTCTTAAGACACATGTTACGTCCTCGTAACTCACTAATACTAGATCCTTAGCTATACCTCTCATTATCTTCATCACCACCACATGTGAAAGATACCCGCCTATAATCTAAACACTTACTATACCTATATCCAAGGCTCTCTTACTTAAACAGTTCTCATACCTCAACTCATTCTGCACTCCATCTAACCAAAACCACACAATCCTGATCATAACAAACACTCTAACTCTTCCACATTACCGCGACATGACATATCTCTCTATATAAACTATATAAAACTCTTATCGCCAAAAGCATAACTCACGATCCACACTTGTTACGTACACTCACACTCGATCCTCAAGTTCCTTTCTTTCATTACCGCAAGACTCATACATAACTTAACACGACACTAATTACCCAACACCCTACACTCACTGTCTCAACAAAGGATTATGAACCACCTGCATATATCAGATCATTACCACACATGTTCTACAAATCACTTGCCATTAACATGTCTACCAAAGCCTCATCTAGGACAAGATCAAAATTACTGTAACAACATATCCCAACCGTGTCCCATCAACAAAATATCACTATACCATGATAACAACGAAACATATACAACTCTCTTTCATATCATACTCTACCCTCATTCCCAAACTGAAACTGGTAAGAAACATCAACAAACAAACAACGGTCTACATGTCTAACTAAAACTCACAAGAAACAACAGCAACAAAACAACAATCTGCATAAATGTCCAGTACTTTCAAACTCAAATCGTAACCACCCCGTATACTCCACCACAACCGGTGACGGCATCGCAACACCGCCACCAACAGCCGCACCGCAGCGCGAAAATGCCCGCATCACAACACGAAGTACCGTGCCCGGATCTCCACCCGAGACACAACAACCACATCGATAAACATCACGCCCACATATAATTCCCACAAACACTGACTCAGTATAACTCTCCGGACAAGAAAACTTACTCAAAACTGCTTTACTCGACCATAACACAACATTTTATGCGGAATAAACATATAAGAATCTCATGCCTATCATCCATACCTTTTCACGGAATAAACATGTATCATCAATACACATACGATTTTAACTATCCATGCCAGATCAATCAAATTATTACCTTTTGAACCTTATTCCAATAGATTGTCGTACCCAACATATATCACAAACATTCATATAACAACTTTATGACTATCACACCCTACATTTCTCGTGAGGTCAGAACCTCACACAAACATTTATACACATCATAGACCCATAATCACATCTAACTAGTCAATCCTGATCACGTAAGTTACCACCTGTTAAAAGTTACCTCTCACCCGAGCTTAACTCGTACACCCCTCATAACATATTCTCCCATTCGCATAATCATCACCCCCGCCAAATGTAACCATACCGTTAATACTCAACTACTAACAACCGCCTCATATAACCACATCTTATACTCTCTCACAACCATATATATCTATCTCTGTCTCTACAAAATCAACCTCATTAGAACAACTACTTTCCCTAAAGTAACATCATCCTCAACCACTAGTGACAATACTATGGCACCAACATCCTTCATGTGACCACTCTCTTACTATCACTTCTTAATATCACAATCCGTTTTCTCTCTTTGGTTATCATCCCAAATAACGAACATCCAATCCATCAACAAGATTTACCTCAACATTATTCCCAATTCTATCCTTTATCATATCGTTACCTAACTCTCCACCAAAATCTCGGATCGTGCAAACACTCTACAAGCTCCTTATTCCCTTAATACCTCGAAACTCACGGCTAACACGTCGTCCTGCTCTCCTATATAACCATTAACTCACACCCTCTAGTGGGGATATCGTACATTTCATAATTTCCTACCTTCATGCTCCTTAACTCCGGTCAACGTTCTCTCAACTTACTTCCATCCCTCTTTCCCTCCTTTTACTCAATAATGCCAATTAATAAGTCATCTCCTTTCTCTTTCTACCTAACTCTTTAGTCATTTGTTTATTTTCCATAGCTCCACAACTCTAATTCCATTAATTCATCTCAATATCTTATCATTCTTCTTATCATTTATCATCTCTCATCTTGCTTCACACTCACCCTTGTCACCATCAAGTCCGCACACTAACAATTACTCTTCAATTAGTCGTATCTCCCTTTCGCATCTCTAGAAACCAAAATTCACTTCATACCGTTTGTCCAAAGAATTACACACTAGGCTCACCCCTTTGATATTCCAACTTCCCAAACTTAGCCACTATCTACAAATCCACATCGCGACATAACTTCCTTTAAGTTCACTATATACCTCTATTTCCTATCTTCTTACAACAACCTTCCATTACATATATCCTTAAGCAACTCTATCCTAGCTGTCTTCCTCCATAAATCCTTACACATCCAAATATGCCACTATTCGTGTCCCTTATCTCAATCTTTCATTCTCATGCTTCTTTACACTTACATCACCCTTGTCCATATACACTTACTTTTATACTACTCAACACACGACTATATCACTCATCATATCTCACAAAACATGCTCTTTGCCTCAATTAGCTCACATTCTTCCTTTTTCTGTTTCCACTATCTCTCACATGTCTTCCTTATCCAACACATGTCCCTCATAACCCGGCATTCTCCCTATCATAGTATTTGGTAACTTACGTATCCAGATCGTCTCACATATAAAAGAATGCGTTAAGACTCAAAACATACATGTGTATATACTCTACGACTCAAAACAATGTAAAAACATAGCCACCGGCTCAAAACAAAAGTAAGAACATAGCCACCGACTCAAAGTGGCCATCCAATGAGGTACTCGGTCGAGTACATAACATACTAGGTCGAGTAACTATATTACTCGGTCGACTTTTCGACTCTGAAGCAAACTCAATTGTCGCAGAAGGATTACTCGGTCGAGTATTGGGAATACTCGGTCGAGTAGACCTTACTCGGTCGAGTATGAGACTACTCGGCCGAGTTTACGACTCCAGACGCTAAACAGTATTATCACAGAGAGATTACTCGGCCGAATATGGAATACTCGGTCGAATATAAAAGATACTCGGCCGAGTAGGGACTACTCGGTCGAGTATCTACAGATTCTCAAGACCGACCAGTTTTCGTAAAACAGTCATATCTCCCTCGTTACTAGGTCGTTTTGGGCGTGTGACCTATCGTTAGAATCGTAAGAAGACAAGCTATCACCTCAACTTGGAATCACAGCAATATCATTTCTAGAACTAGAGTTATGACAGTTTTAAAACAACCCTTCCGTAATCGTTCTTTCTACAAATCAAGTTTCCTAAGCCAAAACAACTTGGACATACATAAGGCAACAATAGCAATTCAATACTTCAAGAAACCAGTACATAGAGGCACTTTTATCATACTCACATTAAAATTAAACACGACATTCACATATATAGACGCATGACCTTAATCACATGCTTCTACCAACAATCAAGCATTAAAATCATCATGTTCACATGCACATGTACCACTACCATACTTCATGTTCAACATTGTATTAAACAGGTAACATGATCACATTCTTCATGCTCAATATCAACCAGATACAATTTCACACTTCACCTTTCATATTTTACCATGTTCCAACACTTAACATGCCAACATATTCATGCTCAAAGTTTAACATCAACAATCCTCGATGCATCTTTCAACAACTATCACATTCCACTTCTTTCATCATTTCATCCAACCATGCACAAGATTCAAACTATAGATATCAAACTCACATGACTCAAACATACAACAGTTTTCCCCCATGTGACCGGCTTGAGATCGTAAGGGCCTTAATGCGACTTCGGACGTCTCCCAAGTCTTTGCGGCGCTCAAACAACTCTCCCCGGGTTCATTTTATTTGGACTCCCTAAGTTCATTGGGTTCATTTGTTTTAGGTGCCGGAATCGTCGAAACTCGATACCACTTTGTAACACCCCCTCATACCAAGGTACCTTACCAGGACTACCCTAACATGAAAGGTTGTTACCATCTCGGTTGCCCGAGGTTAGTATATATCAAAAGCAACGTCAAAACACATTTATTAATGTACGGTAGTTATAAAAGTTACATAGTCTCCAAAATCTAATAAACGAATTATCCAAAAGGCAACAACTACCAAAACAATAACTAAGGCTCGTGATGGTGTCATCTAATCCAGCGTGGTGACTCTCCCATGATCGCCAAGCTCAATAAATGTATCACCCGTCACAATCTGCTCACCATCCCCGAATGGATCACCGCAGTTTTACAAAACAACAACACGGGGTCGATTACTCAATCAATATAAGACAACAAACATTACCACCACCGATCATCGATCTCACACAAGAATCCGACTACACACCGAAGTGTGTAGCCCCGCCAGATTACCCATCGCAACAGTAATCCTCGCCGCCAGATGGTGACCGCACCCATCCCCACCTAGTCCAGCTCATCAACGAGCGACTAACAATCCCTGTCCCTTAATGTGCACATACCCTCCCGTGACGGGTTCCACGGAGGGCGAACTAGGGTGTGAAGCCACTCCCGCAAGTGACTCCACCACAATCATACACACACAAAGATCACACAACCGCTGTCACAACATCACAACCGTCACAACACAACCACACCAACACCGTCATCACAACACCCATACTCCGATGATCAGCAGATAACAACAATTACAACACAAGCACAGTCTTAAATCAATTAACAGAATCGAGTAGGAAACCCTACCTTTTTCGCAATCCGATATGCTCTAATCAATCATACAATATGCATAGCAATTACCACATCATCACCTACAACAATTATAATCAACAATCAACACACATATAATGACCAAACCCTAAACCCCCAAATTAACCCAAAACAATAATTAGGGCAAAACCCTAAAAGACAACTTAATGAGACTCATGAAATTAGAGACTTATCGACATAATTGACGCAAGGCAAGATTCGTTAGACTCACGAACAATCCACGCAAATGAGAGGGAGATTTGGAGAGGATTAGAGTTACGTTGTGTAGTTTAGGTTTTGTAAAATGTTTTAGAAACAGTAAAATGCGTCTCAATATAACTCTAATCCTTTCTTAATCAACCGCGGAAAATATTACCCGTCAGACCGGATACTCGGTCGAGTATAGAGTATACTCGGCCGAGTATCCTCTACTCGGTCGAGTATTACCCATACTCGGCCGAGTATTCCTGGGCAGTAGCCAAACAGAATACCCAACACATTTTACTCGACCGAGTAGGCTATACTCGGTCGAGTACCAGCCTATAAAATCCGTAGTGTTACAATAGGAGGGAGTATATTATAAGGATTCAGTTAAGAAAGTTGAGATTCTATAAGATCAGCTTAAACCTATAAATTTAGTTAAAAAAATTAGGGTGCTGATTTACGCAGTGCGAATTTTACTCATCACAGTACACTTTTGACCATTATGCCCTTCTCATTTCTTCCTCTTATCCGCACTCTAACTTCTCTTTAACTTGTTTTCCTCCTAATCCGATCTCCTTCCATTTCCTTTCTCACCATCACCACCGTCAACCACCTTTGTACTGCATAATTAAATATTTTTTATTGTAATAATTATGGTGAGTCATTAAAATTAAAATTATACAAACAACATAATGTTAAAACAATGTACCGCAAAATTAATAATCTTCTAATGTACTGCAAATTCAATTTATGGTGATGCGTAAATGAATTTCAAAATTGAACATACATATTGTGTACTACATCGAGAAGAAGAAAAAAAAAATAGCTGAAATTCATTCACCACCACCACCATCCACCACCGGAGACTGGGACCGGAACACCAAGACAACCGCCGGTCGCCGGCACCCTCTACCGCTCCCTCGCGAGGCACCAGCCTGCCACACTTTGTCTCCTGCCCCTCTTGCCGATCGACGCACGCCACCAGCCATATCGTCCTCCAACCACCACTTTCACGGGACCCACCTTCTCGCACCACCACCATCAACCAGCCACTATACACGCTAGCATCGCCGGCCGCTACGCACAATCTCCCTCACCTACTCCCTATCCACTGCCCCCACCACCGGGTAATTTGTGTCTCTCTAGCAGTCCAACGGACTTCAGAGCACCAATCCCTCCGACCATCAATCCACCGATCACCTCGCGCTCTCCCTCCGACCACCCAGGACAGCAACCACCAAACCCTAATAAACCAGAAAACTCATAATAAAACAGTTATGTACTGTATGTATTACCGCAAAGTCGGGCAAAAAAATAATCAAATTGTTCAATAATCTGTAATTAATTAATATGATAGTTTTTCTAACTCCAAATCTTTACTAATAACCAAGAAATTTGATTTAGGATGTGGAATAGTTTGGATTTGAAAAAATTAGGTTAATTCATTCTTTCCCACAAGGGTATCAAATGAAAAAAGTGGGTAAAAATGTACTAAAATGAGTAAAAAATATACTGCGAAAATAAATTACGAAAAATTATAATGGGTATAAATTCAGTTTAAAAAAGTGCAACAAAATCTATCTATCTATATTATATATTAAAGCAACAGCCGGTAACCGTCGGAAGATGCACAAAAGATGACATGTCAACTTCATATTAATCCACCGTATATACATATACATACTAAAATACTATTAATTAATACAGTACACTCATGAGTACAATAACTGCGTGCAACATCTCACAAGTCAAAAGCCATGATCCCCATGATTTGCAACAGCAGTTCACCAAAAGCCCAACTGTTATGCACGTGTTTGCTAAATAACTGATCACAACTCCTCATTTTTTTTTGCTAAATAACTGATCACAAAATTGAGAAAATGGCTACCCAAATTACTTCCACAAAAATCCCTAAATTGGTCAAGTACTTCGCAATATAGAGACGGGAGTTCGTGTAGTCTGCTTATGAATTCGGGAAAATCATAGGATCAAGGGTGAAGTTTATGGACTGGAAATGATATTGGTTGATGCATAGGTATGTCGATCTTATTTAACATTTCAGTAGTAATATTGCATTTGTTATTAAAAACAATGATATTTATGCTTTCGATAGACACAGATCGGTATCATGAAGTTTTTATTAATAAACAATGTATTGTAAGTGAGGATCATCATTCATCAAATGGTACAATTGATAATTATGTTTGAACATCATTAAACGATCTGAAAATAATCCATGGTGTTGATTCAATTTTAATTTTTAATTTGGAGTAATTATTGGAAAATGCATGTTATAAAAGTATGGATTTGATAATTTATAGGACCATCCATCATATGTGTGGATAAGTTTAATGGAGGCGATGTGGTTTTTTCGAGAAGGTAGTAGATGGCTTATAGAGCACAGGAAAAGAGTCCAGTTCTGGCGAGACCCGTGGACAACGAAGTGTCCAAGTTTTCAGATTGTTTCATCACGAGGAGGAGAAGAGCAGAGTACAGTGGCGGATTGGATTCTCGAAGCACCGAAGAGATGGAATAGGGGATAAATTGAATCAACATTTACTGGAATTCGAAGCAAATGAAATTCAAAGAATTCCTTTTTGTGAAGGAGATAATGAGGACATGTTGATATGGCACTATGCTAAGAATGGACGATACTCTGTTAAAACCGGATACCATTTCATTAGATGGGTTAAAGAACAAAGGGAGGGTCAAGGGAACTCAAGCGCGAGCACCTGTCAATGGAGTAGTGTATGGCAGCTCAACTTCAAATCCCCCCGAAAGTCAGAAGCTTTTTATGGCGAGCTTTAAAGGAGGCATTACCGTGTGCTGCAAATATCCAAAGACGAGTTTCAGAAGCGGATCCTACCTATTTTAGATGCCAAAGAGAAGTGGAAATCGATGCCCATGCTCTGATTTGGTGCCGTTTTGCGTAGGAAGTGTGGGAATGGATGGGTGTGGAGGTAAACGAGGAGTGGCGTAACTTGAACCAAATTTGTGATTGGGCGGATTATATCCTTTGTAGTGTCAGGGGAGAGGAGTTATGCAAAACAGTGAACGCTTTGAGTTATTAGCAGGAGGCTCAAACGAGAGGAGAGAGAATATTGCAGAAGAGCATAGACGGGAGCAGGAAATTGAATGTCGATGCAGCAGTAATGGGTGATATGGGATATGGCCTGGGAGTTGTTATCGGGGACCATAATGGTAGTGTTGAGAGGGTTGGAGTGCAGCAGGTGAGAGACGCATGGGACACGGAAATTGCGGAAGCGAAAGCCATGGAGTTTGGATAAGGATGGCGCATAAAATGGGGATTAAGAATGTGATTTTGGAGACAGATTCATTATCGTTGGTGAACATGCTAACATCCGAGAACATACCAGCGAATTATTTTGGAAATGTGGGGAGATTGATACTCAATGTTAGGAGTCATCAGTTTAGTAATGCTAAATTTAGCTTCCTTAGGAGAGACGGAAATAGGGTCGCGCATCATATGGCTCATCTCCTCCCTATATCGTATTCTACTAGAATCTTGGTGGGGATGGTGCCCAAGAACATTGTTCCAATTGTATCCTCCGATCTCCTATCAGTTTTAAATGATGAATAAATATAGATATGTTTTTCCCTCAAAAAACAGTTTATTATTATCCATTTCATATGCACAAGTTTGTTTATACATGGAAAGTGAATAAAGTTTGCAATGCTTAAAATAACGTGAGCAACTTTCAGTACACATTACAATGGAACACTTTAAAATATCAAGTACTCCATCTGTCTCGGTCAATTGTTGGCCTTTGCTTTTGACACATAGACCAAGGAAAGAGGAGGAAACCAATTATAAAATTACAAGTGGACCAAATATAGTGTTGAGGATCAAATTGCTTATCAAATGCAATCCTAAAATAAAAACAACAACAATTGACTGAAACACCATAATGAAATAGGATAACAAATGATCGGACAAAAGGATTAACATTCTATCGTAAAAGTTGTACAACTATTGGAATCAATATTAAAGGTTCTCAGCGCATTACAATGGAACACTTTAAAATATGCCTGAACAATAGTTGATTGTTAGCTACTGTTGTCTTTCTAAATCGTTCATTATCACCTCATTGGTGAAAAAATGTGGTTAAACTAATTGTAAGCAAATAAGCAAAGAATGTGGTTAAACTAATTGTGTAAATTAAACAGATGATATGTGGATAGATGATCCTCTGCCACCAAATTCTGTCCATGTAGGCATTGGGTTCATTAAGACCATCAAATATATTTGCCTATATTTGTATTTTCGACCATCAATGTATTGGTTTGATGGAGTACTTGGCCCATTTAGAACATAAGGCCACCAGAAACTTATAATAATTACATAAGCATTCGGTTCGTCATGGCGATCATAAATATTAGTCTATTTCGTAGATATGTCTTAACTATATATGTGACGATATTTTAATTTAGTTTAAGTTGGTAGCATAATACCCCAAATTCGAATCCTTTGAATAGTTCACATTATAGCATCAATAATATGACTATTTATTTAGTTACAACTTCGAACTTAAAATAAGGCAGACCTATTTTTTTAGTCAAATTTATTTAAAAGTTAATATATGATTATATTTCTATCTTATATAGAACAAGTGATAGATGCCAGTTTATGGAAAATTTGAGCAATGACCACTACGATCTATTCAACAACGCTATATCTCCTTTGAGTGATAAATTGTTTCAATTAATATATCTATATTGTTGACATACGTATTGATTTGTAATTGTATTATGCTTAAGTAGTTTATACAGAACCCCAATCCGAAAAAGAAAGGCGAAAATCCATTATTTCTTAAAGAGAACCAGTGGTAGGTCATCAAAAAGTTTATTTCAGTTAAGATGAAATAAGCAAAAAATAGAGCAATTTAGAGATACACAAAATTTACTCTACCGATTTTCTCAATTCAATTAAATGTTCAGGTCTCCCGAACCACAAGTTAAAATTGAAGGCAGGGGCAACAATAATGCTACTAAGAAACATTGATCAACCACAAGGATTGTGTAATGGCACAAGCTTGGTTGTAACAAACTTGGGTGTTCACGTTATTAGGGCAACTGTCTTCACTAGCAGTAATAAGGGAGATATAGTCCATATTACTGGAATCACGTTTACTCCTTCAAATTCAACAAAAATTACAATTAGGTTTGAAAGAAGACAATTTTCAATAACCGTTTGTTTTGTCATCACAATCAACAAAAGTAAAGGACAATCATTATCCCATGTTGGTCTTTATGTTCCTAGACCTGTTTTTAATCATGGCAAACATTATGTAGCTATCTCGAGGGTGACAAGTAAAAAAGGTTTGAAAATACTTATTTGGAAAATCGAAACTGGCACATGTAATTTGACTTCTTATGTTGTTTACCATAAAATATTTGAGTATTTGGAACGGTATTTGTTGTAAACATATACTCCCTCTGTCCCGGTCAATTGTTATCCTTTAGTTTTGACAAAAAGACGAAGGAAAGAGAAGAGAGTCGATTACTAAATGACAAGCGGAACAAATTGAGTGTGAATGATCAAATTACTCATCAAGTTCATTCTTAAAATAGAAAGGACAACAATTGACTGAGACACCCAAAAATGAAAAAGGACAACAAAGGACCGGGTAAGAGGGAGTACACTATATTATATTTCGTAATACTTAACCAGGTGTTTGTATGAAATTTCCAATTTTCATAATATTATTTATATTATATTGATTAAACCATCTAATTATTTACTTATTCAATTATCTAAATATTTCTGTAAAGTACTTATAATTTTCATAACTAATATTTTACCTGCATAAATAATTTGTTATGCATAAACTCATATTATACCCGTGCATTTATGCACGGATTACACACTAGTAAAGTTGAAAAGAAGAGGCGCAAGTCTAACAACCAAAGAAGACGAACGAATGAAAACCAGAGTCCCCCAACCAAACACACACCTGATTCCCAAACCCCAAGATAAAGAAAAAAAGATGCGGAGTTCCCGAGTAGCAGCAGCAGGAAGAGCAGTACCAACCCGACTAAAACACCTAGCCATCCTCCTTTCAACAATCTTAACAACCTCCCTATTCTACTTCCTCCTCCACCACCACCTTCTCATCTCTCCACTTCCCCTCCTTACCAAGCCCGACTATCAACGCATCTCCACCCTCCCACCACCACCACCACCACCACTAATACCCTCCACTAATCTCTCCCACCTCTTCTTCACCGTCGCCTCCTCCCTCTCCTCCTTACCCCGCCGCGCCCCTTACTTCTCCCTCTGGCATTCCCCACTCATTCGCATCCTCTTCTTCCTCGACCGCCGCCCTCCTCCTAACCAATTACCTTTCCGAACCCTCCCTTTCGCCGTCTCCGCCGACACCTCCCGCTTTCCGTACTCCTTTCACCGAGGCAGCCGTTCTGCCCTCCGCGTCGCCCGTTTGGTTAAGGAGTCTGTTGACTTGGACCCTCCTGGGGTTCGCTGGTTTGTGTTTGGTGATGATGATACTGTGTTTTTTCCAGAGAATGTGGTTGCTGTGCTGGGCAAGTATGATTATCGGAAGTGGTATTATGTTGGGAGTAACTCTGAGAGTCTTGAGCAGAGTTTGAATATGGGGTTTAACATGGCTTATGGTGGTGGTGGCTTTGCATTGAGTGCTCCCTTGGCGAAAGCCTTGGCTAGAGTGCTCGATTCGTGTTTGATGAGGTACCCGCATTTGTATGGCAGTGATGCTAGGATTTCTGCTTGTATTTCTGAGCTTGGGGTTCAATTAACCCGCGAGCCTGGTTTTCATCAGGTGCCTACTTTTAACCATTCTTCATTTAAATTATTACACATTTTTGTCAAAGGTTTTCAGATTTGATATCATCATTTCTGTTATGGTTGCTGCTCGAGCTTCTCTTTATCTAGACTATGTCTCGTCCTGTGCATAATCCTGTCAAATGCTCCTCAAATGTAGTACGGAGTACTATACAATTTATTGCACACAATTAGGCTGTCCCTTCATATGGAATGAGTGTTAACTGTAAACGCTAAAACAGTGTCACATTTGATGAACATGGCACTGAAGTGTTTGCCATGGCATATCATCTTCAATTGGCCTCTTGAATTCGTCTATTGCTAAATTATACTCTCCTAGTCGTTCATTTCTTCCCTCTTGGGGTCATGTCTTTGCCTCGCTCTTTGCGCCTTGTTGTTACGAGTCCTTGTTGCTTGGATGCAGGGTTACCGGATTCGTAATACGCTCGATACGAATTCGCGATTCGCTCTATTTAGCGTATCCGATACGTTGAGCGTATTAGAAATAACACAATTCGCTAATACGTAATTACATATCGATTCGCTTAATATACTAAACAAATAATAAAAATTAAAAAACACTTAATTAATAATAAAAATACTCAAGAG
Organism: Silene latifolia; assembly: GCF_048544455.1. Classification (NCBI taxonomy): domain Eukaryota; kingdom Viridiplantae; phylum Streptophyta; class Magnoliopsida; order Caryophyllales; family Caryophyllaceae; genus Silene; species Silene latifolia. The sequence goes on along the minus strand of NC_133536.1, from coordinate 102,924,783 downwards.
CCATATTGATTACCTAGAAAAGGGACAAATTAAAATATTGGAAAATGGTTTCTCTTATGAAAGCTCTAGACTTCTACTACTCTACTTGACTACTTTATGTCATTATGTCTCTCTACTATCTCTAGAGTCCACATTAATTTGCCTTACAGATCTAATCTAACGGCTCATATCATATAATCAAACCCAAGAAAACCATTCAACTTATGTTCATCTTATTCAAAAATCGAACAATTTAAAATAGTAAAATGAAATTTATCTCTTCTTCAACTTAGCATTAACAACTACAAGTCTTCTTGTTTGATCCTCCATCCTTGCCCTTCATCTCAATTTTCCTTTGAATAATTTCCACCATTAAAATCTAAAAAATCCCATACTTTATGTCAGAAATTAAGATGAAATTAAAGCTAAATCTACTAATTTCACATCAAAATGGGTAAATAATTGTAAGTATCTCTAGTTTAGTTGTCCGTAAATTAACCTATTTCACGTAATACCTTCGCGAATTGCGATCTTTATGAAAAGTTTAGTTGTCCGTTGAGGTCACTATCAATTACTAGTTTCTCAACGGCAAAAAAATCTTTCACCACTTCCTCTAGTCTTGCCATTTGTTTTATCATAGATTAGATGTAGCCAACCCGTGGTCTTAGTTTAAAAGGTGCGCCTAGACACTAGCTAAAACGCTAGTGCATGAGGTGCACCTAGGAGGCACCTCATATGCACGTCATATTTGAGCTTGTGCCGATCCACAGTCCTTTATTGAGAACCTGAGACCAAAAGAGGTCAGCTAGTTTTAGTTAGGATTAAATAGGTTAATTTTCGTTAAGATTTTGGGTTACATCATTCGAAGTTGAATGAACCCTTAAGTAACAACAATTTATAATGTAAAGGTAGTTAGTAGATTAGAACATCCTGGACTCCTGGAGTATCACTTCCCGTCAAAAAGAGGAACTTTTAATTTACAAACTGCAATGCAGTTCATATTTTTTCTTTAAATGACTCCTAAATGAAGCTCGAGCTTTGGCTCGATGTGGTTCATATTTATTTTTTATATGATTCCTAAATGAAGCCTGAGCTTGGGCCCGGCTCGTGATACACCATGTTGTTGATTACAAGAGACCGTCAAATTCTATTTGAAGAACTCATTGAGCTTTTACTTTTTCTTGAGCTTGAGGTATATCATCCAAGCTTATCTCGAGCTTAGGTTGATCATGTCCCTATTTTAAAGATTTAGACCTAAAGTATTAGCTAAAATATCGTGCCTTTTTCTCATGGTATATCATTTCTTATCTTGTGTTCGACTTCTGACTTCTGTATCTGAGTTTCATATATTATTATCCTTTTCTACTGAATTTCACGATTTTATCAAGCCAGAGTCATGTAGATGATATAATTGACTGAAGGAACTCCAATTTATCTTATCAGTTTGATGTTAGGGGAGATTTGTTCGGGATGCTTACAACTCATCCCTTGTCACCACTATTGTCGCTCCATCACCTAGAGATTGTAGAACCTATTTTTCCGCACATGAACCAGACACAGGGATTGAAGCACTTTTTTAAGGCATACCGTGCTGACCCTGGCGGTATTTTGCAACAAACTGTTTGCTATGACCATTCAAGTAATGTCACAGTTTCTGTTTCCTGGGGATATGCTGTTCAAGTATTTGATGGCAACCAACTCTTACCTGATATTTTGTCATCACAAAGAACATTTACACCATGGAGGAGACGTGGTATTAATATCTCTGGGCAGTACTCTCTTGACACGAGGGACTATCCACGAGATCATTGCAAAAGACCTATTGTTTTCTTCTTCGAAGATGTTGCTTCAGGTACAGGAAGAGTCTGGACCAAATATTCTCGGCATACAGATCGGAAATGTCCTCGAAGTGATTCAATAAAGAATTTGAAAGATATCAAGGTGTTCGTCAAAAAGCTACAGCACAATTTTGAACAGGTATGTACCTATTTTTTGTTCATGAGGCAATTTGGCAAACATTTCTGTTTTTGAGGTTGACTTGGTTGATGATGTGATTCGTACATCGTGTTATTTTCTTCTTTTTTCCTAACATCTTTCTTGCTTGTTTACCTGGTCAGATTATAACTCCCCGTCGTCAGTGCTGTGACATCTTACGTCCTTTTGGTAAATCAATGGTCATTGACATTAGACATTGTGGGTTTGATGAATTGATCGCCATGGATCCGTAGCCCTCGGAGTTGATGTATATCAGTTCTTGATATTATGAGTGCGTTTGTCGATGCTTTGTAAGAGACAAGCCCCCTTGTCAAGGTAATTTTCACATGAATTGCTTACCCTAATTTATGCTTCACTGTGTTCATGGATCAGTTGTTGCAAAGTGTGTTTCTCAGTTGAAATAAGATACACTGATGTTATTTTTTTCAGATTCAAAGTTATATCCAGTTGTATATCCTGTCAAAAGATGGGACAAGGTTAATGTTCCTGATCATACTTTGACTCCATATCTGAGGAGTCCATGGTCATTGATTCAAGCTGTTTACATATCTGTGCTTAAGGTTACTGCATGTGATTAGTGTTTTCTGGTATAAACATGGAATATAGGAGTATTATATTTTGGAGAATTTATGAAATGATCTTTCACTTGCGGTACTTGAGTTCTTATATTATTGAATGGTGGGGACCACCTTGTCAGCTGGTATGTAATGTATATGCATCAGCTAAACCTTAAAGTGGATGGGGTATGTTACAGTTTGGTTATATTGTCCTTTGAATTAATGCAGCCACGCAATGGTGAATGGTGGCATCTCCCTATTGACTCTGCTTCCTAGAAGCACTGTATTAGTCATAGTATGAAGCTTCTCATGGTAATAACTGGGACTTGAATTAATCATGATAGCGCCTATTTTCTATTTAAGCTTCTTTCAAAAATATGCAACAATACTACCTTATTTTAAGAATGACGAACTGACAAGTGGGGATTGGGCAAGTTTTCTGAAAGATGCTTGATAAGGTGATGTTAGTCTTCTTATTTTATTATCTTGCATCTATATTCTCACTGCCTTCCATAGTTTCATTAGGTTAATATGTCTGTTTTTTATTTGATGGGGGTGTTTATATATATGTGGATTCACTGGTGGATATCTAGAAGTGTGTAGAAAAACGAGGGACTGAGGACGTTTGGCCTTAGAAGGAAGATGGCTGAATAACTTTAGATGCAAACTGTAAGGTCACAGGCTGGTTTATTTTTATCAGAGGCTGATCATGCATGGATTTTGGGAGGCTAAAGTGCCTCTTAACGTGCTACCATTTTCTTTACTGCAGTTAACTAACAGTTGACCGGAATTACCCGCCATATGTTATGTAAAAGTTAGGAGTAAACAGCATTGTTTTTTCAGCTAATTGTTACTCAGTAGCTATTAGTTATGTGAAAATCAATTGCTAACATATTTCATTTTGCTCTCCAAAATGCTGGAACCTACCAATTATCTTGGTTTAAACTTTAAGGGTATGTTTGGATTGGGGGATTTGGAGGGAAAGGGAAGGAAGAGATTTGGTGGGACGAGAATCCCTTTTTTGGTTAAAATGGAGGTGGAGGGATTTAGAGGGGAGTAAATGGGATCCTCCCAAGACAAATTATTTCCCCTCCTACAAAGGTTCCACTTAATTAGCCATTGTGTCCCAACTGTCGTGGGAGCTCAATACATAGGCAGCCATATCTAGAGCTCCGAGTCCTTTGACTAACTTCAATAGACCAACAACAGTAATGCATTTCTGAAAAGCGGTTCATAGTTGATGAGAAGATATTTACTTTATTTTCTTTGCTTTTTTATCATTCCCAAAATTCTGAATTACCTTTCTTTTGATCTTGTTATTTTTCTGTGTAGTTTATACTCCTTACTCAATTTATGTAATTATTTATTATCCATCTATTATTTTTTCCAGCTTTCCTATTTGAAATAGAAATTACAATTTTTGGGACTATTTATCGTGTTTTCCTTTCATTTTATTCCAACCTTTTAATTTATTTATTTTTCATTGTTTTACCTTGAGGTTTCACATGATGATTCCATATTTCCATGTTAGCTGACCTCGAATCAATTTAGTAAACATGCTTTTTTTGTTATTGTTGGTTGTTTCAAATGATGTTTGACATTAGGTCGACGTGAATTGTTTACATAAATAGGAAAATTTCAGTGGGTGTGATAATTCTTTCTTGCTGATATATGTCAAGTTTCCGTGTCCCATTTTAATGGTTCCTTGTTCTAGTGGTCAAATTTGTAGATTGATTAGTTAGGTCTAGCTCAGAGAGGAGATAGACTGGGGTAGTGGGGTGAGGTATCTGCTACTCATTCTTCTCACTAATGGCGGCAATGGCGGAGTGTGATGGTTCACAAAGAACCTGGGCCGTGACATGGAGCAAGGGAGGGTTCTAGCAGGGCTATTGCTCCCTTAAGCCATGAGAAATCTAATGTTCTAGTTAAAGGTTTCTATTTTTGTTTTCTGAAGTTACTCAATCTGGCTCCACAAGTGCGTAGCAGACCACATCGTTATAAGTCATGAATTTGAAGCTACTGTGTTGGGTAATATGTTCTCCTTATAGTGCAGGTTTGCAATTCACATTCGCGCTGAGCTTGAGATCTCATCCATTAACATGAGGAAAGGTGGTGTTAAAGCCCTTCACCTTCAAACGACTCCACTGCATGTTAGTTATCTCATCTAAAGCTTCCATTGTTGTTGAAAAATTGTTCACCATGGACTTCCCTTCTGTTGGACTCGTACAAGTTATTACTTCTACGCTTTCAAACTCTGTTCACTGATAAAGCTCCACCTATGCATTGGTTGTCGCTTGTGCGAAGCTTGCTTACTTTGTGATTTTGATGTTTCTTGTTAGTTGCTAGTTTGCTACCTGTTGCTGCACTCGTTTCCAACTAGTTCCGTTTCCATGGTTCGTTGATCAATGCTCATGTGAGCCTGTACATTGATTTGTTTACTAGCTGTTTTAAAACTTCTAATTAATAGAGTACCTCTAATTATTGGAGTACCCATTTTGCTCCCTCTAAACTGAATCCAGCTTTTCGCTGGTTATAATGATGATGTATGGTAGAAGGAATGTGTTCTATTAAAGAATAGGTGTTGTGAAATTTTTTAAGGTGTAAATCATTTTTTTAATCTAAGGTGCGGTAAAAAACTCAAGTTAAAGAGCAAGTTGGATATTATATGTGTAATTTAATTTTGATTTGTTTTTTGAGTTATAGGTAGTTATACTTATAACAGTAGATAGTGAGTAATTTGTTATATGTGCTTTATTTTCTAAGACAATAGGTCTTAGTATAGACGGGTGGGGCGTATTGACGGGTAAAGACCTCTAATAAAATGGGTAGGGGGACAAGGTGGGGCACCTCCATGTGCTTCCCACTTTATGGCAAATGGGTATTTTGTGAGGAGAAATGGTATCCGTCTATACGTATAGACGGATAGTGTCCGTCTATAATGAGAATTTGTGTTTCTAAGAAGTGTTGCGGTGCTGACACATCACCCTTTATTGTCGAGGATTAACCACAATCCTCCATTGGTCGTCGCTTGAGTAAATAATAAAGGGTTGCCTGGTTGATTGTAGTTATTTTTGTGTATTAACTTCATATTTGAGGCCAAGACCCAATTCTTTGTTCATTATGGATATGTTGAATAAAGCAAACCGATTTACACTAAATTGACTGCATTTCTCTGTAATGTCAAGTGACAATCATATCTCTGCTTACTTTGTCATTTACGAGATATTAACCCTGTTTTTGTTGTACAACATCCATGAAATGTTAAATGGCATCTTTCTAATGTCTAGTTTGGATACAATTTTGGTAATGAAGGAGGGGAACGGGTTAGAGAGAGCAGAAAGGGAAGGAAGGAAAGGGGAGAAACAATGAAGAAGGTGTGTTTGGATTTGATTTCCCTCAAAAGGAGGGAAAGTGTAACTCTCCAAATCCCCATCCCTCCATTTCCCTCATATCGTGTTTCCTAATCCTAACCAAACAAGACATTTTATATCTTGTCATTCGCCCTCCCTCCCTTTCTCTCTAAACCAGTACATTCGAACAAGGGCTAAACGTTTGGTAAACATGCATGCTATGCTATCGCAGGTAAGGATGCCACACTAGTCAAGTAGTCATTTCTATCTCCAACAACATTTTCTGTATCAACACAATAGTTTAAGCTACAAGGGCGGCTATTGACAAGAATGGTAAAAGGTTCCTAACGGTGAATAGTCATCAAATAGACTAATTTAATCCTTCGTCTTCTCCAAATACATTATCATCATCATTAAATAATACGCAGCAAAAGGAATGGGTGAAATTGAGAAACTTAAAGACCTTTTTGCCCTAAAACTTGGGACTCTATTTACTTCAGTTCAGCTCCTCTAATCCAAAAAGAAAAGGCCTTAAAGGTAGGTGTGTATAGGACTCTTGCACTTATCAGCTAGGTAGCACCAAAACGGAGACGGACACGGACACGTGATACGACATCCCATGAAATTTAGGACACGGGACACGCTATTTAAATTTAATAAAAAAAATATTTTATGGTTATAAATAACATATAATTTTATTTTTGTAATGTATTTGATTCTAAATTTAATGTATTTGATACTAAATTTAGGTAACTGAAGGTAAAATTCGACCTTAACTATAACTAATTCTCATTTTTCACCCAAACCAATCTTCTAATCAATCTCTTTTGACAATTTATTCCTCATCTAAACTAAAACATTTTTAGGCGTGTGTCCGACGAGTGTCGAGTGTCCGGGTGTCGGACACGGGACGGCTAGTTAGGAGTGTCCGTGCTACCTAGCTTATCAGTTTAAATGCAACTCTTATATCCAAGGTATCAAGTTATCACGCTATAGCATCCTCGTCACACATTTGCTCTATGCGGACGACTCATTACTCTGCTTCAAAGCTACACCCTCAAGTTGCACTACAATAAAGAATATCATTATGGATTTTGAGGAGATTTCAGGACAGATGATTAATTATGCTAAATCTTATCTCAAGTATAGTCCTAATGTTCCTCAAGACTTCAGAGAATATCTTAATGCTTTACTGCATATGCAACCCAGAGACAATTTCGGAGTATACCTTGGAGTTTCGTGTGATATTGGGCGTAACAAGATAACTCCTTTTGGATATTTCTTGGACAGGGTGACAAATAAAATAACCTCATGGAATACCCTTCATCTCTCCAAGGCAGCTAAAGTAGTATTAGTCAACGCAGTGCTCATTGCATCCCTAAATCATGTGATGTCAGTATACAAACTGCCGCAGGGAGTTGTTACAAAGGTAGAAGCAGCTATCATCGTGATGCGTATAGCGGAGCGGAAGACTTAATTGTGAATTCAAGTGAGGCGAGAGATCCGAATGCACTAGGTGCAACCCGACCAAATCGTGTCACTCGATGCGTTTTTGCGGAAGCGGAAGACCTTTTGTTTGTTTTTGTGTTTTTCTTTTGTGCAAGAATAAAAGGGATATTTGTTTCGATATCTTATGAAGATATCGAACCAATGGGATATTTGCTATCGTTAGACCTATAACGATAACAATGGGGGAATTACTCGAAACGCGTCAAGTAATTCAACTCAAACTTCGGAACGCGTCCTTGGTTTAAGGCAAGACTCGAACTCGTCGATCTTAAGAAAAGATTAAAACAAGTTTCTCTCTCTAAAAGGTTTTTTTTCTTAAACTTCGATGATTACAAATGAGGGAGGCTTGGTCCTTATATAGGCCAAAATGCCTTGGCCTCCAAGACTGCATTTAATGCATTTTTGTGAGTTCTAGGATGATTGAAGCATAGAACTCACAAACTAGACTAATTTTTCAAACCTTATTCAAACTAGTTGAAAATACTAAAATTTAAGTTGAAATTCCCCTTGACCTTCTTGATGCCGCCGACCAGCTGCCCCCATATGGTTTCAAGTCGGTTTCCATTGGTCTCGGGTCTTGATTGCACATATTTCCCTTTCCTTAATTGAGCCCATCCATATTTTATGCGTAAATAATGCATTATTTGGACTTGGGTTTACTTGGTCTTCTAAATTGAGCACAACTTCTTCTACGGGGTCGATATTCGCATCATCTCCTCCCCCTTGAAAAGGAATTGCCCTCAATTCCTTGATTCCATCGTCATCGATATAAGGAGATAGATCGCCGATGTTGAATGTAGCGTGCACACCATAATCTCCGGGTAGCTCGATCTTGTAAGCGTTATCGCCTGCCTTTGAAATTACCCTGTAAGGACCTTCCACACGAGGCATGAGTTTATTTTTGCGCTTGTTTGGGAACCCGTCCTTCCTTAAATGCAACCACACTAGGTCTCCTTCGTTGAAATACCTGGGTCGGCGATTCTTGTTCGCCTTGCGTTTGTATACTTCATTGATTGTCTCGATCCTCGCCCGAACTTGTTCATGGAGTTTAACCATCGACTTTAGTTTGGACTCTGCATCCTTGTGAATGATTTCGTCCTTCGGTAGAGGGATGAGATCGAGGGGTAAGTACGGGTTTATGCCATACACGACTTCAAATGGAGAGTGTTTTGTCGCATATGTCAGGGAGTGGTTGTATGCGAACTCGGCATGGGCGAGTTTTAAGTCTCAATCCTTCTCAGTTTGCTCACGAGACTTCGCAACATTGTACCAAGAGTGCGGTTCGTCACCTCCGTTTGCCCGTTTTGAGGGTGATGAGAAGTGCTAAACAAGAGTCTCGTTCCCAATCTTTTCCACAGCGTTTTCCAAAAATAACTCAAGAACTTGGAATCTCGACCGGAGATGATCGTTTTCGGAATCCCGTGTAGGCGTAGTATTTCTCGAAAGTACAAATCTGCCACATTGCTGGCGTCGTCGGTTTTGTGACAAGCTATGAACTTGGAGAATCGGTCCACCACTACCATGATTGCATCCTTACCTCTCTGGGTTCGAGGTAATGCCACAATGAAATCCATTGATACATCCTCCCAAGGTCGACATGGAACATGTAAAGGTGTGTATTCCCCGGGTTTGAACTTGCTCTTGGCCATGTGGCAAGTGACACACCTTCGTATCACATCTTGCACGTCTCTTTGCAGTTGGGGCCAATGAAAATGCTCTTTGAGAATATCTACAATTTTGTTTACCCCGAAATGTCCTCCAAGTCCACCTCCATGAGCTTCTCGAGTAAGGAGTTCCCGAGTTGGAAGTTTTGGAACACAAAGTCTATTACCTTTGAAGAGGAAACCATCTTGAATAATGAACTCATCATGAGTTCCGGACTTGCAAATCTCGAAGGTTTCTCCAAAGTCGGGATCATGCTCGTAGTAATCCTTCAATGCCTCAAATCTAAGTAATCGGACATCGAGCACGTTCAATAATGAGTACCGTCGTGAGAGAGCATCGGCCACCACATTACTCTTGCCAGTTTTATACTTTGATGAAAAGTGAAAGGATTGTAGGAACTCCACCCACTTGGCATGCCGTGGGTTTAACTTTTGTTGTCCATTGATGTGCTTCAGTGATTCGTGGTCCGAGTGAAGGATGAAATGACTCGGCCGAAGGTAGTGACTCCAATGTTGAAGATGTAACAACCCGGATTATAAAACAAAGGAAAAACTTATATAAAGAGAATATCAGAGTACGATACTGATAAAAGGGTCAAGGTGGCGGAAACACCTGACCAATCCGGTTCGCTACTAAATCCAAAACAACTAATACATTATTCAAAAGGTTCTTAAAACTTAAAAACAAACTCCTAATTTATTATTAAGCTCGCTTCGCACATTCCCCAAGCAAGCATCAACCAAATAGCATCAAACTGAACAACCTGAAAAGGGGGTCGACAATCAGTCGGGAGTAACTAGATGCTCTCCCAGTCATGTTTACAACAACTGAATATAATTAACAATCAATAACAATTGTAATGCAAAACTAGCAAACATGTGAGACCATCTATACTCATGAAGACTCCACACAAACTTACCATCAAACCAGGACATATTAGGACAACCACCTAATTAATAACTCCAAATTAAACCACATGAGACGACACATGACAACAACCCATGTTACGACACCACGTAGAAACTTAGGACAATCAAACTCAACGCAACCGTAACCAAACCAAACAACCCTCAAAGCGTATAACGAACTGCCTTTGACTAATGGAGCGTATAACGAACTGCCTCCAACCACTAGAGCGTATAACGAACTGCCCCTAGCTACAAACACAATGTATAGAATGAACGCCGTTAGAGCGTATAACGAACTGCCTCTAACCACTAAAGCGTATAACGAACTGCCTCTAACCACTAATATGGAGCGTATAACGAACTGCCTCCATAGTCGGTATGGACCGTATAACGAACTGCATCCACTGTGGACCGTATAACGAACTGCATCCACACTATGTGTAGCGTATAACCACTGCCTACATGCCTAAGACCTGGCCAGACCTCTCGGTGAAACACAGAGCGTATAACGAAGTGCCTCTGCTACACCAAACGACACACGGGGACCAGAGCGTATAACGAACTGCCTCTGACCAATCCCGAACATAGACCTTAATAATCCCCTAAGGGTAGCGTTTGTTCATTCCGATAGCATATAACTGATACTATCGTCATCTATACAACCAACCAAATAACAAGTACACAGTATAACTGACAGCACTAACAATGCATGATCAACATCACAACTCCACCATAGAATAGTGTAATCAAAGACATAAGCTAACATAATGTTATACTACGACTGGGTATAACTCTATATATGAAACTATTGCTAGTGATCAATGTTATAGTAACCTTATCCATAACATGAAGTCTAAACATGAGGTCATACTAACCTCGACCATAACTTCCACAAATACCTTTGAAGTTATAGTAACCTCAACCATAACCTTGACACGAAACTCAAAGTTATACTAGCGTCAACCATAACCTTGAGCCATAATCTCAGGGTTACATTAGTCTCAGCTATAACCTTGACTCGCACTTCAATGTTATAGTAGGTTCAGCTATAACCTCGAATTCATATTTCCAAGGTTATAACTCGAACAGCCATAACTTTGAGTGACAACCCAAAGTTGTACTAACTTCAGCTATAACACTTGAATCATCATCAAGGTTATACTAGCTTTAGCTATAACTTTGGAGAGCACTCTTAGCCGCCTATCATGCCGCCACTAGGGTTTACTCGCAAACCCTAATTACGCTCATGACACCCATATTTAACGCATAAGCAACATACGACATGTAATTAACGCATAAAAACATACACAAACATGCGAAACATATTTAATCATGATAACAAATAATCAAACATGTACCAATCATGTAAAACAATCATTAAATCATATTAATTACATCAATTGGCATAAACACAATTAAAAGAAAACACCTAGTTACCTTATTAAGCAAATATTCCTAAAGATCGTCTTCAACGATATAAACGTCTTCTCCAGGTGCAGTCTCCACGCCTTTATAGAATCACCCACGTGCCAAAGATAACGAATCTAATAAATATACTAATATATATATATATATATATATATATACATAAAACTTACGAAGAGGATAGATAAATCCAAGAAGTAGGATCGATCTAAGCACGAAAGATGATGAAGGAAGGAGGAAGAGGCGCGACACGAAACCCTAGGAAGGGTGGATCTCACGGCACAAGGGAGGAAGGAGGAGGAGAGAATTAGGTTTAGGGTTTTTGAGAAAAGAGAAGCAAGGGTTTGGTTTCCCCACATATATATAGAGAAGCTCATGGGTTTATTTCAAGCTTAGGCCCAAAATTCCCCCATAAACACTAAACCACACGTGAAAACCCAAGAGGGAGCGGGTCTTCATAGAAATTCGAGCCCAACGAGCCGAATATGCAAAAGACGGATATTTTCCCGAAAATAAAATATAAAATATGGGAAAATAAAATTAAATAATTATATTATGGAAATTAGGGGTGTTACAGAAGAGCTCTCACGATAGCATAAAATTCTTTGTCGTACGTCGAGTAATTGAGCCTGGCTCCATTCAATTTCTCGGAGAAATAAGCGATGGGTCGCTTACCTTGTATCAGTACGGCTCCAATTCCAACACCGCTTGCGTCACATTCCACCTCAAATGGTTGAGTGAAGTCCGGGAGTGCCAATAACGGTGCCTCGCAAAGTTTTTGAATAATTGTTTCGAACGCCTTTTGAGCAGCCGTGGTCCATACGAAGGCCATACGAAGGTTCCCTTCTTCGTACACTCGGTGATAGGACTAGTGATGGTACTAAAGTCCCGAATGAACCTTCGATAGAATGATGCGAGTCCATGAAATGATCGGACCTCCATGATGGTCTTAGGAGTAAGCCATGCCTTGATTGCTTCAATTTTAGATTGATCGACCGAAACTCCGTCTTTAGAAACCCTGTAGCCAAGAAAGATAACACTCTCGACTAAGAACGAACACTTCTCCTTTTTGCCATAGAGTTGTTACTCTCGGAGCGTATTGAACACCTCGCGAAGGTGTTTGAAATGATCATCCTTGCTCCGGCAGTAGATCAAAATGTCATCCAAGTAGACGACCACGAATTTGCCTAAGAAAGGTTTGAGTATCTCGTTCATGAGTCGCATAAAGGTACTTGGAGCATTAGTTAAACCGAATGGCATAACCGTCCACTCGTATAAACCATGTTTGGTCTTAAACGCGGTTTTCCACTCGTCGCCTTCTCTCATCCGAATTTGGTGATAACCACTCCTGAAATCGACCTTAGAGAAGATTTCGGATCCATGTAACTCATCGAGCATGTCGTCAAGTCTCGGGATTGGAAATCGATACTTGATAGTTATGTTATTCACGGCTCGACTGTCAATGCACATTCGCCACGTTCCATCCTTCTTTGGAACAAGTAGCGTAGGGACGGCACATGGACTTATGCTCTCGCGCACATAGCCTCGTTCCATTAATTCCTCGATTTGTCGCTGCAATTCCTTTGTCTCCATTGGATTGCATCGATAGGCGGCTTTGTTTGGCAAGGGAGCTCCGGGTAGGAGATCGATTTGGTGTTCGATCCCACGAATAGGTGGTAAACCAGCGGGTAGTTCCACGGGGAAAACATCCTTGAACTCCTCTAAGAGCGAGGTCAATCGCTCATCCTTGTCTCCATTATTAGGCGTCTCATTGACCACCATTAAGTAAACTTGGTTGCCATTGGCAATGGCCTCGTCAACTTCTTGCTCACTAGCAAACATGGTCATGCTAGCGGCCTTCCCACGCTTGGCACTCATGGTGCGCACCTCACTAGGCGCCATCGGTTTAAAGGTAATCTTTTTACCCTTATTCACCAACTCATATTCGTTGCTCCGACTGCGATGCACCATAACTCGATCATACTGCCAGGGACGTCCTAATAGGACATGCTATGCATCCATGGGCACGACGTCGCATAAAATGTCGTCGTTGTAAGAACCCATTTTTAGTGCCACTTTTACTTGCTTGGTAATTTTTACTTTGTTTCCGTCATCAAGCCAATGCAAGGCATAGGGTCTTGGGTGAGGTGTTGTGGGCAACTTTAATTTCTCCACCATTTCATTTGAGGCGACGTTAGTGCAACTGCCTCCGTCAATGATTAGGCTACACCATTTGTCTTTTACTTGGCACTTGGTGTGAAATATTTGACTTCTTTGTTCCGTCTCAATGGGCGTAGATTGGACTTGCAAGGTTCGGAGAACCAAAGCACAATTAAAGCTAGGAGCGACGTAATCCTCGGCATTCTCGACTCTTACCTCTTCCTCTTCTCCTTCTAGGTTGAAAATGCCTTTCGTTCTTTCTTCTTCCTCAAACAACTCGTCACGACAATCCACGGCCTCTCTTAGCGTGATTGTTCGCTGATTTGGGCATGCATTCTCAAAATGCCCAAACCCTTGACATTTGAAACACCGAATTTTTGTGCAGCTATTTTCCTTCGAGACGGGTGGTTTAGTAAAGGAACTAGGGGTGGTAGTTGTTTTGGGCTCACCGACATTGCCCGCTGTGCTTGTCCTTGAGTTGTTCTCGTTCCTCCCATTCCGACTACTCTCACCATAGGTGGGTGTCACCTTGGCCTTTCCTTGCCCCTCCACTTTGAGACACATATTACACAGGGTGTCGAAGTCCGAGTAGTTCTGCAACTCGACGGCGTAGGCGATGTTACGGTTTAGACCGCGTAGGAATCGCGCCATTCTTATGTCCTCATCCTCCACCAAATCTCCCATCAAGGCTAGATTTTCAAATTCGTTGATGTACTCGAGGACACTTAGCCTTCCTTGTGTAAGATCAGCAATCTTACGATAGGTTGTGAGCCTATGTGTTGCGGGGACATATCTTTTACGCAATTTGAGTTTAAGCACGTGCCATGATGTTATCTTTGCTTTTCCGGCCCGAACTCTCCTGGCCTTAAAGCTTTCATACCATAATGAAGCCCCATGTCTCAATCTCAAAATGGCGTACTTGCAACATTGTTCATCATCAAGATCCTTAAATTCAAACATCCGATCGATTTGCCTCTCCCATTCGAGATAAGCCTCGGGATCCGTGCCTCCTGTGAACTCGGGTAATTCACTTACTTTGAACTCGTCGATGACTCGTTCACGTCTAGGCTGCCATTTGGAATCGGATTCTTGCAAATTCTTCAAGGCCTTTTGAAGACTCTTAAGAAAATTGGGATCTTCGAAGTTCATGTTGTTAATTTTTTTTTTCCTTTTTTTTTGATGAATAGTACCGTGAACAGTACCGCGTGAACAATGATTTTTTTTATTTTTTTTTATTTTTTATCTAGAACACTCTCTAGAGATGAGTGATCAAAACCGATTAACCCTTGAATGACCTGTTCAAGTTTAACCTTTGAACTCCAATCGCAATCGGAAATTCAACCTATCAACTTGGCTTTGACACGCCTAGGACCGTCTAGATTTTGAAAAATCAAGAGCCGAACCTTTAATACCACTTGATGCGTATAGCGGAGCGGAAGACTTAATTGTGAATTCAAGTGAGGCGAGAGATCCGAATGTACTAGGTGCAACCCGACCAAATCGTGTCACTTGATGCGTTTTTGCGGAAGCGGAAGACCTTTTGTTTGTTTTTGTATTTTTCTTTTGTGCAAGAATAAAAGGGATATTTGTTTCGATATCTTATGAAGATATCGAACCAATGGGATATTTGCTATTGTTAGACCTATAACGATAACAATGGGGGAATTACTCGAAACGCGTCAAGTAATTCAACTCAAACTTCGGAACGCGTCCTTGGTTTAAGGCAAGACTTGAACTCGTCGATCTTAAGAAAAGATTGAAACAACAAGTTTCTCTCTCTAAAAGGTTTTTTTCTTAAACTTCGATGATTACAAATGAGGGAGGCTTGGTCCTTATATAGGCCAAAATGCCTTGGCCTCCAAGACTGCATTTAATGCATTTTTGTGAGTTCTAGGATGATTGAAGCATAGAACTCACAAACTAGACTAATTTTTCAAACCTTATTCAAACTAGTTGAAAATACTAAAATTTAAGTTGAAATTCTCCTTGACCTTCTTGATGCCGCCGACCAGCTGCCCCCATACGGTTTCAAGTCGGTTCCCATTGGTCTCAGGTCTTGATTGCACATATTTCCCTTTCCTTAATTGAGCCCATCCATATTTTATGCGTAAATAATGCATTATTTGGACTTGGGTTTACTTGGTCTTCTAAATTGAGCACAACTTCTTCTATGGGGTCGATATTCGCATCACATCGCTTTCCGGTGGCCATCTTCAAGTAAAAAGAAAACTATTCGCTGGCTCTCAAACAATGTCTTACATCAGCCAAAGGAGTATGGTGGTCTACAACTAAGGAGTATACAAGCGATGAATCAAGCCCTATTGGCCAAGAATTATCATAGGATAATGAATAACCCACAATTACTTGTCTCTAAGATATTCAGATCGAAGTATTCTAAAGATTGTGGTGTTATACCGCCTCTAAAAAGCAACCATTACAGACCTTCATGAGATGGAAAAACATACTTGGAGCGGCAAACAAATTGCAAGAAGGATTGCTTGGAAGCTTGGAAATGGCTCGAAAATCAACATATTATCCCTTGGATTAATGGAGCCAAACCAATACTTTGTAATCAGGTTGCTCCTGAAGCATCATTTGCTTCATTTCTTATACATGCGATTATTCATGAGGATGTGGTAACTGGAATATGACAGCACTCAAAGACTATTTTCATACTACCTCGCTGAAGGTCATCATCAACATGGAGCCACCAATTGTCAATGCAGACGATTTCATCTATTGGAAATATACCAGTGATGGTCTATATACAGTCAGCTCAACTTACAAGACTCTTATCGCTAAACAGGCTAAAATTGATGCAAATGTGCTCGTGAAATTTTGGCGCCAATTCCGGAAACTAAAACTTCACCCATGCTGCCAGCTCTTTGTATGGAAATTGATACATAATGCTCTACCAACAAAAGAACTACTTGCGAAAAGGTTTACAATTATCACACTATTGTGTGTATGCAAGCGGTGCCCAGAAACAACGGATCATCTATTCAGGCTTTGTGAAGTGGCTCAAGTCATATGGAAAAGTGGTGCTTTAGGACTACGTGCGTCTAGGAATACACACATACCACTGCAGCAATGGATATAAGATTTTATCTCTTACTTTCTAAAGAATGATTGTCATGACTATGGATACAGTATAATTGTTTTCTGCTTTACCTTATGGGCCATTTGGTTAGCCAGAAATGATATCGAGTTCTGACAGAACAATGTTAATCCGATCCACATACTACATCGGAGTAAAGAGCTTGCACATCAAGAATTCCTCTTATTTAGCAACGAAAGAACAAGAAAACAACCATCCAATAGCCCGTCTACAAATAGTGAAGACCATCAAATACAAGTTGCGGCAATTCGTGGTAAGCCATATGGAATTTTTGGAATTGCATTGTTTTTTGAAGATACTATCGAGTTACAAGGAAGAACAGTTAGATCGTCTTCACTCATTCAAGCGCTATCAACAACATTACTTCTAGCTGTACAATGGGCGTTAGAACACAACTATACGAAGGCTATCTTTCTCATTCCTTCTCAACAACTGGCTCAAATACTAAGTCTTAACACCAAAATTCCGGTACACGTCTGCAATACCATAGAGAAAATTAAAGGATATAGCTATAGGTTTAGTACGTGTCGATTTCAATTCTGTAGTAATAGAGAAGTTAATATTGCTCTCACTGCAGCATCTACATACTCAAAATGTAAGCTTAGAAAATAATACCCGTGTAATTTGTTTACATATATATAAATGAACCGTTTTATTGTTGTCAAAAAAAAAAAGTTAGATAAAAAAATGTGAGATGAAATCAATATCATGAGCACCTTTGACCATTTTCCAAATTAAGTATTTGACCTTTGACTTGAAACCAGATCTAGACGTTGTTGGGCCAGCAAAAACAGCTATTCTAAATCGAATTTCATAACCACTTACTTAAAAGATAAAAAACTTTACCAGTCGCACCAACCAACTTTACTAATTTCATCCATTAATTAATGGAAATGCAGCCAACACACTTATTCATGTGATAGGTATACTTGCTTACGCCGTGCGTTATGCATTTTCTAATGGTTAGGCACCTTTACACTTGAAATAATTAAGGCTCGCCAACAAAATAAGCATGTATTAACACTAATAATAAAGCTCTTTAAACGTACAATGTAGCCTACCTGTCAAACCTTTCTCCTTTCATCTTCTTCATCACGAGGAAGAAATGAAGACTTCTAACTTGTTACGACTCCTTGCGATTTTATTTTGTAGCTCTATTCTTCTTCTTTTCTTAGCATCTCTAACCATGGTCTGGACCACATCTAACTGCACAAATTTCCTGGCTTCTTCCCGTTACTTTACCCCTGTTTCCATTGAGCATGTTGTGTTCGGAATTGCCTCAACTGGAAAAACATGGCCCAAGCAAAAGGAATTCTTACAACTCTGGTGGAAACCCGACAAAATGGAAGGTTGTGTCTTTGTGGATGCCTTACCACCCAACCCCAGTAACTCCAGTGTGGACACCACTCTCCCTCCAATCTGTGTCTCTCAGGACACGTCCCATTTTCGCTATACTTACAAGCATGGCTACCGGTCCTTGATCCGAGTTGCACGGGTCGTATCCGAGACTGTCAACTTGGATTACCCCGATGCTAAATGGTATGTCTTCGGGGATGGTGATACGGTGTTCTTCCCGGACAATTTGGTGAAGACGCTCTCGAAATATGACCATGAGCTTTGGTACTATGTTGGGGCCAATTCGGAGATATATGAGCAGAATGCTGTAAACTCGTTTGAAATGGCATTTTGGGGAGCTGGGTTTGCTGTAAGTGCGCCTCTTGCGAAGGTGCTTGCTAGGGTCTTTGATTCCTGCTTGGAACGTTATCCCCATCTTTATGGCGGTGATGGAAGGGTTTACGCTTGTTTAGCTGAGCTTGGGGTTGGATTAACCCATGAGCCTGGGTTTCATCAGGTACGATTTGGTTTCCATGTTTATAGGCTTCCTCTTGTTTTGAAATGTGATTCATTCATTAGCTTTCTGCAAGTAATGTACACCTCTTCTCTTTGGTATGAGTATCCTTTGCACTTCTGGAACGAACATTTCAGTAGAACTCAGGTACTCCTTCTCATGTTCTTTTTAATACTGGTATCATTCTCACTTTCCGGGATAAGCCTTGATTTTTCATTTATCAAAAACTGCAAAATTATACATTCCGTTATGATTGCCGCCCCCCTTCTTTTCCAAGGAATGTTCATTCTCGTTAAATTCTGGTGTAAAAGTAAATGTAGTTAACCCAAATAAAAGGATGGACTAATGACTAATACATATTTTTAGTTTGGTAGACCATATTTTTATCGAATATCGATTGTATCAAATTAAAGGTTCACTCTTAGCTTTAGATGCATGACATCATAAAAGACATTGGTCTAATGGGTATCATAACTTACTAGATGGACATCCGAGGAAACATTTTTGGTCTTCTTGCTGCTCATCCGTTAGCACCACTGATATCACTCCCGCGCTTGAGTGAAGTCGATCCCATATTCCCTGAGAAGACAACCATCAACGCTCTGCAACATCTCTTTGAATCTGTGAGCATGGATTCTGAGAGAATACTGCAGCAAACAGTGTGTTATGACCGTTGGTTCTCCTGGACAGTTTCAGTTTCTTGGGGTTATGCAGTTGAAGTCTTTGACCACCATATATACTTGTCTGACATTCTTCGTCGACAAGATACCTTTAGTCCATGGAAAAAGGGTTCAGAAGTTAGGTATTCCTTTAGTACAAGGCCTCTTCATCCTGATCCATGTCGTAGATCCACAATTTTCTTCTTTGATCGGATATATGCTCGAAAAATGAAGATTATAAGTAACTACAGAAGAATGATCCCTGATAACTGCACTTTTGATCCTATGGGTTCACCGAAAAAGCTTCAAGAAATCATCGTATATTCACAGAAATCAAGCCTTGGCATGAACCAGGTGCTTACCAGCATTAACACCAAATTAAATAGTAAGAGTTGGATATGTTATTGGAAGAAAAATAAAATTAACTCTGATCTTTGTTTAATTTGAATGCAGTTAAAGGCACCAAGGAGACAATGCTGTGATGTCTTGCCTTCTTCGGTAGGTCAAAAGTTGGAACTTCAGATACGGGAATGCGGAGAAGATGAACTAATACGGATCCATGCTTAAATCTTGGGTTTGAATGCTAAATCTTCATTCAACCCCCCGATGGTACAACCGTACAATTCAGAGGTTTATCATCGAATTCGGCTTTTGAATGATTTTGTACCTGGGGATAGATCATTCTTCCCAATATTTACGTGCCGCCGTTTCAGACCACAAAATAGAAAAATATTTGCCGGAAAATAATCGTATCCGACACTCTACTAACATAATTTGCTCATACTTTTTTTTTTTTTTTTTTTTTTTTTGAGAAAACCCGAAGGTTACTTAAATTAATAGCGAATCAAAACGTACAGCATCAGACGCAGTCGGAGGTAGCGTATCCGACCACACACACCTACCAATGACTCGAGGCTCCACGTGCGCAAGAGCGTGTGCCACAGAGTTATTAATTCTACGCGTAAAAGACCATAAAACCGTATTAAAATTACAACAGAGAGCTAAAATATCGTCTAACACTTGATGAAAAATACTCCGTCCTTGTTTCTTCATCTTTAGCGACTCAATAACTTGGATGCAGTCACTTTCGATGAGTACATTCGCATGCCCTCTATTCCTCGCTTCCTCGAGACCGTCATGAACCGCCACCGCTTCAGCAATAAGAGGCTCCCACACTTGTCGTCTCATCCACGACAAACCCCATAACACCCCTCCATTCTCATCACGGCACACAACACCCGTCCCAACACCCACGTCTTGTTTCACACCCGCGTCAACATTTACCTTCACAAAGCCGCTTTGAGGTACCTGCCACACTTCGCTCTCGCTGCCCTGCCGTGTAGCTCCACCCCTCCCATTCTCCTGCAAGTTCACACCCCACCCTGCCCCTTCAGTTTCCTCCACAACATCTCGGATTCTCTGCAATACTCGTAGAGGATCAGGCTCAAATGACTCAAAGACGACTTTGTTCCGATGTTCCCACAAGGCCCAACAACCTACCATAAGACGCATATGCTCCACCGCTCCCAACTCCTTCCACCTTGCTTCAATCCAGTCACGCACGCCCCCTCCATCCCCCCTCGTCTCATCATCACAGTCCAAACCCAACTCTTCCCAGATTCGACAAGACACTTGACAAAATTTAAATAAATGTATACTTGACTCAACATGGGAATTACAAAAAGGACATAAAAGGGACTCACCTCCAACTCGAGCGGCTCTGTTCGCTCTCGTCGCCAATGCCTCGTTGCACAGCTGCCAGAAGAAGAGTTTCACGCGGGGCCAAACCGGAACCTTCCACATCCTATTCCAAAGCCATTTCTCCCTGTCCCAATTAGAGGTATCACCCATATCGATCGTCTCTCCCGCAAGGCACCTGTAAGCTAACCTCACCGTATATTCCCCATCTCGATCGGCCTCCCAATACCACGAGTCAGCTGAAACAGTTGAGCTAAGACGGATGTTCATAATACGCTCACACTCAAAAGGTAAGAAACGAGAAGAGATAGCCTCAACCCGCCATGCTCCATTACCGTCTGTAAGATCAGCTACTAGAAGATTTTCATCCCCTTGAGGACACGGTGAAATTATCCGACCCGTTTGAGTCCCCGGTACCCAAGCATCCACCCAAACCTTCGTAGATAGCCCATCACCCACTCGTCGTCGTAACCCCTTTAGCAGAACTGATCGAGCCTCAAAAATCCCCCTCCAAGTGTAGCTCGGGTTATAACCAAGTGAAGCAGTCAATAAGTCACCGGAAGGGAAGTATCTCACTTTCATTACCTTAGCCCATAGCGAGTCCGGGTTGACCATTAATATCCACGCTTGTTTGCCTAGAAGTGCAAGGTTAAAGAGACGAAAGTCCCTGAACCCCAGACCTTCTTTACTCTTCGGGTGACACATTTTCCTCCACGAAACCCACGCCATTCCCCTCTTACCCTCCTCATGACTCCACCAGAAGCGCGTGACCATAGAACGAATAACCTCGCAAAAGTTCGCAGGAATTTTAAACACACTCATCGCATAGGTAGGGAGTGAATTGGCAACCGCCTTTATAAGAACCTCCTTACCCGCCCTAGACAAGAATTTCCCACTCCATCCATCAAGTCTCTTGCTGAGTTTATCGCGTAAAATATCAGTGATAGCCTTCCTCGAGCGCCCTATAACCGTAGGGAGGCCAAGATATCGCTCTTGCTCCTCCACCTCGACAATGCCCAGAATATCCACGATATCATCTCGCCTTGCTCTCCTCACGCCCTTGCTAAACGAGACTGTGGTCTTATCCAAACTTACCAGCTGCCCAGAAGCTTCCTCATACCGTCGCAACAAAGCTCTAATCGTGCTTGCCTCCTGAACCGTGGCTTTCACAAAAAAGATGGAGTCGTCGGCGAACAAAAGGTACGAGATGACCGGACCGGAACTAGAAATACGGACACCATGAATCGCCCCTCTCTCAACAGCCCTTCTCATCATATTAGAAAGAGCTTCCGCACAGAGAATAAATAAATAAGGCGATAACGGGTCCCCTTGCCTTAGCCCCCTCGACGGTTGAAACTCCTCCGACGGATGCCCATTTATAAGAACAGAGAAAGAGACAGAAGAAACACAAGCCATGACCCGGTCAGTCCATCTCGCGTCAAACCCCATAACCTCCAGAACCCGTTTCAAAAAAGGCCATTCCACCCTATCATAAGTCTTAGCCATGTCCAATTTAATGGCCATAAACCCCTCCGTCTATCTGGCGTTCTTCATGTAGTGAAGCATTTCGAACGCTATAAGAATATTATCAGTTATCGCTCTCCCCGGAGGAAAAGCACTCTGATTTTCTGAGACGATATCCCCTAGAAAAATCTTCAATCTATTCG
The DNA here is from genome assembly GCF_048544455.1 of Silene latifolia. Classification (NCBI taxonomy): domain Eukaryota; kingdom Viridiplantae; phylum Streptophyta; class Magnoliopsida; order Caryophyllales; family Caryophyllaceae; genus Silene; species Silene latifolia. The sequence continues at coordinate 102,902,244 of NC_133536.1, read as the reverse complement.
CCAGAACCTTCGAAAGTCACGAATTTTATCCGGTGCTTTCTTTTTTGGAATAAGGACAATATTTGTTTTATTAAATTCCTCCGGAGATCGATAACCACGAAGAATGCTCAAGACAGTCCGCACCACCTCCGGCCCAATAATACTCCAAAATGACTGATAGAAAAGGCCATTCATCCCGTACGGACCCGGCGCTTTAAGTGGATTCATCTGGTTAAGAGCTTCTATCACCTCAGACTCCTCAAAATTTCGCCTGAGCTCTTCATTCATACCTTCGGTAACCCTCCCCTCTAAACCCACCAGAACATCATCGACCTCTCCTGAATTCGAAGAAGTAAATAGCGACTTAAAATAATCATTTGCCACAGCCACTATTGCTTCGTTTCCCTCCCTCACTTCTTTTAGAATCACAACATATGTTGACAGACTTAAGCGTATGGCTCCAATTATCAATCAATACTATATATATTTCAAAAATCAAGGAATTTAAATACAAACAACAAAAACAATATCAGAGCCTTAATCCCAAAATGATTTTGAGACGGCTGTCATGAATCATCCTTTAGAACCGTCCCTGGGTGAACGCACACCTCAAAATACGAAAAGAGAAGGGAAAAATGAAAAACAAAAGGGAGAGCGAAAATGTAATACAAAGTCAAGGTAAACTTACATGATTTGAAATCTAATCCCGGATTTCTTTTATAAAAACTTAAAATTTAAATCGAGAGAAAAGTTAAAACGATTTTGAAAACCGTAATAGAATTAAGGATCCGGAATGCCTTAAAAGTAAACCAAGTAAAATATATAAGTAAGTGGTTGGTAAAAAATGTGTAATAAAGGAGAGTAGAACAAATAATTTTTTTTTAAAAATAAAATAAAAACACTAAATATGTCAAAAAACATCAAATACTAAAAATCCACATGTATCCTTTCCCTCCATTGTGCCCTCTCCGTGACCATACTCTCCTCAAGCCCCAGAAATCTCATATCGTGCTCTATCACTCTCAACCATGTCTGTCTCCGTCTCCCTTTACCTCTAGGGACCTTTTCTGTCCTCCAAGTCTCCAGTCTCCTAACTGGTGCGTCCATAGGTTTCCTTCTCACATGGCCAAACCATCTTAGTCGATTTTCCATCATCTTGTCCTCTATTGTCGCCACTTTTACCTTTTCCCTAATCACCTCATTCCTTAATCGATCTTTCCTTGTATGTCCGCACATCCACCTCAACATACGTATCTCCGCCACACTCATCTTTTGAATGTGACAATGTTTCACGGCCCAACACTCGGAACCGTAAAGTAAGGCAGGCCTAATTGTAGTGAGATAAAATTTTTCCTTTAATCTTTGGGGCATATCTTTATCGCATAAAAACCCTGAAGCACTCTTCCATTTCAACCATCCCGCTTTTCCCTAATGACCTCATTCCTTAATCGATCTTTCCTTGTATGTCCGCACATCCACCTCAACATACGTATCTCCGCCACACTCATCTTTTGAATGTGACAATGTTTCACGGCCCAACACTCGGAACCGTAAAGTAAGGCAGACCTAATTGCCGTGCGATAAATTTTTCCTTTAATCTTTGGGGCATATCTTTATCGCATAAAAACCCTGAAGCACTCTTCCATTTCAACCATCCCGCTTTAATTCTGTGAGCCACATCTCCGTCTAAATCCTCATCCTTTTGAATAATAGATCCTAGGTATCTGAAGAAATCTGACCCCTCAACAACATCCCCATCGAAAATAATACTCCTTGCCTCTGTCGATCTCGACCCCGCCACTTTAGTGAACTGACACCTCAAATACTCGGTCTTACTCCTGCTTAGCCTAAACCCACGAGTCTCTAAAGTATGCCTTCACAATTCCAACTTTCTCTCCACCCCCTCTTTCGTCTCATCAATCAGCACAATACCATCGGCAAACATCATACATCACGGGATGTCGTCCTGAATATCCCTTGTCAACTCATCCATAACTATAGCAAAGAGAAAAGGACTAAGTGCGGAACCTTGATGCACCCCGATGGTAATGATAAATTCCTCCGTTCTCCCAACATTAGTGTGAACACTTGCACTAGCCCCCTCATACATGTCCTTTATGAGGTCAATATATTTTCGAGACACACCCTTTCTCGCCAAAGCCCACCAAAGCACTTCTCTTGGTACCCTATCATATGCCTTTTCCAAGTCAATAAAAACCATATGCAAGTCCTTCTTCTTGTCCCGATGGTGTTCCATCAACTGTCTCATAATAAAAATCGCATCCATAGTCAATCTCTCGGGCATAAATTCAAATTGGTTATCCGAGATGTCTACACATCTCCTAAGCCTTTGCTCGATTATCCGCTCCCATAACTTTATCGTATGACTCATAAGTTTAATTCCCCGATAATTGGAACACCTTCGAACATCACCTTTGTTCTTGTACAAAGGGACAAGAGTTCTTCTCCTCCAAGCTAATGGCATCTTGTCGCTCCTCCAAATCTTGTTGAAGAGCATGGTTACCCATTCGATTCCTTTCTCCCCGAAGCACCTCCAAACTTCTATGGGTATACCATCCGGTCCCTCTGCTTTCTTTGACCTCATCTTCCTTAATGCCTTTCTAACTTCACTCTTTTGTATCCTACGCATAAATTCCCGATTAACCATGCTTGGTGTTACTTCTACATTCCCAAAACCTTGCTCCTGGTGTCCATTGAATAAAGTATCAAAGTAAGAACTCCATCTGACCTTTATTTCGTTATCCTGAACCAGAACCTTGTCGTCCATATCTTTCACACACCTAACTCTCCCAATATCCCTCGTCTTTCGGTCTCTTATGCGAGCCAATTTATAGATATCCTTATCTTCTTCTCTCGTGTTCAACCTGGCATACACTTCTTGGTTAACTTTTGCCCTCGCATCCCGCACAGCCTTTTTAGCGGCTCGTCTTGCCTCCTTGTACTTTTCAAAGTTCTCCATCACTCATGCATTTCCCCAAAACCTTATAGCATTCACGTTTTGTCTTTATCGCTTGTCTCACCTCCTCGTTCCACCAAGATGTGTCCTTACTTGATGGTCTATTCCCTTTATATTCCCCTAACACCTCCCTCGCCAAATCCTTTACAACATGCTCCAATTTATCCCACGTTGCATCAATATCTTTCTCCTTGCAATCCGACCAAATATCGCTACTTCCGACCTTATCCAAAAACGCTTGTTGGTTTTCCCCTTGTAGCTTCCACCACTTGATTCGTGCCTCACCGATTATCTTTCTCTTCCTCAAGTCTCTCTTACTCCGAAAATCAAGCACCACTAGTCTATGTTGTGTTGCGGCACTTTTCCCGGGTATGACCTTGCAATCGATGTACTCTTTCCTCCACACACTCCTTACCAAAAGGAAGTCAATTTGACTAGCATTTCCTCCACTCCTATAAGTCACCAAATGAGAATGCCTTTTCTCGAACCAAGTGTTCATTATACCCAAGTAATATGCCAAAGCAAAATCTAATATGTCGCTTCCTGCTTCATTTCTCTCCCCAAACCCAAGACCCCCATGAATGTTCTCGAAGCCAACTCGACTAGTACCCACATGCCCATTGAGGTCACCACCAATGATCAATTTCTCTCCAATAGGGACTCGTTCTACAACCTCTTCCAGATCTTCCCAGAAGGCTCCTAAAAACGAAGCATCCAATCCTACTTGAGGTGCGTAAGCACTTATAACAGTCAGCACCTCATCCCCGACTACAAGCTTGATGCTCATAATCCTATCACTCTTTCTCGATACTTCTACCACATCATCGATGTAATCTTTATCAATGACAATACCCACTCCGTTACGACTTTTGTCTTTACCCGTGTACCAAAGCTTATAACCCCAAGGCGCTATCACCCTTACTTTATCTCCGACCCACTTTGTCTCTTGTAGATACATTATATGCACTCTCCTCCTTTTCATAACCTCCCCTATCTCGGCTAATCTCCCTGTCAAAGAGCCTACATTCCAAGTACCAAAACGTAACCTACTACCCTTCCTAAAGTCATGCCTTGATTTCTTTACCCGCTCTTGACCATGCTTCCTAGATCCAAACCTATTTGACACCACACCCATACTTCGAGGTGGCGCGCTGCTTTCGGGCGACGACCTAACAACCCTTGCATATTTTTCACTACACCCGAGTCTAGAAGATGTAGTGCACCCTTGTCTATTTGACACCACCCCTAGATGTAAAGATGGCGCGTCGCTTTCGGGCGACGACCTAGCAACCCTCACATACTTTTCACTACACCCGGGTCTAAGAAGTGCAGCGCGTCAATTCTGAGGAGACGCCCCAACGATGTTAAAATTCCGATTCATGTCCATAGAATGTGACTAAGTTTTTATGCTGGCTGCGAAAGACCTACCGCAACTCTCCTCCTTTATCCGGGCTTGGGACCGACAGTGAATGCCCGAAAACACTCACAGGCGGAGTTAAAAATCAAGGAATTTTAATATAATTAAATAAATCTATACAAATTAATTATAGGAAAAATTACAAATAACCACTACGTATTTGCGTATTTTTACAAATTACCGCCATGTATTTGCGTTTTTACAAATAACACCCAAATTTCAGCGTATATTCTCCAATCACCACCGTATTTACCCCGAGCTTCATTTTTCTTATTTCACGACTTGTTAAGTGACGATTTACGCAAATTTCCTTATTTACCCTCATTTAATTACACTCATGGATTAATCTCAATCCCAAATAACATAACATATCCCTCTTCTTCCATCTTCTTTCCCTAAATCCCCCAATTCATTCCAAACCCTAAATCCCCGTTTAATCCCCAAATCAATCGACAATTTCTCTCAATCCCTAAATCATATATCCCCTTTCTTCCTTCTCGATTTCGCTGCGGTAGTCCTCTGCCAACCAAACTCGCGTGAATGGCGCACAAACCCAGAAAAAATCCATGGCTGCTTCATCAATGGCGCAAGAATCCAAAAACAACCCAGAAATCGGTTCATGAATTAATGCCATAAATTTTGTACCACAATTTTGTCCCCAATTTTTTCAGAAATTTTACATTTATTTACCACTAATTGAATTAAGCAAAACTACTTAACAAGTATATAAACTACATGTATTAAAAATCTTTACCAAAAAAAAACTACATGTATTAAAAATATAAGAGAGTAATTGTTTACCTTATAAATTTAGTACATGATGGTATTTAATTTTTTTGGTTGATTTTTGAGGTTAAAGAGAGAAGATAAAGTTTAGGGATGGAGTCAATGAACGGGAAATTAACATCAACTGGACTAGTTAAATGAGAATAATTTGGGAAATTTGCGTAAATTGTCACTTAACAATTCGGGAAATAAGAAAAATGATATTCGGGGAAAAATACGGTGGTGATTGGGGAATATACGTTGAAGGTTGGGGGCTATTTGTAAAAACGCAAATAAGGGGTGGTAATTTGTAAAAATACGCAAATACGTGGTGGTTATTTGTAATTTTTCCTTAATTATACTAGTTTTTTTTTTTGTCAAACACAACCTTTAAATTTGTTTTTTTTTTTCCAAACACCACCTTTAAAAAAAAAGTTTGTAAAACACAACTTTTAATAAATTTGGGATATTCTCTCGTGTACCCCTCAACTTTTTCATTTTCTATGGTATACCCCTCTTTTCATGCAAAAAAACTTTGACCGTCAATAACTCTTGGCTACAAGTTCAGAATACGATAAATTTTTTTCCAAATTGACCGTCTTTAAGAGGTCTTCCGTTTGAAAAAAAATTCACCGACGTCTCAACTCGTAGTCGGGAATTATGGTCGGTCAAAGTTTATTCGTTAAAAATGTTTGACCAACCATAACTACCGGCTAAGAGTTCAAAAAGCGGTGAATTTTTTTTTCAAATTGAAGGCCTTGACTAGATAATTGGGTTGGAAAAAAAAATTACCGTTTTCTAAACTCGTAATAGAGAATTATTGTCGGTCAAAGTTTTTTTGCAAAAAACAAGGGGTACACCATAGAAAACGAAAAAGTTCAGGGGTACACGAGAGAATATCCCAATAAAGGGTAAATTTTTTGTTGTCAAACACGACTTTTTGACCGAAGGACTTAACATTTTACAATGGGGTAACTTTTAGTCGATGTTTGAGATAACAAACGATGTCGGTTTGAGGTGTTTTTGGACTCGTTGGAAAGGTGGAAATACAAGATTTCCAGGGGTTATCAATACGATGGTCAAAGGTGGCCTTATGTGGAGTATATTGATGTGTAAAGTAAGGCTGGTTGGAGAGGCTAGCTCTAAAGCGAGTGGTCATAGGGTTTTTCGTGGGTCTTTAAATGGAGTTAGGATGTTTTATTTGGTCTGAAATTTGGTATATAGATAGAAGGGAGTGTAAGGTAGGTCGTAATTCTGTTGTTTTTGGTTGTTGTTTGTTGTAAGTGGTGGTTTGAGGTGAGTGAATTGACCCATAAAAAAAACTCCTACTTTGACGTTCTTTTGAATGTTTTTTACCTCCAAATTAACTCCCCTCGAACCACCACTTGTAACCAACAACCACCAAAAACAACATAACTAAGACATACCTTGCACTCCCTGCTACCTATATACCAAATTTGAGACCAAAAAAAGGATCATAACCTCATTAAAAGACCCACTAAAAATCCCCGACCACCCGCTACTCTCTCCGACCAGCCTTACTTTACACAACAATAGACCCCATATAAGGCCACCTTTGACCATCGTGTTGATACCCCATGGAAAGCTTGTATTTACACCTTTCCAACGAGTCCAAGAACACCTCAAACCGACATCGCTTGCTATCCCAAACATCGATTGAAAGTTACCCCATTGCAAAATGTTAAGTCCTTCAACCAAAAAGTCGTGTTTGACAACAAAAAATTTATTAAAGGTGGTGTTTGGAATATTTTTTTTGTAAAGGTTGTGTTTGAGCAAAAACCCATTATACTATATAGTTTTAAATCTATAGCACTATGATAGACCTGCCAAAAGACTTCAATGTAAATATTATATAGTTTTGGTTGAAGTATAAATTTAGAGAACACCGGAATATGGTGATTTTCTTTAAAATAAACATGCCTCACTTATGGTATTAATTAGTATAAATATGTTAATTATATTCAAATATAATATAAGCATGCTATATTTTGGAAAATATTAAAAGGTAAATAAATAAAGCTAGATTTTCAAAAATATATATAAGACTCTTAAAATTGCATCCCTAAATAGTAAAAGTAATTCTGTTAGTAGTGAAAAGAATTGTAGTAACATTGGGTGTAGTAATGATATGTGATTTATTTAGACCATTTACCCTCTTTATTCTCGTGATTTTTGCCCCCATTTGACACGCTTTTAGCTCTGATTCGCTTACATTTTACCCCTTAATTCCATGTGCTCCCATATTGTGAATTCGCGTCTCATCTTGTAGGGAATAGGCCAAGAAAGAGGCAAGACTGAATAAGGAGTAAGCACGGACGATAACTTTTGTTAGCATGAGAAGAAGAAGAGGAGGATGCAATGACAAAGTGTTCTCTGTCGACAGGCCGGCAGCCGGCCAACCAGCAGGGAACCCCTCCCATGACTTCGCCACTTTTGAAGAGAAGAAAAGAATGCAATTGAAGGAATTCTCGCTGCCGTTTGGCGGACCGGCACGCACCCCCTACACTTGTGAAGAGACGAAGAAAAGACAAGTAAGAAGGGTCCTCTGCCGGCAGACCGACAGCCTGTAATACTCTGTATTTTATAATTATATAAATAATATTTTATTGTATTTATACGAGTTATGTTTGAGACGGAATAATAAAAAATAATAATAATTATTATTATATGATGGTAATGATAATAATAGCAATAATAATAATAATAGTAATAGTAATAGTAATAATAATAATAATAATAATAATAATAATAATAATAATAATAATAATAATAATAATAATAATAATAATAATAATAATAATAATAATAATAATAATAATAATAATAATAATAATAATAATAATAATAATAATAATAATAATAATAATAATAATAATAATAATAATAATAATAATAATAATAATAATAATAATAATAATAATAATAATAATAATAATAATAATAATAATAATAATAATAATAATAATAATAATAATAATAATAATTGTTCCGGGTCTAATTCCAGAGCAAGTATTGTTACCACCCGTGGCTTGTAGAATGATGTCCTTGGTTGAATCCTTCTTCTCTTATCGTTCCTCTCGGCCTCTCTTGCAATAATGAACGAACTGAGGGCTTGGCTTTGTGCCAAGCGTACTCACTCCGACGCTCAAGTCAGTAAACTTAAGGGATAAGTTGTTACTTGGCTGAATGTATACTGTAGAGAGATAAGGAAGGTAATACCAGATGAATAGTGTTTCTTAGGTTAAGTTCTGGATCCTTTCCTCAATGAAGGTTGAGGAGTATTTATAGACTTTCACCTTTTGTCACGTAGTGGCCAAGTGGCCAAGTGGCTAGCAGATGGAAAGACTGATCTACCCCTCGGCCGAGGGACCTATGGCAGGCCGGCGGGCCCTGTTGACTCACCGCCGAGGGGTCTTGGATGTGAGTACGCGGTATGTGCCCTACCGGCAAGTTGCCATGCCGAGACCCAGTGACGACCGATGGGCCGCATCGGCTAGGCCGCCTAAGCCGTTGACTTGTTTGTGGATATCTTTGACCTTGCTCAATATGTTGACTTGGTCAGCGGTGCAGAATATGCCCCATCAATTTGCCCCCAGCGTAGTCTATGCCGTGGTATGGGCTCCGATGTACGTTTGAGCGTATATTCTGCGCAAGTAATTTGTAAAACATTTTCTGCATCGGCTTCTTCGGCGGCGGCTTCTTTTACCTCGGCCTGGTCTTTTCTTAGGCCGTACCATATCCCCCCTCCACATGGATGCGTAAAGGGCATCCGATGTGGAAAAGAAAGTGACGCTGGCCGAGACCAGGGTTGAGAGTGCTTGGTTGTTTTTGATTGCCCCGTCCGCGCTACTTAGCTTGGTTGATCATGTGGCCGGCGGAGAATAGATGCTTGGGAATTTGTTGAGGAAGGTGAATAGGCGGAGAGATACGAATGGGCGTGTTGAAGATGCTTGGTCACCGTTGCATTGATTGACGTTCGATCGTTGCAACGATTGACATCCGTGGTTGCATGTCCGACACGTGTCCGCATGCCGATTGGTTGACGCTTCATGGGTCATTCTCTGATTGGTCCTTCTTCATGGGCTTTTCCCTATAAATAGGGCAGTTATTCCGTGAAATTGGCCACCAATTTCATTTTCCAAAATTTTCTTCTCTCTAAACTTTCAAAGGCTTCTTTGTCTTCTATTTCTCAGAGTTGTTACTCCGGCGAGTGTTTTTCTTCAAGGTAAACAAACAAACTTTCCAATTTCTTAACTCTGTAAGTTTTTATTGTAAACATGTCCTCTCGCGATGCCGGGCCTAGCAAACCGGCGCGGGGGGGGGGTTCCCGCGTCTTGATGAGGAGGAGAAGTTGGACGCCCTCCGATAAGGCACAGGGGCCCTAGGTTACCTTCTCCTGAAGTTGATCCTCGAATTTTGGAGGAATGGGAGGATGACGATGATGTTGATGATGACGCAGACGATTTTGGTGATGATGCTGAAGAGGCTCGTCCCAAAGAGGGGAGGCAGTATGTTATGGATCACGGTGACGTTTGTAAGGTACGCGTTGACCGAGCTTGGACCCATAAGTTGGCCAGTTGTTCCGGTGAGACATTTTTCGAGGGCCATTTCTTCTTTGGCAGGGGATACAAGATTGTTATCCCTGAGGAGGGTCAGGCCGTCTGTTGCCCTCCACCGGGCCACACCGGCGTATACATGCGACACTTGGAGTACGGGCTCCGGTTTCCGCTGAATGAGTACGTCATGGCCATCATCAAAGCTATGAACGCGCCGTGGCCCAACCGCATCCGTTGGCCATGAGGACGATAGTCGGCTTTGTGTGGCTTTGTCTCTTCAAGGGGGAGGCCCCGACGGTGAATTTATTCCGCCGGCTACATTATCTCCACAATCGATCTCGGCGCGTCGGTTGGTACAGTGTGCACATGGAGAAGGGTTATGTCTCTTTTGACAAACTTACTTCTTGCAAAGACTGGAGAGATCGGTGGGTGTACGTCAAGGTGCCGGATGACTATCCGCTGCCCCTCTCCTTTCAGCACGAAGTGAACTTGCGGTGTGAGACTAAGGCGGAGCATGACGGATGGGTCACCGGAAGAAACTCAAGATGGATGCCAGCAAGGTCCTTCTTAAAGAGGATGAGAAGTCACGATGAGGCTTTTGAGGCGGACAAGGGTGGGGTGCCGAAAAGATGGATTCCCCCAACGCAGATCATTCTTCGTGATGAGCCGCTCTGCCATGTCGGCCTCATACCGCCCTAGCACGGGGTGTGAGTGGGGTCGGTATGAGGCCCATCACCGCTCTCAATGTTCCTGTTTTTCGAACTTCGATTTATTTCTTCTACTTAATTCTTGTTTTATTTCCTTCGCAGACTACTTTGGACCGGATTTGTCGAGGATATCCTCCGGAGAATGGGCCGCACAAAGACAAAACCGTTGCTAACTTGCATCCCAAGGCTCTGACCCATGACCGCAGGACGTCGCCGAACGATCTTATGGACCAAAGAATGAAAAGCTTGAATGTGGTGGAGGCCCAGGCGAAGGTTGTAAGCAACATGCCGCGCCACACGCGAAAAACACAAATTTTCTTTGGCGGTGATGGCGTCGACATCGGCTCCGCCTTCCATCCCCCCTGTTCGTAGGAGACGGTGGAGATCGTTTATATCTCCAATGGGGATGACTCCGATGAGGAGGAGGGGTCGCCCCCGGTCCGTAAAAGAAAGCAGACCCTTTACTACGCCGCCGCCTGCCGGCGACGAGGAAATGTGTCCTTCGGCCAAGAAGGCCAGGCATGGTATTGATCTATCCGGTGACTCGTAGTTTAGCTTGTTCATCAGGCCGATGATGATGACAGACTCTTGGCATGCCTATGTATGTTGATACTCGATGCTTTTTTTTATTTTGTAGATCGCCGGCATTGCCGGCCCGCTCTTGTTGAGCAGCAGTGGAGGAGAACCCCGCGCAGTCGGTGATCGAACGTCGCCATTGACTCTTCATCCCGAAGGTTTCCCTTTCCCGACCGCAGTCGGTGATCGAAACGTCGCCACCGCTCTTCATCCCGAAGGCTTCCCCTCCCGACTTGTAGCGGAAAGTGCGAGGTTGATTAAGAGATCGGCGAGGTGGAACGAGCTGACCGGTGCTCGTATCATGGAGCAGGAGAAGGCCGTGGCTCAATCCGCTTTTGAGCTTAATGCCACTAAGAAGGTGGCCGCGAAGGCGAAGCCGGATCTTCTCAATGAGCGGAGGCTTAGGGGAGGCCGAGGAGGCGCTCTTGGGCGAGAGAAAGCTCGGGAGGACGCCGAACAGAGGTCCTTCTGAGAGAGCCAAGGCCGAGACTAGCTGCGCCGAAGTTGAAAAGTCTGCCGCGAAGTGTGACCTCGTTCGAGGCACGCCGACCTCTATTTCCAAAGCAGAGGAATGAATTCGAGAACGGTTTCGAGATCCAGGGAAGGTGATTCGGAGCAAGGAGGCCATCATCAGGAAAAAGGAGGACGACATTGAGATGCTCCAAACCAAAATGCTCCCTGACATGTGCTCCGAATTCCGGGATCTGGCCGAAGACGCTGCCAGGGAAGTAATTGAGGAGCTCTTTCCTCTTGATGGTTCCTTTCCGTGGGGCAAATTCAACGAGCTGTTTGACGACAAGCTCGAAGCTAAGGAGAAGGCCGTGGAGGAGAAGGCCAAGGAGGCGGTGAGGGTGAAGATAGAGCAAGAGGCGGCCGAGGAGGCAGCAGCTCTTGCTGAGAAGGCTAAGGCGGCCAAGGAGGAAGCCGAGCGGGCAAGGGCAGCTGAGGCTGCCGAGGCTAAGGCTGAGGCTGCTGAAGCTGAGGCTGCTAAGAGAACTGCTGGGTTGCCCATCGAAGAAGGTGCTGCTACCGCTCGATGGCGAGCAACAACAATGACATAGGAGATGATATCTCGTAACCTTTTGTCTTTTGGCTTATCCTTGTAATTTCTTGTAATTCGTTGAACATCTTTAATAAGAGCTCGTTTCTTCGCTCTCCCGGCCTGGCCGAGGTTTTTACCTCACTTCTTTTTCTTGCGCTAGTATTTGAGCGTCTCAATCTGTACTTTTAGCGTCTTTGTCTTCGTCTAGGTTGTCTCCTTACGTTATTAATTGAGTGTCTCTTTTGTTTCCGCCTCGGCTTGGCCGAGGCGGTCTAGAGTGTGTATCTCAATTGTGTTAACGCTTCGAGGCATTTTGAACGCTTTGCGAGTATCACTGCGCTGGGTCGTTACCCTCGAGGTGTCTCGCTTCCGGTGGTGATTGCCGCTCTTGTCGGTGTGTGACAGTGTGAGCCAAAGATCTGTTTCTTGTTATTGATCGTCGTGGCGTCTACCACTTGGAGTGACTGCGACGGCGTCAAACCTCTTGGGGTGATCGCTAGTGGCGTCTACTACTTGGGGTGACTGCGATGAGCGCTATTTCTTCATGGAGATCGCTGTGGCGTCTACCACTTGGAGTGACTGCGACGGCGTCAAACCTCTTGGGGTGACCGCCGTGGCGTCTACTACTTGGGGTGACTGCGACGGCGCCTATTTCTTCATGGAGATCGCTGTGGCGTCTACCACTTGGAGTGACTGCGACGTCAAACCTCTTGGGGTGACTGCCGTGGCGTCTACTACTTGGGGTGACTGCGACGGCGCCTATTTCTTCATGGGGACTGCCGCTCTTGTCTACCACTTGGAGTGACTGCGACGGCGTCAAACCTCTTGGGGTGACTGCCGTGGCGTCTACTACTTGGGGTGACTGCGACGACGCCTATTTCTTCATGGAGACTGCCGCTCTTGTCGGTATGACAGTGTGAGCCGGCGTCTGCTGCTTCCTAGTGACTATGGGGAAAATGAACATTTTGATGGAAGATTTGGACGATTTTTCATTAGGTAAAAACATGCGTCGGGGTGCCCACAGCTGTTTTGGACACCTCCGCCGCTACATAGGGTATTCCCGAGATTACCAGCGTCCTAATGGCCTATCAAAGGCACACCGTCCTAATCAGCCGCTAGTTACATCCATGAGGTCGCCCTCCTGTTGCAAGGATAGACTTTTCCCTTTCTCTGATTTCTTTGCCACTTTGAGGGATTGCATGTTGCATCCTCTCGGCGCTATCCGGACGTTGACCACCTCGTCATTCTCGTCTTTGGAGACGAGCTTATGCGCTTCCCCCGGTCCGAGACATACATCGTGTTAGGGCCCGATGGACATCACTGCGTCATCCTCGCTCAGGGTGACTCGGCCTATGAGAACGTTGTAGGCGGACGAGCCGTCGATGACCACGAACTCAGCTAGGACATTCTTAGCCGCATTCTTTTCGCCGAACGTCACCGGGAGTCTGATTGATCCCAGTGGTACCAGGCCGGCCCCAGAAGTCGTATAGTGGGTTGGTGCGGGGGCTCAAGTCCTTGACTTTCAGCCGAGCCGAGGAAGCACTCCTGAACATGATGTTCGTGTACGTGCCTCGTGTCAATCGGCACCTCTTGACTAGGTGGTTGGATATGTCCAAATTGACTACAAGTGGGTCGGTCCGTGAGGAGCGATGACTCCTTCGTAGTCCTTCCTTCCAATGGTTATATCGGGGATCTTTGGAAGCGGGGATCGCTGTGTTGGGCACAAAGTTGATGGCCTGATATAGCTCGTTCAGGTGCCGTTTGTGCCCATGGGCGGACCCTCCGTTCTCGTTGCCCCCGATGACAACATGGATCACTCCTATCCGTTCGAAGACGGATTTCTTACCTGAACTGTCGGCGTCAGTCTTTTGGCCTTTGGCAACGTACTTGCCGAGGCTCCCCTTCCGGATCAGTTCTTCAATGGCATTCTTCAGATGCCGGCAGTCGTTGGTTAAATGGCCGGTGTGGCCGTGGTACTCACAGTACTGGCTCGTGTCACCGTCACTTTTTGGCTTGGGGGGTCTCTCCCACTTCTGGCCCTCGTTTTTGCTCAGGGCGAAGACCTCGGCGGCTGATACGACGAGAGGGGTTTTATCACTATACCGCCTCTGGTGGTACGTTCCCGAACTCCACCCGGCGCCTGTCGAGTCCTGTCTCCTGGCAGGTTTGTCCGACCGTGACCTATTATTCTCACGGCGTCTTTCATCGGACCGTGACCCGTTGTTGTCACGGCGTCTCTCATCCGGGTTGTCCTCCCAGCGGCTCTTCTTTTCTGAGTGCCCGGCCTCGCTGGGGCCTACCCAGGTCTTGTGGTAGTCCTCTACCTTGATGGCCTGGTCGGCCATCTTCCTAGCGGCGTCCAAGTTCAGGCCTCCGCACTTGATGAGCTCATTTTTTAAGTCTCCCCTTGGGAGGCCTTTCATCAGCGCGAAGGCCGCCAATTCGGGATTAATTTCTCGAATCTGCTGGACCTTTCCGTCGAACCTCTTCACATAGCTTCGTAGAGACTCGCCCCCCTCCTGTTTGATAGTTAGGAGGTCCGACGTCTCCACGGCCCTTCTCTTGTTGCAAGAGTACTGGGCTAGAAAGGCGTCCCTTAAGTCGGCGTAATAGTATACCGAGCCGTCGGGGAGCCCCTTGTACCAACTTTGAGCCATCCCATGCAAAGTTGTTGGGAAAACTCGGCACCAGACCTCATCGGGCTGCTCCCATACCGACATGTAAGACTCGAAAGCCTCAGCGTGGTCGGCTGGATCACTATCTCCTTTGTATGATAGGGGTGGCAACTTGAGCTTAGTTGGCACCTGGACTTCTAGGACGTAGGTGTTGAGGGGCTGTCTGACCACGTGTCGAACGACACGCGGCGATCGGCTCCTCGCATGCCTAATCCGGCTCCTCTCCTCGTAGCGGGAAGGACTCCTTCTTCGACTCGGACTTCTTCTCCAACTCTGCTGAGTCGGACTCCTCTGGCTCCTTTGGGGTAAGCCTCGTTCGTGCTGCGGGGACGCTATCCTCCCATGAGTACGGGAAGGACTTAGGTCTACCACGCCCACTTTGGGCTCCCCCGGCGACTTGACTGGGTCAGCTTCTCCTAGTGCTCCGTTCAAATTTCTCGGAGTCACATTTTGGGCCCTGGTCTCCTGGACGGTTTCCGCCGCTCTTGTCGGCGTGACAGTGTGAGCAGGCGTATTACTAATTAGGTCCAGGAGCATTTTCAGTTTTGCTACGTCAACCACATGTCCCATGATGGTGACCTGGTTGGTGGCGGTGTGTTCGTATTATTGGCATCCCGAACTCCGGTTGGATTACTCCGCGGTGGAGGGCCGCACGACTCGCAATTGTTGAAGGTATCATCTTGGTAGAATGCGGTTTAGTTTATCACGATCGCGTCTTGTTGTTTCGACATCTTCTTAGCTTTTTGGGTGGGTTTTTGTGTTTTTTGTTTGGGAATGAATGTGACTAGCTTCTAGTAGCGTCTCCCCACAGACGGCGCCAATTGTTCCGGGTCTAATTCCAGAGCAAGTATTGTTACCACCCGTGGCTTGTAGAATGATGTCCTTGGTTGAATCCTTCTTCTCTTATCGTTCCTCTCGGCCTCTCCTGCAATAATGAACGAACTGAGGGCTTGGCTTTGTGCCAAGCGTACTCACTCCGACGCTCAAGTCAGTAAACTTAAGGGATAAGTTGTTACTTGGCTGAATGTATACTGTAGAGAGATAAGGAAGGTAATACCAGATGAATAGTGTTTCTTAGGTTAAGTTCTGGATCCTTTCCTCAATGAAGGTTGAGGAGTATTTATAGACTTTCACCTTTTGTCACGTAGTGGCCAAGTGGCCAAGTGGCTAGCAGGTGGAAAGACTGATCTACCCCTCGGCCGAGGGACCTATGGCAGGCCGGCGGGCCCTGTTGACTCACCGCCGAGGGGTCTTGGATGTGAGTACGCGGGTATGTGCCCCGGCTGGCAAGTTGCCATGCCGAGACCCAGGCTGACCGGCCGATGGGCTGCATCGGCTAGGCCGCCTAAGCCGTTGACTTGCTGTGGATATCTTTGACCTTGCTCAATATGTTGACTTGGTCAGCGGTGCAGAATATGCCCCATCAATAATAATAATAATAATAATAATAATAATAATAATAATAATAATAATAATAATAATAATAATAATAATAATAATAATAATAATAATAATAATAATAAGATTTTGGATCATATGAGAATGGCACAAGCGTGAGAACAGTGAGAACGCGCGTCAGTCGTTGGATCTTGTCTGACGCGGCTAATCTAAGGGCCTATAACACGCGCTCCTTTACCAAAACTTGAGGGCTTTGTCTTTCTTTTTTCCTGAAATTTACCTCGCGCTTCTTCGTTAAGCTTTTAACCATGGATTCCGACCTTCTTCGTTAAGCTTTCAACTATTTCTCTCTCCTTATTCTCTGTAGAGTTGCATTTTCATATTTCCGTTGGATTTTCTCTTACCTATTTCGTCATGAAGGTATATACTGTTTAGCTTCAAGCTTTTTTCGATTTCGTCCTTAATTTATTTAGTCCGTTTTATGTAAGTCTACTGTAACCTAAATTAATGTTTCTTATGTTCATTTTGCCGGATTATTCATTTATTGATGAATTTTGAGTTCAGTATTGTTGTTAAAATCGAAATTTGCGTTTTCATTTGCATGTTATCGGAATTTGTATTCGTCGCATTGTTGGTTGATTTCGTAACTTGCTTATACATTTCGATTTGTTTGTTGTTTTTTTAGTTTGATCTAATTTGTGCTTTTTTGGATTTTTGTTGAATTTTAAGTACTTTTAACGTAAGTAGCATCAATTTAAGACCACATGCAAAAGGTCATAATTGCATGCACATTATTGTTGTAGATCATGCACATTTCAATAAAACTGATAGGACATTTCTTCGTGAAACGTGTACAACACAACACAACTCATTAATATTACATGCAAAACTACTTTCAGTTATTGAAGCGCAAAGGCGATCCCGAACTCGTTACACGCCGTATTTCTCCGAGGTTGAACAACCTCGACCCTCACTTGATGATCCTACTCCAACGTTCTCCCGTATTATCACCCGAATGTCACCTAAAAGTTTTGTTGATGTCCTTCGATACCTTGATTACAATCAATGGTGTGCTCTGGAAGAGATTGGTTTTTCTTCATTGTTCTGGCTAAGGGTTACAAGGTTTCCTTTACGCCTTGGTTATTGGTTAATTGAGAACTACAACCCGTATTCGGATTTCATCATTCTACCTGATAAACAACACTTTCGTGTTTCTGCTTCTTGTATTCATGATGTTGTTGGCCTCCGAATTGGAGGAAAACCTGTTTTACTTTCATGCTGTAGTGACGAAGATGCAGAATGTGACGCGTTTTACGCGCATTGGAAAGCTCAATTTCATGTTGATGGTCAAGTGGATATCAAGACTCTTGCAGAGCATATTATTTGTCATGATGATTACAGTGATCGATTTAAGATTAATTTTGTGGTGCTTGCTGTCTCTTTGTTAATGCGCAACAATCAGAAGCCGTTCGTCAATCACCATGTACTAAAATCGCTGAGGAATGTGTCTGCCATTGGTCAGCTTGATTGGTGTCAATTTGTCATGGAGAGTTTGCGGTATAACACAAACGATTGGGTCAAGAAGGAGAAGAAGAATCACTTTGGTGGACCTCTCCTGTTTCTAATGGTACAAATCTTCTGAGTTACATCTATTGTTAGTTATTATGGTTTTAAAACCTGCCATTTTCCAGTCATAATCCTGTTTTTACTTGCAGCTTGTTTATGTTGACCGTCTTGTTCATGAAAAACGATTCGTAGAAAGAGATTACTATACTCTTTTGAATTGGACATCTGCTGCACTTTTCTCAAGGGAAAAGAAGGAGATGGAAGCTGGTCAGTTTGGTCTTGGCCGTGTAAAAGGTCGACCGATGGAAAGAATTAGATTTTTCTCATCCATGTAGACAAGTGGTTGAAAAAGTGCGGAGAGTGTCGAGGGATGTTAGTACTGATACAAAATCTCCAATTTCGTACTCGTCTCCGGAGGTATATCCATTGATTCTCGAAGTATTCACTATTCCTTTTCAATATTCACTTTGAAATATTTTCTTTGTTAGATGTGGTTGTTTACATACACACCTTTTCGATTATTATGCCAAACGTACCTTCATAGTACTAAAGATGTACCTTCATACTGTCCCTTGTCCAGGAGTTTGCAGATGACTACACTGCTTCATCAAAGAGAGTCATGGAAGGTATGGTTGTGTTAGATGAGAAATACGCGGTTGGTTTGCAATGTTTTCCAGGTGAAGAGTGTGTCAAACAGGCCCATTCAGCAACTGAATTTGTATATTTGACATATGGTGGTGGTACCGAAGATGTGTCATGTGCACCGCCGTGGGAATCTAGCACACTGGATGAGGATGAACAGTTTATTACTGTAGCAAATGCAGCCGAGAAAGCGTACAAGTTGAAACTTGCTTGTGCTAAACACAGAGAACAATGTGCTAAGTGGAGAAATTCATCCGTACATGTCACTGGTGAATTTTCGTTCGATTTAGGGTTGGAGAAAGACTTTGCTGAGAGTGAGGCAAGGTTAGCCGCAGCTAAAGGGGTTAAACGGGATCGCCCTGTCACTGGTGAATCTTCTTCACGTGCGAAAAGGGTTCATTTCATGGCAAGTCCTTCATATATACCTCTATCCAACAACAAGCAACTGTCATCTCATTTTGATCCGCTGTTTTATGCTATCCAAGATGACACCAATGTGTTAACACCTCTTACTGCGGCGCACCTTCAAGTGGCTGAATATGTTTTCAGTGACCGGGGCACTAACAATCGTCGTTCCAGGTAATCTAAATTGTGAACTTGTTAAATTAATATTTTGTGAATGTCATTTTCACTGTTTCACACCTGACAAGTAATTTGATATATTTTTTGCTCTAGTGAGCACTTATATTCGTACAAGACTTATTTTGCAACGCAAATGCATTTGTGGTCATTAAAGCCGCCTGAACATGTTTCGAGTGTTGTAATTGATTGCTGGTCATCATATTTGAATTGTAAAGAGGAAGAAAATAATCTTGGTACTCTGAAGCGGTTCTTTTTTACCACGCTTGTGCATGTAAGTACATTTACATACACTCTTAAATGCTGTGTGTAATATGTATTTTGAAATATTGTACTTCCCTCTTTCGTTACTTTCCCATGCAACAGATTAGCGAAACCCAGCCCAGGTTTAAGTGATGAAAATATTTATGAATTGTTCGAGGCTCGTGTAAAAATGGAGTTGCAGCTTTTCCCGGGAATAGACATAACTTCAATCGCACTCGTAAGTTGTTATTGTTCGCTTGAAATACTTTCCAATTTTCTTTGCCATTGTTGTATTGCATTTTTAAAAAAATTGAGTCATACTATTATCCCATAAGTCCTTTCTTTTTTTGTTTAATTCCAACTACTAAACCCATTTGAACCTCAACTTGTATATATGCATTTTATATTTAAAAAGTTCAGATTAGGTCAAATTAGGATAAATGACCATTTAACACAATGTTAATGTTATAATTTCTCAATGTACTTTCTAAACGTACTAAATGTACTTTTTAAACATTTACAATGTTAATGTTGTAATTTCTCAACGTGGGGAATATCCAATATGCATAAGAGCAGTTGCAACTATATGCACACGTTGGGAACATAGACCATGAGTCATACTATCATTCCATGTCTGCATTATGCTTTTGTTTTATTGCAACTGCTTGAGTCAAAGGGAATTTTCTTTGTGTTTGTATTAAATGAGGTCACTTTATATTGCAATGTACCGTTCTCATTTTTTACATGTGCCTCACGATTAGCCAAAATGTACCCTTCCAAGAGTTTGACTGTACTTATGGTTGTACGTCATTTGTTTTGTAATTTCAGTTTTTTTTCTTAATTGTACACGAGAAACACTTCTTCTTATACGTGGTTGACCTGGTGAGGAAGCGTTTCGTCATTCTTGACAACTCACTCTCAGATGAAGACGCCATCAAGAAATATGGTGTATCTCCACTGTTAACAGTATGTTTGAATTTGACACATTCTTGTTGTTCTATTGAATTTGGACTATTAGTCGCGCTTAAAACTAGTTTAAAATGTTTTGTCATAGATTGATGCTCTTGGAAGGTTTTTGGGTGAGAACCCAAAAACTTCTGACTGTAGCAACGTTGTGTTGGCTATGGATCCCATTGTTGCAAAGATTAGTTGGAGAAATAACTACAATGTTGATAACTGTGGTATATACACAATGAGACACATGGAAACATTTATGGGATTAATCTTTTAGAAATGTAGCCTGATGAAAAATGATGTGAGTGTTGGTTCTTATTTTAAAGAAATTCATGTTCATTGTGTCTTACCTATCTCGTTAATTGTTGCCTTCTGTTTTGCAGCGGAGCGTGCTTAAAGTGTTACGATACAAATATCTATGCACATTACTAATGTTCGACCACAACGATTGTCGTGAAACTGTCGCTGATCATGCGAAGAAGGGTCATTTCTCTAAAGCTAGTGATAACATTTAATGTTCAAATATTATCTACGCAGTACGTTAGAATTTGTTTGATGACACCCCTGTTCATGTAGTATGATGTTTAAATTCTAGTGTACGTTAGTATGTGTAATGATTTCGAATTGCATAAGCAAAATGTTCAATTTGTGAACCAATGTTTAGTTGCACCTAATTAAAGTACTTCTTTGTCTATTTTTAGCGTGCTATTTACTTGAATGTTATTATTTCCTTGAATAGCGACTTATGATGTACTGAATTAGCAAAATAATATAATGTACATTTCAGGTCTGCTTTTAAATCTCTTTTATAAAACAGTACATGCACATTATGAACATACTTAATGGACATTTGAATTAAATTGAAAACACATTTATTTCTATTATACATTGAAAACAGGAAAATAGGTCTAAAATCACGTCAAAGATCTATCTATAGCGACATCATAATCTAAGTATATGAATGAACTTTTGAAGTTTTCTATCTTATTAAACGATCACATGCATTACAATTTAATTAATGTTTCATGTTCTTTTTAAAATAATTTAATGTACCTTTAAATGTAATATAATGTACATTTTCCAAATAGTGCTTAATGATATTTTAGTTGCACCTAATTATCAGAACATGCACATTATGAATATAGATAATGGACATTTTAATTAAACTGTTTACATACATTACATAATATATACAGTGTAAACAGGAAAACCTATTTAATAAACTGTCAAAGATCTATTTTTAATCCCTTCCCGAAAAAAAGGTTCACTCGCCCCTTGTTGGGTGTCTTTTGGTCTTGCGGCCGTACAAACCACACATAAGGGAAAGGGTTAGGGTTGGATTAGGCGGATCCGCGGTAGCGGTCTGCCTAATCCAACCTTAAACCTTTTCCCGTCCCGTTTTAGGATACCCGACCCCCTAGTTTTAATCCCGTCCCCAAAAAGGGTTCAGTCGCCCCCTCTAGGGTGTCTTTTGGTCTTGCGGCCGTTCATAATCTAACCCTAAACCCTTTCCCGTGCCGTTTTAGGATACTTGTCCCCCTAGTTTTAATCCCGTCCCCAAAAAGGGTTCACTCGCCCCCTCTAGGGTGTCTTTCGATCTTGCGGCCGTTCGTAATCCAACAACTTGAGCTAATTTGTACATTATGAATGTCGAAAAAGTACATTTAGAACCTTTAGAAAATAAATTGACAAATTATAACATTAACATTGTGTTAAATGGCCATATATCCTAATTTGACCTAATCTGAAGTTTTTAAGTATAAAATGGGTATATAAAAGTAGAGGTTCAAACGGTTCAAGCAGTTGGAATAAACAAAAAAAAAAATGGACTTATGGCATGATAGTATGACCCGATTTTTTAAAAAAATACGGCCACTTTAAACTTCTTCTCTTTAACATGTTACTACTTTTCGTTTTCCCTGTCAATTAAATTGTAGCTTCACGTTTTCTCATTCTCAGATTGTTCACTTACTCTTTATCGCTCTCTATCGGAATGAAGGTTATACTCTTTGCCTTTAATTATTTGCTAAAAACAACTGTTTTACTTTTCATCTGCTTCGAATTTTACATAGTTTCCTTAGCTATTAATGTTCGAAGATGTTCATTATAAATCAGTCCTAATATTATTTCTCAGGTGCATCAATATGTCGGAATTTATACGCATTGTTTCCTAATGATTTTGATGTACTTTGCTATGGCTTAATATTTGTTAATGTTTAGGATGTATTTTCTTCATGTACTTTTTTAATGTTTAGCATTTAATTTCTGGAAACCTGTCCTTCATATCAATATGTCGGAATTTATACGCATTGTTTGCTAATGATTTTGATGTAGTTTGTTAATGTTTAGGGATATACATAAATTTGTACGCATTGTTTCCTAATAATTTTGATGTTCTTTGCTATGGCTTAATATTTAGGATGTATTTTCTTCATGTACTTTCTTAATGTTTAGCATGTACTTTCTGGATATCTGTATTTTTAATGGCTTTATGTTTCTGTCTTATATGTTTTTTTTATTTTTATTTTTTGTAAAGCGCTTAAAACTGAAGAACACAGATGTCACTATGGTTGTGCAAAACAGTCCTGATTCACATATTGTTTGTCAACCTCCATCGAGATTCACCAAAGACTCTTCTTCTGCTGTGATAATTGAAGTTTCTGACAGTCCTACAATAGGAGTAGTACTTCATCCTAGCATTTGTCATACTTTACATACAGTTGACAAAAACTCTTCTTCTGTTGCGATAATTGATGTTCCCGACAACCCTACAATAGAAGAGATTGTTAATCGTCCTAGAGTTCGCCGTACTTCATGTAGCATCTTAAAAAACTTCTCTTACACTTTGTTGATTGATGTTCCTGACAACCCTATTGAAGATGGGATTGTTGACCCACCTTGTAACTGGCCACGCATTAAACAGATTGTGAGGGACAAACATGACATTGTTAGGGCCACCTTAGGAACAAGCTGTGCAGAAGTGCCACCGATAGAAATTCTTGCTCATTTAACTGAAACACCTATTCAAACATCATATCAAACAGACCAGGTTTTTAACAAACAACCCACTTCTGCTAGCAAACACATAGCGGCTCTTCGTAAAGTGAGAAAATTGATTGCTGAGAGGAATAAGGATGCACCTACAAACACTGCTGTGTCATTCAGTTTAGGTGTCTTCCCGGAAGATGAGGACTCTTCTGTTTATGCAGCACCAGAGCGGGGTAAAAAAAGAAAGAAACTGTCCGCTGATTGTCCACCTTTATATCCGAAAACAGGGAATCAATATCATTTTAGTAGGAGTCCTTCATGTGAACCTCTCCTTGATGCTATTGACGACACGAATCCCTTCATACCTTTGACATCAATGCAATCTCATATTTCAAATTATGTGTTCACTGGCCAAGGCTCTGTGGATAACACTTGGTAATTACATACAGAAGATTTAATATTTTATATTCATTTACATAGTTCATCTTTACATATTTGCTGCTAATCATAATGCTATTACTGTTTGTGTGCAATAATACGTTATTTGAGTTCAAAAATAATGTCCTTGGTTGGGATCAACTGTTGTCATTAAAACCGTATCACTATATCTCAAGCTTTGTCATAGATTCTTGGTCGGCATATCTAAACTACAAAGAAAATGATGGAAATCCAACCAATCCCACACGATTCTTTTTTTGTACACTTACATATGTAAGTTTGGTCATTGTTTTCATGTATTTCAGTTTACTATTTCCAACATTTTCACATTACTAAAATTTTATCTTCATTGAGCAGTTGTTATTAATGAAGAACACAGGTGCTTCTATTGATGATCATCGTTACAAACCTTTCAAGCGTCGCATCGAAGTAGAATTAATGAGTTTGAGTGGATTGATTTACCATCCATTGAACTAGTCAGTCCCTCACTTCATTTAGTAATTGAAATTAAATTCAGTATTACTGTAGTAGTCTATTTGAATAGAAGTCAGTGAATGTACTGTCAAAATTTTCAAAATGTGCTATTACTTAACATGAAATTAACCTTTACCTCTCAGTGACCTTACAATTGTTTCTTTCCCTGATGCTAGTTCTTCTTCCCTATTGTACTTGAGAATCATTTTGTGTTGTATGTTTTCGACCTGCCAAGGAAATGTCTCATGATTCTTGACAATCGCATTAGAAGGGGGAGTGTCTTAGAAGAGTATGGTGATAGTGTACTTGAACTGGTAAATTTACATTCTCCTCAAATAAGAATTGTTATCTTCACTTGCATTGGTAAATTCATGTACATTATGGTTCATCTCGTCTAATTTTTATTATTGCGTTACAGGGTGATGCTTTTGCACGGTTTTTGGGTGAAAATCAATCAACTATGTAGAAAAGTAATATATTAATGGGCATGGATCCTACAATAGCAATGCTTCCATGGAGAAATAACAAAAATATTTTTGACTGTGGTATTTACACCATGAGGCACATGGAAACATTTAAGGGAATAGCCACTTAGGACTGTGGACTGTCCAAAATTGATGTGAGTTTTACATTTCAGTTGTAACTTATTTAGACCAAATCAATGTTATCTTGTTGGTTATTAAATTCTAATTTCATTTTTTTTTTTTTACAGATGAGATCGTTGACAACGCTGAGATTCAAGTACCTATGCACGCTACTAACATTTGAGCACAACAAACATCGTAACAGCGTTATTAGACATGCATTAGCGTGTCATTGACACTCACAAATAGTTCCTGAATATGATTTATTAGTTTTCTTTTGTGCTGTCGACATATCTGGCGTTAGTTGATGTCTATTGGGTTTGCTGTATTGATAATGTACATTTGATCTTTAGCGTATATACACCAAAGTTGTACTGGACGTGCATTCATTCCAAGCTACTTGTTATAATGTACATTCTATAATGATCAATTGTCCATTTTAAGGAAAACAAATGTACACCAAAATCAATGATGTTCTTGCTTTAATACGAGAATGTTTATTTTAAGGAAAACAAATTTACATCCTGTGTAACTTTCTTGCTTTAGGATCTCACAATTGATACAATTAATTTATATCGTGCGTGGTCATTTTAATACGAGAATGTTCATTTTAAGGAAAACAAAAAAATATACTCCGTATACACTAATATTTAAACAACTCATATGAGAAGAGGGCAGAAAAGAGAAGGGAAATAGCAATATTCGAAATTGAGTAAATATGTACAATTAGTATTTTAATTTAACTATTACTTCTATTTCATATGTTGCACACAATTTTCCTACTTTCCCAAATAACCCCAACACACGTAAATCTAGGGTGGACCTAATAATACCTATTATGGAAGTATAGCCAATTCATGTTCAATTATAAAACACACAATTAGGTGTAAATCTAAAATAGATAAAAGGAATACTTCTTTCAAACCATCTTTACAAAGAAAATACTTCTTTCAACTACGGAGTATTAGGTAACTTCTCCATAAATTTTGATTATACTCCACCTTCGTTTTCAATACTTCTTCATTGCCAGGTAATCACGTTCATTTACTAACTTGTCCTGAATTTTGTCCATTGTTTTGGTGTATTTCTTAGGTAATTATACCTGGTTGATTTAAATCAATGACAAAATCACCTGAAAATCCCGCCTCTTTTGTTGGTTACATTTTCGTCGTTTTCAGTTTAATGGGATGTTCATGTCAAGTTTGCTAAACATTTGCAAATACTCTCTAACTGCCCTCAAGGGATAAATATAATATACATTTCGTTTAGATTTGTTATTTATTGATTACAATTGTGTGAGATTTACGTGTGTTGGGGTAATTGGGGCAAGTAGGAAAATTGTGTACAACATATGAAATAGGAGTAATAGGTAAATTAAAATACTAATTGTACAAATTTACTCAATTTCGAATATTGCTCACATTGTTCATCATTCAATTAATAGTGTTTTTAAAGTTTACAGTATGATGTTCTAAATGCTATCGTTCAATGAACATTTTGGAATAACCATTCTTAATCTGTCTACAGAGGAAATCATGTAATTATTTTGCTTGGGATTGGTAACAAATTCTGAAGAGGAAGACAGAAAATAATTCATTGAACATCATCTTGACGCAAAGAAGACAATGCTAGGATGACTATTTAATGGGAAGGACGCCATAATTACAGGGGTGGAGGACAACTATGCAAAAAACACAGTTCTACAAGATGAAACTTACATGCTACAAATCTTTCAAAAAGTTAATCAAACTGACAAACATAACATGGAAGCAGTATGCAAGTGTTGGGCTAAGATGTTTATCTTACACAATGAGGAAGCCCGTTTAAGAGAGGAATATGAAAGGAGATTACAGACAAGGATTTCATTTGGGGTTAGAACGACTACCAGGGATAATGTAGTGGTTTTCCGAAGGTGTCTTTGTTACTTGACAGACAATCTCTTAACAAGGAGGACATTGCACCTGTTTCAATATCATTTGGCACCCGAGTTAGGAAACCTTGTTGTTGAAGACAGTGAAGAAGAAGACTTTGACTCTATCCCGACATCAATTTCCCGACCAGCGGTCGAACTTGCTTTTATTCTATTAAATCAAACCGAGTAATATATATAAACAGCTGAGGTACATTTGAGTATAAGTTTTATATTTACCTCATAACCCTTGTACCTACTGTTGATTTTCAATGTCCATTCAAAATATAAGAATATAATTACATTCTCTTATTTGTTAATGATATTTCATTATATTGACGTAGTACCTTTTGTAATTTTTGGATTTTCGATACATCATGAAAAAAATTGTCCCATCACTGTATTTACAATGTCCATTACGTGCATTAACAATGTACCATTTAAATTAAATAATATAAATTAATGCATCTAATAATTACACTCTCACATGCAAGTTGTAAAATAATTCAGGTGAAAAGACACCACTATTCATGATTATTTGATTAAATGAGACATGTGTCAAATGGCAGTTGTAAACTAATGTATGTGAAAAGACAAATAATACTACACTCATAAATTGTAACTTCTCCTATTCTTATCCAAAGCAGTTTATATATAAAACTCACTATAAATACTTATCTAAACTAGTGTGCTAATTACAAAATTTAAGAAATAATCATACAAACCGTCTTCACTCCCTTAAAAAGGTACTCTAATTTCTGTTTTTTTTTTCTTATTATTTTTTCCCTGCAAAAGAAATGCATATCTTTATGTAAATAAGTATATTGAATATTATTGCAAGAATAATGCAGTAATCGAATTCGAATAAGCTCTGGTAATTTATTTCATACAAATAAAGGTTCATATATAATGTATTCCTGCCAATGTCCATTGTCATGCCTTTAAAGGAACATTTATTTTATTGATAATGTTCATAGGAAATATTGTTGTCCATTTTGATATAGCATATATAAAATGTATTGAATGTTAATGACAGTAAACAAACAAATAGACATAATACTATTTCATTAATATTAGAAATACTTACAAAAGCCATTCAAGACTGTTTCATAATCAGTTTAAATATAAAACTCACTATAAATACTTGTCTAAACTAGTATGCTAATTACAAAATTTATGGAATAATTATATAGAAAACGTCTTCCCTCCCTTGAAAAGGTACTCTGGTTTCTGGTTTTTTTTGTTCTTATTTGTTCCCTGCAAAAGAAATGCATATCTTTATGTAAATAGTAGCCTATATAACATTCTGATTATTTCATTTATAAGTATTATTTGATTAATCAGTATGTTTTTTTATCTTGCGAAAAGAAATATATACTTTAGTCCCCAGACGAATTAAAAGTTGCTCCAGGTCTGAAAATCAAACTGCATTTGTGGCTGGAACGTTTTGCCAAAATTAAGTATAGTATATATTTCAATCTGGCAACGTGCTTAATATTTGCAGGAGAAGATTATTTTACCTAATACTGT
Source organism: Silene latifolia (assembly GCF_048544455.1). Classification (NCBI taxonomy): domain Eukaryota; kingdom Viridiplantae; phylum Streptophyta; class Magnoliopsida; order Caryophyllales; family Caryophyllaceae; genus Silene; species Silene latifolia. The sequence goes on along the minus strand of NC_133536.1, from coordinate 102,874,224 downwards.
AATCTGTTTTCACAATAACATTGTTTGCTCATTGCATGATTATACAATGTCAAAGCCCACATTAATTTGTTTTACCCTATAGTACGGCCTTAAATATGGTTGAAGTTGGTACTTCCCATAATGCCTTAAGTTTATTGTCACTCTTTTTAAAATACGTTTATTTTTTGCCTGAACCAGAATATGAGTTCCGTTACCAATGTGGAAATAATATCGGATATCGAGCAAAAACTCGCTGACGTTGAGTATGATCTCGCTGAAATGAAACGCGAAAGAGATTCACTGGATCAATATCTTATTGAGGTGCTTGGTAAAAACGAAGTATTAGAAGAACATCGGGAAGGGTCAGACGAGAAACTGACATAGTCAAGTGAATGCAAAGTCACTACAACAGAGGTGGACATTCTTGAAGCACGGATGAAGTTTATCACGGTGAAAGAGACAAAGATAGCCCGACAACTTGAAGCTAATAGACAAAAACAAGACACGAGGCCGACATGGACCGTCGGTTTCTCACCGGTGTCATCCGTATTGTACGAGAATCATATACTCTTCTTGATCGTGAAAATACTATACCTTGGCCAGCAGTCGTGAAGGCTATGGAATTAATGGACGGTTATAAGAAACGTCTAAGGGAGGACTTGCTATAGGGTGAGAGTAGTGTTCATTCTTCTGTTTGCAGTAAACCCAGAAAGGGTTAAGAACTTTGATGTTAATTTATGTATAATTATAATCTGCAGTTAAGTTTAGAAACATATGCGTTTTCATTAACTATTATTGTCAGAACATATTTGCAGTTTATTATGAATGTTTATTTGAATCTAAATTATTATCATGTATCTAAGCTTTAACTGTTTAGAATCGACCCTTTCTAATTTAAAGCCAGTTACAAGAGTGATCAACTATAATGTGTTGGAAATCTATATCTCATTATTTAACATATTATTATATGTTTCAAATTTATTTAGTCATAAAATAAATTACTCATCTTATGCATGCAAACTATAATAGTTAAGAGAAGAAATCGGTTCCTTACATTGCATGTTTCGGATATTTGGGCACTAGTAAGGTCACCTACCTTACTTAGTTCTTGAGCTTTCCTTATGGATGAACAAGATTCAAAGGTAGAATCTCTCCCAAAGATGAATACCCAAGGTAACCTCTTAAAGACTAATATTATTTGAACTAGAAGAATATTAATCTTACTAAAATTTGACCCAAAACTATTGTTTGTCCTCTTGAATATTTCGGTCAAGAGTAGATGAATTTTGGAGTATTTTATCTCTCTAATTTCTCATTAAAATGTAGAGAGGAAAATAAAAACTTCTTACACTAGAAATTTTGGTGAAGTTGTAAATGAATAATTACACACTAGCTTTTGCATGTAGTGTGTTAGTGTGTCAAATAAGCAAAAACATTTGCTCATCTTCATATGGGAAAACCGAAAAAAGGGAAGGAGAAAGAGCCCAATGCATGCTCTCCTTTTCTTCCCAAGAGAATGCTATGTATGCAAGGCTATGAGTAGTATTCATAATTGTGTTTTCCACTTATAAATAATCAACACAATTTTATCCTCATGCTCCCTCCATTTCGGTACACTCACATAAAATGGATGAGTACATTTTATTTGTGATTTTGTCAATATGTCACATGTGACACATTACAAGACATCTTATATATAAAATGTATTTTTAACAATTAAAAATCAACATATTAATAAAATATGTCATTTATAAAAATAACATGGTAATTCACAATTACTTGTACCAAAATGGTTTTCCAATTATAAATCACAATATTTTGTATTTATAATATTTTATTCATTCTGTATCAATTGTTTCTGTAAACAATAATTTCATCTAAGTAATAAAACAATTCGATTACTTAGACCGTATCTTATTATAATCAAATATAATAAGACACGTAAATATTACTTCCAAAAATCGTCCGTCAATTTTAAGTAATTTAATTAACTCGTATCGTCATACGATCAATTAAATAATCAATTAAGAGTGTTACCCTTTAGGTATGACCTAAGGGGATCAATCGATCACCACCGTCCGCACGACAAGTAATGTCAAACTCTAGTCACCAATCAATACCGATATATGTGGACCAGTTGACTGTCAAATATTACATCCCACATGTATTCTTAAAATGAGATTTAATAATGATATTTAAATCATGTGATCGCACTATTGTTGAGGACACATTTCCCAACAATCTCCCACTTGTCCTCGACAAGTGTGCGTCACCAATTCTCTTGTCCTATTACTATCTCCCACTCAATGCAAGGTGTCTTTCGGGTCGTACTTGCAAGTGATCATATCGAGAGTGGTTTCCTCGATCTGGAGAATAACTGATTGACCGGATTTATCTATCATAGATACCTTCCGAGCGTGGCCACGCATTTCCAGTTCATTACTCCTCGAGTGGCCCTGAGATATTGTTTTAACCCTGACAAGGGGGTGGACAATTCCTATCGCACTTATTCCCTTCGACTAGCCACAACCATCATAACCCAAAATATGCCCATTTGACCCCATTTACGAAGGTCGTAGTAACACAAATCAAAGTTAATCTGAAATCGTGCCATCTTAGGCGAACAGTCTTTAGTCAAAAGAATCGACTCATTAGAATACTATAGCGCTCTCGCCACGACCGGGGTATATAAATTGCCGAACTCTATAAGCGGTCATTAGGCCCGACAAAATGTTCCTAACAGTCTGCCTATGTGATCGACTAGTCATCCCACATGACTCTATGGCACTTGAACTTGCCATCAATCGCATCACACTCTAGTCACTTCGAGACGTCACCTCATACAAGTGACTATGGGCGAATACAATGCTAATCCGTGTTCACTTTGACGGGGTTCAATGTTGTCTCTACAACCCGTTTGGATGTAACAAAGTATAATAAAAGAGTTTTAAAGAAAAACTCGAACGACAAATGTGATTATCACATATGAATAGTCAATGCCTGATTACTATTTCATGTTCTATAATCTAATTTGATCTTGTATGTAGTTGTTCATTTCAATTCAATTGAAATGACATGACTCATCATGTTTAGCCTTTGAGAAGGCTTTGGTTAGTAGGTTTTATCAACTTCTTGTACCTTACTCAGCCTTACTACATACTCGTTTTCCTTTGTAATGTATACATTTGCATCGCAAAACTTTCTGAGTACGTGTCGATATCCAATCAAGACATAGGCCCTCTAGCCTTAGAATAGCTCCCACTGTTTTCACAGTGTGCGGGACTTATCCTCTTGCACATCCCATGATTCTAAGTGTACTCAATTTCCGTTATAAATATCTCTCATTGTTTTCTATTGCCTAGAACGATTCTAGAAAATCTACTTCTTAATTAACATAGCCACAATGGTATCTTAACCATCCTAATGTGTTTTGATTATGGTTTTGTCGGAAACCATGTGCAATCTCAATTGTCAATTGTCACTTGTGTAACACCCTTACACAAAATTGCATCATAAACACTTTGCTTTACTTCCTTAATGCTTCTGCAAACACTTAAGGGTAATCTTTATGGCTTACTTGGTAAAGATTACTTAAATTCGATTTTGAAAACAATTCATCATACTCAAGGTATATGAAGTGTTATACATCATTACTTATTTAATTGATCCGCAAATGAAGCAAATGAAATCAATCAAATATGTTCAATTTAATTGAACTAGTCATGAATCTTATCAACATAAGACTTCTTATTGACGCTAATATCATGTGGATTTATCTTCATAAAACCGGATATTCAAGATGTATTATAATACTCCAAAAGTCTTAAATCATTCGCAATGATCAATATGTCATCCACATATAAGACTAATAAAAAATTTCCGTAACTCCCACTAACCTCCATGTATAAACACAACTTCTCGACTTATCGAGAAAAGTTTTATAACATGATCAAAATATTGATTCTAACTCATTTGATGTCCTACTTAAGACCATCTCTTAAGTTGCACATTATCTTAGGATTGCAAGAATCTACAAAACTCAAGACATGTATTGAATACATTCTTTCTAATTGAAGAAGTGGGTTTTAGATTCACTCGCTATGTATTTCATAATAATGAAACACAATCCCTAAGAAGATCCAAATAGACTTAAGCATTTTAACTAGTGCAAAACCCTTTGCAACCAATCAAGCCTTGAAAACTGTCTTTATTAGTGCAAAACCCTTTGTCACTAATCAAGCCTTTTATTTCGGATTTTCATGGCTCTAAGCCTTGTATTGAGTTGTGACTTAAACACTCTTATGTAAGTCATTTGTTGATTACTTTCCAGAAGTAATCAATCTGAATCAAACAATTTCTTTTGTAAGTTATAAGCTCTTTACTTTCTTAAAAGCAGCATAAATTCATCATCTTTAACAAGTGACGAATTTAACCTCCTAGGTTTTAAAGAAACAACATCTTACAAAACGTCTCATGTAGCCAAAACGTCTCATGTAGCCAAGAAAGACCAGTTTCTTGCGACATAACATTCTTTGTGGCTCTTGAATAATTTTCTCCCACTCTGTTTTCTAGAAATAAACTTGTATTTTAGAAAGACAGCTTCACGAGCCACAAACTCGGTGTACTCGTGATAATTGAAAAGGGAAAAATGAGCATTTGTTTCTTGTGAAAACTTACAAGCATGGTACCCTTACCATTTCATATCTCATATGATTCGATTTAGTGGAAAAATAATCTAGACAAAATGATAAAATCCCCAAAAGGATCAAGTAACTCAAAGTAACTTGATCGAAGTCCAAACCTTATCGAATAGCGTTTGAATTCTTATCCAATCATACATTATCCCATAATGCGTGTTAAGAGAGACTAATTTGTGATACTATATCACAATTCATTTGGCTTATATCAAAGTCTTCACTTTGATAATCCCATCACGACTAAATCGTGATTCCTTGAACTCTTTGAAATTCTTCAAAGATTTCTCTATTTACCTTATTAAGTGAGCATATTAGTGTCAACTTAAATCGTTGGTAAAAGATAATGATCAACCTATTTTGGATCGATGATTTACAACCTCGATCTCCTTTTCAACCAAAAGGCACGAGACATCTTGCTTTGAATACAAGATACGCATATACCATTAACAATCTAATGGTTTCAAGAGTACTCGATAACTCTTTGCGTTCATCATTCCAAAATTTAAGGTTTAATCTTGGGTTACCAATTTGAGTCTTGCATCATCTTCATGATATATCATTCTAGTTTGGTTTAGAATATAATCACCTTGATGATGGGCTAGCCATACATCAAACCATGGTGTATAGGGTCATAAAAGTGAAACCTCTTTTGTATCTTAACAAATTTGTATTCTTATTTAGAGTTTATGTACTTAATAGTCACAATTAAGTACAACTCCAAACCCAAAAACTAGATTTAGTACACAATGACTCTATCTCTCGACTTCATTGTTGCTAGTCGTCATATTCTAATCATCCTATGTATCAAACATAATGATGAAAACCACCACTGGTTTCTAATATTGACGAAGTAGTACTAGCAAAATTTATGTTTAATCAAATAAACATTTAAAGAAGAAGGTCCCATTAGATGTCCCACAACTAACTTGTTGATTCTTCAATAATTTGGGGTAGTTTCCTTTCTCGTGTCCAACATTTAAGACAATGGAAACTTTATCGGTCGGGATTGATAGGTTTAGTATCGTCATTCTCAACAACTTTACCTTTAACATTACCTTGTATCAATTCCATTATAATCTTTACTTCTTGAACCTCGTCCTCATCTTAACGGTTTAAGAGAATGCTCCCACTCATTTCAATGAGTCTTTGCTTTGAGAAGCAAAATTGAATTTATGAAGATTACTCTTCATTTGTTCGTTTTAGTCTTAAAACTTTCATTGAAGTGGTTGCGTTATTTTGGTCAATTACTTAATTAACAAAACTAATTACCGAAACAATTTATTGCTTCAAGGTACTTAATTCAATTAAGTATATGAATAACAATCCATTGTAAGTAGATATGTTAGTCAAGAATCAAAAACCTGTTTGATAATGAATAACTATATTCTATACTCATTACAAGAGATCCTTAGCAATGGTTCATTTGAGGTTTTAGAAGCAAATTCATATTTGTCTTTAGTTACGATGTTTTAATGGAGATTTTAAAAAATCGAAATGATATCGTATATGAATTGTGGTAAAGAAATAGAACAATATGATAACGGAATAGTGGAAAACTTCACATTTATCGTTATAATAATACTTGTAAATAACAAGTAAAGCATTTACATAGTGACCTCTACCCAACTATGATAAATGATTCCAAGATCCAAATTCATATTAACTTGGGCACGGTAGGGCCGATGAAACCCTTATCAATATAACTCGGTGGATTAACTCTTTAATCGATTCTACTTTTAGAACTCTTGGTCGATAAAATTACTTTAACATTTATCTTTAGTCCGGAACACATGCGACTACGGTCACGAATACTTCCGTTGAGCTCAATCCAAATTTCGAATAAATGTGTCCATGATCCAAATCCACATCAACTTGGGCACGGTATGGCCGATGAAACCCTCATCAACATGAATTCGGTGGATAGACATTTATCACCCACTTCCCCTACGTAACAAGGTTTGTACCCCGGTAGGGCCGAGTGCACTCCCTCGTGAAATAGGTTTTCATGGTTTCTACTATTTGGTAAGGCTATGTCTCAATTGATTGTTTTAGCGAGAGGTCATGTCAATTTATTATCTATCACGTTTTAAGTGAACTAAAACGGTGAACTACGATAATTGTAATTGACACGGTCGATATACTCGATTAAATGATAATGCATGTTTTAGTTATGGCGATTTAGCGATGCATGCAACATATAAATAAAATGCAAAGCATAAAAATAAATCCTAGTATGGCCTTCCTAAAATAGAAAATCTAATTAACTAATACATATTCGGAAACCAACTCCATTGGTCCCTTGAACTTCGGTTGAGGCACGCATCTCGAGGTAACACCGTCTTTATGTATTGCCTTCTTGAAGAAATCCGTCTTTATGGAACTCCGGAATAAATAAATTACATAATAAATTACATAATAAATTACATAATTTCCTATTATACATTTGAAATTAAAATAAAATAAATCTATTAAATTACAAAACGGTGATACGATATCACATTAAATTACAACCGAATCGATATTCCCATACATTTCGGGTAATATCAATTAAAAAACTAAGGCCATACTAAGTAAAATTACATAATTCAAAAATTACATAAAATAAAATTATGACAATCATAAATAAAATGCAGCATTATAATATGTATGAACATGCCCAATTTTATGCTAAATCGCCTTTAAGGAGCCAATATCGTATATTACACGGTTTTTACGGATTTGCGTGATTCAACATTTTATAATCACAAAATTTACATAAACTCATATTTATGCACAAGTTAATTACCCTAACTTCTTAGGACTCAAAAATTAGTCTCCACTAACCATTTGACCATAATAAACTCATATTTCTTAATATTGTTCATAAAAAGACTCAAAAAATACAATAAAATGCTATAAACTTCAAATAAATCACAAAATTTCAAATAAATTCAAAATTTGAAATTTAAACTCATGAACATTCTGGAAAAATACCATGACACTCATAATGTTCAAAAACTTAGGTTAAAAAAATTTCGAAATTTATCCGGAAAAACAATGTTGCGGTTTATCGGTTTTAAGTAAATAATCATAAAAACATGAGAAAAAATATATTCACCAACTTTTCAATTTTAGATCTGAAAAAGATAATAAAATGCAACATTGGACGTTTTTCCTTAGTCATGGAGTATGTTTTATTAATATTTCACTAATTAAGTCACTATTCATGTCATTTTTCTTCAAAAATCCATAAATCATGCAAAAAGACTTCAATATAGCCTATTATTTTACACACATCTTGTAAAATTGCATGTAACAACATACTAAATTTCTATGACCAGATTCGAAATTTATCTCATATTAACCTATTTTTCACTTAAATCCGATTTTAATAATGAAAAATCCATTTTTCGAGCATAAGAACTCATAAAATTATGAAAATTTCCAGATCATATAAAAATAATATATGTGAAAACATATCCAAAAACCACCTGAAAATTCGAAGTTTAGCTAATTTTCGTCCAAAAATGGCATTTTTATCATAAAAAACACATTTTAATGCCAATATTATATAAAATGAACAATAAAATCCATAAATTAACCAAAATATCCTAAAAACATTTTAGGACCAGAAACTTTAACATGCATAAAGTTATTTTGTGATATATCATAATAACATAAATTTACAAGTTTTATATGTTAATCGTATAACTCGGAAAAACTAAAACCGATTTGCATGCAAACAACCTTGTGCTCTGATACCACTTGTTGGAAATATATATCTCATTATTTAACATATTCTTATATGTTTCAAATTTATTTAGTCATAAAATAAATTACTAATCTTATGCATGCAAACTATAATAGTTAAGAGAAGAAATCGGTTCCTTACATTGCATGTTTCGGATATTTGGGCACTAGTAAGGTCACCTATCTTACTTAGTTCTTGAGCTTTCCTTATGGATGAACAAGATTCAAAGGTAGAATCTCTCCCAAAGATGAATACCCAAGGTAACCTCTTAAAGACTAATATTATTTGAACTAGAAGAATATTAATCTTACTAAAATTTGACCCAAAACTATTGTTTGTCCTCTTGAATATTTCGGTCAAAAGTAGATGAATTTTGGAGTATTTTATCTCTCTAATTTCTCATTAAAATGTAGAGAGGAAAATAAAAACTTCTTACACTAGAAATTTTGGTGAAGTTGTAAATGAATAATTACACACTAGCTTTTGCATGTAGTGTGTTAGTAAGGGAAAACCATTTGCTCATCTTCATATGGGAAAACCGAAAAAAGGGAAGGAGAAAGAGCCCAATGCATGCTCTCCTTTTCTTCCCAAGAGAAGGCTATGTATGCAAGGCTATGAGTAGTATTCATAATTGTGTTTTCCACTTATAAATAATCAACACAATTTTATCCTCATGCTCCCTCCATTTCGGTACACTCACATAAAATGGATGAGTCCATTTTATTTGTGATTTTGTCAATATGTCACATGTGACACATTACAAGACATCTTATATATAAAATGTATTTTTAACAATTAAAAATCAACATATTAATAAAATATGTCATTTATAAAAATAACATGGTAATTCACAATTACTTGTACCAAAATGGTTTTCAAATTATAAATCACAATATCTTGTATTTATAATATTTTATTCATTCTGTATCAATTGTTTCTGTAAACAATAATTTCATCTAAGTAATAAAATAATTCGATTACTTAGACCGTATCTTATTATAATCAAATATAATAAGACACGTAAATATTACTTCCAAAAATCGTCCGTCAATTTTAAGTAATTTAATTAACTCGTATCGTCATACAATCAATGAAATAATCAATTAAGAGTGTTACCCTTTAGGTATGACCTAAGGGGATCAACTGATCACCACCGTCGCACGACAGTAATGTCAAACTCTAGTCGACCAATCATTACCGATATATATGTGGACCGATTGACTGTAAATATTACATCCCACATGTATTCTTAAAATGAGATTTAATAATGATATTTAAATCATGTGATCGCACTATTGTTGAGGACACATTTCCCAACATAATGTACCTTCAACATTTTAGAAATGTCCATATTATTATGTAACGATGTACCAAAGCTTTAAACCCGCATTTCTTTCAAAGATTATCCTCTTAAAATAAGGGAATGGGTTTAAGGTTGGATTAGGCAAACCGCGCTCTGCCTAATCCAACCATAAATCCTTTCCCGTCCCGTTTTAGGATACTCAGCCCCCTAGTTTTAATCCCGTCCCCAAAAAGGGTTCACTCGGCCCCTCTAGGGTGTCTTTTTGTCTTGCCGCCTTCGAATGAGAAGCAAAGGAAAGGGTTTAGGGTTGGATTAGGCGGATCCGCGGTAGCGGTCTGCCTAATCAAACCCTAAACCCTTTCCCGCCCCGTTTTAGGATACCCCCCCCCCCCAAAAAAAAGGTTCACTCGGCCCCTCTAGGGTGTCTTTTTGTCTTGCCGCCTTCAAATGAGAAGCAACGGAAAGGGTTTAAGGTTGGATTAGGCGGATCCGCGGTAGCGGTCCGCCTAATCAAACCCTAAACCCTTTCCCGTCCCGTTTTAGGATACTCACCCCCCCCCCCAAAAAGGGTTCACTCGGCCCCTCTAGGGTGTCTTTTTGTCTTGCCGCCTTCAAATGAGAAGCAAGGGAAAGGGTTTAGGGTTTGATTAGGGGGATCCGCGGTGGCGGTCCGCCTAATCAAACCCTAAACCCTTTCCCGTCCCGTTTTAGGATACCCTGTCACCCCAAAAAGGGTTCACTCGGCCCCTCTAGGGTGTCTTTTTGTCTTGCCGCCTTCAAATGAGAAGTAAGGGAAAGGGTTTAGGGTTGGATTAAGCGGATCCGCGGTAGCGGTCCGCCTAATCAAACCCTAAACCCTTTCACGTCCCGTTTTAGGATACCCGGCCCCCCCAAAAAGGGTTCACTCGGCCCCTCTAGGGTGTCTTTTTGTCTTGCCGCCTTCAAATGAGAAGCAAGGGAAAGGGTTTAGGGTTTGATTAGGCGGATCCGCGGTAGCGGTCTGCCTAATCAAACCCTAAACCCTTTCTCGTCCCGTTTTTGGGATACCTGTCCCCCCAAAAAGGGTTCACTCGGCCCCTCTAGGGTGTCTCTTTGTCTTTCCGCCTTCAAATGAGAAGTAAGGGAAAAGGTTTAGGGTTGGATTAGGCGGATCCGCGGTAGCGGTTCGCCTAATCAAATCCTAAATCCTTTCCCGTCCCGTTTTAGGAAACCCGGCCCCCCCAAAAAGGGTTCACTCGGCCCCTCTAGGGTGTCTTTTTGTCTTGCTGCCTTCAAATGAGAAGCAAGGAAAAGGGTTTAGGGTTGGATTAGGCGGATCCGCGGTAGCGGTCCGCCTAATCAAACCCTAAACCCTTTCCCGTCCCGTTTTAGGATACCCCCCCCCAAAAAAAAAAGGGGTCACTCGGCCCGTCTAGGTTGTATTTTTGTCTTGCCGACCTCGTAGTTTTAATCCCGTCCCATTTTAGGATACCCGACCTCGTAGTTTTAACCCTGTTTTAGCAACATACTTCATTTTATCAATATTACAAATATTTACAAAGGCATTTAAGGCTTAAAAAAAAAAAAACGAAAACAAACATTAAAAAGCAAGTAACAACTAAAAGAGGAAATAAATAGTTAATATATGCATTAATTGTATTGATTTATGTGTAATTTCCTCTCTAATTTCTAAACTAATACAACCCTCTCTAATTTCCCTTATTTTTTAACAGTTACAGTACACTAGTAACTACTACTAACTACCTACAAGAAAAAAGAAATGGAGTAAAAAAATAAAAGTAGTAACCAGTTTTTAGCTCAGTCGTTTTACATTACCAGTATAGACGTTGTCATAGGAGAATTGTTCAACAACAGTATATTTTTGAAGTTACGCCCAATTTCGTCCGTTATACTAAGGTATTTTGTTTTCAATTTCGTTTCTTCTCTATCATAATTCTAATATAATGTTTAATTTGGATCACTTAATTGTTCAACAACAGTATAATTTTGATGTTTTGATTTCAGATATTTATACTGCTTCACTGTTAAAAATACATTCGGATTAATGTGCATGAATTATTTTTTCTACATTTAGAAATACATTCTCATTGTTCTTCCCCAATTTTAGTTCTATGAAGTATTCTTTCAACATTTACTTTCTAGTTTCTGTTAATTTTGGATTTTTAATTGAAGGTAATAATATATTGTTCATACAACTTTAAATTAATGTGCCTATTGTTTTTAATATAGAAATTGTTCTGAATCATCTAAAAGTACATTATCTTTGTGACTAATGTACATTTCCTAAGATTAGGTAACTGGTGATTATCTCTACTTGTTAATTTTGTATTTTCAATTGAACGTAATAATATAATACATTCAGCTTAAATTAATGTGCCGTTTGTTTTTAATATAGAAACTGTTCTGAATCATCTAAAAGAACATTATATTTGTGATTAATGTACATTTCCTAAAATTAGGTAACTGCTGATTATCTATACTTGTTTTGTAATTTCATTTTATAATTACAGACTATGGAGCAGGAAGATAAAAAAATCTCAAAAGCGAAGAAAAGTTACTTTTATTTTTCCACCAGCTGAAAGTTGCACTGATGGTAAAAATGAGTGTGCTCCATTTACAAGAAAGCGTAAATCAGTTACTATTAACAGTAAATCTAAGTGTATACAATCTTTCGCAAAGAAGATAAATGAAGAAAGTGACGATGATCTTGCAGTTAAGAAACAAATTATTTCTGTTAATAAACAAATTGTTACTGCAAAGAAACAAAGTCCTCAAAAGGGTAAAGTAAGTAATAAGATGGTATTGGGTTCCAAGTGTAAGCAGAAGTTTGATTTCTCTTCGTTTAAAAGTGCATATACGAGAATGTCTCCTACAGGAGTAGTTGAACGTTTGTCATACGAACAGTGGTGCGCGCTAGAAGAGATTGGATTTAGTGGGCTGTTTTGGTTAAGAGTTCGTTCCATTCCTTTAAAGCTTGGGTACTGGTTAATTAAGCAGTATAACCCATACCAAAACTATATTGATCTTCTTGATGGTGAGAAGCCGTTCTTGAAGGTTTCTGATGTAAGATCAACATTTGGATTTCCAATAGGCCCTAAAACAGTTGAGTTATCCAAAACTCATACTGAATCAGAACAGTTTCAAGAGTTTTATGGCAAATGGAAACAACAATTTGGTATAAAAGATGGACAAGTTCCACTCAAAACGCTTGAGAATTGGTTAATAAATCATGATCATGGTGGTGATGAATTCAAGGTTAACTTTGTTGTGTTTGCTGTTTCTTTGCTAATGAGAAACACCCAAAAGCCTTTGGTTAATTATCATGTTTTGAAATCGTTGATGAATTTTGATGGACTCAAAGATTACAATTGGTGTTCCTTTTTGTTAAAAAGTCTCCAATAAAGCAAAATTGAGTGGATGGAAAAGGAGACTCACTTCGGCGGGCCACTGTTGTTTTTGGAGGTAAGAAGTCTCAAAAAATATATTTGAAGTTCATAAATTAATTTAACATTGCAAGGTACGTTTTCATTCTCTTCTAATTTTTTATTTTTTATTTTATTTTGCAGCTCATCTATGTTGATCGCGTTGTTCATGTGGAACAAAAAGTTGAAAGAGATTATTATACGTTGGTATGTTGGACTAGTAGTTTATTATCATTCAGAGAGAAGGATGAGATGAAAAGCGGTATGTTTTGAAATGGTAAGTTGGAAGCACCAATGGAGGAGGTGGTTGACAATACAGGTGTCGAATATGTCTATGAAACAAAGGACTACACCGAGGAGTATATTCTTGATCTTGCTAAATGTATAACTAGTTTAGCTCAGAACATATCATCTGTTAAGGTTAAGTTAGAAAAAGGAGCATCAATAATTAAGGAGAACAAGACTGCTAAGAAGCTCTGTGATCATGCATTTAGTTTACTCAATTTGTCAAATGAGCACGACTCATTGATAGTGAAAGTTCTTTTGGTACTAATGTTGCTTTGATATTCCGATCTTTTTCTGCTTTCTTGAGAATGATGTTAGTAATCATCCTTTGGTTCTTGAAGCTTTGAATAATGTAAACATAACTTTAAAAAATAGTATTCAGGTTGAAAGCATGTCATTGAAGAGGCCGATTTTTTATACATACAAAAAGGTAAATATGTTGATCATATTTTTTGTTATATTATGTTAACTTGGTGCTTAAGTGTATTGTTCTTTAATTTGATACATTTCAACTATTCCAGAAGCCTTGTGCATTGAGAAAAGAAGGTGAATTAGTTGACAATGTGAATGAAGATAACAAGGAAGAGGTGTCAAAAGGAGAGTCGGAGGAAAACAAAGTTGAAACAGTTGAAAATGGAAATGAACACAAGAAGGAAGAGATGTCAAAAGGGGAGTCTGAGGAAAACAAAGTTGAATCAGTTAAAAATGGGAATCAAGATAACAAGGAAGACGTGTTGGAAGGGGAGTTTGAGGAAAACAAAGTTAAAACAGTTGAAAATGGGAATGAAGACAACAAGGAAGAGGTGTCAGAAGGGGAGTGTGACAAAAACAAAATGTCTGATGATGACAAGGATGTACGAAATGATTCGAACCATCTTTATGTTGATTGTGGCGGGGAGAATGAGCAAGAAGCCAATACGGATAATCTTATAAATACCCTTGTATGTAGCATGTTATCTGAAGATTATAGTGAAGAACCCAAGGCAACCAATCCCAACCCATGCTTAGATATTAGTACTGAACTTGATTTACTAAGAGGAGACACTGACCCATGTACAGAGCCATCTGAGTTTCAGCACTGTATTATTGACTACGCCTACTACACTAAGGGAAAAGGCACTATACTTGCTAGGTATATTTTATTCTACTCATTATGTTTCTTTTATTTAATCATTCTGTACATTTCGTTTGGGTATTATGTGCATTATTAATAAAGATAATGTACATATGTGTAATTAACTGACTTGTTTTGTGTAACGTTTGAACCAGTGAAAAGCTCTTTGAGTTTAAGAATGTCGTGGGTGTAACACCCGCGAATTTCCCATTTTGACATTTAAAATTTATTAAACCGTTTGATTACTTTATTTTATATTTTTAAATTATTCAATTTAATTAATTTTATGTCAAACACAATTTTTATAAAAGTAATATATAAAAGCTCATTTATATAAAAATACGTATTATTAAATTTATTTTTAAGGCATAATTTATATAAGAATATATGTATACGTATTTTTGGTCGGATAATAATAGCGACAGTAATAATATTAGTTCCGTCTCAAGTTAATATAGACTCGAGACATTTTTTCCGTCAAGCTGTAGACCGTCACATTTCCACTTGTGAGACTAATCTTTTTCGGACCAACCCAATTCCGACAACACACTCACCTACTCTCTTACACTCACCGACACACTCACTTGTTTGTTGTATTTGGCCATGTTTTAAAGGTAACCGCTGAGCCAGATACTTGTTTGTTGTGTCTCGGACATGTTTTAAAGGTAACCTCTGAGTCGGACACTTGTTTGTTGTATTTGGCCATGTTTTAAAGGTAACCGCTGAGCCAGATACTTGTTTGTTGTGTCTCGGACATGTTTTAAAGGTAACCTCGGAGTCCGACACTTGTTTGTTGTATTTGGCCATGTTTGAAAGGTAACCGCTGAGCCAGATACTTGTTTGTTGTACCTCGGACATGTTTTAAAGGTAACCTCTGAGTCGGGTACTTGTTTGTAGTATTTGGACATGTTTTAAAGGTAACCGCTGAGCCAGATACTTTATGTGTTGTGCCTCGGACATGTTTTAAAGGTAACCTCTGAGTCGGGCACTTGTTTGCAGTATTTGGACATGTTTTAAAGGTAACCGGTGAGCCAGATACTTTAGAGGTCGTGCCTTGGACATGTTTTAAAGGTAACCGCTGAGCCAAGGTACTTAAGGACTTGTGTCTCGGACATGCTTTAAAGGTAGCCTCTGAGCCGGATGCTTTGCTTATTATGTGATGTTAGTAGTCATATTTCATGTATTGTATGTTGTTTGGATTTCAAAGTTGGATGTAGCATATGCCTTATCTATGATTGACTACGCATGTTTTGAATGTTAGTATCATGTCTGAGTGCTCGCATCAAATAGTTATATTCATGATGTTCTAATATGTTCTTGTTTATCTGTGTTTCGACATTTTGTGGCTGGGAGAACCTTGAGTTACTCCCCACTGACTGTGGCGTTCATGTTTACATGAATGACAGGTGGTGCAGATGCTTACGTGGGGAAGACGTGTGGGCTAGCGAGAACTAAACCCTTGGACCTTAGTTTGCTAGTTTAGAAACCCTTTAATTGTTTATTCGTGGGATATCTTTTCCCCGCTTTCTAGACTTGGGTTGTAATAACCTAAGTTTGTCTATTGTTGTATTTGTTTCTTTTCATTTTGACACCCGTGTGTTATTATTTAACTAGTAATCTAAAAGTTTTTAAAATCTCATAAATTTCCGCTTTAATTTATTAGTTATACTTCCGCGTTACCGCGGGGTGTCACAGTGGGTACCCGATATCTTTTTGCATCTCTAAAACCACCTCGGTATATAGCAGATGCTCTGGTTGATTGTTGGTCAGCTTACTTGAATTTCAATGAACTTGAAAGAAAATCTTCAGCACCACGTCGATTCTTTGCTTCAACCCTCGTATTTGTAAGTAAAATTTTATTTCATTCTATATTACAATAATTTTATGTTATAAAAGTGTATATTAATAGAAGAATATTATTCTCTGTGTGTGCAACAAGCATTTCAAGGGCAAAGGAAAGAATTCAAATTTGAAAGATAATTGGAAGTATTCAAGAAGCATCTTATAAATGAGTTAAATCATGCTGGGATTATTGATGTGACAAAAGTTGATATGGTTAGCTCAAACAATATATATAGTCAATACATAGTGTTATCTGCTGCTAATTTACTCTCGTAACAAATTTTATGTCTGTTGTATCTTCTAATCTTTTCTTATATAAAACAGTTTTTTTTCACAATAATATCCGACAAGCATTTTTACCTGTTCGTATTCAATATGGAGAAGAACAAGTTTGTCATTCTTGATAATCAACAGCATGATGAAACCCCAAAAACTCGTTATGGAAACAAACCTTGGATTATGGTAATTGTTCAGTTGCCTTTCATTGGTTATTTTTTCTTTTACAATGTCATATTTTTTGCACGGTCTCTTTAGACAGTTTAATCTGAATTTTTTCATGCAGCGTAATGCTTTAGCAGAACAATGACATTGGTGATTTGAAGGAAAGAGTAAGAGCAATGCTGCCTGCTGTATTAAAAATGTCTTGGAGAAACCATCAAAATGTTATTGACCGTGGTATTTACACAATGAAACACATGGAAACGTCACGCGGGGGATATTGGACTTGTGGGTTGACAAAAAACAACGTAAGTTTCTAAACAATTTATATCCCATAATTGTAAATGTACTTTTGGTTTAATTAAATGATCTTTCTTAAAGTATTAAAAGCACATTCTTGTTTATAAGTTACCTATCCTCAAGATATTCTAACTTTTGTAGATGGATGGACTTCGAATAATGAGAATCAAATATCTTTGCACTTTGGTTTCATCCAAGTGCAACATTGTTTGTGATGACGTTTTAACAAAGGTGAAGCAGTATCAAGAGAAGCCCTTCCCAAAGAAACAGGATTCGTCTGATGAAAAATTCTACGAGGATAAATGTGGTGATGAGACTGTTGGGGATGAGGAGATAGGAGAGGAGGTAGTTGGAAAGAAAGAGAAGAGTACCGATGATATTGGTGTCCGTGACAACAATGAGACTATTAGGTTTAAGAAGAGAACAGTGGAGGTAGGTTGTACAGAAGGGAATATACCAGATGGTAATGATGTTTGTGAGAACAATGACAGCACGACAGATGTGAGTAATACAAACGACATAGCTAGGATAAAACACAAGAGTACAAATGAGCATAATGTGCTTGACAGTGCTGACACTACCAAGGGCAAAGTCATCAACAATCAAAATGTTCATGAACATGAAACAAGTCAACCAGAGTCTCTGAGCATCCTTGCAAATCGTAATTTACTAAGCACGAGATACATGCATTATTACTCCTCTTACTTGACTTTCGTGCATTACGATTATGTGTCGTATAGTAGAGGAAAACATACCGATTTAGCTGGTATATATATATATATATATATATATATATATATATATATATATATATATATATATATATATATATATATATATATATATATACTAATGTACAATATTTAAATTTAAAATGTTTTGTATCCTGTTTTCAGTTAACACTGGTAGTCCTGAATCAAGGAACTTCTTGTGCATGTGGGTGACATTTCTCTTCGGCGTATTAAAATGGCAACGCTACGACAATATAAGTATTTAACGAGTGATGTGATCGATTGTTGGGCAAAACTTTTGAATGCCAAGGAATCTAGAAGAAACTCTTCAGAGCCATATCAATTTTTTTCATCACAGCTGTGTGTGTAAGTCAAATATTTATATAAACTTATTTCAACAAGTAAATTTTGTAATGTTGTTTCTCTTGATTAACATCAGAAACTTTACTTGTCTTGCATACAGATGATGCTTCAAGGAGAACTGGACACTGTTGAAAATTTTATGGTGATTAAGGATATAATGAAAGAAGAGTTTACCCAATTCTCGGCTAACCCAGATAGAATTGATTTGGTTAGCATCGACAATATACACTCTTTCTGCATGTTATATTTAATTTGCTTGTTGTCTAATTAAATCTTTTAAAATCTACAGTTCTTCTTCCCAGTTATATATAAAAGGCATTACCATTTACTAGTCATTGACAGCAACAAGTATAAGTTCATCATCATTGATAATGTGCATCGTGACGGAAAACCAGAAGAATTTTTCCACGATAGACCACTGTCTTTTGTAAGATTTTATGCTCTCTTTTGCTTAACAGCACTACATGCTGTTCCTATTCATTATTATGAATGTACAATGACTTTACATAGAGTGTACCTTCCCCAAAAATATGGTATGTCTTAATTTTCTTATTTTTGTGATATTGTAACTCATAATTATTAGTGTCCTAATGTTTTTCCCCCTTCTCCGCCAGCGTAATATTCTAGCAGAATACTTGAAAGACATCGGTGTTTCAAAGATAAAAGTTGATCGCATCAAAAAACTGCAGCCTATTCTTGCAAAGATGAAGTGGAGGAACAACACTAATAAGACTGATTGTGGTGTTTACGTTATGAGACATATGGAGACATTTAAGGGTAATCTAAATTGGACCTGTGGGCTTAAAAAAGGCGATGTGAGTTTCAGAAGTAATACAATTATTATTAATATATAATTCAGTACACATTTGTACATGTTCTAACCTCTTGTTTTCTTTATTTTCCTAGGATGCTCCCCTACTGATTCTGCGGAAGAAATACATTTCATATATGATTTCAACAGAAGGCAATGTATGTTTTGATGATGTACTAAAGAAGGCAATGGATTTCCGTTCAAACCCACTGCCATGGGAAGAATACGACGATGAAGATGAGGAAGATGCTGAATTCAAGCCGTAAAAACTTTTTTAGTTTCGTTTGTGACATGTGTGTGAGTAATGTAACATATATTGATGAAGCTACGACTCGAACAACCTGAAGTTTGAAAAAATTTTAATTTAAGAGAGTGTTAAATTCCGAAAACAAATTTCATTAAAGTTTATTATGTTCTTGCAGAACAACAATAATGTTTATTGTGCAAAACGCCTTCAAATTATTGTACTCTGGGAAAACAATTCCAATCAAGTTGATGATGTCCCTGCAGAACAACAATAATGATACTTTAATACAAATATAATATACTTTGGCTATAAGAGTAATGTACTTTGGCAGTGAAATCGAATTGTACATACAAGCCTTTAAGAATGTTCCTTGCAGAACAACAATAATGATCCTTTAATACAAATGTAATATACTTTGGCTATAAGAGTAATGTACTTTGGCAGTGAAATCGAATTGTACATACAAGCCTTTAAGAATGTTCCTTGCAGAACAACAATAATGATCCTTTAATACAAATATAATATACTTTGGCTATAAGAGTAATGTACTTTGGCAGTAAAATCGAATTGTACATACAAGCCTTTAAGAATGTTCCTTGCAGAACAACAATAATGATCCTTTAATACAAATGTAATATACTTTGCCTATAAGAGTAAAAGCACATTTATTTTCCAAATAATGTTTCATGTTCTTTTTTAAATAATTTAATGTACCTTTAAATATAATATAATGTACATTTTCCAAACAGTGCTTAATAATATTTTAGTTGCACCTAATTATCAGAAAATGCAAATAATGAATATAGATAGTGGATAATTTATTTGATGTAACATGTTTTTTTATAATTAATATAATGTACATTTAGAAGTAATATTCAAATTAATGTTAATAGTTGTGTCTTTTCACCACATAAGCAAGTTACAAACCGTCATTTGACTTATTGTGACTTATTGTGAATAGTTGCAAGACCACTTGCAAAAGGTAATAATTACTTGCACATCCTTATTATATATAATGCAAATTTCAATAAAACTGATTGGATATTTCCTTATAAAACGTGTACACCACAACACAACACAACACATTATTATTACATGCAAAATTACTTTTCAGTTACTTCAAATTGCACACTTTTCCTTTCTCATTATTTTTACATTTTTTCTCACCACCAAGTACATTTACATTTATCATCCTCCTAAAATCAAACAAACAAACTATAAACCCTAATTTAACACTTTTCATTATAAAATTAATGTTTTTGTGGTTCTGGACATTAAATCTAGTTAACTAAATTTAATCAAATCCGAAATTAAGTTGAATTTGATTAAATTCAACTTTAACATCATCATAAAATCAATTCAACAACAATTCAGAAAGGAATTAAATAACATTGAATGAACATACCTCAATATTGACTGTAGAAAACAATAATTCCAGATGAATGACGAAATCAATTCCGATTTTCCTTACAAAGTTTTGATCTTGAAATAACTGAATAGCTGATGAATGCAAAAGTTTGAACAAATTGAATCTAATTTGCGCTTCGAACACATCAATTGATGATGAATAACCGATTTTAGAACACTAAATTTGATGTCGAAAAACAAAAATTTACAAATTAAGGAAGGATTAATGATGAAATCGATTGATTTTGTTTCGTGTGGTTTGATTTTGTTCCGTAGGTTTGATATTGCTCACATGTACACTCTTATTTATTGTTTTCCGCGAAACTCTATTTTTCAAAGAAGCGCGCGTCTAATCTCAGCCGTCAGATAATTTGATGGACGGTTGAGAGCTGTTCTCACGGTTCTCACGATAAGCCCCGTTCTCACCGGAACTCTAGCCTAATAATAATAATAATAATAATAATAATAATAATAATAATAATAATAATAATAATAATAATAATAATAATAATAATAATAATAATAATAATAATAATACGATATATGATACATGTATACGTATACCACATTCACAATATATACTCCACCCTATCCTATCCATACTACCCTTATCCTATTGTAATCCCACAAAATCCACCATCCACCATACATTTTAGAGAGAAAAGAGAGATGAGAAGAAAAATGGAGATTTTGTCTCTCCGCCTCGAGATCGTAAGGTAAACCATCTCCTCACACTAGTTTTTTATATTATTTTATTTAACCTGACTCGACCTTGACCCGCCACAGACCACCGTTTACCACCACGAACCCGTTCACCACCAAATTAGGGGTTTGACCGAGTATGTATATATATATATATATATATATATATATATATATATATATATATATATATATATATATATATATATATATATATATATATATATAGGTTCAGATGAGTCCCTAATTTTGGTTGAGTCCCTAAGTCCTATTCTTATCCAATCATTTTTGAGTGTAACTCTACTGATTTATGAGTGTAACTTTAGTCATTTAATGATTTATAAGTGTATCTTACCTTTTAAGGCCAACTTATATATACAAATTTGAATTTATAAATTAAAATTTATGTAATTTTAACAAAAGTCTATGTAATTTTAGTGTCTTACGAATGTAACTTTAGTCGTTGGGGATGTAACTTTAGTCGTCGGAGTTATAACTTTAGTCATATGGTGATTTGTATATAAAAATTTGAATTTATATACTTTTATGAAGGTAATTTTAGTCATTGGAGGTGTAACTTTAACTGTCGGAAATGTAACTTTAGTCATATGGTGGTTTGTATGTAAAACTTTGAATTTATATACTTTTACGAGTGTAATTTTAGTCGTTGAAGGCGTAACTTTAGTCGTTGGAGTCGTAACTTTAGTCGTATAGTGGTTTGTATGTAAAAATTTGAATTAATGTACTTTACTATTGTAACTTTAGCCCTTTCAACTGTAACTTTTGTCCTTCAAAAGTGTAACTTTAGTCATTAGAGGTGTAATTTTTTGGTCTTAGATTGTAACTCTAGTTCTTGAATTTGTAACCTTAGTCCTCGGGAGTGTAACTTTATCCTAATAAAACTTCTTTCTCAACCACCACCACCAACAACCTATGACATCCTACCCCAACCACCATAGCACAACCACCCCAGTCCCACCACCTCCAAAACGCAATACCCAACAACACCACCAACCACTTATTATCTCAAATAAAAAAAAACAGAGGGGAAGGAGGCGGCAGACCCACCACCCACCATGCACCACAACACCATAACCACCACCCACACCATCCCCATCCCTCATCCCCCGCGGCAACAGTAAAAAAAAAAAAAAAAACTGAAAAAAACAACCACCACCATACCCACCACGACACCACCATCCAAAAAAAATCAAAAACTGAAATAAGCAACCATAAAGACGGCACCAAGTCACCCATCAACAACCAATAACCACCACCTCATTTTTTCAGATCTGAAAAAAAAAGAGAAAGGAGAAGAGGAGGAAGGCGGCGTCGGCGTGATGGAGGCCGAGGGTCTGGTGAGGCGGTGTCGGGTGAAGGATGCGAGGGGTTGGTGAGGCGGCGGGTGCGGTTGAGGCAGTGGTGTGTGGTTGGTGAAGGAGAGAAAGACGGAGAAGGAGATTTAAAGTGTGGTGGTGTGGGGTTCAGGCGGCGGCGGCGGAGAGTGGAGGGCAGGAGGCGGCAGGGAGATTTTGAGAGAGAAGTTGGGAGAGAATGAGGAGAGAGAGAGAGGGGAAAAATGTTTGTGAGGGTAAGAAGGGTTATGGGTAGGGTTTGAGAGCTTTTAATCTCAGCCTTCCATTTTCTTTTAATCCTCACCACTCATCTATTAGATCTAAAGGCCACAATTAGAACTTATGGACTCAACCAAAAAAGGTGGACTTACCTGATATCTTCTCTCTCTCTCTCTCTCTCTCTCTATATATATATATATATATATATATATATATATACATATATATACATATATATATATATATACATATATATACATATATATATATATATATATATATATATACTCCCTCCTATTCATTCATTTTGTCCCCCTTCTATTTTGCACAAGAATTAAGAAAATGATTTTGGACCACACAAAACACTCTATTCCACTCTACCCCACATGTAATTAAAGTTGGACCACACAAAAGTTACCAAAAAAGGAAAGAGGGACAAAAATCCGACTAGCTTCGATAAGGATAGAGGGACAAAATGAATGAATAGGAGGGAGTATATATATATATATATATATATATATATATATATATATATATATATATATATAGGGTTAGTATCCGATGAGAACCACTAACATAATGAGTACCGTGAGAACCTTCACTAAAGCTGTAACACCCCGGTTTATGAAGGAGCCTTTGGCAAGACATTCCCTAATAAACCGAACTGTTACCATCTCGGTTTCCCGAGGTAGTGAATAACAAATTAAACTCCAAGGCAATTTATTTAACATTTTAACTTAACTATTACAAATTCTCCTTCTACATTAAATTACAAGAACTGACGTAAATAAAGGTGAAGTCTTCTAGATGATGAACTAGCCACTAGGTCATCTGATCCAGTGTCTCACGCCCATCCATCTCCCGTCCTATCTCATAAACCTGTCAAGTCTGCTCCCCATAAAACGGTTCATCACAGGTGTTCACGAATACACAGGGTCAACCACGAGGTTGAGTAGGGAAAACAATAAAACAGTAAATATGATATGCATGATACCCCGTCACCTCCATCTCCACCTCAACTCATCACACCCAACCCCGGCACGCCCAGCCATACCGATCCCCGGTAGACTATATATATCGACCGTAGTCGATCCGCCCTTCCTTCAGCGGGAGGACACCAGGGCAAGTCCTGCAGAACCAGCCTGGGCCTTATCACAACATCACACCATATCTCATCGTCACCACCACATCATCCTCCAACTCCAATGCATATGCAATGCTCAACAGTAATCAAAGCAACATGATATGTATATCAATGAATGAAATCATGCCAGCTATCGAAATAACGGAATAACATAATCAACATGAACAGTTCAGTCAACCACCCTCCAGTATATGAATCATAACATACATTACAACCACGCACAAGTCATCGATCACAAAATCGGTCACATGTAACACAACAACTCAACACAATTTAACAACACCTAAGTCAAGTATATTTCCCCTACCTCAGAACTGCAGTCAAATAGCCGGATGCTCAGTGATAATCCACAATAATTCGTCCTCTGAAAGATAATGAAATGATAACCAATTACTTAACTATTCCCGTTCCCAAAATAGAAGTTACTAAAAATAGAAACTTTCCCGATATAGAAACTTTTCTCTTTTAACAATCCCGACACAAAACCCTATTCCAATTATTTAAATGCACTCGGGAATTAAATAATTAAATTAGAATATGACCCGATACAAAATATAACGATTAAATGATGAAAAACCCGTTTAAAACCCAAAACAGCCCGTGCCCCCTTCACCCGCACCCACTCTCCTCACGCACCACCTAAACCACCGCGACAACCGCCAGTCGTGGTCCCCACATCAACCCAGCCACCAACAACCACCCCCACTGGGGTCGACTGCCGCCGCCGGCGAGGTGAACCACGGCCGCCATTTGGCCTGGTTCACCACCACGCATCACCAACACCTCCCGTTCTCAACCTGACCACCACCGCAACCCGCAACTACCCCTTGCCCCACAACCACCATTCGACTCGCCACCAACCCACGCACACACAGACAACCCAAAGACACCACCTTGTCGACCTCCCCCTAGTCAACGGTGACACCACCCCAAAGCTACCCATCTAAACCCGTCTCAAAACCCGCCGCTAACCCGTGTGCCAACCCCTGTCGACAACACCTCCTGCCGCCATCTCCACCACCTATAACCCACCTAACCACCACCAACAGGAGCGACTCCAACCGCCCATTACCTATACCCCATCCGCAACCACCGTGAACACCTCCCTTAGACACAAAACAACCAACAACCCGCGACATAATTACAAAACAGAGGAAAAAGGGATTGAGTTCTTACCTTTACCGCCACCAAACAGCCACCAGGGCCACCCTAGGTCGTCGTCAATAGCCCCTGCCCCTTCCTTGTTGCGCCGTCAACAACCCAGGCTCTCTCCCTCTCTCTCGTTTTGTGTGAAGGTTGAGATCTCGGCTGGTGAAGTGAGGGAGGCGGTTGGGGGAATAGGGTTTAGAAATGTTAGGGTAAAACTAGGTTAAATCTAGGTTAGATGGTAAATGGGTCGTGGGTAACCGTGCTTGGGTAACGTGATATGGGTCATGGGTATGGGTAACGTGATATGTAAATGGGTAAGTTATCGTTCAGTTAAACCCGTCTCAACAAGTTTACGAGTAACTTGGTCTTACGATATCAACACGACTACACAATTACTCGACTCGATAAACAATATAAAATTACTCGACTCGATAAACAATATAAAATACGGGGTATTACAGTCTTCCCCCCTTAAAATGAACTTCGTCCCGAAGTTCGCTCAACTACCAAACAGATTTTCTAGTACAAGGATTCATGGACTCAAGCGGTTGAAACGGAATGTTACATTCTACCCTCCTAAAAAGAAAGTTACGTCCCGGAACTTACTTCATGCAAACCCATCACCACTCATGAACTCATGCAAACTATCAGAGCACCATAACAACAGCAGTTTAATTACACAGCATAGGGGACTCATTTGTGTGGGTACCACGCAACGAAACATCAGCGAAACATCAGCTTGAACAAACTACGATCTACAACTTGATCAACACCACAATCTATACACAAGTGGAACATAAACCTTAAGATTTTATAATCCTACCCAACTAAAAACATGGTTACGTCCTCGTAACCTCTTCTCAACTTTCATATTCCAATGTAACAAAACACTGTCAACGACATGTAGTCAGAAAAGAACACATGACCAAAAGATTGCGCAGTAACATAAAAGTTGAAAACAAGGTTTCATTATGAAATTAACTGATTGTCAACAAGTATCACTTTTTACTTAGTTCATGCTTGACTTAAAAACACAACATCGAACTAAAAGAACAACAAGAAGGAACCAAAGGTTTACACGGCTTCACAACAGACCGATCATGGTGTTACTAGCCCTAACCTAACGGTCCTTAGGTCGCGCTTCCTCTGTTTCTGGTGACTTCTATGTCATTCCCTTTCTGGTTCACCTCTTCCCCGAAGTCTGGCATGGGTGGTTCAATCGTACTTTCGGCATCAGGTACATTAGCGTAAAATTCGTGTCTCAGGTCGCCTGCTATGAAGTCAAAGGTATGCTCGGGCGGGTATTTGGCCCCGCCGCGATGAATGGGGTCACGGAATAGCCTCATGCAATGGGTGGTCAACTCTCTCATATAAAATCGTTTGCTGTCCTTTAGTATGCCAGAGTCAGGAATAGAATCGATGAGGGTATACGCTCTTAACTGAGTATTAGTTAAATACTCAGGGTGACCATTTTGGCCATACATGTCCATGGCAGCACAAAGTCTCTCGCAATGTTCATTAAAGTCATCGTCAAGTGACATGTAACAGTCTTGCGGGTGTACATTGTAGGGATCCATCCTACAAAATGGAAGGTTAACCAATTTAGACACAAGGGTGTTAAGACAAGGGATTCATCCTCGAGGTTTAAGTGTGCGAAAGATATATAACAAGTTTTCAGGGTAACTGTTGTAATACCAGGGTTTTGGTCAACTCAAGATCATCACAATTCGCATTATCTACCGGAGAACAATCATTTTAGAAATATCAACTGCAAGAATACACGTAAACCAGCATACAATCTACATTGACCCCACCAAATTCCTCTCCCAAGCCAAAACCATTACCAATTTCGAACAATTGAACAATCTGTTACTAGTAAATCACCAGGAGTATTAAAACATGCGGTACATGAGCATTACTTAAACACCTTGAAACCATAGAAACACAACACGTATTCCAAACCTTTTTACTCATCAGACATACAACACGAATTAGCCAATTTGTTTGATATAAATTCTGAAACATACTTGCTAATAAAAGTAACAACATATGATCCCTGACAACAACAACATTAATTCCATATCACACATGTGTTGGACATTTTAGCAACCATATCGTTCAATTGTGTCCAGCAACTTAGTACAACTCATTTTCAGCAAAACAAACGATATCGCATAACGAGTTTAAACATACATTTGCCATAATATATTTTGTAGAATTCTAGCTATGGTAAAAGATTAGCAACTTGGGCACTTCACTGATTTGCACGACTTAAATACTTGGGCAACTTGTAGACTCAATTAGATGTAACTATATCGACTATCATTTAAACCAAAGCATATCATGTGAATCATCAAAGGATTATCCTATTATAATTGTCAACATAGTTATCATAACAATCTTTATTTTAATATAATTGATAGTAACGACTCGAGAATATAAATATGCTAATTGTCGTGTTATATCAAACAGTTTCCTTTATATCACACTCGTGCAATTGCAAGAATCACTTTAGTATTTTTACGATATTGTAATAACGAACATATTCAATAACAAGAATAACAACACTGTTTATTATCATGTTATAGGTCTTAGGTTCGACTGAAATAATTTAATGCAATGGAAGCAATAGGTATAACTATAGGCACACCAGCTCACAAAAAGGACCTTAGGACTCAGATGACATCCTACATGTGGTAATATTTAGGCACAACCATTACTACCATTCATGTGTAGACATTTAGACCTAATTATTATAATTATTCATGCGTGTATGTTAGAACAGTCAATTAACTTTTAATGCTATCAACATACCAAGATATGACAATAGAGTTTTATATTTATATATATACCCGACCACTATGCAATTAAGATGCACACCCAGAGACATTACATCATGCCAAATGTATGCAAAGTATGCAAACAACTGGACTCGTATAAACATTTCACCCTCGATTAAGAGTCAAATTAAGCTATCCAATTTTACTCATGCTATCATGTCAACAATGTTATCAACTAAGTTTTAAATTTTATCACTTGTTAAGATATATAACTACTGAACATGCGTGCTACTATCATCATATAAAATATTATAAGATCACATTAATAAGGCTCATGAAATAACCAAACAGTTATATGAAACCTCACATAGTACGCACATTTTACCGGTCATGATTCATGTTATAACTTTCGAAAATCACGAATAAACAGCCGTTCAATGAAAACTTGAGTTACATTACTTTTCATAACATACAGAGAGTTAATAGTTCGTGATCAAAAGAAGGAGGTCGAAAGTTCAAGAATTCAATTTTTAAAGAATTTTACAACTCAGTTGGTCCAAACAAGTATGTGATAGCAATTGGTCCGAAACTTGGGTCAGTTTGCAAAGCTTACCATTTAATATAGAGACATCAAGAATTTTCGTGGCTTATCAGTTTGGAAACGTATGCGAAATCTCTAGTCGATGGAGTTGGAATTATGCAAAAATCATTTACACAAATTAAATTAGGATTTTTACAAAACCGTTGGTCAACACATCGCTGCACAGGAACTTCCCGACCACAGCCCACTAAAACATTTACTACTCTTAATCCGTATACCCTATAAGCATGAAACCAACGCCAAAAGAACACTAACTCATGAGGCTATTTCTCGTAAAATTTTCATCCGTAGAAAATTAACAGGAAGGAAATGACAGCAAGATCAAATACAGAGTAAAATCAAACAAAACGGATTTCAACACTAAATCATTCATTTTCCATGTTCCAAGCTCTTACAACCATACTATCGATTCTAACTCATCCTAACTTAAATCTCACACATTTGTATTCACGTAAACATCTATCCCATAGAAGTCCCTTCGCCTCCCGACCTACCCCTTACATCTAATCACGATTGCTACGACTAGAAACAAGCAATTCAATGGTGTCTCTCATTACTATCACGATACTATACTAGCATGGCTTTGGGATCACATAACCACATATTACCAGACATAATAGCACT
This sequence comes from Silene latifolia, assembly GCF_048544455.1. Taxonomy (NCBI): domain Eukaryota; kingdom Viridiplantae; phylum Streptophyta; class Magnoliopsida; order Caryophyllales; family Caryophyllaceae; genus Silene; species Silene latifolia. Next base: position 102,844,981 of record NC_133536.1, on the reverse strand, counting down.
ATCAACACGTCATTCACATCCATCCAGATAAATATCATGAATTCGCAATTATTCTCATGCTCACGATTACCACAATCTAACGCTTCATTGATTATCCATCCAGATAAATGTCATAATTTCAGCACTAGGTCTCCAGGTATACATCAACTCGCTTATATCCAAGGTTTTCCTTCTAACTACCCCATTCACTCGTTTTCTCTTGGGTTGCCTGGTTCAAAACTGAGAGGGCAAAAGAGCACGCATTAAGGGCGCCTTCTTAACCGCACCGTGAGCTCCTAGCGCTTTATTCCCGGGGTTCATTTTATTTAGACACATCCTACGTTCATTGGGTTCATTGGTTTAGGCCTGAGGATCGTTCGCTCTGATACCACTTTGTAACACCCCGGTTTATGAAGGAGCCTTTGGCAAGACATTCCCTAATAAACCGAACTGTTACCATCTCGGTTTCCCGAGGTAGTGAATAACAAATTAAACTCCAAGGCAATTTATTTAACATTTTAACTTAACTATTACAAATTCTCCTTCTACATTAAATTACAAGAACTGACGTAAATAAAGGTGAAGTCTTCTAGATGATGAACTAGCCACTAGGTCATCGATCCGATGTCTCACGCCCATCCAGCTCCCGTCCTATCTCATAAACTCCGTCAAGTCTGCTCCCCATAAAACGGTTCATCACAGGTGTTCACGAATACACAGGGTCAACCACGAGGTTGAGTAGGAAAACAATAAAACAAGAAATATGATATGCATGATACCCCGTCACCTCCATCTCCACCTCAACTCATCACACCCAACCCCGCACGCCCACCATACCGATCCCCTGTAGACTATATATATCGACCGTAGTCGATCTGCCCGCTCGCAGGAGGACACCAGGGCAAGTCCTGCAGAACCAGCCTGGGCCTTATCACAACATCACACCATATCTCATCGTCACCACCACATCATCCTCCAACTCCAATGCATATGCAATGCTCAACAGTAATCAAAGCAACATGATATGTATATCAATGAATGAAATCATGCCAGCTATCGAAATAACGGAATAACATAATCAACATGAACAGTTCAGTCAACCACCCTCCAGTATATGAATCATAACATACATTACAACCACGCACAAGTCATCGATCACAGCTCGGTCACATGTAACACAACAACTCAACACAATTTAACAACACCGGTAAGTCAAGTATATTTCCCCTACCTCAGAACTGCAGTCAAATAGCCGGATGCTCAGTGATAATCCACAATAATTCGTCCTCTGAAAGATAATGAAATGATAACCAATTACTTAACTATTCCCGTTCCCAAAATAGAAGTTACTAAAAATAGAAACTTTCCCGATATAGAAACTTTTCTCTTTTAACAATCCCGACACAAAACCCTATTCCAATTATTTAAATGCACTCGGGAATTAAATAATTAAATTAGAATATGACCCGATACAAAATATAACGATTAAATGATGAAAAACCCGTTTAAAACCCAAAACAGCCCGTGCCCCCTTCACCCGCACCCACTCTCCTCACGCACCACCTAAACCACCGCGACAACCGCCAGTCGTGGTCCCCACATCAACCCAGCCACCAACAACCACCCCCACTGGGGTCGACTGCCGCCGGCGAGGTGAACCACGGCCGCCATTTGGCCTGGTTCACCACCACGCATCACCAACACCTCCCGTTCTCAACCTGACCACCACCGCAACCCGCAACTACCCCTTGCCCCACAACCACCATTCGACTCGCCACCAACCCACGCACACAGACAACCCAGCACCACCTTGTCGACCTCCCCCTAGTCAACGGTGACACCACCCCAAAGCTACCCATCTAAACCCGTCTGAAAACCCGCCAGTTAACCCGTGTGCCAACCCCTGTCGACAACACCTCCTGCCGCCATCTCCACCACCTATAACCCACCTAACCACCACCAACAGGAGCGACTCCAACCGCCCATTACCTATACCCCATCCGCAACCACCGTGAACACCTCCCTTAGACACAAAACAACCAACAACCCGCGACATAATTACAAAACAGAGGAAAAAGGGATTGAGTTCTTACCTTTACCGCCACCAAACAGCCACCAGGGCCACCCTAGGTCGTCGTCAATAGCCCCTGCCCCTTCCTTGTTGCGCCGTCAACAACCCAGGCTCTCTCCCTCTCTCTCGTTTTGTGTGAAGGTTGAGATCTCGGCTGGTGAAGTGAGGGAGGCGGTTGGGGGAATAGGGTTTAGAAATGTTAGGGTAAAACTAGGTTAAATCTAGGTTAGATGGTAAATGGGTCGTGGGTAACCGTGCTTGGGTAACGTGATATGGGTCATGGGTATGGGTAACGTGATATGTAAATGGGTAAGTTATCGTTCAGTTAAACCCGTCTCAACAAGTTTACGAGTAACTTGGTCTTACGATATCAACACGACTACACAATTACTCGACTCGATAAACAATATAAAATTACTCGACTCGATAAACAATATAAAATACGGGGTATTACAAAAGCTCCACCAAATCTTGTTCCGAATGTTTTAATGGATCATTTACCCTTAGTTTTGTTTATTCAAACACATTTTTTAGAATAAGTAAACAAAATTTATTGATTTTCTTAACAAAATATAAAATTAATGTACAAAAATACAATTAGGTATACTAAAACGGCTATAGATGCACCAAAATGAATACTAGGTTTATGAAAATTATTACATGCATGAAATTGAGTACTAGGTGCATGAAAATAACGGGCTATAGAGGCACGAAAATGAGTTCTAGGTGTATAAAAATTGTTAGTTACATGAAAATGAGTAGCCGGTGCATGAAGATTAATAAAATGTATTTCGACTCGATTTGCGTCAATAATTTATACTTTTTGGACCAAGAAATATGTTATCTAGCCATAAAATTCTATACCAAGTCCAAATATGTCGTTATTTTTTCAAAAAAATATCCATAAGGTGGAGTTCTCACGGTTCTCATTATATTGGTGGTTCTCACCGGATCCCAATTCTATATATATATATATATATATATATATATATATATATATATATATATATATATATATATATATATATATATATATATATATATATATGAATGAGATCATGTGAGTATACCTCATATATTTGAGGATTGAGGATTAGTGTAGGCCGTCCGATCAGAGAGATCCAATGGCTAGAGACTCACGCGTGTTTTTAAGAGCAAGTTAGTAATTCTGTCTAATTATATAATACACGACATAAGCTTTCTCCTTCATTTTTTCTCATCCATTTCTCTCTCTAACTTCTCTCATACCAAAACTCTCTGATTTCTCTGAATCAATCACGCTTGACATGATCGATGTTCGTCTCCCCGTTCTCTTCTTCGTCTCATTCTATTTTCCATCAACAAAATTTATTACTGTCTTGCAATCGCAATCTTAGGTTTGTTTCAATTTACTTCCTTTTTTTATTTTGTTAATAATTGATTGTTTAGGATGATAATATTTTCTCGTAAGAATTTTTGATGCAATTTTGTTGTCATTCTCAATTTTATAGCAACTCATTGTGATATTCATGCATTAACTGTTGTCTACCTTAAATCTAGGTTTAATTAGGTTCTCATGTGATTTATTGATCGCCCCGCTTATAAATCTAGGTTTAATTCTAATCTGTTACGAATTTGTTATAACTTTACTATTTTTTGCCTGATTTATGTTCAATTGCACCTGTTTCTATGATTTTTTTTTGTTTTCGATTCATATTTTCGATTAGAATGTTTCTTATTGTCCTGTTGTTAATTGATTGCAATTTTTCTTCAATCAGTTCCTATTTCTAATTTCCCTGAATTATGTGTGCACTACTTGAAATTTTTTGTCTTCTTGTTCTCCTCTTAATCTCCTCCAACTTTCAATCAACAACTTAATTATTTCCTGATTACAATCTCACGTTTCCAATCCGTCTTTGAATGCTTTTCTGAGCACTCAATCTGGAATTAGATTGTGGTGATTGTCGGAACTCCGGTACTAAAATCGATTAGTGTGAATATAAGTATGAGAAAAAGAAGTTAATAATAGCGGGTGAAATGGTTTACTGGTGTGATATTGTATAGTATAACCCGTGATATTGTTTAGTATAATCTGTGATATTGTTTAATTGGGTTTGTGATGAGGATTGAATGACTTTTTACAAGTTTTATTCTGTGCCAAATATTGAACTAGATGGCGGTGTTATAGCTAGATGTAAGGTGATTGGAGTGTGTATTTATAGTTTGGCCTCTTTGAATTTATGATATTCATGCTTTAATAGTGCTGATTTCTATTCTTATTTAAGTTGCACAGTTCAATTTTTTTTTTAGTTTTCCATGTTCAGTTAAACCTGACAGTACACATTTAAAATCTTAGGTTAATTTTTGTGATGAAATTGCAGATTCTCATCAGCATGGTGGACATACACATTACCTATGACAGGAGCAGCCATAACGAAAACCTGATGCTCAAATGAAGTGACAAGCAAGGTCACTCAAGCCATGGCAATCATTCTATCTGCTATATCTACACTCACTGTAACTTCACTTCTTGTAACAACTTTGCTCCAAGCATTTGTATCCCGAAACCTATTCCTTAGCGACGTTTCAATAGCCATCAGCGACAGACCTCCTCAACCACACAAAAGGTGGTTTTCTCTGAGAAATATCAGCTCAGATGCTAAAGACATCAAAAATTACTTGCAGTTTGAAAGCAGTGAAAGCAAGGACGACTTTGAAGCGTCAACTTAGCGGCCTTTTTAAGTACTATTGCTGGTTACATTTGTGGAAAACAAAGTTTAATGCTTCACACACACAGAGCCAGTGAAGTCCCCATTGTCATAAAGACATCGAGATCAAGACCAATAGTTTGCATATGTTACATGTATATGTTGTTATGAAGGTTGGTTTTTTTTTGGGAGTTTGCTAATAGTGTATTGATTCCATTTTTTTTTACATTATTAAATAAACAATATATGTTTCCTAAAGTATTTCATTTTTCGGTAGATAATATCACACGATTGTTTTAACAATTTCACAAGTTGTAGTAAACAATACCACACTTAATTACTAACAATATCACCTTTCATAGCACAATATCAAATAAATGACTTTGAAAATAATATCACACTATTAGTTTAACAATATCACAAGATGTGATAAACAATATCACTGCACACTTTATAAGAAACAATATCAAATGATTTGGTAAACAATATCACATTAATGGCTTAATAATATCACAACACATGGTAAACAATATCATACTTATTGTGTTAATAATATCAAATAATTTGGTAAACAATATCAACTTATTGTGTTAATAATATCACACTCTCCTATTAGCAATATCATAGATTTATATTTATTTGCCATTTTCCAAACAGTTATAAGAAATAATATAAATACACAACAACGTCAGACTATCAAACTTCACACACAACAGTATCACACTTCAGTAGAAACAATATCACATGCACAAGGAATCTTGAAACCCTCCAACTTTTTGCTATATATTTAGAAACAATATCACAACATATAAGATAAAATATAATTGCTGATTCTAAACAATATCACAAATACCAGCAGCAATATTAATTTATGACAACTACATTAGATTACTATCCTTCCGAAATTACATCAACAAATGCATATTCAATTAAAGTTTCCTGTCAACACAATCTGAGGAAGAAAATAAAGTCAAAATCATCACCAAGAATGACTTAGGCTATGTAGGATTTGAACCTACATCTATGTACAATATTGCACATTGCTCTACCGTTGAGCTAATAGCCTTTAAAGAACCATTTTAGTAAAGATTGCACATTACTCCAAAAACAAGTTAACCTAGAGAAAAAAACAGAGATGAGGCTAAAACAATTACTTTTGTTACGCTATGTGCGCTTACGAACGACTTGAACCCATACCTCTACGCTAATTATTTGGCTATTTCCAGCAAGCGTAGCTTCCCATTCCACGGAAAACAAAAGGATCTGCAAGAGTATTATCACTGCTTCCCAAAGGCAAAAATCTTTATTTCACAATCACAAACAAATACAAAGTAAGCAAGGGAGCTTTAACCAATCAAATCTGTTTTGGCTGTATGAAAGGATACTATGAACACTAGTTTGCTGCCAATCATCGAACCTATCGCAAAATCTTCAAGAAGCACAACAAATACTAGAATTCCGCAGATTCAAAAACTTATGGGCATGCCTTCTTCCAGGATCTGTCTGTTGACTTTGCTGACTCTCTGAGTGGCAGACAGATGACCTCAACTTCAGACATACAAATACAAGTATGAGAATCAGAGCGAAGCAACTAAAATTAGGCCATGGGTCATCGTAAAGTTCATACACCATATTGTAATTCTTTTCCGTTATGTTTAATATGGATACCTCTTGCATCTCACATGAGCTAACATATCTTCACAATCACAATTCACCGAATCAGACATCGTCTATTCGGCCCATTTCACTTCATTTTCATTGCAAAGATTCAACGAAAATGAGGCCATGTGGGACTTGAACCCACATCTATGTACAAGATCACACATTGCTCTATCAGTGAACTAATAGACTTAAGTTTTTGAACTCAGCAGCCCAATTTATTGAAGGAAATAATTTTTTGAACTGTAGATACGAAACCAGAATTCCCTCAGAATGTACCAATATTTAATGGAAATTAATTGCTCAATTTCAGTGGATTATAGGCAACGTTAGCTGTGTTCATAGACAGTTTTGAGTGATGGAATGTTCCAACAAATGATTTGTGCATCACAAAGACAATATAACTTTGCATTGTCCAGATTTATCAAATGCTAACACCAACATCTTGGCTCCACATCACAAAATTAAGAAGAGAGGGATAAACCTGAGTAGGGGGAACCAGGTGGAAGCATAAACAAGACCACCTCCCTAACAACCTTCACAACCAGTATATAAAAATATCACAACTACATACATTTCCATTTAATCGTCAAAACTATTTCATAAAATTATGGTTTACCTCCAAAATTCTTCTGATCAGACATTAGATTATCGCAGACATTAGATTATCACAGACATAAGAAATTACAAAAGATCTGGTGAGTGCTCCGACGATGTACTTCATCGCAATTGTTGTAAGCTTTGCACTGAAAAATGCGTCGAAAAATCGCAAAATTAAAGGCAAATCGGAAAAATGAGAATGTAAATAAACGATTCGATTAGCAATTTGAGAGTGATGAAGCTCGAAATTGATTAAATTTCTAGATGATACAAATAATAATTCTTCGACATTTTGATTTAATTCTATTAAATTCATCTAATTCAACATACATATAGGAATTTCGAACAAAATCAACAAGTATAATCAATTTAATACTACATAAGTTGAAATAAAATCGCAAAAATGAAAGAAAACGAGTAACGAATGTACCTCAACGATTTTTGAGAGAATTCTAGTAAGATTATTGAATCTAGTGAACGAATAAATGTAGAATGTTTAAACGCACTTGAAATCGTCTTTGAATTTTTAGGTTTTTGCGGATTTTTAGCGAGATTTTAGAGAGGATTTGTGAGTTTGTTTGTTTGAATTGTTTTCAACTGATTTTGGTAATGTTTTTAGAGAGAGAAAATCACGTCTGATTTTGGGGTTTTGTTTGTCAATTTTTCTCCTGATATTGTTTTGTTTATGGTGTGATATTCCATCCTTTACTCAATCCTCAAATATTTAGTAGTTCTCACCGGATCCCGACTCTCTCTCTCTCTCTCTCTCTCTCTCTCTCTATATATATATATATATATATATATATATATATATATATATATATATATATATATATATATATATATATATATATATATATATATATATATATATATATATATATATATATATATATATATATAGGATCAAATGAGTCCGTCTACTAAGTGTGAGTCCATAAGTCTTCTTATGAGCCTTTGGATCTTGGAAATGAAGGGTTAGGATGAAACACAAAAAAGATGGTTAGTCCTCTAATTTTGCTCTCTTCCTCTAATTTTCTCATTAACTCCATTAGTCCTCCTCACTAATCATTCGCCATCTTATTATCACATCTCCTCCTTCTCTCTATATATCTCACTTCTCCATATTCTCTAAAAAAAACCCAAGAAAAAAAAACCCAAAAAACCAAACAAAAAAAAACCCAAAAAATCCAAATAAATCATTTACTCATCTATTCCTCATTCATCATCCACCTACCACCACCCACCGGACACCACCACAGTCGCCAACCCTGCCACCGCCGCCCCCACCACCACCGTCGCCGCCCCACCGCCGCCACGACGTCATTTTTTTTTTCGTTTTTATTTTTTTTTTTATTTTTAAACTTGATGTTTGGGTGTTGTTTTTATTTTTTTGTTGTTTTTTTTCTCAAATATCGTCTTGCTATATAATATTGTTTCAAATTTGTGAGTTTTTTTATTTTAATCTTAGATCTACTAAAATAGATCAATTTTCATTGACCCGTTTTTTTCATTTCCGTTTTTTTTTTCAATTTTGATGTTTTGGTTTTTTTTTTTTTTTTTTTTTTTTCCGGTTATTGGCATTCTATCAAATTATAGTTTGATTTTAGTACTAAATCTATTAATTATGAAATCTCATTGTTTACTTTTTTTTTCACTAGATCTTTGATTTGTTTTACCATTTTTCAGATTTGATTTTTCAAATCTCATTTTTTACTTTTTTGTTGTTGATATCGCTTTGTTAATATCCGTCTTGTTATATATATTTGCCAATTGTCGTATTTAAAATTTTGTCTTGGTATTGTGTGATTTAGGATCTATTAAAATTACTTTTTTCGGTTAAAATTACACTTTTTTCGGTTAAAATTACACTTTTCTCGGTTAAAATTACACTTTTTTCCGTTAATATTACACTTTTTTCTGTTAAAATCACATTTTTTTTCGGTTAAAATTACACTTTTTACCGTTAAAATTACACTTTTTACCGTTAAAATTACACTTTTTTCTGTTAAAATTACACTTTTTTCCGGTTAAAATTACACTTTTTTCTGTTAAAATTACACTTTTTACCGTTAAAATTACACTTTTTTCTATTAAAATTACACATTTTTTCCGGTTAAAAATACACTTTTTTCTGTTAAAATTACACTTTTTTCCGTTAAAATTACACTTTTTTCTGTTAAAGTTACACTTTTTTCTGTTAAAATTACACTTTTTTCCTTTAAAATTACACTTGTGTTCATTAAAGTTACATTTATCTCTATTATTAAAGTTACACTTATCTCTACTAAGGTTACCCTCTCAATGACTAAAGTTACGCTTTTGGACTAAAGTTAGACCAATTTGGACTGAAGTTACACAAATTTGGACTAAAATTACACAATTTGACTAACTAACGGAGTTATTTGTAATTTACACAATTTGGACTAAAGATACACAAATTTGGACTATAGTTATACAATTTGGACTAAAATTACACTTTTATGGACTAAAATTACACTTCCGTGGACTAAAATTACACTTTTGTAGACTAAAGTTACACATTTGTGGATTAAAGTTACACATTTGTGGACTAAAATTACACTTTTTTGGATTAAAATTACACTTTTATGGACTAAAATTACACTCATAAAATGATAAAAGATATACACTATCAATGTACTAAAGTTACACTTTAGTAACCAATGATTGAAATTGCACAATATCAATGACTCAAAATAAATAAATTGTGTAACTTTAGTCCAAATTTAGTCGTAAATAGTGTATTTTTAGTCCAAATTATGTAATTTCAGTCCAAATTTGTGTAATTTTAGTTCAAATTGTGTAATTTTAGTCCAAAATTGTGTAATTTCAGTCCAAATTGTGTAATTTCAGTCCAAATGTGTGTAATTTTTAGTTCAAATTTAGTCGTAAATAGTGTATTTTTAGTCCAAATTATGTAATTTCAGTCCAAATTTGTGTAATTTTAGTCCAAATTGTGTAACTTTAGTCCAAATTGTATATCTTTAGTCCAAATTTGTGTACCTTTAGTCCAAATTGTGTAAATTACAAATAACTCCATTAGTTAGTCCAAATTGTCCAAATTTGTGTAACGACCGTCCAAATTTGTCTAACTTTAGTCCAAGAGTGTAACTTCAATCATTGAGAGTGTAACTTTAGTCATCGAGAGGGTAACCTTAGTAGAGATAAGTGTAATTTTAACAGAAAAAAATGTAATTGTAACAAAAAAAAGTGTAATTTTAACAGGAAAAAGTGTAATTGTAACAGAATTGAGTGTAATTTTAACAGAAAAAGTGTAATTGTAACAAAAAAAAGTGAAATTGTAAAAGAAATAAGTGTAATTGTAACAGAAAAAAGTGTAATTTTAACAGGAAAGTGTAATTATAACAGAAATAAGTGTAATTTTAACCAAAAAAAAAGTGAAATTGTAACTTTAATAGGAAAAAGTATAATTGTAACAGAAAAAAGTGTAATTGTAACAGAAATATGTGTAATTTTAACCAAAAAAGTGTAACTGTAACTTTAATAGGAAAAAATGTAATTTTAACAGACAAAAGTGTAATTATAACAGAAATAAGTGTAATTTTAACAAAAAAAAGTGTAATTTTAATATACAAAAATTGGCAAATACATATAACAAGACGGATATTAACAAGGCGAGATTTAAAATTCACAAGTAAATCTAAAAAAATTTATGACAAAAATTCACAAGTAAATCTGAAAAAATTTATGACAAAACTTCACAAGTAAATCTGAAAAAATTTAAAATAAAATAAAATCACAAGTAGATTTAAAAATATAATTTGTTAACAAAAACCGGCTTACAAAACACAACCCACCAGACAACAACACCACATCACCACCACGAACATCGTCACCATCCACACGCCTTAAATATAAAAGAAAGACGATAAAAAAATTGAGATCTAAAAATTACCAATAACAATAAATTAATAAACGAAACTGGAAAAAAAAAACGAAATTGAGGAAACCGAGTGAGGAAAAACAAACAACAAGAGGATTTAAAAAAAAACATTAACAAAATAGACAAACAATAAGACGATTTTTTTAAAAAACACAAACAACATTAGTGAGGGACGGTGGATGCGGAAACCGAAATCAAAAAACGATTGAGATCTGGGGAAACCGAAATCAAAAAACGAAATCAATGCTAAATTTTAGATCTCAGGAAACCGAAATCCAACAACGAAGGGGGAAGGAGGATGAGGGTGCGTTTGTTGGTGGTGGTAGTAGTGGCGGGTGGTGGTGTTATGCGGTGGTTGAAGGACAGTCGCATGGTGGTGGGGGAACAGATCCGGAAAAAAAAGAATGGGAGGAGGTTGTGTGGTTGGTGGAGGTCGTGATGGTGGGAGGAGAAGGCGGCGTGTGTGTTGTTGTTGTGGTGGTCGGAAAGAGGAGAGAAAAAGAATGTGTGGTGGTGGAAATCTGAGAAGGTGATGGTGGTGGTGGTGGAGATTTTAGATGAGAAGGTAGTGGAGGAGAGGAGTTGGGGAGGTGCTGTGATGGGGAGGTGCGGTGGGTGGGCTTATCGGCAGAAAGAGGAGGAGGTTAGTGATGGTGGCAATTGCTGGCGGGAGGAGAGGTTGAGGGAGGGCGACGTTGAGGAGAGGCAGTGAGGAGGAATGGTGGCGGGGAAGGGAAAGGGTTAGGCGGCGTTGTTGGATGGTGGTGGGGTTGCGGGGTCACTGGCTGCCGGAGGAATTCCATTTGGGTTTTTCTTTTTCTGAGATTTTTTTTTGTTTTATTTGTTTGATTGGGTTTTTTTTTTTTCTGAGATTTTTTTTGGTTTTATTTGTTTGATGAGAGGAAAATGGGAGAATGTGAAAGTGAGATTTAGAGAGGGAGAGGAGGAGTGTGATAATGAGGGAAGGAGTGATTAGTGAGAAACTTAATTGAGTTGAGGAGGTAATTAAGGGAGCTTGATTTTTAGCCCTTCATTGAGATCTAATCTCACCCATTGATTCCCTTCATCCAAAGGCCCTTAGAAGGACTAAGGGACTCAATGGATGTAAGGGACTTATAAGAACCTTTCTTTCTCTCTTTCTCTCTCTATCTCTCTCTCTCTCTCTCTCTCTCTCTCTCTCTCTCTCTCTCTCTATATATATATATATATATATATATATATATATATATATATATATATATATATATATATATATATATATATATAGTATTAGGATCAAGTGAGTCCATGTCTTACATGTGAGTCCATAAGTCCTCCTTAGAGGCCTTGGATGGGGAAGTTGGATGGCTGAGATTGAAAGCAAAAAAGAGGGTTTAATTAGCTAATTTTCCACTATCTCTCTACATACACTAATTAATCTTTAACTAACCCTAATTATCCACTAATTTAATATATATACATTTACATTCATTTAATTTCTCTCTCATCTCACACAAATTCTATAATCTCATCTCTCTAAAACCCTAATATTACAAAAATCCCAACAAATTAAATCCCAAAAATTAAATCCCTTTTTTCTTCCTCACAACTCACCGCCGCACGCCACCGCCGCACCCTCACCCTCAACCTCGCCCCCACCGTCACCTTACCCCTACTGCCGCCTCCTTCCACCGACACCACCCACGACCGACACCACCTCCTCATTCCTCGCCAACACCACTCACCTCCTCCCTCTTTCTGCCGCCTCCCTCAACAAACACCACCCACGACATCACCTCACCACCGCCCACAACAAACCACACGACTCAGCCGCTTCCCTCAACTAACACAACTCCCGACCCACCACACACACACCAGCCCACCCCACCACGCCCCCCACTTCCTCTTCTCCCCTTGTCGTCTGCCGTCTTCCCTCGTCCCCAACCCCAGTCACCACACACCACCACTGCCTCTGTCGCCGCTCCCTCGTCCCATGCCGTCCTCTTCTTCTCCTATTTCGATTTTCAGATTTGCTTTTTTTTTTTTTTAAATAGTGTGTTTGTCGATCCAGTTTGTTATTGTTTTGTTATTGTTTTTTTTCTTTTTTTTGTTCTCCTTCTTCTTTCTCTTCTCCTCCCTTCAAATCTCTGTTTTTTATGTTCTTTAATTTTTTTTTTGTTGGTTTACTGAATTTTCGTTTTTCAGATCCAAATTTAAATCATTTTTTTTTCGAGTTCCATTTTTAGGATCTACCTTTTAGAGGGTAATAAATGTTTCTTATTTTTTTATATTTCTCAAATCTCCTGTTTTTTTTTTTTCAAAATTCGTCTTTTTTTTTAAAGGTACTTTTATTTTAATGTTAGATCTATAAAGATTGGTGGTGTTCGGGTGTTGTGTTAAAGTTACATGTGTAGACGGTTGGAAATAAATATGACATTAGGTATAATTTTTAAATTTTAGATGTAATTTTTTGAAAATAAATTTGATTTTTTCAAATTTTAAATCTCACATAATATCATTTTTTATTTTTTCTATTAAAGTTATATTTTCTCCATTAAAATTACACTTTTATCCATTAAAATTACACTTTTATCCATTAAAATTACACTTTTTGCATTAAAATTACACTTTTTTCTGTTAAAATTACATTTTTTGTTGTTGTTAGAATAACACTTTTTTCGGTTAAAATTGCACTTTTTTCCTGTTAAAATTACACTTTTTGTTGTTGTTAGAATTACACTTTTTTCTGTTAAAATTACACTTATCTCCATTAAAATTACACTTTTTTCTGTTAAAATTATACTTTTTTTCCTGCTAGAATAACACTTTTTTCGGCTAAAATTACACTTTTTCTGCTAAAATTACACTTTTTGTTGTTAGAATTACACTTTTTTCTGTTAAAATTACACTTTTTTCTGTTAAAATTATACTTTTTTCTGCTAGAATAACACTTTTTCGGCTAAAATTACACTTTTTGTTGTTAGAATTACACTTTTTTCTGTTAAAATTACACTTTTTTCTGTTAAAATTATACTTTTTTCTGCTAGAATAACACTTTTTCTGCTAAAATTACACTTTTTGTTGTTGTTAGAATTACACTTTTTTCTGTTAAAATTACACTTTTCTCCGCTAAAATTACACTTTTTTTTGTTAAAATTATACTTTTTTCTGCTAGAATAACACTTTTTTCGGCTAAAATTACACTTTTTCTGCTAGAATTACACTTACTACTATTGGACTAATGTTACACTCTCCATGGACTTGGTCATATTTTCATATTCTCATTGGACTAATGTTACACTCTCAATGGACTAAAATTATATTCTCAGTGGATTGAAATTATACTTTTCTGGACTAAAATTACACTTTTCTGGGCAGGGCCGTCCCGGAGCTATCGGGGGCCCTGTGCGAGCTTCCAAGTTGGGGCCCCAAATATTACAATAAGAAAATATAACATGTTACATACAAAAATTGTTTCCAGTGGTTCACCATTATAGAAGTTCACTTCAAAAAAATTGTTTCCAATAGTTCATACAAAATATCTTAATAATAAAGTCAATTCACCATTACAAAACTTCACTTAAAAATTAAGGCTCTTTTTGTACTCGATGAAGCAAAGTCATCAATTAGTTCTTCGTAACTAAATTTTTCCAAAAGATTATTCTCGATAGTTATCATCGCTAATCCATTGAGTCGATCTTGAGACATTGTAGAGCGCAAATACGATTTCAGCAACTTGAGCTTTGAAAAGCTTCGTTCAGCAGATGCGACGGTGACCGGAATAGTCAACAAAATCTTGTAAGCTGTCATTGCATTAGGAAAACAGTCACCAACTTTTTTCATCAATTTAATTATCTCAAGAGGACCCATCTTTTCCTTAGGAATGAACTCTTTAAAAAATTTCAGATCCAAATACAATGAATGACCATCAACATCAGACTCATCTTTACTTTTAAGTGCATTCTTAAGGTTAATGCAATAAGACTCTAACTTTGAATCATCGACAGAGCACAACTTGTCAGTGGAGAACATAAACCCGAATATATTTTCATATTCTTTGTATTGTTCAAACCTTTTTTTGAGTGAAGATATTGCTTGATCAATAAGATACAAAAAATAATGAATCCTAAACGATTCTTCCTCGGATATTCGCGGTGAATCATCTGAGCTCTCATCAAACTGTTTTTTCCTTCGGATTTCACGTCTTTTAGGAAAGCAAGGATCAATATTCATATCATTAGCTATTTGTTTGGCGAAATTTAGAGCTTTAGAAAAACCATTTTCTCTATACTTCTCAAAAGTTGAAATTAATGCCTTCACTTGTAAAATAGCAACATCAATGAGCATATCTTTTCTTTGCAAATGTTTACTAACCTCATTAACAAAGTATAATATTTCATACCAAATAACTATTGACACAATAAACTCAAAATTACCAAGTTCATTCATTGCTAGAGATTTAGCTTCACTTCTAATCTTACAATCATTATCCGCTTCTCCAACTTCAAGTAAAGCTTCTCTAATTTCCATCATTTGAAATCTTATTGCTTTCACACTATCAATACGACTTTCCCAACGTGTGGCCGACAATTGTTTAGGAGTCAAACCTTTCACATTATCCTTTAAAATCTGCCACCTCTTTGTAGAATGAGCAAATAATGTATAAATCTGTTGTATGATTCCAAAAAAGTCTGTGGCCTTAACACATGTATTTGCTATATCACACAATGCCAAATTTAAACTATGACAACCACAAGGTGTATAAAAAGCTCTTGGATTTAAATCTAATAATCGTTTTTGTACTCCTTGGTGTTTTCCTTTCATGTTAGAACCATTATCATAACCTTGGCCTCTAATGTTATCAATATCAAGATCAAGCGATTTCAACTCATTTTGTAAGGCATCAAATAATCCTAAACCAGTAGTATCATTTACATGTAAAAATCCTAAAAAAGATTCTTCAACTATAAAATCATCCAAAGAATTATCCACATATCGCAATATCATGGACATTTGCTCGTTATGACTAATGTCAGGTGTACAATCAAGGATAACAGAAAAGTACTTGGCTTGTTTAATTTTCTTGATAATTACAGATTTTATGTTAGAAGCCAACAAATTTATCAACTCATTTTGGATTCTATGACCGAGATAGTGATATTGAGTATCTTTGCTTGTTATACGACTCACATGCTCTTGGATAACAAGATCAAACTCACCTAACATCTCAACTAAACCCAAAAAGTTCCCATTACTAGTTTCATACAATTTCTCATTAGAACCACGAAAAGCTAGATTACGTTTTCCAAGGAATTTTACAATTGAAATAAATCTTATTAGAACATTCTTCCAGTATTCTTTTTCTTTTTGTGAATGTTTTTGAGCTGCTCCATCAATTGCTTTATTATTACCTAGTCTAGAACGTAATTCATACCAAGTCGTCATACTATTAACATGTTCTACACTCGTTTCATGTTGTTTAAGTCTTTCACCAAGATGAGCCCAATTATTAAATCCTCCACTTACTAATTCACCTCTCCCTTGCCAATTTTCTAAATAACTTGCAACAAAAACAGAACACTTTATCAAGATCTTTAGAGTAAACAAGCCATTCTCTATCACATTTTTCGCCATTTGGTAGAATTCTTGTATAAAATTTTGATGAGAAGTGTCGATTTAATTTATCATTAGGCCCATTCTCAATACTCAAATCCCTCTTTGGACCCTTAACTGCTAAATCGTCTACTGTTTTAGCATCTAATTTATCCCAATTTCTAGGATCATACATATCACATTTAGAAGTATAAAAAAGTGTAGCCCTAAGTTGGTTCTAACAATAACAATGACAACAACCACAAAACAGTCCGTACAACCCTCCTTTACCACCCATTTTCGACACCTACAGCCACCCAATCCACCACCCAAGACCACCACTAACTTCTCCTCACTACCCTCGACAAAACCCACCCAATACCACCCCAAGTCAGTCACGGTTTATGGGTTAAAAATCCGTCTTAAGATCATCGCACAAAACAACTATAAACATATATATATATATATATATATATATATACATATATATATATATATACATATATATATATAGAGAGCAAAGTTCTCCTAAGTCCCTTATATTTTTTGAGTCCATAAGTCCCTCCCACAACCCTTGGATCATGGATGGTGGAAGGTTGAGATTGAAAGCAAAAAACACACTTAACACTAATTAATTCACTTCTCTCTCTAGTTTTAATAATACATTCACTAATTCATTATCATACACAATTAACACCATATTTTGTCTTATACTTCAAAGTTTATGAAAATTTTGTTAACATTTTTCCTGTTTCGGTTTTTTTCGTTTTTTTTTTTTTTCGAGACAAGTTTTCGACTGTTACGTTTTTTTCGTTTTTTTTTTTTTCGAGACAAGTTTTCGACATTTTAGGATTTTACGAGTGTAATTCTAACAGCAAAAAGTGTAATTTTAAGGAATATTTTCGAGAATTTAGCGTTTTACAAGTTTAACTTCAATCTTTTCCGAGTGATTTTAACGAATAATATTTTGAATTTTTGTCATTTTATCACAAGTTATTGTAATTTAGCATTTTACGAGTGTTATTTTAATGACAAAAAGTGTTATTTTAGTCCAGGTAAGTGTAATTTCAGTCCAATGAGATTGCTATTTTTAGTCAAGGAGAATGTAATTTTAGTCCAGAAACAGGGCCGGCCCTGTGGGTGTGCAACCTGGGCAGCCGCACAGGGCCCCCAAAAATTTAGGGCCCAATTCAACATGTTTTGCTATTATAAGAAAAAAAAAAAAAAAAAAATTGGTAAATATCCGTTGAGCAGGGATAACGTCAACAACTACAATAATTACCCAAAATCTTTCTAATTCTCAAAATCTTAATTTACTCATATTTTCCAATACAATATACACCTCCCAAAAAAAACCCCTTTTACTTCCCCAAATATAATCCTTCCTAATTAAAATCAAATTCCATAAAAATATCAATCAATTTAATCTCAGTATGAGTCGTATGACAGTAAACTTGGAGACTTATTTTCGCTTATGAGGTAATTTTGTCGTTTTTTTTTTAATCTTTAAAATTGTTTTATTGTTGAATTATTGAATTATATGATTACAATTTTGTGTGATTTAATTTGTTTTGATCAAAATCATCGTTTTCTAGTACTTGATGAAGATTATGTTTTTCTTTGTTTGTACAGGAAAGATTGAAAGCGCTTGGAGAGTTCGAGTCTTGACGATTAATTGGCAATAAGCTTGAATGCTTTGTGACAAGTCAAAATAATCAGGTGTTTTCTTACCATCTTATTAATCTAATTACTTGCTTTGTTATTCAAATGTCTTCCAAAACTAAAAAATACGACTCCGGTTATGAAAAACGTAAGAAAAAGAAAAAAATTGAAGAGTTAACTAGATCTCAAAAGGGTGCACTTGATAAATTCATAATAAAAGATGTTAATGCTGATAATGGTGGGAATTTGAATGAAAATGATGATAATGTTTGTAGTAATGTACCACTTGATAAGCCAATTGATAAAAATGCCAGTAACTTCAACCATACAAATTTTGAAATTAATGTGGATGACATTGATCATATTGTACATGATGAGAGTTTAGAAAATGATGATAATACCATTAATCATGCTGCTAATGTTAACAATGTTGGTCACCCTAGTTTCGTGGCCTGACCGGGGATGGTTGGGTCGGGTCTTGGTCGTGGATGGTGGGTGGTGCTAGGGTGCGGTGGTGGACCGTCATGAGGGATGGTGTGGGTGGTATTATGGTGGTGTAAAACGGGTATGGTATAAGGGATTCGGGTGGGTGTTGTCGAGTATGCTGTTGCCGCCCTTGTTGGCTGTCGGTGGGGGATGTGTCGGAGGCAGAAGCTACTGGTCGTGGTCCACCGTTATAAAACCTCTATTTATTTAGGAGCCTTTAGCTAGACATTCCCAAATAAATAGGACTGTTACCATCTCGGTTTCTCGAGGTAGTGAATAACAAAGACCAACTCACCAAAGTACTTTAAATTAAAAACTTTAATGATTACATGTTTAT
This sequence comes from Silene latifolia, assembly GCF_048544455.1. Classification (NCBI taxonomy): domain Eukaryota; kingdom Viridiplantae; phylum Streptophyta; class Magnoliopsida; order Caryophyllales; family Caryophyllaceae; genus Silene; species Silene latifolia. The sequence continues at coordinate 102,826,004 of NC_133536.1, read as the reverse complement.
TACAAATTAACCAACTAAAACTTAATATAAAATATTTACAACTCGCAGCGGAAATAAATAAAGTGATGTAATTATTCTATGTGATCTAGACTTCAACTACGGTCCAAGTCAAGCTCTCATCCCAATGCTCCCAAGTCAACTAATCTTTAGTACCTGTCAAATCTGCTCCCCATAAAACGGTTCACCGCAGGTGTTCACGAATACACAGTCAACCGCGAGGTTGAGTAGGAATAAAACTAAACAACAAGAACATACAATTATCAATCCAATTAAATTCACCATCATTGCACAACCCCCTGACAACGTGCTCCTTGCCTTTACTTAGCACAACTCCCTTAACAACGTGCTCACATTACTTTGGTACCCCTCCCTTAACAACGTACCGCAATATGAAATAGTACCCCTCCCTCACAACGTACATATTACTATCTCCCAGTGTACAAACTCTCTCAACAACGTACACTGACTGTCGCACAGCTTTACACATTAGTCACAATCACAACCAACATAATTCATCCCGTCAACATTATCAATATAAACAATTCCAATTCCATCCACCTTGTCAATATTATTAAATACAACCAACACAAGACAATATAATTCTCCCTTTTCAACATATGAACAATTCCACTTTAACGCAAGTAATTCACCATACCAAACATAGATAATTAAAAGTCGAGTTGAGTAGGATTATCCCTACCTGGCAACCAAGCACTCAAATTACGCAATCCAATAATTAAAGCGAACAAATCCGATTATAAACTCTTCACAATTTCCGTCACCTATATAATAATAACAATTAAAACAATTATAATTACTAACTCTATTTATTTATTTATTTATTCTTCTTATTATATAAATTATTCAAACCGACTTATTTATTTAATTATTACGATATTAAAGACCCGTTTATAAACTAACCCGAGTCACCCGACAAACCAAACCAAAACCCGCTTACAAACACCCAACTACACCCATAAAACCCGTCACAAACATCCCTCCTAAACCTCTCCTTCCACGCCACCACAGGCCACCACTCACACCACCCAAGCCCGACACTAGCAGCCTGCCACACCCCAACTCCCGACAACCACCAACCTCCAGCTCCACCACCACCAGCAACCCAAAACACGCACGCCCTAATCCCCACGACACCAACAACACTCACCTGAACCCCATAAAACCCGCCCATAACCACCACCTAACACCACCTTCACTGCCACCTACAACCACTACCCAACTCCCCTATCCGCCCTCGACAAGAACCATCCAAAAACCCCCTAACACAGACCACCAACAACCACCAAAATCCCCCCGAAAACCGCCTGCCCAGAACACGACCTCATCCCCTGTTTCCGCCACCACCGACACAAACCACCATCCCTGACCACCCCAACACCACCAGCATGACCGACCACCTTCCCCCGTCACAACCCCTCTATACCCAGGTCAAGACGAGGTCGATTAGGGGTTCAATTACCCATTCCAATCCCCCACGACCAAACCCGCATAACCCGAAACCCGCCACCTTTAACCGCCCTAAACACCACCCTATCACGGTCAACGACAGTCACTGAAGGTCAGGTCAAAGTCTCGGCAGTCCAAGGTTGCTCTAGGTCTAAAACACGAGTCCTATGGTCGCTCTTAAGGTGTTACACGGTGGCTATTATAACCATGGTTTACAAGCTATAAAATTAATTAAGTTTAAGACGGTTTTTACCTTTTATCGTTTAATTGCTCTTCCGTTTCCAAAAGGTCCTTATTCTTCTTTGTGAATTGTGAATTATATTTTCAGATTTATCATGGTATTTATAGTGTAAGATTATAGAGAATACGAGGTCAATTAGGAAACTATTATGACTTACCTTATTCTAATTAGTATAGGAATTGTTATTACTATTATATTATTATTATCATATATTAATCTTACCATAACTAGGATTTCCTCACACAATATTTACTAATTTATTATTGCCTCAACTTTATTATTATTATTATTATTATTATTATTATTATTATTATTATTAGTATTATTATTATTATTATTATTATTATTATTATTATTATTATTATTATTATTATTATTATTATTATTATTATTATTATTATTATTATTATTATTATTATTATAATTATTATTATTATTATTATAATTACCTTTATATATTATAATTACCTTATTATATTAATATTAATATTAATTTCCCGATATAAATCCCGATTACACTCATACCAATTTAATAAGTTTCTGTCTAATAAACAATAGCACACGACCCATATTATATTAGCTAAACCCAATTCCCGACTTGTAGACTTAATTTATTATTTAATTAACGTCTTACTTGTATTTATTATTAGAAATGTCATTTAATTAATTATTAAATTACATAAATTATTCTTATAAATTATTATTAAAATACGGAGTATTACAGTCTTCCCCCCTTAAAATGAACTTCGTCCCGAAGTTCGCCCACAACTACCACCACATCACTTATAAACATCCTCACAACTAAGCACCATCCGACACAATCATCCATTTACGATTATCAACCACACCAATCTTATCATAAAGTATCACAACAATAACTCAAAACATTCGTAGTATTACATTCCTTCCCCCTAAAAATAAACTTCGTCCCCGAAGTTCGAAATAACAAATAATAGGAACAACCAAATCATTGTTGTAATGCCATAAAGCATGAAACACACATTGTAATATAAAACAACTTTCATTTCTAACACTAATTAATGGTAAAATGAATAACAAAATCTTTGATTTACTAGCAAAATCACATCATACAGGATATTCGATCTAATCTTTCTTTTTTTTAAATTTCAACTTCTTACTTTAGTTATTGGCGAATACATTACCAAGATAAATAATAATTTATAACAAAATACGCATAATTAATTAGTTAATCTTAATCTTTTCTTAATAATGATATCTAACTTAAACATGGATGCAATTATTGTAATCATATATATAGGCTTAGGGAAACACATTCCGCATATCACTAGACATGGTAATCTACTTCACACAATTCACAATATTAAAATATCAAGAAACAAAAACTTTCATTTGTTCAAGACTAAGGAAAACGTGCTATAACTGAAAATCATAAATAATTCATAACATAATTAATTCTTGAAAACTTATACTTTTTAGAAAATAAAGAGAGTTGGTAAATCATTAGCGAAAGAATTAAGTCAAAAACTCATAAGGTCAATTTATAATGCATTTTACAAATTGTTTGGTCGAAACAGAAATTTTACAGCAACTTGTCAGAAACTTAGGTCAATTTGTAAAAATCACTATTAATTGTCAAAAATTTAAATTACGACGTGGCTTATCAATTTAAAAACTTACATGAGTCTATTAAACAGTGGAGCTGGAATTATAACAAATCATTAAGTAGTTTTTAAAAGGCAAATTTTAAAAACGCATGGCGCGAAAACACAACTGTACAGGGACATTCCGACCACTGTCCACTAAAATATTTATTTCTCCTAAACCATATATTATTTGAACATGAGACTAGTGGCATATGAAAGCTAATCACAAGGGTATCACATATAAAAATCTCGTATAAGAATTTTAAACAGATAGTAAATGACAGCCAAAACAATCAAGGGTAAAATCTTCTGAAATCAACCAAACTAGCATTCTTCACAATCTTCACAATTCCACACAACAATTAATACTTCACATGTTTAATCATATTAACTCATTCCACATACATGCCCACATACTTTCCCATATCAACAATGCTTATAAAAATCATATCGCACCCCTCCTCTGTAAAATAAGGTTACGCCCCCGTAACCGCAACCATTAATGACAACAATACGCAACAAAGACAAACAGAATCTCTAAGAGAAATATATTCATTTTAAATTACCCCACACTCTCAAGTATTCTCTCAAGGTTACCGGTTCAAAATTGGAAGGGCCGGAAGTTTGTTGTGAGGGGCCCTACTCATCCCAAGCCTTAAGGGGGCACCTAACAGTTTCTACCCGGGTTCATTTATTAGACACAACCTATATTCATTTATTGTTCATTGGTTAGGCCTGAGGATCGTTTTGCTCTGATACCACTTTGTAACACCCCCATTTATTTAGGAGTCTTTAGCTAGACATTCCCAAATAAATAGGACTGTTACCATCTCGGTTTCCCGAGGTAGGGAATAACAAAGACCAACTCACCAAAGTACTTTAAATTAAAAACTTTAATGATTACATGTTTATTAAAAATTAACCAACTAAAACTTAATATAAAATATTTACAACTCGCAGCGGAAAGAAATAAAGTGATGTAATTATTTTATGTGATCTAGACTTCAACTACGGTCCAAGTCAGGCTCTCATCCCAATGCTCCCAAGTCAGCTAATCTTTAGTACCTGTCAAATCTGATCCCCATAAAACGGTTCACCGCAGGTGTTCACGAATACACAGTCAACCGCGAGGTTGAGTAGGAATAAAACTAAACAACAAGAACATACAATTATCAATCCAATTCAATTCACTTTCATTGCACAACCCCCTGACAACGTGCTCCTTTCTTTTACTTAGCACAACTCCCTTAACAACGTGCTCACATTACTTTGGTACCCTCCCTTAACAACGTACCGCAATATGAAATAGTACCCCTCCCTCACAACGTACATATTACTATCTCCCAGTGTACAAACTCTCTCAACAACGTACACTGACTGTCGCACAGCTTTACACATTAGTCACAATCACAACCAACATAATTCATCCCGTCAACATTATCAATATAAACAATTCCAATTCCATCCACCTTGTCAATATTATTAAATACAAACAACACAAGACAATATAATTCTCCCTTTTCAACATATGAACAATTCCACTTTAACGCAAGTAATTCACCATACCAAACATAGATAATTAAAAGTCGAGTTGAGTAGGATTATCCCTACCTGGCAACCAAGCACTCCAATTACGCAATCCAATAATTAAAGCGAACAAATCCGATTATAAACTCTTCACAATTTCCGTCACCTATATAATAATAACAATTACAACAATTATAATTACTAACTCTATTTATTTATTTATTTATTCTTCTTATTATATAAATTATTCAAACCGACTTATTTATTTAATTATTACGATATTAAAGACCCGTTTATAAACTAACCCGAGTCACCCGACAAACCAAACCAAAACCCGCTTACAAACACCCAACTACACCCATAAAACCCGTCACAAACATCCCTCCTAAACCTCTCCTTCCACGCCACCACAGGCCACCACTCACACCACCCAAGCCCGACACTAGCAGCCTGCCACACCCCAACTCCCGACAACCACCAACCTCCAGCTCCACCACCACCAGCAACCCAAAACACGCACGCCCTAATCCCCACGACACCAACAACACTCACCTGACACCCCCATAAAACCCGCCCATAACCACCACCTAACACCACCTTCACTGCCACCTACAACCACTACCCAACTCCCCTATCCGCCCTCGACAAGAACCATCCAAAAACCTCCTAACACATACCACCAACAACCACCAAAATCCCCCCGAAAACCGCCTGCCCAGAACACGACCTCCTCCCCTGTTTCCGCCACCACCGACACAAACCACCATCCCTGACCAACCCAACACCACCAGCATGACCGACCACCTTCCCCCGTCACAACCCCTCTATACCCAGGTCAAGACGAGGTCGATTAGGGGTTCAATTACCCATTCCAATCCCCCACGACCAAACTCGCATAACCCTAAACCCGCCACCTTTAACCGCCCTAAACACCACCCTATCACGGTCAACGACAGTCACTGAAGGTCAGGTCAAAGTCTCGGCAGTCCAAGGTTGCTCTAGGTCTAAAACACGAGTCCTATGGTCGCTCCTAAGGTGTTACACGGTGGCTATTATAACCATGGTTTACAAGCTATAAAATTAATTAAGTTTAAGACGGTTTTTACCTTTTATCGTTTAATTGCTCTTCCGTTTCCAAAAGGTCCTTATTCTTCTTTGTGAATTGTGAATTATATTTTCAGATTTATCATGGTATTTATAGTGTAAGATTATAGAGAATACGAGGTCAATTAGGAAACTATTATGACTTACCTTATTCTAATTAGTATAGGAATTGTTATTACTATTATATTATTATTATCATATATTAATCGTACCATAACTAGGATTTCCTCACACAATATTTACTAATTTATTATTGCCTCAACTTTATTATTATTATTATTATTATTATTATTATTATTATTATTATTATTATTATTATTATTATTATTATTATTATTATTATTATTATTATTATTATTATTATTATTATTATTATTATTATTATTATTATTATTATTATTATTATTATTATTATTATAATTACCTTTATATATTATTATTACCTTATTATATTAATATTAATATTAATTTCCCGATATAAATCCCGATTAAACTCATACCAATTTAATAAGTTTCGGTCCAATAAACAATAGCACACGGCCCATATTATATTAGCTAAACCCAATTCCCGACTTGTATACTTAATTTATTATTTAATTAACGTCTTACTTGTATTTATTATTAGAAATGTTATTTAATCAATTATTATATTACATAAATTATTCTTATAAATTATTATTAAAATACGGAGTATTACAGTCTTCCCCCCTTAAAATGAACTTCGTCCCGAAGTTCGCCCACAACTACCACCACATCACTTATAAACATCCTCACAACTAAGCACCATCCGACACAATCATCCATTTACGATTATCAACCACACCAATCTTATCATAAAGTATCACAACAATAACTCAAAACATTCGTAGTATTACATTCCTTCCCTCTAAAAATAAACTTCGTCCCCGAAGTTCGAAATAACAAATAATAGGAACAACCAAATCATTGTTGTAATGCCATAAAGCATGAAACACACATTGTAATATAAAACAACTTTCATTTCTAACACTAATTAATGGTAAAATGAATAACAAAATCTTTGATTTACTAGCAAAATCACATCATACAGGATATTCGATCTAATCTTTCTTTTTTTAAATTTCAACTTCTTACTTTAGTTATTGGCGAATACATTACCAAGATAAATAATAATTTATAACAAAATACGCATAATTAATTAGTTAATCTTAATCTTTTCTTAATAATGATATCTAACTTAAACATGGATGCAATTATTGTAATCATATATATAGGCTTAGGAAAACACATTCCGCATATCACTAGACATGGTAATCTACTTCACACAATTCACAATATTAAAATATCAAGAAACAAAAACTTTCATTTGTTCAAGACTAAGGAAAACATGCTATAACTAAAAATCATAAATAATTAATAACATAATTAATTCTTGAAAACTTATACTTTTTAGAAAATAAAGAGAGTTAGTAAATCATTAGCGAAAGAATCAAGTCAAAAACTCATAAGGTCAATTTATAATGCATTTTACAAATTGTTTGGTCGTAACAGAAATTTTACAGCAACTTGTCAGAAACTTAGGTCAATTTGTAAAAATCACTATTAATTGTCAAAAATTTAAATTACGACGTGGCTTATCATATTAAAAACTTACATGAGTCTATTAAACAGTGGAGCTGGAATTATAACAAATCATTAAGTAGTTTTTAAATGGCAAATTTTAAAAAAGCATGGCGCGAAAACACAACTGTACAGGGACATTCCGACCACTGTCCACTAAAATATTTATTTCTCCTAAACCATATATTATTTGAACATGAGACTAGTGGCATATAAAAGCTAATCACAAGGGTATCACATATAAAAATCTCGTATAAGAATTTTAAACAGACAGTAAATGACAGCCAAAACAATCAAGGGTAAAATCTTGTGAAATCAACCAAACTAGCATTCTTCACAATCTTCACAATTCCACACAACAATTAATACTTCACATGTTTAATCATATTAACTCATTCCACATACATGCCCACATACTTTCCCATATCAACAATGCTTATAAAAATCATATCACACCCCTTCTCCGTAAAATAAGGTTACGCCCCCGTAACCGCAACCATTAATGACAACAATACGCAACAAAGACAAACAGAATCCCTAAGAGAAATATATTCATTTTAAATTACCCCACACTCTCAAGTATTCTCTCAAGGTTACCGGTTCAAAACTGGAAGGGCCGGAAGTTTGGTGTGAGGGGCCCTACTCATCCCAAGCCTTAAGGGGGCACCTAACAGTTTCTACCCGGGTTCATTTATTAGACACAACCTATATTCATTTATTGTTCATTGGTTAGGCCTGAGGATCGTTTTGCTCTGATACCACTTTGTAACACCCCCATTTATTTAGGAGCCTTTAGCTAGACATTCCCAAATAAATAGGACTGTTACCACCTCGGTTTTCCGAGGTAGTGAATAACAAAGACCAACTCACCAAAGTACTTTAAATTAAAAACTTTAATGATTACAAGTTTATTACAAATTAACCAACTAAAACTTAATATAAAATATTTACAACTCGCAGCGGAAATAAATAAAGTGATGTAATTATTTTATGTGATCTAGACTTCAACTACGGTCCAAGTCAAGCTCTCATCCCAATGCTCCCAAGTCAGCTAATCTTTAGTACCTGTCAAATCTGCTCCCCATAAAACGGTTCACCGCAGGTGTTCACGAATACACAGTCAACCGCGAGGTTGAGTAGGAATAAAACTAAACAACAAGAACATACAATTATCAATCCAATTCAATTCACTTTCATTGCACAACCCCCTGACAACGTGCTCCTTTCCTTTACTTAGCACAACTCCCTTAACAACGTGCTCACATTACTTTGGTACCCCTCCCTTAACAACGTACCGCAATATGAAATAGTACCCCTCCCTCACAACGTACATATTACTATGTCCCAGTGTATAAACTCTCTCAACAACGTACACTGACTGTCGCACAGCTTTACACATTAGTCACAATCACAACCAACATAATTCATCCCGTCAACATTATCAATATAAACAATTCCAATTCCATCCACCTTGTCAATATTATTAAATACAACCAACACAAGACAATATAATTCTCCCTTTTCAACATATGAACAATTCCACTTTAACGTAAGTAATTCACCATACCAAACATAGATAATTAAAAGTCGAGTTGAGTAGGATTATCCCTACCTGGCAAGCAAGCACTCCAATTACGCAATCCAATAATTAAAGCGAACAAATCCGATTATAAACTCTTCACAATTTCCGTCACCTATATAATAATAACAATTACAACAATTATAATTACTAACTCTATTTATTTATTTACTTATTCTTCTTATTATATAAATTATTCAAACCGACACATTTATTTAATTATTACGATATTAAAGACCCTTTATAAACTAACCCGAGTCACCCGACAAACCAAACCAAAACCCGCTTACAAACACCCAACTACACCCATAAAACCCGTCACAAACATCCCTCCTAAACCTCTCCTTCCACGCCACCAAAGGCCACCACTCACACCACCCAAGCCCGACACCAGCAGCTTGCCGCACCCCGACTCCCGACAACCACCAACCTCCAGCTCCACCACCACCAGCAACCCAAAACACGCACGCCCTAATCCCCACGACACCAACAACACTCACCTGACACCCCCATAAAACTCGCCCATAACCACCACCTAACACCACCTTCACTGCCACCTACAACCACTACCTTACTCCTCTATCTGCCCTCGACAAGAACCATCCAAAAACCCCCTAACCCAGACCACCAACAACCACCAAAATCCCCCGGAAAACCGCCTGCCTAGAACACGACCTCCTCCCCTGTTTCCGCCACCACCGACACAAACCACCATCCCTGACCACCCCAACACCACCAGCATGACCGACCAACTTCCCCCATCACAACACCTCTATACCCAGATCAAGACGAGGTCAATTAGGGGTTTAATTACCCATTCTAATCCCCCACGACCAAACCCGCATAACCCTAAACCCGCCATCTTTAACCGCCCCAAACACCACCCTAACACGGTCAACGACGGTCACTGAAGGTCAGGTCAAAGTCTCGGCAGTCCAAGGTTGCTCTAGGTTCAAAACACGAGTCCTATGGTCGCTCCTAAGGTGTTACACGGTGGCTATTATAACCATAGTTTACAAGCTATAAAATTAATTAAGTTTAAGATGGTTTTTACCTTTTATCGTTTAATTGCTCTTCCGTTTCCAAAAGCTCCTTATTCTTCTTTGTGAATTTTGAATTATATTTTCAGATTTATCATGGTATTTATAGTGTAAGATTATAGAGAATACGAGGTCAATTATGAAACTATTATGATTTACCTTATTCTAATTAGTATATGGATTGCTATTACTATTATATTATTATTATTATTATTATTATTATTATTATTATTATTATTATTATTATTATTATTATTATTATCATATATTAATCTTACCATAACTAGGATTTCCTCACACAATATTTACTAATTTATTATTGCCTCAACTTTATTATTATTATTATTATTATAATTATAATTACCTTTATATATTATTATTTCCTTATTATATTAATATTAATTTCCCGATATAAATCCCGATTACACTCATACCAATTTAATAAGTTTCGGTCCAATAAACAATAGCACACGGCCCATATTATATTAGCTAAACCCAATTCCCGACTTGTATACTTAATTTATTATTTAATTAACGTCTTACTTGTATTTATTATTAGAAATGTCATTTAATCAATTATTAAATTACATAAATTATTCTTATAAATTATTATTAAAATACGGAGTATTACAACCGTGGCTGGTGGTGGTCCACGGTGGCAGCAGTGGGTGTCGGTGGTGGTTAGGAGTGGAGAGTATGTATGTGTGTTTGTGTTATGACGGTATGGTCATGTGCGTGTTTGGTTGTTGTTGCCGCCACTTTTGGGTGGCCGTGGGCGGCTGGTCGTGGCTCGCCACGGCTGGTGGTGGTCCATGGTGGCCGCGGGGTAGGGCGGTTGTCGGGTTAGGAAGAAGGACGGGTATGAGTCGGGATTTGAATAGCTTAATTAAGAGGGGTTTATATTTAATTAATTAATTCGTATTTAATTCAATTAGATTAGTTAGTAATTAAATATATTTAATTAATTTAATTAGGTGATGGTTTTATGAAGTGGAGTTATTATTGGATCGGGTTTGCTTATGGAGCTTGCGAAAAGGTAGGTTTATCCTACCGAGTTTCGATAATGTGTCTATTTGTTAAATCAGTTGTTTATCATTAATTGCATTTAATGAGTCGATAATTGACATGTTATACGGTACCTTGCATTCATTGTGTTTGTCATGTATATTGGAGGATATTGCAGTGTTGGTTGGTTAATTGTTCTATGGAGACGGAAGGCGGTTGGGAGACCGTCTTCCGCTTGAGTCGCCTATTGGGGGTTACCACCCCAATAGGAATGTGCACATTAATGACTTGAGTTGGGAGGGACGCGTGTGGTGAGGCACGACGTCTAGCAGGGGACCCGAGTTGCTCTTGGGCCCGGTACCACCGATGTGTTCGGAGTACCTTGTGTGAGTATGGGGACGTGTTCCTGGCACCAGTGGTTGTGGGTACGTCTGGGCGTGTCCCGGTACCGACGTGACGGTTGGATATTTGTGTGTCATTCATAGCATGGTCATATTGTTGACTCACGCACTTGAGTCGTGTCACATTTTCTTTTATCGTTACTGACGTTTGTGTGTCTGTGTTTGCCACCTATCTCTTTTGGGGTGACTTGTGTCTGTAAGATTCATTAACCTCTTATTAGACATTTCTAATAACTATTTAAATTTAGTTTAGTCATAAACTAATTAGATCTTATGCATGCATAACAATATAAAACAAAGTAAGAAGAAATCGATCTACTTACAATGGAGGGCCGAATGGTTATACTAATTGGACACCTTCCAAATTAGTCTCTTTAAGAAAATCCTAGTGCTCCAAAGAAGAACTTAGATCCAATATTAGAATCTACTCCTCAATGATTTGTACCAAGATAACCCACTTAATACAAGTACTAATTTGGATACTAGAAATTAGCACAAGAACCTTAAAATAACTACTAATATTATAGTTTACTACTTCTAGTAATGGTGAGATAATATTAGTGATTTTGTGATTTTTCTTTCTTATATGTTCTCAACAAATCTAGAGAGAATATCTTAATTATCTATATAATTGTTTTGTTAGAATGAATAATAAGAAGAGAAAACTCCTCTTATTTCTCTAGTGGCCGGGTAGCATGGGGAGTAATGCCCAATCCATGCTCAAAATTTTCTTCTCAAGATGTAGAGTGTAGGGCTAGTGATTAGGTCTATTAGAGACATAATCATTGTGCTTAATTCTCAATTAGAGCAATAATTAAGTCCTAAACCTACCCAACCCCCTCCATTTACACGGCACCCTTGAGATAAAAGGGTCCATTTTAAGTTTGTCATATGTCAATATGTGTAGTGTGACATATTGGACATGTTACTAGATATGTTATTTAGTAATTCATTTTTAACTTATTAAAAATCATTATATAAACAAAATAAATCACATACAAAAATTAACTAGTAATTCATGATTACAAGTACTCAAAATGGGTCATGGAATTATAAATCACAACAACTTGTATTTATAATAAATCATTCATTCTTATTTTAATTGTTTCATAAACAATAATAAAACCTAAGTAATAAAACAATTTTACATTACTTAGAACGAATCTTATTTAATCGAATTACAATAAGATACGAATTCTCACTCACAAAATCATTCGTTCAATTTTAAGGAATTAATTAACTTGTATCACCATACAATTAATTAATTAATCAATTAAGAGTGTTAACCTAGAGGTATGACCTTAAGGGATCAACTGATCACCACCGTAATACGACAGTAATGTCAAACTCTAGTCAGCCAATCATTACCGATTAATGTGGATCAGTTGACAATAAAATATTACAATCCCTCATGCATTCTTATTATGAGATTTAAACATGTGATCGCATTATTGTCGAGGACACATACTCCAACAATCTCCCACTTGTCCGCGACAAGTGTGCGTCACCAATTTTCTTGTCCTATTACTATCTCCCACTCAATGCAAGGTGTCTTGCAGGTCGTACTTCCATTTGATCATATCATGAGTGGTTTCCCCGATCTGGAGAATAATTGTCTGACCGGAATTATCAACCATAGATACCTTCCGAGTGTGGCCACACATTTCCAGTTCATTTCTCCTCGAGTGGCCTTGAGATATAAGATAACCCTGACGGGGATGGACAATTCCTATTGCACTATTCCCTTTGAATAGCCACAGCTCATTATGACCCAAAACATGCCCATTAGACCCCAATTACGAAGATCGTAGAACATAAATCAAAGTCACTCTGAAACTGTGCCTTCTTGGGCGAACAGTCTTTAGTCAAAGAATCGACTCACAAGAATACTATAGTAGCTCTCGCCACGACCAGGCTACAAAAATTTCCAGAACTCTATAAGCGGTCATTAGCCTGACAGAGTGTCCCATACAGTCTGCCTATGTGATCGACTAGTCATCTCTCATGACTCTATGGCACTTGAACTTGCCATCAATCGCATCCCACTCCAGTCACTTCGAGATGTCACCTCATATAATTAACTAGGGGCCAATACTATGTTAATCCAGTTCACTTTAATGGAGTTCAATATTATCTCAACAACCCATTTGGATGTAACAAAGTACAAGATGAGTTAACGATAACTCAAACGATAAATGTGATTATTACATACGAGTAGTCAATACCATATTACTACTCTATGTCTCATAATCATAAGTGTATTTATACACTTCCCTAATGCAATAAAAGGTTAGCTTGTGAACATACCATGTGCCAAATAGTTCAAACTTTATGTATTGAGATTTCCTTCAATTTCATGTTATCCGTAATAGCATGAACTTGATTAAGTACACGTCTAGGCTTTGAACTGGACTGAGGCTCTTTAACTTGAAAGAAGCTCTTACTGTCATCATATGACTTGTGATACGGGTTTCGGTGGACAACACTACTCATAGTCTTCAAGGTACACCACCTAATCACAACTTACTCAGGTTCATTTTGTAGGATCTTGCAATGGATGACAATAAAATACACTTTTCTAGTCTCTTACTCCTTATGTCAATAATCTGCTTAGGATTTTCACAAATCCTAATGAGTTCGGAAACTTGAGCTTGTGTATCCTCTTAACACACAACTCAGTATACTTCCAAACTTCAGAACAGACCATAAGTTCTCCTTGAGAATTCATGACGGTTCCTTAAGGCTTACCAATGACTCTCATATGGGTTAATATGTTATTGACTTATGATACTCCAAGCACGTGATTCATCTAGGACGTGTGCGTAATGGCATACATGATAATTCTAATGGCGGAAACATTAGTAATTGATATCATATAGACAACAGTTTTTAGGTTCATGTGAATAATCATAACTTTATGATAATTCAATTATTCATCAATATGAACAACCTACTCAACTTGTTGACATTTTCAAGATGAAGGATCATTATCAACATACGATACTTATCTAAGTACCAATCCAACATCCCATGTTATAATAGATTTGCATAATGTCCAATATCATCCAGAATTGAAAACTTAAACACTTCTTTATGAAAGACAGTATTTGCACGTCATTCCCAATGACTAATATGTTATGCAATTCATGAAGGATGATGGCTCCCACTGAACTTCATGTCTAAACGAGACAGTCACTAGCTCCCACTCAAGTCCATGTATACACATGTTTCTTCATCGAAACATTACATGATTTGAAATGGTCATTGCTCCTTTAAGTATTAGTTAAAACCATACAAATATGTCATTCACATATCCCTTTCTAAATACCCATTTGGAAAGAGGTTTCAATATTTAACTTATTCAGTTCCAAAATGAGATGTTGTAACACCCCCATTTATTTAAGGGCCTGAACTAGGACTCCTCAGATAAATGATGGTGTTACCATCTCGGAAACCCGAGGCAGTAGATAACAAAGGAAAGAAACACAGTACTTTATTATAATGTTTAAAGTGACATTACAACTGAAATTAAACAAAGTCTCCAAATACGACCAAAAGATAAGTCTGATAAAACTATTAAAAGGACTAAGGTGGGCTAGGCACTAAGTCAGTCATCCAAGCTCTCTTCCCGACCAGCTCCCATCAGTCTCTGAATACCTGTCAATCTGCTCCCCAATAATTGGATCATCACAGGCGTACACGAATACACGGGGTCAGCCACGAAGCTGAGTAGGTAATACAATATCAGTAACACAAAACACATACTCCTCCATCACCAACACCGTCATCCCAACTCACAACCCGGACAACCCAGCCATACCGATCCCCGGTAGACTATAAATATCGACCGTAGCCGATCTGCCAGCTCGCAGCTGAGGACACCAGGGCAAGTCCTGCAGAACCCGCCTGGGCCTTATCACCATGTCATCATCACCACCTCCACCAACTCCAATGTAATAATATAATAAAACAGTTCAACAATAGTACTTAACGAAATGAAATCAGGCAATCATATTACAACATGTAAATCACCGATTTAGTCAATCCAGTCACATAGTAATATATCAAGTTCAGTGTATTCCCCTACCTCAAATAGCGGTGATAAGCTAACTGCAGATCAGAAGTATTCCACCCGAAACTCGCCACCTAAACATATATATATAACATAATTAATTCTCTTACTAATCCCGTTCCCATAATCAAAAGTTACTATAAGTAGAAACTTTCCCAATTTAGAAATTACTAAAAATATAAGTTACTCAAAATAGAAAGTTTCCTAAAATGGGAAGTTTCCCAAAGTAGCAATTACCAAAAATAGCAAGTTACTAAAAATAGTAACTTTCCGAAATAAAATCCCGACTCAAAAGCTTAATTACATTATTCCGTCACCGCTACTTAAATTTAACTTAATAATCAAAACTAATATTGTAAATAATGGAAATATACATATTCCCGACTCATTAAAATAAAAATCGCAACAAAAGACCCAAAATACAAGAATCCAACCCGACTTCCAAACACCCCCTCTTCAACCCGCCTCAACTCTCCCCGTCGACCACCAACCCTCACACCGACCACCAGGGCTCGACACTGTGTCCGGCCTGGTCACCTCCCACCACCACCACAACGTGGTCGACCCACGCCGGCGGTCGAGCCACCACCACCAACACCCCCGTTCACACCCGGCCGCCACCAAAACGCCATGAATGAACTTTCCCTTTAACCCGACGCCACCACGACACTCCCCGCCACCTTACCAACCACCACCATCGCCACCACCGTCCGCACGGCGACTCGACACACGTGGCACCACCGATTCGACCTGCCCCGAGTCCACGGTGGTGCCACCCCTTTACCCTATGTCTGAAATGCAACCCAAAAACGCCCCACCAACCCCGACACCTAAACACCACCACTGCAACCACCACCAGCGATGACCACCACTCTAACCACCACCACCCGACTCGACTCTACACCAAAGCAACACATCCCACAACCCCACGACCACCACAACAGTCCCTAAAAGACGCACAACTCGAAACAAAACAGTGTGACAGAAATGAAAACAGGGAACCTTACCTGTGACGGCCGTCGACCTGAGCTTTTCCGACCAGTACAACCGCCCTCGACCCCTAGCAACGACTCCCCGGACTCTTGGCGACCCTACTCCCTCCACACTCACCGACGTGCTCTCTTTGGCCGTGTATAATGCTTGAACGTGAAAGGAAAAAGGGGTTGATGTTTGTGATGTAAAAATGACGGTAGGGAGGGGAATAGGGTTTTAAAGGTGTATTAGGGTTTGTTTTTAGGGTTTGGTGAGGTAAAATGGTAGGTGGGTAAATGGGTAATAAGTGGGTAAATGGGTTATGACCCCTCGACCCAAAAATGCCACTCAATTAATAACCCGACTCATCTCGCGATATAAATTAAACAATTATTTTTACGCTTTTATCATTACCTTTACGTCACCATTAAATAATAAAACTCGCCCAAACGATAATAAAATACGGGGTATTACGGTCTTCCCCCTTAAAAGAACTTCGTCCCGAAGTTCGCTCCCATACCAAACATGTCATACGAAAATATAAAAGACATCTCGTATAACTAACACGGTCAAACACACAACTAGACTATATAAACACGAAATGTTACATTCTACCCTCCTAAAAAGAAAGTTACGTCCCGTAACTTACCTCAAGTGAACAGATGTGGATAACTCTCTCTCATCGCGGCCTCGGCTTCCCAGGTAGCCTCCTCTGCTTTATGATTAGACCACAACACTTTCACTAAAGCCGTCTCTCCGTGCCTGGTCTTTCTAACCTTCCTGTCCAAGATCTCCTTAGGCGTCTCGATGTAAGTCAACTGCTCGTCCACCTCGACCACATCATGGCTCAAAATATGCGAAGGGTCACTCAAATATCTCCGCAACTGAGAAACATGGAAGACATTATGTACCCTGGCTAAAGCTGGTGGTAGAGCTAGCCGATATGCCACTTCTCCAACTCTATCCAGGATCTCATATGGCCCAATAAACTTCTGGCTCAACTTTCCCCGCTTCCCGAATCTCATCACTCCCTTCATCGGGGACACTCTAAGAAGTACTTTCTCCCCCACCTGGAAAGAAATGTCGCTCCTCCTAGCGTCAGCGTAGCTCTTCTGCCGGTCCTGGGCAGCCCTCATCTTCTGCCGAATGATCTGCACCTGTTCAACCATCTCTTGAATCATCTCTGGTCCCAAAACTACCGCATCAGCTCGATCATCCCAACACACAGGACTCCTACACTTCCTGCCATACAGAGCCTCAAATGGAGCCATCCCAATACTAGCGTGGTAACTGTTGTTGTATGAAAACTCAATCAACCCCAGTCTATCCTCCCAAGACCCGCCGAACTCCAAAACACAAGCCCTCAACATGTCCTCGAGTGTCCGAATAGTCCTTTCGTCGACCATCTCGTAGCGGGATGAAAAGTGGTGCTCATCTTTAACTGAGTACCCATTAGTGACTGTAACTCCTGCCAGAATTTGGATAGAAACCTGGAGTCTCTATCGGAAATGATATCCTTGGGTACACCATGCAGCTTCACCACATACTGAACATAAGCCTTGGCCAACTCAGCTTTACTCCAAGTATCCTTCATGGGAATAAAGTGAGCCGACTTGGTTAGCCTATCCACGATCACCCAAATCATATTGTTACCTTTCTGAGTTCGAGGCAACCCAACAATGAAATCCATGGAAATGCTTTCCCACTTCCACTCTGGCACATCTAGTGGTTGAACCTTCCCTTGCGGTCTCTTATTGATCGAGTCCATTTGGTGTTCACAATTAAGCATATGTGGTCGTTGGTCAATGGTCGATACAAAACACAATTTATACTTCACAAACAACTCTACAATTAGTAAAGAGGCAAGTAAAGGTCGGATCCCAAGGGACGGGTATTGAAATGAAGATTCTATTGTAACTAGTGGTGTCTAGGGGTGTCACAAATTGGGTTGATGTAGAAGGTTACTAAACTAAAATAGCAATGAAAATAAACTAACAAGATAAATAAAATAAGGGTGTAAACAATTGATTAAAAGCACTAGGGTGTCATGGGTTCATAGGGGAATCATGGGATATGATCATACAAACATGTTCTCAAATTATAAGCAAGCAATTATTGTTGTGATGGATTGAGTTGGGTTATATCTTACAATCCTAGGAAAGTTTGGGTCCCGGAGCCGAATCTCTTGGATTGTACAACACCTACAAGTCGACTTAATCTTCCCTACTTAACACATGCATGGTCTAACAAGACTCGAGTTGGGTTATGTCTTACAAGTCAAGTTGAAAGGATAGAAGATGATAGTAAATGCAAGGATTCATAGGCTTAGCATTTCATCAAATATAATATGTGCATGTATTAAGATCAAAACAAGCAAGCAAATAAGATATGAAAGCATATTAATTTAAGCATGAATCATTCCCCATGTTGGTTTCCCTAATCACCCATTAAACCCTAGCTAAGAGACTACTCACTCATTATCATATTGATCATGCTAGAAAGGTTGTCAATCATACTAACATAATGAAACATGATGAATAAATGAAAGTAATTAGCAATAATTAAAAAGGGATTAAGAGATTATACCTACTAATGATTCCAATAATAAAGCAAGAATAATAGAAGTACTTGAATCCTAGATTGAGAGGTTGTCAATCTCCCAATAATAACCCAAATAATCTTCAATTACCCAAAATAAAGTAAGAACAAGAGAGAGATTAAAGAACTAAAACTTGGATTAAAACTTGATTAATATTTGATTACAATATTGAAGAGAGATTTGATTGATATTAACTACACTAATTATTGATAAGAAGAACATGCTCCTCTAATTAGACTAATGGGGTATTTATAGTGAAAATTAGGGAGGATGCATTAGGGTTAACTAAGGGCTAAACTAGTAATTACACTTTTTAAGTTGAGCAAGGAGCCTCCGGGATTATCCGAGAGAAGGGCTTCTCTTATCGATGCTTGAGGAATGAAAACGTGCTGTGCTGCGATCCGTGCGGATGGGAGTCGGGACGGCCGGATCTGGGCTGAGGGATCCGAGCGGATTCTTGGGCAAGACGCTCGGACTGGCGAGGGGGAATCCGAACGGATTCCTTTGCGGGACGCTCGGATTGGCGAGGACGGACGGATTCTCTACAATCCGTTCGGATTGTAGTTCAAAGAACTTTCCTTCTTCTTTTTCTTCCCTTTTCTTCATGAATTCCTTGGGGATTTCCTTGGGGACTCAAGGATCCTTTTCTCAACAATGCTCTTCTACTATGCTATGTACAAAGGCCTTCTAGTCTTGTCTCTCCTTGATGCTTGGTCATTGAATATGATCAATTTAGCCTTGTTTTGCCATGAAAATGCAAGATTCTTACTCCTTTCCTACCAAGGGATCAAAATCTCAAAGAATATGCAAAACAAAGAACTAAAGATAAGAAATGACCCAAATAGGCACTAAAAAGCATAGAAACAATGGTAATTCGGGGCTAAATATGCGCCAATTATGGTCACATCAAATATCCCCAAACCGAACCTTTGCTCGTCCCGAGTAAAGAGGTGACAAAGACTAGGACCAATACTAACCTAACCTAATAATAATAGCCGATATAAGACAATTAGCGGGTCTCACTCCGCCCCTTCAACTCACAACAAGACAACCATGAGGTAGGATGCCTTCTTGCAAGGCAAGGTGGGTCTTGCCAAAATGGCGACACATCCAAACATTAAGCACACAAAAACACATAATGGATGCATCTACAAAAAGAATAGCCACTTTCCTCATCTAAGTGGCGGAAATTATCTACAAGGGAAGCAATTCAAGGGTACACAATCCTTCATAGATGCAATTTGTTCAAACTACTAAGCCTAGAAGGATACCAATAAATCACCTCCAAAAGGTGTCAAGCTAGGGTACCTTTGTCCTCAATCGTTAAATGCTTTTGTCAAGAGTAGACTCCCTATGGTGTTAGAAACACTGGAGGATCGCGGAATTCCCCCTCTTGCCTAGACAAGAAGAAGGGTCGTCCCCTCTCTACCATGCACAAAAATGGATATGATGGATAAAGGGATCAATAGATATTTGAGTTTCATTTTGGGAGTTTGCTTTCATTTTTGTCTTCCCCCCAAATTTCTTTGGCATTTGACTTTTTGAGAACACTTTCTTGCCATTTCTTTTTGATTTTTGGCATTTCAATACTTGACAACTTTTTGCATTTCTTTTGAACATTTTCAAAGTCACCCCAATTAGTAACGAGGGTGCCTTGTATTTGAAGTTTTAGGAGTTCTATTTTTGCTCCTCTTTTCATTTGATGCATTTTTGCAAACTTTCTTTCACTTTTCATTTCTTTGAACTCAAATTGATTTGTTTTTGTTTTGTGCCCATTCCCTTTGATGACAAAAATATGGTAGAACATGGATGAATGATAGAAGTATGCATGGTTTCAAGGGTCACCTTGGAATAAACGGTAGCCAAGGAGTTATCACACCACAAGGTACTCTTGACTAGGCTTTAAACCATGGGTCAAAGGATACTAGCATGACACATCCTAGGGTGTTTTACAAGTATTCTAACAAGCAAAGTCTTAAGAATAAAAAGCATCTACTAGGGCCTATATACACTTGTCAAGCTTCCCAAATAGACGGTTTCGCAAAGTTTTTCTAACATGCAACTACATGTCATGATGCAACTAACATTTATACATCCTAATGCATATGATTCTACCAACTAATATGCCAAATAAACTAATTGCAATCCTAAGTTCACATTGTTTTTACCGCATCAATCAAAATAAAGCCACATAGTCATTAACATAAAGAGGAAAAAGGAGATTGGAAAGATCATACCATGCGGTCTTCAATATCCTCATGTCTCGGATGTGGCGTAGTCAATCAAAGTGAACAAGGATGAACAAACACAATATATACAAGAATATATACAAAGGAAATGAACTTGTTTTTGGTTTTTCAATTTTTCAAATTTTTATGATTTTTGAAATTTTTTCAATTTTTATGGTTTTTGAATAAAAGTTAAGTGTTAGAATTCCCATCCCCACACTAATATGGGCATTGTCCTCAATGGCCAAAATGATGGAAATTATGCAAAGATGATGCATGATTTCTATACTAAATGCAATTCTACACTAAGCTATACTACATGATGCATGGTTTTTGTTATGACGGAGAGGATAATTTAGATTACCTCCCGTTGCGTATGCATTAACTTCCCCAAACCAAGTAAGACACTATTGCTAATGTCAAAGCATGGGGGAGTTCATGCACATGCTATGCTATGCATGAAACTAGATTGTCATTTTGGATTTTACAAAAATGGGAACAATAAAGAACACCTCAAAGGAACCGAGGTGTGAGTCCTTTGATGTTGCTAGGACTAAACCAATAATGATCAAAATGAAATAAAATACAAAGAGATATAGACAAACCGTGGGAGAGTAGGAATCTCCAAGGCTAGTCTTCCATCATGCTACTATCACCATCACTTCCCTCATGAGAAGTGGTCACATTGCCACTTTCCTTAGCACTTTCTTCCTTGCTTTCTTCATCATCATCTTCCTCATCATTATCTACACCATCTCTTTCTTCATCTCCACTTGCTTCTTCCTCAATACTATCATCAATCTCTTCATCATTTCCAACAACCTCATTGTCTTCCACCACTTCCCTAGATGCACCCGGAAACAAGGCTTCTTTATCCGCCCAACTAGGCAAAGGACAAGATGGATCGAGGAGTCCTTGCCTAGCTAGATGTAGGAGGGGAGGATATTGAGCCAAATATGCATTCTTCCGATCTTCATAAGCTTGCTTGTGCATGGCTTGCATAAGAAGAGTTACATAGTCTTTCCCAATTTCAACTCCTTGCGGTTTGAACTCTTCATAATCATAGGGGTAAGGTGGTATAACAATGGAAGAGGAGGGAGTTTCATGATCACCCTTTTGTTGTTGAATGATGTACTCGGCTTCCTTGGATAGGGGAAGTAAATAGTTGGTCCGGTGGACACTAAGACGGCAAATCTTTGCGGGTAAAGTGAATGATCGAGCCTCACTAGTAAGCCACCCATACTTGGTATCAAGGGGATTGTGAGCAACCCACTTAAACTTGTTAATCAAGATGGACATATCAATAAGATGGCCACCATCCTTAGCCGTGTACTTGCTATCCTTATTGAAATTAGGATCAAAGTGCTTGGCTAGGACCGTGACAAGGCCGCCATTAACAATTACGGTTTGACCCTTCTTCCCACTATCTACATGGAGCCATCTATCAACCAATAGCCTCAAAGAATTGTAAGGCTTGGTGTGAATTCTTCCAATATTCAAAGTTGATTCAAGGAGAATAAAATCGAGTCCCGTGAAATGATTGGTGTCTTTCCTAGCAATTATGGTATTTCCCACAACTTTGTGCCATATTCTTATGCCCGGATGATGGACCAAAAGAGCACGACAAGCTTTAAAATCCTCAAATTTCTTCCCGGAGATTGCCTCCCAAAGAGGCTCGGGATCGTACTTCCCATATTGCTTATAAAATTTATGTTCATCGCTAAGACCCAAAATTTCACCCAATTCCGGAAAGGTAATGCGTCTACTAGTGTTAGCTAGACGAAACTCAATATTTTCCCTATTCTCAACTTTTGTCACTTTTAAAGAACTTAAGAATTCCAAGACAAGGGAGGGGTATGTTACTTCCTTCATTTCAAACAATTTCTTCAAACCCATGGCATTGAAAAAGACTCTTGTTTGTTCAAGAACACCCAACTTCTCTAAAGCATCTTGGCATATGAATTTGGTGGATTGAATTTGTTTCATAGCAAACTTGACAAATGTATTTCTATGGGAATCGGAAATGAATGTTACCTCCGGGTAATGCAAGAGTTGATTAATTACCGGAGTAGAGGGTGATGCTTCCATAGAAATTTGTTGAGGTTGTTGCACTTCCAAGCTTGGTGTTGATACCACCATTGCCAAAGCTTTCTTCATTTGTAGAGCTTTTTGCCTTTGAGAGAGAGTTGTAGCCTTTGGTGCCTTTGTTGCCTTTGCTTTTGCTTTTGTTGCTCCCTTTGTTCTTGCCATTTGATGAGCTAACCAAGAAAAAGATCAAAAATCTTCAATTTGTAGAATGCCCAAATCGATTTTGAAGGTTAAAGGCTTTGCCTTTATGAGAACAAAAATCAATTCAAAGGTGAAGATTTTGTGCTTGGTTTTGATTGTTAATGAAGATGGAGTGATTGATTTGTTATTTGAAAGATGGTTTGATTTGATTTTGGTGAGTTTTGTTGAGGGTTTTTGTTTTTGAGATGGAGAGGATGAGGGTTTTGATGTTGTGGGTAGTGTTTATGAGTGAATGAATGAATGAATGAAGGTGGGGTGGGTATTTAAAGAACTCGACAATTTTAGGACGCAGGGACAATCCGTGCGGATTAGGCGCAATCCGCTCGGATTCTTCAGCTTCAAATTTTCAAAAATCCCGCCTAGAGACGGGCGGATTCTGGGGAATCCGCTCGGATTCTTCTGAGATGAGACGGGCGGATTTCGTGCAGAACGGACGGATTCTTGTCCAGAGATTTTTCTTTGTTTTTCTTCACCCAAGACGGGCGGATTGTTCAAAAGACGGACGGATTACGTCGACGACGGCGTCTTTCCGTAAATCCGCTCGGATTCTTCAACAGATCAAGAATTTGCGTTTTCAGCTCAGCCCAAGACGGGCGTCTTCTCGCAGGACGCTCGGATCTTCTTCGACGGGCGGATTCTGGGGAATCCGCTCGGATTGGTCCTTGTGTACACGGATTCAGTTCCATCCGTGCACCAACGCATTCCCTTATCATTCTTTCTTTCAAATCTTGTGTTCTTCATTGTGGGGGCACTACTAAGGCATGAATAGCCTAGGCAATTGCCATCCCCACACTAAGGTAAAGCACTACATATCAATTAAAATCATTAGTCCCTCCCTCACTTCTCTCTTACATGACAATTATTTTGATCAAAGTAAAAATAAATCCAAAAATGACAAAAATGCAATACAAAAATTAAATGTAAGTTAGGGAGTTAGAAATATTTACAAGTGGTGGTTTAGGGAGGACTCCACCAAACTCTCATTCTTGATGAGATGTCAAGGGGGCATGTTCAAGGTGTTGTTGATGTTGCTCAACACCTTGAAGAAGTAATCAAAAGCTTGTTCATTGTTATGGTAGAGGTCCTCAATAGACCGTGGCCCTTGTTGTTGATCATGATCGATGGCATGCCCAATGTAGGGATTAAAGATCCCTTCAAATTCGTCGTCCCAAAGACCACAAACTTCATTGAGTTGATCATTGAAAATCTCTTGCTTAGATGGAGACAACTCTCCCAATTTCTTCTCTTGGCCAATGAGGCCATCTTCTTCTTCCTTGGTTGATTTTGATGAGCTTTGCAAGCTCTTCTTGTCACAATTCACTTGCTCTTTGAATGGAGCATCTTCAATTTTCTTCCTCCATTGGAGTTCCGATTTCTTCTTCTCATCTTTCCGGCTATAATGATCAATCATGAAACATGGCTCTTGCAAACGAGGAGCTCTCATGGTCTTGTCAAGATTAAAAGTTATGCTTTCATCTCCCACTTCTAGAGTGAGCTCTCCATGTTTCACATCAATCACCGCACCCGCGGTGTGTAGGAAAGGTCTTCCTAAGATGATTGGAATGTTGGAATCTTCCTCCATATCAACTATGACAAAGTCCACCGGGATGAAAAACTTCCCAATTCGCACGGGGACATCTTCCCATATCCCTAATGGTGTCTTCGTCGATCTATCGGCCATTTGAAGAGTGATATTGGTACATTTAAGCTCTCCCATTCCCAACCTTTTACTTACCGAGTACGGCATGACACTCACACTAGCCCCTAGATCACATAAGGCTTTGTTGATCGTTGTGTCGCCAATGGTACACGGTATTGAGAAGCTTCCCGGATCCTTTAGTTTTGGAGGTGAACTCCCTTGAAGTATGGCACTACTCACCTTGGTGAAGGCGATAGTCTCAAGTTTCCGGATTGACTTCTTCTTTGTGAGGATATCTTTCATGTACTTTGCATAGGCCGGAACGTGATTGATTAATTCCGTGAAAGGAATTGAGACTTCTAAGTTCTTCACAATTTCCATGAACTTTCCAAGTTGATCATCAAATTTAGGCTTGGCTTGACGACTTGGAAAAGGAAGTCTAATCACAATGGGCTCCTTTTCTTTGGCTTTGTCTTCATTTTTCTTTGAGCTTTCTTCTTTTGATGATTCCTCTTCTTGCACCACAACTTCATTCTCACTAGCTCTCACAACTTCATCCTCAACTTGCTCCTTCGGTGCTTCATACCTTGTACCACTTCTCAAGTGAATGGCACTAACCGTTTCATGTCTAGGGGGATTACTTTGTGGTGGTAATTGCCCCTTTTGTCTTTGTGAGCTAGAAGATGCTAGTTGAGTTAATTGTGTTTCCAACATCTTGGTGTGAGCTAGAATGTTGTTGATGGTGGTGTCTTTTGCTTGGCTATCTTTTTGCATTTGGGTGAAAAATTCTTGTTGATTCTTTTGCATTTGGAGGACCGCTTTTTGGACATCAAAACCTTGGTCATTGTGGTGATTGTATGGATTTTGATTTTGGTAACCTTGGTTTTGATTGAAAAAGGGTCTTTGATTTTGATTTCTCATGGGTGGTGGAGTGTATGTTGTTTGAGGGTTTTGAACATTTTGGCTTTTGTATGAGAGATTTGGATGGAACTTGGTGTTTTCATTGTAAAAATTTGAATAAGGGGTACCACTTTTGTAAGCTTGGAAAGCATTGACTTGCTCGGTTGTTCCCCTACATTCGCTTGAGTCATGACCCAAGGTTCCACAATTCTCACATATCCCGCTTGGGATTGATGAGGATGCCGTCATGGCATTGACATGATGCTTTGATGATTTTGAGTTTTCCTCAAGTCTAGCCATAGCTTGTTCAAACTTCAAGTTGATTGTGTCAATGTGAGCACTAAGTTGAGCACCCAATTGAGTAACGGTGTCCACTTCATACTTTCCTCCTCTAGTAGCCTTGCGAGGCCTACTATATTGCGAATTATGGACCGCCATTTCCTCAATCTTGTTCCATGTTTGATTGTCATCAACTTCGGTGAACATTCCATTTGATCCCATATTGAGAATGTTCCTTGAATCTTCATATAAACCATTCCAAAATTGTTGCACTAAAAACCATTCGCTAAGTCCATGGTGAGGACATGAGCGACAAATACCTTTGAACCGCTCCCAAGCTTCATACAAAGACTCTTCATCCCTTTGCTTAAAACCCGTAATTTGAGCTCTTAGCATATTGGTCTTTTCCGGTGGGTAGAATTTTTTGTAGAAAGCTAGAGATAGCTTCTTCCAAGAATCTATTCCAAGGGTGGCCTTATCAAGGCCCTTCAACCATTGCTTTGCGGTGCCGATTAACGAAAAAGGAAATAAGACCCATCTTATTTGGTCTTGAGTCACTCCCGTTTGAGAGATAGCTTCACAATAATCGCAAAAGGTTTCCATATGAGAATGAGGGTCCTCACTAGGCATTCCCCCAAATTGGCTCCTCTCAACTAGTTGAATGAAGGCGGACTTGGCAATAAAGTTTCCGGTAAGATGTTGTGGGGTAGGAGTACCATTTGGTAAATCCTCCTCGGTGGGTATAGAGTGTGACGAGAATTTAGGCATTGTAGGTGGATTTTGTGTGGTATTGTTTAATGGATTTTCTTCTCCTTCTATTGCGAAAGGATTGACAAACTCACTAGTGGGTTGAACAACTTCACCAACACCTCCCAAATTCCTCCTAACAAGTCTCCTATTATTCGTCAAGGTTCTTTCGATTTCACGGTCAAAAGGTAACAAATCTCTTTGTAACCTTCTAGACATGCAAAATATCAAACAACTAGAAAACAATTAGAACAAACCTTGAGAAGTTTTACTTCCCCAAGGTGAAAAAGACACAACTAATAACAATAAAAGAAATCTTAAATCAATTAAACACCGTCCCCAAACAACGCGCCATTTTTGATCGAGTCCATTTGGTGTTCACAATTAAGCATATGTGGTCGTTGGTCAATGGTCGATACAAAACACAATTTATACTTCACAAACAACTCTACAATTAGTAAAGAGGCAAGTAAAGGTCGGATCCCAAGGGACGGGTATTGAAATGAAGATTCTATTGTAACTAGTGGTGTCTAGGGGTGTCACAAATTGGGTTGATGTAGAAGGTTACTAAACTAAAATAGCAATGAAAATAAACTAACAAGATAAATAAAATAAGGGTGTAAACAATTGATTAAAAGCACTAGGGTGTCATGGGTTCATAGGGGAATCATGGGATATGATCATACAAACATGTTCTCAAATTATAAGCAAGCAATTATTGTTGTGATGGATTGAGTTGGGTTATATCTTACAATCCTAGGAAAGTTTGGGTCCCGGAGCCGAATCTCTTGGATTGTACAACACCTACAAGTCGACTTAATCTTCCCTACTTAACACATGCATGGTCTAACAAGACTCGAGTTGGGTTATGTCTTACAAGTCAAGTTGAAAGGATAGAAGATGATAGTAAATGCAAGGATTCATAGGCTTAGCATTTCATCAAATATAATATGTGCATGTATTAAGATCAAAACAAGCAAGCAAATAAGATATGAAAGCATATTAATTTAAGCATGAATCATTCCCCATGTTGGTTTCCCTAATCACCCATTAAACCCTAGCTAAGAGACTACTCACTCATTATCATATTGATCATGCTAGAAAGGTTGTCAATCATACTAACATAATGAAACATGATGAATAAATGAAAATAATTAGCAATAATTAAAAAGGGATTAAGAGATTATACCTACTAATGATTCCAATAATAAAGCAAGAATAATAGAAGTACTTGAATCCTAGATTGAGAGGTTGTCAATCTCCCAATAATAACCCAAATAATCTTCAATTACCCAAAATAAAGTAAGAACAAGAGAGAGATTAAAGAACTAAAACTTGGATTAAAACTTGATTAATATTTGATTACAATATTGAAGAGAGATTTGATTGATATTAACTACACTAATTATTGATAAGAAGAACATGCTCCTCTAATTAGACTAATGGGGTATTTATAGTGAAAATTAGGGAGGATGCATTAGGGTTAACTAAGGGCTAAACTAGTAATTACACTTTTTAAGTTGAGCAAGGAGCCTCCGGGATTATCCGAGAGAAGGGCTTCTCTTATCGATGCTTGAGGAATGAAAACGTCTTTGTCTTTGCGATCCGTGCGGATGGGAGTCGGGACGGCCGGATCTGGGCCGAGGGATCCGAGCGGATTCTTGGGCAAGACGCTTGGATCGGCGAGGGGAATCCGAGCGGATTCCTTTGTGGGACGCTCGGATTGGCGAGGACGGACGGATTCTCTACAATCCGTTCGGATTGTAGTTCAGCAACTTTCCTTCTTCTTTTTCTTCCCTTTTCTTCATGAATTCCTTGGGGATTTCCTTGGGGACTCAAGGATCCTTTTCTCAACAATGCTCTTCTACTATGCTATGTACAAAGTGTTGGGAAATGTGTCCTCAACAATAGTGCGATCACATGATTTAAATATCATTATTAAATCTCATTTTAAGAATACAATTGGGAAGTAATATTGTTACTGTCAACTGGTCAACATATATCGGTAATGATTGGTGACTAGAGTTTGACATTACTTGTCGTGTGACGGTGGTGATCGATTGACCCCTAGGTCATACCTAAAGGGCAATACACTTAATTGATTATTTAATTAATCGTATAACGTTGCGAGTTGATTAAATTACTTGAAAATTGACGGACGATTTTGGAAGTAAAATTTACGTATCAAATTGAAATGTGATTAAATGAGATACGGTCTGAGTAATTAAATTGTATAATTACTCGGATGAAATAAATTGTTTATATGTAACAATTAAAATGAATGAATTATTATAAATTCAATCAGTTGAAATTTATAAATTGGTAAAATATTTTGGCACAAGTAATTATGAAATTACTAAGTCAATTTTTGTATGTGACGTATTTTTATTAATACGTTGATTTTTAATATGTTAAAAATACATAACAAATATATGTGACATGTAACATGTAACATATTGACAATTGACAAATATAATATGGGATCCATATTATGAAAAGTGCCGAATAAATTGGGGAGAATTAAGCTAGTTAATTGTTTTATTTAGTTGATAAAACACAATGATGAAAAATGCAAGTCTAGGCATGCAAGCCTATTGTTCTTGTGAAGAACAAATTTTTCATGCATTGGCTCCCCAATAGCCCTCCTCTTACACGGTTTTGGGGAAGACAATTGCTTTTGCTTTTCTCTATATTTTTACCAAATAATAGACTAAAAGCTAGTGTATCATATTCATTCCACTACACTCATCCAAAAGAGAAATTCTAGAGAAATAAAATCCTCTCTTTATCTCTCATCAAAACCGAAATAATTCAAGTGTTATACATTATTTTGGTTCAATTTTCTACTAAGATTAATATTATACTAGTTCTTATAATATTAATTAGATTAAGTGTTAAGCCTTGGGTATAAAGCTTGGGGAGAGATCTTATTCTTAGATCTTGTTCATCCATTGGAATAGCTCAAGAACAAGTAGAGAAAGGTGATCTCTCTTGTGCCCAATATTGCCGAAATATTGAATGTAAGGACATTATTTCTCTTCTTTTATATTAATGTTTGCATGCATAAAATCCGTTTTAATTTTATGACAAAATTATTTTGACATATATGAGTATGTTAAATATGTATATGAATCTACATTTATTTCAATCGGTATCAAGAGCCACGGTTGTTTGCATGCAAATTGGTTAAAAGTTTTTCCGAGTTATATGAATAACATAATAAAACTTGTAAAATTTGTGTTATTATGATATATCACGAAATAATTACATGCATGTTAATATTTCTGGTCCTAAAGTGTTTTAGGATTTTTTGGTTAATTTTTCGGATTTTTATTGTTCATATTCAATAATAATGACATTTAAATGTGATTTTATGAGTAAAAATGTCATTTTTGGTCGAAAATTAGCTATACTTCGAATTTTCAGTTGATCTTTGGATATGTTATCACATATATTATTTTGAGATAACCTGTAATTTTTCATAATTTTTGCACTTGTTATGCTCGAAAAATGAATTTTTCATTATTAAATTCGGATTTAAGAGAAAAATAGGTTAATATGAGTTTAATTTCGAATCTGGTCATAGAAAATTTATATGTTGTCACATGCAATTTTACAAGATGTGTGTAAAATAATTGGCTATAAAGAAGTCTTTTAGCATGATTTATGAATTTTTGAAGAAAAATGACATAAATAGTGACATTTTTAGTGAAAATTAATAAAACATAATCTATGACTTAGGAAAAACGTCTAATGTTGCATTTTATTATATTTTTCAGATCTAAAATTGAAAAGTTAATGAAAATAATTTTTCCATGTTTTTATGATTATTTTATTAAATATCGATAAACCGCAACATTGTTTTTCCGGAAAATTTTCGGAATTTTTAACCTAAGATTTTGAACATTATGAGTGTCATGGATTTTTTCCAGAATGTTCATGAATTTAAATTTCAAATTTTGAATTTATTTGAAATTTTTGGATTTATTTGAAGTTTAATAGCTTATTTTTGTAATTTTTGGTCCTTTTATGAACAATTTTGTAAATAAAAGTTAATTATGGTCAAATTACTAGTGGAGACTATATTTTGAGTCCTAAGAGGTTAGGGTAATTAACTTATGCATAAATATGAGTTTGTGCATTTTTGTGATTATAAAATGTTGAAATCACGCAAATCCGCAAAAACCGAGTAATATACGATATTGGCTAATTAAAGGGCGATTTAGCATAAAAATTGAGCATGTTCATACATAATATAATGCTGCATTTTTCTTTATGATTGTCATAATTTTAATTTATGTAATTTCGAATTATGTAATTTTACTTAGTATGGCCTTAGATTTTAATTGGTATTTCCCGAAATGTATGGGAATATCGATTCGGTTGTAATTTTTATTGTGATCTCGTATCACCGTTTTGTAATATTTAATAGATTTATTTTATTTTAAGTTTCAAATGTATAATAGGAAATTATGTAATTTATTATGTAATTTTATTCATTCCGGAGTTCCAAAAGACGGATTACTTCAAGAATGGCGATACATAAAGACGGTGTTACCTCGAGATGCGTGCCACAACCGAAGTTCAAGGGACCAATGGAGTTGGTTTCCGAATATGTAATAGATTAATAGTTTTTCTATTTTAGGAAAGGCCATACTAGGATTTATTTATTTTATGCTTGCATTTTATTTTATGTCACATGCATCGCTAAATCGCCATAACTAAACATGCATTGTTATTTTATCGAGTTTATCGACCGTGTCAATTCAATTATCGTAGTTCACCGCTTTAGTTCACTTAAAACGTGATAGATAATAAATTGACATGACCTCTCGCTAAAACAACTAATTGAGACATAGCCTTACCAAATAGTAGAAACCATGAAAACCTATTTCGCGAGGGAGTGCACTCGGCTACCCCGGGGTACAAACCTTGTTACGTAGGGGAAGTGGGTGATAAATGTCTAATCCACCGAATTCATGTTGATGAGGGTTTCATCGGCTACCCCGTGCCTAAATTAATATGGGTTTGGATAATGGACACATTTATTCGAAATTTGGATTGAACTCAACAAAAGTAATTGATAAGGGTTTCATCGGCTACCCCGTGCCCTTGTTGATGTGTTTTGGGCTATAGATAAATATTAGAGTAATTTTATCGACCAAGAGTTCTAAAAGTAGAATCGATTAAAAGGTTAATCCACCGAGTTATATTGATAAGGGTTTCATCGGCTACCCCGTGCCTAAGTTGATATGAATTTGGGTCTTGGAATCATTTATTATAGTTGGGTAGAGGTCACTATATAAATGTTCATATCTTGTTAAATTTGCAAGTATGATTTAAAAAGACAAATGTTAATATTTCCTTTCCTCCATATTTGTAGTGCATTACAATGAATCCAACAAATGCTACCGCACCAATTACTATTGAGTCATATCACCATGTTCTTGACGACGTATGCTCCAACAATAATTTCGATACAACTAGAGAACTTCATTTCGGGATAGGTTCGGATGGAAACCTTAATTTCATCACCACTTCTAAACCACCCACTACTACTAGACCTCGTGTGAGTCCGTCTCAGGAAGACTACCTCATACGATCTATAGGGTCTTTGTCTCTGGAAGATAAAGATGCCAAAGCTAGTGGGAGCTCTAGCAATCAAGTTCTTGCTTCAAAGGGCAAGAGGTTCAAGAAGAAAGCAAAGAATGTCAAGAACTTCAAGCAAGTTAATGATGAGTGCCATTATTGCTATGGCATGGGACATTGGCTTAGGAATTGCCCTATGTATTTGCGAAATATAAGGGAAGGACTCATTACTCCAAAAGGTACAATTCCTAAAGAAATTTATGTTATTGATATAAATTATACTTCCACTACGACATGGGTACTAGATACCGGTTGTGGTTCTCACCTTTGTAATCATTTACAGGGTTTAAGAGATGTGGAGAAGCTTAGCAAGGGAGATGTGGATCTTCGACTTGGAAATGGAGCTCGGGTAGCGGCCGAATCCAAAGGAACTTATGTTCTAGCTTTGCCAAACGGTTTTGAGTTGTATTTGCATAATTGTTTTTATGTTCCTACGCTCTCTAAAAACATTATTTCAATCGCCATGCTAGACATGGACGGTTTTTGTTTTGTCATTAAGAACAATCGTTGCTCTATTTCTAGGAATGATTTGGTTATTGGCCAAGCTTCTTCCATTAATGGCATTTACATTTTAGAGACCTCAAATCCAACAAATGATATTTATAACATACAATCAAAGAAACTCAAAACAAGTGACCCAAGTGAAGCGTTCATTTGGCATTGTCGATTAGGTCATATAAACGAGAATCGCATCAAAAGATTAATTTCTACTAATGTGATTACACCATTTGATTATCAATCATTTGGTACATGCGAATATTGCCTACTTGGCAAAATGACTCGTAATCCTTTTAGCGGTAAAGGGACACGAGCTAGTGAACTATTGGGACTCATACACACCGATGTATGTGGACCAATGACTATCACCGCTCGTGGTAATTATGACTACTTCATAACCTTCACCGATGATTTAAGTAGATATGGGTATATCTATTTGATGAAACATAAGAGTGAAGCGTTTGAGAAATTCAAGGAGTTTCAAAACGAAGTAGAGAACCAATTGAACAAAAGGATTAAGGCACTACGATCCGATCGTGGTGGTGAATACCTTAGCCTTGAATTTGATTCACACTTGAAAGGTTGTGGTATCATATCACAACTTTCTCCACCTGGAACACCACAACTAAATGGCGTTGCCGAAAGGAGAAATCGAACCCTACTTGATATGGTTCGATCCATGATGAGTCAAACCGAGTTACCGAACTCGTTTTGGGGATTTGCAATCCAAACTGCAATTCTATCTTTGAATAATAGTCCCACTAAAGCCACCGAAAAGACTCCATTTGAGACATGGAAAGGAAGAGTTCCTAATCTATCCTATATGAAAATTTGGGGATGTGATGCTTACGTCAAGGCTAAACCCGACAATAAGCTTGCCCCAAGATCCGAAAAATGCATCTTTGTAGGTTATCCTTTAACCTCTCGAGGTTACTACTTCTACAAACCTCAAGAAAACAAAGTGTTTGTGTCTAGTGAGGCTGTCTTCTTAGAAAGTCAATTTATTTCTAAGAGACAGAGTGGGAGAAATTTTGAACTTGATGAAGTTCAAGAGCCACAAACCGAGATAGAGACGCAAGAAGATGTTCCTTCGTCGTCTAACGCGGTTGCACCTCCTCCACTAAGAAGGACGGGCCGAGTAATTCGCCATCCCGATCGATATGTGGGACTTATCGAGGAAGATGGAACACTCGATGTGTTGCTTATGGAAAGTGACGAGCCCGCCACCTACAAGGCCGCAATCTCTAGTCCTAATTCCACCTTATGGCTTGAAGCCATGAAATCCGAAATGGATTCTATGCTTGAAAACCAAGTTTGGGACTTGGTAGATTTGCCTAAAGGGGCAAGACCCTCCAATGCAAATGGATATTCAAGGTCAAAAATGGCATAGAAGGACATGACGATGTCTACAAAGCTAGGCTAGTGGCAAAAGGATTTACCCAAGTCCAAGGTCTCCATTATGATGAGACCTTCGCCCCCGTAGCCATGCTAAGATCCATACGGATTATGTTAGCGATCGCCGCATTTCATGACTATGAAATTTGGCAAATGGATGTCAAAACCGCTTTTCTAAATGGGCATTTAGAAGAGGAGGTGTACATGGTACAACCCGAAGGTTTTGTTGATTCTAAAAATCCTAACAAGGTGTGCAAGCTTAAGAGATCCATTTATGGTCTTAAGCAAGCATCTAGAAGTTGGAATCATCGATTCAATCATGTTATAAAAGAAAATGGTTTCACTCGAAATATTGAGGAACCATGTTTATACATGAAATTTAGTGGGAGCAATGTTGTATTCCTAATCTTGTATGTCGATGACATACTACTCATTGGAAATGATATTCCAATGTTGTCTTCAGTTAAGAAGTGGTTAGGCAACCACTTCCAAATGAAGGATTTAGGAGAGGCACAACGCATATTAGGTATCCTGATCTATAGAGATAGACCCAAGAGGATATTGGCACTTAGTCAAGAGTCTTATGTTGATAAGATTCTTCGACGATTCAAAGATGGACAAATCCAAAAGGGGTTTGGTACCAATGGTAACCGGAACAATATTGAGCCAGACTCAATGTCCCTCCGAACCCCATGATGTTGAACGCATGAAGTTGATCCCTTACGCTTCCGCTGTTGGATCAATCATGTATGCCATGATATGCACACGTCCTGATGTCTCGTATGCCTTGAGCATGACGAGTAGATATCAAGCGAATCCAGGTGAGAGTCACTGGATTGCTGTCAAGAACATCCTTAAGTACTTGAGAAGAACTAAGGACTCTATCCTTGTGTTTGGAGGAGACGCTGAGTTGCGTGTTACAGGATACACGGACTCAAGTTTTCAAACAGATAGAGATGACATGAAATCACAAGTCGGTTTTGTTTTCATGCTCAATGGTGGTGCCGTAAGTGGAGAAGCTTCAAGGAAGTCAGAATCATGGATTCAACAACGGAGGTGAGTACATTGCGATCGTAGGCTGCCAAGGAAGCCATGTGGATCAAGCAATTCACGGAAGGTCTAAAAGTAGTACCTACCGCCGATGATCCCATCACTCTCTATTGTGATAATAGTGGGACGATCTTCCAAGCTAAGGAGCCAAAGTCTAGTAATAGATCTAGACATGTACTTAGAAAGTATCATGTAATAAGAGATTTTATTGAAAGAAAGGAAATTGCGATTTGTAAGGTTGGGACGGATGACAACATAGCCGATCCGCTCACCAAGCCTTTATCGCAGGCTAAGCATGATGGGCATGTTACGTCCATGGGACTTAAACGTGTACCAAATTTTTGTTAGATTTTGAAATGAAATAAAAGTGTTGTTTTTGTTCATGTTCATAATCACATTTGTCTTTTATCTTTAATTTATACTTTGTTACATCCAAACGGGTTGTGGAGACAATTGAACCCCGTTAAAGTGAACACGGATTAACATAGTATTTGCCCATAGTCACTTGTATGGGGTGACGTCTCGAAGTGACTAGAGTGTGAGGCGATTGATGGCAAGTTCAAGTGCCATAGAGTCATGTGAGATGACTAGTCGATCACATAGGCAGACTGTTAAGAATTTTTTGTCGGGCCTAATGACCGCTTATAGAGTTCTGGCAAATTTATATAGCCTGGTCGTGGCGAGAGCTACTATAGTATTCAAATGAGTCGATTCTTTTGACTAAAGACTATTCTCCTAAGATGGCACGATTTCGATTAACTTTGATTTGTGTTACTACGACCTTCGTAAATGGGGTCAAATGGGCATATTTTGGGTTATGATGGTTGTGGCTAGTCGAAGGGAATGAGTGCGATAGGAATTGTCCACCCCTAGTCAGGGTTATAACAATATCTCAGGGCCACTCGAGGAGTAATGAACTGGAAATGCGTGGCCACGCTCGGAAGGTATCCAGTGTGGATAAATCCGGTCAATCAGTTATTCTCCAGATCGAGGAAACCACTCTCGATATGATCACTTGCAAGTACGACCTGAAAGACACCTTGCATTGAGTGGGAGATAGTAATAGGACAAGAGAATTGGTGACGCACACTTGTCGAGGACAAGTGGGAGATTGTTGGGAAATGTGTCCTCAACAATAGTGCGATCACATGATTTAAATATCATTATTAAATCTCATTTTAAGAATACAATTGGGAAGTAATATTGTTATCACAACCGGTCAACATATATCGGTAATGATTGGGTGACTAGAGTTTGACATTACGTCGTGTGACGGTGGTGATCGATTGACCCCTAGGTCATACCTAAAGGGCAATACACTTAATTGATTATTTAATTAATCGTATAACGTTGCGAGTTGATTAAATTACTTGAAAATTGACGGACGATTTTGGAAGTAAAATTTACGTATCAAATTGAAATGTGATTAAATGAGATACGGTCTGAGTAATTAAATTGTATAATTACTCGGATGAAATAAATTGTTTATATGTAACAATTAAAATGAATGAATTATTATAAATTCAATCGATTGAAATTTATAAATTGGTAAAATATTTTGGCACAAGTAATTATGAAATTACTAAGTCAATTTTTGTATGTGACGTATTTTTATTAATACGTTGATTTTTAATATGTTAAAAATACATAACAAATATATGTGACATGTAACATGTAACATATTGACAATTGACAAATATAATATGGGATCCATATTATGAAAAGTGCCGAATAAATTGGGGAGAATTAAGCTAGTTAATTGTTTTATTTAGTTGATAAAACACAATGATGAAAAATGCAAGTCTAGGCATGCAAGCCTATTGTTCTTGTGAAGAACAAATTTTTCATGCATTGGCTCCCCAATAGCCCTCCTCTTACACGGTTTTGGGGAAGACAATTGCTTTTGCTTTTCTCTATATTTTTACCAAATAATAGACTAAAAGCTAGTGTATCATATTCATTCCACTACACTCATCCAAAAGAGAAATTCTAGAGAAATAAAATCCTCTCTTTATCTCTCATCAAAACCGAAATAATTCAAGTGTTATACATTATTTTGGTTCAATTTTCTACTAAGATTAATATTATACTAGTTCTTATAATATTAATTAGATTAAGTGTTAAGCCTTGGGTATAAAGCTTGGGGAGAGATCTTATTCTTAGATCTTGTTCATCCATTGGAATAGCTCAAGAACAAGTAGAGAAAGGTGATCTCTCTTGTGCCCAATATTGCCGAAATATTGAATGTAAGGACATTATTTCTCTTCTTTTATATTAATGTTTGCATGCATAAAATCCGTTTTAATTTTATGACAAAATTATTTTGACATATATGAGTATGTTAAATATGTATATGAATCTACATTTCTTTCACAAAGGCCTTCTAGTCTTGTCTCTCCTTGATGCTTGGTCATTGAATATGATCAATTTAGCCTTGTTTTGCCATGAAAATGCAAGATTCTTACTCCTTTCCTACCAAGGGATCAAAATCTCAAAGAATATGCAAAACAAAGAACTAAAGATAAGAAATGACCCAAATAGGCACTAAAAAGCATAGAAACAATGGTAATTCGGGGGCTAAATATGCGCCAATTATGGTCACATCACTTATGTTCACCCTTCACTCTCTGGCATGTCAAGCATCGAGCTACGAACTCAGCAACTTCCCTCTTCATATTCGGCCACCAAAAGGTCTTCTTGAGGTCCTTGTACAACTTATCTCCCCCAGGATGAACCGAGTATGGCGTGGCATGTGCCTCGGTAAGAATCTTCCTCTTGACTCATCATTATCCGGAACACACCACCGTCCCCCAAACCTCGACTATCATCGGCATGGATAACAAACCCGGAATCAACCCCGCTTCTGCTGTTCTCTTGTGCTTTGCGCCACTTCTGAATTCTAGCGTCGGTTTTCTGTAGCTCTCTGATCTCCTCATATAACTCCGGCTCAACGGTCAAGTCCCCAAGAGTCTCTCCTTGCCGAATCACGTGGATTCCCATCCCCCGCAGCTCATTATGCATCCTCACTCTAGATCTAGCACTGTTCAAAGCATGGTTGGATTTCCTGCTTAAGGCATCGGCTACGACATTCGCTTTCCCCTCATGATAAAGTATCTCCATGTCATAGTCGCCAATCAATTCAATCCATCTCCTCTGTCTCATGTTCAACTCCTTCTGTGTGTAAATGTACTTTAAGCTCTTGTGATCGTAAAACACTTTGAAGGTAGCCCCATAAAGATAGTGTCGCCATAGTTTGAGCGCAAACACCACAGCCCCCAACTCTAGATCATGAGTAGGGTAATTCTCCTCATAGGTCTTCAACTGTCGAGAAGCGTAAGCGATTACCTTCCCGTTTTGCATCAATACGCACCCCAGACCCTTCTTGGAAGCATCAGTATACACCTCGAAATTATCATTCCCATCTGGTAGTGCAAGGATAGGAGCTGTAGTGAGTCGTTCTTTGAGGGTTAGAAACGCCTCCTCACAACTCTCATCCCAAACAAACCTGTTCTCCTTCCGCATTAAGGACGTCAATGGCTTTGCGATCTTTGAGAAGTCCTTGACAAATCTTCGGTAATAACCTGCTAGCCCCAAGAAGCTTCGGATCTCACCCACATTCTTAGGACTCTGCCATCTCGTCACTGCCTCAATCTTGCTAGGATCAATCGACACCCCTTCCTTGGAAATCACATGGCCCAGGAAAGCAACTTTCTTCAACCAGAACTCGCACTTGCTCGACTTGGCATATAACGGTTCTCCTCCAAGGTTTTCAAGACTAACCTCAAATGTTCCTCATGTTCCTCCTCATTCTTGGAGTATACCAGGATATCATCGATGAACACAACCACGAACTTGTCCAGGTAAGGACTGAACACCCGATTCATCAAGTCCATAAACACTGCTGGCGCATTAGTCAACCCGAATGGCA
Source organism: Silene latifolia (assembly GCF_048544455.1). Lineage (NCBI taxonomy): Eukaryota > Viridiplantae > Streptophyta > Magnoliopsida > Caryophyllales > Caryophyllaceae > Silene > Silene latifolia. The sequence continues at coordinate 102,786,171 of NC_133536.1, read as the reverse complement.
TGACCACGAACTCATAGTGCCCATATCTTGTTCTGAAGGCGGTCTTAGGTATATCCTCGTTCTTAATTCTCAACTGGTGATAACCTGACCTCAAATCGATCTTAGAGAAAACTCCGGCTCCACTCAACTGATCGAACAAATCATCGATCCTTGGCAAAGGATAACGGTTCTTGATGGTCACATTGTTCAACTCACGGTAATCCACGCAAAGTCTCAAGCTTCCATCTTTCTTCTTGACAAACAACACTGGTGCTCCCCAAGGTGAAACACTAGGCCGTATGTAACCTTTCTCTGCTAGCTCATCCAACTGCTTCTTCAATTCCTCCATCTCTTTCGGCCCCATACGGTAAGGTGGTTTAGAAATCGGCCCTGTTCCTGGCTTCAGATCAATGGAAAAGTCCACTTCTCTTTTCGGTGGTAACCCTGGAATGTCCTCCGGAAATACATTCTCGAACTCCCTCACCACTGGAATCTCAGACACCTTGGGGGTCTCCGACTCACTATCCCACATCTGGCACAAGATTAACTGGTCCCCTTTCCTCAGACTCGACTTTAGGGTGTTAACGGATATGAATTTGACTGTTGGCTTGACCACATACCCCTTATAAGACACTCTAGCTCCCTTAGGTCCCCTCAAAGAGATTTTCTTCTGATAGCAGTCGATAAAAGCCTTGTACTTGTCTAACCAGTCCATCCCCAGAATCACCTCAAAACCCCCCAAGGGAAATTCTATAAGGTCACAAGAAACACAACCTCTCCGTCCGAATTGGTACCCCAGTGTAGACTCTATCACAAGACACCGACTTCCCCGAAGGTACCACTACCGAATCAACAATTCTATCATATGACTTAAGGTTTAAGACTACGGCATGTTCCGCAGATATAAAGGAATGTGTAGCTCCGAATCAAACAACACAAAAGTGGGTTTAGAGTTAACAGAAATGTACCGGTCACCACATGAGAGTCATTCTTAGCCGCCTCCTTGCCCATGGCGAAGAGCTTGCCACTGGACTTAGCCCCACTCGATTTGAAGAAGTGCTCCAGTTGTTTGTTCCCTTCATTTGCGAGTCTTACGAAAGTTGGTGCTCCCACTCTGTTGCTCTGCTGATTACGGTTCGGTAGTTGTTGTAGCTTCCTTGGTAGTCGTTACTAGCTCCGGACCTTGCACTTCCCCCATAGCCAGACATAGGTGTGCGATAACTGTTATACCCCGACCCCACCGAATGAGAGCCACCGAACCCGGACATAGGTGCCCTATATCCACCAGGTGATTCGCCCCGGATGATCGGCATTCAAACCTCTTGTGTCTGTCTTTCCACACCAAAACAAGTAAGCCTCGCAGAACTACCTCCCCGCCGGTGCCCCCCGAAGCCGCCTCCACTCGAGCTCTCATACCCCCAGGGGCACCGTTAGTGGAGTACCCACCATATCTGCCCGAACTCGCTTCTTTGCCCCGGTGTTATCGCTTGTGGTCTCCGACTTTCTTTTCTCGGCCTTGCCTTTCTTATCCGCCTTGATCATTTCCGAGAGCCTCTCGGCACCAGCCCTCAAGTAAATGTCCTGAACAGTAGTGGGTGGAGCTGCCGTGAGCCTCTTCTTGATGTCCATAGTGAGCCCCCGCTCAAACCTCATAGCCGCATAGCTTCATTCTCGCCCAAAGTCATCGGTGTATGAGGATAACTGTCGAAATTTCCGATGATAAGTCTCCACTGTCATATCTTCTGTCATCTTGAAGGTGTCAAACTCCTCCCTTAGTTTGGCTTTTTGGAACTCGGGCATAAACTCATTCTTCAAAAGCTCTTGAAATTCCAACCAAGATACATGTCCCGTCTCAAGATCCCTAGCAACCTCTCGTATCTCCACCTTGTTCCCGGGTCCACTACCACCTATGTGGCCCTAAGATAGTGGGCAGCTTGATCCACCTGCAGCTCTTCTGGACATGCTAACAGTTCAAACAGGTTGGTGAATTCTCGGCACCATTCCCCCAGCAACTGTGGTTCCCCCTCTCCAGTGAATATTGTGGGGTTATGCCTTGCCACAATGGTACTCATCTTTCCCGGATCCAATCGTTTGGCCTTTAGGGCCTCATTCTCAGCTCGGAGCCTATCCAACTCCGCTTGGATGTCGTTAGCGGTATCCCTTCTCGGAGGCATGTCTATAAAAATCAAGAGAGTTAGTGATGTTCCCTGCAACACTAGAATTACTTAGTCAATTCTACCCTACATATCTAGCTAGCATGTTTCAGGGATCACATAACCGCATATCACTAGTCATAACATCCATCTTAAATTCTTAAGCATCATGTACATAAATATCTCACTTCCTTATTATGCAAATTCTTGCCTCTGAATCACAATTGAACACATGTATACTTATACTAACAGTATATCACCTTGCCTAATTCTCACATCATGGGATAGTTCTTTCATGTTCAATATCACACAACTTTCCTACTCTACCCTTTTCTCTCGTATGATCTCAAGGTACCCGGGTCAAACTGAGAGGGCCGATGGTTCGGTGTGAGGGGGCCCCTTACTCATCCCTTACCTTTAGTGTGCTCCTAACAGTTCTATCCCGGGGTTCATTTTATTTGACTCTTCCTAAATTCATTGGGTTCATTGGTTTAGGCCTGAGGATCGTTCGCTCTGATACCACTTTGTAACACCCCCATTTATTTAAGGGCCTGAACTAGGACTCCTCAGATAAATGATGGTGTTACCATCTCGAAACCCGAGGCGAGATAACAAAGGAAAGAAACACAGTACTTTATTATAATGTTTAAAGTGACATTACAACTGAAATTAAACAAAGTCTCCAAATACGACCAAAAGATAAGTCTGATAAAACTATTAAAAGGACTAAGGTGGGCTAGGCACTAAGTCAGTCATCCAAGCTCTCTTCCCGGCCAGCTCCCATCAGTCTCTGAATACCTGTCAATCTGCTCCCCAATAATTGGATCATCACAGGCGTACACGAATACACGGGGTCAGCCACGAAGCTGAGTAGGTAATACAATATCAGTAACACAAAACACATACTCCTCCATCACCAACACCGTCATCCCAACTCACAACCCGGACAACCCAGCCATACCGATCCCCGGTAGACTATAAATATCGACCGTAGCCGATCTGCCAGCTCGCAGCTGAGGACACCAGGGCAAGTCCTGCAGAACCCGCCTGGGCCTTATCACCATGTCATCATCACCACCTCCACCAACTCCAATGTAATAATATAATAAAACAGTTCAACAATAGTACTTAACGAAATGAAATCAGGCAATCATATTACAACATGTAAATCACCGATTTAGTCAATCCAGTCACATAGTAATATATCAAGTCCAGTGTATTCCCCTACCTCAAATAGCGGTGATAAGCTAACTGCAGATCAGAAGTATTCCACCCGAAACTCGCCACCTAAACATATATATATAACATAATTAATTCTCTTACTAATCCCGTTCCCATAATCAAAAGTTACTATAAGTAGAAACTTTCCCAATTTAGAAATTACTAAAAATATAAGTTACTCAAAATAGAAAGTTTCCTAAAATGGGAAGTTTCCCAAAGTAGCAATTACCAAAAATAGCAAGTTACTAAAAATAGTAACTTTCCCGAAATAAAATCCCGACTCAAAAGCTTAATTACATTATTCCGTCACCGCTACTTAAATTTAACTTAATAATCAAAACTAATATTGTAAATAATGGAAATATACATATTCCCGACTCATTAAAATAAAAATCGCAACAAAAGACCCAAAATACAAGAATCCAACCCGACTTCCAAACACCCCCTCTTCAACCCGCCTCAACTCTCCCCGTCAGCCACCAACCCTCACCGCCGACCACCAGGCCTGACACCAGGTCTGGCCTGGTCACCTCCCACCACCACCAACGTGGTCGACCCACGCCGGCGGTCAGAGCCACCACCACCAACACCCCCGTTCACACCCGGCCGCCACCAAAACGCCATGAATGCCCCTTTTTTAACCCGACACCACCACGACACTCCCCTGCCACCTTACCAACCACCACCACTGCCACCACCGTCGCACGGCGACTCTGACACACGTGGCACCACCGATTCGACCTCCCCCGAGTCCACGGTGGTGCCACCCCTTTACCCTATGTCTGAAATGCAACCCAAAAACGCCCCACCAACCCCGACACCTAAACACCACCACTGCAACCACCACCAGCGATGACCACCACTCTAACCACCACCACCCGACTCGACTCTACACCAGCAACACATCCCACAACCCCACGACCACCACAACAGTCCCTAAAAGACGCACAACTCGAAACAAAACAGTGTGACAGAAATGAAAACAGGGAACCTTACCTGTGACGGCCGTCGACCTGAGCTTTTCCGACCAGTACAACCGCCCTCGACCCCTAGCAACGACTCCCCTGGACTCTTGGCAGACCCTACTCCCTCCACACTCACCGGCGTGCTCTCTTTGGCCGTGTATAATGCTTGAACGTGAAAGGAAAAAGGGGTTGATGTTTGTGATGTAAAAATGACGGTAGGGAGGGGAATAGGGTTTTAAAGGTGTATTAGGGTTTGTTTTTAGGGTTTGGTGAGGTAAAATGGTAGGTGGGTAAATGGGTAATAAGTGGGTAAATGGGTTATGACCCCTCGACCCAAAAATGCCACTCAATTAATAACCCGACTCATCTCGCGATATAAATTAAACAATTATTTTTACGCTTTTATCATTACCTTTACGTCACCATTAAATAATAAAACTCGCCCAAACGATAATAAAATACGGGGTATTACAGATGTAGCAATGATTTGAATCTTTAGCATAGTTAACAATTAACTTAGCTTTCGTAGACATCAACATGCCTCTCTATGCAACTCTTAATCATAAATTTCTATTTGCTTTGGATTGGTCTCAACAATCTCAAATAAATCCATTAACTTGCATAGATACCATTTTAGTTTCATAAGGCTCTTAAGTAAAATGTCGAATTTTAAAATCTCTAGGTATATCCACTTCATAGATCAAAATCTTATTTTCCAAGAACATATTCTTTCGTCTTTTCATAAGTCTCGATTTTTCCTAAGAACACTTTCTTTTGGTCTCCTCACGTCAAGAGTCTAACCTAAGAACATCTTCTTTTGGTCTCCTCACGTAGATCCCATACCTAAGAACATCTTCTTTTGGTCTCCTCATGTAGATCACATCTACCATGCCTAAGAACATCTTCTTTTGGTCTCCTCACGTAGATCCCATCTAGTCAAGATTTGTGGCTAAATTCACTCCCACTCTATCTTAAGGAAAAATGCACTTAATTTCTCCAAAGATAGCTTTTGAGCCACAAACAATGATGGTGAAGGAGGAAAACATTTCACATGTCAACTTATATTGATCTATTTGAGACATATTGAAAAGATAATTTAGAATAGACGATTCAAATTTAATAGGTGTATCAAATAGGGTTGGTAACGTTCCCTAATGTGAGTTCAATAACTCAACATAACTTCATAATTGATCTTACATAAGTAAGTTGTGACTTTTAGTCACAATCGCATAAGGAGAATCGAATTCATAGCTTATGGACATATAATGATTCAATCATTATATTTGTCTACATGATCAATTTAAGTCGATATAATCTTATGTTTCTTGATGCAAGTAGTGTATGATGACAACTTCTAGAACAAAAGATACGATAATGTGAGTGACTTGGGTTGCAAACCAAGTCACTAATATAAAAAATACAACCATTGTTTAAAGGAAGCAAACAAATTTCCAAGTCGAACGAGGAAATCAAAAGAGTTCTAAAATTTCAAAATACAACACGATAATAAAGACAAAGCAAAATAAGGCCAAGCTTCCATAGATCTAGCACCATGGGCGGCTACATATAGCTTCCCTGAAGATCTTATAGGCTTGTTTTTCTTTGCCTTTGTCCTTGCTAGGATGCCCTAAGTACAATAAAAAAAGGTAATCATCACAACTTGTATCAAAATACCAAAGTTGAGATCGAAACAAAAGGATAGGGATAGTAATTTACCTACTGGAACAATCTTTCCAGCTTTGATATCACCAAGATACTTTGGACAATTCCTCTTCCAATGCCCAACACCATTACAATAGTGGCATTTGTCCTCAGAGGAGGCACCCTTTTTGGACTTAGAGGAGCTAGCTTCAAAAGCCTTTCCTTTACCCTCGTTGTGAGTTAGCTTCTTTCCCTTATTGCCACTTTTCTTAATTTCCCTTTGCTCTTTTGATTAAAGTTGAGCACATCCTTGGTGGTGCTAACATTTAGCCCCATGTCCCTCTCGGCTTGCACAAGCATTTTGTGCAATTCATCGAGGGAAACCTTCAAGTTTTGCATATTAAAATTCACCCTGAATTGTACATATGCCTTAACCTTGTTCAAGGAATGAAGAATTCGGTCAATGATAAGTTCCTCGGGAATTTCTACCTTTTGCATTTTTAAAGTCTCAACATGCTCCATTAACTTGAGCACATGAGGGCTAACTTTTTGGCCCTCCTTAATATTGAGATCGAAAAATGCGGATGCCGCTTCATATTGTATGATCCTTGGAGCTTGTGAAAAGATGGTCACAAGCTTCGTATAGATCTCATATGCGGTGCTAATCTTTGGAGATCGGCCTCCATAGAGAAGATCAACACATTTTTGATCGCGACCGACTCCGTTTGGTAAGTCTCATAGGCTTGCCTAGCGGTGGGGGTAGACCTTGCGGTAGGTATGGCGGGAGAGGCCTCGGTGAGGTAACGAAGCTTGTCGTCACCCTCCGTGGCCAAACGGAGTTGAGCGTCCCAATCGGCGAAGTTGGACCCATTCTTTTCTAATTTACATCGATCCATGAAGGATCGGAGCCAAGAAACATTGGTGAGAGTGGTCGAGCTAGTGTTTGCGGATGAATTTGGAGTTGTCATTCCAATTGAGAAAACAATTTTGACTACAAAATAGGAAGTGAAGGAATTAATAAACATTTATCGTTTTAATATTACTTGTAAACATTTTAAACAAGTTTTAAGCATTTATATAGTGACATCTACCCAACTATTATAAATGATCCCGAGATCCAAATTCATATTAACTCGGGCACGGTGAGCCGATTCATCCCTAATCAATATAATTCGGTGGATTAACTCTTTAATCGATTCTACTTATAGAATTCTCGGTCGATAAAATTACTTTAATATTTATCTTAAGCCCGGAACACATGTGGCTACGGTCGCGAATACTTCCGTTGAGCTCAATCCAAATTTCGATGTAATAACAATTTACTATCCACTTACCCAACCAAGTGGTGTTAGTCCAGTGGAAGCTGGGTTAAACCTTGAAGCTTGCAGAAATGCAGGAGTTGAGAGATCCCAGGTTCGACTACCAGCTGGGGCGATGATCACTTGGCCACTACAGCCCCGAAGGGGGTGGCTTACATGGTCCATGTGGTGGTGCGGGAATGCATGGGCCCGGGGGGGACTCAACCCCCTCGTCATCAAAAAAAAAAAAAAAACTATCCACTTACCCAACGTAACAAGTTTAGCACCCCGGTGAGCCGAGCCTACTTCCTTATGAAATTGGGACTCATGGTTCTACTATTTGGTAAGGCTAATTCTCAATTATTATTTAGTGAGAGGTCTTGTCAATTTATTATCTATCTCGTTTTAAGTGAACTAAAGCCGTGAACTACGATAATTAAAATTGACACGGTCGATGACTCGATAAAATATGATATGCATGTGTAATTATGGCGATTTGGCTATGCATGCAAACATATAAAATAAATGTAAATCAAAGCAATAAAATCCTAGTATGGCCTTCCTAAAATAGTAAATTTAATAAACTATTTACAAATTCGGAAACCAACTCCTTGGTCCCTTGAACTTCATTTGGCACGCACTTCAAGGCAACACCGTCTTTGTCGAAACGCCTTCCCGAATGGCACCGTCTTCAAGGAACTCCGGGATAAATAAATTACATAGCTTTTCTACTTTATACATTATAAAAAGAAAAACAAAAATAAAATAAAAGTGATACGAGATCACAAATAATTACAACCGAATCGATATCCCCATTCATCTCTGGAAATATCAATTAAAAACTAAGGCCATGTGATGTGCCAAATTATACTAAAACGCAGCATTAATATATGTATGAAACATGCCATGTGATGTGCCAAATCGCCCTATTTAAGCTAATATCGTATATTTGGTCTGGTTTTATGGATAGTTGCGATTATTAACTTATTAAAATCACAAAATATTACATAAATCAAATCTATGTCCAACTTAATTACCCCAACTGTTTTAGAACTCAAAAATTTAGTCTTCACTAAATATTTGACAATAATTCAACTTGATATTCTATTATTGCTCATTAAACATCTTTTAATCATAAAAATAAAGAAATAATTCCAAATAAGTCATAAAAATTCGAAAATATCAAAATCATAATTTTGTATATTCTGGAAAATTCCCAACATTCCAAAATTTTAATAAAATTTGCCCATAGAATATTTTTAATTTATTTCACAAATAAATCGCATAATACATAACTTTAACCTTTTAATTCCAAATTAAATATAAAAATTATGTAAAAAATCAAAATTAAAATTTTGAATATTCTATATAAATCTCCAGAACCTGGAAATGACAAATTTTTAAGCCCAAAAATTTGAATCTACAATTATGACTATTAAAGTGGCTATTTATCAATTTTATTATATAAAAATCAATAATCACCCAAATCGAACGAAATTTGACATGCAACTTTAGATATGATGTTCATATCATATATACAACATTGGAAAAGAAATTCATACCATAAAATTCATTTTAGCTATTTTTGCTAAAATAGTCACTATTTATGTGATTTTTACATCTAAAAATCATAAATCATGCAAAATAAAACCATTTTACCTCAAAATTTACATAAAGTGTGTAAATATTTCATGTGACAACATATTAAAATTTCATGGGTAGAAACGAAGTCTAACTAATTTTAACCAAAATACCTCCATTTAATCCATTTTTATCTTGTAAAAATCATAAAACATGCAATATAAAACACTTTTATACGAAATTTTACATACAATAAGTAAAATATTCATGTGAGGTCGTTTAAATATTTCAAGGTCAGAATCATAGTCTAACTAATTTTAGTATTTTAAAAGTCATTTTACTAATTAAAATGTAATAAAAATACTAAAAATTAAAATAATGAGCAATAAAATACCATAAATCATCAAAATGACCTAAAATCAATTTAGGACCAGAATGTTAATCATGCAAAAATTTCGTGGCCTTTATCTTCATAAATCACAAAATATTAGTTTTATTTAAGTTACAAATAACTCGAAAAAACTATAAATCGATTATGCATGCAACAACCATTGCTCTGATACCAATTGTAAGATTCATTAACCTCTTATTAGATATTTCTTATAACTATTTAAATTTAGTTTAGTCATAAACTAACTAGATCTTATGCATGCATAACAATATAAAACAAAGTAAGAAGAAATCGATCTACTTACAATGGAGGGCCGAATGGTTATACTAATTGGGTACCTTCCAAATTAGTCTTCTTAAGAAAATCCTAGTGCTCCAAAGAAGAACTTAAATCCAATATTAGAATCTACTCCTCAAGGATTTGTACCAAGATAACCCACTTAATACAAGTACTAATTTGGATACTAGAAATTAGCACAAGAACCTTAAAATAACTACTAATATTATAGTTTACTACTTCTAGTAATGGTGGGATAATATTAGTGATTTTGTGATTTTTCTTTCTTATATGTTCTCAACAAATCTAGAGAGAATATCTTAATTATCTATATAATTGTTTTGTTAGAATGAATAATAAGAAGAGAAAACTCCTCTTATTTCTCTAGTGGCCGGATAGCATGGGGAGTAATGCCCAATCCATGCTCAAAATTTTCCTCTCAAGATGTAGAGTGTAGGGCTAGTGATTAGGTCTATTAGAGACATAATTATTGTGCTTAATTCTCAATTAGAGCAATAATTAAGTCCTAAACCTACCCAACCCCCTTCATTTACACGGCACCCTTGAGATAAAAGGGTCCATTTTAAGTTTGTCATATGTCAATTTGTGTAGTGTGACATATTGGACATGTTACTAGACATGTTATTTAATAATGCATTTTTAACTTATTAAAAATCATTATATAAACAAAATAAATCACATACAAAAATTAACTAGTAATTCATGATTACAAGTACTCAAAATGGGTCATGTATAAATCACAACAACTTGTATTTATAATAAATCAATCATTATTATTTTAATTGTTTCATAAACAATAATAAAACCTAAGTAATAAAACAATTTTACATTACTTAGAACGAATCTTATTTAATCGAATTACAATAAGATACGAATTCTCACTCACAAAATCATTCGTTCAATTTTAAGGAATTAATTAATTTGTATTACCATACAATTAATTAATTAATCAATTAAGAGTGTTACCCTAGAGGTATGACCTTAAGGGATCAACTGATCACCACCGTCATACGACAGTAATGTCAAACTCTAGTCAGCCAATCATTACCGATTAATGTGGATTAGTTGACAATAAAATATTACAATCCCTCATGCATTCTTATTATGAGATTTAAACATGTGATCGCATTATTGTCGATGACACATACTCCAACAGTGTCGATCCATATGATATCATTTGGTCATATAGGGAGCAGATTATGTTCAGGTTGTTGGATAGTACGTGGGAGACGGGACGAGCTTGATGATATCATGAGACAAGGCTAGTTGGCTAGAAAAATATAGTTGTCATGAGTTGTATCTTTATTCATTTGTTTACGTTTATGTAATCATTAAGCATCATGTTTGTTTATAAAATGTTCTTTTATTGAAGTTTTGAAACACTACCTCGGGAAACCGAGATGGTAACGCTCCAATTATCTTGGTCGGATAGTTGGGGTGTTACAAAGTGGTATCAGAGCGACGATTTTGGAACCTAAACCAATGAAATAAAATGAATCTAGGAGTGTCTAATAAAATGAACCCGACTTGAATGCAATTGGAGGTCGGTTTTAGGTGAGAAGGATCCCTCATTTCAAAACTAAATCCTATTTTTTCGGTTGGTCACTACGTGGGTGGTTATGAGTCGGGAAACGCGAAGTGACATGTTGCTTGAATGTATACGTGTTATGATTTTGTTGAACATCTTACCTGTTTTGTTCATTCAAATGAAATGCGATAGCATGTAGATTTTTGAATGTAAGTATTAATATGTATAAAGTGCCTTAATGAATGATTATTACGTGTTAGAATTGTAGGAAATATCGGTATACTTCCTTTAAGATTATTAGGATTATAACGAAATTATGATTATGAATACGAGTCATAAATGAAATAGCATAAACAAAATAGAGAGATTAAGAATCAACCTTCGGTCCTAGAAAATATGGCCTAAGAACAATATCGAATTGATATTCGCCTAATCGTTGCACCCAAGATGCTCCGAGAAATGCCCCTCAAATTGCTAGAATGAGATCCCCAAATTTACTGATTAATTTTAGGATTTTTGTGTTTTGTTTGATGAGGGAATATTAGGTCAAAATTAGGTTAAAAAGGATTAGCCAAAATGATCTCCCTCTCTCCCTATTATAACCGAAATTTGGGAGAGGAATAAGGGAAGATATTTCTTCCTTTTTTTCGGTTTTGACCGAGACCACAACCACCAAAAATGAGGATATAATCTTCTTATTTTTGGTTGTTGTTTAATTGTATATTATGTGTATTATTTATCAATTATCATATATATCGACATGTATTAATAAGTCCACTTATAACAGCTTGCAGTCGATTTATCAATACCAGTCTGTCAACAGTTATTATGACAATATTGTATAATATATACATTAACTATAAATATCGCATATTTATAATTTGCTTATTAAATATAACCGTTTATGTTTAATTACGAATTAACATCTTAATTCGTTTAAGCTAACATTATATACAATAATTAAATTTAACAGTTTATATTCAATTTACGAATTTAACAATTAATTCGTCTCAGCTGATATTATTTAATTGTATTAAATAATCGTCTCATCATCACATTGACTAACTGTTTAGTCAAATACATGGACTAACCTTTTAGTCATATAAGGCATCAATGTGATTATATTTCCATAATCACATCTCTCAAACACATCCTTTAGGTGTGACTTTTAGGGACCAGTTGATCACCGCCATCAGTATGATAATAATGTCAAACTTTCCAGCAAGCCAACCGTTATTAGGTAATCGTTAATCAACTGATAAAATACTAAGTATACCCTTGTGAACCTATAAGAGATTTATAAATGTTATCACACTAATTGTGGAGGACACAAGCTCCAACAATCTCCCACTTGTCCTTATAAGTGTATGTGCGATAACCGATTCTCATATCCTAAAATTTCTCCCACTCAATGTAAAACAATTTGCAAAATCCGTATTCACAAAGGTCGTATTTTACAAGTGATCAATATCAAGAGTGGTTTCCCCGACTAGAGAGTAACTTAACTGATAAACGAATCATCATTCGAGCATGGCCATGCATTTCAGTTACAACTCCTCGAGTGGCCCTGAGAAATAACTAAACCTGATAAAGGTTGGATATTTTCTTCAACTCGAATCCTGAGATATAAGCACGATGAAATGACCCGGAAAAAATCTGCTTAGCCTCACATTACAATGAGACCATGAGAAAGAAACCAAAGTCACCCAAAAACTGCCTTAATCTCAAGAGACAGTCGATAGTCAAAAGAATCGACTCTAGGAACACAATGGACGTCCAATCCACGACCTGGCACCGAATGTATTTAAACATTTAGGACTCCATTACGTTGTCACAATTTTGCCCTACGAGATATCGTTATAACTCGTATCTGTGATCGATCAGCCAACTGTTTGACTTATGGCTCGTTGAACCCACCATCAATCGACTGCACAATATAATAGCCAGAGTTATCAGCTCATGTAGGCGATTACGGACTAAAATAAATATAATGTAATTCAGTTCACTTTGTGGCGTTCAATGTTGTCAGTACAATCCACATGAAAAACAAAATATGTAATAAAACGATGAAGTTATAAATAGTATATGAAAAAGATAATGTATCGAATCCATAATCAACTACTACAACTCAGGAACACGTTTAATTCCCATGGAAATAACGTGCCCTTCATGCTTATCATAATTCAACGGTTTAGTGAAAGGGTCCGAGATGTTGTCATCCGAAGCTATCTTGTCAATCACTATCTCCTCTTGCTCCACGTAATCACGGATCAGGTGAGCCTTCCGATGTACATGTCTAGACTTGTTGCTAGACTTTGGCTCCTTAGCCTGGAAGATGGCACCTCTATTGTCACAATAGATGGTGATCGGGTCATTCGAACTAGGAACTATCGTAAGTCCTTGTAAGAATTGACGCATCCATATAGCTTCCTTTGCTGCTTCCGAAGCGGCATAGTACTCGGATTCAGTAGTAGAATCTGCTCCAACATCCTGTTTGGAACTCTTCCAGCTGACCTCAGCACCATTAAGAGTGAAGACAAACCCGGACTGAGATTTTGAATCATCTCGATCCGTTTGGAAGCTAGCATCTGCGTAACCGATTGCGCATAGCTTAGTATCTCCTCTATAAGTCAATACCCTATCCTTAGTCCTCCGTAGGTACTTAAGGATGTTTTTAACAGCTATCCAGTGTGTTTCACCTGGATTCTTTTGGTACCGACTCCTCATACTCAATGCATATGCCACGTCTGGACGTGTGCATATCATGGCATATATGATTGATCCTATTGCAGATGCATAAGGAACACGACTCATGCGCTCAATCTCTTCAGGCATCGTGGGTGACTGAGACTTGCTCAAATGCATCCCAGAAGTCATTGGAAGGTTCCCCTTCTTGGAGTTGGTCATGCTGAACCTTTCAAGAATCTTATCCAAATAAGACTCCTGACTCAGTGATAACATCCGTCGTGATCTATCTCGGTAGATACGGATTCCCAATATGCGTTGTGCCTCACCCAGATCTTTCATCTGGAAATGGTTCTTCAACCATCCTTTAACCGAAGATAAGAGAGGAATGTCATTCCCAATCAAAAGTATGTCATCGACATACAATATCAAGAAAACAATCTTGCTCCCACTCGACTTGATATATAAGCATGGTTCTCGACCGATCGAGTGAAACCATACTCTTTTATCACCTGGTCGAAACGATGATTCCAACTCCGAGAAGCTTGCTTAAGTCCATAAATGGAACGCTTAAGCTTGCACACTTTCTTAGGATTTTCAGGATCTATGAAACCTTCGGGTTGCACCATGTACAACTCCTCCTCCAAAAAACCATTTAAGAAGGCGGTTTTCACATCAATTTGCCAAATTTCATAGTCATGAAAAGCGGCAATCGCTAAGATAATCCGAATGGAACGCAGCATAACTACGGGTGCAAAAATTTCATCATAATGCAATCCGTGCACTTGAGTGAAACCTTTTGCCACTAGTCGTGCCTTATAGGTATCCGGTTGCCCGTCTACAGAACGCTTTATTTTGTAAAGCCATTTGCACTGTAGAGGTTTTACCTTATTAGGTAAATCAACTAGATCCCATACGTTATTCTCATACATGGAGTCCATCTCGGATTGCATGGCTTCAAGCCATAGCTTTGAGTCAAAACAGGTCATGACACCTTTATAGGTAGCGGGTTCATTACTCTCTAGGAGCAAAACGTCATTCTCCTCGACCATACCAATGTATCTGTCTGGAGGATTAGAGACTCTACCCGACCTCCTAGGTTCCTGAGGAATATTAACCGTATCATCAGTTCAAGGAACAACTTCCTCCATCTGTTCCTCGGTTGTTGGTTCTTGAACCTCCGACAGCTCGAAGGTTCTATTACTTGACTTGTTCTCGAGAAATTCTTTCTCTAAGAACGTCGCACTAGCCGCAACAAAAACTCGATGTTCGGTAGGCGAATAGAAGTAATGACCAAACATTCCTTTTGGATAACCAATAAAGTATGTCTTGACCGATCGCGGGCCGAGCTTATCCTCGTGTCTCCACTTGACATAAGCCTCGCAGCCCCAAACCCGAATAAAGGACAAGTTAGGGACCGTTCCCTTCCACATTTCATATGAGTCTTGTCGACAGCTTTAGTCGGACTTCGGTTAAGTATAATAGCAGCTGACAAAAGAGCAAAATCCCATAATGCATCAGGTACTACCGTGTGACTCATCATGGATCGAACCATATCAAGTAATGTTCGATTTCTCCTTTCGGACACACCATTTAATTGAGGTGTTCCAGGTGGAGTTAACTGTAAAACGATTCCACAGTCTTTAAGGTGTTGATCAAACTCATTTGAAAGATATTCGCCACCCCGATCTGAACGGAGTGCTTTAACCTTTCTACCCAGTTGGTTCTCAACCTTATTCTGGTATTCCTTGAATTTCTCAAAGGACTCACTTTTATGCTTCATTAAGTAGACATATCCGTATCTACTCAAATTGTCCGTGAAAGTGATAAAATATCTATAGCCATCTCTAGCGGTAATTGACATAGGTCCACATACGTCAGTATGTATAAGTCCTAATAGGTCAATAGTGCGCATTCCAACACCTTTGAAGGAAATTCGAGTCATTTTGCCGATGAGACATGATTCACACGTGCCAAATGTAGAAAAATCGAATGCGGGAATAGTCCCATTCTCGACGAGTTTCTTTACACGTTTTTCATTTATGTGTCCCATTCGACAATGCCATAGATAAGTTTGATCTTTGTCACCAACCTTTAATTTCTTATTATTCACGTGTAATATATCCGTGGTTTGATCTAAGATGTAAATTCCATTCATGGAAACTGCTTTGCCATAAATCATTTCATTGAAAGAGAAAATGCAGCTATTATCCTTTATTGAAAATGAAAAACCGTCTTTATCAAGTACGGAAACAGAAATAATGTTCTTAGACAAACTGGGTACATAGTAACAGTTATATAAATATAACTTAAAACCACTAGGCAGTTGGATTACGTATGTTCCCTTTGAGACTGCAGCAACTCTAACTCCATTCCCGACTCGCAGGTCCACATCACCCTTTCCGAGAGGTGTGATGTTTTTTAGGCCCTGCAAATGATTACACAGATGAGAACCACAACCAGTATCAAGTAACCAAGTTCCGAAACTTGCATGGTTAATCTCAATCATATGAATATAAGATGACATACCAACAGGAGTGACGCGGCCTGCTTTTATGTCCTCACGGTACACGGGACAGTTCCTCCTCCAATGTCCAGTCTTGTGACAATGGTGGCACTCAATGTCACCGCCCTTGCTCTTTGCCTTGCCTTGTGAGCCACTAGTCTCTCCAGGCCCACTCTTACCATTTCTTGGCTTCTTAAACTTTGGCTTTCCTACAGTTAGGTCGCCGGGAGCTTTGCCCTTACCCTTATTCTTGTTGGAAATCATGAGAACATCTTGCTTCATGCTCCCACTCAATTTCATATCCTTCTCGGTCTGTACGAGAAGTGAGTGTAGCTCATGAGGACTTTTCTTCATGTCATTCATGTAGTAATTTGCCCTGAAAAGGGCAAAACCATCATGAAGTGAATGAAGCATACGGTCAATGACTATGCTCTCACTGATTTTGCAATCAAGTGCCTCCAATTTCTCGACATTCTCAATCATGTTAAGAATGTGTGGGCTAACCGGTTGGCCCTTCTGGAGTTTCGTATCAAAGAAGCGACAGGTATGCTCATAAGTAACGATTCTCGGTGCTTTTGGGAACTCGTTAGTGAGCGTGGTGAAAATATTGTTTGCACCTTGGGCAATGAAGCGTTTTTGCAAATTGGTTTCCATTGCAAAAATGAGTACGTTCTTTATCGCACCTGCTTCCATGACGAGGTCACTATAAGCAAGTGACTTGTTAACTCCTGCATTGGGGCCTGGGTTTACCGGTATTGGCTCAGTTAAGTACTTGAACTTACCGTCAGTAATGGCAGCATTCCGTAATGATGCCTCCCAGTCCGCAAAGTTGGACCCGTCATTCTTCAGTCGAGTGAACTGATTCATGTGGTCCATGAAAGCTTTTAGCCAGGACTCGCGTCCAAGTGTGGCACGTGGCATTGGGATTTCGTTATTTCCAGCCATTTATTGTAACAGTATTATCAAAATAAAACGTATTCTACACTGCGAAAAGAAGAAAAATATAATAAGCATTCTCATCGTTATGATTTAAGTCTAATGCAATACTGTTATAACGCGAAGACTCAAGCATTTATACAATTGACCTCCCTCAAGAATTATATAAATGATCCCAAGACTCAATTATCTGTAAATTGATAAGCCAACCTTTTGGCTAATTCTACTTTTAGAATTCTTGGTCGATAAATTTCTGTAAATTCTATCTATAGTCCATCATAATCACGAGAAACTCTTCGGATTATAATGTTGAGGTAAACTAAGTCAACACAAACTACTTACCCAACGTAGAAGGGGTCATATGGAGAGTAAGGTCCTATATGCCTACCGACGAAGAAGGGATTCATAGCTGTTTGGCCTATTAAGACTAGTGTCAATTTCAGTTTTAGAGGAAGATCCCATCAACTTTATTTTAAATCATTTTAAGTGAACTAATATCTAGCATGCGAGAATGAATAAACTAAGGTGATGGCTTAAAATTGTGTGGCATCTGTATGTCTATGAAAACTAACATTCAATCTATATGAGTCAATTTTCATGCATTTTAGTAGGTGGTTTGGTTTAGGCGGAATATGATGCACTAACTATCATGTGAATGAAAAGCAATAAGAATGGTAAAACGTAAAACAAAAATAAAGTCCTAGTGTGGCCTATCTACCAAAATGAACATAAATACAACTTTGGAATCCATCCTTGGACCCGAGAAGCTTGTCTTGATGTTCCATCTT
Organism: Silene latifolia; assembly: GCF_048544455.1. Classification (NCBI taxonomy): domain Eukaryota; kingdom Viridiplantae; phylum Streptophyta; class Magnoliopsida; order Caryophyllales; family Caryophyllaceae; genus Silene; species Silene latifolia. The sequence continues at coordinate 102,768,202 of NC_133536.1, read as the reverse complement.
GGTCCATGTAGCGGGAGTGAGCAATCCAATCTCCATCTTTAGTCTTCTCAAAAATTACAATTTAAAAATTACATAATAAACCTATTTACATTCTAATTTCAAAACCATAATATTTAAAGAAAACCAAACGGATATACGAGATCTCAAATTACATTAAAATTATGTTTCCATCATTACGAAAACATAATTAACTAAGGCCACACTAGGTATTACAAATTACAACCGATTGCAAAAATACGTAAATTAAACCATTCAACTAAATAAAAATGCATCAACTAATAAATTAAACATTCAAGACATAATTCCTTAATTATGTAGAGTAATTTATCCAAACCACCTATTTAAATGATCAAATTATGTGACAATTCCTCAATTACTCACATAAATTTTAATCTTAATACATATTAATCTTGTAATATGAATTAATCCAACATTATTTTAAACCTCTTTAAAATAATTAGGTATCTTAATATGTGAACCTTTTCACAACAAATAATCATACATTAAAAATGTATAATTATAATTATTGGCCAAAAACTATAAAAAAAATTTTTTATTAAAGCTCTCGGCAAATAAAAAAAACAGAAATTTTTTTTTTAATGCTCACGGCATTGAGCATAACCAAAAAAAACAGATTCCTTTTTTTTTCCTTTTTTTTTCTCGGCAATTTCAAAAACAAAAACAGGTTTTTTTTTTATTAAAATTGCCCTCGGCATGAAACAATAACCGAAACAAAAAAAACAGAAATTTTTTTTTCTTTTTTTTTTTATTTCTGCTCACGGCAAAACAGCCCAAAAACGAGGGAAATTTTTTTCTTCTCGGCACAACCACAAATCGAAAAAAAAAGAAACTTTTTTTTTCTTTTGTCACTCGGCATTATGCCCTAAAATCGAAAAAAAAACATTTAGATGAACAAATTCGTTTATAGTTGCTATTAGAACAAGATTGGCATAATCATGAACATATAAATTAATGAAACATGATTCTAAACTACAATTTAAAACCATATATGCCAAAACTATATAGCAAAAATAAATTTAACATCATCAAACAAGATGATTTCCGTTTACATTTTAAATTAATTCTTATTAAATCAAAACATCTACAAATTATCATCTTATCATCTTAACCTATTAAAACAATAATATGAATAAATCAAAATGGAACTAATCATAAAAAAAAAAAAAAAACAGAAAACATTTCGGCTGAAAAAAAAGTCACGGCAAAAAAAACTTCTCGGCCAAATAATTTTTTTTTTTCGATTCTTCAATTTTTTTTGTTTAAATCATTTATGAAAATCATAGAAATATAATTTCGTGGCCTATGCTCTGATACCACTTGTAGGAAATATCGGTATACTTCCTTTAAGATTATTAGGATTATAACGAAATTATGATTATGAATACGAGTCATAAATGAAATAGCATAAACAAAATAGAGAGATTAAGAATCAACCTTCGGTCCTAGCAAATATGGCCTAAGAACAATATCGAATTGATATTCGCCTAATCGTTGCACCCAAGATGCTCCGAGAAATGCCCCTCAAATTGCTAGAATGAGATCCCCAAATTTACTGATTAATTTTAGGGTTTTTGTGTTTTGTTTGATGAGGGAATATTAGGTCAAAATTAGGTTAAAAAGGATTAGCCAAAATGATCTCCCTCTCTCCCTATTATAACCGAAATTTGGGAGAGGAATAAGGGAAGATATTTCTTCCTTTTTTTCGGTTTTGACCGAGACCACAACCACCAAAAATGAGGATATAATCTTCTTATTTTTGGTTGTTGTTTAATTGTATATTATGTGTATTATTTATCAATTATCATATATATCGACATGTATTAATAAGTCCACTTATAACAGCTTGCAGTCGATTTATCAATACCAGTCTGTCAACATTTATTATGACAATATTGTATAATATATACATTAACTATAAATATCGCATATTTATAATTTGCTTACTAAATATAACCGTTTATGTTTAATTACGAATTAACATCTTAATTCGTTTAAGCTAACATTATATACAATAATTAAATATAACAGTTTATATTCAATTTACGAATTTAACAGTTAATTCGTCTCAGCTGATATTATTTAATTGTATTAAATAATCGTCTCATCATCACATTGACTAACTGTTTAGTCAAATACATGGACTAACCTTTTAGTCATATAAGGCATCAATGTGATTATATTTCCATAATCACATCTCTCAAACACATCCTTTAGGTGTGACTTTTAGGGACCAGTTGATCACCACCATCAGTATGATAATAACGTCAAACTTTCCAGCAAGCGAACCGTTATTAGGTAATCGTTAATCAACTGATAAAATACTAAGTATACCCTTGTGAACCTATAAGAGGTTTATAAATGTTATCACACTAATTGTGGAGGACACAAGCTCCAACAAGAATGTGATTAGTAATGATTGATTAGTAGATTAGTCGTTGGTATAAATGTAATGTTTGTGAGTGAGGAATTGCAAACCATAAGAGAGGCACCCAGCCGAGTACGAGCTAGTACTCGACCGAGTACCAGTCACTCGACCTAGTGAACCCTACCACTTGACCGAGTGTACCAATTTCCAGAAACTTAAAAATTTCTGGAAGTGAGTCACTCGACCGAGTGGAGAAGGCACTCGACCAAGTGGACTGTCACTCGACCGAGTGGACTCAACACTCGACTGAGTGCCACTGTCTGGGCTGTGAATTTCGCAAAAAAATTGCATTATTGCCTCATTTTATCTCTTTATTCATTCATTTAAGATCATTTTGCTTGTAAACATCGTTGTTGATTGTTGTTGCCCGAATTCAAGTTTTTCCTTATTTTAATTCCTTAATTCGACTGATTTGACTATGTAATTGAGGTTTTCTTCCCTCTTATTTTCCAATTTGATTGTGTTTGAATCTATGCTTATTCCTTCGAATTTTGTCAATTAATTGCATATTTTGTTTGACTCATGATATTAATTACCTTCTACTTCATTTATGATGTCAAGTATGAAATTTCATGTTGAATTTTACCCAATTTTTTTTTATGATCTCGAAAATATATGTTGCGGAGTCAATGATTTGATTTTGTATTTTGTTGCTTGGTTAATTGTCTAACAAGGACCAAGGTTTAGTTGTTATTGCTAATTTTGTCGCACATTTGAAATGTTGTCTTGAAAACTTGACTACGAAATTTTAAAGCTTTGATGTTCATACTTAAGAGTAGATTTTCTGTTTCATTTTCTAGTAATGGCATGTATTGCTTTGAATCAAAATTTCATCCTAGAACGCTGTCCAATTTTTTTGAAATCCCATAGCACACATATGAATGATTTTTGATTTTTGGCACTCAAAATATGATCTGCTTGTTTCTCGGTACTTAGTCCTTATTGATGTTGCATTGTGTTATATTAACCAAGGAGCCTTACCTTGCAAATTGCCTTCAATTTTAACAACTATGTTATTTATACCAAAAACATTGATTTTATATTCCATTCTTATCTAATTGTGTCATAAAACTGCAAATCTTATCTAAATGATGTTAGGCATGATTTTAAAATTTTAAAATTTTGTCTTAAAGCTTTTCTTAATTCGATTGAGTAATAATAAGACTTCAATTTTGTTAATAATAATAATATGTATTGCCCTAAATCGAGAATCTACCTAAGAATTTTGCCCAAAATTTCATATATATATATATATATATATATATATATATATATATATATATATATATATATATATACCATAGTGTATATGATTAAATTTTAAAGTTTGTATTTAAAACATAGTTCCTTTGCTTCATAGTGTTGTTTCTTTGTTAATAATGTAGTGCTTTGCTTAGATGTAGGTCTCAATGTTTGCTTACCTTGAGGGTTATATAGTTTTGATGAGTGAAGACGTGTAGACGCGTGGTTGTGACTGAGAGGATATGAAAAGAGAGTGAGTTGATGAGCTTGCGAGGATGAAGGGGTGCTAATAACGTGCGATGAATGAGTATAGTACCTTGAGAGCTATGAATGTGAAACGTGTGTTTTATTGTAATCAATGTGAGTTTGTCCATTTTGTTTGGATTCGAGCCATGTAAGTACGTAAGTGCACGATGTTGTGAAAGAGAGAGTTGTTGCATGAACGAGGATGCTGAAGAGTCTATCACAGTCGAAATACTCGAGAAGGGGAGGGGGGGTGAATTGAGTATTTAAAAACTTATGCCCACTTTTTATTTTATATAAATGCAATTAATTACTTAAAGTTTATTGATTAAACTTTAACTAATTAACTAAGTGATTATGAACATAATGAAATGAACGAAAAGGAAAACTGCAAAGACACACGATTTTGAAGTGGTTCAGCTTCACACGTCGAAGCCTACGTCCACTATTCTCGATTAATGATTTTAGTACCTTTCTCCGGATTACAAAATTATCAACCCAACTCGTATAGCTAACTCTAGCTATAACTCAATTTGAATATCACTAGATATTCGGTTTTGACTATCTTAAGTTACTAAGAAAGTGCTTGGTTGTTCTTCTAGTGTTCACAATATGAACGAGTAAGAAACAATATTTAAGCGCTATTATCTTATGACGATACTTAGAAATAATTGCAATATAAGATAGTACACGACTTTTCAAAAACAATTTTATCTTGCAAAAAGAATAATAAAATTAAAAACGTTTGCAAAGGATGTTTTGTTCGAATATTGAAAAGTGGTTTTAAATGAATTATCATGTGTAGTATTTATAGTAGAGAGGAGATCTAGATTTTCATCTAAGAAACCCTAGATGCCGTGTGGATTGATGCACAAGGAAGTAATTAGGTTAAATCTTATTTAATCATTTACAACTCATAGAATCTTGGAAGATAGGAAAGAATAAAATAAAAATAATATATGGAGATAAGAAATCTCTAACAAATATTATTTAAGATTTACCATGATTCATATCCAAGCAAGACAAAGATCTTAATCCATTTATTTATTCTAACAATATCTTAGTAAAAGATATGGAATAAATATAAGGAGATAAAATATCTTTAACAAATATTTTATCTAAGATCTTTACCTAAACCCTAGATATGGAAAGGATCTCGTGTAGGTTAAGGAAGGAATAAGATATATCTTTTTCCTATTTTAATTAAACAATATTTTAGGTAAAAGATATAAAATAAATATAAGGAGATAAAGTATCTCTAACAAATATTTATTTAATATTTTTACCATAAACCCTAGATACTATATAGATCACGTGTGAAGTATATAGTAAGTAGGAGATCCAATCTTATTATTTAACCTAGCAATATCTTAGTAAAAGATATGGAATAAATCTAAATAACCATAAAGATATAAAATATCTTTAATAATAATCTTATTTAGATTTACCCTAATCTTTACTTGCACAAGGAGTTTACACGAGTAGGAGACGGCCCATAAGCCTACTACAACCAACGTGAAACCCTAGTAAGATATTAGGTTAAACAAGTTAGGGTTTAGATATGAGTAAGTACAAAACCCTAGTTAGCCACCAAGTAACAACCCATAAGTTGTCACACAAAGTCGGCCTAACTAAAGGATAATTATCTATTCATATCCCAATTCAAGTGCAAACTTCAATCTACTATAAAATAGGTTTTTCATTTAAAGAATGTAAAGATAAGATTTGAAAAACTATTTTCAAAACAATTTGAAACTCAAGTCGTGCGTTTTCATTACTGCAGCTCAATGTTATAGCTAAATCACCTATAACATTGAGTCGGGTTTGTAATGTTATAACCATAACAGCTATTACTTTACTTACCAAAATCATTTCTTTAAATACCGTTATAAGACGATGACCTACGCTATCTAATCTTCCTGGAGATCTTCAATGTAGGATCATCTCTTCATCTTGATCATAAGCTCTTTATCTTGAGCTTGTTATAGACTTGATCGAGCCTTTTGCTTGAGTGATCATCATACTTGAAACTTGTTACAGTTGCTATGATGCTTTAGGAATCTTCAATGTTATAGCTCAAGCTGCTATAACATTACTTGAACGATGCTTCACAAATCTTCAATGTTATAGCCAAAGATGCTATAACATTACTTGCTTAACTTGTAAACCTAAGTCAATCTAGCAAAGACTAAACAAACGATTACGAGCAAGAGTATATATAAAACGAAGCACACAATTGTCATTATCAAAACTTAAACAAATATCAATATGGTCCAACAAATTCCCCCTTTTTGGTGATGACAAGTCTCTTACGATTTGTGACTAAGTGGAAGTTCCTCCTCAACATAATACTATAAAAGTCATAGTCAGTTGAACGCAAGAACAATCCACTTATATACAAAGTATAACATCTAAGGACCTTAAGAGATTAAAGGTTCTGCCAAGGAGCAAGCTTAGGCAAATACTTAAGTCACGATCATTTCTTCCCCGTCTTAACATCATCGAAAAGACGAGAACAGACATAAAACGACTAGAATGATATCAACCGAGTTAAGAAATATATATTAATCAAAGCATATATTATAGCATAAGAACGACTTCAACATAAGCAAGATCTAAATATAGTGTGTGTAATACAAACCAAGATGAGTATAGATTTTTGTAAGAGAGAATGAAAATAGTCACTCACCTAACTACGACCTACAAAAGCATGCATGCAATCTAACATGATAGATGTCTCTAGTAACCGTACATATACACTCCAACCAAGAGAGGTCCAAAACACATGCCGAGGACTTACAAAGTAATGTGAGGTGAGGTAATTGGGTAATAAGGGGCAAAATAATTTGGATATGTGGAGGTAAAAGCCAAGCTAGAACCGATCACAATCAAAAGTAGCCATATTCCACTTTCCAACCCAACATGAAAGATGATGCACCATGCCAAGCATGGCATAAACTTACTCACATCAACAAGTACTTATCCTCAAGTAATATGGAAATGATAAGAATAGGAGTTATAAGAGAGTTCTGCTTTTCCATCTTTGATAGTATGATTTTTTTCTTTTTTTTCTTTTTGTTCATTTTTTCAGTCCATCTTTTTCTTCCTTCCTTCCAATATCCATTACAACATCAACAAAATTAACCACAACAAGACTTCCAAATTTACCAACAAGACTAGCTTGACAAGGGTAGGCCATATGGAATGTAGTAGAATAAATGGGTCAAAACGAGGCAAATTTGGCTATTGTGAGGTTAGTAGGTAAAACGTAAAGGAAGGGTCGCCTCTCCACATGTGCCACCACCACAAACCGAGTGTATACAGGTAATAAGAGACAAATATCATACTTATGCAATTTGATGTTACATGCCATGTAAGGACGACTTGCAGTTAAATAAAGAAGTGAGTCAATCATACCACGATAAGTCGTCTCATTGACACACTTACCGTTTTCATCCAAAGTCAGCTTCTTATCCGTACCCATAGGAGTTGGCTTAGAATTAGAATTTTCCATACCGAATTTCTTGATTAGCTCCTTGATGTATTTTTGTTGGTGTATCATAATTCCTTCAGGAGTTTGTTGAATTTGGAGTCCAAGGAAGAACTTGAGTTCTCCCATCATGCTCATCTCGAATTCTGAGGTCATTAATTCTGAAAAATACTTACATAAACGATCATTAGTTGAACCAAAAATAATATCATCAACGTAAATTTGCACAACTAATAAATCGGAATCCTCAGTTTTTAGAAATAGGGTTTTGTCGTCAGATCCTCTTTTAAAACCACTTTCAAGAAGATATTTTGACAATCTGTCGTACCACGACCTCGGAGCTTGTTTCAAACCATACAGGGCTTTATCTAATTTGAAAACATGGTTTTGAAACTTGCTATCGAGAAATCCTGGAGGTTGTTCGACGAAAACCTCCTCATTCAAATAACCGTTAAGAAATGATGTCTTAACGTCCATTTGATAAAGTTTAATTCCTTTATGAGCAGCAAACACTATTAATAGTCTAATAGCCTCAAGTCTAGCTACAGGAGCGAAGGTCTCATCATAGTCAATTCCTTCTTGTTGATTATACCCTTGTACAACCAATCTTTGTTTATTTCGTATAATAACTCCTGTATCGTCCAGCTTGTTTCAAAAAACCCTTCTTGTACCGATAACCGTTCGGTCTTTAGGTCTTGGAACCAAATGCTAAACTTTGTTCCGTTCGAACTGTTGAAGCTCTTCTTGCATAGCAAATATCCAGTCTGGTTCTGCAAGTGCTTCTTTGATATTTGTTGGCTCAATGGTTGAGAGAAAGGAGTAGAACGAGCAAAAGTTGTTAAGTCTTCTACGAGTTCGAACACCTTCATTCAGACTTCCTAGGATGGTTTCCGGATGAGAGTCTTTATATCTCCAATTTCTTAGAAGCAGGAGGCACATCTTCATCTGAACTGGTCTCGCTTTCTTCGAATGATTGGGGTTCATGCCTAGTTCCCCCTGAATCCAATCCTGGTGTTATAACAGAATCAGGTATAACATTAGATCCAGTTTGTTGATTTGAAGTTGATGTTATAGCATCATCAGCTATAACTTTATTCTCCAATTGCTTGGATTGAGAAGAGGTTTTAGTATCATCAACTAAACTCTCAGTTCTCTTTCCTTTATCATTCGAAGGACTTCCTTGTTCATCATTTGTGCCCTCGATTTCTTTATCATCCTCATCCAATTCTGGAATATCATCCCTGGATAGTCGGAAATAAGGTTCGTTCAAATCTTCTTCTTCATCTTGTTCAGCTTTGTGAAACATATTATTCTCATCAAAAACAACATGGACACTTTATTCGATGCAGAAGGTTCTTTTATTGAAGACCTTATATGCTTTACTATGATTAGAATAACCCACAAACACAGCTTCGTCACTTCTGGGATCGAGTTTACTTAATTTATTTTTGCCATTATTATGGACAAAACATTTACTCCCGAAGCAACATAGATGTGCTATGTTAGGTTTACGCCCTCTGAGAAGCTCATAAGGAGTCTTCCTGAGAATAGGTCTAATCAAAGCTCGATTATGAACATAGCATGCAGTACTAATAGCTTCAGCCCAAAAATTACGAGGTAGTCCACTACACAACAACATAGTGCGTGCAATATCCTCCAATGTCCTATTCATACGCTCAACAACACCGTTTTGTTGTGGGGTTCGTGGTGCCGAGAAGTTATGCCCAACACCATTCTCCCGACAATATTCTATAAAGGCATGGTTATCAAATTCGGTGCCATGATCCGTACGAATGGAAACTAATTTTGATTTATACTTATTTTGGGCAAGCTTCATTAGAACTGCAAATTCTTAGAAAGTTTCATCTTTTGAATTGAGAAAGATTGGCCAAACATATCTAGAGTAATCATCAACTAGAACGAAGTCATACCTGGATCCACCTCTACTTCTTACCTTCATTGGGCCACATAGATCCATATGGACGAGTTCTAGTGGTTCATTTGTACTTACCATTCTCTTGGGTTTGAATGATGATCTCACATGTTTGCATCGAGCACACGAGTCACATAAAGTCTCTGATCGAATTTGATTGAGGGAAGTCCTTCAACCAAATCCCATCTCTTTAGTTTATTCAACGTTGTTGAATTTATGTGAGCAAATCTTTTATGCCAAAGACACGGATCATCTGTCGTTACTTTCATGCACATGAATGAATTAGTAGGAATATTATTTAGATCAATCATATAAACATTCCTTCTACGATGTCCTTCAAGCACAACACTATTTGTTCCTTCAATTATTATTCGACAAGAATCTGAATGAAAGACAACTTTATTTCCTTTATCGCATAATTGAGAGATACTTCGTAAATTGTGGTTGAGACCACTAACGAGATAAACATCACTAATAGCATGAGAAGAAGATATTCCAACTTTACCAACACCGATGATCTTACCCTTCTTGTTATCAGCAAATGTGACCTTACCTCCATCGAAGGGTTCAAGTGAAAGAAATAAATTTACATCTCCAGTCATGTGCCTTGAGCATCCACTATCAAGGTACCATAGGTTATTTTCTTTCAACACAACCTGCAAAATAATTAGATACAGTTTTTAGGTACCCAAGCTAAGTTGGGTCCTTTGACGTTAGTCACACTAAAAACTAGATCTTTTCTAACCCAAACCTTTTTAATAAGTTTACATTTTGGAGGCGAATGGGTTTGTTTATGAACTGTCTTAGGTTGAGTTGTGGGTTCCTTATGTCGTGGTCTTTCAGGTTGTTTTGGAGGAGCTCTGGTTTTGAGGGACTCCTTAGGTTTAGGTGTTTGTTTTGATTTGGTAGCCTTCTTAAAGTCGAAGCTCATATCATAGAACCAACGATGATCATTATTGCGTTCTTCATTGGTCCTTGGTTCAGATGGGGTACAATCACTTTCCTCGAAAACAGTGTCAGACGCTTTAACAAAGTTGATTCCTTTTCTTAAATCCTGAGCATATTTGACACAATTTTCTTGGATATGTCCAGTATGACCACAGTAATTGCAAATCAAATATTCTGGTAAATTTGTATATTTTCTCCTTCTGAAATCTCGTTCGGAAGGGGTTGATTTGCATTTAGAGTGATCTCTACGACCATAGCACTCGTGCCCTAATCCCATTTTCATGTTATTATCTGATTGCTCAGTTAGGAAATTTAGAACACGTGTGCTACCTTCCCATTTATCGTGAACCTTTCTAGCATGCAAGAGTAATTCTTTTAAGGACTGTATCTCTTTGTTTCATTTGGAATGGTTTGACTCTACGACCTTGGGAGGAGGAGTCTCTTCATAATTATCACAAAAGTTCTGGAATCTGTCATTGAGAATTCGTACCGTCTCGGTATGCGTTCTTTTAGTATTTGATAGAACGGTTTTAGATTCCTTTAGTTGCTGAGTTAGAGATTCAATCTCCTTCTTTTGATCTGAGATCACGGCTTCTCTAGCCGTAGCCTTGGACTCAAGAAGCTCTTTGACTTTCCTCAATTCCAATGTTATAGCTTCACTAGCTGTAATTTTGGCTTGAAGATGCTTAATGTTGAGTTTCAGGTCTGAGGTTATAGCTTCATTAGCTATAACTTTAGACTCAAGAGCCTTCTTCTCAGCATTTGTCACATCTGAACTTGTAGCCATATTAGGTGTAACTTTAGATTTGAGCCTTTTGGCCTTTACTTTAAGGAGATGATTCTCTTCAGCAATATCGAGAATTTGTTCTTTAAAGTCTTTCAATTCCATCTCTTGTTCATGACACTTATCAAGAGATTGCTCAAAGTATTCAATTAAAGCATTCTTAGGCAATTTCTTAACACTTTTCTTAAGTTCAAGATAGCTTATCTCTTCCTCTTCTTCTGAATCAGAATCTCCTAGAAAGCAGCAGTAGGAGTCCACGCTATCTTTATCATTGTCTGAAAAGAGGTCAAGACTGACGTTGCTTAGACATAGGTTAGCAACTTCTTCTTCTTCTGATGCTTCGTCGTCCTCAGTGTCGAGATCTCCCCAGCATGATGCCATCATCACTTGCTTGAATTCCTTCTTGGTCTTCTCACGTTTTGCTTTGTCTTTAATTTTCTCCCATATGGGACAATCCTTAATCATATGACTGGATTCTCCGCACTTGAAGCATCCTCTGTTAGCAAACGTATTCTTTGACTCAGTAGTTTTCTTATTATAGGTTTTGTTGTTGTTGTTAAACGACTTTGCTTGCTTATTTCTGAAAATTTGTTTATTAAATCGTTTGGCAAACAAAACCGTTTCATCTTCTATTTCAACATCTTCTTCCTTAGCAGAAGCTTGTAGAGCCATGCTCTTACTGTTACTGGCTTCGGCCTCATCGTCTTCCAGGACGAGTTCATGAGCCATGAGAGCACCAATGAGTTCTGCATAAGGTAGAGAGGTGAGATCTCTGACTTCTTCCATAACTGTGACCTTGGGACGCCACTTCTTGGTTAAGCTCCTAAGTACTTTTCTAGCAATATCCTCGGAGTTAAACGTTTTACCAAGATTTTTGAGCTCATTGACTATAGTAGAAAATCGTGCTGACATGCTATCAAGTGATTCATTCTTTTCCATTTTAAAAAGTTCATATTTTTGAATCAGCAAGTCAATACGATATTTCCTAACAGCCGACATTCCTTCATAGGGCCAACTCAAGACCATCCCATATTTCCTTGGCCGAAGTGCAAGAAGAAAAACGATCGTATTCAGTCGATGTCATGCCGTTTTGTAACAGGCTTATCGCTTTTGAGTTTTTCTCAGCCTTCTTGTAATCAACCTCAATATAGTCTTCTTCCTTTTTCTCATAGGTAGTGCCTTCCAAAGATGCGACCAAAATTTTGTGTGGTCCATTCTTAATAATCGTCCAACACTCCCAATCATGTCCTTTTACGTAGTGTGTCATCATGTTTTTCCAAAGTCCATAATTCTTCCCATCAAAGATAGGACACTTAAGATACTTAGAATCCATTTCACACGTGTAAGGCAGCGGAATTAAAATAAAATAAAAAGATAAAAAGATAGACGGATCAGCCTCTTTGCGGTTAGGAAATCAAGAGCACGAGGCTCTGATACCAATTGAAGAGTCTATCACAGTCGAAATACTTGAGAGGGGGGGGGGGGGATGAATTGAGTATTTAAAAACTTATGCCCACTTTTTATTTTATATCAATGCAATTAATTACTTAAAGTTTATTGATTAAACTTTAACTAATTAACTAAGCGATTATGAACGTAATGAAATGAACGAAAAGGAAAACTGCAAAGACACACGATTTTGAAGTGGTTCAGCTTCACACGTCGAAGCCCACGTCCACTATTCTCGATTAATAATTTTAGTACCTTTCTCCGGATTGCAAAATTATCAACCCAACTCGTATAGCTAACTCTAGCTATAACTCAATTTGAATATCACTAGATATTTGGTTTTGACTATCTTAAGTTACTAAGAAAGTGCTTGATTGTTCTTCTAGTGTTCACAATATGAACGAGTAAGAAACAATATTTAAGCGCTATTATCTTATGACGATACTTAGAAATAATTGCAATATAAGATAGCACACGACTTTTCAAAAACAATTTTATCTTGCAAAAAGAATAATAAAATTAAAAACGTTTGCAAAGGATGTTTTGTTCGAATATTGAAAAGTGGTTTTAAATGAATTATCATGTGTAGTATTTATAGTAGAGAGGAGATCTAGGTTTTCATCTAAGAAACCCTAGATGCCGTGTGGATTGATGCACAAGGAAGTAATTAGGTTAAATCTTATTTAATCATTTACAACTCATAGAATCTTGGAAGATAGGAAAGAATAAAATAAAAATAATATATGGAGATAAGAAATCTCTAACAAATATTATTTAAGATTTACCATGATTTATATCCAAGCAAGAAAAAGATCTTAATCCATTTATTTATTCTAACAATATTTTAGTAAAAGATATGGAATAAATATAAGGAGATAAAATATCTTTAACAAATATTTTATCTAAGATCTTTACCTAAACCCTAGATATGGAAAGGATCTCGTGTAGGTTAAGGAAGGAATAAGATATATCTTTTTCCTAGTTTAATCCAACAATATTTTAGGTAAAATATATAAAATAAATATAAGGAGATAAAGTATCTCTAACAAATATTTATTTAAGATTTTTACCATAAACCCCAGATACTATATAGATCACGTGTGAAGTATATAGTAAGTAGGAGATCCAATCTTATTATTTAACCTAGCAATATCTTAGTAGAAGATATGGAATAAATCTAAATAACCATAAAGATATAAAATATCTTTAATAATAATCTTATTTAGATTTACCCTAATCTTTACTTGCACAAGGAGTTTACACGAGTAGGAGATGGCCCGTAAGCCTACTACATCCAACGTGAAACCCTAGTAAGATATTAGGTTAAACAAATTAGGGTTTAGATATGAGTAAGTACAAAACCCTAGTTAGCCACCAAGTAACAACCCATAAGTTGTCACACAAAGTCGGCCTAACTAAAGGGTAATTATCTATTCATAACCCAATTCAAGTGCAAACTTCAATCTACTATAAAATAGGTTTTTCATTTAAAGAATATAAAGATAAGATTTGAAAAACTATTTTCAAAACTATTTGAAACTCAAGTCGTGCGTTTTCATTACTGCAACTCAATGTTATAGCTAAATCACCTATAACATTGAGTCTGGTTTGTAATGTTATAACCATAACAGCTATAACTTTACTTACCAAAATCATTTCTTTAAATACCGTTATAAGACGATGACCTACGCTATCTAATCTTCCTGGAGATCTTCAATGTAGGATCATTTCTTCATCTTGATCATAAGCTCTTCATCTTGAGCTTGTTATAGACTTGATCGAGCCTTTTGCTTGAGTGATCATCATACTTGAAACTTGTTACAGTTGCTATGATGCTTTAGGAATCTTCAATGTTATAGCTCAAGCTGCTATAACATTACTTGAACGATGCTTCACAAATCTTCAATGTTATAGCCAAGGATGCTATAACATTACTTGCTTAACTTGTAAACCTAAGTCAATCTAGTAAAGACTAAACAAACGATTACGAGCAAGAGTATATATAAAACGAAGCACACACTTGTCATTATCAAAACTTAAACATATATCAATATGGTCCAACAGATGCTATTGGGCTAAATTGTGGAAATGGTATTTAGTGCCTATATTGAATTCGATAAGGTGGTGATGTGGGTATTGGGAATAAGGGAATCAACTTTTGGGGAAAGAATCTTTTATGCTAAGTAGAAATATTTCTCTATTAAGGAAGTATTATTTTGTGATTCAAGACTATTGATGTGATCTTGTGGATAGTTTATGTCGGAAATTGGGAGAACAAGAAAGTGAATTTAGCTTACGTTAGGTGTCTTGGGTTGAGTAAGATGAGTATATGAGGTAATTTATGGATAATGAGTGATGTGTAATCAAGGTTGAGTATTTGTTGATGGTTTGGACTTATGAATTGCATGTTGAAGGATGTTATAAGTGAGCATGATGTGAAATTTATCGTTGACAAATAGTTGGGGTTTTAAATTGCGGAATAATGAGAAATAAATTGAGGTACCTAAGGGTAGAATGAGACGATATCTTGGGTTGTTCATAGTTGTGGGAATATATAAAACGAGTTCAAGGATTGATGAGAATTGAAAAGAAGGTAACTAGATGGAACTTGAGGTGATCAATTAGATTGGACGGTGAAAGATATCTAATAAAAGTCATAGTAAGAAGTGAATGATGAGACGATTTGAAAGCTAGTGTACACGTTTGATAGGGTAATTGATGGTTATCCTTTGAAAGTCGGTTTTCGGAGAGCGGTAAATTGTGTCGTTAAGCTAGTTGATCATTGAGGTTATATAGGGTAACAGTTTAATATAAGTATGCATGCACGACGAGAGAGAGTAATTTGTGAGATTTTGGTCTAGCGGTGATAGTATAGATGTTGCTTGTAAAGTTGCCTCACAATCGTTGAGTGAAGCGCCCACGGCATACATTGTGATCTTGTTGTAGTGTCCATGTGAGGAGCTAGAATGATGGCCTTAGGCCAAGAGTTCGTTTATTAGCGTTGGTGTGATAAAATAGGAAAGTTTGAAACATAGTTTGAGAAGGAAAACCTCATGCCCAGGTGACACTCGGCCGAGTGCACCATGTACTCGACCGAGTGGTCGCCTACTCGGCCGAGTGGCCTCCTACACTCGACCGAGTGGCTTGTCTTGACCATTGTTTTGTCAATAGTCGACCAAATATAGAGTGTATACCCTTATTTTCGTGATTATATCGGCCGGTTTGTGCCGGATGAACATGTATACCCATAAGGGTAAGTCCTTGTGAATTGTTTACGTTTGACCGGATTATGTGGCTTTTGGTATTTAAGAGTGAAATTTAAATGAAATTTGTTAATTGACATGTGTTAATTGAAGTGATTTGATTGTGTATAAATAAGACGAAAATGCAAGTTATGTGTCACATAGTGGTCATTGCATGATAATGATTGTGGTCTTCCGTATAAGCAGAAGGGGTGATGATGGATGAGAACGGATATGGAAACACATGCGTGATCATGTGATGGATTTGACGCGGTATATGCGTGGTATGAGGTTCGGAATTGGGAATGTTAATCATGTTGAGTTAAATGACAAGAAACTTCGCATAAATGATTGTTTCCTAGAATTCACATAATTGGTGTTTTGATGTGCATAGATGTGAAAGCATGAGGATTGACGTGATATAGATACGTAGTAATAATCAATTACACCCGTGATAGATATGCTTACATATAACCAACATGAATTGGGAGTTGTTTATAGGACTTAGATTGAAACCGTGGGTTTGACCTAACGCTTGACTTTTGGGAGGCTTATAGATGGGGGGGGGGGGTTATATCGATGGAATTATAACTATATGAGATCTGATTATGGATTTGCAATAGGTAAGAGAGAGTGTTGAACCTGAAACATAAGCATTTGTGGAATTTGGTAATGAGCGTATGAGAACACATTATGCGGTTTGACAGTTGAACTTCGGGACGAAGTTCTCTTTTAGGGGGAGTAAATGTAACAATTAGGAAATTAAGGAAAGAAAAAGTATAAAATGTGAGAAAGTAGTGAGAATTGAGTGAAGAACTTTGGGATGAGTGCGATGTTTAGAAAGAGCATATACGGTTGATAGACATGTGAGGTGGGAGAGAATTCATGAGATTTGTGGAAAGGAGAGAGTGAGGTGCACTTCGGGGACGAAGTTCTTTTTAAGGGGGGAAGATTGTAATACTCCGTATTTTATAATTACATAAATAATATTTTATTGTATTTATACGAGTTATGTTTGAGACTGAATAATAAAATAATTATTATTATTATTATATGATGGTAATGATAATAATAATAGTAGTAATAATAAGTTGTAATAATAATAATAATAATAATAATAATAATAATAATACGATATACGATATACGATATACGATACATATATACGTATACCGCACTCACCATATATACTCCACCCTATCCTAATAATAATAATAATAATAATAATAATAATAATAATAATAATAATAATAATAATAATAATAATAATAATAATAATAATAATAATAATAATAATAATAATAATAATAATAATAATAATAATAATAATAATAATAATAATAATAATAATAATAATAATAATAATAATAATAATAATAATAATAATAATAATAATAATAATAATAATAATAATAATAATAATAATAATAATAATAATAATAATAATAATAATAATAATAATAATAATACGATATACGATACATATATACGTATACTGCACTCACCATATATACTCCACCCTATCCTATCCATACTACCCTTATCCTATTGTAATCCTACAAAATCCACTATCCACCATACATTTTAGAGAGAAAAGAGAAATGAGAAGAAAAATGTAGATTTTGTCCCTCCGCCTCGAGATCGTAAGGTAAACCATCTCTCACTAGTTTTTTATATTATTTTATTTAACCCGACTCGACCTTGACCCGCCACAGACCACTGTTGACCACCACGGACCCCGTTGACCACCTAATTAGGGGTTTGACCATATATATATATATATATATATATATATATATATATATATATATATAGGCGGGATCTCGTGAGTTGGGGTCCTATGGTGAGTTGTGAGTTGGGGAAATCAAGGGCTGAGATTAAATGATAAATTAGAAAAAAAAAGGAAAAATCGAAAAATACAAAAGCAGCTGAAACATAAAACAAAAACTTCATTCAAACGATATTCTCTCTCTCTCTACATCTCTCTACAAATCAAAAACAGAGAAACTCAAAAATCAGAACGCCGACTATAGCAATCTCATAAAAAACCTAATAAGATTACACAAAATCGTTGATTTTTAGCTGCAATCGAATTACAGGTAATGTAAATTCGTTGATTTTTAGTGTATTCAATCGTATTTTCGGAATTAATGTAAAAAAAACCTAATTAATGTAAAATTCGTTGATTTTTATTGTAAATTCGTTGATTTTAATTGAATTGAATACTTGATTTTATTGTTTTCATGTATACAAGATGGACAACGAGATTAATAACAATGTTAGCGAAGAAATCAACTCGACAGTAAATATGGAAACAGGTAATACTGCTATTGATTCTTATCTCTTTATCCGCCGTTGTTTATAAATCAATTATTGATTTCTATGTGTTTCTCAAATTTATTATTCGATATTATTATCTTTATCTGGCTTGTATTAGAGTAGAAAAAGAGAACTGTTATTCGATATTAATGTACTATAATTGTAACAAAGACAAGAACATGATTATATTATTCGATTTGTATTGTGATTTTATTGTAATATTATTGTGCTATTATTGTGCAAAGAGCATGAAAATATATGCCTTGAAAAAGAGTAACATAATAAATACAAGATTATTATCGTATGTAATAAAGTAGAATCGAGTAATCGTTATTCGATATTACTTGTACTATTATTGTAAAAGTAGAGAAACATGATGATATTATTGTCTTGTTATTCGATATTATGATACTATTGTTGTGATATTATTGTGCAAAGAGCGTGAAAATATACTACCGATAAGAGAGTAGCATAAGATAAACACATTTAGTGTTATTGTGATGTTATTGATTGTCGTCGGTTTCCCACCTGCTGTTATCATACTGTTATTGTCACATTACTGCAATTTTGATCTCTCCCCCATGCTACTGTTATTGTGATGTTATTGTGATTTTGTTGTCCACTGACCGTACTCATTATAATAATTTACTGTCCCAGATCTTTCTACTGTGTCTATTGTTGAAGACAATGCAGTCTTAACTATTGGGGATTCTTCTAATAACAATATATACACCAGCCCAACCTGTTCGTTCGATTTAAGAAAACGATGAGTTTGTTCCAACTCTTCATTACAAAGAGACACCCGGGGACCGAGCGGGTGGGGTAGGGACCGTTGAGAGTGATTTTACGCCTAAACGTGGCATGTTCTTTCTTACCTTGGACGATGCGATGCTTCTCTGACAAAGATATATGCATTGGCTTGCGGATTTGATGTGAGAAGGTATACAAATGCGCAATATAAGGGGGCGTCGATCAAATCACCGGTCCGTAATGCATGAGGTATAGGGATATGAAAAGAAAACTGCGACTTGAAGCAACAAATCACGAAGTTGGTAATTTGAGTACGAGAGAACAAAGAGCGACGAATTAGACAACCAAAGAAGCATGCTCGATATAAGGTGTGGTCGCAAGGCGCACATGAGGTTGAGAACCTGTGAAAAAACAGACGACAGACCGGCTGGGTATATTGTGGATGTCTTTGTAGACGTTCACAATCACTCTCTTTACTCTGTCAAAAACAGAGAGTTCCAGAAGCTCTCAAGGGATGTCCATGACTACATTAAGAGGACCATTATTGATCATACTAAGCTCAACATAGGTACAACATTGAGCTTCAGAATTCTCAAGGAATACTCAAATGGTTATCAGAATATCGGTGCCTCTTTGCTAGACTTCAAAAACTTCAAACGAAATATCAAGTGTTACATTGGGGATAAGGATGCTAGTATGTTCATTGGGCATTTCAAAATGATGGCTGAAACAAAGGGGTTCTATTTTGCTTATGATCAGGATGAGAACAAATGCTTGACGAAGGTTATTTGGGCTGATAAGGAAGGGATAAACAACTACAAGTTATATGGAGACACGATCTCGTTTGACCCTACTTATGGGACAAACAAATATTTCATGGTGTTTACTCCCTTCACCGGAGTAGACCACAACAAGAAGACGGTAACTTTTGCAGCTGGGTTACTTGACTTCGAGAGTCAGCATTCATTTGAGTGGATTTTTAAAAAATTTCTCGAAGCAATGGGGCAGCAGCAACCTCAATTTGTAATTACAGACCAGTGCCCTGGAATTAAAAAGGCCTGCCTAAATGTCTTCAATCAGTCTGTGCACAAGTACTGCATGTGGCATATCATGCAGAAAATGCCTGAGAAAGTGGGAAGGGCAATCTGCAATGATACGGAATTTATGACCGACATAAATGCCGTTGTTTGGGATGTCGACCTCGAACCAGATGAATTTGAACAGAACTGGAAATTTGTAATTGAAGCACATGGTATGCAAAGCAACCGGTGGTTGAAGTATGTCTTTGCAATCAGACAAAAGTGGATACCCGCATACTTTCGGGATCTGCCTCTAGGTTGTTTGTTGCGAACAACCCAGAGATCCGAAAGTTCAAACAGCTATTTCAAGCGGTTTGAAAGCCACTTTGGAACCCTTGTCGAGTTCTGGATGAGGTATAATTCCGCAATAGAACAGCAGAGGCATACACAAAGGAGGATAGATAATGCCAATGAGCATAGTATGCTCGAGAAAGTAGGGCCGATGAAGGTAGAGATGCATGCCTCACTTGTCTACACACATCCTATCTTTACGGACTTTCAGAATGAAGTCAAACATGCCATATGTAGCATGGGGGTCGGGGGTTTGACAACAGTAGGGGCAGTGGAGTACCATGACGTTTGTGATGGACTGAAGCACAGAAGCTTCCGAGTTGAATTTAACACCAAAACTAACGAGAGCAAATGTGCATGTAAGCTGTTTGAGAGGCATGGCATTGTCTGTCGGCATATACTGTGGGTGTGGAATGGTAGGCAGGTGCACAGGATACCTGACCCTTATGTCCTTGCTCGATGGACAAAGAAATCCTACAGGCCAATTGTCCGAGATGAAAATGGAAAGGTGATAGAAGACATTGATGAAGCTGACATCAAGAAAGCTGAGATGTCAAAGGTTTGGTCTGAGATTTATGCAACTGTCGGGGTGATGGACAGTTATGCTACGGTTAAACAGATGAAGCAAGCTGAGAAAACCCGACACAGTTCAGGGAGAACATCACAAGACCAATTGAACCGAAAACTAAAAACCAGGAAATCGAGGCTCTTCTCGGCATCACAACTTCAAATGATATTGACCTTCGACCGCCAAACAAGGCCAAGAATAAGGGCAGTGGTAAAAGATTAAGGTCGTCGAAAGAAAAGGCCAAGAGCAAGCCACAAAAGAGGAAGCGAAGATGCGGTAACTGCAAGAAGTGGGTGAACCACAACAGTAGAACTTGTAATCTTCCATTTGCTGAAAGTCCCCTTCGATGACGATGATGAAGAAGAATCGAAACAAGAGGTATGAATCTGGACAATTACTCTCCTATTATTCTAATGTTATCCTCTTATTCTACTTGTTATTCCCCTATTATTCCGGTGTTACTCTCGCTATTCTCTGCATTTGTGTTGTTCTACTTTATTCTGCTATTAATGTGTTGTTATTTTTGAATAGAAAATGGATATTCTTTATGGAAATGGATAGTGTTCTGCAATAACAAAGAGAGTAGTCATAAATTTAGTCTACTACTATTCTGCTATTAATGTGTTGTTATTCTACTGCTATTAATGTTATTCTACTGCTATTCTGATATTAATGTACATGCTAAATACTAAGCAAACATTGCAGGAATATGAATCAGATGCATGAACTAACAAAGACAAAAGAGACGCAAAAGACAGCGGCTACGATGAAGACCTCGCCTAAAAATGTCAAAGACTTTTACTATTTGTCATTGTTTGAACTACATTTTAACCTAAAATATTTCTTCTAGATAATAAAGTGAGACCTACATTATATGAGAATTAATACTAGTTACTTTAATTTTTTTTGTTTATATTATCTGACTGTTTTTTCACAAACCACCCACAAAAATAAAACTGCAATTACACACTACAATAATAGTTGAATAATAACAGATTAGTAATATTTATAAAAAGCAGTTCCACTTTTCAGTTACCTAACCTAATCTAATATAATTACAGGAAAACTGTTTGTATTCCCCAAGCCCCTATAAATACTGCTATTGCGTGGTTAAAAAAAAAAAAAAACACACACACACACACTGAATAAGTACAGAAAAACTGTTTGTATTCCAGGAAAAACTCTGCATCTCCTCTGCAAAAGGTAATTTCTTATCTTTTTTTTTTGGTAGACAGGTAATTTCTTATCTTTCTACACTTTATTACAGAAAAACTGTTTCTATTCCCCAAGCCCCTATAAATACTGCTATTTCCAGTAAAAAAACAAACACACACACTGAAAAAGTCCATTCCAAAAAAAAAACTTTATCTCCTCTGCAAAAAGGTAATTTCTTATCTTTCTATTCTTTATTTTTCTTTGATGTTTATTTTTCTTATCTGCCAACACTAAAAGGTAATTCTCATTCTTCTGGTTTGGTTTGCTTTTAATTTGGTTGAAATATTTTAAACATCTTTTTATAATGCAAAAAGTTTCATACTTCCAATGCTGCAGGATGAGTGACGTAACTGACGATAGACGAAGGTCCCCGACAAGGGAGGAAATCGATGAAGCGAAACGGACGATAGAGTCCCTCACGATAGAGTTGATCGACACAAGGACAAATTTAGAGGCAGCAGAAAACCGTGAAGAGGCCTTAATAAGAGAGGTCGACAATGTTAAGGCACAGTTGAAGGTTGCTGAACTTCAAAATGAACGTATGCGTAGACATTGAAGAAAAAAAAAAATAGGAACTACACAGAAGCCGACATGGACAATCAATTCATTGCTGGTCCGAATGCTCGAGGAAGTATTACACTCAAGTCGATATTTCAATCTCTGGCGATTGGACACCATTAAAGCCATGGAACTTATGGAAGCATACAAAAACCCTTTTGAGGATGAGTCGGTGGAAGTTGAGAGCACCTGTCCAAGGACCGGCGCGCAGCGCGTCGAGAGAATAGAATAAAGATATAAAAATCTAACGATGATGGTCCAGGGTCACTTTAAAATATGTTAAAAATATTTATTGCTTTAAAAATATTGGCTTTAATATTTTAGATCGTTAATGTTTATTATGTAATTACTATCTTTAACTACTATTTACTACTATGTTTAAGTAATGTTGGAATAACAGTCTTTGCGAATAATAGTGCAATAACAAAGATAATAACTCGCTAATTATGCGGAATAAATCTGCAATAACAAAAGAATAATGGTAGAATAACAATGGAATAAAAAGCGTCTAAACCACCGCTTTTACACTTGACTAAATTTACACTTGGATAAAAATGAATAGTTTTAACAAAATAATGCTTTGGACTAACGATGGAATAACAAAGAATAAACTAGTCCTTTTGTGGAATAATAATGCAATAACAGCTGAATAAACTACTTGTTATGCGGAATAATAGTGCAATAACAGCAGAATAACGGTGCAATAAGAATAGAATCATAGTTGAGAAAAAACAGCCATTGACAGTTGAATACAAAAATGCATAATCTTCGTAGAAATTGGATAGTGTTTGTAAACCTTAATTAAACTAGTGGAATAACAATAAATAAGTGTAGACTAATAGTACAATAACAAAAAAAATAGTCGCTTATTATGCGAGTAATACTTTTGAATAACAAAGTGAAATAATGGTAGAATAACACTGGAAAAAATGCGCATCTAAACCACGCTTTTACACTTGACTAAATTTATACTTGAATAGAAATGGATAGTGTTTGTAGAAAACAAAGGTAATTAGAAAGCTTAATTAGACTAAAATAACTGTAGACTAATTGTGCAATAACAAGACAACAACTCGCTCATTATGTTTGAATAATACTGCAAATAACAATAAGAATAACGAAGGGGATTAGAGTAAAAATGGATGGTGTTTGAAAAAAGTACAACTAATATGAAAACTCAATTAAATTAGAGTACACACTGGAATAACACTAGAATAATAGGGGAATAACAAAGACAATAAACTAGTTATTATACGAATAACAAAGACACTAATTGTTTAACAAACAGTTTACACTAACTTAGTCGACTTTCCTGGATACACAACAGTCAAAGGTACGCATTCATGACGATGCATGACTCTTCACTACCAAAGCAGATGATTGAGGTTGAACTTCCGCAACTTGTTCCTTGCCGTCAAACCCAACGTCTTGACCCTTTCGATCTCACAAGCCGTCACTTTATCAAGAACTACTTGCCTATAAAGATTAATATCCGCCAAGATCGGGAAGCCGACATTTCAACACAGAAGCTTCGACGAGCAATCTTGTTGTGAAGATTGCACTCAAACACGCTTCCACCATATTCCGCCATCGTGTACAAAGAAGAAACACCCCGACTCGAATTCAGCAGCTCCTTCTTTTTCCATTTAAAAGGAACATCAACGATTTCGAAATTGCGGCAATCTTCAGACTTCAGAACATTATGACCCTCCATAAAAACATACTTGTAGTTTACCACAATCTCGGCCAATCTTCTGTAATCGGCTATTTGCTTGGAATCGTGAGTCATGTTGTCCAAAATATCAATCGATTCATTCATAAATTTGATGCAGAAACAAGAGTAGTGATCATTGTACAGAATCGGCACAAACACAAGGTCGGAGTTCAGACGACATCTTCCATTGCAGGAATCGAAAAACACATTCCAGAATGCCAACAACTTCTTACCCGGACCGTCAAGAGGGCTTGAGGAATCAAAGTTCTCTAAGAGTGAATAAAGAGGATCCTTCAAAATAGAAAGCATAAACAACCAAAAATAGTGCACAAGTGTTAACTTTATATCAATACTTGTGAGTCAATCTGTAGGTAATAACGCAAAATAGCAAAGGAAAAAACAAAATACCATATGACGAACTCCGAAAAACATTGAGCTTGGTTCTGAACGTTCCTCAAACTCCAACGAATTCAAAAGAATCGACCAAACATCAACTACTCTTGTTGTCATCATAGCAAAATTTGCATCTACAATGGAAACAATATCCCCCCGTCCAAAAAACACGCCGACGTCGTCGTTGTACAACACTAACATCTCACCGCATCCACAAAAATAACATATGATGAGAACAAAGTGGGATTACGTGGTATAACAAAACAGAATAACGATTCAATAACAAACAATAACACCGGAATAATAGTGGTATAACAAAGAGAATAACAAAAGGGAATTAACAAAGGGGATTACGGTGGACTAACAAATGAATAATAGTGGTATAACAAGAGAATAACGGTTCAATAACAAAGATAATAACAAAGGGACCTAACAAAGGAATTAGACGGTGACTAGGTTGACAAAATAACAAAGATAATAACAAAGCAGATTAACGTTAGGACTAACAAAGTGGGAAACAAAGACTAACCGAACAGAACACCACAGTCAAAGAAATGAAAATTGACACATACTCTTCTTTCAACTGAGCGTCTTCACGAAGAACAAAGTCCACCACTTGCTTCCGCACCTTCAGCATCTTAGAGAACTGTTTTTTGTTCTTCCGAAACAAATCCGACACCGCAACAAACCTACTGTCCTCTGGCCCGCAATCCATAGAGCAACCCAACCCATCGTCTGCCTTACCCCTTTTACGGCTACCCAAAGCCGACTTTGGACTCACGGTGCTATTCACACCCCTGCTTCCCACTTGACGGCTGGCAGTAGGGGTGTTTGTAGAGAATTCAAGATCTTTGTCAATGACAGTAGGAGAAGCGACGGGCTCAACAATAGGCCGCGTTGTCTTAACCTTCTTACCAACAGTTTTCACCCTGCCAGAACCACGACGTTTCTTACCGCTTTGAGAAGCCCTCTTTTCCGCATCCTTAATACGCCGTCTCTCTTCAAGCACACTCAGGGTTTCCTTTCTCGTCTTGTTCAACTCCTCCAAACTTTTCAACATATCTTCCCTGGACTCGTTCATATCAGACAGCACCAACAAGGCAATGATCTCAGCGCGGTAAAGGGCTCTTGAATCAGAATTACCCAAGTTACAATCAAAAATAGTTCCACGGTAAAAGAGCATGTGCAACATCGTATATACACCGCAGTCCAAATTTTCAATCGCAGCGGTTTGCCAGGTAAAAGGGACGTTGACAATTTTATAATCTTTAACCTCCCCGCCTCGGGCAACTCCTTTGTTGACGAGGAAATCAGACATCAAGCTCACCTTTTTTAAAAAAAGAAAAAGAAAAAGAAAACATAATTACTAACAATACTTAAACAAACTAGGCTAAACACCAAGAGAAAATTAGGCACAATAAATGACTTACAGCAGTTTGACAATACACCAAACGTACACACGCTTGTTGATCATCGGCAAACATCGCCTCTTGAAATACATTATCAAGATATTCAACCCTCGTCGCAATGAAGTTGATGCACAAACAGCTGAAGTGCTCATGCAAAAGAATTGGGATGAAAATCTGGGAAAATATTTGGCCAAAAAAATTGTTACTAATTATGTGGTTTTTTTAAAAAGCGAAAACACAAAGAGAATAACAAAGAGTAATAGTAGACTAACAGTAGAATAGTAGTAGAAAACACACAAAGTACAGAAAACATACCATATCAGAAGTAAGATCACACTCTCTCTTGTTGTTATTGACAAAGACAGTAAATAACAATATGACTTCCGCACATAAATCACTCCTGGAAGCCTTATCATCTTTCGACGACATACAAAGTCGCCGCAATGGATACTAAACAAAAAGTAGAGAAAAGAGTTGAAACGTGATGCAAACATGAAAAATAAAGTAAAAGAAACGATAAGATAGAATAACTAACCGTTGCACCCATCCCAAAGAAAAGTCGACTTAGACTTCCTCTTATACAAGTATCATTAAGAAAGAGGGACCACCAGTCCACAACACCAAGCATTATCATTGTATCTGGAACCATCGATTCCATATCCTCTCGATTCAGGTAACTGTTCACACCCCAAGTGACAAGATTCTCCCTTCAAAACCGAATAAACAGGCAAAATAAGAGTCACATGAATATATTTTTGAAGAACAAAAAGCAGTATAATATATTAAACAGAAAGCCGAAATTTTTTACAATAAAAACAAGCTCTTACCCTTGCGAAATGTTATGATCATTCAAGAAGCAGTATTCTGCAACCTCTTTCCGCTTGGATAGCATTGGGTTGAAAACATGTCCCATCGTTATCATTGATTTTGACAGCACAACTAGCTGAGGATCCACAGGACCACAATCATAGGTGCATCCGAAATTCAGAGGCACAACAGACAACAGTAGCTCCTCATGTGCAGCAGAGTGCAACAAATAACTTGTACAAATAGTAGGAGCATTCAACCCAGCAACGCCATTGTCCTCTCGGACAGCCTCACCAACAACAGTACCAGCCTTCAACACAACCTTGGAATCCTGTTTATCAGATTTATCTATCTCAGACGCAGCCCCAAGCAACAAGTCTGCATGACAAGACATCACCACATCCGCTACCTCCTCTTCTGCAGTCACAAATGCTTCACTGCCAATTTGAGTGGAATGTTGAGTGTCATTACGCAATGGAATGTCAGCACCGGTATCCGTCACCTCCGTCTCAGGCAAACAAGCATCAGTCTTTGGAATTTCAGTTGCTTGAACCTCTACCGGTGTACACTCAACACTATTAGGCACGTCCTCTGGCGGATTATCAACAAGATAGTCTTCAACTTGAATGTTAACGTCCTCCACATCATTGTTAACATCCTCCACCTCAATGGTAGTGTCCCCCACATCAACTACTTTCTCACCCACATCAACTGGCTCTCCATAACGAAACTGAATGTCAGCACAGATATCCGTCGTAATAGAATCTAAACCGAGCGGGGACAATTGTGGAGTCCCCACCTTTGCACTTTGTTGAATGACGGGACTATGTTCAACACCCTTCTTTCCAGCTACACCCTTCTTTTCAGCTATAGTCGGCTGCACATCCGACAGCCCAACACACTCCTCATAAAATTGAGAAAACAGATTAAATGACGGGGGTTCAATGATGACATATTTATGTCTAGCTTTTTTGGAAGCTGGTTCTTCAGGAACAGTTGATCGCGATTTATTTGCCGCTTGCATAGCCAATACATGCTTTACCCGTTCGTCCAGCTCACGGAGAACTTGATCCGTGAAGAAAGATGGGGTGGCAACCAAATTCTCTGACCCTTCACAACCAACTTTTTCTCGACTTCAACTTGTGCTTTGTTTAGCAGACTAGTCGGGTTACCGGGTCAAGCAACTTAGCAAAGAGTGCTTGATGCATAGCTCACTGGTTCTTCTTCATCATCTTCGACTTTATAAGTTCCGCCCGTTCCAAGTATCGGCGGCATAAAATCTGAGAGTCCCTCTCATTAAGCAGTATAAGTTGATGAACATCCTGTCAAGATAAAATCCCAAAATTTTACTTAAAACAGTACAATAATAGTAGAATAACAGAGGAATAATAGTACACTAACAAAGAAAAATAGATAACAAAGGATTAATAATAGAATAACAAAAGCGTAATAAAATAACAAAGGAATAACAAAGACACTAACAATGAATAAATAACGAAGTGAGTAGTAGTAGAATAACAAAGTGGAGTAACAAAATTGGAAGAAAAATTAGAATAACAAAGGAAATGACAAAGAGAAAAACTGAGGAATAACAAAGGGAATAATCGTAAAATAATAGCAGAGGGACAACTAACGCTTAAAGACAATAACAGAATAACATTTTAGAATGATTCGTTTTAAAACAATCAAACAAAGCTTACGTCGACATTGCGGACTGTACTTGCTCATCCGTAAGAATATCATCGGGTAGATCCAAAGACAAGACATCGACGTTGAGTACGTTGACCAGAGCCAACGATGTTTGGACGAGACAATGGGAAAGCAACGCCTGAACGCTCCCCCGGACCCGAGCACCAAAGCACGCCTCACGCACGCGCAACCTCTCATTGAAAGACTTAAAATCCCAATGTTTAATGAGCGGTAGCTCATTATTCACCTGATCACCGCTAAAGAAATAACGGTGAAAATAGGTGATACCAACAGCACTACACAACAACGAATATTTTTCCTCCCGTTAAGCGTTTCACGCACAGAAGTCACCAAGTCTGAGAAGACAAACTGACACCGGTTAAATTCCTTGATCCTAGAAACATCTTCCACAGCGCTTACAAGTCTAAGATCAACCACATAACCCGACACAGGAGCAACGAAACACGACATGGCAAGCAGAACAAAAGTCTTCCTAAACTCATCATCCCCAACCAAAGACTCTAGCAGGGTCTCCTGAACTTTGTTAAGTGGTATCCCAGTTTTGTTATTGGCGATACCATACTTCTCACGCCAAGCACGCTTCAAAGCTTCTCCATCAGCGTCTGCAGAACAAGGAAACCCAGTAATAACCAAATCCAATTTTGGACCGAAATTTGGTAAACCAAACACATCGTGCACATCATCTCATAAATAACTCGAACTTCTCCGTTTGGATATTTCAAAATACTTCCCACTCCTAAAAGCATATATAAACTCCCGGAACATGGTATGGGGGAGGGAAGAAAGCTTCAACTCAAGTAAACCCCCGAATCCCATTTCCCTAACAGCCTCCTTCTGCTCCTCGGTGAGGGCTTCAATAACTTTGAAAAGAAAAGCAGGCCGACATCAGCTAACAAATGGATCGGCACTGTGCACACAATGGGGAAAAAATATACAATGCATTAAACACATTTAAGATAACATAACCAAAGCAGCAGAATAATAGCAAAATAACAGGAGAGCATTAAAAAATATCACGAAAAGTAACATATTAATAGCAAAATAACAGCAAAATAAAAGTAGAATAACAGTAGTACATACACTGGGTTATTTCTGCAAAGAACTCCACTGAGGTTGGTTGCTACTTACCAAAATTCCCTTCTCATGCTTAACTTTGCCAGCCAACTTACTACTAGTCTTTGGTGGACTAGACGACAACTTCGCAAGTTGGGTCTCGGCCTTTCGTTTGGTTTTTTTAGTGGGTGGTTCGGTTGTACATATTTATTGACTACGAGTACTCCTTCTCTGAGAAGCAGTGCTCTATGATGGAGATGTGACACGGGATTTGGATGGAGACGGACCCGGAGAATTTGATGATGACGGTTGAGTAGACTTTGATGAAGCGGCGGATTTGATTCTTAACTTCATTTTCTGATGTACTATCCAGAAAATAAAGATAAGGATCACTTTCAATGATAAATAGGTATTCAGCTAGACTTTTTTAATAATGACGCTAGAATGAGAGTACCATAATAGCAGAATAACAGAACACTAACAATTAGTAAAACTAATAACAGCAGTGAAAACACAAAAAGAACATGATGAAAGTGTAAACAAAAACACGAAAGAGAATCAAAAGAAAGCCTCTTTGAATAAAGAGTCAAAGACAGTTTCAAAATTACATACGGCCTACATAAGCCTTCATAAAACAAAATAACGTACTAAATTACAACCAGAGACGGTTTCGAATTACATAATACCCAAAATACATTCTTTCCGAGGAAGAACCAAAATGTACTTCCCAAAAAAAAGGACATAACTAAAAAGTCAGTCAACGTCAACAACATCGATTGACTTATAATACAATTCGTGAGCAAGATCATAAGCAGAAGGATAATCCCTGAGTGAGTCAAAGTACTCGTGAATTAGCCTGATCCGTTCGAATCTGAGATCCATTAAGGATCTTGTCATAATCGTATATATACTGGCAAGCATGCAACACCGCCTTTGCTGGCTCACTTGCAAGCATATAGCACTTGCATCGTTTGGAAACTACTTTCGAGCCCCTTGACAAAATCTTAAAACCTTGACTGTGACTTGTTGTTAGAACTTTCATATATTCGGCATGAACACCGGGCGCACTTTTATGAAATAGGAACATTTGTGACCATTTATTACAAACAAGAGACATATTGCTCTTGTCCAAAGTAGTCTCTACATAATCGAAAACTCTTTCCATTAGGTCCTGGCTATTTAAAACTGCCGATATTGATTGATTACGACGACGAACTCGTACATTAACTTCAAAGCACTTCTCACTCTTATCTTTCAATAACCATCCCAATTTATTTTTCTTTTCAGTAGCGAACTCTCTAGCAAATAACAATTTATCTTCATTCACTATATTTATTGCCCATCCCTCACAAACTAAATCCATTAGTGATGCTGAAACCTACAAACAAACAAAGCCAAACAAACAAAACCACTAGAATAACAAAGAGAATAACGAAAAGAATAAAGAAAAATTAAACACAGAAAAACACTACAATGACAAAAAGAGTAACGCCGCAATGACACCATAGGACCAAAGATAATAAATGAATAACAAAGAGTATCTTTGAAAAGTGAAGACAACACGAACAAACACAAAAACCCTAGAAAAACACATTAAACAATTAAAACATGACAAATAACTTGACAACAAACTAAGCGATAGAATAACAAATGAATAACACAAAAAGTAAAGTCTCAGAGAGATCAATAGTAAAGTTCTCAACACAACGCGTCACATAGAACATGCAAATCACTTCAAAACTATAGAAAACTGAAAACGACTAAGAACATGCAAATCGATTCAGAAAAATCGAAACTCAAAAATGCAAATAATATTACAATGAAGAAACTGCATAAACACAATAACGACATTAAAGTACTCGATTAAGTAAACCTAGCGATAATTAAACTGAAAAACGAATAAAAAAGCATACAAAAGCATGAAATAAAACAAAATAACAAAATAAAAGAGGAAAATGTCATGAAATTACCTTCAATCGGAAGAAAGAATGATGAACGGCGAAGAGAAAACGGGAGAAAACACGAAGGAGACGAACAGTTAAAGAAGAAAAACACAAGAATAATAGAAGAGAGAGGAACGCTTGCAATTGATAATGATTATATAAACCGTTTTGCAGTAATGTGGAGAATTAATTAGAGAGGGAAACAGTTAAAGAGTAAATGAGGGAAAAAAGAGAGAGAGAGAAAAAGAAAAAAAAAAGAAAATAAACTAAATAACAATGCTTTTATATGACAACTAAGATTAATCTTGGCCACTCATCTCTAATTTAATCTAGTGGCTGAGATTCACCCAACTCACAACTCACCATAAGAACCAAAATCACCAAATCCAATCTCTCTCTCTCTCTCTCTCTCTCTCTCTATATATATATATATATATATATATATATATATATATATATATATTGGGTCGGGATCCGGTGAGAACCACTAACATAATGAGAACCGTGAGAACCCTTACCAAATCATCATCAAATCTTGTTCTGAAAGTTTTGATGGATCATTTACCCGTAGTTTAGTTTATTCAGGCACATTTTTAGTATAGCTAAACCAAATTTATTGATTTTTTTTAACAAAATATAAACTTAATATACGAAAATACAATTATGTATACTAAAATGGCTATAGATGCACGAAAATAAATATTAGGTGCACGAAAATGATTACTAGGTGCATGAAAATATCAAGCTCTAGGTTCACGAAAACGAGTTCTGGGTGCATGAAAATTGTTATATACAATAAAATGAGTAGTAGGTGCATGAAAATTATTAAAATGTTTCTGGTCTTGATTTCCGTCAATAATTTATACTTTTTGGACCAAGAAATATGTTATCTGGCCATAAAATTCTATGCCGAATCCAAATATGTCGTTATTTTTCAGAAAAAAAAAAAAATGTAAGGTGGAGTTCTCAAGGTTCTCATTATGTTCTTTGGTTCTCACTGGATCCCAAATCTATATATATATATATATATATATATATATATATATATATATATATATATATATATATGGGATCCGGTGAGAACCACCTACATAGTGAGAACCGTGAGAACTACACCTTATGGATGTTTTTTCTGAAAAATAATGACATATTTGGATTCGGCATAGAATTTTATGCCTAGATAACATATTTCTTGGTCCAAAAAGTATAAATTATTGACGATAATCGAGACGAGAATCATTTTATTAATTTTCATGCACCTACTATTCATTTTTCATGTATCTAATAATTTACATGCACCTAGACCTATTTTTCGTACACCTAAAGCGTGATATTTTCATGCATGTAGTAATCATTTTCATGCATGTAACAATTTTCATGTACCTAGTATTAGTTTTCGTGCATCTATGGCCATTTTATTATACCTAATTGTATTTTTGTACATTAAGTTTATAACTTGTTAATAAAATCAATAAATTTTGTTTAGATATACTAAAAATGTGGTTCAGTAAACTAAACAAAGGGTAAATAATCCATCAAAACGTTCGGAATTAGATTTAATGATGATTTAGTAAGGGTTCTCACGGTTCTCATTATGTTAGTGGTTCTCACCGGATCTCGACCCTATATATATATATATATATATATATATATATATATATATATATATATATATATATATATATATATATATATATATATATATAGTGGGATCCTGAGTCCACCTAAATATTTAAGTCCATGAGTCCATAAAACAATATCACGCACTATACAAAACAATATCAAGAAATTTTTTTTTTCAAATTTCTTTTTTTTTCCAAAAAAAAAAAAATTTCGAAATTTTTTTTTTTTCGAAAATTTTTTTTTTCGAAATTTTTTTTTAAAAATTTTTTTTTCGTGTAAGCTGTGATATTGTTTAGTATAACGTGTGATATTGTTTAGCATAACTTGTGATATTGTATTACAAAACAATATCACGAAATATTTTTTTTCAAAATTTTTTTTTTTTGAAATTTTTTTTTGAAATTTTTTTTTTCGTGAAAGCTGTGATATTGTTTAGTATAACGTGTGATATTGTTTAGTAGCATAACGTGTGATATTGTTTAGCAAAACAATATCACGATTTTTTTTTTCAATTTTTTTTTTGTCAAAATTTTTTTTTCCAGCTGTGATATTGTTTAGTATAACATGTGATACTGTAAGCTGTGATATTATTTAATATAACGTGTGATATTATATCATGGACTCACGGACTCAAAAAGATAGGGTGGACTCATGTGATCCTAATTATATATATATATATATATATATATATATATATATATATATATATATATATATATATATATATATATATATATATATATATATATATATATATATATATATGTTTATAGTTGTTTTGTGCGATGATCTTAAGACGGATTTTTAACCCATAAACCGTGACTGACTTTGGGTGGTATTGGGTCGGTTTTGTCGAGGGTAGTGAGGAGAAGCTAGTGGTGGTCTTGGATGGCTGTAGGTGTCGGAAATGGGCGGTAAAGGAGGGTTATACGGACTGTTTGTGGTTGTTGTCATTGTTGTTGTTAGAACGAACTTAGGGCTAGACTTTCACCCTAGTTTCGTGGCCTGACCGGGGATGGTTGTGAAGCAAAACGGGCAGCCCCACGAAACATCCTTTTACCCGGTTTTGATCCTTCACGCAAAACGAGGCCAAACTCAAAATCCGTCTAGGAAAGCATGGTGATTTTTGGCACGACTCAATTCCTTAATGAATTTGGAGACTTTTTGGCTAGGGACTTTATTTAAAATAAGGAATCGAACTAGGAGGAAATCTCGAGTTAAAATCGAGTAACAAGTTATCGGTTTTCAACCATTGGCCTAGGTTCGCTTCCTAATGGCCCTATTTCTTCTAGTAAACAAATCAAGACCATCCTAGGATGATAATAAGGCATAATTTCGGCCAAGAAGGGTCCTAATAGGCTGCTCTTGTCCTTCCCAAGGAGGCTCACATGTCGCTTTCAAAGGAGGTTCAATTGGTACTATCATTCTTACCATTGTGTAAGGCTTTTGTTTGACTTTATGATGGCTGATCTATGGACTTTTTTGGCTGCTATATGGACCAGGGAAGGCTCCAATTTTGGCTTCCCTAGATAACTCAAATGTCACTCTCATTTGTGGAGACCTATGTAAGACTTAGGGAAGAGTTCTTGGCCTATTATTTTTGTTGTGCATACACGGCTACCTAGGGCTGATTAGCAACTTTTATCTTTGTTTTCTTTCTTGTTTAATGCTAGCCCTTGGATATAAAATAGGTGGTTAAGATTAGAAGGCTTGGGTACTATATAAACCAAGTCCTTGATTGTAAAATTTCAGATTTGAGTGAATTAAAGAATGAGTAAGAAACCAAGTGTTTTCTTCATCAAAACCTATTCTTTGCTTAGTGCATGAATAGTCCTCTTTGCTTAGTGCTTGAGGTTGGACGAGTCCTTTACTTAGTGTTGGGATTAGTCTTAGTTTTAACCTATTCTTGTGTGTTCGGGTTAAAACATATCTTGTTCAATTTACGCCCATCAAAAGGTATTTGTTGAATGCAAAACCGGGCTCATAGTAAATTGTTTTTCTTTTAAGGTTCTCTGCAAGAATTGAACAGTCCTCTCGACCGTTTAATTCCTCCTTGTTTGTCCAAATTTCAGTCCTTATTTCACAATCAGACAGTTCACTACGCTGTTCAATTTCGAGTCTTATTCCAAAACCTCGAGTCTTAGAGGTTTTACTTCAATTGGTTATCAGAGCTTTTGTTAGTATGACACAATTCTACTGTTGTGTTACTGTCAAGCCTTTGTGAGTTCATCATATATCCTAAACACATCATAAACCACAAAATAGCCATGATTGAAATGAGTGAAGAGAGATTGAGTGGTCTTGAACAAAAGTTTGATCGGCTAACAACAAATGTTGATTTAATCTTGCAATCCATGACTACATTGATGGTAAACGTCCCTACACCACCAAGAGGAGGAGGAAGACCACCACCACAACCACCACCGGGCAGAGGTAGATGTCGTGGGTTCATAGGGAGAGGAAGAGAACACGAGGTTGCTCAAAGTGTCAATTAAGGTGAGCCCAACTCAGATTCGGAGGATTCTATGGCCAAAGCTTTCCAACAAGAGCACACCAAGGATTTAAAGGTAGTAATTCCTTATTTTTATGGTAGCTCAAACCCCGATGATTGGTTAGATTGGTTTGAGACCATGTAAAGAGTCTTTGAGTTTAAAGATTATTCGGATAGCAAATCTTTCAAAGTTGCAATCTTGAAACTCAAAGGCCATGCTTTTCTTTGTTATGAGAACTTAAAATTTCAAAGGAGAAGAGATGGTAAGGATCCTATTAAGTCATGGTCTAAGTTGAAGGAGAAGCTTATGAGAAAGTTTTTGCCTAGAAACTACACCCGAAACATGTCTACCACCACAAAATGGGCGTCCAAAACAGCCCCTCATAAACCCCAACCCAAAACCGAAATGAATGAGCCTATCACCACGAAATTGTCCTCGAAAACAGTCCCCCACCAATCTCAAACCGAGACCAAGGTCGTTGAAACAAACCCTCAAACCGAAACCACAACTCTTGACAAGGGTAAGGTAGTGCATTGGGGTGATGATAAGGTCCTTGTGTGTAATAAGGATGTTTAAGAAACGGGTCATGTGGAAATAGGTGATGATTTGGCGGAGGCGGATATGGGTCTTGGCTTGGTTACTTGGAAAGCATCTAGTACTCACATTGAGAGGCTAAGTCAAGAAGTGAACAATGTGGGGGGTGTCCATGATCAAACCGAGGGAGCTTTCAATGGTTTGCAATGTGATTATCCTACGTTCTCTTTTCCAAATTTCACTAATTCGTTTGAGGTTGAAAGTGAAGTTAATAGCATTGACAAGGTGTCTACCCTAATGCAAGAATTCATGCTAATTGTTTGCTCTACCAAGGGATGTTATATTGTTAAGGAGCAAGTCAAGGAGAGGTTCTCAATCCATGCTCAAACCAAGAAGGACAATGGGACTTGTGAAGAAAGGTCCAAGAGTCCTATGCAAACCAAAGTTTTTGATCCCGGAGGTCAATTATGGGTACATTTCAGCAAGAAAAGGGTCACCAAGAAGGAAAAGAACAAGCTAATGGCAAGTAATGAAGGTCAATGCAAGCTCATCAAGAGAATTGAGTCCAACAAGTGCAAGGTCGATCTTTCGGAAATACGTGGCACATTTAACCTTGGTGATTCGAAACCATGTCATGATGAGTTCAAGGATGATGATGGCCAGGATTTGAGGACAAATCCTTTTTGAAGAGAGAGGGATTGAAGCAAAACGGGCAGCCCCACGAAACATCCTTTTACCTGGTTTTGATCCTTCACGCAAAACGAGGCCAAACTCAAAATCCGTCTAGGAAAGCATGGTGATTTTTGGCACGACTCAATTCCTTAATGAATTTGGAGACTTTTTGGCTAGGAACTTTATTTAAAATAAGGATTCGAACTAGGAGGAAATCCCGAGTTAAAACCGAGTAACAAGTTATCGGTTTTCAACCATTGGCCTAGGTTCGCTTCCAAATGGTCCTGTTTCTTCTAGTAAACAAATCAAGACCATCCTAGGATGATAATAAGGCATAATTTCGGCCAAGAAGGGTCCTAATAGGCTGCTCTTGTCCTTCCCAAGGAGGCTCACATGTCGCTTTCAAAAGAGGTTCAATTGTCACTATCATTCTTACCTTTGTGTAAGGCTTTTGTTTGACTCTATGATGGCTGCTCTATGGACTTTTTCGGCTGCTATATAGACCAAGGAAGGCTCCAATTTTGGCTTCCCTAGATAACTCAAATGTCACTCTCATTTGTGGAGACCTATGTAAGACTTAGGGAAGAGTTCTTGGCCTATTGTTTTTGTTGTGCATACACGGCTACCTAGGGCTGATTAGCATCTTTTATCTTTGTTTTATTTCTTGTTTAATGCTAGCCCTTGGATGTAAAATAGGTGGTTAAGATTAGAAGGTTTGAGTACTATATAAACCAAGTCCTTGATTGTAAAATTTCAGATTTGAGTGAATTAAAGAATGAGTAAGAAACCAAGTGTTTTCTTCATCAAAACCTATTCTTTGCTTAGTGCTTGAATAGTCATCTTTGCTTAGTGCTTGAGGTTGGACGAGTCCTTTAGTTAGTGTTGGGATTAGTCTTAGTTTTAACCTATTATTGTGTGTTCGGGTTAAAACATATCTTGTTCAATTTACGCCCATCAAAAGGTATTTGTTGAATGCAAAACCGGGCTCATAGTAAATTGTTTTTCTTTTAAGGTTTTCTTCAAGAATTGAACAGTCCTCTCGACCGTTTAATTCCCCCTTGTCCATCCAAATTTCAGTCCTTATTTCACAATCAGACAGTTCGCTGCACTGTTCAATTTCGAGTCTTATTCCAAAACCTCGAGTCTTAGAGGTTGTACTTCAGGTTGGGTCGGGTCTTGGTCGTTGATGGTGGGTGGTGCTAGGGTGCGGTGGTGGAGCGTCGTGAGGGATGGTGTGGGTGGTATTATGGTGGTGTAAAACGGGTAGGGTATAAGGGATTCGGGTGGGTGTTGTCGAGTATACTGCTGCCGCCCTTGTCGGCTGTCGGTGGGGGATGTGTCGGAGGCAGGAGCTGCTGGCCGTGGTCCACCGTGGCTGGTGGTGGTCCACGGCGGCAGCAGTGGGTGTCGGTGGTGGCTAGGAGTGGAGAGTATGTATGTGTGTTTGTGTTATGACGGTATGGTCATGTGCATGTTTGGTTGTTGTTGCCGCCACCGTTGGGTTGCCGTGGGCTGCTGGTCGTGGCCCGTCACGACTGGTGGTGGTCCATGGTGGCGGCGGGGTAGGGCGATTGTCGGGTTAGGAGGAAGGACGGGTATGAGTCGGGATTTGAATAGCTTAATTAAGACGGATTTATATTTAATTAATTAATTCGTATTTAATTCAATTAGATTAGTTTGTAATTAAATATATTTAATTACTTTAATTAGGTGACGGTTTTATGAAGTGTAGTTAGTATTGGATCGGGTTTGCTTATGGAGCTTGCGAAAAGGTAGGTTTATCCGACTGAGTATCGATAATGTGTCTATTTGTTAAATGAGTTGTTTATCATTAATTGCATTTAATGAGTCGATAATTGACATGTTATACGGTACCTTGCATTCATTGTGTTTGTCATGTATATTGGAGGATATTGCGGTGTTGGTTGGTTACTTGTTCTATGGAGACGGAAGGCGGTTGGGAGACCGTCTTCCGCTTGAGTCGCCTATTGGGGTTTTCCACCCCAATAGGAATGTGCACATTAATGACTTGAGTTTGGAAGGATGCGTGTGGTGAGGTACGACGTCTGGCAGGGGACCCGAGTCGCTCTTGGGCCCGGTACCACCGACGTGTTTGGAGTATCTTGTGTGAGTATGGGGACGTGTTCCTGGCACTAGTGGTTGTGGGTACGTCTGGGTGTGTCCCGGTACCGGCGTGACGGTTGGATATTTTTGTGTCATTCATATCATGGTCATATTGTTGACTCACGCACTTGAGTCGTGTCACACTTTATTTTATCGTTACTGACGTTTGTGTGTCTGTGTTTGTCACCTATCTCTTTTGGTGTGGCCTGTATCGATCCATATGATATCCTTTGGTCATATATGGAGCAGATTATGTTCAGGTTGTTGGATAGTATGCGGGAGACGGGACGAGCTTGATGATATCACGAGACGAGTCTAGTTGGCTAGAAAAGTTTAGTTGTCATGAGTTGTATCTTTATTCATTTGTTTACGTTTATATAATTATTAAACATCATGTTTATTTATAAAATGTTCTTTTATTGAAGATTTGAAACACTACCTCGGGAAACCGAGATGGTAACGCTCCAATTATCTTGCCGGATAGTTGGGGTGTTACACAGCCGGTCCACCGGCACGCACCTCCTACCCTTGTGAAGAAATGAAGAAAAGGCAAATAAGAAGGATTCCCTGCCGGCAGGCTGGGAACAACCTCAGATAAATTCTTTACATTTAGCCTTGAAGAACTCGCTGCCGGCAGGCACGCCGGCAGCTGCTGGACCGGCACAGGAGCCTCAGATGCAAATGGGCTTTCTTTCATTTCTCTTAAGACCTAATTCAAGGGGATAGTATAAATACTCCGTCACTAATTCCCTTGATATACATAACCTTAGCTCTAAAACTTTCCCCTAATTTATGTAGTCTTTCCTTAATCAAAGTACTAATATTTTCTTAATCAATATTAATTATTTAAAAAATTAGCTTAGTAATAGTTAATATCAATTGTTTACATTTAGTTATTGGGTTGTATTTTGAAGATATTGAAGAATTTCTTCCTTAATTCAATCAAAAGTTGCAATCTTTCCTAATTGTTGGTATAATTCTTTTCTCTATTTGCTTTGTTTATTCAATAGTTTACATTTCCTTTTATTACTTAGTGATTGTTCATGTTTATAAAATGTTTGTTGCCATGTTGGTTTGCTTTTGTTCAATTGTTTACATTTGCTTTGTAAGCATGTGTGAGTAGTCTCCCACTAGGGTTTAGGGGGAACCTAAGTGGAGGTTTAAGTTGATAAAATGGGTTGTTAATACATGTTTTTGGGTGATAATGTTAGTGTTTATAATCATGCATATAAGGTGTTTGTTGAAATGTGTGTATGAGAGTCCATGCTTTTCTACAAAGTTTGCTTAGCTGCCTTATGAATGAGAGTTTATGTGGTTGCTTGATAGCATGTTTATGATGAGATAGGATGCTTAATAAAGATTTTGTGTCCGTCTTAAGACGAATTTAAGAAATTAGCTCACTTTCTTCACTAACAATTACCCGGAAACCACTTGACACCCATTTTTAACTTACCTTGCTTAGGGGATCCAGACTACCCTAGTTCCTAAATCAATTGTTTACACATCCTATTAATTGCTTGCTTTAGTTTAAAATTAGTTGCTAGTACTCAATCAATCTCCCTCTTTATTTGACTAGACTAATGCCCAATCAAATTATCGTGTAAGCCCCCGCCATCCTTGAGACCGACACCCTAATTATACTACTTAATTTGGGTACTTTATAAATTGTTTTTGATAGTAGGAATGACAACCGAACTACCTACTCATCAAATGGCACCGTTGCCGGGGATGGCGTTAGGTTATATTTAGTTTCTTAAAGGTCTTAGCTTTAGTTTTAACTCACTTGCTTGTTTGCTTTAGTAGTTGTGTGCTTCATTGTAGAGTGTGTGATTTTTGCCTTCCCCTAGTGTGTAAAAACTCTAGGAGACTTAACGGTTTATCGAGTACATGCCTAGGAGGAACCATCAAGCTTTGCTCTTTAACTTCGACCCGGAGAGGCTCTTTGGAACCTTAAGGACAAGGACTCTAGCAAGATAAGGAATTCTCCTCAAGCAATCATAGACCAACCAAACTCACCCACACTTTTAATCATTGAAACCACAACCCAATTACAACCAAACGACATAATTGAGACTCTAATAGAAAATCCTTTTCACGACTTTTAAATTCCAACCCCACCTCAATCACCACCCCCTCAAATACCAAGTCCACCACCACCAATGTCTTTACGTTCCATAATCGGCCCAACCATAATGATGCTTGTAACCCAATTAACTTTGGTCCCTTGGCTCCGAACAATTTCGAAATGCACCCCACCCAAGTGGGCTCGATAGAAAAGGATTATTTTAGTGGGAATGCCGATGAGGATGCTCATGCCCATCTTAGGAGATTCAAGAGCAAAGTGGGCATGATGAAGCGAAACGGAGTGTCCGAGGAAACTTTGAGGTTTATGTTGTTCCCATTCTCTCTAACGGGGAAGGCGGATCGTTGGTTGAATGTTCACCCACCTGACACATTTACCACGTGGGAT
Source organism: Silene latifolia (assembly GCF_048544455.1). Classification (NCBI taxonomy): domain Eukaryota; kingdom Viridiplantae; phylum Streptophyta; class Magnoliopsida; order Caryophyllales; family Caryophyllaceae; genus Silene; species Silene latifolia. The sequence continues at coordinate 102,726,701 of NC_133536.1, read as the reverse complement.
GCTTTAGCCAAGGCATTCCTAGCAAAGTATTACCCGACATCCAAGACCGCCATGCTCCGGAATTAAATTCATACTTTCCATGAAGAAGAATGAGAGTCCCTAGGTGAGGCATGGAATAGATACTAAGATCTCATTGCTAGTTGTCCTCACCACGGGATTCCGGCTTGGTACATTACTCAAACCTTCTTTCAAACTTTGCTACCTAGAACCAAGGACATGGTGAATGCCTCCGCGGGAGGGGGATTCGACCATTTGGGTGATGATGAGGGCACGACTCTCATTAAAAAGATGGTAGACTCGGAAGCCAACTATGGTACAAGAGGCAACGTGCTTAGAAGGAATGGCCGGTATCTGAAGGAAAATTCCACTAATTCGAATGCCGAAACCAATGCCAAGCTTGACTTACTCACCAAGTAACTTGAAAATTTGCAAAGGAATCAAGTTTATCAAGCTACCACCTCCCATGGTCCACCCATGGAGGAGGTAGTTCAAGTTTCATCTTGTGAGCTATGTGGGGGAAATGGTCACACTTTTGACATGTGTGCCAATAACTATAATGTGGGGTATGAGGAAAATTTCCAAGATGTTAATGCCTTCCAAAGCTATAACAACAATACAAGATCGCCACGACTACCCTACAACAATCCCAATGTTTATTACCCAAACACCAACTTCTATCATCTGGGTTGAAGAATCACCCCAATTTTAGCTACAAGAGCACCAATGTCCAAAACCCACAACACCTTTAACCATAAATGCCCAACACCAATCCACCCGGGTTTTTCCAACCTAGAGGTGGATATCCTAATCAAAGAAGCAACACCGGAAATTAAAACCAAAACTTTGGGAACCAACCTCAACGTTACCAAGATTTTGGGGGCAACCAAAGCAATCAAGGGTTCTATCAAGGGAACCAAACCAATCAAGCTAATCAAGGGTTTGGGCAAGGGTTTACTCAAGGCTTTCAAGAACAAGTCAAGGACCAAACTTCAACAACAATGGCCCTAGAGGGAATTATCAAGGGGGACAAAATTCCAACAACAATCAAGGTCCCAACAACCGGAATGACTATGGATTCCTTTTACCCATAGCCAACCAACCTTATTAAGAACCCCTAGGTGACACCTCCTAAAGTGAACTTATGAGGGTGTTGAAGAGCATGCAAATGCAACATAGCCAAGACTTGGCTAATTTCATGAAGGCTACTCAACAAGAACATGCTAACCAAAGACTTGCTCACCAAAAGGAAATGAGGGAAATGGAGGCCCGATTGGCCGCTCATGCTCTTGCTAACCCATATAGGCCACCCGGTGGCTTGTTAGCTCAAGGGCAAAGCTCCAAGGATGCTTCTACTAGCCACCAAGCACATGTGGTGGTCTTGAGAAGTGGAATATAGCTTGAAGATCCCTACAAGCATCTTGTGATAGAGGTTGATGTGGATCCCAAGAGATAGAGGATGGAAATGAATGGTGTAACGGAGATCCCACCGATGACACCATCGGCTGGATGAGTGAAGCTAAGAAAGTAAAGAAAGCTTGTGAAGAACCTTCAAGTGGGAAAATACAAGTAGAAAGGGAAGTTGATGGTTTGGTTGAGGATTTACCTTATGAGAAAGAAGGGGGTGAAGATGCTATCGAGGAGGTGCTCCTACAACAGACCACTAAGGTAACAAAGAATTCGAACCCTCCAAAGGTACTCTCTGATTCTCAACTTGCTACACATATTGCTTACCCCTCAAGAGCCATAAAGAGTAGGAAAAACTTCAAGTATGCCAAGTTTTATGACATGCTTGAGAAACTTGAAGTAACCCTACCCTTTACCGAAGTGATTTTGAACATGCCAACTTACACAAAATTTTAAAGGATATTTTGACTAAAAAAAGAGTCTTGGGGGACCAAGAAATAGTGACAATGGAAGAGGTATGTAGTGCTCATATCCTTAAAAAAATGCCCACTAAACTTGGTGACCCGGGAAGCTTTTCAATTCCTTGTATAGTTGGTAGTGTTCCCATATCAAGAGCTCTTTGTGACTTGGGAGCAAGTGCGAGTGTTATTCCTCTAAAAGTTGCAAAGCAAATTGGCATTCATAGTCTTGCTCCTACTACCATGACCCTCCAATTGGTGGATAGGTCCGTCAAGCGCCCTTTGGGGGTGCTTGAAGACATACCCGTCAAAGTTGGTAAGTATTTAATCCCGGCCGACTTTGTTGTCCTTGACATCCCAGAGGTTAGCCACACCCCATTATCCTAGGTAGGCCATTCTTGGCGATCGGAAGAGTACTTATTGATGTGAGAAATGGGCGGCTAACCTTCCGGATTGAGGGTGTCAATGTCGAATTTAATCTTCCAAATTTGATGAAAGGCCCTAAAGTTGAAAGAGCAAATACCATTGAAGTGATTGATGAAGTAGTTGAATCGGTGGCTCGAGAAGAGTCGGAGATGGAATAGGTCTTCCAAATCTCCCTACATGATGAGGAAATGAAAGAAGACCATGAGGTCGATGATAAACTTTTGAATAAGGTGGAGGGGCTTCTCCCTCCAAAGGTACAACTCAAACCTCTACCTTCCCGATAGGGCTAAAGTCGTATCACCAATATCAAAATAAATCTATCTCAGTACTAACAAAATAGCTAGTGGTAAGACAGGTATCGAATTCACAGGGAGGCGGTAATAATCAGTTTGCTAATATTTAGATTGTCTGAAGGTAACCGATTTCTTGGGGGTTTTGGTTTGTTTGTTTTCTATCAACTAAAAAGCAAGTAATTAAATGATGTATAACAATAATATTAAAGAGTCTAGGATTCCAGTTCACTAGGTCGATTGTATGGGGTTTCTTAATCAATTGCTAAGTCAATCAAATTATCTAAGGTCACAAGATTGATTAATTCTATTATGTCCTTTAGATCAAGTCTAACATGCAATCGCTAGTATTAAACACAATCTATTTGATTATCGCAGCCTATATCAATTCTCACCCTATCGGTAAAAGTATTAATTCGCTACACTAATTATCAATTCAGGCCTAAATCAAGTAATTAGAATAAGAACAACAATCAACCGATAATTCATGTGATATGACTAACAATCAATTAATATTCCCCTTTCTAATCAACCTAGATCCCCTTCATCCTAGACAAGGAGATTAGCTACTCATAGTGAATTCAACAACAATAATAAAGATGGATAATAGCATAATTAAAGATATGAAATAATAACAATCAATAAAAAGTATAAAACTTGAATGATTAATTAATAAAGAATGATTAGTACCTTAACAACTAATAAGGAAATATTAAGAACAAAGTATGAATGCCTTAGTATGTTTCTAGCCGTCCAAAAGTAATAAAAAGCGTCAAAACATAAACCCTACGAGTTTAGAATATATAATAAAAACAAGACGTGTTTTAGGAAAATACGGAAATAAGTCTATCAAAGAGGTTCCTCGATCGAGCCTTTACGCTACTCAATCGAGGATGGTTACTCGATCGAGCCCACTTTCTACTCGATCGAGGAACCAAGGTTCCCAGCTTGATTTCTTCTTTACTTCTCTTCTCGTCTTCAAGTCTCCTCGTTTCTCGTGCCATACTTCGTGTATTTCACTATGCCATAACCGCAATGCTCATCTTAACTCGATTCACCTCGTAATGCGTCATTTCTGCATTAAAACATAAAGTAGCGGCAGTATCGACAATTCACTATAAAAGGCATATAAATGATATAAAAGGCACGAAAACGGTATATAAAACATCATGAAAGGAGTTATAAAAGTGTATTTAAAAGTGATACATCACTCCCTCACTCAAATATGCCTTTCTTGGTGAGGGAGAGTCTTATCCCGTGATAATCAATGCCAACCTTTGTGAGGTTCAAGAACAAAAACTTTTTTTTTTTGGTAAAATGTAAGCTTTGATTAATAAAAAGGATAATACATGAATACATTCTCATCAACTTAAGCCATAACAAGAAATAAGAAACATCTTATCTATTGAATCCTAGGCTATTCAACCAAACAATATCCGGCTGCTGAATAATAGAAGACATTTTCTGCTGAATTCTTAGCTGAACTATCTTCTGAATTTCTGAAACAAGCACCGCAGGTCTTCTAAGCTTCAGTTCAATCCTGCAAGTATTCCTTTCCATCCAGAGGACATACCAACAGGAAAGTTTAACCACTCTCCAAACTTTCCTCCTGACAGTAGAGCAATGACCAGGTGGAGTTTGAAACCTCATATGTAACCAGTGTTCAATTAAGCTAATCACCTGTTTGCTGTAAATACAATCAGAGAAGAGGTGATCATGGGTTTCTGGAACAAGCTCACAGAACACACAACAATTGCTGCCACTAATCCCATGCAGAAATAATTTGTCTCTTGTATTCAGAGCTTTCCTCTGAATAAGCCAACCAATAACACAATGCTTGGGTATTGTCCAGCTATCCCAAACATCCTTGTACCAAGGCACAGGGGGGTGTGAGCTCTGTAGCCATTGATAACCTGCATAAATAGAGTAACCTCTGGCATCAGAGATCCATTGGTTACCCTGGTACCCAGCAGCTAACATATTTTTAACCTTACATATGTTCCTCCAATTCCAGTTTGAGTCTGGTGGAGGTGAATATGTATACCAGTCAGCACCCTTCATATAGATATGGTCCACCCAAAGCACCCATAAACGATCAACTTTTGTATAAATCCAGTTCACCAACTTACCAACAGTAGCAATATTCCACACCCCAGCATTCTTAACACCCAAGCCCCTCTCTTTTTTACTGCAACAGACACTGTCCCAGGCCACCAGAGGGGTTCTCTGGTACACAGCATCAACATTCCACAGGAAATTTCGACAGAGAGCTTCAATCCTCTTTATAATAGATTTTGGTAAAAGGAAAATAGAGCACCAGTAATTATGTAGAGTGTTAAACACAGAGTTAATTAAGATAATCCTTCCAGCATAACTCAATTTCCTAGCTCCTATTCCCCTAATTTTAGCCGCAATTCTCTCCACAAGGATATTACAATCATGTCTAGTTAATCTTCCAGCCTGAATAGGTACCCCTAAGTATTTAAAAGGGAGTACACCCTCCTGAAATCCAGAGATAAAGGTAATATCCTGTCTCAATGCCTCAGTCACACCATTAAACACTACTTCTGATTTTGAAGCATTAACCCTTAGGCCAGAGGCAGCAGTAAAGGTAGCCAACACCCTCAAGATAAGCATAATAGACTGATGATCCCCTTTGCAAAACATAAGGAGATCATCAGCAAAAAGCAAGTGAGTTAACTTTAAGGACTTACAAAGAGGGTGAAACTTGAAATACCATTCTCCCACAGCATAATTCATCACCCTAGACAGATACTCCATAGACACACAAAAGATAAGGGGAGAGATAGGATCACCTTGTCTCAACCCCCTCCTGCCAGCAAAGAAACCAAACTGGGTGCCATTTAGATTCAAGGTATATGAGGGGGTAGTAACACATTGCATTATCAGATGCCTAAACTGCTCAGGGAAGTTCAAGGCTGCAAGCATCTGCTCAAGAAACCCCCATTCAATGGAATCATAGGCTTTATGAAGGTCAAGCTTAAACATACACCTAGGAGAAGCTGCCCTTCTATTGTACATTCTAACCAGGTCCTGACAAATAAGGATATTTTCTAGAATAATTCTGCCTTTGACAAAAGCCCCTTGATTTTTGCTTATAATATCAGGCAATACCAAAGCCAACCTAACACACAAAATTTTTGAAATGACTTTATAAAGTACATTACAGCAAGAGATAGTCCTGTAATGCACTACACTAGTTGGCCTATCATTTTTAGGAATTAAAGTGATGACAGTAGCATTAACCTGAGAAAGCAGCTGACCAGAATCAAAGAAATTAATAATGGCAGCACAAACCTCATCCCCAGCATCTTTGTAAAACTGACTATTATAGCCATCTGGGCCAGGTGACTTACAGCTTGAAATGCTAAAAAAGCAAGCTTTAACCTCAGAACAAGTAACTGGTTTTGCCAGAATAGACCAGTGATCCTCAGAACAATAAGGACCCCTTCTCCCCACATCAACATTAACTGGATCAGTAGAATTTTGAGTACCCAGCAGCTTCTGGTAATAAGCTAAGAAAGCAGTCTGAATAGTAGCACCTTCAGTACAAAGAACACCCTGCATATCCTCTATCTGGAAAACCTTATTCAACATAATCCTTTACTTAATTGCACGATGAAAGTATGAGGTATTCAAATCCCCCTCCAAAGACCACTGCAATTTGGCCTTCTGAGTAAGGAAACTATCCCTTGCATTAATAAGGCCCTTTAACTCAACAGATAAGTCAAGTTCCTGCTGAATCAAGTCAGTATCCCCTGGATTATCAACTAACTTCTCTTGTATCTCCTCCAAAACTCTACTAGCAATGGTAGTGCTATTCTCTATATCAGAAAAACAAGTAGTATTCAGCTTCTTTAGGACAGGTTTTAAAGCTTTCAGCTTTTTAACCACAGAAAACATCCTAGTACCTTTATATTTTTGTTGCCACACACTAGCAACCTGTGCCTTGAAGGAATCAGCTGCACCCCACATGTTAAAATACTTAAAACTTCTTCTACCATCAAATTCAGCTTTCCTATTCACCACAGTACACGGGCAATGGTCAAACAACCCCTCAGGATGGAAATGAGCCATATAATCACCAAATTCATCAAGCCATTCCTGATTGCCTATAGCTCTATCTAACCTACTGTATACTCTAGCAGTAGGTTCCTGCTTATTAGACCAAGTATATAAAGCCCCTGTAGCATTAATGTCCTCCATACCACAAAGTGAGACACACTCCTGAAAAATGCTCCATTTCTGCTTCAGTAGTGCAACCTCCCAGTCTCTCAATAGGAGATAAAACAGCATTGAAGTCCCCCAACCATAACCAAGAAGACACACAGGTCTGAGACTGCAGTTTCAAAAAGCTCCATAAGGCAATTCTATCATTCAAGTTATTGAATGCATAAATCATAGTAAGGTAAAACCTCTTATTATCAACTCTAGAGTGGACATACATATGAATATGTTGAGCATCATATGACAAAAACTGCAAATCAAAGAGATCTGGTTTCCAGAACACCCAAATCCTCCCACCCTTATGCCAACTACAGTTAGTAGTAATACTCCAACCATCACAAAGAGAAGTATTCTTATTAAGAAGATTAGTAGGTTTAATCTTAGTTTCAATAAGGCAAAAACAAACAACCCCATGATTATGCATAAACCATTTAACTACTTTCTGTTTATTCAGGTCATTTAGACCCCTAACATTCCAAAAACCGATGTTATGCATTGATAACAGCTTGAGGAGGATCCTTCCCACTGTCACCAACTATACCAGTAGGAGTATTAGCTACCAGAACATCCACAAAAGTATATTTAGAGAATTTATCAGATAGTCTTATCCCCACAATTCCTTCCTGCCTAGGATTTTTCATAATTTGTTTTGCAGGTGTTGGTTTCACACTAGGAGTAGCCCTAACACTAGACAGAGGAGGGAATGCTGCAGGGGTAAAAGGAGGAGGGGACACTGTACTCTGCACAGGCTTTTGTACAGGTCTCCACACCTGTTTCTGCTGCTGAACACCCTTTACTTTCTGAACTTTTTTAGCAGATAGCCTACCAGGTTTCCTGCATTGAGTAGCAGAATGGCCTATACCATTACAGCTAGTACAAGACCTAGGTATCTACTCATAATCAACACCAACAGAGACAACCTTGCCAGTTTCATCCAGAAATTTAACCTTATCAGGTAATTCCTGATCCATTTGTAATTCCACCAAGACCCTAGCAAAGCTTAAACGAACTTTATCCTGTGTGTCTTTGTCTTTCTGAATGAATTTACCCACTAAACCTGCAATAGATGGCAAACAATCCCCCCAAAACTTCAGAGAAACCCCAGATAATCGAACCCACACAGGTACAATTTCAACTTTTGCCTTAACCAGTTCCATATCCATAACCCATGGTTTAATAACCACAGGCTTGTTAACAAAGAGATAATACCCCGACTTTAACAGAGCATCCCTTTCCCCTACAGTGGCAAATCTTACAAGAAAAGAACCATTATCCAAAAAGGAGACTCTGTCAATACCAAACTGGTCCCAAACTCGATATATGAACGATTCAACCAAATCCCATGGTGGATTAGCTCCTAAAATGTAACAAAAGACAGCATTATTCCAAAAGTCTACCTCTTTTTTAATGTCAGCAGACGTAAACTGAAGAAGACATGTCACATCTTCCTCCTCATCTATCGTCTCCAACACAGGAACATCTTTACCGTTCTTATGCAACATCCACCCAGAGCCATTAACTTCCTCCGTAGCACCAGACATGTCAAGAACAGGGACTCCATGTAACTCCCTTAAAGAAGCTGTCTTTCGAGCATCCGCAGACCCTGGACCTGCAAAGTTGGTACCTTTAGATTTTTGTTTGGAAGAAGAAGGAAGCTGAGACGGAATAAGATCATTTTTTGGATTAGATTCAGAAGAAGTAATAGATTTTAATGGAGTAAATCTGTTAGTAGTTGTAAATTTCATGACTGCTATGCTTACAAACCCTAAAAACTATGCATAAATTTTAGAGCTTTCTCTCTCTTGTTTCTCTCTCATTTTTTCTTTCCTTTGTTTAGAACAAAAACTTTTGAAAGTCTTGAAAGCTCACAAAAGCTCACTAGGGTATAACATTGATGACATCAAGAGACTAAGTCCAAAATTGTGCATGCATAGGACCGTGTTAGAGGAGGGAAGTCAACCTAAGGTTGATGGTCTAAGGCGAATAAACCCCAAGATGGCCGATGTTGTGAAAAATGAGGTCTTAAAATTGCTTAAAGCGGGGATTATTTACCAAATCACCGATAGTAAGTGGGTGAGTCCCGTCCATGTTGTACCCAAGAAAGGAGGGTTGACTATGGTGGAACAAGAGGATGAGACTCACATACCTACTCGTCCGGTGACCGGGTGGCGGATGTGTATTGATTATAGAAAGCTAAATGCCGCCACCCTCAAAGACCATTTCCCTATCCCCTTCATCGATCAAATGTTAGAAAGGCTTGCGGGGCATGGTTACTATTGTTTTCTTGATGGATACTCCGGATTTTTCCAAATTCCTATCCATCCGGAGGACCAAGAGAAAACAACATTTACACGCCCCATTGGAGTTATGCTTACCGGAGAATGCCATTTGGGTTGTGTGATGCACATGACACCTTTCAAAGGTGTATGATGACCATTTTCTCGGATTTTCTTGAAAAGAGCATGGAAGTCTTCATGGATGACTTTAGTGTCCATGGAGACTCCTTTGACCATGGACTTGTTAATTTGAAAAATGTTTTGAAAAGATGTGAAGAGCATTGATGTGACTCATATTTGAGCAAATTTAGTCCCCGAATTAACCTCATTCCCATGCTTTCTAGCATATATTAGGGTCATTTCTTATCTTTAGTTTCCCATTTTGCATATTCTTTGAGGTTTTGTGTCCTTGGTAGGAGAGGATTGCTAGCCTTGCATTTATAGAGCAAAATGAAGCTAAATGGATCGCATCTAATCACCAAGCATCAAAGAGGAGACCGACACTAGAAGCCTTAGCAAATAAATGAAGTGAAATGGGCAATGGTGAAAGATCTATGCATCCCCAAGACAATCCCCATGGATTGTTAGGAAGCCAAGAACAAGAGAAAACCCTGCACCAGGATCCGAGCGTCCTGAGCTCAGGACGAGCGTCCCAGAGCCAGGATCCGAGCGTCCCGATGCCAGCCCGAGCGGAATTCCTTACAGGACTAAACGTGCTTCAGGCTAGGACGTGCGAATTCCCTTGGGAGTTGCTGCATGATCCGCGCATGTCCCTCGGGAGTAGCAAAATTATCAAGCTTCTCTTAGGGTCTTAATCGTAATTTAACCCCTTAGTAACCCTAATCCTTGTACTTAATTTTAGTATAAATACCCTATTGTACTACCTCGATTATCATCTTAGAAGAATTATATCATAATCAACCTCTTAATTTAGTCTTAATCAAAGTTGTAATACACATTTCCATATTAATCACATCTTAATGTTTCATTAATCTCTCAATTGTTCTTAGTTTTAGTTGGGTAATTAGAAGATTATTTGGGGTTTATTGGAGGATTAACAACCTTCCATCAATCATCAAGTTTACTTCTATTTTTCTTTGCTTTATTATTTGGATCATCTCAAATAGGTATAATCCTCTTTTACCTTTGCTTAATTATTGTTAATCACATCATTTGTTCATCATGTTTTGCTTTGTTAGTTTAATTGACAACCTTATTAGCATGCTAAACTTGATCATAAGAGAGTAGTCCTTTAGCTAGGGTTAATGGGGAATTAGGGGATTCAATCATGAGGTTAGATCTATGCTTAAATTAATATGCGTTCATAATTAATTGCTTGCTTGTTGTGATTTCAACCTATGCACATGTTATGTTTGATGAAATGCTAGACTATGAAACCTTGCATTTTTTACCCATCTCTTATCTTTTCAATGAGGCTTGTAAGACATAAACCAACTCGAGCCTTGTTAGACCATGCATAGAGTTGAATAGGAAGAGACTAAGTCGACTTGTAGGTGTTGTAAAGTCTTGATCGACTCGGCTCCGGGACCTAAATATTCCTAGGGATTGTAAGATATACACTAACTCGATCCCATCACAACAATAAGTGCTTGCTTCTATTTGAAAACATGTTTGTATGATCTATTTCCATGAATCCCCTATGAACCCATGACACCATAGTGCCTTTAATCAATTGTTTATAAACCCCTTTAATTGCTTTACATTGTTTTAATTAATTTACATTCATCTTGTTGATTAGTTTAGACCACATCTCATCTCAACCCAATTTGTGACACCCTAAGACATAACAACTTGCAATTGAAAATATTAAATCGGATGGGATCCGACCTTTACTTACCACCCTACTAAGAGTAGTTTGTGAAGATATAAATATTATTTTGGTTGGTAGCGACAATGACTAAGCATCACATAATAAATAATACCGGACCAAAAATGGCGCCGTTGCCGGGGACGGTGTTCAATTGATTTGATTTTCGTAATTGTTTTTAGTTGTGTCTTTCTTTAGCTTGAGGGAGAGCACTTCCTCAAGGTACTTCTCACCATTTTCTCTTAGTTTAATTTGCAAGATGGATATTATAGATTGTTGTGTAAAGGAACATGTGAGTACTACTCTCATCAAAGACCCTTTTCAAGCATTGGAAGCCTTAGAAGCAAGTGAGGCCAAAAACAAGCATTGGGCATTGTAAGTAGATCTCCTTGAAGCCGCTCTAGCCAACAAAGAGCTCAACTATGATCATTCCATATTGATAAATTATATTCTCGAGGAAGCATCACAATCCACTAAAGAAGAACAATCAACTAAAGTCGAATATGCCATGAGGGTAGAAGATGTAATGGAGGTGGAAGATGTCCCTAGTGAACCTTCAATGGTAGAAAGTGAGGTACAAACTCCAACTCTAAAACCCCTTCCCCCAAATTTGAAGTATGCTTACCTTGATGAGTCTAAAACCAAACCTGTGATTGTCAATGAAAAACTTGATGAGAGCCAATTGGAAAGTTTACTTGATGTGTTAAAAGAACATTAAAAAGCTATAGGTTATAGTCTAGATGATCTTAAGGGAATAAGTCCCAATTTTTGCATGCATAGAATTCATCTAGAAGAAGACCATAGGCCTACCATCCAAGGCCAAAGGAGACTAAACCCCCACATGCAAGAAGTTGTAAAAACGGAGGTTATGAAATTACTTGATGCCGGAATCGTTTATCCTATATCGGATTCTTTGTGGGTTAGCCCCGTTCAAGTGGTACCTAAGAAAGGAGGTACCACGGTGGTAACAAATGATAAGAACGACCTAATACCTACAAGGAAGATAACCGGTTGGCGTATGTGTATCTATTATCGTAAATTGAATTCCGCAACAAGAAAGGATCATTTCCCCTACCATTCATCGACCAAATGCTTGAGAGGTTAGCCTCTAACAAATTCTATTGCTACCTTGACGGGTACTCGGGATTCTTCCAAATCCCGATACACCCGGAAGACCAACACAAGACTACTTTCACATGTCCCTACGATACTTTTGCATATAGGAGAATGCCCTTCGGGCTATGTAATGCTCCCGCTACTTTCCAACGATGCATGGTGAGTATTTTTTCCGATTACTTAGAAACCATAATGGAAGTTTTTATGGATGATTTTAGCGTTTACAGAAAAGGCTTTGATTCTTGTTTGCATAACCTTTCTCTTGTATTGCAAAAGTGTGAAGATGTTAGCATTGTCTTGAATTGGGAAAAGTGTCATTTTATGGTCAATGAAGGTATTGTCTTGGGACATTTAATCTCGGAAAAGGGCATCGAAGTTGACAAAGCCAAAGTTGAGGTGATAGATAAACTTCCACCTCCCGTAAATGTTAGAGGAGTGCGGAGCTTTCTCGGTCATGCGGGGTTCTATCGCCGTTTTATAAAAGATTTTTCCAAAATCGCGAAACCCCTTACTCAACTTTTGCTTAAGGATGCCCAATTTCAATTCACTAATGAGTGTGTTGAAGCTTTTGATAGATTCAAGGAGGCACTAATCTCCGCACCAATCATTCAACCACCAAATTGGAAATTGTTGGAGTGTCCCCGACAATAATGCGATCACAATTGTCGATCATGATGATCACATGTTTAAATCTCATTTTTTTATGAATACGTAAGGGATGATTCATTTTATAGTCAACTGATCAACATTAATCGGTAACGATTGGCTTGCTAGAGTTTGACGTTACTGTCGTGGGACGGTGGTGGTTAGTTGATCCCTTAAGGTCACACCTAAAGGATGATGCCCTAATCTGTAAAATTGATTAATTGTATGACGATACAAGTTAATCAATTCCTTAAAATTGAACAATTCAATTTGAGAGAGAGAGAATATTAATATCTTATTGTAATGGGATTAAATAAGATTTATTTTAGTAATTGAAATACTTTATTACTAAAATTGCTTATTGTTTGTGAAACAATAGAGATGAGAATGAATGGTTAATTATAATTACAAGATGTTGTGAATTATAATTAAATGACCCATTTTATTTATGTGATCAAGTATTACTAGTCAATTTGTTGTATGTAATTTAATTAATTCATAAAATGATATTTATGTGATAAATATGCATTAAATTAATTAATAACATGTATCATACTACATGTGACATATTGTGTGACAAGTGACAAATTGACAAAAATAAAATGGTAGTCCATTTTATATGTGGACCGAAATGTAGGTAGTAGTAGTGGATTGTGGTTGATTTATTTTATGAGATAAAATACTTGTAATGATACCTAGTCTAACTAGCTAGCATACCTACACATTTAATAAGAACAAAAGGAAAAAGGAAGGACCATATATTGGTCCTTATACTCCCCATAACCGTGACCCTCATAATATAAAGGGGATTTTGGTTTTTGTTCTCTAATTTTATTCTCTTTATGCATGTTCAAGTCATTAACATGCATCTTTCTCTCTACTCCTTCTTCTTTCTCTAAAAACTTGATAAATCTTGATTCAATTGTTCAAATCACATTACTAATATTATTAGTGTAATATATGAGTATTAGTAATCAATTTTAAGGTAAACTACTAAACAAATATCTAGCACATATTATTTAGTAGAGATGTGGGATAATCTTGGGTGTAATCAAGAGGAGTGGCTTCTATACTTGAAGTCTTTGGATAATCATCCTATTACTCATCATTGCTCAAGAACTAGTAAAGGTAGGAGACCTTACTTGTGCCCATGAACCGAAATATTCAATGTAAGGAACCGGTTTTCCTCTACACTTATTTATTTGTTTTGCATGCATAAGATTCTTATGTTTTTATGACTAAAACTTTAAACTAAAATATGTGATATTTAAAATATGATTTCCAACAAGTGGTATCAGAGCTTTATGGTTGTTGCATGCAAGATCGGGATCGTTTTTCCGAGATAATACGATTAACGAATAAAACTTGAAATTTAGGATTTATGAAGATAAATCACGAAATAATTTTGCATGTTAAAAGTTTCTGGTCCTAAGTGATTTTTAGGACATTTTGGTTTATTTATGGATTTTTATTGTTCATTTTATATATTATTGGCATTAAAATGTGATTTTTATGATAAAAATGTCATTTTTGGAAGAAAATTAGCTAATCTTTGAATTTTTCAGTGGTTTTTTGTATATGTTTTCACATATATTATCTACTGATGGCCTGTAAAGTTTCATGTTAAAATGAGTTGTTTTGCTCGAAATATGGATTTTTCAAGTTAAAATCATATTTGAATGGATAAATAGGTTAATATGAGTAATATTTCGAATATGGTCATGGAAATTTAATATGTTGTCACATTCAATTTTATAAGATGTGTGTAAAATATTTGGATATAATGAAGTATTTATGCATGATTTATGAATTTTTGATGAAAAATCACATAAATAGTGACTATAATTAGTAATATTGCTAAAACATACTTCATGACTAAGGAAAAATGTCACATGTTGCATTTTATCATATATTTCAGATGTAAAACTGAAAAGTTGATGAATATAATTTTTCTCATATTTTTAGGGTCATAATTGTTAAAATCGATAAACCGCAACATTGTTTTTCTCGATAAATTTTCAAAATTTTTAACCTAAGTTTTGAACATTATGAGTGTCATGGTATTTTTCCAGAATGTTCATGAGTTTAAATTTCAAATTTCGAAATTATTTGAAATTTTTATGATTTAATTTGAAGTTTATAGCATATTTTTATGTTTTTGAGTCCATTTATGAACAATATTAAGAAATCAAGTTTAATTATTTTCAAATCTTAGTGGAGACTAATTTTGAGTCCTAAGATGGTTAGGGTAATTAACTTGTACATAAATATGAATTTATGTAATTATTGTGATTTTAAAAGGTTAAATCACGCAAATCCGTAAAACCGATTAATATACGATATTGGCTCTTTAAAGGCCATTTAGCATAAAATCGAGCATGTTCATACATATATAATGCTGCATTTTATTTATGATTGTCATATTTTAATTTTATGTAATTTTTGAATTATGTAATTTTACTTAGTATGGCCTTAGTTTTAATTGGTATTACCCGAAATGCATGGGAATATCGATTCGGTTGTAATTATTGTGATCTCGTATCACCGTTTTCTAATTTAATAGATTTATTTTATTTTAATTACAAATGTATAATAGGAAATTATGTAATTCATTTTGTAATTTAATTATTCCGGAGTTCCTCGAAGACGGTGCCATTCGAGAAGGCGATCCATCAAAGAAAGTGTTGCCTTGAAATGCGTGCCAAGACCGAAGTTCAAGGGACCAGAGGAGTTGGTTTCCGAATTTGTAATAGTTTATTAGATTTACTATTTTAGGAAGGCCATACTAGGATTTTATTTATGCTTTGCATTTTATTTATATGTTGCATGCATCGCTAAATCGCCATAACTAAACATGCATTTTAAATCGAGTTTATCGACCGTGTCAATTACAATTATCGTAGTTCACCGCTTTAGTTCACTTAAAACGTGATAGATAATAAATTGACATGACCTCTCGCTAAAATAAACAATTGAGACTTAGCCTTACCAAAAAGTAGAAACCATGAAAACCTATTTCATGAGGGAGTGCGCTCGGCCCTACCGGGGAACAAACCTTGTTACGTAGGGGAAGTGGGTGATAAATGTCTATCCACCGAATTCATGTTGATAAGGGATGAATCGGCCCTACCGTGCCCAAGTTGATGTGGATTTGGATCATGGACACATTTATTCGAAATTTGGATTGAGCTCAACGGAAGTATTCGTGACCGTAGTCGCATGTGTTCCGGACTAAAGATAAATATTAATGTAATTTTATCGACCAAGAGTTCTAAAAGTAGAATCGATTAAAGAGTTAATCCACCGAGTTATATTGATAAGGGATGAATCGGCCCTACCGTGCCCAAGTTAATATGAATTTGGATCTTGGAATCATTTATCATAGTTGGGTAGAGGTCACTATGTAAATGCTTTACTTGTTAAATTACTTACAAGTATTATTATAACGACAAATGTTTTGTTTTCATTATTCCGTTATCATATTGTTCTATTTCTTTACTTCAATTTATACGATATCATTTCGATTTTAGTTCAAATCTCCATTAAAACATCGTAACTAAAGACAAATATGAATTTGCTTCTAAAACCTCATATGAACCATTGCTAAGGATCTCTTGTGAAGAGTATAGATAAAAGTTATTCGTGATCAAAAGGGTTTTTGATTCTTGACTAACATATCTACTTACAATGAATTGTTTCTCATATGCTTAATTGAGTTAAGTACTTTGAAACGTTAAATCATTTTGGTAACTAGATTTGTTTGAAATCAAAATTGACCAAAATACCGCAACCACTTCAATGAAAGTTTTAAGACTAAACAAACGAATGAAGAGTAGTCTTCATGAATTTCAATTTTGCTTCTCTTAGCAAAGACTCATTGAAATGAGTGGGAGCATTATCTTAAACCGTTAAGAAAAGGACGAAGTTCAAAGAAGTAAAATTAGAATGGAATTGATACAAGGTAATGTTAAAAGTAAAGTTATTGAGAATAACGATACTAAACCTATCAATCCCGACCGATAAAGTTTCCATTGTCTTAATTGTTGGACGCTAGAAAGGAAACTACCCCAAATTATTGAAGAATCAACAAGTTAGTTGTGGGACATCTAATGGGACCTTCTTCTTTAAATGTTTATTTGATTGACATAAATTTTGCTAGTACTACTTCGTCAATATTAGAAACCGGTGGTGGTTTTCATAATTGTATTTGATACATAGGATGATTAGAATCTGACGACTAGCAACAATGATGTTAAGAGATAGAGTTATTGTGTACTCAAT
Organism: Silene latifolia; assembly: GCF_048544455.1. Lineage (NCBI taxonomy): Eukaryota > Viridiplantae > Streptophyta > Magnoliopsida > Caryophyllales > Caryophyllaceae > Silene > Silene latifolia. Next base: position 102,709,729 of record NC_133536.1, on the reverse strand, counting down.
CTATTTTTGGGTTTAGAGTTGTACTTAATTGTGACTATTAAGTGCATTGGACAAATTCCATTCTTATTTACTTGGATCAAAAGTGATTGTCTTCTCGGACCACCGTGCTCTTAGGCATCTCTTGATAAAGAAAGAAGCAAAACCAAGATTGTTAAGGTGGATTTTGCTACTCCAAGAATTTGATTTGGAGATAAGGGATAAGAAGGGAGCCGAGAATGTGGTAGCAGATCACTTGTCAAGAATTCGATTCCATGATGATGAGGGAGAAACAACAATCAATGACTCTTTCCCCGATGATATTTTGATGGCCATCCATTCACAACTCGAGAAATACACAACACCATGGTTCGCCGACTATGCTTGTGACACCCTCAATTATCGCGGAAAAGTAAACACGTAATTCTAGAATAAAACTGCATGGATATGTTTGTAATAGGTTCATTTGGGTAAAAACCTGAAATTTTTAAAACCTGAACCTGTTATAAAGATATCCAAATTGGAAGGTGTCAAACATACAAGGTCTAACTAGAAGTTTCATAACATAACCATCGCTAAAGTCGCGAATAGCAAATTATACAACTAAATGTAAAGAGGGAGACATATGTCCCTAAAATGTATGTGACATAAAAAGTGTTTAAGGGTCACAATAAAATAAAACCAGTCTAGGTTCCAAGGTTACTTTGCTCGCTAGCTCGTCCATGTACCCCATATATGCATCACCTACCTGTCATTCGCATTTTATACAAATACGAAAGCCACGGTCGAGGGGGAGTAACTCCGAGTTCTCCCAGCCACGAAATGTCATAATTAATATAACATGTAAACATAAGAATATGAATACGAATCACACATAGCCTTAGCATATAGATGCTAGACAATCGTGCTTATCATGTGTACAACAATATAACAACACATAGTCCTAGCATGTGAATACTAGACCGACTCATACTACACTATCATGTGAATCACATAACATCCAGGAATCCAAACTCTATCAACCATAGCCGGCTTGCATCTCACCTTCTATGATTCATAGAATCATCAAACAAGAAAGGGCAATATATCAAAGACAGGCATAAGTTCTTAGCACCGTCAATAGTCACTCTGTAACTCGAGTCTATACCACGAGGTAGGGAAGGTAATCGAACCGGTATCTTGGCTCAGAGGTTCTATCAAAACATGGCCAAGACACAACACAACCCTAGTCCTAAATCTGCGCAGACCTAGACATGCGGATACACACCACCGCACCCAAGACCCACAATTTTATAAAACCATGTGAGTACCCTAAGGAGTCCACCAAAGGGTTGGCTAGTACTTAAGCTGACCACTTACTCTCAAAATAAGTAACGAGGTCATGCCCCAACTTGGATATAAACCCACCAAGTCAGGAACACAAAGGCTATTAAGCAGTGAACATATACTCGTCAAAGACTATAAAGACCTATCTATGATGAAGGCCGAAATACTCACCTAGGACCTAAATAAAACCAATCTAGGTCCCAGCTTGAATACTTTAGCCCACACCACACAAGACAAGTAGGAGAGGCAAAGAGTCCAAACTTGCACACTCAAATGATCATACACACCCTAGCATATGAAAGGTTACGCAAGAGCATATTTAGCTGACAATCCAACAAAATCTCCAATATCAATAATAATCCAAATTCCAGCTAACCGTTAATCTCATAATTCATGAGAACAAGCTAAAATGGCAACAAGGCAAGAAGACTCAAGTATAAGGCAACCAATTCATCCAACAACCAACATGTGAAATGATAATTACAAATATCAAGGCATAACATAAAACATCCAATCTCACCTCAAAGACAAACCCTCGACCCGAGTCCCGCGACGAGTCATCGGTCAAATCGAGGCTGACTGGTTTAAACCTAGTTTGACCAAACTCGTTCGGTCAATCTGCCCACTTCGAGTCTTGGCCTACTTTGGCCCAAATCACAAATTTTATCGCAATATTATTCTCATGCTATTTCCAATTTCTATCATGTGAAAAACGAAAGTAACACATTATCAATCACCTAAACACTTAACAAACACCAAACACAACATCAATTACTAATGTGACATTAATTCGTCGAGTAACTCGGAATAGTTACCTTAAGCTAGCAAAGAGACAAGCAATAAACTTGAGAAAGCTTCTAAAACCCAAAATTACTCTTCATCTTCAACCACATATGAGGCACCTAAAATAATTATGTGAAAGGACGATATTAATGAATTATCTTTATATAAAATAAGAGGCGGAAATTAATTTAATTATATTTTAAATAAACCAAACTAGCGTCAAAACAATTTATAGACACGGCCCAAAAGTTATTATGACAACCTCAAACTCGGCCTAACCACCAACTACACATGGCCTCAAACTCGGCCTAACCACCAACTACACATGGCCTCAAACTCGTGACTTAGCTAGGCCACTGCCTAGGCCACGGCCAGGCCACTGCTAAGCTACAGCCAGGCCACAGCTGTCTCCAACACTCCACCTAAACAACTACCCATCTCAGCCACTAAAACCCATGCTTGACTGTTCTAAAATCAGCCCACTCAATCACGTTAAAATAGTCCCAAAACCTTGCAACAGAACATCCCAAAACAATCCCTACATGTCAGTATACACCGTCTCAACTATAAAAGACAACAATTAGCACCCAAAACAATCCATACATGTCAGCATACACCGTCTTAAATATACCACTTACTAGCTAGCATCCCAAATGATCCCTAGAGGTCAGTATACACCGTCTCAATCATCTCCACATATCAGAATACACCGTCTCAACTTTACAACTGACTAATTAACATCCATAAGGATCCCTATATATAATTACACACCGTCTCAACTATAAAGCAGACTAACCAGCATTCAAAATAAACATATTTTACAAGTAATATTGAGTAACCTATCATTATTACCTTTTTCCGATTGAACTAATCATTTATGACTAACAAATCTTCTACCAGCCCGTCTATCTTAGCATCTACAACCGTCTTATAATAAATAAAGCTGAAAGTATAAATTGGGTTTGTAGAAATACATAACGAAAATGAATGTTACTTACATCGGAATGACGAAACGAACGAGAGAGCAAAGACTATGGAACAAAAATAGTTGAAAACGGATAAGGAACGAAGTACCGACGTCGATTAACAGATCAAATTTTGAAAAGGAAATAAAAATCGCCAGAAGAAGAAAAAAAAGAACGAAGAAGAAGAAGAAAAGAGACGTGAGAAATTGGAAATGAGACAACAGCCTGCTAGCCTGCTATTTATTATACGTATCTTTCTTCATCGTTAAGTAATTTCGCTCGTTTTTAAAACCGTCTTGAGTTAATAAAATCGGTTTTAGTAAAAGTTTCAGTAATAAAACGGAATCAATAATAAATAAATTTAATGAGTGAAAATAAAATAAACTCAAATACTAACGGAAATAATAGGAATTCGATTCGAATCGGAGTTATTAACGATTTTTACGAAACTAACGGATATTAATAAAAATTGCTAATTTAGTGAAATAAGCTCAAAATAGCTAATTGGACGGTTTTGTTCCCAAAATCCATCTCGGGTTCACTTAAAACGACTTTCATAAGGACTCGTAAAGAAACGGAAATTATTAAATAAATAAACTCGAACTAACTTCAATAAACTCGAACTAACTTTAAATAAACTTATTAATGATTATTAAAATTAACGTATCGAATTATGATGAAATTAATTAATTAGCTAAGCATATATATATAAATCGTTAAATGATGTACTTAAATTCAAAATAGCAATTAAAAGAATTTTATCCAACTTAATAAAATCTGGGGTGTTACAATGCTAACTACATTGTGGGAGGAGTTCTTCCCCCAAACTTGAACTACAATCAAAGAAAGAGATTCTTGTTTGAAGTAAAGAGATACGTACTTTTGGGATGATCCCAATCTTTACAAGGAATATAGTGATGGACTTTACCGAAAATGTGTACCTCAATGGGAAGTTCAAGGTGTTTTAGAGGGATGCCATTCATCACCATATGGAGGACATCATGGAGCACGAAGAACAATTGCTAAAGTCCTACAATCGGGCTTCTTTTAGCCTACCATGTTTGAAGATGCTAGGGAATTTATTCTCCATTGTGATCCTTGCCAAAGAAACGGAAACATTTCTTGGAGAAATGAGATGCCACAACGAGGAATATTGGAGGTAGAAATTTTTGATGTATGGGGAATTGACTACCAAGGACCATTTATATCATCTCAAGGAAACAAGTATATTCTAGTAGCCGTTGATTATGTATCAAAGTGGGTAGAAGCAATTGCTACCCCAACCGATGACGTAAAAGCGGTTACTAAGCTTTTCAAAAAAATAATCTTCCTGAGATTCGGAGTCCCTAGAGCAATTATTAGTGATGGAGGGACACACTTCCATGAAAAGAAGCTCACATCTCCTTTGACAAAATATGGTGTTCAACATAGAACCGGCTTGGGATACCATCCTCAAACGAGCGGTCAAGTCGAAGTTTCTAATAGAGAGATCAAGCAAATTCTTGAGAAGGTTGTTAACAAAACTCCTAAGGATTGGAGCATGAAGCTTGATGACACTCTTTGGGCTTATAGGACGGCCTATAAGACTCCCATAGGAGCCTCCCCTTACAAGCTAGTCTATGGAAAGGCATGTCACTTGCCAATTGAGTTGGAGTACAAAGCCTTTTGGGCAATCAAAGCTCTTAACCTTGATCTTAAGCTAAGTGGAGAGAAGAGGATCTTACAAATTCAAGAGTTAGAGGAATTCCGACTACACTCTTACGAGAATGCAAAGTTCTACAAGGAAAGAATGAAATTTCTTCATGACAAGAGGATTAAGCAAAAGGCCTTGCACAAAGGAGACAAAGTCCTTCTATTTAACTCCCAATATCGAATTTTTCTCGGGAAGTTAATTTCAAGATGGATGGGTCCCTATGTAATCACCGAAGTGGGAAAGTATGGAGACTTTGAGATAAAGTCGGAGGATGGAAACAAATTCAAGGTCAACGGTCAAAGATTGAAACCTTACTATGAAGGAGCATTCATAGGACAAGTAGAGGTCATCCGCCTCGAGCCTCTCCCACCATGACGAAACTACCAAATGAGAGAGTTTGGTGGAGTCCTCCCTAAACCACCACTTATAAATATACTAACCCTTCTGACTTATATTTTAACTTTATTGCATTTGCACTTTACTTCCTCATAAGCATGATTTTGGCATGAGAGTTGGTGAGGGAGTGCTACTAATCTTGTTTGACAAATGAAGGATATGACGATTCAAGTGTGGGGAAGCACCCTTGTCAATTAATGAAATAAGAAGAAAGAAGACCAAAAAGGAAGAGTCCCCACGAGCAGACCTGAGCTCGTGGGAGTTAAGAGAAATCTGAGCGTCTCCAGACACGATCCGCGCATCCTACTATCGAGACGCGGGAGCTGGGAAGCCTCAAATTATGGGAAAAAGTCCTGTAAGCAAATCTGCACGTCCCAGAGGGGAGACGAGCGTCCCAGCAAAAATCCGCTCGAGCCGCAGTCAAGCCGCGTGTCCCAGGATTGCTTTGCTGTTTTAGAAAATCCTGTAAGAAGATCCGCGCGTCCCTACCTGCTCATATAATTTTTCTACAGGACAGAAGACGCTCGTCCCGACTCCAATCCGCGCGTCTCCCTCCCATGCTACTCTTCTATTTTCGACAAACATACCCTTCTCTCAACCACACATATTAAGACACCTCATCCTTCTCTCCTCAATAAAACATAGAATCCTCTCCCAAATACTCAAAACACACCAAAAACACCCAATTGCATCTTTAAAATAAAAATACCCAAAACCTAGGGTTTGAAAGGATCTAAATTACAAAGATTAATCTTCCATCTTAGACAAGCAAAATCTCTTGATCTACTTTCAAGATGAGAATAAGGGGATCCTTACGAAAAGAAAGAAGAAGAACAAGGGTCATAGGAAGCTCTTCAGCCTCTCATCTCAACACATTGAGAAGAGAAAATGAAGAAATCATCGATCTTTCAAGATTAAATGAGTTCTCAAACATCGAATTTGTTAATGATGCTCAGCGAGTCGTCTTTCACCATCTCCTAGGTAAGAATATTCTCCCAACTAAGTTCATTTGCCATGAGACATTAAGGAAACTAGGGATATACCATCAAACCGAGGCACTCTTCGAACTATTTGGTCTTTCGACTACGTTTAACATGCATGAGCCTACATATCGACCATTAGTTCTCGAATTCTTGAGTTTTCTGAAAATCTCAACCCTAAACAAGACGATATGTGCTGAATTCCGACTTGAGAACACAACAAGAATGATGACCCTTGTAGAATTTGCGGGTGTATTGGGACTTGATGTATCTCCTACTCGTTCCTCAAAACCCCAGAACTATAGCATAGCACCGCTTTGGTGAGCATTGATGGGTCGTGATTTCTCCAAAATCAAAGAATGCTCGGCCTCTTTTATCCAAAATCCTACCATTCGGCTTACCTATCGGTTCATAGCAAGCACTCTCATAGCTCGCCGCGATCCCGCGGTTGTAAACGAAATTGATCTAATCTTTATGGAGTGCTATTTGAAGATACAAGGGAAGAGTGGCTATCATTTCAATGCTCCCTTAGTACTTCTTGAGAGGTGGGCGCAATTTCGGAATGGAGATGATAGTGGAATGATTCACATTGTCAATGGTGGATTAGTAATAAGACTTACCAAATTCTTTAACCCTAATTTTAACAACAACGCATATGTACCTCTTCCGGGTACTACCAGATCGATAAAATGCTAATATTCCGACATCACCATTGGAATACCTTTGAAGGCTATGAGCGAAGAATCAAGTGGTTAACCAAGGGAAGCACCCCTCTTTTTCTTCCAATGGAAGGTCTATCAAGAGTATCATCTAGAAGGGGCCCCCCTTTCCCAAGTGCCATCCTACCTTGTACCAACTAATTCTAGACAAGCAAACCAGACCCCACCTCCTACTCAACATCAACAAAGTGAGCCTCTAATGAATGGTCAAGAAAAGATTGCTATCCCACCTTACCCCTTTCCATACCAACCCTACAATCACCCAAATCCCTTCATCCTTCCTAGAGATGATTTTGCAACGGGTCTACTCCAAGATTTACACCGCAAGCAATATGAAGATAAAGCGGACAATTATTATGCTCTCTATCCTCAATTCCACCGGATGGCTCATCAAGGGCACATTAGCGAAGAGGGAATGCTTCCCTCTTGGGCTCAAATAGAAATTCTCTTTCCAAAATCGGAGCATGCCAACGGTGGAGCACATGGCAATGGAGAAGGAGAAGGAGAAGGAGCGGGGTCAAGTGGTGGCAAAACGGTGGAGGTCAATAGAGATGGTGATGAATTTGTGGATTTCTATGAGAGCCATGAATCACGAGCACAATGGGATGGCAATCCCGAAGGAGAGGATGACAACTAGTGAAGATGTTCCTTGGCTTGGTGGAGCGGGCAAGAGGCACCCACCATGGCTTAGGTGAAGCTCTTCAATTCCCTCTCACTTTTTCATGTCAATTATTTCACATGCTTTTCTAACTTAGTTTATCATTAATTGTTTCAAATCTTTCGGTGTCCTTATAAAAATTAAGGACTATTTTCCACCTTAGCAACACCAAGTTGATGATAAATATTTTGTTCCTATTTGTAAAATCAAAATGACAATTAGAATTCATGCATATCATCCTTGCCTTATGCATGAACTTCCCTCTTTTGACACTAGAAATAGTGTTTTGATCGGTTTTGGGAAGTTCACACACAGGAATACGAGTCAATTTAAATTGGCTCTCCAATTAATCGAAAGTATGCATCATACAGGATAGATTAGATTGCATCACTTGTTATATATGTCATATAGTTTGCATCCTAATTTAGAAATCATGTATTTCATATAGATTGCATTGCATAATTTCCTATCGTATTGGCCATTGAGGACAATGCCCATACTAGTGTGGGGATGAGAAATTCTAACTTAACATCAAAAATAAAAAATGATAAAAATTTGAAAATTTTCGAAAAAAACTCAAAAAATATGTTCTTTTATTTCATAAAAACAAAAACCATAAAAATTTAAAAATTTAAAAATCCAAAAGCATGTTCATTCCTTTGTAGTGTAGAATTGTATATTGTGTATATACTTGTGTTTGTTTGTCACTCTTATCATATTCGACCGACTACGCCACATCCGAGGGACGAGGAATATGAAGACCGCATGGTATGATCTTTCCAAATTTCCTTTTTCCTCTCTATGTTAATGACTATGTGGCTTTATTTTGGTTGATGCGGTACAAACCAATATGTTGATAAGAGTTGCATTTAGTTTATATGGCATGCTACTTGATAGAAGCATATGCATTAGAGTTGTATATATGTTAGTTGCATCATGGCATGTAGTTGCATTTGAGGAAAATTTTTGTGAAAACATCTATTTGAGAAGCTTGACAAGTGTATATAAGGCCCTTGTAGATACTTTTTCTTTTTGAGACTTTGCTCATTAGAATACCTCTAAAACACCTTAGGATGTGTCATGCTAGTATCCTTTGACCCATGGACTAAGGCCTTGTCAAGAGTACCTTATGGTGTAATAACTCCTTGGCTACCATATATTCCAAGGTGATCCTTGAAACCATGCAACCATCTTCCACTTCTATCATATTTTGTCAATAAAAAGGGAATGGGCACAAAAATTATCAATTTGAGTTCAAGCATCAAAATGAAAAAACAAGAAGTTTGCAAATTGCATCAAATAAAAGAGGAGTACAAATATAAGAACTCCTATGCTTCAAATAAAAGCACCCTCGTTACAAATTAGGGTGACTTTGAAAATGTTCAAAAAATGCAAAAGTTAAAAATTGCCAAGTACCAAAATGCCAAACATCAAAGAAATGACAAAGAAATTGTTCTCAAAAATGTCAAATGCCACAAGAGAATTGGGGGGAATAACAAAATCAAATACAAACTCCCATTATGAAACTCAAAAGTATATTGATCCCCTTTTCCATTGATCCCACTTTTGTGCATGGTGGAGAGGGGACGACCCTTCTTCTTGTCTAGGCAAGGAGGAGAATTCTGCGATCCTACTGTGTTTTTAATACCATAGGGAGTCTACTCTTGACAAAAGCATTTAGCAATTGAGGACAAAGGTACCCTAGCTTGACACAACTTGGATGTGATTTGTTGGTATCCACCTAGGCTTAGTAACTTGAGGAAACCATATATATAATGGAGTGTGTACCCTTAGATTGCTTCCCTTCTAGATAATTTTCGCCACTTAGATGAGGAAAGTGGATATTACTTTTTGTAGATGCATCCATTACTTGTTTTGTGTGCTTAATGCTTGGATGTATCGCCATTTTGGCAAGCCCCACCTTGCCTTGCAAGGAGGCATCTTACCTCATGGGTGTCTTGTTGTGAGTTGAAGGGGCGAAGTAAGACCCGCTAATTGTCTCATATCGGCTATATTATTAGGCTAGTTTAAATAAAGGTCATAGTTTTAGTCACCTCTTTACTCGGGACGAGCAAAGGTTCGGTTTGGGGATGTTTGATGTGACTCATATTTGAGCACATTTAGTCCCCGAATTAACCTTATTCCCATGCTTTCTAGCATATATTAGGGTCATTTCTTATCTTTAGTTTCTCATTTTGCATATTCTTTGAGGTTTTTTGTCCTTGGTAGGAGAGGATTGCTAGCCTTGCATTTATGGAGCAAAATGGAGCTAAATGGATCGCATCTAATGACCAAGCATCAAAGAGGAGACCGACACTAGATGCCTAAGCAAATAAATGAAGTGAAATGGGCAATGATGAAAGATCCGTGCATCCCCAAGACAATCTCCATGGATTGTTAGGAAGCTAAGAACAAGAGAAAACCCTGCACCAGGATCCGAGCGTCCTGAGCTCAGGACGAGCGTCCCAGAGCCAGGATCCGAGCGTTCCGATGCCAGCCCGAGCGGATCTCCTTACAGGACCAAACGTGCTTCAGGCTAGGATACGCGGATTCCCTTGGGAGTTGCTGCATGATCCGCGCATGTCCCTCGGGAGTAGCAAAATTATCAAGCTTCTCTTAGGGTCTTAATCGTCATTTAAGCCCTTAGTAACCCTAATCCTTGTACTTAATTTTAGTATAAATACCCTATTGTACTACCTAGATTATCATCTTAGAAGAATTATATCATAATCAACCTCTTACTTTAGTCTTAATCAAAGTTGTAATACACATTTCAATATTAATCACATCTTAATCTTTCATTAATCTCTCAATTGTTCTTAGTTTTAGTCGGGTAATTAGAAGTTTATTTGGGGTTTATTGGAGGATTGACAACCTTCCATCAATCATCAAGTTTACTTCTATTATTCTTTGCTTTATTATTTCGATCATCTCAAATAGGTATAATCCTCTTTTACCTTTGCTTAATTATTGTTAATCACATCATTTGTTCATCATATTTTGCTTTGTTAGTATGATTGACAACCTTATTAGCATGCTAAACTTGATCATGAGTGAGTAGTCCTTTAGCTAGGGTTAATGGGGAATTAGGGGAATCAATCATGGGGTTAGATCTATGCTTAAATTAATATGCTTTCATAATTAATTGCTTGCTTGTTGTGATTTCAACCTATGCACATGTTATGTTTGATGAAATGCTAGACTATGAAACCTTGCATTATTTACCCATCTCTTATCTTTTCAATGAGGCTTGTAAGATATAAACCAACTCGAGCCTTGTTAGACCATGCATAGAGTTGAATAGGAAGAGACTAAGTCGACTTGTAGGTGTTGTAAAGTCTTGATCGTCTCGGCTCCGGGACCTAAATCTTCCTAGGGATTGTAAGATATACACTAACTCGATCCCATCACAACAATAAGTGCTTGCTTCTATTTGAAAACATGTTTGTATGATCTATTCCCATGAATCCCCTATGAACCCATGACACCCTAGTGCCTTTAATCAATTGTTTACAAACCCCTTTAATTGCTTTACTTTGTTTTCATTAATTTACATTCATCTTGTTGATTAGTTTAGACCACATCTCATCTCAACCCAATTTGTCACACCCTAAGACATAACTACTTGCAATTGAAAATATTAAATCGATACCCATCCCTTGGGATCCGACCTTTGCTTACCACCCTACTAAGAGTAGTTTGTGAAGATATAAATATTGTTTTGGTTGGTAGCGACAACGACTAAGTATCACACAATAAATAATACCGAACCAAGCATAATTTAGTTTTGAATTAGGAAAAATGCCATTTCATGGTTGAAGAAGGGATTGTGCTCGGTCACATTATCTCCAAGAGGGGCATTGAGGTTGATGGACCCAAAGTGGCGGTCATAGAAAATTTATCACCTCCCTCAAATGTGAAGGGGGTGAGGAGTTTTCTTGGCCATGCCAGATTTTATAGGCATTTCATTAAAGACTTTTCAAAGATTGTAAAACCATTAACCTCGCTTCTCCTCAAGGATGTGCCTTTTGTGTTTGATGAAATTTGTCTTGAGTCATTCCATAGGTTGAAGCAAGCTTTGGTCTCGGCTCCTATAATTCGGGCTCTAGATTGGAATCTTTCATTCGAGATTATGTGTGATGCGTCGAATTTTGCGGTGGGCGCGGTTTTAGGCCAAGTAGTTGACAAAAAGCACCATGTCATCTACTACACTAGCAAAATTCTTGACCAAGCCCAATGCAATTATTGAACCACGGTGAAGGAGATATTGGCCATAGTTCATGCTATTGAGATATTCTGGCAATATTTGGTTGGCTCCAAGGTGGTGGTGTATACCGATCACACCGCTTTGAGGCAACTCATGGTGAAAAAGGATGCCAAGCCAAGGCTTTTGAGATGGGTTTTATTACTTTAAGAGTTTGACTTGGAAATCAAGAACAAGGCGGGAACCGAGAATGTTGTGTCCGACCAACTATCTCGGTTAACCGTTGATGATCACAGAATTCAAGATGAAGGTGGGCCGATTAATGAATGGCTAAGAGAATATAGTCTTATGGGAGTTAGCACCACAACTCCATGGTTTGTGGACCTTGCTAACTACTTGGTAAATGGGTTTATACCGGATGATTTTGAACCAAGAGAGAGGAGAAAATTGAGGCATGATGCCAAGCGATAATTTTGGAATGATCCCCACTTGTTCCGTAAGTGTGGGGATGGAATGTTCTGGAGGCGTGTGTCTAGAGAGGAGGGTATGGAAATCGTTGATCGAGTACACAATTCGGCCTATGGAGGACACTTGGCCGCTTCAAGAACCATTGCCAAGATCCTCCAAGGCGGATTCTATTGGCCCTCTATGTTCAAAGACATCCACTACTTGGTGAAGTCATGTGATGCGTGTCAATGCACCGGTAACATCGGAAAGAGGAATGAGATGCCCCTTAACAACATCCTTGAAACTGAGCTATTCAATTGTTAAGGTATAGACTTTATGGGACCATTTCCCAACTCATACGGTAATGAATACATTTTGGTCGCCACGGACTATGTTTCGAAGTGGATAGAAGCGGTTGCATCACAAACCAATGACTCCAAGGTTGTGATGAAAGTGTTCAAAAGCACAAATTTCCCCAGGTTCGGAACTCCACGAGTTGTGATTAGTGATGGTGGCTCCCATTTCCGCAAGAGCACCTTCAAGGCGTTGCTAGAGTCACATGGAGTTCAGCATAAAACCGCCCTTGCCAACCACCCTCAAACTAGTGGACAAGTGGAGGTTTCTAACCGCCAAATCAAAGCTATCTTGGAGAAGGTAACTAGCAAGAGCCGGAAGGATTGGTCCCAAAAGCTTCCCGATGTATTATGGGCATTGAGAACGGCGTACAAAACACCTCTTGGAACCAAACCCTACAAGCTTGTGTTTGGCAAAACATGTCATTTGCCCGTTGAGTTAGAGCACAAGACTTGGTGGGCTCTTAAAGAAATTAATTTTGACTTTGATGCCGCCGGAGAAGTTCGATTCCTTCAAATGAATGAACTAGAATAATTGAGGTTGGAAGCTTATGAGAGCTCCTAGATTTACAAGGATCAAACGAAGAAATGGCATGATGCCAAAATTGTGAAGAAAGATATCGGTGTGGGAGACCTTGTTCTCCTTTTCAATTCCAAGGTGAAGGTATTCTCGGGCAAGCTTATATCGAGGTGGTCGGGACCCTTCAAAGTGATGAACATATTTCCTTACGGTGCCTTTGAACTTTGGAGTGAGGAAGGTGGAACCTTAAAAGTCAATGGGCAACGAGTGAAGCGTTACTACGACGGAGATGTCAAGGGTCCGATTAAAATGCTCTACCTCGGGGAACCACTTCCCGAGGAAGAGTCAAGTTAAAAGATTTGAACAATGATTTGGTTTGGTGGAGTTCCACGAGAACCACCACTTGTAAATAGCATGCATATAGTTAGTCAATGAGAGAATTTGAAAACATCGTTTTTGGCACATTGGATTATGTGACGGGACCCTTCACTTGGCCCAATTCCCGACATGATACGTCGGTGTGTAAGTGAAAAAAATGAGAAAATGGGCAAGTGAAGGAGTCGGGTTTATTTGAACAAGGAGAAAGTGAAAAAGAAAGAAGAGAAAAAGGAACGAAATGGGTTGAATTTCATGCACAATGCTCATGTTCCGGTGGACCGGCAGCGAGCATATTTCAATTTGATGAAGAATTATTGAATTAAGAAGGAAGGAGTGTTCTCTGCCGGCAGCCGGCTCACCGGCTGGGAATACCCCGTTATTGAAAAAGTGAAGAAATATGAAGGACCATAATTCTCTGCCGGCAGGCCGGCAGCCGGCCCACTGGCAGAGAATCCCACCACTGAAAAAAAAACACGAAGAAATGGAGGAAGGAGTGTTCTCTGCCGGCAGGCCTGCAGGCGGCTCACCGGCAGGGAAACCTGTCATTTGCTGAAAACACGAAGAAAAGAGAAGGATAGAAGCTCTCTGCCGGTGAACCGGCGGCCGGTGCCCCCACCGGCAGCGAGAGTTGGTAATTCTGAAAAAGAATTGAAATTTTTTGAAATTAAGGAAAGAGCCCCCTGTCGGTGGACCGGCAGCCGGTGCCCCCGCCGGCACAGAGCCTCGTGATACCCGAATAAGACTCGAAACACACAACAAATCCTCATTTTTTTCAGAAATTTCTCCCTCTAAATATACTCTCCCTCTCTTAACACACCAATACTCCCTTAAACCCCCTCCCTACCTTCAACATTCAACCAACCACCAACCCTATTTCACCACTAACCAACCAATCCTTCATCTATGGCGGGAAAGAGGACAAGGGGCGATCTCGCAAGGGCACAAAAACAACTAGTCGAGGCGACGGCTAACGATACAAACTCGGATACCGACTTTCCGGAGGTTGAGTTTGTCACACAAACTCAAAAAGGTAAATTTATACTCTTTAAGCAACGCCCCCTAACCCCGACTCGGTTTATTTGTCGCCCCATTATCCAGAACCTAGGTTTAGATAAGAAGACGGAGGCCATATTTAGGGGAGTCGGTATGAAAGGAATGTATAACATGCATGAGAGGACTTACCCCCGTATTACTTGGGAATTCTTGAGGAGTTTACGTCTTGATAAGGATAGATAAACCGGGATGGTGGCCCAATTGCACTTCCGTCTCATAAATCGAGACCATACAATGTCCCTTGCCCGACTTGCCAATATTTTCGAGTTGGAAAATGCCCCTACCCACAAGGCACCCAACACCCTTCCCTTTTCACGGGTGTGGATGGCTATTTCGAGGTTAGATGATAGGAATGGTGTGAAAAGGTCGGCTACTTCATGCCAAAATGCACCCATGAGGATTTGGCACCGATTTATGGGGTGTAACGTATTTGCCGTCGATGAACCTTGGGTATTTAGGGTTATTGAGCTTGAAATTTTAGGCTCATATTTGATTACGAAACCTAAGCCCTACAAAATCAATGTGGCTCATCACATGGCCCTTCACTTAGCCAAATTGGCCAACTCTCCGGGGCAAAATGTTCCCCTACATGTGGGTGGCAACATCACCCGCATAGCTAAGAGCATAGACCGACCGGTGGACTTCTCCGGGATGAATTGGCTACCCGGAGAGACTTACATAACAAAAGACTACATGATGAAATCTCTTGAGTGGATCAAGACAAACCCTTTTGACGGCCTTGAGTATTGGCAAATCCAAAAGCGTAACTCCATCCCGCTCCCAAATGTCAACAAAATGAAAATCAAACCCGACCAAGAAGCCTAGCTCCTTGCGATTGAAGCGGAGAAGGACCCGTCCCAACCTCCCCAAAATCCACTAATCATCTATGGGATGGACAACCCGGCGGAGACCACATCTAGTCTCCAGTTCATGATGCCAACTCCATCCGTTTTCCAATCCAATCCTTGGAACGCTTAATTTGGTGAATGAGCCTCATCAAGCCAATCTCCTCAACCAACCCCGCTCCACTCCGACTTGGTATCATTTATGAACGACATGAGATTGGGATTGCAAACGCCCGCTAGTGAGTGCTCGGTTTGCAACAACGGTTGGATATGATATACTTCGACCAATCAGTGGGCCAATTCCTTATTTATGATGATTGTCGAAGGAGGCAATACAACTACCCCTCCGGCCTTTACCCCTCTTACTACCTTGAGCCGGATGGTGGGTATCCCAAGGGCGGGAGCTTTGCCTACGCCGACATGAATATGCGGCCCGACTACTTTAGCGCCCTGGTTTTCCCCACCCCGGGCTCTACTCAAGGGGAGGGGCATGATACTCAGTGGTTTGAAGGGACCCCCTCAATTTTTGGTGATGCCGGCTTTGCTAGTGGCTCGAGAGGGGGCCGGGAGGTTGACATTGACTTGACCAGGGGAGTGGATGACTCGACCGTGGCCATGAACACGGATGACTTCATCCGAGAATCCGATTTCGGGACCGGAGATGATGATGATGAAGACGACGAGTCCTAGATGGCCTAGCTATATGGCCCACTTTTGCTCCAAATCCAATCCAAAGCCGAGTACGGCTCCCTTAATCCAAACTCTCTCATTCATATTTAATTTTGTGTGCATTTAGAGTACGTGTAATATATTTAGCCTAGTACATCATTTAGCTGCATTCATTTAGGCTTGCATTAAATTTAAAATTTGTAAAATATTGTCACATATAGGAATTACATTCATTTAGCATAGTTTGCATCGTAATTTCAATTTTGAATATGGGATAGTTTATCCATTGCATCCCCTTTTTAAAATACAAAAAATTGAAAAAATCGAAAATTTCACAAAAACATGCAATTTAGTTTCCGAATCTCCTCCATATACTATGTATATAAATAAGTGTAGGGTGGAGATTCCATAAATTCAAAAATACAAAAACATGTCTCTTATTTTCAAAAAAAAATCAAAAAACCAAAAATACGTTCTTCTATTTGAAAAATTGCGTCCTATCCACACTTCCTCCGTCACCGGATTGTATATAATAAGTGTGGGGAGGAGGCCCAAAAAAAAAACAACAACAAAAATATGTTATTTGATTTTAAGAAAAATACAAAAACAACAAAAACATGTTTTTCATTTTCTAAAAATTGCAAAAACTCAAAAATATGTTTTTTTTTGTTTTTCCCATTCACTCCCTATACTTTGTTACATTGTGGACAATATAAATTTCAAGTGTGGGGAGGGAAATAACCATTTTGTGTATATTTTTTTATATTTGTATACATATTTGTAAATTTGATATAAAAATTTCAAAAATGACTAAAAATTCAAAAAATCCAAAAAACATTGCATTGTATATACATTTGTTTGGCTAACAAAGTGGCATAGGTACATTGACTATCCAAGGCAAAAAAGAGTCTAGAAGACCGCTTGGTATAGACGTTCTTTTCTCTTTCTCCTTTTCCGTTCTTTCTCTTTTTATATTGTTGTATAATATGGAGGAGGATGGGATTTTTGTGCCTTGGATGTTCCTTTGGGGAACTTTGGATGGTTGATGTTGAAGTGTTTCTAGGATTAGCCAACTTATTGCACGATTAAATTCATGTTTGTTTAATTTCCGCATGCATTTGTCAAATGTATATATGTGTTGTTTTTCCATATAGTCTTGCACTTAGTTTGTATATAAATGTTTTGCTTGAAATATGGTCGAGGGAGGAAAGTAAATACCCCAAGGATGAACATGTTCCAATAGTGCCTTCCCCCTCCCCGTGGCTCGCACCCGTGACCATTTGGTTATTCACGGGAAAATGAGTTTGTCTAATGATTCTAGACCACCTTGTGAGACCAAAGACCGTAGGCTAGACCTAAGTCTTGGCCTAGCTACTCATATGTGAGTATTAGAGCCTCCTAGGGTGGGTACACTCATACCCAACCCCCGCTTAGGATTGTGAGTAGGTCTCCTCGCGAGACGTGTTATGTCTAGATGCATAAGTGTGTGGACCGGCAGCGAGCATATTTCAATTTGATGAAGAATTATTGAATTAAAAAGGAAGGAGTGTTCTCTGCCGGCAGCCGGCTCACCGGCTGGGAACACCCCGTTATTGAAAAAGTGAAGAAATATGAAGGACCATAATTCTCTGCCGGCAGGCCGGCAGCCGGCCCACTGGCAGAGAATCCCACCACTGAAAAAAAAACACGAAGAAATGGAGGAAGGAGTGTTCTCTGCCGGCAGGCCTGCAGCCGGCTCACCGGCAGGGAAACCTGTCATTTGCTGAAAACACGAAGAAAAGAGAAGGAGAGGAGCTCTCTGCCGATGGACCGGCAGCCGGTGCCCCCACCGGCAGCGAGAGTTTGTAATTCTGAAAAAGAATTGAAATTTTTTAAAATTAAGGAAAGAGCCCCATGGCGGTGGACCGGCAGCCGGTGCCCCCGCCGACACAGAGCCCCGTGATACCCGAATAAGACTCGAAACACACAACAAATCCTCATTTTTTTCAGAAATATCTCCCTCTCTAAATATACTCTCCCTCTCTTTGTAATACCCCGGATTATAAAACAAAAGAAAAACTTATATAAAATGAATATCAGAGTACGATACTGATAAAAGGGTCAAGGTGGCGGAAACACCTGACCAATCCAGTTCGCTACTAAATCCAAAACAACTAATACATTATTCGAAGGTTCTTAAAACATAAGGCAAAGTCCTAATTTATTATTAAGCTCGTTTCTCACATTCCCCAAGCAAGCATCATCCAAACAGCAAACATCTGAACAACCTGAGAATGGGGGGGGGGGTCGACAATCAGTTGGGAGTAACTAGATGCTCTCCCAGTCATGTTTACAACAATTGAATATAATCAACAATCATTAACAAAAGAAATGTAGAACCAGTAAACATGTGAGATCATCTATACTCATGAAACCCCAACACGTCTTACCATGACTTATCAACCTTCGACGAATGCAAACATGGAAACCTAGACCATATGCAACCACTAGACCATGAACACTTACAAGACTAGTAGCAACATACGACTACATCAACGAAAAGCACAAAGCTAGCATTAAAGTATAGCAAACATGGCGACACACAATCCACAGCAACAGAAGGCACAAAGCTATCATCAAAGCATAGCCGAATAGAGCGAATGCCGTTAGAGCGTATAACGCACTGCCTCTAACTGATAGAGCGTATAACGTGACACGGCTATCGCAACCCTAACAACGATAAAACCTAACGGTCTCAACTAAAATGTAGCAGAGGCAGTCGAGTATCGAATCCACAGGGAGGTAACATAACTATAGCTGTCTATTTCTAATCCTATGGTAACAATTGGGGGTTTGTTTGAAATTGGTTCTAAACTACGAAGTCTGAAGGGAAGAGAAATAAGGCAAAAAGTAACAAAAGCAATAAAATATGATTAAACTATCAAGAAGAGAGGGACATGTCGGGATTTCGGTTCACTACGGTAGTCCAATAACTCAGCTGTAAATGATTCAGACGAACTAATTCGAGACGGATGTTAAAAGGTCCTTTCGGTCCACTTTCTATCCTAAAATACCACTAACTTAACTTTCATCCTCGTTAGGGTAGTCTACTGTTTATAGCAGGCCTATTTAGTCCAATCTTTCGATCCAGGATTAATTTTAGCCAGTTTAATGGGTGACATAGAAGCGTGCACTCAACTAGGTCGGGAATTACAGTTAAATTGCTATAGTGACAGAGTCTCGTGATCGATTCGTCTAATTCATCTACTAAATCGTCATCTTTCTACCGTAGATTCCCTAATCCCAACATGAAGGGAGTTTAGCTACTCATATCGGCGATTAAACTAACAGCAAACAAACTACCAGCAGTGAACATTATAAATAAACTAAAACTTGCAATAATGAAAATTAGGGCAAAGGAAAACAAGAACACAAATGAGAAATTAAAGCAAACAAATGATTATTATTAATAAAGAGAGAGAAAGGATTACAATCAGTGCGAATCCGGCGTAAAGAACAACTGAATCCGAGCAATAATAACCCAAAGTAAAGTAACAGTAGGGAAAGGCAAAAGCAACGTACTAAGGTTACAGTAGAGGGTTTGATAGTATATGAGATAGTAAAAAAAGAGATGCTAATAACCTAGTAAATCATAGGTTAAATAGCCAAACAAACAAAGAGTTTGTGCGGAAATAAATAAAACACGGACTGATTAAAAGCCCATAATGTCAAAACCACTCGATCGAGTGGATTAAACCACTCGATCGACCAAATTCTCAGCAAAAGTCACTCGATCGACCAACGGGTTACTCGATCGAGGACTTGGTCTTGTGTAACTTACTCGATCGACGAGGAACAGCTCGATCGACCATCGAGGTGTAGAAACCACTCGATCGACGGTAAACAACAGCGATCGAGTGACTATGTCTTCATTTCAGCTCACGTCTTCACCCAAGTGTCTCGTAATGCGTGCCGCGACGCTTCCAAATGCAGCGTCTCACTCTGGGACAATCCCGTCTCCTCTAAATGCATGCAAAAAGGACAAAAAGGAGTGTGGTTCCACTACTTTCGCGATCATTCCTACAAAAAGGACAAAATACACCAAAGTAGCCAATTCGGGGCAAAATACCATAAAAACAGTATAGAATTGCATAGGAATACGTGCTGAAATAGGCTAAAAAGACAATACATTAGGCACGTATCATAACGCACTACCTCTAGCTGATGGAGCGTATAACGCACTGCCTCCCTCGGTGTGGAGCATATAACGCACTGCCTCCAAGGTACTATGTATAGCGTATAACAACTGCCTATATGTCTAAGACCTGGCCAGACTCTCGGTGCAATAACTGTAAACCGAACGACACTCGGGGAACAGAGCGTATAACGCACTGCTTCTGTTACCCCCCCCCCCCCCCTCCCCGCGACCATAGACCATTCACCAGTCCCCGAAGGGTGGCATTTGTTCGTTCTGATAGTATACAACTGATACTACCGTCATCTATTCAAACCAACCAACAAATAAATGCACAGTATAACTGACTGTACTAACGTGCGTGAACGACATCACGACTCAACTCATAAGATAGTATAACTGACCATCTTACTTATCATGTGAACAAGAGTAACCAAAGATATATGCAAACACGAGGACATAACACGTTGAACACAATACAACATATGAAACAAGTATAAGCAACCAATGTTATAGTAACTTTAGCTATAACTTTAACATTAACCATTTAATGTTATAGTAACCCTAACCATAACATAAACTCTGGATGCGAGGTTATAGTAACCTCGACTATAACTTCAACATATACGACTTGAAGTTACACTTACCTCAACTATAACCTTGACACGAAACTCAAAGTTATACTAGTTCCAACCATAACCTTGAGCCATAAATCTCAGGGTACGTTAGTTCCAGCTATAACCTTATCTCGTACTTCAATGTTATAGTAGCTTCAGCTATAACTAGAGTAACTACCCAAAGTTGTATTAACTTTAGCTATAACCCTTGAATCATCATCAAGGTTATACTAGCTTTAGCTATAACTTTGGAGAGAACTCTTGGCCGCCTATCATGCCGCCATTAGGGTTCACTCGTAAACCCTAATTACGCTCACGACACCCATAATAAACACATAAACAACATACGATATATAATTAATACATTAAAACATATACAAACATGCGAAAACATAATTTAACATGATCATAAACAATCCAACACGTACCAATCATACAAGACAATCATTAAATCATATTAATTACATCAATTGGCATAAACACAATTAAAAGAAAACACCTAGTTACCTTATGAAGCAAATAAACCCTAGAGATCGTCTTCAACGATATAAACGTCTTCTCCAGGTGCGGTCTCCACGCCTTTATTGAATCATCCACGTGCCAAAGATAACGAATCTAATAAATATACTAACTATATATATATATATATAAACTATAAAAACTATAAAACTATGCGAAAACATAAAACTTACGAAGAAGATAGATAGATCCAAGAAGTAGGATCGATCTAAGCACGAAGAACGAAGAAGAAAGGAAGGATGGCACGAAACCCTAGGCGAGAAACGCGCGGCACAAGGGATGAAGGAGGCACACGAAAACCCTAAAAGAGGGGTAGGGCGTGCGGCACCAAGAGAGAGAGAAGAAGGAAGAGATTAGGTTTAGGGTTTTGAGAATTATGAGAAAAGAAAAGCAAGGGTTTGGTTTCTCCTCATATTTATAGAGAAGCTCATGGGTTTATTTCAAGTCTGGGCCCAAAAACACCCATCCTTTCCCACATCACACGTGAAACCCAAAGAGGAGCGGGTCTTCACAGAAATTCGAGTCCAACGAGCCGAATACGCAAAAGACGGATATTTTCCCGAAAATAAAATATAAAATATGGGAAAATAAAATTAAAGAATTATATTATGGAAATTAGGGGTGTTACAATCCAACCCCCTAAAAAGAAGTTTCGTTCTCGAAACTTGATAAGAGAACTACCTCACTCGAAAAGATGTGGATGCTTCTCTCGCATTGACGCTTCGGTTTCCCAAGTCTCTTGCTCAAACTTCTGACTCCTCCACAATTCAAATGTCCATTACGTATTTTCATAATGTGCATGTACTGTTTTATGCAAGAGATTTAAAAGCAGACCTTAAATGTACATTATATTATTTTTTAAGGTACATTTTATTATTTAGAAAGGAATTTGAAATATCAATTAAATTGAACTCGTAATACATATAGTCGTTTAAGTAACATAAATAACTTCAACCAATTTATTAATTACCATGATTATGTTTGTGACAGCTGAAAAGACACAACTGTTCACAAAATTTAATCTCTTATACTCAATTAATCCACTATATAAACCCAAGAGTACACCACCACTTTTCCATCGTATCTTCATTTCTAAAATCTTTTTCAATAACCAAAACCTTTAATCTCTCCAGAAAACTACTTAATTTTCTTTAAAAAAAACAATGTCTTACTCTAAATGCAAAATAGCCCACTACAAGAATGTTGCTGACAAAGAAAATTTCGTGAATAATTATAAGCAATGGAAAGTAGGCCAGTTTTCTTCAAACTGGATTGATGGAATAAATATTCCTGTGGAGATGGATGTACCATCACACAGTCGTCCTTTACATAATTTCCTTACTACTCATGAATTCCTCCGGATTTGTTTTGACCGACTTGGGAGGCAAGAGAATAAAAACATGGCCGAGGTGTGCAAGGCCTGGTCAAGTTGGTTCCTTATAAGGGACGACCCAAAGGTAATTGAAAGAGATTATTACCGAAACGCGGTTCGGGGAAATGAAAATGGAATAATCACTATCACAAAGAATGATCGGATGCTTGAAAGATTCTTCCTTTGCAGGTCTATGTCCAGTCGTGAAGAAATAATTAGACATCATAAACGACAAGCACGACAATATAAAAAACACAGACAACAATATGAAATTGAGGAGCAGTCTGGTGATGAGGGTTATTATGACTCCGACTGTTAGATTAGTTTAGAAATATATTAAGTTAGTTTTCTAGTATATTGTTATTTTGTATTATCTTGTGTTTTTTTTTCAGTATAAGCCTTAATAGGCTTTTGTTGGAATATGTGTCCTCCGACAATAATGCGATCACGACTGTTGATCATGATGATCACATGTTTAAGTCTCATTAAAATGAATACAATTGGGAAGTAATATTGTTACTGTCAACTGGTCAACATATATCGGTAATGATTGGCTTACTAGAGTTTGACATTACGTCGTGTGACGGTGGTGATCGATTGACCCCTAGGTCATACCTAAAGGGCAATACTCTTAATTGATTATTTAATTAATCGTATAATGTTACGAGTTAATTAAATTACTAGAAAATTGACGGACGATTTTGGAAGTAATATTTACGTATCATATTGAAATGTGATTTAATGAGATACTGATCCGAGTAATTAAATTGTATAATTACTCGGATGAAATAAATTGTTTAATGTAACAATTAAATTGAATGAATTGTTATAAATACAATCAGTTGTGATTTATAAATTGGTAAAATATTTTGGCACAAGTAATTATGATATTACTTAGTCGATTTTGTATGTGACGTATTTTTATTAATACGTTGATTTTTAATATGTTAAAAATTACATAACAAATATATGTTACATGTGACATGTAACATATAGACAATTGACAAAAATAATATGGATTCCATATTATCTAAAAATGCCGAAAATTGGAGGAGTGTATACTACATAATGTGTTTATGTTATAATTAGTAAACATAATGATTACTAATAAGAGTAGGCATGCAACCCTAATGTGCATTGTTAAGACAAACAAGGGCATGCATTGGGTGAGTGTTCTTCCCTCCTCTTCTCCTCCTACCCGGTTTTCCAAGTGAGCAAGGCAAGAGTTTTGTCTTATATTTTCTACATACACTACCTTGTTTTAGTTAGTGTATTATTCATTCATTCAACTCATCCAAAATATATAAGTTCTAGAGAAATAAAATCCTCTCTTTATCTCTCAACAAAACCGAAAATATTCAAAGTGTTAACAATATTTTTGGTTCAATTTTCTCATAGATTAATATTATACTAGTATTGTAATATTAATTAGATTAAGTAAAAGCCTTGGGTATTAAGCTTAGGGAGAGATCTTGCTCTTAGATCTTTGTTCTTCCATTGGAATAAGCTCAAGAACAAAAGAGAAAGGTGATCTCTTTTGTGCCCAAATATCCGAAATTAATTATGTAAGGATATGATTTCTCCTCCATTCTTTTTATTGTTTGCATGCATAAGATCCGTTTTAATTTTATGACAAATTAGTTTAGACATATAAGAGTATGTTATTATGTAAATGAATCTACATTTCTTTCAATCGGTATCATGAGCCACGGTTGTTTGCATGCAAATTGGTTAAAAGTTTTTCCGAGTTATATGAATAACAAAATAAAACTTGTAAAATTTGTGTTATTATGATATATCACGAAATAATTACATGCATGTTAATATTTCTGGTCCTAAAGTGTTTTAGGATATTTTGGTTAATTTTTCGGATTTTTATTGTTCATATTTAATAATAATGACATTTAAATGTGATTTTATGAGTAAAAATGTCATTTTTGGTCGAAAATTAGCTATACTTCGAATTTTCACTTGGTTTTTGGATATGTTGTTACATATATTATTTTGAGATAACCTGTAAATTTTCATAATTTTTGCACTTGTTATGCTCGAAAAATGATTTTTTCATTATTAAATTCGGATTTAAGAGAAAAATAGGTTAATATGAGTTAAATTTCGAATCTGGTCATAGAAAATTTATATGTTGTCACATGCAATTTTACAAGATGTGTGTAAAATAATTGGCTATAAAGAAGTCTTTTAGCATGATTTATGAATTTTTGAAGAAAAATGGCATAAATAGTGACATTATTAATGAAAATTAATAAAATATAATCTATGACTTAGGAAAAACGTCTAATGTTGCATTTTATTATATTTTTCAGATCTAAAATTGAAAAGTTAATGAAAATAATTTTTTCATGTTTTTATGATTATTTTATTAAATATCGATAAACCGCAACATTGTTTTTCCTAAAAATTTTCAAATTTTTAACCTAAGATTTTGAACATTATGAGAGTCATGGAATTTTTCCAGAATGTTCATAAATTTAAATTTCAAATTTTGAATTTATTTGGAATTTTTGGATTTATTTGAAGTTTAATAGCTTAATTTTGTATTTTTGGCCCATTTATGAACAATTTGGTAAATAAAAGTTAATTATGGTCAAATTATTAGTGAAGACTATATTTTGAGTCCTAAGAGGTTAGGGTAATTAACTTATGCATAAATATGAGTTTATGCATTTTTGTGATTATAAAATGTTGAAATCACGCGAATCCGTAAAAACCGAGTAATATACGATATTGGCTAATTAAAAGGCGATTTAGCATAAAAATTGAGCATGTTCATACATAATATAATGCTGCATTTTCTTTATGATTGTCATAATTTTAATTTATGTAATTTTGAATTATGTAATTTTACTTAGTATGGCCTTAGATTTTAATTGGTATTTCCCGAAATGTATGGGAATATCGATTCGGTTGTAATTTTTATTGTGATCTCGTATCACCGTTTTGTAATTTAATAGATTTATTTTATTTTAGTTACAAATGTATAATAGGAAATTATGTAATTTATTATGTAATTTTATTCATTCCGGAGTTCCAAAAGACGGATTTCTTCAAGAATGGCGATACATAAAGACGGTGTTACCTCGAGATGCGTGCCACAACCGAAGTTCAAGGGACCAATGGAGTTGGTTTCCGAATATGTAATAGATTAATAGTTTTTCTATTTTAGGAAAGGCCATACTAGGATTTATTTATCTTTATGCTTGCATTTTATTTTATGTTACATGCATCGCTAAATCGCCATAACTAAACATGCATTGTCTTATTTTATCGAGTTTATCGACCGTGTCAATTCGAATTATCGTAGTTCACCGCTTTAGTTCACTTAAAACGTGATAGATAATAAATTGACATGACCTCTCGCTAAAACAAACAATTGAGACATAGCCTTACCAAATAGTAAAAACCATGAAAACCTATTTCGCGAGTGAGTGCACTCGGCCCTACCGGGGTACAAACCTTGTTACGTAGGGGAAGTGGGTGATGAGTGTTAATCCACCGAGTTCATGTTAATAAGGGTTTCATCGGCCATACCGTGCCCAAGTTGATGTGGATTTGGATAATGGACACATTTATTCGAAATTTGGATTGAGCTCAACGGAAGTATTCGCGACCGTAGTTGCATGTGTTCCGGGCTATAGATAATTATTAGAGTAATTTTATCGACCAAGAGTTCTAAAAGTAGAATCGATTAAAATGTTAATCCACCGAGTTATATTGATAAAGGTTTCATCGGCCATACCGTGCCTAAGTCGATATGAATTTGGGTCTTGGAATCATTTATCTAGTTGGGTAGAGGTCACTAGAAAAATGCATATAACTTGTTTAAATCATACATTTTTACGAGTATAATTAAAACGACATTTGTTTTACTCCTTATTTTTGTTTTGTAGACCACTTCTTATTCATAACAAATGGCAACACCAACTCCTAATGCTACACCACTCGCTACTTCATCATGGCTCCGATCCTTTATGGATCGATGTAAACTTGAAAAGAATGGGTCAAATTTCTCCGAGTGGGATGCCCAACTCAAATTAGCCGCCGAAGGTGACGACAAGCTTCGTTACCTTACCGAGGCCTCTCCACCCGAGCCCACCACTAGGTCCACCGCGGCCACTAGGGAAGCCTATGAGGCTTACCAAAAGGAGTCCGCCGCAATGAAAAATGTCTTAATATTTGCGATGGAGGCGGAACTCCAAAGGAGAGCCTTCAAAATGGGCAATGCTAATGAGATTTACTCCAAACTTGTGACCATGTTTTCACAAACTCCGCGGATCGTCCAATATGAGGCGGCGCGGCATTCTTTGATCTCGACTTCAAAGAGGGCCAAAAGGTTAGCCCTCATGTGCTCAAACTCATGGAGCTTGTCGAGACCTTGAAGATTCAAAAGGTTGAAATCCCCAAAGAACTCATCGTAGATAGGATTCTACACTCCTTGTCTAAGGTTAAGGGATATGTGCAATTCCGGGTGAATTTCAATATGCAAGACAAGGATGTGTCTCTTGAGGAGTTGCACAAGTTACTTGTGCAAGCCGAGAGGGACATGGGGTTAAATGTGAACCCTCCCAAGGATGTGCTTAACATAAGCACAAAGAGTAAGGGGAAGTTCAAGAAGAATGGGAGAAAGGGTAAAAAGCAAGCTCCCACATTCACCAAAGCTAAGTCTTGTGAAGCTAGCACCTCCAAAGTCAAGAAGGGTCCTCTTGACAAATGCCATTATTGTAATGGCATGGGACATTGGAAGAGGAATTGTTCCAAATACCTTGGTGATATCAAAGCTGGAAAGATCACTCCAGTAGGTAAATGACTAACCTTCTTTTATGTTTCTAATACAACTATGGTAATGTGATGCAAAGTTGTGATAATGTATCTCCCTTTTATTGTAAATAGGGCCTCCACCAAGCAAAGACAAAGGAAAAGAAAAGCAAGCATAAGAAACCATGAAGAAGCTAAGGATAGCTTTTATGGAGCTTTGTTTTTCATTGTCTTATTTTAAGTTATGTTTTGAATTTTAGAACTTTAAGTTTCCGTGTTCGACATGGAAAGGTATTTTGGATAATGGTTTGTATTTTGATGATAGTGACTTGGTTTGCAACCCAAGTCACACGTTTTATCATTTATCCTTTATGTTCTAAAATTTCATCTTTAAATGCTTGCGTTTTGAAACATAAGATCATTCACCAAAAGTGATCTAATAGACAATTATAATGACGGGTTTCATTATATGTCCACATGCTTAAGGCTTGTGTATGATCATTAATGAAGTGATTTTGAGTCTATGAACTCTCTTAAAGGTATGTCAACCACCAAGTACACATATGAAATCAATAACAAATAGTCAACCTATGAGGTAGTCCTCCTTATACTTCAACATCATTAATTTGTGTCTCATATGCTATCTTTGAATGTTTAGTGTATTCATTCTAAAGATAGAGTGGGAGAAAAATGAGGACACAACACACAAGGCAAGATATAATTGTGTACTTGTGTAAATGAAGATCTACGCAAGAAAGAATGATTTGACACAACACACAAGGCAAGATATAATTGTGTACTTGTGTAAATGAAGATCTACGCAAGAAAGAATGATTTGAATGAAGGTATATCTATTTACATAGTATACCAAATAGATGAGATCTATAGTCTCAAGTTAGTTCTAAATGACTTGAGAGACCAAGTGGAATAATCATAAGAGTTTATTCTCAAGATAACTACACGAGGAGACCAAAAGAAGTTTTGGAAGAATAATGACTAATGTAAAGTCTTAACAAGCTTTTGACTAAGGTTATGAATCATTTGACCAATAGTTTCAATCATGAGTTTTACTTAAGAGCCTAGATGAATCATAGTAACATACTAGTTATGATCGAGTTGCAAAGATTGATATTCCGATATCTTCAATAGCCAACGTTTTAACCGCAAATGTCATTGTTTAACCTCCCTATGAAATGGTTAAACCTCCTTCCGAAAGGGTATTCCGAAGGACCTATTCTAAATATTATTTGTATTTGAATAATGACATTGCTACACATCATTATGACATGAGTGTGTTAGAGATTTAAAATCTCTTTCCGTAAGGTTGAGATGAGACCACTTCAAAATAGGCATTTTTGAAAGGATATGATGGGAACATATATGGTTTTATCCTAGTAACTTGGCAAAGCAATTTATATTTACATTCTTGACAAATTTCGATTAAGAAGTCATCTCGAAATATGTAGAATTGAGTGGGAGTTAGGAAATTCTCATGTGAAGACATAGAATTTAGTGGGAGCTATCATCCTTGAATGTATAAAACTCATTACTCATTTAAGAATGACGAGCTAATATCTTCTTTCATAAAGAAGCTTTTGAGTTTTCAATTCTGGATGAAAATGGACAATGATGAATCCAATTACATCATGGGATGTTGGATTTGTATTAAGAGATACACATTACATCAACATACGCGTAGGTTATTCGTATGAATGAAAATGGGATTACCATTGCAGTCATGGTAGTTCATTGAACCTATGAACGGTTGATCTCATGATTATTAGTAACTAATGTTTCCGCCATTAGAATAATCATGTACATGTCCAATTATGAATCATATGCATAAGAGCATGATGATTGACTTGGTGAGCCATAATAGAAACGTCATGAATTCTCGAGTAGAATCCGATGAGCGATTTCAGTGATTGACGGATGTTCTATTGTGTGTCAAGAGTTTGCACATATTGTAGAAAATCCGAGCACATATGAGGATTTATGAGAATCCCAAATCTTTCAAGCCCAGAAAGAGAAATGAGAAGTTTTGGAAAGATACTTGGTTAAATAAGAGGTTATTCAAAACAATCTTTCCTAATAAAGCTAGCACTTGTGAGAAGTACTAAGCTAATAATCTTGTCAATTGTTACAAGATCCTACAAAACATATACCTAGTGCATTGTGTGTGGATGGAATACTTGATCAGTACAAGTTGTATTATTCATCACAAATTCGTTCATTATGAGATGATCGATAAGAAAGTTCTTTCAAGTTAAAGAACCAAAACCAAGGTCAAGAACCTTAATGTGTACTTGGTAAGATTCATGCTATGAGAACATGAATGTGAAGGAAATTGCAAGTGCAAGAAGTTTGAACACATGGACACATGGGATGTCAAACTTCCATTGCAATCAATAAGTGTTTACACTTATGATAAACATCACAAGGTTGTAATATGATATTGACTACCCAAGTGTGATGTCGACATTTGTCGTATGAGTTATAATTAACTCACTTGGTACATTGTTATATCCAAACGGGTTGTAGAGACAATTGAACCCCGTTAAAGTGAACATGGATTAACATTGTTTTGCCCATAGTTACTTATATGAGGTGACGTCTCGAAGTGACTAGAGTGTGAGGCGATTGATGGCAAGTTCAAGTGCCATACAGTCATGTGAGATGACTAGTCGATCACATAGGCAGATTGTTAGGAACATTTTGTCGGGCCTTATGACCGCTTATAGAGTTCTGCAAATTTATATAGCCTGGTCGTGGCGAGAGCTACTATAGTATTCAAAATGAGTCGATTCTTTTGACTAAAGACTATTCACCTAAGATGGCACGATTTCAGATTAACTTTGATTTGTGTTACTACGACCTTCGTAAATGGGGTCAAATGGGCATATTTTGGGTTATGATGGTTGTGGCTAGTCGAAGGGAATGAGTGCAATAGGAATTGTCCACCCCTAGTCGGGTTTAAAACAATATCTCGGGGCCACTCGAGGAGTAATGAATCGGAAATGCGTGGCCACGCTCGGAAGATATCCGAGTGGATAAATCCGGTCAATCGCTTATTCTCCGGATCGAGGAAACCGCTCTCGATATGATCACTTGCAAGTACGACCTGAAAGACACCTTGCATTGAGTGGGAGATAGTAATAGGACAAGAGAATTGGTGACGCACACTTGTCGAGGACAAGTGGGAGATTGTTGGAATATGTGTCCTCCGACAATAATGCGATCACGACTGTTGATCATGATGATCACATGTTTAAGTCTCATTAAAATGAATACAATTGGGAAGTAATATTGTTACTGTCAACTGGTCAACATATATCGGTAATGATTGGCTTACTAGAGTTTGACATTACTGTCGTGTGACGGTGGTGATCAGTTGACCCCCTAGGTCATACCTAAAGGGCAATACTCTTAATTGATTATTTAATTAATCGTATAATGTTACGAGTTAATTAAATTACTAGAAAATTGACGGACGATTTTGGAAGTAATATTTACGTATCATATTGAAATGTGATTTAATGAGATACGGTCCGAGTAATTAAATTGTATAATTACTCGGATGAAATAAATTGTTTAATGTAACAATTAAATTGAATGAATTGTTATAAATACAATCAGTTGTGATTTATAAATTGGTAAAATATTTTGGCACAAGTAATTATGATATTACTTAGTCGATTTTGTATGTGACGTATTTTTATTAATACGTTGATTTTTAATATGTTAAAAATTACATAACAAATATATGTTACATGTGACATGTAACATATAGACAATTGACAAAAATAATATGGATTCCATATTATCTAAAAATGCCGAAAATTGGAGGAGTGTATACTACATAATGTGTTTATGTTATAATTAGTAAACATAATGATTACTAATAAGAGTAGGCATGCAACCCTAATGTGCATTGTTAAGACAAACAAGGGCATGCATTGGGTGAGTGTTCTTCCCTCCTCTTCTCCTCCTACCCGGTTTTCCAAGTGAGCAAGGCAAGAGTTTTGTCTTATATTTTCTACATACACTACCTTGTTTTAGTTAGTGTATTATTCATTCATTCAACTCATCCAAAATATATAAGTTCTAGAGAAATAAAATCCTCTCTTTATCTCTCAACAAAACCGAAAATATTCAAAGTGTTAACAATATTTTTGGTTCAATTTTCTCATAGATTAATATTATACTAGTATTGTAATATTAATTAGATTAAGTAAAAGCCTTGGGTATTAAGCTTAGGGAGAGATCTTGCTCTTAGATCTTTGTTCTTCCATTGGAATAAGCTCAAGAACAAAAGAGAAAGGTGATCTCTTTTGTGCCCAAATATCCGAAATTAATTATGTAAGGATATGATTTCTCCTCCATTCTTTTTATTGTTTGCATGCATAAGATCCGTTTTAATTTTATGACAAATTAGTTTAGACATATAAGAGTATGTTATTATGTAAATGAATCTACATTTCTTTCAGCTTTATGCTTTTGAAAGTCTTGAATGGCTTTTGTAAATATTTCTAATATTAATGAAATGGTATTATATCTATTTGTTTGTTTACTGTCATTAGCATTCAATACATTTTATATATGCTATATCAAAATGGACAACAATATGTCCTATGAACATTAGCAGTAAAATAAATGTTCCTTTAAAGGCATGATAATGGACATTGGCAGGAATACATTATATATGAACCTTTATTTGTACGAAATAAATTACCAATCTTTGTAGAGCATATTAGAATTGGATTACTGCATTATTGATGCAATAATATTCAATATACTTACTTACTTAACTACTGTTGAAGCAGACAATGAGTACAAGTGATGCAACTACGTCTTCTTCTATAATAACAGCTTTAAGACACCAAGAACAAGAATTGAAACATTAAATGCACTCCAGTACATTCCATTCTGTCCAGAGGAAAAGAAACCTAAAGTAGGACAAGTATTCGAAACACTAGAATTTGCAGAGTTATTCTACAAAGAATATTGTACAATCTGTGGGTTTACGCCAAGACTTGCAACAACAAAAAGGATTAAAAGCAATGAGTTACCAAACAGTTTTGCATTAAGGAATGTTGTCTGCAATAGGCAAGGTGTAAAGGAAAGTAGGAAAAGGAAGAGGACTTATACTGATACTAATACTGCTGATAATGATGCACAATCTGTTGTGACAGACATAAGCCGTGTGAGGCCGATTACAAGAATTGACTGTCGTGCATTAGTGTAGTTCAAATACCAAGAAAATGGAACTTATATTGTTACCAGATTCGATGAAGCCCATAACCATCCACTTGCTTCGCCTGAATCTACAATATTCTTGAAAGGAAACCGAAAAATGACGGAGGTACAGAAACAATTTGTCACAAAGGTAAAGGTGCTAAAACTTGGTGGTGTGAAAGACTATAGAGGTTGGAAGGAGTTGTGTGGAGGTTACGGCAACATTGGTGCTACTGAGGTTGATTTCAAAAACTTTGTCAGGGACATAAAAAACTACATTGGTAATTTTGATGCGCAAATGTTTGTTGAGAATCTTATTGGGAAAAAAGACACATGCAGTTCGTTTTACTTTGATTTTATAGTAGATGAAAACAAGTGCTTGGCTGGAGTGTTTTGGGCAGATTCGATCTGCATAAAGAACTACATGCTGTTCGGTGAGGCGTTATCAGAAGATGCTACATATGGAACAAACAAGTACGATATGGAGTTTGTGCCTTTCACAGGAGTTGATCACCACAAAAGGTGCATAACCTTTGGAGCTGGGTTGATAGGTGATGAAAGTATTGAGTGTTATAGATGGCTGTTCAAGACATTTTTGGAAGCAATGGGCGGGTGCCAGCCGAGAACTATAATTACTGATCAGGACAAATCAATAAAGTCGGTAGTCCCGGAAGTGTTTAAGGAGTCAACACACAGACTGTGCATGTGGCACATAATGAAGAAACTAAGAGAAAAAGTCAGTTATCAACTGTTTCAAGATGAGGATTTTAAGACCATGCTCAATAGGTGTGTTTGGAACAACTAACTTGAGCCTGATGAATTCGAAGAACAATGGGGGAAGATAATGACTGATTATCAACTTGTAGAACACTAATGGTTTTCAGATTTGTACGATATCAAGGAACAGTGGATCCCTGCCTATTTTAAAGATGTTTCCATATCTGGCTTGATGAGGGTTACTTCTAGGTCTGAGAGTGAAAACAGTTTCTTTGACAAGTTCCTCACACCTC
This sequence comes from Silene latifolia, assembly GCF_048544455.1. Lineage (NCBI taxonomy): Eukaryota > Viridiplantae > Streptophyta > Magnoliopsida > Caryophyllales > Caryophyllaceae > Silene > Silene latifolia. Next base: position 102,676,064 of record NC_133536.1, on the reverse strand, counting down.
ATTTGACCCTTGTTGAGTTTTGGGTGTGCTATGAGAGTGCCTTGGAAGCACAAAGACACAAGCAGTCCAAGTTGAACAGTGACAACAAACACTCTGAAATCCCACGGAAAACAAACTCAAACCTTGAAGTCCATGCTTCTGAAATATACTCGCACAACATTTTCAAAGACTTCCAAACAGAATTGGTTGCAGCTTTGTCTGATTGCCGTTTTAAAGATGTGAAGAAGATTGATGAGACAAAAATATATATTCTAACAGACTTGCAGATGCCAAATAAGTCATGGAACGTAGCATATTCACCAGATAACATGGAGATTACTTGTTCCTGTTCTATGTTTTAGAGAATGGGCTTGTTGTGCGCACCGCTTTGGATTCTACACAACCAAGATTTTCGGAAAATACCGGAACAAGACATAATGCAAAGATGGACAAAAGTTGCAATGAGTAAGCCTGTCTTTGATAAAGATGGCAAACTGATAGATGTCTCTCAAAAGTTTTCTGACCGAAAAAGTTTGAGTCTTGCTGTGGCAAGAGGTTTATTCTTGTGTCAGCGTAGCTGAGTGTGATGATAACGACATGAAGCTTTTGATTGAAAAACTGAGAGATATTAGATTGGATATGATTAGTAACAGAAGTCTTCCAGCAAAGAAGAAAGATAAGATGAAAGAAATAGAAAAGTACGTGGGCTGCAAAATACCTCAGAAGTTGATGATTCATGTTCCTAAAAAATCTAAAAACAAGGGTAGGACCAAGGGCAAGAGAATTGAATCACAAATGTTAAAAGCCCTAAATAAGAGAGGAAAAGAGAAGAGGTACTGCAAAACATATGGCCGCCAAGGATACAACTCTAGGACTTGTAAAGAAACAAACCATCTGACAGATATGTATAATTTGGTTTCTTGTTAAAGCATATTACATTAATGTTAAATAATTATTAATTATACAAGTATAGCGCATAGTGCTTACCTTCCAAAATCATCACTCTTATATGGAGGCACAAAAGCTCTTTGTGCAATGAACATTATGGTTGTTTTGAAGGCACAGATGAGAATTTCAACAATGTATATTTGGTTAACATTAAATGTATATCAATTTAGTTTTTCATTTTGGCCATTTTCTCCTTATAAAATATAATATTTAATTTACATTATGTTGCATATTCACCAAATACCACCATGAAGATGACGACGATGAAGGAGATGAATCTGATGGTGTGGAGGACGACGATGAAGAAGATGAATCTGATAACAAAGTGGAAGATGCAAATTTTTGATTCAAGGATAGGCATCCATAATATACACTACGAGAACATTCTTAAAGGCTTGTATGTACAATTCGATTTTACTGCCAAAGTAAGTCAGGTTAGGCTCAACCTCGATTACATCAGCCTGAAGAACATGAGAAGGATCACTGCGATAACGACGCAACTGCGACACATGGAAAACATCATGAACTTTCGACAAGTTCGGAGGTAAAGCCTACCTATAGGCTACCTCTCCAACTCTCTAGATCACCTCATACGGTCCAATGTACTTAGGACTAAGCTTGCCCTTAAGCCCAAACCTCTTAACACCTTTCATCAGCGAAACCTTAAGAAAAACCTTATCGCCTACCTCAAACTCAATCGACCTACGCCGCAAGTCTGCATACGTCTTCTGTCGATCCTGGGCTGCCTTAAGCTTCTCGCGGATCAACCTCACTTTCTCAATCATTTCTTGAACCAACTCTGGGCCAAGAACGATAGCCTCACTAGAATCGTCCCAACACAAAGGACTACGACACTTCCTTCCATAAAGTGCCTCAAACGGAGCCATCTGAATACTAGCTTGGTAATTGTTGTTGTAGGAGAATTCCACAAGCGGTAAACTCTTCTCCCAACTAACTTGAAACTCCAAAGCACAAGCTCGCAACATATCCTCGAGCGTCTGAATCGTACGCTCAGTCTAATCATCAGTTGCAGCGTGAAAAGCTGTACTCATCTTAAGCTCACTACCCAAAGCCAACTGAAGCTTCTTCCAAAACTGAGAACAAAACCTCGGATCACGGTCGGAGATGATATCCTTAGGAACCCCATGAAGACGAATGATCTCTCGTTGATAAGCATTCGCTAGTTCCTCGAGACTCCAAGTCTCCTTCATCGGAATGAAATGCGCGACCTTAGTCAAACGATCAACCACGACCCAAATCGCATTCATTCCTCTCGGCGACCTCGGAAAACCAATGACGAAGTCCATCGAAATCGAATCCCATTTCCATGTGGGGATGTCCAAAGGTTGCAGTAGACCACCAGGTCTCTGATGTTCAAAATTGACCTTCTGACAGATCAGGCAACGACTCACAAACTCGGCGATCTCTTTCTTCATACCCGGCCACCAAAACTTTAACTTCAGATCCTTATACATCTTATCACCACCAGGATGAACCGAATAGGGAGTACTATGAGCCTCTTTGAGAATCTTACATTTTAAGACCTCACGGCTAGGCACACACCAACGACCATGGAATCGTAGACCATCATCAGGTCCAACGTCGAAGTCTCTGGCGCGCCCTTCGCTTATAGCGACTCGAACTCCTTATAAGTATTCATCCTCTCTTTGCTTAACTCGGATCTCATGAAGGATCTCGGGTTCAGCAACCATCGCACTCAAATCTAAAGTACCAGGAAGAACTACTTCAAGGCTCATCTTCTGGAACTCTCGACTTAAGTCATCAGGTAACACCAACACAGATCTCATGACATGACACACCTTGCGACTCAAAGCATCGGCAACCACGTTTGCCTTACCCTCATGATACTGCAGCTCAATCTTGTAGTCGTTAAGCAGCTCCAACCAACGTCTCTGCCTCATGTTAAGATCTCTCTGAGTGAAGATATACTTCAAGCTCTTATGATCCGTATAAAAGTTGCAAGAGACCCCATACAAGTAGTGTCGCCACAGCTTAAGTGCAAACACCACTGCTGCTAACTCAAGATCGTGAGTCGAATAGTTCATCTCGTGAACTTTTAACTGACGGGAAGCATAAGCCACAACTTTACCCTTCTGCATCAAGACACAACCCAACCCAAACTTCGACGCATCACAGAAAATGTCGAACTCAACACCCTCTTCTGGTAGAGTCAACACAGGAGCGGTAGTCAACCTTTAATTCAACTCCTGGAAGGCAGATTCACAAGCCTCAGTCCAAAGTAACTTGGATTCATTCTTCATTAACTGAGTCATTGGTCTCGCGATCTTAGAGAAATCATGTACAAACCGACGATAATACCCAGCTAGACCAAGGAAACTCCGAACCTCGTTCATATTCTTTGGACTTTCCCACTCGACCACGTCTCGAATCTTCGACGGATCAACCATAACTTCATCGCCAGATATCACATGACCCAAGAAAGTAACTTCCTTTAACCAAAACTCGCACTTTGAGAACTTAGCATACCACTTATGCTTACGCAGATCTCCAATATAACATGAAGATGACGCTCGTGCTCAGCCTCGTCTTTCGAGTAAATCAGTATGTCGTCTATGAACACCACGACACACTTATCCAAATACTCGCTGAAAGTGCGGTTCATCTGATCCATAAAAACGGCAGGTGCATTCGTCAACCCAAACGGCATCACCACGAACTCGTAGTGGCCATACCTCGAACGGGAAGCAGTCTTAGGAATATCCTCATTCCTAACTGGAATCTGATGGTAACCTGACCTCAGATCGATCTTCGAGAACACACTTGCACCACGGAGCTGATCAAACAAATCCTCGATCCTCGTCAAAAGATACTTATTCTTGATAGTAACCTTGTTCAGCTCACGGTAGTCAATGCACAACCGCATACTACCATCCTTCTTCTTGACGAACAAAACAGGAGCACTCCACGGCGAAGCACTCGGTCGGATAAAACCTTTATCGATCATCTCCTCAAGTTTCTTCTTGAGTTCCTGTAACTCAGCTGGTGCCATACGATAAGGAGCTTTCAAAATGGGACAAGTTCCAGGTAGCAACTCAATCGAGAACTCTACATCTCGCTCAGGAGGAATACCAGGTAGATCCTCAAGAAAGACATCAGGAAACTCCCTAACCACAGGGATATCCTCTAACTTAGGCTCAACAGAAACACCATGAACACTGCACAGATAGATCTGATGACCCTTTCTACCCATGTTAACCATCTTCAAAGCAGAAACCCACTTGACCGTAGGTGTAACCCTAACACCCTGATAAGAAACTCTCGAGCCTGTGGGACTCTTAAGCACGATCTTCTGATCACGACATAGGAACCTAGCGTCATAGCGAGATAACCAATCCATACCCAAAATCACATCAAACTCTCCGAGTTTGAATTGGACGAGATCGACAGGAAGGATCGCCCCTGCGATACTGACAGGTACGTCCTTGAAAAGAACGGAGCAAGAAACAATCTCACCCGTAGGAAGGGATATAGAGGTATGAACGGATAAAGAGGAAGAGAGTCCAGCGCGGACGGAAAAGGATTCAGATACGAAAGACATCGATGCACCCGTATCCAAAAGAACAAAAGCAGATAAAGAATGAACGAGAAAGGTACCCGTAACCACATCTGTATTAGCATCTGCCTCGGCACGACTCATAACGAACACTCGGCCAGTCTTCGGAGCATCAACCTTCGGCGCTTCCGTCTTTGGTTTCTGGGGACAATCGATGGATTTGTGTCCCGGAGCCTTCCACGTATAACATGTAAGCGGGGTACCAGATATGCAGTTCGTACCCAGATGGTAAGGCTTCCACACTTGAAGCAAGTCCAATCCCTCTTAGCTTGACCTTGATCACGCGGAGCATACGAACGAGCCTCATACTTCGGTTTCTTCTGGGAAGAACTGGGGGCAACATAAGGCCTCTTCACGAACTTACTCTTCGCACCTTCCTCAGCCTCGGTAGCAAGAACTGAATCATAGATACTAAGAGCACGATCATAAGCCTGTTGGTAAGAAGTTGAAGGAATGCCAGACATAGCAGTCCGGACCTTAGGAGCTAGATTCTTCTCATAGCGACGAGTCCTCGAAACCTCGTCCATACCTACAGAAGTAACGAAACGTGACAGCTTCACGAACTTGTTGGTGTACTCCTCGACGGTCATGGAACCTTGCTGTAGACGAAGGAACTCCTACTCCTTCTGCCAGCGCATCTCTTCAGGATAAAACCTTTTTTTTAGCGCTTCAGAGAAAACAGCCCAACCATATCCTGGTTGAACTTCCAGACCAGCTCTAGCAAGAGCCCACCAGTTGTTGGCCTCGTCCTTCAGATAATAGGTGGCGATATCCACCATCTGATCCTCAGGACATCCAGTATCAAGGAACAACTTCTCGATCTCTCGAATCCAGGCCTCCAAAGCAGTAGGATCATTCGCACCATCATAAGTCGGAGGACGGTGACGAGCAAAGCGATCAAACACAGTAGGTTGCGGATGGTTGTTGTTGTTGTTATTGTTGTTCTTGAGGTGGTTGGTAAAACCTTCGGCCATAGATGCCAAAGCGGCCTCAAGTCTCCTGATGCAATCTGCATCAGAATCACCATTTCCGTTGCGCACAATCTGCAAGAACGAAATCTCGTTATAAGTGGTAGAACCTAAGTACCACTCCAAACAATTACTCATACACTTTTCAAGCATAAGAGAACCAACCAATCCTATTGGTTTCTACCCCATTTACTCTCACTCATTAACTAGGTCATTTATTTTAGTCATCCACTAAGCGAGAGTTGGGAGCGTGTTCGCTCTGATACCAACTGTAACAACCCGGATTATAAAACAAAGGAAAAACTTATATAAAAATAATATCAGAGTACGATACTGATAAAAGGGTCAAGGTGGCGGAAACACCTGACCAATCTGGTTCGCTACTAAATCCAAAACAACTAATACATTATTCGAAGGTTCTTAAAACATAAGGCAAACTCCTAATTTATTATTAAGCTCGCTTCGCACATTCCCTAAGCAAGCATCATCTAAACAGCAAACATCCGAACAACCTGAGAATGGGGGGGGGGGGGGGTCGACAATCAAGCGGGAGTAACTAGATGCTCTCCCAGTCATGTTTACAACAATTGAATATAATCAACAATCATTAATAAATGAAATGTAAAACCAATAAACATGTGAGATCATCTATACTCATGAAACCCCAACACGTCTTACCATGACTTATCAACCTTAGACGAATGCAAACATGCAAACCTAGACCATATGCAACCACTAGACCATGAACACTTACAAGACTAGTAGCAACATACGACTACATCAACGAAAGGCACAAAGCTAGCATTAAAGCATAGCAAACATGGCAACACACAATCCACGGCAACAGAAGGCACAAAACTATCATCAAAGCATAGCCGAATAGAGCGAACGCCGTTAGAGCGTATAACGCACTGCCTCTAACTGCTAGAGCGTATAACGCACTGCCTCTAGCTGATGGAGCGTATAACACACTGCCTTCATCGGTGTGGAGCGTATAACGCACTGTCTCTTAGGTACTATGTATAGCGTATAACCACTGCCTATATGTCTAAGACCTGGCCAGACTCTCGGTGCAATAACTGTACACCGAACGACACTCGGGGAACAGAGCGTATAACGCACAACCTCTGTTACCCCCCCCCCCCCCGACCATAGACCATTCACCAGTCCCCGAAGGGTAGCATTTGTTCATTCCGATAGTATACAACTGATACTACCATCATCTATTCAAACCAACCAACAAATAAATGCACAGTATAACTGACTGTACTAACGTGCGTGAACGACATCACGACTCAACTCATAAGATAGTATAACTGACCATCCTACTTATCATGTGAACAAGAGTAACCAAAGATATATGCAAACACGAGGACATAACACGTTGAACACAATACAACATATGAAACAAGTATAAGCAACCAATGTTATAGTAACTTTAGCTATAACTTTAACATTAACCATTTAATGTTATAGTAACCCTAACCATAACATAAACTCTGGATGCGAGGTTATAGTAACCTCGACTATAACTTCAACATATACGACTTGAAGTTACACTTACCTCAACTATAACCTTGACACGAAACTCAAAGTTATACTAGTTCCAACCATAACCTTGAGCCATAAATCTCAGGGTACGTTAGTTCCAGCTATAACCTTATCTCAGACTTCAATGTTGTAGTAGCTTCAGCCATAACTAGAGTAACTACCCAAAGTTGTATTAACTTTAGCTATAACCCTTGAATCATCATCAAGGTTATACTAGCTTTAGCTATAACTTTGGAGAGAACTCTTGGCCGCCTATCATGCCGCCATTAGGGTTCACTCGTAAACCCCAATTACGCTCATGACACCCATAATAAACACATAAACAACATACGATATATAATTAATACATTAAAACATATACAAACATGCGAAAACATAATTTAACATGATCATAAACAATCCAACACGTACCAATCATACAAGATAATCATTAAATCATATTAATTACATCAATTGGCATAAACAAAATTAAAGGAAAACACCTAGTTACCTTATGAAGCAAATAAACCCTAGAGATCGTCTTCAACGATATAAACGTCTTTTCCAGGTGCGGTCTCCACGCCTTTATTGAATCATCCACGTGCCAAAGATCACGAATCTAATAAATATACTAACTATATATATATATAAACTATAAAAACTATAAAACTATGCGAAAACATAAAACTTACGAAGAAGATAGATAGATCCAAGAAGTAGGATCGATCTAAGCACGAAGAACGGTGAAGAACGAAGAAGAAAGGGAGGATGGCACAAAACCCTAGGCGAGAAACGCGCGGCACAAGGGAGAAAGGAGGTACACGAAAACCCTAAAAGAGGGGTATGGCGTGTGGCACCAAGAGAGAGAGAAGAAGGAAGAGATTAGGTTTAGGGTTTTGAGAATTATGAGAAAAGAAAAGCAAGGGTTTGGTTTCCCCTCATATTTATAGAGAAGCTCATGGGTTTATTTTAAGTCTGGGCCCAAAAACACCCATCCTTTCCCACATCACACGTGAAATCCACGGAGGAGCGGGTCTTCACAGAAATTCGAGCCCAACGAGCCGAATACGCAAAAGACGGATATTTTCCCGAAAATAAAATATAAAATATGGGAAAATAAAATTAAAGAATTATATTATGGAAATTAGGGGTGTTATACTCTTAACACACCAATACTCCCTTAAACCCCCTCCCTACCTTCAACATTCAACCAACCACCAACCCTATTTCACCACTAACCAAACAATCCTTCATCTATAGCGGGAAAGAGGACAAGGGGCGATCTCGCAAGGGCACAACAACAACTAGTCGAGGCGACGGCTAACGATACAAACTCGGATCCCGACTTTCCGGAGGTTGCGTTTGTCACACAAACTCAAAAAGGTAAATTTATACTCTTTAAGCAACGCCCCCTAACCCCGACTCGGTTTATTTGTCGCCCCATTATGCAGAACCTAGGTTTAGATAAGGAGACGGAGGCCTTATTAAGGGGAGTCGGTATGAAAGGAATGTATAACATGCATGAGAGGACTTACCCCCGTATTACTTGGGAATTCTTGAGGAGTTTACGTCTTGATAAGGATAGATAAACCGGGATGGTGGCCCAATTGAACTTCCGTCTCATGAATCAAGACCATACAATGTCCCTTGCCCGACTTGCCAATATTTTCGGGTTGGAAAATGCCCCTACCCAAAAGGCACCCGACACCCTCCCCTTTTCACGGGTGTGGATGGCTATTTCGGGGTTAGATGATAGGAATGGTATGAAAAGGTCAGCTACTTCATGCCAATATGCACCCATGAGGATTTGGCACCGATTTATGGGGTGTAACGTCTTTGCCGTCGATGAACCTTGGGTATTTAGGGTTATTGAGCTTGAAATTTTAGGCTCATATTTGATCACGAAACCTAAGCCCTACAAAATCAATGTGGCTCATCACATGGCCCTTCACTTAGCAAAATTAGCCAACTCTCCCAGGCAAAAGGTTCCCCTACATGTGGGTGGCATCATCACCCGCATAGCCAAGAGCATAGACCGACCGGTGGACTTCTCCGGGATGAATTGGCTACCCGGAGAGACTTACATAACAAAAGACTACATGATGAAATCTCTTGAGTGGATCAAGACAAACCCTTTTGACGGCCTTGAGTATTGGCAAATCCAAAAGCGTAACTCCATCCCGCTCCCAAATGTCAACAAAATGAAAATCAAACCCGACCAAGAAGCCTACCTCCTTGAGATTGAAGCGGAGAAGGACCCGTCCCAACCTCCCCAAAATCCACCAATCACCTATGGGATGGACAACCCGGCGGAGACCACACCTAGTCTCCGGTTCATGATGCCAACTCCATTCGTTTTCCAATCCAATCCTTGGAACGCTTAATTTGGTGAATGAGCCTCATCAAGCCAACCTCCTCAACCAACCCCGCTCCACTCCGACTTGGTATCATTTATGAACGACATGAGATTGGGATTGCAAACGGCCGCTAGTGAGAGCTCGGTTTGCAACAACGATTAGATATGATATACTTCGACCAATTAGTGGGCCAATTCCTTATTTATGATGATTGTCGAAGGAGGCAATACAACTACCCCTCCGGTCTTTACCCCTCTTACTACCTTGAGCCGGATGGTGGGTATCCCAAGGACGGGAGCTTTGCCTACGCCGAGATGAATATTCGGCCCGACTACTTTAGCACCCTGGTTTTCGCCACCCCGGGCTCTACTCAAGGGGAGGGGCATGATACTCAGTGGTTTGAAGGGACCCCCTCCATTTTTGGTGATGCCGGCTTTGCTAGTGGCTCGAGAGGGGGCCGGGAGGTTGACATTGACTTGACCAGGGGAGTGGATGACTCGACCGTGGCCATGAACACGGATGACTTCATCCGAGAATCCGAGTTCGGGACCGGAGAAGATGATGATGAGGACGACGAGTCCTAGATGGCCTAGCTCTATGACCCACTTTTGCTCCAAATCCAATCCAAAGCCGAGTACGGCTCCCTTAATCCAAACTCTCTCATTCATATTTAATTTTGTGTGCATTTAGAGTATGTGTAATATATTTAGCCTAGTACATCATTTAGCTGCATTCATTTAGGCTTGCATTAGATTTAAAATTTGTAAAATATTGTCACATATAGGAATTGCATTCATTTAGCATAGTTTGCATCGTAATTTCAATTTTGCATATGGGATAGTTCATGCATTGCATCCCCTTTTTAAAATACAAAAAATTTAAAAAATCGAAAATTTCACAAAAACATGTCTCTTATTTTCAAAAAAAAATCAAAAAACCAAAAATACGTTCTTCTATTTCAAAAATTGTGTCCTATCCACACTTCCTCCATCACCGGATTGTATATAATAAGTGTGGGGAGAAGGCCAAAAAAAAAAAACAACAACAAAAATATGTTATTTGATTTTAAGAAAAATACAAAAACAACAAAAACATGTTTTTCATTTTCGAAAAATTGCAAAAACTCAAAAATATGTTTTTATTTTTATTTTTCCCATTCACTCCCTATACTTTGTTCCATTGGGGATAATGTAAATTTCAAGTGTAGGGAGGGAAATAACCATTTTGTGTATATTTTTTTATATTTGTATACATATTTGTAAATTTGATATAAAAATTGAAAAAATGACTAAAAATTCAAAAAATTCAAAAAATTCAAAAAACCCAAAAAACATTGCATTGTATATACATTTGTTTGGCTAACAAAGTGGCATAAGTACATTGACTATCTGTAGATACCTCATTTCTGCACCTCCCGCAAACCACCCGGTGATGATTGGGCCGCATGTTTGGTACGCAGAACGATTTGTGACAGTTCGTAAGTTTATCGTTAAGTGATCGCTCAAACATTTTTGTCTACCTCTTAAATGTCATCTAAGTGCCGATACGGTCGTTTTGGCAGTAATTAGAGTACATTTGGAGTCCGGGCCTAAAACCGTCTTCATTTTCTGACAACCATTAAAATGCCGAGTCGGAATGTTCTGGAATGTTCCGGATATTTCTGTTCCATATTTTATAAATCTTTTAGTCTTTGGTAAATAATTTTCCGTAATATTCACACAAAATATTAAGGAAAACCAAATTATTCCGTTATTCCATAAACTAAACACGAAAATCTTTCTTTCGCAAGAGGAAACCACTTGGGAATAGACGCAGCAGGTGTTCCGCCTCTTCTAAGGGACGCAGTGCCTGCTGCGCCTCTTCCCAAGTCCTTTTCTGCGTATTTTTAGTATCTTTTCGAGATTCACTTCCAAAGTTTCTCCGAAAAAACCCTACTTCCTCCACGTGATTAGTATAAATAGAGACCTTCGGTCTCACATATTTCTCACGCGAGTGTCCACCCTTCTCTACTCCCTTTGCATTCTAGACCACGTTCTTACTTTTTGGCGTCTACATGCTTGAACATTCGACCACGTAAGCTTGGATCCTTCTAAGTACCAGCCTCGTTTTGCATGACCGACCAATTTGACCAACTCCACCATAATCAACATTAATCAATCTTAGTCTTTTTCCTCTTACGAGGGCACTTTCGTCTACATTCGAGTCGAGCATCACTAAACGTTAAATTAGTTCATCTCGTTTCGTCAAACATGTAAGTCTGAGGGTGTAAATCTCTCTTTTATTTATTGTTATTTATCTTTTGTAATCATATTGTAAGGTTTATGTCGAAAATACAATTAAAACCGATTTCTAAAAACCCTTTGTTTAAAACCCTTTTTACGGATTATCAGAGGACAACCGTCGAGAAAGGACGCAAAGAATCGCTGCGCCTCTTGAAGGGACGCAGAACCTGCTGCGCCTCTTCGTGAGGCTGCCGCAGTTCCTGCTTCCTTTCTTCTTCCTTCGTCTTTTGTTCGTCCTTTTGTTCTTCACTTTGTTTTCGAATGTTCATTGTTTCATTAACACAACAATTTAAGCATGATAATTTTAACCTGTAATTCATAATTCTTCATAATTAATTCATCTCTTTAATTCCCGACTTAAATCCCAAGTAATTAATATATGCGGGTTTTCGTCATTAAAGTCAAAACCGGGTTGTAGAAATTCGATTCATTCATATTGGGTTTCTGGAATTCGATCTTTGATATATTCTCACCTGTTTATTATCATATTCATCATTAGTCCGTCATTAATCCATCATGTTTAACCTAATTAGTTTGATTAGTTATTAATTTATTCATTAATCCTTTAATTGTAAGTATATTAGTCCTAATTAGTTTTGTTCCATGTTTATCGCTTTCATGACCTTCAATCATATGTAAATAATCTGCTAATCACTTTCACCCGAGTAAATAGCATAATCAATCATTAAATTCACCAACGAATATTAACGATTTGCAATTCCGGCTTCACAGCCAGAACTGAGCCAAGGAACAGACGCAGCAACTGCTGCGCCTCTTCCAAGGGACGCAGCTCTGCTGCGCCTCTTCCTGGTTGACTTATGTCTCTGAACTCCCGTTTTGCCTTGACCTAATTTATTAGTTTACGTATTTAATTAACTATTAATCGTATTATCACCTAATAATCTGTTCGTTAATTTATTTATTCTTTCTTTTCCAAATTATCCGTTTTGAATGTATTTTCGACATAAATCATAAACCCGATGTAATTATTGTAACTTTCATTATTGTATTTTCCTTTATTGTATTTATCATTGTACCTTTTTATTGCTTGTATTCCTTCACATGTAATCAATCTTAATTCCAACTTCGACCCAATTGTATACTAAAACTACATGTTTCATCGACTTAGTTAATTCTCACATGCTAGGATCAATTTATTTGTTTGTTGCATTGCATGCATATAATCGACAATATATCGAGTACGGACAATTTTCCCTAATCATTAGTAGAGGCCGCTATCGAGGCGGGCGGGATTAGGTGTTCGATCAAAAGAGCTTCCTAATACGTACCCTCACTCCTTACTCCAAATCTCTGTGAACATCCGTGTTCATTGGCATCCACGAGAGTCATTCTAGACATAGAATGCTAAGGGTAACGAGTTCTTGGTGTTCATGTCACTACTTGTGTCTTGACATGGCACGAGGTATTCGAACGGTTTCCAATTTTCCACAATAAATTGGTGGCGACTCCACAAATGCAAACGCTTGTTTCCCAAGCACCCCCGTGGCCCATTGTCCACAGTTTGGCGACTCCGCTGGGGATAATACACTTACGTGTAGCCAAAAGGGTGAAACTTGAATAAGGTTAGGGAATAGTTTGTACAAGACAATTGTCGGTTTTCATAACTCGGTCTTCCTAGATCGTTTCATTCGGCCTTCCTAGGCCCAACCCAACCCTTTCGACCAATCGTCCCGTCTAAACGGTCCTAATTCTTATTTGGGCCTAAGGATGGATAACGATTGACGTCATCCATACCATGGTACTTACTCTTGTTTGTATCAAGGACTTTCACTACTTGAGGAAATGGACTAGGAATCGGCCTTACTCCTGTTTGGTACGAGCCACTCCACAGACTTCGGGTTTGATTGTTCGGTATGGCAACCCACCCTTTAAACCAAAACCTGTTTAAATGCACTCAGCATCCCGTTATAATTCTTGTATATTGTTTGTACCATACGTGATCACCCTTTTCTAAACAAAACCATGACGATTTTTGTAAAAATTCAAAATCCTTCTTTAACATGTAAAATTTTGAATTTGGGCCTAATGTTAGCGCAAAACAAGCCGAAACTCTGTCCAATTGTCGAGTCAAAATTCGGGCCTCAAAACCCATTTCAAAACCTCACTTCGAGTCCACTCCTACAACTACACTAAAGTTTACTAGGACCAACATTTTTCAAACTTTGTCATTTCCTCAAAACTCACTGACACAAGTGGCACACTCCCACTTCACGAGTCCAAACATCTCTTTTCAAGTAAGTGTGCTAGAGTGGTCGATCGTGTTTTGATTCGTCGTCGGTCTCTTATTCAGTTTCCAAGATGCCTAGAACAAGCGATGTGAACTTCAATCAACTCCAGGATAGTAATGATCAAATCCTAACCGCGCTAGCTCGTCTCTAAGTTACTCAAGACCAAGTGTATGATTGCCTTGACACCATTGAGGGCCGAATATATGCCGTGGAAACGAGGATGCCTCCTCAAGAAAGTGAGATCTCTAATGACTTCGTGAACGACTTCGGGGACGAAAACCCGCCCATGGGTATGACTGCAGCTGAGAAACGACTCCAATACTTAGAGGAGCAATTGATGTATCTTAAAGGGGATGACATTTATAGGGAGAATAATCGCAAGTATGAGGCCGTGAGTTCCAAGTTGCCAACCAACTTCAACATGACGGATATCCCTAAATTCAAGGGGCATGAAAACCCTTTGAACCATATCCGTGCCTTCAAGGATTACATGTCTATCAAAGGCATTAAACCCGAGATGTTCTTAAGGATATTTCCCTCATCTCTTGACACCATCCCAAAACAATGGTTCTATTCGCTAGATCACAAGAAAATCGCTACTTGGGACGATGCCACAATCGAGTTTGCTAAACAATATGCGGATAATGCTGAAATCCAAGTCAACATGCGCACCTTAGAGGTTCTTACCCAAAATGACAAAGAAGGTTTCACCGATTTCCTAAGTCGGTGGAGGAAGACTAGTACTCAACTTGTTGAACGCCCGGATGAGGCTACCCTTGTGGAGAAATTCGTGGACAACCTAAAGCCCATCTATGCAAACCATTTGAGGTATCAAAACATCAAGACTTTCAAAGATTTGACCGTACTAGGGACAAGGATCGAAGATGACATTCGTAAAGGGCTCTTGTCCAAAACGATAGGTCGTGGATATCAAGGCTCGACAAGTCGTTCTTATGGCTCTACTAGCAAGACTGATGAAGTTAACCTCCTTGAGCCATCTAAAAAGAGTACCCCTCCAAGGAAATTCACAAATCTAGGGGACACATATTCCAACGCTCTGAAAAGATTGATGAAACTCGGGAAACTTCAACCCATAGGCCCTACGCCTGAACCAGAAAAGAAATCCAAGTTCTGGGATGAGAATTCGTACTGCGAATACCATAGAGGTAAGGGACATAATACAGAGAAATGCTACAAATTGAAAAATGTACTTCAAGACATGATTGAAGACGGTCGCCTACCAATACCACCTAGAGATAAGCCTACCAACACTAAAAATCCTCTTGGAGTTCTAGTGTTTACAAATGAAGAATCTACCATAGATTGTTCACATCTCATTTTCCCAGTCGAAGATGAAGTTCATGCAATAGAAAATGAAGGTAACTACTCCGCCATTTCCCCAACCATCACTGATTTCATCGCATGGGCAAAAAGTGTGGATAGGCAAGTCTTGAAACTAGAGAGTGCAGTGGCAACCTTACGTGGCCTCAACGCCACACCTAAAGAACGTGCACCACTAGTTTTCTCTCAAAACACTACAATGCAAGAAGTAGTAGCCATGGTTGATGAGGTAGTCGACCAAATTATCCAATTAGAAGCAGAAATCATGAGAATGAGGGAACTTGTTGCTATCAATGGAATATGGGCCGACGATGACGAACATCTGTATCTCACTGAATACTACTTAGTCAAAGTCAGTGAGGAAATAGTCCAGAATTGTGAAGATCAAGATGTAGATCACCTCACTCGTTCAGGGCGCCCATACCAAAATACTTCTCAAAATGGTCCCATAGCAAACGGTCCAACCAATGTAGTCACACCAAGTGATAATGAAGAAGGCTCTACCGACCATCTACTAAAGCAACTATAAAAGACAAAGGCTGATCTTTCAGTCTGGCAACTAGTGTCAAGCTCATTCCCACATCGCCAAGCTTTACTGCAAACTTTGGCCAAACTAAATGTGGCACATAACTCCACACCCGACGACGTGGTTAACTTGGTCTTCCAAGAATCACCAAAGCTAAGTAATCCTATTACTTTCTCGGATGAGGATTTGCCACCCTTCGGTGCTAGTCATAACTTGGCTCTTTATATCACTGTCATTTGCTTAAAGAAGAATGTGCCAATGACCTTGGTAGATGATGGCTCCGCGGTCAATGTCATACCCTTGAAAACGGCATATAAATTGGGCAAGAAAGAATCAGATTGGACTCCTACCAATCAAGGTGTTCGCGCATATGATGGTACACGACGAAAGGTGGTGGGACTTGTTGACCTAACCATAGCCACAGGGCCGATTAAGCGAAAGGTCAATTTCCAAGTAGTGGACATTGAGGCATCCTTCAACATACTTCTGGGAAGACCCTGGATTCACGCTTCCAAAGCGATAACATCCACACTCCACCAGAAAATCAAAATCTCACTAAATGGTAAGGTGGTGACGATCACTTCGTCGCCCATCAAGGCAATCATCGAAAAGAAGTCAAGCAATCAAGTCCTTACAGATCCAGTACATGAGCTTGGGGGCTTCCATATCATAAATGTCATAGAGAGCGAGTTGGCACCATTATACTTCAATCCATACTCTAACCTAGTGGTCAACCATATACTCAAAACCCAGGGATACTTCCCGGGAATGCCTTTGAATCCTATCCGAAGGAGCACCATCGCCCCCTACAAGGAGGGTAATTCACAAAGAATACCCCTTGGATTAGGATACAAACCCACCAAAGAGGAAGTTCTCGAGATGCTCACTCAAATTCAAAACCGTAAGAATGTGGGAATCCAAATGCGACCCTATCTCCCTACCCTAAATGGATACTTCGTTAGGGAAGGAAGTCAAGAATTCTTTCTTGGATTTCCCGAACCTTGGCATTATCTCGAAAGGAAGTTAGCCGGAATCGAGATCTTTCACGATTGCTACTTCATTCCTCCAGAAACGGTTCCTACCGTCAAGACTCGTCAAGCATCTTGCCTAGACGAACAAGCCGTGAGTATACTATTTGGAGAAGATCGATTTGTTAGAGCCGCGCAGGACGAGATCATTACTATGATACTTCAAGATGATCACTTCAACCCTACCGCGTTAATCACAGAAATCAACACCAATCAGCAGAAAGGATGGAGAAAATCGATCAAGTGGACAAACAATCAAAGAAGACTCTTCAAGCTCACTACTGGAGAAGGAGAGATGTTCAAAGGAGAACCAGAAGACGATGAATTTGAGTCAGAGTCAGAGTCGGAGTCAGAGTCGGAGTCTAGAGAATTTCCTAGAGAGTCTCCTCCTGTCGTCATTCCCACTCCCCTCGTTTCTCCTAGCCTAGTATCAAATAGCAACAGTAGTTCGGGAAATCTCCCAACTGATGTCCCCTTACCGCCACTGACCACAGATCAGATGGCTTCTTTGTTTCAACTTTTCTCAAATCTTAATATGAATAAATCAGGCTCTGCTTACTCTTCATGTTATCTTGAATGCAATTCTGTTTACGATGATGATGAGAATGACACAGACCCTGACTCAATCGAGATACCTCCCTACATAGCCAAAGAAATACTACAAGAAAGGGAAAAGGGGGACCAGTGATAGAAGATACCGAACCCATCAACGTAGGAACTGAACTAGAACCCCAAGAACTTAGGATAGGGACAACCCTGAGCCCCACCGAAAAAGCCAATTTCATAGACCTCCTACACGAGTTCAAAGACGTTTTTGCTTGGTCCTACAAAGATATGCCAGCGATCGACAGGGAGATTGCAGAGCATAGAATCCCAATCAAAACAGGGTTCAAACCCGTGAAACAGAAGCTTCGAAGAATGAGGACAGAATGGGCTCTTAAGATCAAAGAAGAAGTCGATAAACAATTCAAAGCCGGGTTCATCAAAGTTTCCGAGTACTCAGACTGGGTAGCTAACATAGTACCCGTACCCAAAAAGGATAGGAGAATTCGTGTTTGTGTTGACTTTAGAGACTTAAACAAAGCAAGCCCTAAAGATGACTTTCCTCTACCACATATCGACATATTAGTGGATAATACAGCAGATCACGCATTGCTATCCTTCATGGATGGATACGCGGGATATAACCAGATCAAGATGGCCTTAGAGGACATGCATAAGACCGCCTTCGTCACTCAATGGGGGACCTACTGCTACACGGTTATGCCGTTTGGGTTAATCAACGCCGGAGCTACATACCAACGCACCGCAACTACGCTCTTACATGACATGATGCATAAAGGAGTTAAGGTATACGTAGATGACATGATTGTCAAGTCCAAGGAAAGAGAGGGATATATTGCGAACCTTCGCAAATTCTTCTCGAGGCTACGGAAGTACAACATGAGGCTCAATCCTCAGAAATGCGCATTCGGAGTAACATCTGGCAAACTCCTGGGATACGTGGTTAGCCAACGAGGTATAGAAATAGACCCTTCAAAGATCAAAGCTTTAATCGAAATGCCGCAACTTCAAACAGAGAAAGAAGTTAGGGGATTCCTAGGCAAAGTACAATACACCAGTCGATTCATATCAAAACTCACCATGATCTGCGAACCCATATTCAAGAAGTTAAAGAAAATAGATCACACCATATGGGATGATGACTGTCAGAAGGCTTTCGACCGAATCAAGGAAATACTAGCCAAACCGCCAGTGATCATGCCGCCCCAACGAGATCAACCTCTTGGTTTATATCACACGGTAACTGAAACGGCCATGGGCGCCATGCTAGCTCAAACCGTAGGAAAAGAAGAAAGAGCCATCTACTACCTTAGTAAGACGTTCTTGGAGTACGAGTGCAAATACACACCACTCGAGAAGACATGCCTCGCTCTTGTGTGGGCAACGAAGAAGCTACGCCATTACATGCTTAGCTACTCCGTCAAAATATTCTCCAAAATGGATCCTGTCAAATACCTCTTCGAGAAACCCTTTCTAAATGGACGTCTTGCGAGATGCACTTTGATGCTTTCTGAGTTCGATCTTAAATATGTACCTTTAAAAGTCATAAAGGGGTGTGCCGTTACCGAATTCTTCGCAGAGAATCCCTTCAATGATACACAAATGATAGACACTTGGTCATTTCCGGATGAGGATATACTCCAAACAGATGTAGACTCCTGGGACCTCTATTTTGATGGAGCATCGAACTTAAGAGGATTTGGAATAGGGGTGTTGCTCATTTCTCCTGAAGGCGAGCATACACCAATCTCTGTCAAACTCGACTTCGAGGTGACAAATAACGCTGCAGAATACGAAGCGTGTCTCATTGGATTGCAAGCGGCAGTAAGTTTAGGCATCAAGAATCTTCGAGTACATGGGGATTCCTCTTTGATCATCAATCAAGTTACGGGATCTTGGAAAATCCGAAGCGAAAGCCTGGCACCTTATCAGGCCAGAATAGACCAAGTAACCCAATTCTTCGATCAAGTAACCTAGTTACATCTACCTCGAGAAGAAAATCAATTTGCGGATGCTCTTGCGAAACTCGCATCTTTGATTAACATGCCGGATAGCATGGTAGAAATGCCTTTATGAATCGAACGATGATCAGAGCCAGCTTATGTGCACCAAATCACCGATGAAGAAGAAATTACAGAAGAGCCTTGGTTCCAAGCAATCCTAAACTTCAAACTCAACGGTACCTATCCACCAAAAATGGACAAAAGGGGACAACGCGCTATCCGTTTTCCAGCTTCCCTATACGTCCTCATGCAAGGAGAGCTATACAAAAGAACACCTCTTGGTGTAATCCTACGTTGTCTTGATCATTCACAGGCACGAAAAGTGATGGAAGAAGTCCATGATGGAGAGTGTGGCCCTCACATGAGTGGACCCATGATGGCAAAGAAAATCACACGTTTAGGATATTATTGGACCACGATGGAATCTGATTGCATCAAATATGTGAGACGTTGCCATAATTGCCAGATCTTCGGGAGTGTACAACATGTCCCTCCCTCATTGCTTTACACCATGACATCTCCCTGGCCATTTCCTGCTTGGGGAATTGACATCATCGGCAAGATCACTCCAGCCGGAACAGGAGGTCACTGTTTCATCCTAGTAGCAATCGATTACTTCACCAAGTGGGTAGAAGCGGCTTCCTACACCAGTCTTACAGCCAAGAACGTGGCAAAGTTCATACAAACCAATATCATCTGTCGATATGGTTGCCCACATGAGATCATCAGTGACAATGGATCACATTTCCAAGCTGAGACTGAACAATTGCTAGCCAAGTACAAAATCAAGCATCACCACTCCTCGCCATATAGACCACAAACCAATGGCATGGTAGAGGCAGCAAACAAAAACGTTGTCACAATTCTCAAGAAAATGATTGACAACTATAGAGATTGGCCGAGCAAGATACCCTTTGGCTTTATGGGGATACCGTACATCCGTTAGGACGCCTACTGGGGCTACTCCTTTCTATTTGACCTACGGCATGGAAGTCGTACAACCAGTCGAGCTAGAAATACCATCCTTGCGTATTTTACTCGAAAGTCAAATACCCGAAGCCGATTGGAAGAGGGATAGATATGAAGAACTCATCCTCCTGGATGAACGAAGGTTACGTGCATTGCATAATGTGCAGACATATCAGGCGCGTATCAAACGAGCCTTCAACAAAAGGGTTAAGCCAAGGAACATCAGAGAAGGAGATTTGGTCCTCAAATCCATTAGGGCTCTTTTACCTGTCGATCCACGAGGAAAATTCAAACCTAATTGGGCCAGGCCATTCCTAGTCAAGTCCATACTTCCAGGGGGTGCGGTTAAGATCAAAAACCTAGACGAGAACGAATTTACCAACCCAACAAACCTTGACCAATTAAAATGTTATTATGCTTAGAATAGGAGCAAAAAAGCGCCTCGCGTAACCTCACGTGTCGCTCTTGTGGCACGAAATAAACGGCCCCTGGCCAAGATGAATCAAGCTAATGTCATCCTGCTCTTGCATTTTGACAATTTGTCATTCTCATATCATCAAATAAACTAAATTGCATTTTCGGAGTAAGTAAAGCACATGCTTATTTTCTAAAGTTCATTACAAGCTCTTGCTTAGAACAATTATTCTTTTACATTTACTCGAACTACGCGCAAGGGTTTGATTTCATTTTTTTAATGAATACGTAGGCAATCCTTCACGGGATACAACCCACTTAATCGCTTTAAATGTAAATAGAAGGACATTTGCAAATGCATTTGAAATTCGACAAGAATAATGAAAAGAAAACCACAACGGTTTCATAACCAATCAACCTCTTTTATTTCGTTCATAATAATAATACGTTACATAATAAAATCATAATAAAAATAAATAGGCTAGGATTCTAAAAACCCCACCTTCTTATTACAATAATAATAATAATAAATAATAATAAAAGACATAGGCTACTCTTCCATTTTCCCTTTTCCTTTGTCATTTTTATCATACTTCTTGTCGCGACCTCGAGTCGGACGCTCCTGCGCCACTTCCGACCTAATCACCAATGGTCTCTCTCGTTGTCTTGCTTTGCCATTCTTGCCAACCACCATCTCGACGGCAGAAGAAGTCCTTGGTCTCTTCGAAGGATGAACAACTCGAAACCCGGCTTCTTCCTCTCCTTCGGTCAGATGCTTCTCCTTCTCCTTTTCCACCTCGCGAACCTTGTAGTCAACAGGTTCACGCTTCCTCAGTCTCTCGCGTTCCTCCGGAGTAGCAGCTTTCCTTCACCGCATATAGGAATCTGACACCCATAGAGCACTGACAGAAGAATTCAATAACCAAATGTTCCACTGAGCCCATTTGATGGCCCACTCTCTTCGACTCTCCGTAGTAAGCGCCACGGCAGTCTGCGGGACAGTGTCAAGCTTCGGGATCATCTGCTTCAATCCAACCTGCCTCATCAACCTCTCCGGGAAGATGCATATCATAAACTCCAAACCGGAATGCGAATGGCTCGGGTAGGATCCAGGGAAGATACTCCAATGAATGATTTGAGGTGCCACCATGGTACGATCCATCTAATTAAGGGGCCATCTTCACTTTTCAACTTGTTTTCCCAGTAGTTGCACACTCGAGTGAAGTCCACCATGTAAAGCCTGGTCCTCATTGCAATCGAACGAGCATGGTAAGAAGGAACATTAGCTGGGGGCTCGATCAATCGAAGACGCTCCATAAGCCAAACCTACTAAAAGCGGGTATTAAAAACGAACAAAAAAAAAATGAAAAGAAAAAAAAAACAAAGAAAAGAAAAAACAAAGAAAAAAAACGAAAGAAAGAAAAATATTCTTTTACCTGCAAAATAATGGGACTTCCCAAATAAGGTAGGTCGCGATTGGCTTTCCTGTTATCCAAGCCCAATAGGATCTCTCCTAAACACAGACAAGCTGGGCTTCTGCGCAGCTTCATTTGTTCAATCAGACTCAAGAGACAAGGGTCGCCCCTCATGTCCTCATCAACATGCCCTTGAAGGACATATACATGCAACAGGCAAAATCTGAATGCCCTTCGACTTGCAACATAAGAAACAGTAGGATCAGCCCTATTGATAAAGCGATCGATGAAATCCAACATTCGCACTCCTTTAGAAGTCACAAGACGGTCAACATCAACTCTGGCCAATCCAAGCAAGTCTCTAAACTTATTCTTATACCCTTGAGAAGTGGAGGGAATAGCAGGCAAATGTTCCAGATCCCAACCACCAATCGCAGCAATCTCTTCAGGAAATGGGCAAATATCTCCTCCAGGAAAGGCAAATACGTGATGATTCGGGTCCCAGTAGTCAAGACAAGCATCGAGAAACGGTTTGACTACCTTGATCAACTTCAAGCTCAAAAGTGCTCTAAAATTATAAGCACCCATGTCGTACTTCTCCACACTAGAGAACTCATTTGTCCATTCTTTTAGACGAAT
The DNA here is from genome assembly GCF_048544455.1 of Silene latifolia. Classification (NCBI taxonomy): domain Eukaryota; kingdom Viridiplantae; phylum Streptophyta; class Magnoliopsida; order Caryophyllales; family Caryophyllaceae; genus Silene; species Silene latifolia. Next base: position 102,653,257 of record NC_133536.1, on the reverse strand, counting down.
TTCAAGAGTATTCATGATGTAGGCTTATTTTGGGAGTTTTGTGTAATAAGACGAAGAAAGACGGAAGAATTATGTGAACAAAACCTCCTTCGACGTCTCTATTGATACTAAAAGTTGTTTCCTAAAATCCGTCAGAACGGACGCATCAGAACAAAGCGCAGCAGTGTCTTCGCCTCTTTCGAAGGGACGCAGCTCTTGCTGCGCCTCTTCCTCAACTGTTTTTCTGTGATTTTCCGCGTTGGATCTTTCCTAAATCCCTCAACGAATAATTTTCTATTCATACGGGTTATTATTTTGGTAAACGCGTCAAGTTACCATATTTCGTGTTTCCTAATTTCGCGGGCACGCATCTCGAGACGATGTCGACATTTTCGTCATTTTAGCACACTTGAACATTCCTTTTAATTTTCTTTTTGGGGAATCATTTCACCAATTTAATTTCATTTATTCTTTTTATTTACATTTTGGCATTTAATTTAATTATATCATTTTTTTTTTCGAACTTTACCTCTTTTTCCTTTTGGAGAATCATTTCACTCTCCACTTCAAACTTACATGTTTTTTATTTTTTCTTTTTTTAAGGGGTAACCCTCCCTACCGTCCGGTCATTACCGACCAAATTTTTGCATTTCTGGTCATTTCTTTGCTTTTTCGAGTCATTGTTTTGCGCTAATTTAGGCCATATGTACAAATACATGTTCTATGAGATTCCTGTGTAAATTTCGGCAGCATGACGGCATAAACCGTCATCTACCAAACCTGTTCAAAGCTAACCTGCAGGTAAAAACAAAGCAACCCAGCAGCAAAGGAATGCAGGCCGTCATATATACAACCAAAAAAGGGATATGTACACCAAACTGGGGGCTCGAGCCCCAAAACAAGATCCAAATGTCCAAAAAATGTATAAATGTACAAAAATACAACCAAAAAAACGAGAAGCAATACGGAAGCTACTGCTGGTCGCCGTCTAGCTCAGCAATTCTCGCCTCGAGAGCAGCAACCTCGGCGTCGCGGACCTCGAGCTCCCTCAGCAGGCGAGTCGTTTCCTCTCGGGACTGGGCAAGCTCGCGCTCCCTCTGCAAACGACAAAACTGGCTCATGTCAGTCATTTCAAGCATAGTGGAAGATTAGAAAAATTCAAAAATAAAGTAAACGGAAGGTTCATACCTGACGTCCTCGGCCACCAGCAAGTGCCTCGACGGCAGTAGCCCGAAGCCGGTTGGCTACCCTCCACAAAGCCATGAACCGGGATGGCGCGACCTGCATTTCAAAAGAAAAATGTTTAGCAATCGAGCAAACTTGAGCAAATGTGTTCTTACACGAAATCATATAAATAAGAAGACTCACCCTCCGGATCAGATTCTGCCAATCATCCAAGCCAGCATCTCTCACCGCCACGTCAAAATCACGTAGCTCGGAGATCGTCGTCATCCCCGTCGTGTCGGTGTACTCAAGGGTCTCGGGGTACTCAGGGGGCTCGATGCCCGCCGCCTCAACTTCCTGCAAGATCAGATGATCTCCGTTAACCGATGATCTTTCATCGTATGCTCAAACAGTCAAAAATGAAAGAGGGTAAACCGCTTACCACAACCGGCCAGTACGCCAACCTCCCGTAGAGGAACGCCGAGTAGTCCTCACCAGGAAGAAGGAGGGCATCGCTGCCGACGCCAGCTAGGTCAGCCTCCCTCTCAGCCTCAGAAGGCTCCCTAAACATCGTCCGAGGAGGATCGATGGGAACCGTCAAGACGACCCGAGAGCACTGTCAAGTCAGGCGTTCACCCAAGTACCACACAAGACCCATCAACGTCCTCAGCAGCAGTCGGCTCGAGCTCCTAGGTCGAACGACCTCAGCCATGAAAGGAGGAGCGCCAGCGTACTCCTCCCAAGGCCTAGCCACCCACTAGAAAAGCAAACGAAGGGTCATTCTTATGATCAGTTCTAAAAGTAAGAGAAAGAAATACAGACAAATGTAAGGTGAAATACTCACGCCGTCCAGCTGAAGAGCGTTCACCTCCCGTCGACAGACGTCGTGGAAGGAACGCTGACTCCTCGTACGGCACATCACCCAATCCCTCACAACGGGATAGGCCTTCTCCACCGGCTCCGTCCTCTTGGGCGCGAGGCCCGGAAAGTAGGATTACACCCACGCCTGTAAAACAAGATAATCAGTAACGATCTTTCGTGACTTGATAAGAAAAATAAATGATCTTTCATGAGAAGTAGTGAAGGTTCATACCTCCAACAACAGTCCAGGGCCGACAGCAGCAGGAGAAGTTCCCTTCTCCATCAACTCCGGACGAACCATGGCCCTCATGAAGCGGATGAGGACCGCAAAACCAGCAGTGACCCAGTCCCAACGGCCTAGGGAGCTCGGGTCAGAAAGGAAGGGAAGAAGCTTCGTCGAAAGCCTCTCTCCCTTGTCTCCGAGGTAAATCGAAGACAAGAACCACCAGAGCCACAAGCTGACTCTCTGCTCTGCAGTGCAGGGAGGAGGAACCGTCTCCCTCCCCTCGATCACCACCAACGCTGGGGTCTTCCCCGCGAAGTAGTCTCGAACGTAAGAACTAGGCACCAAGCCTGGCACCGCAGCCGGCTTCGGCGCCAAATTCCAGCCAATCAACCTCCTGGCCTCCGCCGAGTCAATCCTCATGGTTGTCTCCGGCCACACCACCGCCTCAGTCCTGCACGGCAAGCCAGAAATCATGCCGTAATCATCCAACGTGACCCCAACCTCACCGAAAGGCATGTGAAAAGTAGAGGTCGTGTCCCAGAACCGATCAAGGAAGGCTCGAACGAGACTGAGGTTAGCCCGAAGCTTCCTCCTCGCAATGTCCCTCCAAGCCTGCACCAAGGCGCCAAACGCTCCCCGCTCGATCATGGCTCGCTCCTCAGCCGACAGCCTCTCGTAGCACCCCATCGCCGTTGTGTAACCCGAGAACGACCTGATGTTCCCGGCCTCATATGATGATTTGAAACAAAAGCTATCTTTAGCTCAATTGAAGAAGAAAAGGAATGACAAACAGAAATGAAAGAAGATGAATGAAGAGTGATGAATTCTATTTACCAAGCTCTTCACCGTCCTGTAGGACAGGTGACCCTCTGCAACCCAGAGTAGGTGCCTATTGTCCTAAGTCTCAGCCCACGCAGGTGCTCCCCTCCGCTGGCGACCACCTTGTCCAACGTTGGCCCGTCTCGGGGCCTCCTCCTCCTAAGCAGCCTCCTCCTCTAGGACCTCGTCCTCAGCAGCCATCACCGCAGCGGTGAAAGCCTCCTCCAACGCCTCCTCAAGTACCTGAGAAGGGTCAACAGTAGTGTCCACGTCCGTGGGAGCCCTCCCAGACGTAGAAGCCTCGTCACCTGCAAGATTAAAGCAAATTTAGGCCGCGTCAAGTGACGACAAGCCTTGATTAGGGGATTTTCGAGTTTTCGGAGGTCCGAAATCACTCTTTTCTCGCCATCTTTGGCAATTTTCCCACACACCCGTCCGCTCATGTGGTAATTTGGGTTAAGTCAAGACTAAGTTGAAGCCTAGTCATGGGTTCGAGTCGGAATTTCGGCAGCATTTCGTTATAACGGCGATTATGCCCTAAGAAAAGTGTCCTGAAAAAACCGTCACAAACCAAAATTCCGAGATGGTAGGAAGTTTACCCATCATACAAGGATTCCAAATATCAAGTTTCGTCACAAATGGGCAATCCTAAGGCTATTTTCGAAGCAATTTACGGTTTAGCTGTGAAACCTTCTCAATTTCACTCAAATGCTCAAAACTCAACGAAAATTCGAAACAAATACATGGTTATGATCCTTATACTACCAATTGGCCATTTAAAAAGTCATTTCGCAAGGCAAAATCATTTGGGGGAAAAGCCCCAAATTTTCGACTAATTAGGGTCGAAAACCCTAATTTTGTCGATCCCATTTGAGCAAATACAGAAGGTAAATGCAAGATTGATACACATACCTCGATTAGTCATGGCAAATTCAAGCTGTTGGATCAAATTTTGACGGAAATGGTTGGAATTTGAGAGAGTAATTGAGATTTTATGTTTCGAAATAATGAAATGAAATCCCTGTTTCATCGGGTTTTTACGCAGAAAAGTCGCGCCCAGGAAAAGACGCAGCAGGTGCTGCGCCTCTTCCAAGGGACGCAGCTCTTGCTGCGCCTTTTCCTCAGCTTCCATTCATACGAATTTTCAAAAATTCGTTATGAGATCGTTATTTTTGTGGGCCCATCTTTGGTGCGCCTCTTCCTTGATGCTACATCACGTATTTGGTCCGTTTGACGTATGTTCTTCACCCGGATCCACATCTTCCAAGCCAACAATAAATTATCGCCTTATTTCTTATCCAAGACCTAGCTTGTCACAACGAGCATCCCTCTTTGATAGGTGTTTCGACACGCCTTTATTCTGTTCCCCAACGAGAGTACACGGATAGACTTTCCCTCTGGAGACATGGAGATCAGTTCCCGATTATGTTCCCCAGCGAGAGTTCACGACCGACAGTCACTTCTCTCTCGAGACATGGAGATCAACATCGACCCCGAATACTTCCGAAGTTTGTTTGAAGGCAACACAAGCGATTTCTCCCGGCCGGTTCCAGATCGTGTCCCTTGTCTTCACCCAATATCGCGTTTCGTTTTTCCTGGAGTTTCAAGGAATTTTAGGTATGGTCTCTTCTTATGGCTGGCGAGCCTCCTTAAGTAGTCTAATGGACTTTAAATGACCCTCCCCGATAGTCGACAGACTCTAAAATGTTCCCGACGACAGGTCATTAGCTCAGACCCCTTGAGCCGCCTCGCGTCGCCATAGTCATCAGGTTGTAATCTTCGATTGACCTGATGGCTATACTTTGACTTTTGCCTTGTCCAAGCCTCAGTCAAAGTGGGGGCTCAGAGATACCTCATTTCGCACCTCCCGCAAACCACCCTGATGATTGGGCCGCATGTTTGGTACGCGGAACGATTTGTGACAGTTCGTAAGTTTATCGTTAAGTGATCGCTCAAACATTTTTGTCTACCTCTTAAATGTCATCTACGTGTCGATACGGTCGTTTTGGCAGTAATTAGAGTACATTTGGAGTCCGGGCCTAAAACCGTCTTCATTTTCTGACAACCATTAAAATGCCGAGTCGGAATGTTCTGAAATGTTCCGGATATTTCTATTCCATATTTTATAAATCTTTTAGTCTTTGGTAAACAATTTCCCGTAATATTCACACAAAATATTAAGGAAAACCAAATTATTCCGTTATTCCATAAACTAAACACGGAAATCTTTCTTCCGCAGAAGGAAACCACTTGGGAATAGACGCAGCATGTGTTGCGCCTCTTCCAAGGGACGCAGTGCCTGCTGCGCCTCTTCCCAAGTCCTTTTCTGCGTATTTTTCGTATCTTTTCATATCTTTTCGAGATTCATTTTCAAAGTTTCTCCGAAAATGTTGGAGCTAGTGTCCTCCACAGTTAGTGTGATAACGTGTATAAATCTCTTATAGGTTCACAGGATATACTTAGTATTTTATCAGTTGATTAACGTTTACTAATAACGGTTGGCTTGCTAGAAGTTTGACGTTATTATCATACTGATGGCGGTGATCAACTTGTCCCTAAAAGTCACACCTAAAGGATGTGTTTGAGAGATGTGATTATATGAAAATATAATCACATTGATGCCTTATATGACTAAAAGGTTAGTCCATGTATTTGACTAAAAGGTTAGTTAATGTGATGATGAGTCGATTATTTAATACAATTAAATAATATCAGCTGAGACGAATTAATTATTAATTCGTAAATTGCATATAAACTGTTATATTTAATTAATGTATATAATGTTAGCTTAAACGAATTAAGATGTTAATTCGTAATTAAACATAAACGGTTATATTTAATTAGCAAATTATAAATATGCGATATATATAGTTAATGTATATATTATACGAAATTGTCATAATAAATGTTGACAGACCGGTATTAATAAATCGACTACAAACTGTTGTGTGTGGACTTATTAATACGTGACGACATAAATGACAATTGATAATTACACACATTTATACAATTTGATAACAACCTAAAAATAAGAAGATTTTTCTCCTTATTTTTGGTTGGTTACACGGTTTTGAAAAAAAAAAAAAAAAAAAGATCTTCCCCCTCTTTTCTCTTCTCTTGGACGGTTAAAAGGAGAAAGGGGAGGATCATTTCTTTACTTGATTTTTGACCTAATACTCTCATCACTCAAAACCCTAAAAATAATTAGGAATTAGGGTTCTCTTTCTAGCAAGAAAAAGGCATTTCTCGGAGCATCTAAGGTGCAATGATTAGGAGAATATCGATCTCGATATTTGTTCTTAGGCCAAATTGCTAGGACCGAAGGTTAATTCTAATCTCTATTCTTTTGTTTATGCAATTTCGTTTATGACTCGTGATTTCATATTTCATAATTTCGTTATAATCCGAATTTTCTTGATGAGATATACCGATATTTTCCCACAAGTGGTATCAGAGCATAGGCCACGAAATTATTTTATATGATTTTCATAAATGGATTAAAAAAAAAAAAAAAAAAAAAAAAAAAAAAAAAAAAAACTTTCGGCCGTTTCAAAATTTTTTTGCCGAGATAGTTTTTTGGTTTTTGATGCCATGTTTCCTTTTGATTTATTGATATTGTTGTTTTAATATGTTAAGATTATAATATGATAATATGATAAATTTGAAGATGTTTTGATTTAATAAGAATTAAATTGAAAAGTAAATGGAAATTGTTTTGATTTATGATGTTCATTTGTTTTTGCTATATAGTTTTGGCATACATGATGTTAAATTGTTGTTTAAGAATCATGATTTATTAATTTAATAATGTTCAAATAATGATTGTAATGAATCAAATATTCAGATAATCGATTTAATCGTAATTTAGATATTCTTTTTAAGAGGTTAAATTGAATCATCTAGTTTGGATCTATGTTTAAATTAAATGTTGATGATTATGCCAATCTTGTTCTAGTAGCAACATTAAACAAATTTGTTCATATTAAAAGGGTTGTTTTCGAAACGAAAAAAAAATCTGTTTTTTTCGATTTTTAGGGCAAATGCCGAGAGGACCCGAGAGCAATTAAAAAATTTTTTTCGTTTTTTTTTTGTTTTGGCCAATAATTATTATATATTATATCTATAATGTATGATTGTTTGTTGTGAAAAAGTTCACAAATTTTAGATACCCAATTATTTTAAAGTGGTTTAAAATAATGTTAGATTAATTCATATTACAAGTTAATGTGTATTAAGATTGGAATTATTGTGAGTTATTGAGGAATTGTCACATAATTTTGATCATTTTAAAATAGGTGGTTTGGATAAATTACTCTACATAATTAAGGAATTATGTCTTGAATGATTAATTTATAGTTGATGCATTTTATTTAGTTGTATGAATTGTTGAATGGTTTATTTACGTATTTTTGCAATCGGTTGTAATTTGTATTACCTAGTGTGGCCTTAGTTGATTATGTTTTCGTAATGATGGAAACATAATCTTGATGTAATTTTGAGATCTCGAATCTCCTTTGGTTTTCTTTAGTATTATGTTTTTGAAATTAGAATGTAAATAGGTTTATTTTGTAATTTATTAATTGTAATTTTGAGAAGACTAAAGATGGAGATTGGATTGCTCACTCCCGCTACATGGACCAAGATGGAACATCAAGACAAGCTTCTCGGGTCCTAGGAAGGATTCCAAAGTTGTATTTATGTTCATTTTGGTAGATAGGCCACACTAGGACTTTATTTTGTTTCACGTTTTTCCATTCTTGTTGCTTTTCTTCGCATGATAGTTAGTGCATCATATTCCGCCTAAACCAAACCACCTACTTATATGCATGAAAATTGACTCATATAGTTTGGATGTTAGTTATCATGGACATAAAGATGTCACACAATTTTAAGCCATCATCTTAGTTTATTCATTCTCGCATGCTAGATATTAGTTCACTTAAAATGTATTAAAATAAAGTTGATGGGATCTTCCTCTAAAACTAAAATTGAGACTAGTCTTTATAGGCCAAACAACTGTGAATCCCTTCTTCGTCGGTAGGCATATATGACCTTACTCTCCATATGACCCCTTCTACGTTGGGTAAGTAGTTTGTGTTGACTTATTTTACCTCAACATTATAATCCGAAGAGTTTCTCGAGATTATGATGGACTATAGATAGAATTTACAGAAATTTATCAACCAAGAATTCTAAAAGTAGAATTAGCCAAGAGGTTGGCTTATCAATTTACAGATAATTGAGTCTTGGGATCATTTATATAATTCTTGAGGGAGGTCAATTGTATAAATGCTTGAGTCTTCGCATTATAACAGTTTTGCATTAGACTTAAATCATAACGATGAGTATGCTTATTATGTTTTTATTCTTCTTTTCGCAGTGTAGAATTCGTTTTATATTGATAATACTGCTTACAACAAATGGCTGGAAATAATGATATCCCTATGCCAAGTGCCACACTTGCACGCGAGTCCTGGCTTAAAACTTTCATGGACCACATGAATCAGTCCACACGACTGAAGAATGACGGGTCCAACTTTGCGGACTGGGAGGCATCATTACGGAATGCTGCCATTGCTGACGGTAAGCTCAAGTACTTAACTGAGCCAATACCGCCAAACCCAGGCCCCAATGCAAGAGCTAACGAGTCAATTGCTTATAGTGACTTAGTTATGGAAGCGGGTGCGATAAAGAACGTACTCATTTTTGCAATGGAAACCAATTTGCAAAGACGCTTCATTGCCCAAGGTGCAAACAAGATTTTCACCACGCTCACTAATGAGTTCTCAAAAGCACCGAGAATCGTTACTTATGAGCATACCTATCTCTTCTTTGAGGCGAAACTCCAGAAGGGCCAACCGGTTAGCCTACACATTCTTAACATGATTGAGAATGTCGAGAAACTGGAGGCACTTGATTGCAAAATCAGTGAGAGCATAGTTATTGACCGTATGCTTCATTCACTTCATGATGGTTTTGCCCTTTTCAGGGCAAATTACTACATGAATGACATGAAGAAAAGTCCTCATGAGCTACACACACTTCTCGTACAGACCGAGAAGGATATGAAATTGAGTGGGAGCATGAAGCAAGATGTTCTCATGATTTCCAACAAGAATAAGGGCAAGGGCAAAGCTCACGGCGACCTAACTGTAGGAAAGCCAAAGTTTAAGAAGTCAGGAAACGGTAAGAGTGGGCCTGGTGAGACTAGTGGCTCACAAGGCAAGGAAAAGAGCAAGGGCGGTAACGTTGAGTGCCACCATTGTCACAAGACTGGGCATTGGAGGAGGAACTGTCCCGTGTACCGTGAGGACATAAAAGCAGGCCGCGTCACTTCTGTTGGTATGTCATCTTATATTCATATGATTGAGATTAACCATGCAAGTTTCGGAACTTGGGTACTTGATACTGGTTGTGGTTCTCATCTGTGTAATCATTTGCGGGGCCTAAAAACATCACACCCCTCGCAAAGGTGATGTGGACTGCGAGTCGGAATGGAGCAAGAGTTGCTGCAGTCTCAATGGGAACATACGTAATCCAGCTCCCGAGTGGTTTTGAGTTATATTTACATAACTGTTACTATGTACCCAGCTTATCTAAGAATATTATTTCTGTTTCCGTACTTGATAAAGACGGTTTTTCATTTTCATCAAAGGACAATAGCTGTATTTTCTCTTTTAATGAAATGGTTTATGGCAAAGCAGTTTCCATGAATGGAATTTATATCTTAGATCAAACCACAGATATATTACATGTGAATAATAAGAAATTAAAGGTTGGTGACAAAGATCAAACTTATCTATGGCATTGTCGAATGGGACACATAAATGAAAAACGTGTAAAGAAAATCATTGAGAGTGGAACTATCTCCACATTTGATTTCTCATCATTTGGCACGTGTGAATCATGTCTTATCGGCAAAATGACTCGAATTTCCTTCAAAGGTGTTGGAATGCGCGCTAATGACCTATTAGGACTCATACATACTAATGTATGTGGACCTATGTCAATCACCGCAAGAGACGGCTATAGATATTTTATCACTTTCACGGATGATTTGAGTAGATACGGATATGTCTACTTAATGAAGCATAAAAGTGAGTCTTTTGAAAAATTCAAGGAATACCAGAATAAGGTTGAGAACCAACTGGGAAGAAAGGTTAAAGAACTCCGTTCAGATCGTGGTGGCGAATATCTTTCAAATGAGTTTGATCAACACCTTAAAGACTGTGGAATAGTTCTACAGTTAACTCCACCTGGAACACCTCAATTAAATGGTGTGTCCGAACGGAGAAATCGAACATTACTTGATATGGTTCGAACATGATGAGTCACACGGTAGTACCTGATTCATTATGGGGCTTTGCTCTTTTGTCAATTGCTCTTATACTTAACCGAAGTCCGTCTAAAGCTGTCGACAAGACTCCGTATAAAATATGGAAGGGAACGGTCCCTAACTTGTCCTTTATTCGGGTTTGGGGCTGCGAGGCTTATGTCAAGTGGAGACACGAGGATAAGCTCGGCCCGCGATCGGTCAAGACATACTTTATTGGTTATCCAAAAGGAATGTTTGGTCATTACTTCTATTCGCCTACCGAACATCGAATTTTTGTTGCGGCTAGTGCAAAGTTCTTAGAGAAAGAATTTCTCGAGAATAAGTCAAGTAATAGAACCTTCGAGCTGTCGGAGATTCAAGAACCAACAACCGAGGAACAGATGGAGGAAGATGTTCCTTCAACTAATGATACGGTTAATATTCCTCAGGAACCTAGGAGGTCGGGTAGAGTCTCTAATCCTCCAGAGAGATACATTGGTATGGTCGAGGAAAATGACGTTTTGCTCCTAGAGAGTAATGAACCCGCTACCTATAAAGGTGCCATGACCTGTTCCGACTCTAAGCTATGGCTTGAAGCCATGCGATCCGAGATGGACTCCATGTATGTGAATGACGTATGGGATCTTGTTGATTTACCAAACAAGGTACGACCTCTTCAGTGCAAATGGCTTTACTAAATAAAGCATTCTGTACAAGGGCAACCAGATACCTATAAGGCACGACTAGTGGCAAAAGGTTTCACTCAAGTGCACGGATTGCATTATGATGAAATTTTTGCACCCGTAGTTATGCTGCGTTCCATTCGGATAATCTTAGCGATTGCCGCTTTTCATGACTATGAAATTTGGCAGATGGATGTGAAAACCGCCTTCTTAAACGGTTATTTGGAGGAGGAATTGTAAATGGTACAACCCGAAGGTTTCATAGATCCTGAAAATCCTAAGAAAGTGTGCAAGCTTAAACGTTCCATTTATGGACTTAAGCAAGCTTCTCGGAGTTGGAATCATCGTTTCGACCAAGTGATAAAAGAGTATGGTTTCACTCGATCGGTCGAGGAACCATGCTTATATGTCAAGTCGAGTGGGAGCAAGATTGTTTTCTTGATATTGTATGTCGATGACATACTCTTGAATGGGAATGACATTCCTCTCTTATCTTCGGTAAAAGGATGGTTGAAGAACCATTTCCAGATGAAAGATCTGGGTGAGGCACAACGCATATTGGGAATCCGTATCTATCGAGATAGATCACGACGGATGTTATCACTAAGTCAGGAGTCTTATTTAGATAAGATTCTTGAAATATTCAGCATGACCAACTCCAAGAAGGGGAACCTTCCAATAACTTCTGGGATGCATTTGAGCAAGTCTCAGTCACCCAAGATACCTGAAGAGGTTGAACGCATGAGTCACGTTCCTTATGCATCAGCCATAGGATCAATCATGTATGCCATGATATGCACACGTCCAGACGTGGCATATGCATTGAGTATGACGAGTCGGTACCAAGGCAATCCAGGTGAAACACACTGGATGGTTGTTAAAAACATCCTTAAGTACCTACGGAGAACTAAGGATTGGGCATTGACTTATGGAGGAGATACTAAGCTATGTGCAATCGGTTATGCAGATGCTAGCTTCCAAACGGATCGAGATGATTCGAAATCTCAGTCTGGATTCGTCTTTACTCTTAATGGTGCTGCGGTCAGCTGGAAGAGTTCCAAACAGGAAGTTGTAGCAGATTCTACTACTGAATCCGAGTACTATGCCGCTTGTAAGCGACAAAAGGAAGCTATATGGATGCGTCAATTATTACAAGGACTAACCATAGTTCCTAGTTCGAATGACCCAATCACCCACCATCTATTGTGACAATAGAGGTGCCATATTCCAGGCCAAGGAGCCTAAGTCTAGCAACAAGTCTAGACATGTACATCGGAAGGCTCACCTGATCCGTGATTACGTGGAGCAATAGGAGATAGTGATTGACAAGATCGCTTCGGATGACAACATCGCGAATCCTCTCACTAAACCATTGAAATACGATAAGCATGAAGGGCATGTTATTTCCATGGGAATTAAACGTGTTCCTGAGTTGTAGTAGTTGTTTATGGATTCGATACATTTTCTTTTTCATATGCTATTTATAACTTCATCGTCTTATTTCATATTTTGTTTTTCATGTGGATTGTACAACAACATTGAACGCCACAAAGTGAACTGAATTACATTATATTTGTTTTGGTCCGTAATCGCCTACATGAGCTGATAACTCTGGCTATTATATTGTGAAGTTGATTGATGGTGGGTTCAACGAGCCATAAGTCAAACGGTTGGCTGATCGATCACAGATGCGAGTTATAACGATACCTCGTAGGACATTGTGACAACGTAATGGAGTCCTAAATGTTTAAAAACATTCGGTGCCAGGTCGTGGATTGGACGTCCATTGTGTTCCTAGAGTCGATTCTTTTTACTATCGACTGTCTCTTGAGATTAAGGCAGTTTTTGGGTGACTTTGGTTTCTTTCTCATGGTCGACCGTAATAGGAGGCTAAGCAGATTTTTACTGGGTCATTTCATACTGTGCTTGTATCATTCGAGTTGAAGAAAATATCCATTTTTTATCAGGTTTAGTCATTTCTCAGGGCCACTCGAGGAGTTGTAACTGAAATGCATGGCCATGCTCGAATGATGATTCGTTTATCAGTTAAGTTACTCTCTAGTTGGGAAAACCACTCTTGATATTGATTACTTGTAAAATACGACCTTTGTGAATACGGATTTTGCAAATTGTTTTACATTGAGTGGGAGAAATTAAGGATATGAGAATCGGTTATCGCACATACACTTGTGAGGACAAGTGGGAGATTGTTGGAGCTAGTGTCCTCCACAGTTAGTGTGATAACGTGTATAAATCTCTTATAGGTTCACAGGGTACACTTAGTATTTTATCAGTTGATTAACGTTTACTAATAACGGTTGGCTTGCTAGAAGTTTGACGTTATTATCATACTGATGGCGGTAATCAACTGGTCCCTAAAAGTCACACCTAAAGGATGTGTCTGAGAGATGTGATTATATGAAAATATAATCACATTGATGCCTTATATGACTAAAAGATTAGTCCATGTATTTGACTAAAAGGTTAGTTAATGTGATGATGAGTCGATTATTTAATACAATTAAATAATATCAGCTGAGACGAATTAATTATTAATTCGTAAATTGAATATAAACTGTTATATTTAATTAATGTATATAATGTTAGCTTAAACAAATTAAAATGTTAATTCGTAATTAAACATAAACGGTTATATTTAATTAGCAAATTATAAATATGCGATATTTATAGTTAATGTATATATTATACGAAATTGTCATAATAAATGTTGACAGACCGGTATTAATAAATCGACTACAAACTGTTGTGTGTGGACTTATTAATACGTGACGACATAAATGACAATTGATAATTATACACATTTATACAATTTGTTAACAACCTAAAAATAAGAAGATTTTTCTCCTTATTTTTGGTTGGTTACACGGTTTTGAAAAAAAAAAAAAAGATCTCCCCCCTCTTTTCTCTCCTCTTGGACGGTTAAAAGGAGAAAGGGGAGGATCATTTCTTTACTTGATTTTTGACCTAATACTTTCATCACTCAAAACCCTAAAAATAATTAGGAATTAGGGTTCTCTTTCTAGCAAGAAAAAGGCATTTCTCGGAGCATCTAAGGTGCAACGATTAGGAGAATATCGATCTCGATATTTGTTCTTAGGACAAATTGCTAGGACCGAAGGTTAATTCTAATCTCTATTCTTTTGTTTATACAATTTCGTTTATGACTCGTGATTTCATATTTCATAATTTCGTTATAATCCGAATTTTCTTGATGAGATATACCGATATTTCCCACAGAAAAAACCCTACTTCCTCCACGTGATTAGTATAAATAGAGACCTTCGGTCTCACATATTTCTCACGCGAGTGTCCGCCCTTCTCTTCTCCCTTTGCATTCTAGACCACGTTCTTACTTTTTGGCGTCTACGTGCTTGAACATTCGACTACGTAAGCTCGGATCCTTCTGAGTACCAGCCTCGTTTTTCATGACCAACCAATTTGACCAACTCCACCATAATCAACATTAATCAATCTTAGTCTTTTTCCTCTTACGAGGGCACATTCGTCTACATTCGAGTCGAGCATCACTAAACGTTAACTTAGTTCATCTCGTTTCGTCAAACATGTAAGTCTGAGGGTGTAAATCTCTCTTTTATTTATTGTTATTTATCTTTTGTAATCATATTGTAAGGTTTATGTCGAAAATACAATTAAAACCGTTTTCTAAAAACCCTTTGTTTAAAACCCTTTTTAAGGATTATCAGAGGACAACCGTCGAGAAAGGACGCAGCAACTGCTGCGCCTCTTCGAAGGGACGCAGTACCTGTTGCGCCTCTTCGTGAGGCTGCCGCAGTTCCTGCTTCCTTTCTTCTTCCTTCGTCTTTTGTTCGTCCTTTTGTTCTTCACTTTGTTTTCGAATGTTCATTGTTTCATTAACACGATCTTTGATATATTCTCACCTGTTTATTATCATATTCATCATTAGTCCGTCATTAATCCATCATGTTTAACCTAATTAGTTTAATTAGTTATTAATTTATTCATTAATCCTTTAATTGTAAGTATATTAGTCCTAATTAGTTTTGTTCCATGTTTATCGCTTTCATGACCTTCAATCATATGTAAATAATCTGCTAATCACTTTCACCCGAGTAAATAGCATAATCAATCATTAAATTCACCAACGAATATTAACGATTTGCAATTCCGGCTTCACAGCCAGAACTGAGCCAAGGAACGGACGCAGCAACTGCTGCGCCTCTTCCAAGGGATGCAGTTCTGCTGCGCCTGTTCCTGGTTGACTTTTGCCTCTGAACTCCCGTTTTGCCTTGACCTAATTTATTAGTTTACGTATTTAATTAACTATTAATCGTATTATCACCTAATAATCTGTTCGTTAATTTGTTTATTCTTTCTTTTCCAAATTATCCGTTTTGAATGTATTTTCGACATAAATCATAAACCCGATGTAATTATTGTAATTTTCATCATTGTATTTTCCTTTATTGTATTTATCTTTGTACCTTTTTATTGCTTGTATGCCTTCACATGTAATCAATCTTAATTCCAACTTCGACCCAATTGTATGCTAAAACTACATGTTTCACCGACTTAGTTAATTCTCACATGCTAGGATCAATTTATTTGTTTGTTGCATTGCATGCGTATATTCGACAATATATCGAGTACGGACAATTTTCCCTAATCATTAGTAGAGGCCGCTATCGAGGCGGGCGGGATTAGGTGTTCGATCAAAAGAGCTTCCTAATACGTACCCTCACCCATTACTCCAGATCTCTGTGAACATCCGTGTTCATTGGCATCCACGAGAGTCATTCTAGACATAGAATGCTAAGGGTAACGAGTTCTTGGTGTTCATGTCACTACTTTGTGTCTTGACATGGCACGAGGTATTCGAACGGTTCCCAATTTTCCACAATAAATTGGTGGCGACTCCACAAATGCAAACGCTTGTTTCCCAAGCGCCCCCGGGCCCATTGTCCACACTATCCAAGGCAAAAAAGAGACTAGAAGACCGCTTGGTATATATGTTCTTTTCTCTTTCTCCTTTTCCGTTCTTTCTCTTTTTAAATTGTTGTATAATATGGAGGAGGATGGGATTTTTGTGCCTTGGATGTTCCTTTGGGGAACTTTGGATGGTTTATGTTGAAGTGTTGCTAGAATTAGCCAACTTGTTGCACGTTTAAATTCATGTTTGTTTAATTTCCGCATGCATTTGTCAAATGTATATATGTGTTGTTTTTACATATAGTCTTGCACTTAGTTTGTATATAAATGTTTTGCTTGAAATATGGTCGAGGGAGTGATGCGTGTCTTTTATATGATGTTTTGCACCTCATTTTACATGCATTTCAGAGCTCATTCGTGTAGTTTATGCTACATTTCTCCCTATTTTCGTCTACTTTCGTATTTTTGTACATTATTGCAGAAATGTGAAGAATCCAGCGGAAATCGAGCTAAATCCGTCCCCGAGTATCCTGCATTGCATTTGACGTGAAGTATTCACTTAAGGAACAAGCTTGGTGCGCATTCCAAGGCCCAAAAGACAAATCCACGAGATTATAAGAGTCAAGTAGCAGCTCATTCAGTCGATCGACCACTACCTTCGGTCGATCGACCAACCATCGGGTTCCAGAAGCTACTGTATACCGAAGAGCAGTCGAACGACTGCCTTGCTTAGTCGATTGACCCAACTGCTATTCCAGACGAGAATTAAAAGACCGTGAATCTTGAAGCCCAAAGTTATGTTAGGTTTAGGAAATAAAGTTACGTTAGTTGCTATATAACGTAACCTAGAAACATTCAGTTGAAAAATCCAATTTTTACCTAAGTGTTTACACAGTAATATTTAGTTTTATAATTAGGGTTTGGAATATTGTTAGCATTGGAACCTCGTTCTTATTCTCAATCGTTCCCCTGCAATTTCGGTATTCTCCCTGCCCTATTTCAATTCGTTTTTATTTCATTGTTTGCATAGAATTGCTAGTTAGTATCCAAAGCCAATTATCGTTTATCGCTATTTGTTATTTGAATACTTCAAGCATGAATTCATTAGTTCATATTGTTATTGTTGTTTTTATCAGTACCATGAGTAGCTAGATTAATTGTGCTAGGATGTAGGCGAATTATGGTGTAGGCGGCAATATAAAGAACACGGTCTGATTCGAGTGTTGGTCGATCGACCACCCTACCCGGTCGATCGACTGACCACGTGAGGTTTTTATTTCGTTTTAATTGTTTTAATTCTCAATTCGACGAATCGAGTGCACACGACTAGTTGAATGTTTAGGATATGACTGACCCATTAGATCGAGAGATAGGGACAATTGTTAGATCACCAATTAAAATGACTAAACTATGCTGAGATCGAAAGATAGGTAAAGTTTAGACGGTAAATCACTTTTCAGGACGAAAGTTAGTATTAGTGATATTAGGGACCTATAGCGAGATCGAAAGATGCTATTTGTTAAGAGTGGACCGAGAGGACCTCTTTATTTCCCGCCTCATGTGTTTTGATTTAGACATGTTTAATATGCTGCCGCCGAAACTATAGTGAACCGACCATCCTAGTACCTCTTTTTATATTTGATTCTATATATTTCGCTAGTTTACATTTCTTTTATTGTTATTAGTTATAGACCAAATCCAATCAAACCCCCACCTTATTGTTACCTTAGACCGAATTTAAACAACTAGAAATTACGTCTGCCTCTCTGTGGTTCGACCCGACTGCCGCTAGCTATAGTTGTAGTTGGAGATTATAAATTTATTTTTGACACCTCACGACGGGTATCAAATTTTGGCGCCGTTGCCGGGGAGGCAATAGTTCTAATTTTTAGTTGTTTTTATTTAGTCTTTCTTAGTTTAAGGGACATCCGTTCCTTAAACTTTTCTTATATTCTTTTTGTAGTTTCTTCTTATGCGCAGGTCACAGGGTGGTGAACTAGTGTCGTTCAATCCTGAGATTGAGAAATCTTTGCGCGAGTTGAGACGATCACAAAGGGTATTGCCGACAGAGGAAGAGCTGAGTACTCTGTCAAGTTATTACGAGAACGCTCTGTTCGAAGAAGACCCACCTACATCTCCTGTTTCTAATTCTTCAGCTGAGACAGTCACTTCTCCAGAAATTTCCGTCATGGCTGAAGAAGCATCTACAACAAGTCATTCTGAGCCGACAGCTGCAAATCTATACAAGGGGTTCGAATTACCTGGAGCTGATAGGAAATTCGAACCGAAGCCATCTTATATCAGTTTGGTTGAGAAAAACCAATTCGGGGGAGCTGCAAATGAAGATGCAGCCAAGCACATGGAGATTTTTATTGATTATTGCTGCTCTATACCCCCGCCAGCCGGTGTGACCCAAGATCAGATCAAGGAGACCATGTTCATTTTCTCTCTTCGTGATGCTGCAAGGGAGTGGTATAGAGATCTGGATCGAACTGCTCATGGGATCACCGACTGGAATTCTTTGGCATTGGCATTCTACAAAAAGTACTTCTCTACCTCAAAGACGAATGCCATTAGAGCTCAGATCACGAGCTTTAAGCAAGGGCCAGATGAGAACTTTCATGAAGCATGGGTCCGTTTCAAGAAGCTGGTGCGAACCATACCGCACCACGGGCTCGAAAAATGGAGTCTTTGCAACCAGTTCTACAATGGGTTGTATGACGATCAGAGGGCTATTTTGGATGCTGCAGCCAATGGCCGATTTGCTGAGAATATAGGAGAAACAAAGGGGTGGAAGATCATTGATGATTTGGCCACTCATAAGGCCGAATATGGGAATTCGAGAGGAAACCAGAGGAGAGCTGCTGAATCTTCCTCTGTAGCTGCATTAGAAGCTCTCACTGCAAGGTTTGACAAATATGAGTTGGGAGGAGCTTCTAAAGGAGGGATGTACCATGTTAACGTTGTTTCAGACGGTCCTTTCGTGCCTCGTAGAAGATGTGGAGCCGAGGGGCATGTCTCGGAGAATTGTTCTCGCCCCCTTTGAGTCTTGTCTTTGCCTTTCAACACTATAGGCGGACAAAATACGTACTATGAGCCGAATGTCCACCCCAACTTGAGGTGGAGTAGCCGAATGTTCAATCCGACTCAACCTCCACAACAAAGAAGAAGAAGAGCTTATGTGCCTCCTCATAAGCAACAACGATATCAAAAACCTCCCTATCTGCACGCAAAGAAGAACAAACTCAAAATTCTGATTTTACTGAGTTTAAAAACTTGTTGTTGAAGGAGTCCCAAGCTAGAGAAGCCGGGATGAAGCTACTAGAGAGCCAAATTGCTCAATTGGCTAGTAAGAGTACCTCTCGAGCTCCCGGACACTTACCGACTCAAACTGACCAGAAAGAGACCCTAAATGCCATTACTTTGAGGAGTGGGTCCACCCTGGAGGGGCCTGCCATGGTCGAGGATGATGCTGCAAAAGATGAGGCGCAACTGAGTCAAAACAAAGCTGGAACGAGCAAAGGAAAGAAAAAGGCGTCTACCAGGTATATCAGTCGATCGACTGATATACCCAGTCGATCGACTGAAGTGCGGGTTACAGAAGCTTCTGGTCCTGTTCAACTCAGTCGATCGACTGAGATCGCTGCTGATAGTAAGATTTTTCGTCCTTCAATGCCCGATAATCTGAGAGACCATTTGTTTCGGGGTTCGACAGTCCCGAAAATATTGGGGAAAGACCCGAGTGCTAATGGGTCAGTCCCGGCTCCGAAGTTCGATCCGATGACGGTTAATGGCTCACATTTGAGACGGTCTGAGGAGGGTTCAAGCTTCAATAAGGAGAAGGTGGTGGACTTCCAGCCTAAGTCCACGGATGTCGGCATGCGAGACTTAGAGGAGAGGGCTAAGGTGTGGGATAATATCCGTATAAAACCCCTTAAAATTAAGGACTATAACGTAATTTTATCATGTGATTAATGGTCATAAACGAAAAACAAGAGAAAACGATAAAGGAACAAGAATCAACCTCGGGTCCTGTGAATTTCGGCCTAAGAACAGAAATCAATATAGATTTCCTCCTAATCGTTGCACCCAAGATCGTCTGAGACTATGCCCCTTGTGCTAGAAATAGCTCTCTGATTGCCTTGCAATATTGAGAGAGCTTTTGTGAGTTTTTCTGATGTGAGATCTAGAATTTCAGAGGAAAAAGCTCCAAAACCCTAATTTTTTTGCAAATGACAATGATTAGGTCAAAAGGAGAGAAAGACTCTCCTTTTGTTCTTTTGGTTCGGCCGTGGGTTTACAAGGGGAGAGAGTGGGCTTTCCACTTTCTCCTCATTTAACTCGTGGTCCGACTCGAATCGCTAAATGTATATGACGGGTTTTAATTATAAATCGTCACTCGTTATCGGATAATAAAATATCGACTAGTAACATGAATTAGTCGACATATTAATACATGTCCGACAATGACAATATTGTATAATTAATTAATTCAATATACATTAATTAAATATAATCGTTTATATTCAATTTATGAATTAACCGCTTAATTCACTTTAGCCAGTATTATTTAATCCGTATTAAATAATTATCTCAACATCGCGTTTGACTAATTATTAGTCAATAACTCCGACTAACCGCTTAGTCATATAAGGCATCAACATGACTGTATTTTCATACCGTCACATCTCTCAAACGTATCCTATAGGTGTGACTTTTAGGGACCAGTTGATCACCGCCATCTGTATGACAATAACGTCAAACTTATCTAGCAAGCCAACCGTTATTGATAAACGTGGACCAACTGATAATAATAAAAAAGTATACCCTTTGATCCTTTTAGAGATTTATATGTCATTGCACTAACTGTGGAGGACACCAGCCCCAACAAGCTCCCACTTGTCCGTACAAGTGTATGTGCAATAACGTTATCCGCACTAACTGGAGGACACCGGCTCTAACAAACTCCCACTTGTCCGTACAAGTGTATGTCCCAGCCAAGTATTCACCAACTGCAAGCAATTCCTGCTAAACTGACAGTCAAAATAAATATGGTCCTGAGTTTCTGGTCCTGCAGCACAAATGCTACACAGTCCATCAGAAACAACCCCAAATCTGAGAAGGCGCTGCTTAGTAAGCAGCCTGTTCTTAGCAAAGAGCCAAGATATGAAGTTAACTTTAGGAAGGCAAAGACGATTCCAAACAAATGGGTGCCAGGGCACCTGCACACCAGCAGCCATCAGACAATCATAAGTCTGCTGGGTAATGAAAGGCTTCTGAACCCAATGCTGAACATTAATGACCAGTTTCAGTTTATCTTTGACCTTACAAATTTGACGCCATACCCAACTGGAATTTACAGGTGGGAGAGTAAGTCCACCAGTCGGCGCTTGATGTAAATATGATGCACCCATCTCACCCGTAGGTCATTTTCCTTCTTATTTGCAATCCACCAGGTGTATTTGGCAATGCCGCCACATTCCGTAAGAAGCAATCGGCAATTCCCGGACCTCCTTTAGTTTTATCCTGGCAGCACTCTCCCGGATATCTGCAGAACTCTATGGTACTCATTATCACCAGACCATAGGTAATTCCTACAAATGATGGTCACTCTGTTGAGGATGCCCTTAGGAAGAAGAAAATACGAGCCCAATAACGGTGAAGTCATGAAGCACTTTGTTTTAACAAGTATTAATCTCCCAGCATAGCTAAGCTTTTTAGCCCCCCAACTCCTAATTCTAAGCACCATTTTGTCCACTAGCTTGTTACATTGATAGTTAGTAAGCCGTTTGTAGGAAATGTCAATTCCCAAGTACCTGAAAGGGAAACTTCCTTGATGAAAACCAGTGATATTCAGAATGTGAGCAGTTTCAGAATCAGGTACTCCATTCATGTACACATCAGACTTGTTGGAATTGATAGTGCGGCCAGAAGCTAAAGAAAAGGTAAGCATAGCCCTCATGAGAATTTTGACAGAGCCAGTATTCCCTTTGCAGAAAAGCAACAAGTCATCTGCAAAAGCAAGATGACAAAGGCCCAGAGCTCTACACAAAGGATGATACTGGAACTCAGGTCTGAGTGTCACCACATCAATGATTCTAGTAAAGTACTCTAAGCATAAGGTGAAGAGAAGGGGAGATAAGGGGTCCCCTTGCCTCAATCCCCTTCTCCCTTTGAAATAACCAAAATGAGAGCCATTCAAAGACAATGTGTAGGAGGGAACACATTGCATAATCCAATTGATCATAAGAGAGGGAAATTTCAGGGCAATGAGCATGTCTTCAACAAAATTCCACTCAATAGAGTCGTAGGCTTTCCTAAGGTCAATTTTCATCAAAACTCGAGGGGAGCATTGCTTCCTGTTATAAAGCCTCATCAAGTCTTGGCAGATGAGGATATTGTCAACAATCTCTCTCCCATGAATGAAAGCACTCTGATTTGGGCTGACGATATCAGGTAGTATTTTAGACAGCCTAGCACAGATGATTTTGGAGATGCATTTGAATATAACATTGCAACACGCAATGGGCCTGAAATCCATGACAGTCTCAGGGAGATCTTTTTTAGGAATCAGGGTCACCATTGTAGAGTTTAGCTGTTGCAGTAACTTGCCATTCTCAAAAAATTCATGTACAGCAAGAAGAACATCGTTACCAGTGATATCAAAAGAGTCTTTGAAGAAACAAGAAGTATAACCATCCGGGCCAGGGGCCTTATCAATGGGAATATCAAAGAGAGCCTCCTTGATTTCAACATCAGAGATTCTCTGGGTCATGGCACTAGCTTGCTGATGAGTAATACATTTGCCTCTTCTCACAACCCCCAGGTTCACCCTAGTAACTTCTTTAGAACTTCCAAGGAGATCTTTGTAATAGGTCAAGAAGGCATTCTCAATGGACTTGTTATCAGAGCAGAGAACCCCATTCTGATCCTTGATGGACAGGATTTTGTTGAGAGCTCTTCTAGCCTTGATAGAGCTATGAAAGAACTGTGTGTTCTCATCATTGCATTTCATCCATTGAACTTTAGCTTTTTGATTCAAGAACATATCCCTAGCCTCACTGAGTTCTTTGTAGGAAATAGCAGCAGCTCTTTCCTCATTCTGCAATAAGATATTCTGAAGGTCCTGATGTAACTTTTTCTGAATATCCTCAAGCAGGAGGTGAGCCACCTTGGTGGTGTTAATAATGTCCCCAAATCCCTCTTTGTTCAATTTTTTTCATCAAACATAACATGTGCATAAAGTTGACATCACAACAAGCAAGCAATTTAATCATGTGAACATATTAGATTAAGCATGAATCAATCCCATGTTGGTTTCCCTTAATTACCCACTAATCCTAGCTAAAGGACTACTCACTCATTATCAAGTTTAACATGTTAATAAGGGTGTCAATCATCATAACAAGTATAAACATGATAATAGAATGAAGAAATGAACAATAAAGATTAAAGAGTAAAGGAATTATACCAACTTAAGATGATCCAAATAATAAAGCAAAGAATAATAGAAGAACTTGATGATTGATGGAAGGTTGTCAATCTCTCAATAATAACCCAATAATCTTCAATTACCCAATAATAAACTTGAATAATAAACTTGAACAATAATTAAGGAGAGATTAATGTGTAATTTGTGTGGAAAGATTGAGATTAATCTATTCTAATCTACTCCTAATCTAATCTAAGAAAGCTTGATTTAATCTAATAAAACTTGGTTCTAATCTAATAAAACTTGATTGTTTGATTATTACAAATGGGGTATTTATAGTGGAAATTAGGGAGGATGCATTAGGGTTAACTAAGGGCTAAACTAGTAATTACACTTTTTAGATTGAGCAAGGAGGAGCCGGTATTTTTCGAGAGAAGGGCTTCTTTCTTCGTAGCTTGGAGAAGAAAATCCGTGCTGTGCTGGAATCCGGGCGGAATAAGGTCGGGACGGGCGGATTCTTGCTTTGGAATCCGGGCGGAT
Source organism: Silene latifolia (assembly GCF_048544455.1). Taxonomy (NCBI): domain Eukaryota; kingdom Viridiplantae; phylum Streptophyta; class Magnoliopsida; order Caryophyllales; family Caryophyllaceae; genus Silene; species Silene latifolia. The sequence continues at coordinate 102,629,309 of NC_133536.1, read as the reverse complement.
TCAAGAGAATCCGGGCGGATTCTGAAAATGCAATCCGGGCGGATTTGGGAGAATCCGGGCGGATTTGGGAGAATCCGGGCGGATTTGGGAGATGCAATCCGGGCGGATTTGGGAGAAGACGCTCGGATTGTGGTTCACGTAGCAAGGGAAAGTTTCCTGTCCAGGAATACGCCCGTCCCGAGCGAAATATGGGCGTCCTGGGCTTCAACCCGAGCGGGTTGAATTTGACCCGAGCGGGTTGAGCTGTATCTTGAGCTCGGATTGTAAAACGGACGTTATTTCCTCATCCGGACTCCTATTGGAGTGATTCAAAAGCCTAGATCACTTGATTTTTCGATGCCGTTCCATCTAGCATACTTTCAGAGCCAAAGGAGCAACCCTTGGATCGGTTTTCGAGCGATTTCTTCTTATAATGTCTTCCCTCTCGTCATTCTTACTTTTAACCCTTTGATCCTTCTATATACACTTTATTCCTACGTCTTTGGTCATCATTCTTGCCTCCTCTTCATACTAGTCCATCTAATATCATCAATAAGCTTCCAAATATGCACGAAAGACGGGAATTTCCGCCTTATTATCTCCTTTTCTACAAAACATATGAAATGCGATAGAAAAGCAAATAGGAAGGTTTTGACGGATAAAATGGCCATGAAATGCTATAAAAGTATGCAAAATAGGCTCAATTAGGGGACTAAATGTGCGCAAATAATATTCACATCAAGGTGCCATCCTAATGCTCGTGTGATAGCTGTTGTTGTATGAAAACTCTATCAGATCAAGTCTATCCTCCCAACTCCCACCAAATTCCGTCGCACAAGCTCGCAACATGTTTTCTAAGGTCTTGATAGTCCTTTCAGTTTGACCATCTGTCGCAGGATGAAACACTGTACTTATCTTTAAGGTAGTCCCCATCAATTCCTGCAACTCTTGCCAAAAACGTGATATAAATCTCGCATCTCTATCTGACACAATATCCTTAGGTACCCCGTGTAACCGCACCCTATGTTTCCTGTACCAAAGAGCCAGTTGAATGTTATTCAAAGTATCTTTTATTGGAATAAAATGAGCTGACTTAGTCAAACGATCGACGATAACCCAAATCATATTGTTACCCTGCTGAGTCCTCGGTAACCCCACAATGAAATCTATAGAAATCGATTCCAATTTCCATTATGGTACCTCAAGTAACTGAATCTTACCTTGTGGTCTCCGTTGTTCTCCCTTTACCCTGTGGCAAGTCAAAGAACCTAGCCACAAATTCCGCTAGCTCTTTCTTCATACTGGGCCATCAAAACGTCTTTTTCAAGTCCTTATAGAGCTTGTCACCTCCTGGATGTACCGAATAAGGAGTACAATGAAACTCTGTCATAATCAACTTCTTCAACTCGATATCACTAGGCACACACCACCTCCCAACGAAACGAACACTCCCATAAGTGTGGAAAGAAAATCTCGAAACTGTACCATCCCCTACCCTAGTCTTCAACTCCTAAATCTTGGGGTCAAGTTCCTGTTTCCTTTTTATGTCGTTGTAAAGTTCAGGCTAGATTGTCAAATCGCCGATGGCATCTCCCTTACGAATCATATGAATCCCCATCTTAGTCATATTATCCTTCAGTTTCATCAGTGACATGTCAGTGCATAATGAATGCACACTCTTCCCACTCAAAGCATCTGCAACCACGTTAGCTTTTCCTTCATGATAGATGGATCTCTGTGTCATAGTCTTCAATCAGCTCCATCCACCGTCTCTGACGCATGTTTAACTCCTTCTGAGTGTAAATATACTTCAAACTCTTATGATCTGAAAACACATGCACCCAACTCCAAATCGTGAGTAGTGCCCCCAAATCTTTAGAGCAAAAACAACTGCACCAAACTCCAAATCATAAGTAGGATAGTTCTCCTCATACGGCTTCAGCTGCCTCGAAACATTGGCAATGACCTTTCCATTCTGCATCAAAACACAAACCAACCCATTGTTTGAAGCATAGGTATAAACTTCGAAGTTCTCACTTCCCTCAGGCAAAGCTAGAACGGTAGCTGTAGTTAAACGTTCCTTTAATGTTTGGAACGCCATCTTACAACTCTCATCCTAATGAAATCTGGTCTCCTTCCTCATCAACGATGTCATAGGTCTAGCGATCTTAGAGAAATCCTTCACGAACCTCCTGTAGTAGCCAGCTAAACCCAAAAAACTCTGAATCTCAGCAACATTCTTCGGTGCTTCCCAGTTTGACACCGCCTCGATCTTACTAGGATCCACCGATACACCATCTTTTGAAATCACATGACCCAGAAAGGCCACCCTCTTCAACTAGAACTCACACTTGGATAACTTAGCATATAGCTGATTATCTTGCAAAGTCTACAATACCAACCTCAAATGCTCCTCATTGTCTTCCTTAGTCTTAGAATAGACCAAGATGTCATGAATGAAAACCACCAGAAACCTATCCAGAAACAGGATAGATTCGGTTCATAAGATCCATGAACATTGTTGGTGCATTAGTCAACCTGAAAGGCATCACCACATACTCAAAGTGACCATATCGCGACTGAAAAGCTGTCTTAGGAATGTCCTCATCTGCAATCCTCAACTGGTGATAACCCGACCTCAGATCAATCTTGGAAAACCCTCCGGCCCCACTTAACTGGTAAAAAAGATCATCAATCCTCGATAAAGGATACCTGTTCTTGACGGTAACATGGTTTAGTTCTCTGTAATCGATGCACAACCTCATACTACCATCTTTTTTTTCACAAATAGAACTAGCGCACCCCAAGGCGATACACTAGGTCGGATGTATCCCTTATCCAACAACTCGTTCAACTGCTTCTTCAATTCCTCTAATTCTTTTGGTCCCATAGGGTACAGAACCTTAGATATAGGTCCCGTCCCCGGTTCAATTTCAACACTGAAATCAATGTCTCTCTTAAGAGAAAACCCCGGTATCTCCTCCGGAAAGACATCATCGAACTCGCTAACCACTGGTATCTCTGTTGCTGATGGCTCATCTACCAGAGTATCTCTCGCATGGCAAAGGATCAAAGGACACCCCTTCCTCAAACATGACTTTAGAGTCATCACTTTAATCAGCTTCATCTTGGGTTTTACAACAAACCCCCAATATGACACCTTGACTCCCTTAGGCCCCTTTAAAGACACTTTATTTTGACGAAAGTCTATCTTAGCCCCATACTTACCCAACCAATCCATCACAACTATGACCTCAAATCCATCCATAGGAAACTCAAGCAAATTAACTGGTAAGTCCACTTGCCCAAGCACCATAAACATCCCCTTATACAACTTATTACATGACACCGACTCCTCCGATGGTATAAACACGTTGTCTTTTACCAACTCATGTTCCCTCAAACCCATAGATAAGGCATGATCTCTAGACACAAATGATTGGGTTTGCCCTTAATCAAACAAAACGAAAGTCGGCGTATTATTAACAAGAAAAGTACCGGTGACAACATATGCATCCTCCTCAGCCTCTTGCTTACCCATCATGAAGAGTTTGCCACTGTTCTTCTGACCTCCTCCCTAGACCGTAGTCACTGATGTAGTAGGCTTAGCCGCCGAATTCTGAGTTACACTGTTATTCGGACGCTGATAGGACCTACCATTATTGCGGTTGTAGCCGCCATTATTTTTGCCCTGGCCTCCATGATTATTCCACGACCTAGTTGGCCTGCTACTCGCCAAACTTTGGCCCGGAGTTTGCAAGAGTTCCTCTGGTAAGATCTCGGAAAGCCCCCTCCTCCTCTCACAGCACTCGTACACTCGTACCGTTTATGACCTGACCCACTGTTGGAGCTTGTGTCCTCCACAAATTAGTGTGATAACATTTGTAAATCTCTTACAGGTTCACAAGGGTATACTTAGTATTTTAATCAGTTGATTAACGATTACCTAATAACGGTTGGCTTGCTAGAGAGTTTGACGTTATTATCATACAGATGGCGGTGATCAACTGGTCCCTAAAGGTCACACTTATAGGATGTGTTTGAGAGATGTGGTTATGGAAATGTAATCACATTGATGCCTTATATGACTAAACAGTTAGTCAATGTGTTGATGAGACAATTATTTAATGCCGATTAAATAATATTAGTTGAGACGAATTAATCATTAATTCGTAAATTGAATATAATAAGTTATATTTAATTAATGTATATGATGTAAGCTTGGACGAATTAATATGTTAATTCGTAATTAAATGTAATCGGTTATATTTAATCAACAAGATGAATGTGTCATAGTGGTAATAGTGAGGGTACTCAAACCAAGAGGTTATGGGATCGATCCTCACTAGATGACAATTTATATTTAACACATTTTATACATTTTTGGAATAACCGAAAATAAGGAAATTATACTCCTTATTAATTTCGGATTTGGGCCGAAATTTTGGAGAAAAATATCTCCCTCATTTAACTCTTATTCGGTTTACATAAGAGGGGAGGAGAGATCATTTTTCTACCCTAATTCTTTTTCCCATTCTTGCCTCTCATCTAAAAACACAAAAATCAAAAACCCTAATTAATTTACTGAAATTTGGGGATCGATTCTAGCAACAAGATAAGGGCATTTCTCATATCGTCTTGGGTGCAACTAATAGGCGAATATCATTGCGATATTTTTCTTAGGCCGAATTTGCTAGGACCGAAGGTTGATTCTTCATCTCTTTACCTTTTTGTTTATGTAATTTAATTTTATGACTAGCATTCATCATCTTATAATTCGTTATAATCCTTAAAGTTAAAAGGATGCATACAGATAAATCCCACAAGTGGTATCAGAGCCAAGGCCACGAATTTTAATTTTGATGATTTTCATAAAATTGTTTGTAAACAACATTAGGGTTTCGAAAAAAAAATTTAATCGGTTGAAATTTTTTTGTGCCGAGAACAATTTTTTTGCAGCCGTGTTGTTGCGTTTTTGTTGTTGTTTTATTTCCATTTGATTTTCATATTGTTGTTTTTAATCAGTTAAGATAATAATATGATAATTTGTAGATGTTTCGATTTTATAAATCGAGATATAAATGGAAATCGTCTAGTTGTTGATGATAAATTGTTTTTTTTGCTATATTGTTTTTGGCATAAATGGTTCTAAATTGTTGTTTAGAATCATGTATCATAAATTTACATGTTTAAATTATAAGATGAATATGCCAATCTTGTTAATAGCAACAATAAACGATTTTGTTCATCAATAATCATGTTTTTTGAAATTTAGGGCATTTTGTCGATTTTTAAAAAAATTGGGACGGCTGTTTTATTTTTTTTAGCCGTGGAAAAAATTTTTTTCCTGTTTCTGTTACTGTTCACGTTCAGCAGACCTAAAAAAAATATATTTTATGTTTTTTTTTTTTCGGTTTTAGCTGTAAAACCGAGAAAAGTTTTTTTTGCGGCTGTTTTTATATATGCCGAGAGTTTTTTTTCTAAAAAAAAAATTCTGTTTTATTTTGGGAATGCCGAGACCAAAAAAAAAAGGTTGTTTTCGTTTTTTTGTTTTGTTTTGGCCTAGAAAGATTATACATTATATTTACAATGTATAATAAATTATTGTAAAGCGGTTCATAATTCATAGATACCTAATTATTTTAAAGAAGTTTAGAATAATGAATGGATTAAATTCATATTACAAGTTTAATGTGAATTGAGATTAAAATTAATGTGATTAATTGAGGAATTGTCACTTAATTTGATCATTTAAATAGGTGGTTTGGATATAATTAATCTACATAATTAAAGAATTATGTCTTGTATGTTTAATTTTTTTTAGTTGATGCATTTTACTTTTGTTGAATGAATCGTTGAATGAATTTATTTACGTATTTTTGCAATCGGTTGTAATTTGTAATACCTAGTGTGGCCTTAGTCAAATTATGTTTTCGTAATGATGGGAACATAATTTTTATGTAATTTGAGATCTCGAATCTCCTTTATTTTTCTTTAGTTTTTGGGTTTTGAAATTAGAATGTAATAAATAGGTTTATTATGTAAATTTATTTATTGTAATTTTCAAAGAAGACTAAAGATGGAGATTGGAGCTCACTCCCGCTACATGGATCAAGATGGAACATCGAGACAAGCTTCTCGGGTCCAAGGATGGATTCCAAATTTGTATTTAATGTTCATTTTGATAGGATAGGCCACACTAGGACTTTTATTGTTTTTACGTTTTTCATTCCTATTGCTTTTCATTCACATGCTAGTTAATGCATCATATTCCGCCTAAAACCAAACCACCTACTAAAATGCATGAAAATTGACACATATAGGTTGTATGTTAGTTTTCATAGACATACAGATGTTACATGTTTTTAAGCCATCACCTTAGTTTATTCATTCACGCATGCTAGATATTAGTTCACTTAAAAAGAATTAAAATAAAGTTGATGGGATCTTCCTTTAAAACGGAAATTGAGACTAGTCTTTATAAGGGCAAACAACTATGAATCCCTTCTTCGTCGGTAGGCATAATATGACCCCTTCTACGTTGGGTAAGTAGTTGTGTTGACTTAGTTTATCTCAACATTATAGTACGAAGAGTTTCTCGTGATTATGATGGACTAAAAGATAGAATTTACAGAAATTTATCGACCAAGAATTCTAACAGTAGAATTAGCTAAAAGGTTAGCTTATCAATTTGCCGATAATTGAGTCTTGGGATCATTTATATAATTCTTGAGGGAGGTCAATTGTATAAATGCTTGAGTCTTCGCGTTATGACATTAGTTCATTAGACTTAAAATCAAAACGATGCACATGCTTATTATTTTTATTCTTCTTTTCGCAGTGTAGAACACGTTTATATTACTGTTACAACAAATGGCTGGAAATAACGCAATCCCAATGCCAAGTGCCACACTTGATCGCGAGTCCTGGCTGAAAGCTTTCATGGACCACATGAATCAGTCCACGCGACTGAAGAATGATGGGTCCAACTTTGCGGGCTGGGAGGCGGCACTACGGAATGCTGCCATTGCTGACGGTAAGCTCAAGTACTTAACTGAGCCAATACCGGTCAACCCAGGCCCAAATACAAGAGTCAACGATACAGTTGCTTATAGTGACTTCGTTATGGAAGCGGGTGCGATAAAGAACGTACTCATCTTTGCAACGGAAACGAATTTGCAGAGACGCTTCATTGCCCAAGGTGCAAACAAGATTTTCACCACAATCAGTAACGAGTTCTCAAAAGCACCGAGAATCGTTACTTATGAGCATACCTGTCGCTTCTTTGATGCGAAATTCCAGAAGGGCCAACCGGTTACCCACACATTCTTCACATGATTGAGAATGTCGAGAAGCTGGAGGCACTTAATTGCAAAATCAGTGAGAGCATTGTCATTGACTGAATGCTTCATTCTCTTCATGATGGTTTTGCCCTTTTCAGGGCGAACTACTACATGAATGACTTGAAAAAGAGTCCTCATGAGCTACACTCCCTTCTCGTACAGACCGAGAAGAATATGAAATTGAGTGGGAGCATGAAGCAGGATGTTCTCACGATTTTCAACAAGGGTAAAGGTAAGGGCAAGGCTCATGGCGACCTAGCTATAGGTAAGCCAAAGTTTAAGAAGCCAGGAAATGGTAAGAGTGGGCCCGGTGAGACTAGTGGCTCACAGGGCAAGGCAAAGAGCAAGGGCGGTGACATTGAGTGCCACCATTGTCACAAGACTGGACATTGGAGGAGGAACTGTCCCGTGTACCGTGAAGACATAAAAGCAGGCCGCATCGTTCCTATTGGTATGTCATCTTATATTCATATGATTGAGATTAACCATGCAAGTTTCGGAACTTGGGTACTTGATACTGGTTGTGGTTCTCATCTGTGTAATCATTTGCAGGGCTTAAAGAACATCATACCTCTCGAAAAAGGTGATGTGGACCTGCGAGTCGGGAATGGAGCACGAGTTGCTGCAGTCTCGAAGGGAACATACGTAATCCAACTCCCTAGTGGTTTTGAGTTATTTTTATATAACTGTTACTATGTACCCAGTTTGTCTAAGAACATTATTTCTGTTTCCGTACTTGCTAAAGACGGTTTTGCATTTTCAATAAAGGATAATAGCTGTATTTTCTCTTTCAATGAAATGATTTATGGCAAAGTGGTTTCCATGAATGGAATTTACATCTTAGATCAAACCACGGAAGTATTACACGTGAATAATAAGAAATTAAAGGTGGTGACAAAGATCAAACCTATCTATGGCATTGTCGAATGGGACACATAAATGAGAAACGTGTAAAGAAACTCGTCGATAATGAGACTATTCCCGCATTCAATTTTTCTACATATGGCACGTGTGAATCATGTCTCATTGGCAAGATGACTCGAATTTCCTTCAAAGGTGTTGGAATGCGCGCTAGTGACCTATTAGGACTCATACATAATGATGTTTGTGGACCTATGTCAATTACCGCTAGAGATGGCTATAGATATTTTATCACTTTCACGGACGATTTAAGTAGATACGGATATGTCTACTTAATGAAGCATAAAAGTGAGTCCTTTGAGAAATTCAAGGAATACCAGAACAGGGTTTAGAACCAACTGGGTAGAAAGGTTAAAGCACTCCGTTCAGATCGGAGTGGCGAATATCTTTCAAATGAGTTTGATCAACACCTTAAAGACTGTGGAATCGTTTTGCAGTTAACTTCACCCGGAACACCTCAATTAAATGGTGTGTCCGAACGGAGAAATCGGACCTTACTTGATATGGTTCAATCCATGATGAGTCACACGGTAGTGCCTGATTCATTATGGGGTTTTGCTCTTTTGTCAGCTGCTCTTATCCTTAACCGAAGTCCGACTAAAGCTGTCGATAAGACTCCATATGAAATGTGGAAGGGAACGGTCCCTAACTTGTCCTTTATTCGGGTTTGGGGCTACGAGGCTTATGTCAAGTGGAGACACGACGATAAGCTCGGCCCGCGATCAGTCAAGACATACTTTATAGGTTATCCAAAAGGAACATTTGGTCATTACTTCTATTCGCCTACCGAACATCGAGTTTTTGTTGCGGCTAGTGCGACGTTCTTAGAGAAAGAATTTCTCGAGAACAAGACGAGTAATAGAACCTTCGAGCTGTCGGAGATTCCAGAACCAACAACCGAGGAATGGATGGAGGAAGATGTTCCTCCAACTGATGATACGGTTAATATTCCTGAGGAACCTAGGAGGTCGGGTAGAGTCTCTAATCCTCCGAACAGATACATTGGTATCGTCGAGGAGAATGACGTTTTACTCCTAGAGAGTAATGAACCCGCTACCTATAAAGGTGTTATGGCCTATTCCGACTCAAAGCTATGGCTCAAAGCCATGCAATCCGAGATGGACTCCATGTATGAGACTAACGTATGGGATCTAGTTGATTTACCTAATAAGGTAAAACCTCTACAGTGTAAATGACTTTACAAAATAAAGCGTTCTGTAGACGCGCAACCAGATACCTATAAGGCACGACTAGTGGCAAAAGGTTTCACTCAAGTGCACGGATTGCATTATGATGAAATTTTTGCACCTGTAGTCATGCTACGTTCCATTCGGATAATCTTAGCGATTGCCGCTTTTCATGACTATGAAATTTGGCAAATGGATGTGAAAACCGCCTTCTTAAACGGTTATTTGGAGGAAGAGTTGTACATGGTGTAACCCGAAGGTTTCATAGATCCTGAACATCCTAAGAAAGTATGCAAGCTTAAGCGTTCCATTTATGGACTTAAGCAAGCTTCTCGGAGTTGGAATCATCGTTTCGACCAGGTGATAAAAGAGTATGGTTTCACTCGATCGGTCGAGGAACCATGCTTATACATCAAGTCGAGTGGGAGCAAGATTGTTTTCTTTATATTGTATGTCGATGACATACTCTTGATTGGGAATGACATTCCTCTCTTATCTTCGGTTAAAGGATGGTTAAAGAACCATTTCCAGATGAAAGATCTGGGTGAGGCACAGCGCATTTTGGGAATCCGTATCTACCGATATAGATCACGACGGACGTTATCACTTAGTCAGTAGTCTTACTTGGATAAGATTCTTGAGAGGTTCAGCATGACCAACTCCAAGAAGGGGAACCTTCCAATGACGTCTGGGATGCAGTTGAGCAAGTCTCAGTCACCCACGACGCCTGAAGGGATTGAGCGCATGAGTCGTATTCCTTATGCATCTGCAATAGAATCGATCATGTATGCCATGATATGCACACGTCCAGACGTGGCATATGCATTGAGTATGACGAGTCGGTACCAAAAGACTCCAGGTGAAACACACTGGATAGCTGTCAAAAACATCCTCAAGTACCTACGGAGGACTAAGGATTGGGTATTGACTTATGGAGGAGATACTAAGCTAGGCGCAATCGGTTACGCAGATGCTAGCTTCCAAACGGATCGAGATGATTCAAAATCTCAATCCGGGTTCGTCTTCACTCTTAATGGTGTTGTGGTCAGCTGGAAGAGTTCCAAACAGAGTGTTGTAGCAGATTCTACTACTGAATCCGAGTACTATGCCGCTTCGGAGGCAGCAAAGGAAGCGATATGGATGCGTCAATTCTTACAAGGACTTACGATAGTTCCGAGTTCGAATGACCCGATCACCATCTATTGTGACAATAGAGGTGCCATCTTCCAGGCTAAGGAGCCAAAGTCTAGCAACAAATCTAGACATGTACATCGGAAAGCTCACCTGATCCGTGATTATGTGGAGCAAGAGGAGATAGTGATTGACAAGATTGCGACGGATGATAACATTGCGGATCCTCTCACTAAACCGTTGAATTATGATAAGCATGTAGGGCACGTTATTTCCATGGGAATTAAACGTGTTCCTGAGTTGTAGTAGTTGATATATGGATTTGATACATTATCTTTTCATATACTATTCATAACTTCATCGTTTTATATAATATTTTGTTTTTCATGTGGATTGTACTGACAACATTGAACGCCACAAAGTGAACTGAATTACATTATATTAGTTTTGGTCCGTAATCGCCTCCATGAGCTGATAACTCTGGCTATTATATTGTGTAGTCGATTGATGGTGGGTTCAACGAGCCATAAGTCAAACTGTTGACTGATCGATCACAAATGCGAGATTATAACGATACCTCGTAGGACAAATTTTTGTGACAACGTAATGGAGTCCTAAATGTTTAAAAACATTCGGTGCCAGGTCGTGGATAGGACATCCATTGTGTTCCTAGAGTCGATTCTTTTGACTATCGACGTCTCTTGAGATTAAGGCGCTTTTTGGGTGACTTTGGTTTCTTTCTCACGGCCTCGTAATCGAGGCTAAGTAGTTTTTTTCTGGGTCATTTCATACTGTGCTTACATCTGCAGCATTCGAGTTGAGGAAAATATCCAACCCTTATCAGGTATAGTTATTTCTCAGGGTCACTCGAGGAGTTGTAACTGAAATGCATGGTCATGCTCGAATGTTGATTCGTTTATCAGTTAAGTTACTCTCTAGTCGGGGAAACCACTCTTGATACAGATCACTTGTAAAATACGACCTTTGTGAATATGGATTTTGCAAATTGTTTTACATTGAGTGGGAGAAATTTTAGGATATAAGAATCGGTTATCGCACATACACTTGTGAGGACAAGTGGGAGTTTGTTGGAGCTTGTGTCCTCCACAAATTAGTGTGATAACATTTGTAAATCTCTTACAGGTTCACAAGGGTATACTTAGTATTTTAATCAGTTGATTAACGATTACCTAATAACGGTTGGCTTGCTAGAGAGTTTGACGTTATTATCATACAGATGGCGGTGATCAACTGGTCCCTAAAGGTCACACTTATAGGATGTGTTTGAGAGATGTGGTTATGGAAATGTAATCACATTGATGCCTTATATGACTAAACAGTTAGTCAATGTGTTGATGAGACAATTATTTAATGCCGATTAAATAATATTAGTTGAGACAATTAATCACAATTCGTAAATTGAATATAATAAGTTATATTTAATTAATGTATATGATGTAAGCTTGGACGAATTAATATGTTAATTCGTAATTAAATGTAATCGGTTATATTTAATCAACAAGATGAATGTGTCATAGTGGTAATAGTGAGGGTACTCAAACCAAGAGGTTATGGGATTGATCCTCACTAGATGACAATTTATATTTAACACATTTTATACATTTTTGGAATAACCGAAAATAAGGAAATTATACTCCTTATTAATTTCGGATTTGGGCCGAAATTTTGGAGAAAAATATCTCCCTCATTTAACTCTTATTCGGTTTACATAAGAGGGGAGGAGAGATCATTTTTCTACCCTAATTCTTTTTCCCATTCTTGCCTCTCATCTAAAAACACAAAAATCAAAAACCCTAATTAATTTACTGAAATTTGGGGATCGATTCTAGCAACAAGATAAGGGCATTTCTCATATCGTCTTGGGTGCAACTAATAGGCGAATATCATTGCGATATTGTTCTTAGGCCGAATTTTGCTAGGACCGAAGGTTGATTCTTCATCTCTTTACCTTTTTGTTTATGTAATTTAATTTTATGACTACCATTCATCATCTTATAATTCGTTATAATCCTTAAAGTTAAAGGGATGCATACAGATAAATCCCACACCCACCGCAGTTGTAGTATTGCAAGGTTTAGTTTTTTTCTAGTGCTCCGACCGCCTCTTCCCCATGCACGAGATCCCCAACCATATCTAGACCCTCCAGAATAGGTCCTAGCTTGGTTGTGGTTACTCCTCTTGTGGCTTGATTGGTTACCACCCTCACTCTCAGCCATCCTCTTCTCAGTCCCCTTTTCCTTGGCCTCCTTGGCCATATCAACCAACCTCTCAGCATCCAATCACTCTCTCATAGACATATTTCAAATCAAAGATTACCCCGGCTGGTAGCTTTTCCATAATCATCAGTGCTAACCCTTTCTCAAAGCGAAGAGCTAAACTCCGTTGACTCAGCTACATGTCCTCCGTATAACGTGACGGCTCAATAAACCTATGGTAGTACTCAGTGACGGTCATGCTGTCCATCATAGTAAAGGAATCAAACTTAACCCTCAACTTTGCACGGATGTGCTCCAGAACGAAGTGATCCCTCATCGCCCTCTTAAGTTTTGCCCAAGGAATTGCAGGTTATCCAAGATTCCTAAAGTATGCCCGAGCTCCTTCTCTCTCATTGTGCCACCATACCCCAGCCTCATCCCTCAGATAGAATGCATCATATTCTACCATCATGTCCGCCGGGCAATGAACCACTTCCAACACACTCTCCATCTCCCAGTGCCAGTTGTCAAGCAGTTTAGGCTCACTTGTGCCCTCATAAGTAGTAGGGTTAAAGCGGGAAATGGTGGTGCTTAGACGGGATGCATCCACTGGTTTTTGTTCCCCTTTCCCCACATTTTTGAGTGCCTCCATGACCGCTTCTTGCTGCTCAATCATCCTAACCACCTCATCAAGGATAATCTCCGAAGCCTTAAGGTAAGCGGCTGATCTATTTGGTGGCATTTTGAGCTGATATAACCAAGAAAAACGTAAGCATATATCCTACGGCTCAAAGCGAATATCACATCCGCCAAAGAGGTACTCGGTCGAGTACCTGAGGCACTCGGTCGAGTACGAGCTACTCGGTCGAGTATGCTGATTACTAGGCCGACTACTCCGACTCTACTAGCTGGTAAAAAATACACATAAATCATACTCGGTCGAGTACCTTACATATTCAGTCCAGTACGCCCTACTCGGTCGAGTACCGCCTCTACTCTACTCGGCCGAGTGGTCATATTCCAGTAGCTACTGCCAAAAGCACAAGTCCCCTCACTCGGTCGAGTGACTGGTTACTCGGTCGAGTACCCCAACAAGGTCAAGTACCTGTCCTGCTCGGCCGAATCAGGCCAAAACGATATACCCCCTTAATTTAACAACTGTAGACACCTCGTTTCTGCACCTCCGGCCAACCACCCATTGATGATTAGGGCGCATGTTTAATCACGCGGAGCGATTTATGACATTTCGTAAGTTTTTCGACACATGATAGCTCAAATAGTCGAGTCAACCTCATGGTCGTCATCTACGCGCCGATACGTTCGTTTTGAGAGTAATTAGAGTACATTTGGAGTCCGCGTCAAAAACCGTTTCCATTTTCTAAAACCATCTTAAAATCGAGTCAGGAATATTCTAGAATTTTCTGAAATATTATTTCTAAATTTTATCTTTTATCACGGAAATATCTTCCTTGCGGAATAAGGAAGCATACATCTTCCCTAATTCCTAAATAAAACAGCGGAAGTATTTCTTGCTTAGGAGGAAACCACCCAAAATAATATGCAGCAAGACCTGCGCCTCTTGGAAAGGTCGTAGTTCCTGTTGCGCCTCTTCATGGGCTGGTTTTTTCCAGTTTCTAGATTTCTTTCGGATTTATTTTCTAATCTTACTTTTACCTAAATTCCTTCACGTGATTAGTATAAATAGAGGCCTTCGCCTCACATATTTTTCACGCGGGTGTCCGGCCTTCTCTTCTCCCTTTGCATTCTAAGACCGCGCTCTTACTTTTCGACGTCTGCATGCTTGCTCTACGCGACCACGTAAGCTCAGATTATTATGAGTACCAGTCATGTTTTAAAATCCTTTTAAGGGCACCTTTCTTTCATACATCGAGTCGAGCAATCACTAAACGACAACTTAGTCAATCTCGTTTCGTCAAACATGTAAGTTTGAGGGTGTAAAATCCCAATTTTATTCATTTAATCTTTGTAATTATAACATATGTAAGAATTTATATCATTAGTATGCTTAAACTGTCTTTTCAAAATCATCTTTTAAAACCCTTTTGACGGAAACAGCAGAGAAACACATGGGGAAGAATCGCATCAACTGATGCGCTTTCTGGAAAGGCTGCAACATATGTTGTGCCTCTTCCAGAGGCTGCTTTCAGTTGCTGCACTTCTTCTTCCTCCTCGGATTTCTTTTCTTTTGTATCTTGCTTTCTTTGTTTCGTTTTCTTCACCTTATTTCGTATAATAATTTTTAAATTAGTTTTGAAAATCCTTTTCAATAATTTTCCAACTTAAATCCCTAATAACCAATATTTGCGGGTTTTCGTCATTTATTCTTGGATTTAAGAGGCTTGATTCATCCATATCAAATCTCTTGAATTCGTCTTTTGTACATTGTTTTCGGTTTGCTTTCACTTTAATTCTTTATTTTCCAGATTCCTTTTTTTTTTATCTTGGTTTCGTTCTTTAATCGTCTTAATTCGAGTCTTGTATATAAAATCAATCCCGACATCATATTTTGTATACCGACATCATATTTTGTATACCGCCATAATATTTCGTTTAAATTTGTTCTTTTTCACTTTATGACGATATTAGTGTACATAATATGACTAAATCACTTCTATTCGAGTTGCATATCAATAATCAACGTAAAACAACCAACGAATCATAATTAACCGCGGGTTTGACTTTCACCGTCAGAACGCAGCTCTAGAACAGCCGCAACAGGTGTTGCACGTCTTTTAGAGGACACAACCAGTTGTAGCTCCTGTTCTGGGCTGGCTTCTATCTCTGGTCTCGTTCTCGTTTTGATGTAGGCTTCTAATTAGGTTTCTAATATACTATTATTTATATTATCACCTTTTATTCAATATATTTTCATATTTTATATTTCTTTTCTTTTTATTTCCTTTTATGTTCAAAACCTCCTTTTGGGCATATTTATGATGTAAATTCAAGTTAATCGTTGTAATTTATTTATTGTAATTTATTCTTTATTTATTGTTCTTATATGAATTACTTACTTGGCATATTCACATGTAATGAATCTAATTCCAACTTCGACTCAATTGAATGCTAAATTGATTGTTCACCGACATAGTTAATATTCACATGCTAGGATTAATCTGTGGATGTTGCATTGCAAGCATTACAATTGACAACATATCGAGTATAAATAACTTCCCTGATCATTAGTAAAGGTTGTTATCGAGGCGGGGGGATTAGGTGTTCGAATAAAAGAGCTTCCTAATATGTACCCTCACCCCTTACTCAAGATCTTTGTGAACATCCGTGTTCATTGGCATCACGAGAGTCATTCTAGACATAGAATGCTAAGGGTAACGAATTTATTAGTGTTCATGTCACTACTTTGTGTCTTCACATGATGCGAAATATTCGAACAGTTTCAATTTTCCATATAATTTGGTGGCGACTCCACAAATGCAGGCTTGTCAAACCTTTCACCGGTTTCAATGCCTTTCAAATCGGTAATGGCCTATAACGTGCTTTGGCCTCGCGGCGGAGTTCCGTGGGAGAAGTGTCGTCGCCTCGAAACCAACGCGTAAGTGCGCGCGGCGTGGGTGGCCTTGTCCACAGTTTGGCGACTCCACTGGGGATGATACACTTAGATTAAGTCTAGTGTTACCTATGGTGAAACTTGAACAAGGTTATGGAATAGTTTATACTCCCTCCAATTCACAATAAACCTCCCATTTCATTTTGGCACAAAAATTAAGGAAACACACTACCCCCACTATATAATTAAATTTGGACCACACAAATACACTACCCCACCATACAATTAAATTTGGACCACACAAACACTTACCAAAAAAGGAAATAGGGAGGTTATTGTGAATAGCCGAAAAAGGAAATAGGGAGGTTTATTGTGAATTGGAGGGAGTATGAGACA
Source organism: Silene latifolia (assembly GCF_048544455.1). NCBI lineage: Eukaryota > Viridiplantae > Streptophyta > Magnoliopsida > Caryophyllales > Caryophyllaceae > Silene > Silene latifolia. Next base: position 102,612,607 of record NC_133536.1, on the reverse strand, counting down.
GTTGTCAGTTTTCATTACTCGACCTTCTTAGGTCGTTTTAGCCAGCCTTCCTAGGCTTAACCCAACCAGTTCGACCAATCGTCCTATCTGGACAGTGCAGGTTCCTTTTTGTGCCAAAGATGGATAGCGATTGACGGCAACCATACCACGATACTTACTCATGTTTGTATTAAAAGCTTTCACTACTTGAGCGAATGGACTAGGAACCGACTCGACTCATGTTTGGCGCAGACCTCTCCACAGACCAGAGTATGATAGCTTGGTATGGCATCTCACCTTTTAAGCCAAAAACCCTTCTAAAAGCACTCAACATGCCGTTATAATGCATATGCCTATGTTTGTAACTTTTATATTATCACCTTTGTAAATAAAACCATGACGAAATTTTCAAAACCTTTCTTCAAAATGCAAAATGTAAATCTTTCAAAAAATAGCCTAAAAAGCTTAAAGTCAATAAAATCAATTTGAAACTATGTCTAATTTCTTAAATCAACCATTTTCAAAATTATTTCAAAGTCGACACTCCTACGATCATACACAATGATTGTCTAGGATAAGATTTCAAAACCAACATTTTCAAAATTCACACTATACAAGGGCCACACGTGTCCTTCCCTTTCAAGTCCTTCCACTGGTCTTTTCTTGTTCGTGTAAGTGTGCAATGTAGTCGATTGTGTCTTGATTCGCCGCCGGTTCTTATCATCAATCCAAGATGGTCGGAACAAATGAAAGTCATGCAAGCGTCAAAGGTCAACCCGAAGGTAATGGTAATAATCAAGTTTTGGCTGCACTACTTCGGCTCCAAGCAGAATGTCGCCTACGCTCATCTCCAAACAATCAAAGGCCGCATAGTAGCCGTGGAAGCCAAACTTCCTCCCGCTGACGGTTACATTCCTGACATGCCTTTGCACGATAATCCTCCACCTTTCGGAAAGCTCGAAAATGATTCTCCACCTGTCCCTAATGAAGCAAAAAAGCGTCTTCAATACCTGAAAGAGCAACTAATGTACGTCAAGGGAGATGACATCTACAGGGAAAATAGCCGAAAGTACGAAGCAGTGAATGCTCAACCGCCAACCAACTTTAACATGACTGACATACCGAAGTTCAACGGGCACGAAAACCCTCTAAACCATATTCATGCTTTCAAAAATTACATGTCTATCAAAGGCATCAAACCAGAGATGTTATTTAGGATCTTTTCTTCATCTCTCGATACCATTCCCAAACAGTGGTTCTATTATCTAAATCACAAGAAAATCTCCACTTGGGATGATGCTGCCATCGAATTCACTAAATAGTATGTAGATAATGCCGAGATTCAAGTCAACATGCTCACCCTAGAGGTTCTTACAAAAAACGAAAAAGAAGGTTTCACCGACTTCCTAAGTAGGTGGAGAAAGACTAGTACCCAACTTGTTGAGCGTCCAGACGAGGCCACTCTTGTGGAGAAATTCGTGGAAAATATAAGGCCTATCTATGCAAACCACTTAAGGTACCAAAACATAAAATCTTTCAAAGATTTAACGGTGTTAGGCACAAGGATCGAAGACGATATTCGCAAAGGACTCTTGTCCAAAATTGTGGGATGCGGATATCAAGGTTCAACGTCAGTTGGAAGTCGTTCCTATGGTTCCACTAGCAAATCCGACGATGTCAACCTCGTTGAGTCGTCCAAAAGGAACAATACACCAAGAAAGTTCACCGATATTGGTGACACATATATAAATGCGCTGAAAAGTTAATGAAACAGGGTAGAATCCAACCAATATGACCTACACTTGACCCAGAAAAGAAGTCTAAATTCTGGGATGACAATGCCTATTGCGAGTATCACAGGGGTAAAGGGCACGACATGGAAAACTGTTATAGGTTGAAGCATGTTATCCAAGACATGATCGAAGATGCATGATTGTCTATCCCTCCCGCAAGTAAGCCTAACAACACAAAGAATCCTCTTGGAATTCTGATGATCTCGAATGAAAAGTCCTTCTTGTATTGTTCGCACCTTATCTCTCCAGTCGAAGACGAGATCTATATGGTCGACGACGGAGAAACCTACTCTACCATCACACCAACTATTGCATATTTTGTCGTATGGGCAAGGAGTGTAAGTAGACAAGTCGCTGAATTGGAAGATGTCGTGTCATCCCTACGGAAGCCCAACATCTCAACTCAAGAAGTCATGCAAATGGCCTTTACTCTATCCTACGAATCTACCATGCAAGAAGTCATCGCGGTAGTTGACAATTTGGTTCAGCAGATTATCAGTCTAGAGGCCGAAATTCTACGCTTGAAAGAACTTAACACCATCAATGGCGTTTGGACAGATGAGGATGAAGATGTTTATCTCAAAGAGCATCCCTTAGTCAAAATATTGGAAGATCTTGACGTAGATCATCTTACTCGATCTGGTCGTACATATCAAAATGTCACCCCAATGCAAGCAAACAATTCAGCTACCAATGGGAATGTTGCATCTCCAACATATAACAATGAGGATTCAGTTACTGATCACCTAATGAAGCAACTGCAAAAGACAAAGGCTGATCTTTTAGTCTGGCAACTAGTGGCTAGTTCATTTCTGCATCGCCAAGCCTTACTACAAGCATTGGCTAAACTCAACGTAGCGCATGACTCTACTCCTGACGACGTGGTCAACCTAATCCTCCAAGACTCAATCAAGCTAAGTAACCCAGGTACTTTATCAGATGAAGATTTTCCACCTTTTGGTGTCACTCAAAATCTAGCCTTGTACATCGCTGGCACATGTCTTAAAAAGAATGTACCCATGACACTAATGGATGATGGCTCCGTAGTCAACGTCATACCACTGAAAAAAGCTTACAAGCTAGGCATGAAAGAGTCAGATTGGACCCCGATTAACCAAGGTGCTCGCGCATACGATGGAATGCGCCGCAAAGTGATAGGCCTTATCAATCTTGCTATAGCCACTGGGCCAGTCGAGAGAAAGGTCAATTTCCAGATAGTAGACATCGAGGCATCCTTTAAGATACTTTTAGGGAGGCCATGGATTCACGCTTCCAAATTTGTGACATCCACGCTTCATCAAAAGATCAAGATCCCTTTAGATGGTCTGGTAGTGACGATCACTTCGTCACCCATCAAGGCAGTAATCGAAAAGATGTCCAGCAATCAAGTCGTGTCAGATCCAGTGCACGAGTTAGAAGGATTCCAGATCATCAATCTTGTCGAAAGTGAATTAGCTCCTTTGTACTTCAACCCGTATTCTAACTTGGTGGTCAACCATATACTCAAATCCCAGGGATACTTCCCAAGAATGCCACTAAACTCTATCCGGAACAACACCTTCCAACCTTTCAAAGAAGGTCACTCTCAGAAGATACCATTAGGATTGGGATACAACCCTACAAAGGCAGAAGCTTTCGAAATGCTCGCTCAAGTTTACGATCGCAAACATCGAGAAATCCAAATGCGACCATATCACCCTACACTAAATGGGTACTTCATCAAGGAAGGATACCATGAATCATTTCACGGGTTTCCTGAACCTTGGATGTTCAAAGGCAACAAGCTAGCTGGGATCGAAGTGTTTCATGATTGCTACTTCATCCCTCAATAAACGGTTCCTACCGTCAAAACTCGTCCGACACCTTGTCTCGACGAACACGTTGTTAGCCTTTTATTTGGAGAGGATCGATTCGTCAAGGCAGCCCAAGATAAGATTATTACCATGATACTACGGGAAGATTATTTCAACCCTCCAACACTCATTACAGATGCAAATCCAGCCAATCAGCAGAGAGGGTGGAGAAAATCAATCAAATGGACCACTAATCAAGGAAGGCTCTTTAAGCTCACAACCAGAGAAGGAGAGATGTTCAAAAGAGAGCCAGAAGATGGCAAGTTTGAGTCTGAGTCAAAGTCGGAGTCGAAAACTGAATCTAAGTCTAGAGAAGTCGTTAGAGAGTCTCCTCCTGTTGTCACTCCCCATCCTATCATTTCTCCTAGCTTAGCATCATCTAGTAACATTAGCTTGGGGAATGTCCCAGCAACTGTCTCTTTACCGCCACTGCCTACCACACAGATGGCTTCTTTGTTTTAGTTATTTTCGAACATTAATATGAATAAATCTAATTCTGCTTACTCTTCGTGTTATCTTGATTGTAATTCTAATTATGATGATACTGAGGATGATCCTGACCCAGACTCAATCGAACTACCTCCCTAGATAATTAAAGAAATACTAGAGGAGGGGGAAAGGGCACCAGTTATAGAGAACACTGAACCTATCAACGTAGGAACAAATGTAGAACCCCAAGAACTTAGGATAGGGACAATCCTGGACCCAAATGAAAGAACTCGTTTCATCGAAATTCTTCACGAATTCAAAGACGTTTTCACTTGGTCCTATAAAGATAAGCCAGGGATAGACAGGGATATTGCAGAACATCGAATCTCAATCAAGCCAGGTTTTAAACCCGTAAAGCAGAAGCTTCGCCGAATGAGAACAAAATGGGCTCTCAAGACTAAGGAGGAAGTAGACAAGCAATACAAAGCCGGGTTCATCAAAGTTTCCGAGTATTCAGATTTGGGTGGCTAACATAGTCCCCGTACCCAAAAAAAGATGGGCGAATCCGAGTTTGTGTTGATTTCAGAGATCTGAACAAGGCCAGTCTAAAAGACGATTTCTCACTACCGCAAATCGGCAAACTAGTAGATAATACAGCAGATCACGCACTCCTTTCTTTCATGGATGGGTATGTAGGATATAATCATATCAAAATGGTTGAAGAAGACATGCATAAAATGGCGTTTGTCACCCATTGGGGTACCTACTGCTACACCGTTATGCCATTTGGGTTAATCAATGCTGGAGCAACATATCAACGTACCGCGACTACCTTGTTGCATGATATGATGCACAAAGAAGTAGAGGTATATGTAGATGACATGATCGTCAAATTCAAGGATAGGCAAAGGCACATCGCCAACCTTTGCAAGTTCTTTCTCAGATTACGCAAGTATAACATGAGACTTAATCCTCAGAAGTGCGCATTCGGAGTCACGTCCGACAATCTATTGGGATATGTAGTCAGTCAGAGAGGAATAGAGATTGATCCATCCAAGATCAAAGCTCTAATCGAGATGACACATCCGCAGAGAGAAAAGGAAGTTCGAGGTTTCCTGGGCAAGGTACAATATATAAGTCGCTTCATGTCAAAGTTCACTATGATCTGCGAACCGATATTCAAAAAGCTCAAGAAAACGGACCACACCATGTAGGACGATTATTGTCAAAACGCATTTGACGGAATCAAGGAGATCTTGGCCAAGCCACATGTTTTAATGCCACCACAGAAAGACCAACCTTTATCTCTGTACCTCATAGTCAAAGAAACAGTCATGGGGGCTATGCTTGCACAGACTGTCGGGAAAGAATAAAGAGCTATCTACTACCTTAGCAATAAGTTCTTTGAGTATGAGTGATGTGACTCCTATTTACGCACATTTAGCCCCCTAACTAGCCTCGTTTCTATTCTTTTTAGTGTATATTAGGGTCATTTCTTGTCTTTAGCCTTCTTCTATACATTTTCTATGAGTTTTGGTGCCCTTTGTTGGAGAAGAGCACTAACTAGGCTAGATGGAGTGAAGCGGAGCTAAATTGATAACATATAACGACCAAGCACCGAAGAGAAGACTAACACTAAAGGCCTAAGTCAATAAAACAAGTTATTGGGCAATGACTAAGGATCCCTACGACCCACGAAGGATCCCCACGACCCACGAAGGATCCCCACGAATTAGAAGGGAGCCATTACATGAGGAAATTACTTGGAACCAAACCAAGAGTTGCTTGTTTGGCTCTGAAACTATGATAGATGAAACAGCGTCGAAAAATCAAGTGGTCTAGGCTTTTGAATTACTCTAATAGGAGTCCGGATGAGGAAATGACGTCCGTTTAACAATCCGAGCTCAAATAGACAAGTTGTCCGTCAGGATGGGCGTCCCAAGTGTTGGAGCTTGTGTCCTCCACAATTAGTGTGATAACATATATAAATCTCTTATAGGTTCACAAGGGTATACTTAGTATTTTATCAGTTGATTAACGTTTACTTAATAACGGTTGGCTTGCTAGAAGTTTGACGTTATTATCATACTGGTGGCGGTGATCAACTGGTCCCTAAAAGTCACACCTAAAGGATGTGTTTGAGAGATGTGATTATTCACATTGATGCCTTATATGACTAAAAGGTTAGTCCATGTTTTTGACTAAACAGTTAGTCAATGTGATGATGAGACGATTATTTAATACAATTAAATAATATTAGCTGAGACGAATTAATTGTTAATTCGTAAAATTGAATATAAACTATTATATTTAATTAATGTATATAATGTTAGCTTAAACGAATTAAGATGTTAATTCGTAATTAAACGTAACCAGTTACATTTAATTAGCAAATTATAATTATGCGATATTTATAGTTAATGTATATATTATACGTTATTGTCATAATAAATGTTGACAGACCGGTATTAATAAATCGACTACAAGCTGTTGTGTGTGGACTTATTAATACATGACAACATAAATGATAATGGATAAATAAATACACATATTATACATTTTGATACAACCTAAAATAAGAAGATATTTTCTTCTTATTTTGTGGGTTGTTACACGGTTGGAAAAAGAAAAGAATAAGGAGAAAAATTCTTCCCCTTTTTCCTCTCTTTTTAACGGTTTAAAGGAGAGAAGAGGTGGATCTTATTCTCACATCACCTAATTAGGGTTCATCTTTTCTAGCAATAAAGAGGCATTTCTCAAAGCATTTTGGGTGCAACAATTAGGAGAATATCGATTTCGATATTATTCTTAGGCCAAATTGCTAGGACCAAAGGTTAATTCTAAATCTCTACCTTTTTGTTTATGTAATTTCATTTATGACTCGTAATTTCATAATTATAATTTCGTTATAATCCGAAATTCTTGATGAAGTATACCGATATTTCCTACAAGTGGTATCAGAGCATAGGCCACGAAATTATTTTATATGATTTTCATAAATGAATTTAAACAAAAAAATTTGAAGAAAAAAAAAATTTCGGCCGTGATAATTTTTTTTTTGCCGTGAGCATTTTTTTCTGCCAAGATGAATTTTCGTTTTTGATATTGATGTTTCCATTTTGATTTATTCATATTGTTGTTTTAATTAGTTAAGATGATAATATGATAAATTTGTAGATGTTTTGATTTAATAAGAATTAAATTAAAATGTGAATGGAAATCGTTTTCATTGTTGATAATTTGTTTTTGCTATATAATTTTGGCATACAAGTTAATTTATAATGTTCAAATCAATTGTGATGAATCAAATATTCGGATAATCGATTTAATCATAATTTAGATATTCATTTTAAGAGGTTAAATTGAATCGTCTAGTTTGATCTATGTTTAAATTAAATGTTGATATTTATGCCAATCTTGTTATAGTAGCAACTTTAAACAAATTGTTCACATTAAAAGGGTTGTTTTTCGAGAAGAAAGAAAAAAAAGGGGCTGTTTTTTTTCCATTTTTGGCAAAGGCCGAGTGAAAAAAGAAAAAAAAAATTGTTTTTTTTTTTTGTATTTAGGGCATAATGCCTCAAGAAATGAAAAAAAAAAATTGTTTTTGTTTATTTTAGGGCACAATGCCGTGAGCATTGAAAAAGAAAAAAAAACTGTTTTTTTGTTTTTTTTTTTTGAAATGCCGAGAGCCTTTAATAATAAATAAATAAAATTTTGTTTATTTTTGTCCAATAATCTTTATACATTATTTATAATGTATGATTGTTTGTTGTGAAAATGTTCACAAATTTTAGATACCCTAATTATTTTAAAGAGGTTTAAAATAATGTTAGATTAATTCATATTATAGGTTAATGTGAATTAAGATTGAAATTATTGTGAGTAATTGAGGAATTGTCACATAATTTGATCATTTAAATAGGTGGTTCGGATAAATTACTCTACATAATTAAGGAATTATGTCTTGAATGATTAATTTATAGTTGATGCATTTTTATTTAGTTGAATGTATTGTTGAATGGTTTAATTTACGTATTTTTGCAATCGGTTGTAATTTTGTATTACCTAGTGTGGCCTTAGTTGATTATGTTTTCGTAATGATGGAAACATAATTTTAATGTAATTTTGAGATCTCGTATCTCCTTTTTGGTTTTCTTTAAGTATTATGTTTTTGAAATTAGAATGTAAATAGGTTCATTTTGTAATTTATTAATTGTAATTTTGAGAATACTAAAGATGGAGATTGGATTGCTCACTCCCGCTACATGGACCAAGATGGAACATCAAGACAAGCTTCTCGGGTCCTAGGAAGGATTCCAAAGTTGTATTTATGTTCATTTTGGTAGATAGGTCACACTAGGACTTTGTTTTGTTTTACGTTTTTCCATTCTTATTACTTTTCTTCACATGATAGTTAGTGCATCATTTTCCGCCTAAACCAAACCACCAAATAATATGCATGAAAATTGACTCAAATAGATTGAATGTTAGTTTTCATAGACATACAGATGTCACACTATTTTAAGCCATCATCTTAGTTTATTCATTCACGCATGCTAGATATTAGTTCACTTAAAATGAATTAAAATAAAGTTGATGGGATCTTCCTCTAAAACTAAATTGAGACTAGTCTTTATAAGGGCAAACAACTATGAATCCCTTCTTCGTCGGTAGGCATATAGGACCTTACTCTCCATATGACCCCTTCTACGTTGGGTAAGTAGTTTGTGTTGACTTAGTTTACCTCAACATTATAATCCGAATAGTTTCTCGAGATTATGATGGACTATAGATAGAATTTACAGAAATTTATCAACCAAGAATTCTAAAAGTAGAATTAGCCAAAAGGTTGGCTTATCAATTTATAGATAATTGAGTCTTGGGATCATTTATATAATTCTTGAGGAAGGTCAATTGTATAAATGCTTGAGTCTTCGCGTTATAACAGTATTGCATTAGACTTAAATCATAACGATGAGTATGCTTATTATTTTTATTCTTCTTTTCGCAGTGTAGAATTCGTTTTATATTGATAATACTGCTTACAACAAATGACTGGAAATAATGATATCCCTATGCCAAGTGCCACACTTGGACGCGAGTCCTGGCTAAAAGCTTTCATGGACCACATGAATCAGTTCACACGACTGAAGAATGACGGGTCCAACTTTGCGGACTGGGAGGCATCATTACGGAATGCTGCCATTGCTGACGGTAAGCTCAAGTACTTAACTGAGCCAATACCGCCAAACCCAGGCCCCAATGCAAGAGCTAACGAGTCAATTGCTTATAGTGACTTCGTTATGGAAGCGGGTGCGATAAAGAACGTACTCATTTTTGCAATGGAAACCAATTTGCAAAGACGCTTCATTGCCCAAGGTGCAAACAAGATTTTCACCACGCTCACTAATGAGTTCTCAAAAGCACCGAGAATCATTACTTATGAGCATACATGTCGCTTCTTTGATGCGAAACTCCAGAAGGGCCAACCGGTTAGCCCACACATTAGGCACTTGATTGCAAAATCAGTGAGAGCATAGTCATTGACCGCATGCTTCATTCACTTCATGATGGTTTTGCCCTCTTCAGAGCAAACTACTACATGAATAACATGAAGAAAAGTCCTCATGAGCTACACTCACTTCTCGTACAGACCGAGAAGGATATGAAATTGAGTGGGAGCATGAAGCAAGATGTTCTCATGATTTCCAACAAGAATAAGGGTAAGGGCAAAGCTCACGGCGACCTAACTGTAGGAAAGCCAAAGTTTAAAAAGTCAGGAAACGGTAAGAGTGGGCCTGGTGAGACTAGTGGCTCACAAGGCAAGGCAAAGAGCAAGGACGGTAACGTTGAATGCCACCATTGTCACAAGACTGGACATTGGAGGAGGAACTGTCCCGTGTACCGTGAGGACATAAAAGCAGGCCGCGTCACTCCTGTTGGTATGTCATCTTATATTCATATGATTGAGATTAACCATGCAAGTTTCGGAACTTGGGTACTTGATACTGGTTGTGGTTCTCATCTGTGTAATCATTTGCAGGGCCTAAAAACATCACACCTCTCGCAAAGGGTGATGTGGACTGCGAGTCGGGAATGGAGCACGAGTTGCTGCCTCTCAATGGGAACATATGTAATCCAGCTCCCTAGTGGTTTTGAGTTATATTTATATAACTGTTACTATGTACCCAGTTTGTCTAAGAATATTATTTCTGTTTTCGTACTTGATAAAGACGGTTTTTCATTTTCAATAAAGGACAATAGCTGTATTTTCTCTTTTAGTGAAATGGTTTATGGCAAAGCAGTTTCCATGAATGGAATTTATATCTTAGATCAAACCACAGATATATTACATGTGAATAATAAGAAATTAAAGGTTGGTGACAAAGATTAAACTTATCTATGGCATTGTCGAATGGGACACATAAATGAAAAACGTGTAAAGAAACTCATTGAGAATGTGACTATTCCCACATTTGATTTTTCTACATTTGGCACGTGTGAATCATGTCTTATCGGCAAAATGACTCGAATTTCCTTCAAAGGTGTTGGAATGCGTGCTAGTGACCTATTAGGACTCATACATACTGATGTATGTGGACCTATGTCAATCACCGCTAGAGATGGCGATAGATATTTTATCACTTTCACGGACGATTTGAGTAGATACGGATATGTCTACTAATGAAGCATAAAAGTGAGTCTTTTGAAAAATTCAAGGAATACCAGAATAAGGTTGAGAACCAACTGGGAAGAAAGGTTTAAGCACTTCGTTCAGATCGGGGTGGCGAATATCTTTCAAATGAGTTTGATCAACACCTTAAAGACTGTGGAATAGTTTTACAGTTAACTCCACCTGGAACACCTCAATTAAATGGTGTGCCCGAACGGAGAAATCGAACATTATTTGATATGGTTCGATCCATGATGAGTCACACGGTACTACTTGATTCATTATGGGGTTTTGCTCTTTTGTCAGCTGCTCTTATACTTAACCGAAGTCCGTCTAAAGCTGTCGACAAGACTCCATATGAAATGTGGAAGGGAACGGTCCCTAACTTGTCCTTTATTCGGGTTTGGGGCTGCGAGGCTTATGTCAAGTGGAGACACGAGGATAAGCTCGGCCCGCGATCGGTTAAGACATACCTTATTGGTTATCCAAAAGGAATGTTTGGTCATTACTTCTATTCGCCTACCGAACACCGAGTTTTTGTTGCGGCTAGTGCAAAGTTCTTAGAGAAAGAATTTCTCGAGAACAAGTCAAGTAATAGAACCTTCGAGCTGTCGGAGATTCAAGAACCAACAACCGAGGAATAGATGGAGGAAGTTGTTCCTTCAACCCGATGATACGGTTAATATTCCTCGGGAACCTAGGAGGTCGGGTAGAGTCTCTAATCCTCCGCATGATACATTGGTATGGTCGAAGAAAATGACGTTTTGCTCCTAGAGAGTAATGAACCCGCTACCTATAAAGGTGCCATGGCCTGTTCCGACTCAAAGCTATGGCTTGAAGCCATGCAATCCGAGATGGACTCCATGTATGAGAATGACGTATGGGATCTTGTTGATTTACCTAATAAGGTACGACCTCTACAGTGCAAATGGCTTTACAAAATAAAGCATTCTGTAGACGGGCAACTAGATACCTATAAAGCATGACTAGTGGCAAAAGGTTTCACTCAAGTGCACGGATTGCATTATGATGAAATTTTTGCACCCGTAGTTATGTTGCGTTCCATTCGGATAATCTTAGCGATTGCCGCTTTTCATGACTATGAAATTTGGCAAATGGATGTGAAAACCGCCTTCTTAAACGGTTATTTGGAGGAGGAGTTGTACATGGTACAACCCGAAGGTTTCATAGATCCTGAAAATCCTAAGAAAGTGTGCAAGCTTAAGCGTTCCATTTATGGACTTAAGCAAGCTTCTCGGAGTTGGAATCATCGTTTCGACCAGGTGATAAAAGAGTATGGTTTCACTCGATCGGTCGAGGAACCATGCTTATATATCAAGTCGAGTGGGAGCAAGATTGTTTTCTTGATATTGTATGTCGATGACATACTCTTGATTGGGAATGACATTCCTCTCTTATCTTCGGTAAAAGGATGGTTGAAGAACCATTTCCAGATGAAAGATCTGGGTGCGGCACAACGCATATTGGGAATCCGTATCTATCGAGATAGATCACGACGGATGTTATCATTGAGTCAGGAGTCTTATTTAGATAATATTCTTGAAAGGTTCATCATGACCAACTCCAAGAAGGGGAACCTTCCAATGACGTCTGGGATGCATTTGAGCAAGTCTCAGTCACCCACGACACCTGAAGTGGTCGAGCGCATGAGTCGTGTTCCTTATGCATCAGCCATAGGATCAATCATGTATGCCATGATATGCACACGTCCAGACGTGGCATATGCATTGAGTATGACGAGTCGGTACCAAAACAATCCAGGTGAAACACACTGGATTGCTGTTAAAAACATCCTTAAGTACCTACGGAGGACTAAGGATTGGGTATTGACTTATGGAGGTGATACTAAGCTATGTGCAATCGGTTACGCGGATGCTAGCTTTCAAACAGATCGAGATGATTCGAAATCTCAGTCTGGATTCGTCTTTATTCTTAATGGTGCTTTGCGACCGAAGAGTTCTAAACAGAAGTTGTAGCAGATTCTACTATCAATCCGAGTACTATGCCGCTCAAGCAAAGAAAGGAAGCTATATGGATGCGTCAATTCTTACAAGGACTAACCATAGTTCCTAGTTCGAATGACCCAATCACCATCTATTGTGACAATAGAGGTGCCATCTTCCAGGCTAAGGAGCCTAAGTCTAGCAACAAGTCTAGACATGTACATCGGAAGGCTCACCTGATCCGTGATGACGTGGAGCAAGAGGAGATAGTGATTGACAAGATAGCTTCGGATGACAACATCGCGGATCCTTTCACTAAACCATTGTCATATGATAAGCATGAAGGGCACGTTATTTCCATGGGAATTAAACGTGTTCCTGAGTTGTACTAGTTGATTATGAATTCGATACATTATCGTTTTCATATGCTATTTATAACTTCATCGTTTTATTTCATATTTTGTTTTTCATGTGGATTGTACGACAACATTGAACGCCACAAAGTGAACTGAATTACATTATATTTGTTTTGGTCCGTAATCGCCTACATGAGCTGATAACTCTGACTATTATTTTGTGAAGTTGATTGATGGTGGGTTCAACGAACCTTAAGTCAAATAGTTGGATGATCGATCACAGATGCGAGTTATAACGATACCTCGTAGGACAAATTGTGACAACGTAATGGAGTCCTAAATGTTTAAAAACATTCGGTGCCAGGTCGTGGATTGGACGTCCATTGTGTTCCTATAGTCGATTCTTTTGACTTTCGACTGTCTCTTGATATTAAGGCAGTTTTTCGGTGACTTTGGTTTCTTTCTCATGGTCGACCGTAACAGGAGGCTAAGCAGATTTTCACTGGGTCATTTCATACGGTGCTTATATCTACAGGATTCGAGTTGAAGAAAATATCCAACCTTTATCAGGTTTAGTTATTTCTCAGGGCCACTCGAGGAGTTGTAACTGAAATGCATGGCCATGCTCGAATGATGATTCGTTTATCAGTTAAGTTACTCTCTAGTCGGGAAAACCACTCTTGATATTGATCACTTGTAAAATACGACCTTTGTGAATACGGATTTTGCAAATTGTTTTACATTGAGTGGGAGAAATTTTAGGATATGAGAATCGGTTATCGCACATACACTTGTGAGGACAAGTGGGAGTTTGTTGGAGCTTGTGTCCTCCACAGTTAGTGTGATAACATATATAAATCTCTTATAGGTTCACAAGGGTATACTTAGTATTTTATCAGTTGATTAACGTTTACTTAATAACGGTTGGCTTGCTAGAAATTTGACGTTATTATCATACTGATGGCGGTGATCAACTGGTCCCTAAAAGTCACACTTAAAGGATGTGTTTGAGAGATGTGATTATTCACATTGATGCCTTATATGACTAAAAGGTTAGTCCATGTTTTTGACTAAACAGTTAGTCAATTTGATGATGAGACGATTATTTAATACAATTAAATAATATTAGCTGAGACGAATTAATTGTTAATTCGTAAAATTGAATATAAACTATTATATTTAATTAATGTATATAATGTTAGCTTAAACGAATTAAGATGTTAATTCGTAATTAAACGTAACCAGTTACATTTAATTAGCAAATTATAAATATGCGATATTTATAGTTAATGTATATATTATACGTTATTGTTATAATAAATGTTGACAGACCGGTATTAATAAATCGACTACAAGCTGTTGTGTGTGGACTTATTAATACATGACAACATAAATGATAATGGATAAATAAATACACACATTATACATTTTGATACAACCTAAAATAAGAAGATATTTTCTTCTTATTTTGTGGGTTGTTACACGGTTGGAAAAAGAAAAGAATAAGGAGAAAAATTCTTCCCCTTTTATCTCTCTTTTTCACGGTTTAAAGGAGAGAAGAGGTGGATCTTATTCTCACTTCTTTTTGACCTAATTTTCTCACATCACACAAAAACCTAAAAACACAAATTAAGGTTCATCTTTTCTAGCAATAGAGAGGCATTTCTCAAACCATTTTGGGTGCAACAATTAGGAGAATATCGATTTCGATATTGTTCTTAGGCCAAATTGCTAGGACCAAAGGTTAATTCTAAATCTCTACCTTTTTGTTTATGTAATTTCATTTATGACTCGTAATTTCATAATTATAATTTCATTATAATCCGAAATTCTTGATGAAGTATACCGATATTTTCTACACCAAGACTTAGCCAGGGCGTCCCGAGAGCAGGACGTGCGTCCCAAGACTTAGCCCGGGCGTCCCCAAGCCAGGACAAGCGGATTGTCCGACAGAAAGATTGTCTTCGCAATGTGGAGTCGTGGGCCTCCTTAAGGACTTGCAAAGCGCTAAATTTAATTAAAGGGTCTAACCGTCATTTAAACCCTTAGTTAACCTAATCCTTGTACTACTATATATACTCCGTTTGTAATAATCAAGGGATTAAGCTTCCTTAGTTTAGATTAAGCTCTCATTAGGAGTAGATTAGAATAGATTAGTCTATTGATTTGTATTGTACCGATAACATATGAACTACAACTTTTGATGTAATTCAAACTCAAATTTTGCTCTCGGACTGGAATTGGAGCATGCGGAGCACGTTCACCTAAGGTTATTGATATTGAATGCCAAGATGTAAATTTTTTTGAACCATGATAAAAATCATGCTCTTTATTTGCCTTTACACCAATTACAACCTTGATAAATGTGAATCTACCTTTCAGAGACAAACAACTATACATTATAACCCGAACGAAATTTCGGGAATCATTTTGGCCTCAAATTGCGTTTGAACCTTTTTTTATAGTGACGCTCGTAAAAACAAAGTGGCCTCAATTGCGCGTGTTTCTTATAATGACTTTCATGACCTCGCTACGCTCAAGGAATAAAACTATATTGGTACAACTATTTTGGTGTACGGCGCTCTGTACAACAACTAGCAAAGTTTAAAAGATAAACATAAGTAAGTCGAATGTGTCGCCAAAATTAGATATAAATGTGATACCCCGTATTTTAATAATAATTTATAAGAATAATTTATGTAATTTAATAATTAGTTAATGACATTTCTAATAATAATTACAAGTAAGACGATAATTAACTAATAAATCAATAATTCAAGTCGGGAATTGGGCTTAGCTAATAACTGTGTGTTGGGCCGTGTGCCATGGTTAATTGGACCGAAATTTATTAAGTTGGTATAAGTGTAATCGGGACTTATATTGGAAATTAATAATATAATACGGAAATAATAATATATAAAAGTAATAATAATTATATCAATAATAATAATAATAATAATAATAATAATAATAATAATAATAATAATAATAATAATAATAATAATAATAATAATAATAATAGAATACATATTGTTAATTAGTAAGTTTCCTAATAAGACTACCTTCTACTCGTATAAAAGCAAAGATAGACCTACCATATAGTTTTATTCATACTAGTTGTTGCACCACGCCCTATCGGGCGCGGTGCCCCAATTTGTCGAAATGTTAAGCGTAAGCAGGAGTATTACATAACTGGCGGATTTTTTTTGAAAATACGTTGTCTAGTGCCAGCTATTAGAGAATAATCGTCGGATAGAAGGCAAATGACAGCGCCACTAAAGCATAGGCAGTTTCTTTTTGGGCAAACCAACCTAAAGAACCCGGTAACAATACGAGAAGACTTAATCTTATGCGCTGCTGCCCGACATGTCTCGTAAACAATTTATGGGCAAAGTGCGCAAAAGGAGTCCTCGACATTAGCATAAGCTTGGGAAAGCGTCGTTGCTTTTCATTGAGAAAGATGTTCAACAAGTTTAGTAAATTTTATTTTTTAGTCTAGTAAAGTCAATTTTTTAAGTTTCACAATTAAGACTCCCGAGTCCAGAGGCATTTTTAAGAAGATTCACAAGTAGATTACCTCTGGTGATAACAAAAGACATTGGTTTGACATGTCCAACTATTTCATTCATGGCATTGTAGATTTAGCTCTCACAAGTTGCCATTAAAAGTGAGGATAGGAAAATTCCATGGGATTGTTGCCCGACAACACCAATGGGTTCATGGATCGTTTTGCATATGACATGGTCCATCGTAGAGTGCAATTAGTCCATGAATCATGAAAGTACAAAATTTTGTCAGAAAATCAACAATAAATATTACGCATGTGTATCACTAATTTAAACATAGTTCGGATACGAGTATATCTTTCTGTTGAACAAGAGGTAAGCACAAAGTTAGGAAATTAGAAATTACGGACAAGACTTTTGAGGAACAACAGAAGAAACTTGTAGAATGAAATGCATCTAAAAGCAGGCAGTTAGTTAGTTAGGTGAGCAATCATCTTTGGCCAAGGCCCTCAATGAGTGCCGAACGAGCTACTGCTTAATTGATATCCTTGCATCACCTTCAAATTAAGTTGTCGGGTGAGTCTCGTGTCAAATATTTTCAACTTTTTACCTGAAATAATGCACTGCCAATAAGCTTTTCCTAAGCCGATTCGAGGTCCTTCCGGCGCCTGTCTAAGGTTTAAGGTCCCGTATTATGGGTTTGACTTCGGCGGTTTTGTTGTTGTTGTTGTTGTTGTTGTTGTTGTTGTTGTTGTTGTTGTTGTTGTTGTTGGAGTAGAAGGGTAATTTTAATACCGATGCCTGATTGTTCCAACCTTGGTTATGAGAATCACTATGAAGACAACAAAGAGTCTGATACATGACCCATATTTCGTTTCTTCTCCTACTCTGAACTCTCATTTATAAACTCACCTGACTCTGAATCCCTCCGCTTGTCCCATTGATATATAAGAAGCTTGTATATTCAACTTTCACGGGTTGAGCGATAGGCTCCTCAATTGCAGCTGGTGTATTGTATCTTAAGACCATCGTTGCTCTTAAGCTACGAGTTCTTCCTGTGCACTAAATCCCTGGGGAACAGAGTTGTTGATGTCCATTGCTTCTTCTAGCCTCTGCAGCCAGACAGCAGGGGAAAAAACAATAATACTGATGATATTTGTCAATTAGACTCAGGTTAAACTATTCCTTTAGCAGAGATTTTAACATGAAAACTAAATCTACGGAATCAATACAAACAACAATAAATATGACTGGAACAGCTATCAAATTTCTGTTTAGTCTGGCCACATAGTTGGTGAACATCACAAGAATGCAGTTTCCGCCTAGACCTTTGTACTTTAAAAGACCGCATCAATTTTCATTGATAGGCAAATTACTGCAAAATGAAAAGGTTGCCTAAAAATAGTAAATAAACTCTTTTTTCAGTATTACACGACCTAAAGTAGAGATCTACATAATCCATCGTAAAGTTAAATTCCAAACTAACTTCCACTATTAGGCATTCCTAAATGGTCAATTTTGTTATACTGGACTCCTCAATTACCAAATCATCATGTTAAATAACCTCGGTAATTAAACAACACAATACAATACAAGAACTGAATAAATGTATCAACGTTTGCATTCCTTAATTCGAAAACACGAATCTTTCTCTTATTTCTCTAAGAGTTGTCTTTGATTTTACATATTCTCTACGTCTAATAACCTCCCCCTCCCCCTTATTTAAAAACCTAATAACATAATATCTAATCGACTTTAATTACTGCGTTCCATCGTCAGTTCTGAGACATACAATAACCAGTCGCCCCCACAAAATCCATACGTGGGCGCTAATCTACAAGGACCGTAATTTCTCGTCTTACCTTGTTAGCTTAAGCTTTTAGTTATATTTCACAACAGTTTGGATGGGCACGTGCATGATGACACAGGTGTAGGTCTTGGCAAATCTAGTAGCCATTAGTAAAGTCGATTATGATATGTATGGTGCTCTTTCCTTTTTTTTTGCATTGATTAGAAGATGGGAACATAGGGTATGAAGGTTGAGCTATGATTGGGTGGTCCAATGCAAACTACGCCAATATTTATAGCCAAGACACTATCTAGCGAGGTGGCATGTGAAAGCACCTAAGTGTCCTGAAGTAAATTAAATGTAAGGTCAAAGGTTAATCTAAGATAAGCATAAAATTAATTGCCCACAACTTAGACCAGCGATCTCCCTAAGGAGCAAGCATAAACCAGCCGCGGGAAGCAAACAGTCGCATAAAATTAAGTGCCCACAGCTTAGACCAGTTATCTCTCTAAGCAACAAGCATAAACCAGCTCTGAGAAATGAACAGCCATAATCACTTGGCGTAGATCCTAGGCGAACGTTTGTAATATCATATGGAAAGCACCACGAATTAGGACCGATTCATCACAAAACCATACTTACTGGTACAAACCCACAAAACCATAACCACTAAGCATAGGTAATGAGGTTGTCTTAGTAAAACATAAAACTCAAAATACTCACATCAGGTGGATACAATTACAAGTTAACACGGTAATTAGAGCACACATTATAAAAGGCATACGAACATTATAAAGCGTAACGGTAGTTAGCACCATTAAAAGAGCTAGGGGCGCCACCTACCAAGTTCAAAAGTTGATATGCAAAGTCTAATCGATATCAACTGGTACAGGGCAAGCAGAAGATGCTTTCACATACAAAGCCCGGGAACAATAGCAAGAACAAGCAAGCCTGATAAAGGAAAAGGGTAGGACAATCCTAAAGCTGGAGAGGTTGGGGGGGGGGTCGTCAACAGTTGGGAATTCCTGTGAAAGCACGGAGCAATCATGAGATGAGGCAGCTCAAAGAAACCATGCTATAATCAGAGGTAGATAGAGGAAAAACTACAATTAACCAACTAACTAAAAGCCGGAACCAACAAAAGTATGGAGCACCCAAATTAACCAAATAACAAAGTTCGCGAGCCACACTGTATGTTAGTTCAAACTAACCAATTAATCTCGATTAGTTGTTTACCTCTGCAAAATTACCAATCATCAACTACAAATGTACCAGTCCACAACCAGTTATAAGTAAAGGTAGACAGATCAATAAGCTACAGTCTTTAAATACAAATAGACCTGTAAAAAACAAAAAATAAAACACAAAAAAAAGCATTGTCCATATCGAGGCTTAGCATAACAAGTTCGGTTATTGAAGCTCTGTTTCTTTCCTTAATTCATCGAATTCCGTTTGACCTGGGCTAATTAGTTTGCGTTTTCATCTATGATTTGCTTGGATTTCTAAAGTGTCGAAATACGGAAAGCTTATGGAGGTATGTCGACCCTGGGCAAATAATCAATTATCAACCCCAAACTCACCAGTTCACAACCAATAATACACCCTTTACGGTTTATCGGGGGTGCTATTGTACAGCAAGCAGAAACAAATCATGACCCGAATTAACAAATTCAACCCTAAAATTATCATCGAAAATAGAAACACTCTAGCAAAGAACCCCTAAATCGCCAAACCGGGTTACTTTGTAACACCCCGGTTTATGAAGGAGCCTTTAGCAAGACATTCCCTAATAAACCGGACTGTTACCATCTCGGTTTCCCGAGGTAGTGAATAACAAATTAAACTCCAAGGCAAAATTATATAATTACTTTAACTTAATTATCACAAAACCTCTTTTACGTCAAATTACAAAGAACTAACATAAATAAAAGTGAAAGTCTTCTAGATGATGATCTAACTACTAAGTCTTCTGATCCAGAGTCTCACGCCCACCAAGCTCCCGTTCTATCTCTTAAACCTGTCAAGTCTGCTCGCCAATATTTAGATCATCACAGGTGTTCACGAATACACAGGGTCAACCACGAGGTTGAGTAGGGAAAACAATGAAACAACAAAAATATGATATGCATGCTCCTCCGTCACCTCCATCTCCATCTCAACTCATATCTCATAACCAGTCTCATAACTCATAACCCGAACGCCCACCATACCGATCCCCGGTAGACTATATATATCGACCGTAGCCGATCTGCCAGCTCGCAGCTGAGGACACCAGGGCAAGTCCTGCAGAACCCGCCTGGGCCTTATCACAACATCATCGTCACCACACCACATCACCACCACATCCTCCATCTCCAATGCATATGAATGCTCAAAAGAAATTAATGCAACACAATATATATATATATATATCAGTGAACTGATAAATCATAAAATCAAGCCGGTTACCCGATGTTGTGATATCATACTCAATACGATCAATTCAGTTAATCACCTTCCCGTATATGAATCATAACGTAAATCAACAACCATGAATCAAGTCAACACAATTCAACAACAACGATAATAAGTCAAGCGTATTTCCCTACCTCAAAGATAGCAGCAGACAGATAAGTAGATGCTCAATAAGATTCCACAACAAATTCGCCCTCTGAAAGATAAATAATGATTAATGATTACTTAACTATTCCCGTTCCCAAAATAGAAAGTTACTAAAAATAGAACTCCCTAAATGGAAAGTTTCCTTAAATGGAAACTTCCCCGATATAGCAGTTTTCCATTTAACCATCCCGACTCCAAAACCCGACTCGAATTATTTAACTGACTCGGGAATTAAATTGAATAACTAATATGATAAATAAAAGATTAAACGAATTAAACGATTTAAGAAAACCCGAATCAACATAGAACAATTTGAATAACCCGACTCAAAACCCGTCTCTAATTACTTTAAATAACTCGGGAGTTAAATTAATTAACTAAATACGATAACTTAAATAATAAAGAAAACGAATCAAACCGACTAAACATCACGCGCCTTCACTCTCACCCCCACCCTTCACACGCCGCCTACACCACCACGACAACCACCCTGGTGCTCCCCTCTTTGACCCCACCATCAACCACCGACCCCGGGCCTGTCGATCGCCGCCGGCGAGTCGAACCAGGGCCGTCATTTGGCCTGGTTCACCGCCGAGCCTCACCAAACGCCCCATTTTCTCGACTCACCACCACCGCAACCAACACCTATCCCCTGCCAAACTACCACCGCCCTGCTCGCCGTCAGCCCACGAACCCAGACGACATGGCGCCGCCGTTTCGACCTCCCCCGAGTCCACGGTGGCGCCACCCAAATCCTAACCATCTAACTCGCCTGAAAACCCGTATCTTAAACCCGTTTGACTACCCCTGTCGACAACACCTCCTGCCGCCATTTCCACCGCCTAAAACCTCCCTAACCACCACCACTACACTCGTCACATACCACCCAATTCCCTTACCCCGTCAACAACCACCAGCCTCACCTCCCTAAGACACAAAACAACAACCAACAACTCGACAGAAATGCGAAAACAGAGAAAAGGGTTGAACTCTTACCTTTTCCGCCACCACAACAGCCACCAGGGCCACCCACGGTCGTCGACAATAGCCCCTAGCTCATCCCTGCTGCGCCGTCAACACCCACGGTCACTCTCTCTCTCTCTCTCTAAGCGTGAAAGACTGAGATTGGTGTTGATGAAGAAGGGAGGCGGGTTGAGGGAGTAAGAAATGAGGGAGGCGGGTTGGGTAGTGTACTATTAGGGTTAGGGTACTATTAGGGTTAGGGTACTATTAGGGTTTAGGGTTACTTGGGCTGAACAGTTATTGGGCCAACTCAAATGGGTTAGCTCACATTTCGAATTCCATATAAACCCGTCTCATTTAACTTAGATCGATACAACGCGAGTCAAGTAAAATAATTAACGTAATTATCGACTCAACAATTAACCCGACTTAATAGTAATATAAAATGTATAATAACTAATATATAATAATATCCGTTTAATCGATTATATAAAATACGGGGTATTACAGGCGGGACATCTAAAACAGATAGAATAATCGAAAGGGTAAACAATTGGAGAGAGGAGGAAGGGAGAGCAAAGGTCTTACACGAAAAATGAAGAGATGAGAATGAGCGGAGAGGAGAACACGGTAGAAGGCATTTTTTAACGAAAATTTTAGGAGTCATGTGCAAGGCATGCTTTTGAATAGTCTACCACTATTCCTAAGGAATGATTTTTAGATGTTGATGCATTTTAAGAGGTTATAGATAATTGCACAAGTATCACACATAAAGGGAGAGAGGGAGATCTATAGAAGAAAGAGGAAGAGAATAAAGCTTTATTATCGTCTCAAGGTAAGGCCGTCACATAATTTAATATACGTTTTATAACTATTAATACAATGTAAATTTCACGTGTGTAATTGCCATATTAGACCACCGGTTGACTTGTTATTGCCGTGACCCTTGCCATGGACCACCGTGAGACCTTACTGACCACCGTTGACCACGGGAAAAGGGAGTTTTCAGGCGGTTTTTGGGGTGGTTGTTGAGTGCGTTAGTTATTTTGCTACTTTTATATTGTAGATTCGGGTTATATAGAGGACCGCTATTAATTGTGCCTTGCTAATTGGATTTGCGACCGTCTCAGGTAGGATAATTACTCAACTCGTTTTCTTTTGTGGGATTGAATGGATGCATAAATTATTATTGTCGGATTATTGTGGTTGTTTATTATTGGATTGGATTATTCGTATTGGCATACTATTTTATCGGTTATCCTCAGTCTTGGACTGAGACGACATTTGTGTTTATATTGCGGGATATGAGATTGTTATGAGATTATCCTCAGTCTCGGACTGGGACGACGATGAGTTATGAGATATCCTCAGTCTCGGACTGGGACGACATTTGTGTTTATCCCCGGGCCAGGAGTTGGCGGGACGACGGTGTAGTGGAGTCTCGGCCAGGGACCGGGACGACTAGGGTGAATATGATGGAGAAATGGTGGTGGTATTTATTCCACGTGTTTACATCTGTTAAGTTTGTATTTTAATGTTGTGTGATTATCCTACTCAACCTCGTGGTTGACAGTGTATTCGTGAACACCTGCGGTGAACCGTTTTATGGGGAGCAGTTTTGACAGGTACTAAAGATTAGCTGACTTGGGAGCATTGGGATGAGAGCTCGACTTAGACCGTAGTTGAAGTCTAGATCACATAGAATAATTATATATATCACTTTGCTCATTTCCGCTGCGAGTTGTAATATTTTATATTAAGTTTTAGTTGGTTAAATTGTAATAAACATGTATTCACTAAAGTTTTAATTTAAAGTACTTTGGTTTGTTGTACTTTGTTATTCACTACCTCGGGAAACCGAGATGGTAACAGTCCTATTTATTTGGGAATGTCTAGCTAAAGGCTCCTGAATAAATGGGGGTGTTACAATAAACGTATTAAGTAATTAAATACACCATGTCACATTCATTTAACAAACGTAAATGCTATTTTCTACACATCATTTTACTGAATTCTACACAAATTCCCCTTTACTTCCAATTTAGCCCCTCTCATTTCACACCTTGGATATTTTTTTTTGAAAAATACGTAAATATGTGTACGAAATAGCACACCCCAAACAAATACTCCCTCTGTCGCGATTATTTGTTGTCATTTTCCATAACTGGGTGTCTCGGTGAACTTGATGAACAATTTGATCATTCACACTCAATTTGTTCCACTTGTAATTTAGTAATTGACCCCCATCCCCTTTTTTTGGTCTTTGTGCCAAAACGAAAGGATAACAATTGAGCGGGACCGAGTGAGTAATAAATAAAAAAATTAAAAATAAGGCGTGAATTTTTTTACTTAATTTAAAAACAAAATTAAAAATTATCCACCTTGGCTATACACCCAAAAAGGCGGAAAATAGAGAGCGGAAAATGGTGAGTTGCATGCTTCCTCACCAACTCATCATTTATATTCTGAAAATGTGACTCTTGAGCGAGGAAACCGTCACATTTTTCGCACTCAGATAAGAGAGAGAAAGTCAAATACCCAACACAAAATCAAACCATAGAAAACAAAGACGCCTAAACCACAATAATAATCAGAGAAAGAGAGAAATAAAAACAACAACAAAATGGCGGTATCAAGCACGTGCTTTGCTAGGGTTTTACCGTCCGTGGAGTGCCGCCGTGAGCCAACCTTCTCGGCTAACCTAAGTCCTGACTTCCCCGGCTCAAGCCGCCGTCGATCTCACTCTTCCATACCAACCCACGGTTCTCCTTCCGGCTTCACCGGCTTGTCGTCTTCCCTCATTTTGAGGTTCCCTCCCAACTTCGTTCGCCAGCTCAGCACCAAAGCTCGCCGTAACTGTAGCAACATCGGCGTCGCTCAAATCGTCGCCGCTTCTTGGACTAACAACAACCCTGACTTTGGCGGTGTCCCGGCAGTTAATGCCGTCGACTCCGCCGCTGTTTTATCCTCCTCCGTCGATGATCTAATCATCGACGGTGCTGGAACGGCTTCTGCTGATTACAATAATGTTAATGTTATTGTTGATGTTGATTCTTCTAACAATTTTGACAAATTTAGACCCTCATTTTTGAGCTCTGATGGGAGCCTCGTTGTTCATGCTGGTACAACATTTTCTCCTCCAACCTATTATTTTATCTTTGATCTTTGATTCAGTTTCATTTATCTCCGTATCAATCATTTATTTATGGTTGATTAAATTCTCTCCAAAAAAAAAAAAAAAACAAATGATTGGGAGAGAGGGAGTAGTAGATATTTGCAAAAATGATTTATTGATCTACAAGTATTAGTCAGTTAATGAATGCGATGCTCGAAACATTTAATATCCTAATTTTAAATTTAATTGCCTCATTACATCCAGTTTAAAGTTATGATGACGTTTCACTGAACTTCGTTCATACAGTAGTTCTATCAACTTATAATAGTTAAGGTTATGCCGTCGTTAAATCTGTAGGTAGTGTATGTAAATCTTTAGTGGATAAATTAATACTTTTGAGAACCATAATTTTCTGAACATAGATTGCATCAATGCCATTTCTTTTAACTATAAACTTTTGGAAGCTTAAACTTTATTGTCTTCTATTTCAATTTTTAATGGGGGAATTAGGTTAAAGTATTATTTTTTTTGGGATTTGAGTTTGTATGATCTGACATGTTGAAGATGATGTGGGTGGGTGGATAGTGCTGAGAAGAGTTGTTATGTGATTATGTATTTGAAGTCTGTGGTGCAGTGGCTTACCTAAATGGTTTGCTGTTTTGGTGTCTTCAGGTGAGCGATTAGGTCGCGGCATTGTAACTGATGCTATAACCACACCAGTAGTGAACACTTCTGCCTATTCCTTCAAGACGACTCAAGAACTTATTGATTTCAAGGTCTGGTTTCTTTGCTTATATAATAATAAATTGTTTCGAGTGATGAATCTATCAAGAAGTTATGGAGGGTTTAATAATGGCAACTTAAAATTTGGCAGTTGTTATGAAGAGAACTTTTATGATTTTACCTCAAAATGCTTTCTAAAGTAATAATCAGTGAATAGTGAATACGGAATGAAACTTCCCTAAAATGAATGTGAGAATAACATGATGCAATGAAGCAATTACTAGTAGCCTTTTCTAAAGACTTGATCTCACTGGGCATTCAATAATTTTCAATTTCTATTATAATCTCTTTTTGTGTTAAAGTTGTATCATTGTCTATCAGGAAGGGCGACATACGAGCTATGAGTATGGGCGTTATGGCAATCCTACCTCAACAGTATTGGAGGAGAAAATTAGGTCTGTGAGTCTCTCAGTATATCATGAATGTTTAAATTGCCCCTGCCTGTTTAATGTTTTAGATTCTAACTCATGATTGTTGAAAAATGCAATAGTGCACTTGAAGGAGCTGAATCAACAATGTTGCTAGCTTCTGGAATGTGCGCAAGTGTTCTCATGATGATTGCTTTGGTGCCTAATGGTGGTCATATAGTGACGACTACTGATTGCTACCGAAAGACTCGGATGTTTATTGAGAAAACCCTTCCCAGGATGCAGATTAAGGTATGGCTTTCCTTCACATGTCTATGTTTCTGTTGTACACATAAAAACTATGGAAATTTCATTCGTGCCATGTTTTGTCACCAAAAGTCATCTTCTCTCACCTGCAATAGTCTTACTGCATTTCTATGTCATTTATAGCTTGTGGGCTGCATTTAGATAGCTTTTCTGTTTAAGCTATTCAGTTTGTTGCTATGATTGGTGGGTTTCCTGTTCTTTCTCACATGTGAAAACCTTGGTGGATGATGGATGATACAAACATATATGCGACTGGGTAAGTAGTATCTGTAAGCAAACTTCAATGCTTATATTAAACACTTACAAGTAGTCACTTGATCTTGCTCTTGGCCTGAACTTAGTTATATACGTAGGGCCGTAGTGGCTTACTCTTAAATAATTACCTAGTTCTCTGTCTAATTTTTTGATAGTTTCCAACACATACCTTATGTTCAAAACCAGGAACATCAGAGTCTTAATCCCATAATGAGTTTGGGTTGGCTAACATGAATCGTCATCTTTTCCTCTCCCCTTTCGATCCTGCTTGAGAATGAAGTGAACGAGTATTTCAATCATTTTCATTAAAAAACTATCCCAAATGAACATCACCAATATCAGGCTTCAAAGCTTTGAGGAAGTAGTTTTTATTTGTTACATGTGATATGTGTTTGAGCGATACTGCATGTATGTAATATCTTTACCGAGAATATTTGTTCTGTCTGGTGGGCTGTAGAATATATTCGGTATTATGTTATTGGAGATCAGATCCTTCTGCTAATCGTCAAAGCATCATTAATGCTTTTACTGAATATGCAGGCTACTGTCATTGATCCTGCTGATGTGGAAGGCCTGAAGACTGCATTGGACGAGAATAACGTAAGTGTACCAAATGAAGATTGTTTCCTGGTAGGGTTCGCTTGGTTTGGGGGTAACTGTTACAGGGGTGATGGAGCTTAAAACAAAGTCAAAAGTTAGAAGTGTGATGATTTTGAAGGGAAGACAAGGAGTTGTGAAGGGAGGATGTGGGGGGTGGCGGCCAACTATTACTCCCGTAGGGGGTACTACATTATCCTATGAAGGAGAGGAATTACTTTTACCCCCTTAGCGAGCTTCTTATAACCTATCTTCATCTTCTTCTTTTATCCACCACCACTACGTCTTTACTTTACTTTGTATTTTCCCTATCAATTTTCCGAATTCCTGATCCAAGCGAGCCCTTGTTTATCTTCCCATTATCTTGTCTAAGATGTTTAAATTCCAAATTAGCGGTTATTTGTAACATGCAAGGATCCTCTGAGTTATTAGTCCCATAGAGGGTACTAAATTATCCTATGGGGGAGACGAATTGCTTTTTATCCCCTTAATGAGCTAGCTATAACACATCTTAATTTCCTTCCTTTATCCACTACCTCTTACTTTCCTTTGTATTTCTCTAACAATTACCTCTATAGTGTGTAAGACATTTAAATTCTCTGAAATTTTGTTTGTAACATGCAATGATCCTCTGAAATTTTGTTTGTAGGTTAATCTTTTCTTCACAGAGTCTCCTACCAATCCATTCCTCCGATGTGTTGATATCAAGCTAGTATCAGAGCTTTGCCATAAGAAAGGAGCTTTGGTCTGCATAGATGGAACATTTTCAACTTCTCTTAACCAGAAAGCACTGCCTTTGGGCGCTGATCTTGTTGTCCATTCTATGACAAAATATATGGGAGGGCACAATGATGTATGTTAGCATGTTTCCATGTACTAGGTCAAATTGCTACCTTCAGTTGTCTGCTTTTGCTTTTTTGGTTGACAGTTGTATTCCGTTTGCATTTCTGCCATCTTTTTTCTGTAGGTGCTTGGTGGTTGCATCAGTGGTTCAGAAAAGTTGATCTCGAAAATTCGGTATGAGCACCACATTTTCGGTGGGACCCTTAACCCGGTAGGTATCCCTGGTATAAAAAATGAAGGGTTTTTATATCATTTATTAACCATTGTTAATTTGATGTTGACTACTATACAATGATTATTTATATTGTTCTTGCCTCCGTAGTGTTGATTCACTTGACAGACTTATGCTCCTTACCTACAACCTACTGTGGAGTTTTTGTAGATTCTACATTGTAATCCTCGTTTCACTGAACTGATATTGCTTTTCGCTTCTCATGTTTTTCTTGAATTTTTCAGAATGCCTCATACCTGATTATTCGTGGCATGAAGACCATGCATCTTCGTGTGCAGCAACAGAATACAACTGCAATGAGGATGGCCGAAGTTTTAGAGGCACATCCCAAGGTATCTCACTAAAATTCTGTCCAATCAGACTTGATGCTTATGACTTTTTTCCTGAAAATCAAGCCCAGCAACTTGTACTGCTTTAAAGTTATGTTTGAGTGTCAATTAACCAAATAGTCTTTATAATGGATGGCTTATTGATCATGCAGCGGTCAGTCATTTTTGTATCCTTTTAGTTTAAAATAAAGTGGGACTTCACTTTCCTTATAAATCCTTGAATGAATTTCACCCAGCAAATTTCTACTAGCACTAACTACTTCTCATTGCTGCATGTCCATAATACCCTGATCTAATCTTTGGGTCTCCCACAGATTATTTTCTGTATTGATATCTTGTGCTGGCTGGTCATGATATTTTACACAGTTGTGTACAGTCTGGGCTCTATAAGTTTGGGGTTATAAAAGTACTAGTACTGTGTATGATTTAATCTTTATCTTTGGTCTTAATTCCTTGAACCTCATAATTTAATCATATTAATAAATTGTCAATGCCAGATAAAGCATGTTTACTATCCAGGCCTTGCCAGTCACCCCGAGCATGAGCTGGCCAAGCGGCAGATGATTGGCTTTGGTGGAGTGGTTAGTTTTGAGGTGAGTGCGGCTTAGTTCCGAAGGAGGAGCGTTTGTTGTAGCAAGTTTGGTAGGTTGCTAAGTTACTTTTCTGTGCTCTAAAGCTAAGTGATATTGTATAATTCAGCTTGATGGAGACTTGGAGACCACTATTAAATTTACTGATGCATTGAAGATCCCATATATTGCTCCGTCGTTTGGAGGCTGTGAAAGCATTGTGGATCCACCTGCAATAATGTCATACTGGTAAGCCATAATAAGTTTGGCTCCTATTATTTTGTGACGGAGACTCCTCAGATGTCAAATTCATCACCGATTGTGCACATGCAAGTTGAATAAGCTATTTGAGTCTGATCTGTAAGCCATTTCACTCCTTGAGGGTCCGTTTGGATACAATTTTAGGAGGGAAGGGGAGGGGAGGGGGAGTGAGGGGAGGTGAAGGGAGGGGAGAGAAGGGGAGGGCAAATGGGATGTGGGTGTTTGGATAACAAAAATTATGAAGGGAAATGGAAGGGGAGGAAGGAGGGAGATGAAGAATGGATGGAGGATTGAAGGATGCTAGTGGTATAATTAGAGTCCAAATAATGTTTTCTTTCCAAATCTTGCCACTCTTGGAAAGATTATAGTTTGTTCTATAGGAGGGAAAATAAGTCCTCTCATTTCTCTCCCCTTCCATTTCCTTTCTCCCATATTTTTTATCCAAACAAAAGAAATTAAATCCCTCCCTTTCCCTCCCCTCCCCTTCTCTCCAATTCCTTCAATCCAAACGGACCCTAAATGATTGTGCTTTGGACCCTTTATGCTATGGACCACCTTGCTTTTTTTATTTTATTTTATTTTATTTTTTTCAAGTAAAGGTGATAAAATTATATTGCAACCTTTTGCTAAGTAGAGGTGGTAATTATTATATTGCCACCTTTTGAATGAACATAAAAGCATAATGTCATACTGGTATTCTCTAGACCTAGCAAATAAGTCGATCTGGTTAGGGAGTCTAGTTAATTTGGTTTCTACCAATTGGTAATTGGACTTGGATTTGATTGCTGTTTAAATTGCTTTACAAACAGGGATCTCAGTCCATCGGATAGACTCAAGTATGGAATCAAGGACACCTTGATTCGATTCAGTTTTGGAGTCGAGGACTTCGAGGATTTGAAGGCTGATATTCTTCAGGCATTGGAGAGCATATAGACTTAATCGATTGTTCTTCCTGTTCTGGTTTTAGCCCAATTTAAATTTCTTAAGGCTAATGTATCGCCAAGTTGTAGACTTAGTGGGTATCTTGATTGATCTCAAGCTGCCTGATGTATTGGTTTTCCTTCTATTATGGTCTCTTTGAAAACTACCATTTTCTCTGTTCAGTGTTATTTTATCGTTGAAAGTGAGTCATCCGTCCTCCGTGTGCAACTGAAATTTGAATATAACGTTCAGGATATGAACCCTTCTAGCTACTTTATCTTCTCCAACCTCCCTCAACCGTATACACCTCTAAGACTGTAAGTCTGTAACTAACTTTTTTCTATTGTAATCCTGAAGTATTTGACCATATTGTAAATGTTAAAAAAAAGGGTAAAATAACTTAAGTGAATCACATCGCCAACAAAAGTTACTTGCTAGATCAGTTTTACAAGCCGCTACTGACCACCATGGCCACCTTAATCTAACTTTACGTTGCCCTTGATGACAGATCACCTGTAATGGTCGATTTTATAGCCAACTAGAATTTATTGGTAGATTTGCCTACTGGATGTTATTGATTTGGATTTTAGCATTTTGTCCACTTATTTTCCATGTCTCTCAAAAATATCTCTGCTCTCAGAGTCTCGAATCCGCCCCCATACTCATCCGCAGTGATGAGTGTTTTGTAGTATTAAGATTGACGATTTTAGGTAATTTGGACGTTAAATTGGTGGAATGCGAATCATGATTTGCTTTGTTGTTGTGTTATTGGAAGTGTGTGCTTGGTGAAGTGATGAGGGTATTAATGTCAAATGAAGTGTTGGGTTGGAATGGGTGTTGCTGGGGCCTAGGAGCGTGAAAGAGAAGCCACGAGAAGAAGGAACGGAGCAGGCGAGCTAGGTGTGTAGATACATGAGTTCGGATCTCATGCAAACCACCCAATAATGATCGGACGACATGTTTAACTTATGTCATGATTTTATGACATTTCGTAAATCAGTTAATACAATGTTACTCAACATCTTGGTCAACCCTTGAGTTGTCATCTACGTGCCGATACGGTCCTTTGATAGTAATTAGAGTTAATTCGGAGTCCGAATCAAAAACCTTCTCAAATTTCAGGATCACGTCTCGTTCTGAGACAAAATATTCTGGAATCCATAAAAGATATTTTTGGTTAGTGTTTGAGTTTGAGGCGCATAGTAATACCCGTCATTTTTGAAGTATTTCTGGCCCTACTGTAGGATGCTCGATCGAGTGGTGTAATACTCGCTCAAGGAACCCTTTAATTGAATTGTTGAGTTACGTTTTTGTGGACATGGGCCACCCGCGCCGCGCACACCCGCACGTTGGTCTCGAGGCGGCGACACTTCTCCCACGGAGTCTTGGGTTTGCCAAAGCACGTCATGGGCCGTTACCGATTTGTGAGGCATTGAAACTGGTGAAAGGTTGAATAAGCTTGCATTTGTGGAGTCGCCACCAATTTATTGTGGAAAAATTGGAAACCGTTTGAATACCTCGTGTCATGTCAAGACACAAAGTAATGACATAGATACTAAGAACTTGTTACCCTTAGCATTCTATGTCTAGAATGACTCTCGAAGATACCAATGGACACGGATGTCCAGAGATAACTGGAGTAAGGGGTGAGGGTACGTATTAGGAAGCTCTTTAATCGAACACCTAATCACGCCCGCCTCGATAGCGGCCTCTACTAATGATTAGGGAAATTATTCATATTTGATATGTTGTCGATGTAATGCATGCAATGCAACAAACACAGATTAAACCTAGCATGTGAATTAGACTATGTCGGTGAACACGTAATTTAGCAAACAAATTGGGTCGAAGTCGACGTTAGATTAATTACAGGTGAAAGCCAAGTAAATAAATCATACATAATAATAAATACGATAAATGAATTACAATAATTAAAATTACAATAATTACAAGGATTATTTGATCTACGTCAAAAGCACGTTCGAAACGGGATTTTGTAGAAGAAAATAAAAGAAAATAAAATTGAATTAAAATACGAAAATATGGCAGATTAGGAGTGATAATACGGATAATAGTCGATTTAAACCGTAATTAGAAGCTACGTCAAAGCGAGAAAGAGTTCAGGGACAGAAACCAACCTAGAACAGGCGCAACATCTGCTGCGTCCTCTGGAAGAGGCGCAACACTCCCTGCGTCTGTTCTAGAGCTGGGCTCTGTCTGTGAAGTCAGAACCGCAACACCGTTATCATTCGTTTGTAGATTTAAGGTCGATATTTACATTAGGACTCAAGTAGAAGTGATTTAGCAGATTACATATATCTGGAACCGTCACAAGATGATAAAAATGGATTGAAACGAACTACTACAGGTTAGATATTATTTACGATGTCGAAAACGAGTTTATATGCAAACTTGAAGTTAGAGGTGGAAATTAAAGGTTAAGAATTGATGAAAAAAACAGAATTAAAACATATATCAGAGACGAATTCAAGGGACTTGATATGAACGAATCGAGCCTCTTAAATCCGGGTTTGAATAAGATGACGGAAACCCGCTAATATCGAATTATA
The DNA here is from genome assembly GCF_048544455.1 of Silene latifolia. Lineage (NCBI taxonomy): Eukaryota > Viridiplantae > Streptophyta > Magnoliopsida > Caryophyllales > Caryophyllaceae > Silene > Silene latifolia. The sequence continues at coordinate 102,579,552 of NC_133536.1, read as the reverse complement.
AGAGATTTAAGTCGAATTAAACGTTATAATTTGAAAAGGATTATTAAAACATGATTGTATACTGAAACGAACAAAAAAAACGAAAGAAATAAGAAAAATAGAAAATTGCAGAAGGTCGAGGAAGAAGAAAAAGAGCAGGAGCAGCGGCAGCCTCAGGAAGAGGCGTAACAGATACTGCGACTCTTCGAAGAGGCGCAGCTGCTGCTGCGTTTCTTCTCGACGTCAGACCTCCGCTGTTTTGTAAATACGGATTAAAAGATGGTTTTTGAAGACGGTTTTGAACGTGCTTTTGATATAGACCTTACATCAATGATACAAAATAATAAGTACAATAAAATAAGATTTTACACCCTCAGACTTACATGTTTAACGAAACGAGATTGACTAAAGTTATCGTTTATTGATTGCTCGACTCGAATATGCGTGGAAAGTGCCCTTGTTAAAGGATTTAAAAGATTGATTAGATTGATTAAGGTGGAGTTGGTCAAATTGGTCGGTCTATGCAACGTGACTAGGACTCAGAATGATCTGAGCTTACGTGGTCGATTGATCAAGCACGTAGGCGTCGAAAGCAGTAGCGTGGTCTAGAATGCAAAGAGAGAAGATAAGGGCGGACACTCGCGTGCCAAGTATGGAGAACGAAGGTCTCTATTTATACTAAACACACGAAGAAGTTTAGGAATGACACGGATACGGAAACAAATCACGGAAATATTCTCGAAAGCGTGGAAAGAGGGTCGGGGAAGAGGCGCAGCAGCCACTGCGACCCTTGGAAGAGGCGTAACACCTGCTGCGTCATTTCCCAAGAGGTTTCCTCCTCAGCAAGAAAGATTTCCGCGTTTTTTTTATGAAATTTCGGTAGATATACACTTCCTTATTCCATGAAACACAATATACGGGAGATATTTCCTTAAAAATAGTAAGCTTAATTAGGAATAAATATCCAGAGAATTCTAGAACATTCCGACTCGGCATTTAAACGTTTTTTTAGAAAATGAAGCGGTTTTTGACCCGGACTCCAAATGAACTCTAATTACTGTCAAAATGACCGTATCGGCGTGTAGATGACGACCATGAGGTTGACTCGAGTGTTTGAGCTATCACTTGTCGATGAACTTACGAACTGTCATAAAATCGTTCCGCGTATCAAATATGCGGCCCAATCATCACTGGGTGGCTGGCGAGAGGTGTAGAAATGAGGTATCTACAGAGCCCCCACTTTGACTGAGGCTTGGACAAGGCGAAAGTCAAAGTATAGCCCTTAGGTCAATCGAAGATTACAACTTGAAGACTATGGCGACGCGAGGCGGCTCAAGGGGTCTGAGCCAATGACCTATCGTCGGGAACATTTTAGAGTCTGTCGACTATCGGGGAGGGTCGTTTATAGTTCATTAAACTACGTAAGGAAGCTCGCCAGCCATAAGAAGAAATCATACCTGGAGAACTTGCTTATGTCTGTCCTCAAGCAAACTTTGTTTTTTGAGAAGTACGTGGGCTATGAGCGGCAACGAACTCTCGCTGGGGAACATATCGATGATTCTGCTGGGGTCGAATCATACATTGGGTCGACAATGGCGCGTCCTTGGCACCGCTGGGGAGAAAGATAATAAACGAGTCAACAACAACGCGCCCTTGGCATTGTTGAGGAAGAAATAATAGATCGACAACGACATGCCCTTGGCATCTTTGAGGAAAAGTGTAAATCGACAACGACGCGTCCTTAGCACTGCTGAGTAATATAAAGGATCGACAACGACGCGTCCTTAGCATCGTTGAAGAAAAAGTGTAAATCGACAACGACGCGTCCTTAGCACCGCTGAGGAAAAATAAAGGATTGACAACGATGCGTCCTTAGCATCGCTGAAGAAAATAAAGGTGTTTGATCGACAACAGCGCGTCCTTAGCACTGCTGAAGTGAAAAATCTACTCGGGTTGTCGCAAGCGAAATTCCGATGAAGAGGAGATGCCAATGAACCGTGTTTAGTGATCATGAACTCTCTCGGGAAACAAAATGTTGTGGCTGTCTGTAGTCTGTTGAGGAAAATGCTGATCCGGACGGAGAGAACGCCAAAACGGAGCCATATGTTGAGGAAAAGGCGCATGAAGCCTGGGCCCATAAATAACGAACTTATAACGAATTTTGAGGAAGCCTGTTGAGGAAAAGGCGCAGCAAGAGTTGCGACCTTTGGAAGAGGCGCAGCTAGTGTTGCGTCCTTTCCCAAGCTCGTCCCTGTCTGGGTAAAACCCGACTTAAGTCGTGTTTTATTTTCATTTCAAAAACACAAATACTTCGTTTCTTCATCAAAACCCAACCAAATTCAGTCAAGAACTTGATCAAATCTCACCATAAATAATGACTAATCAAGGTATGTGTCTTGTACTTGCTTTAATTTGCATTTGAGCTTGATTTTAGGTCGAAAATTAGGATTTTTATACCCTTATATTTCGAAAATTTGGGGCTTTTGTCTCAAATGGATTTGTCTCATGAAATTGACATTAGAAATGAGTAATTGGACATGTTAGGAACACAACCATATATCCCATTCGAATTTTCGTCAAGTATTAAGGATTTGAGGGCGAAATGTGACGGTTTCTCTGCTAAACAGTAAACCCCTTCGAAAATGGCCCTATACTAGCCCATTTTTGATGAAACTTGGTGTTTTGGAACCCTTGAGTAATGGGTAAACTTGCTATCATGCCAGATTTTTGATTTATGACAGCTTCGCCGGGACACTTATATGGCATAATTGACATTGTAGCGAAATGGTGCCGAATTTTCGACTCAAACCCGCAACTAGGCTCGAACTTAGACTCTTCTTGACCCATCCTACCACATGAGTGGTTAGGCTTTGGAAAGCGAGGCCAAAGATGGCCAAAAATGCCGCTTTTTACGCTTGAAATGCTCGAAAATGATTGAAAATACGCTTAGCATTGCTTTATTTGCTTTAATTTGCAGAGGATATTCCTTCTACGTCGGGGAGAGACTTCATGGAGACTGACGTGACGTTGAGCATTATACTGTTCAGGTGATGGAGGAGGACTTAGAGGAGGAGGAGGAGGCCCCACAGAGGGCCAATGTGGGACGAGGCGGCCACCAGATCGCAGGAGCGCCTGAGTGGGATGAGAAATGGGATGGTAGACATCTCATTTGGGTTGCGGAGAGCCACTTGTCGTACAGGACGGCAAGGAGTATGGTAAGCCTTCCACTTGTCATTTCTTTTATTCATTTATTGCATATTTCCTTATTTGTTTCTTTGTTTGTTTACTTGCGTGCTTTTCTATGCTTAAGAAAGCTTTTCTTTTGAATTGACGCAGGAGGCTGGGAACATGAGGTTCTTTTCCGGCTACACGACGATGATGGATGCCTTCGGGAAGCTGACGGAGGAGGAGCAGGCCATCATCGAGCAGGGAGCTTTCAACGCCTTGGTGCGAGGCTGGAGAGAGATCAAGGAAAGGAAGATTCGGGCTAACCTTTGCCTGATTCGAGCCTTTCTTGATCGGTTCTGGGACACGACTTCGACATTCCATATGCCTTTCGGAGAGATCGGGGTCACCCTGGAGGAATACGGCATGATCTCAGATCTGCCGTGTGGAGAGGAGTCGGTGGTGTGGCCGTCGACGGCCATGAGAGTAGACTCGGCCGAGGCGAGGAGTTTGATCGGCTAAAACCTGGCTACGAGTGCGGCCCAGGTTCCCGGTTTGGTGCCTAGTACCTACATGAGGGACTACTTCGGCGGCAGGGTTCCGGCGAGGGTGAGGATGGACGGACACACGGTGCCTCCATCTCCTTGTACTGCTGAGCAGCGGGCTCGCTTGTGGCTGTGGTGGTTCTTGTCTTCGATTTACCTCGGAGACAAGGGGGAGAGGCTGTCGACGAAGCTCCTTTTGTTTCTTGCTGACTTGAGTAGCCTAGGTCATTGGGACTAGGTTACTCCTAGCTTTGCGGTCCTCACACGTTACATGAGGGCCATGGTTCGTCCGGAGTTGATGGAGAAGGGGACTTCTCCTGCCACTGTCGGTCCTGGACTTCTGTTGGAGGTATGAACCTTTTTCGCAAATATGAAAGATCATTTTGTCATTATTCTTCTATATATTTTTTATTTGAAAATATGAAAGATCATTTTGTAGAGAATGAGTTATAATTACCATTGTTTTGTCTGCAGGCGTCGGTGTACTCCTACTTTCCCAGTTTTGCGCCCATGAGGGCGGCGGACGTACCGAGAGAGTACCTCGTCGTTAAGGACTTGATCGTGTGTCGTCGGAAGAGTCAGAGGTCTTCTTATGACGTTTGCCGGAGGGGCGTGAACGCCATGAGCTTAGACAGCGTCAGCGTCTTTGAATTTCATTTATCTTTTCTTCACTTAGAAATGATCATAGGAATGACCCCGTTCTCTTGCTTTAGTGGGTGCCCCGGCCTTGGGAGAGCTACTCTAGAGCTCCAGCTTTCGTGGCTGAGGTTCTCCATCCTCGGAGTTCGAGTCGGTTGCTATTGACCACGCCCATGGGGCCTGTGTGGTACTTGGGTGAGCGTTTGGCTCGGCAGTACTCCCGCGACGCTTTCATGGTTCCCATCGATCCTCCACAGACGATGTTTAGGGAGCCTTTGGAGGCTGAGAGGACGACGGATAAGGCCGGTGCGAGTGATGACGCTCACCTTCTTCCTGGCGAGGAGTACGCCGAGTTTGTTCGCAAGAGGCTGGCGTACTGGCCGATTGTGGTAAGTATATTTACCGCTTATTTGTTTTTGATAAAACCGATAAATGATGAATGATCATCAAAATAACAAATCATTTGAGGTTTGCAGGAGATCGAGGTGGCGGGCATCGAGCCCCCAGCTTTTTCAGGGACACTGGAGTACACTGACTCGGCGAGGATGACTACGATCTCGGAGATCCGGGAGTTTAGCGAAGCCGTCACCGACGTTGGTCTAGACGAGTGGCAGCACATCGTGAGGAGGGTAAGCCCCCAACTTTGGCTGTCTTTTGTATTTTATTTACATATGAATGCATTTGCTTGAACCTTCTCCCTATTTGAATGAAGGTGGCACCGTCCAGGTATGTGAAGCTGTGGAGGATGGCCAACCGGCTGCGAGCTACGGCCATCGAGGCTCTTGCTGGTGGCTCGGGTCGACAGGTATGAACCTTTCGTACCCGTTTCTTATTTCTTATTTTCTCCAATTTTGTGAAATAAAGTAAAGTAAAACATTTCTCCATTTTCTTCGGTGTAGAGGGATCGTGGCTTGGAGTATGAGCTAGCGCAGTCCCAGGAGGAGACGGCCCGCCTGCTGAGAGAGCTCGAGGTTAGAGATGCTGAGATTGCCGCTCTTGAGGCGACAATAGCTGAGCTGAGGGGTCGTCAGAGCTAATTTGCCGGCTGTTTGTTGTATATTTTTACATTTTCTTTTGATGTCACTTTGGGCAGGAGCCCGTACTTTGATGTACAGTTGCTTTTTGGTTGTATATGATGGCCTGTGTGCCTTTGCTGCTGGGTGTTTGCTGTATCTGCAGGTTAGCTTAGAAAACAGGTTTGGCATGTGACGGTTTATGCCGTCATGCTGCCGAAATTCACGTAGAAAATCACATACCAAAGCATATAATAAAAGGAATTAATTTAAATAAATGGCCTAAATAAGCGCGAAAATGAAAAAAAAGGTGCCCGAAAATGGACAAAAATGACGCGATCGGACGGTAGGGAGGGCTACCCCCTAAAAAAAGAATTTAAAAGAAATGTCTAAGTGTGTTAAAAATATTTTGAAAAGAGGGAGTGAAATGATTCCCCGAAAAGAAAAAGAAAATAAAAATGAGTAAGTGTGCGTATATGGCAAAAATGTTGATTTTGCCTCGAGAAGCGAACCAGTAGTGATTAGGAAACACAAATTTAGCAATTACGCGGAATTACCGAATTAAATCCTTATCGGAATAGGAAATTTTAACTAAAACGGAATTAGGAAAGATCCACAGCCGTCAAATGAGGAAAATGACCTGGGGAAGAGGCGCAACACCTGCTGCGTCATTTCCCCAGCTTGTCCGTCCTCAGCTGAAATTAGGAAACAACGAATAGTATAAATAGAGACCTCGGTTGAACTTCTATTCTCACAATTCTCTCTCTCTCTCTCTCTCTCTCTCTCTCTCTCTCTCTCTCTCTCTCTCTCTCTCTCTCTCTCTCTCTCTCTCTCTCTCTCTCTCTCTCTCTCTCTCTCGTCCTCGTCTATTACATAAAATCTCTAATAAATTTCTCAAAATTTTCCAACAAAAAATGGATGCCTTTGAAAATCGCATTAAGGAGTGGACGAATGAATTCACAAAAGTGGAGAAACCCGATATGGGTGCTTTCAATTTGGGATCAATCATAAGTTTGAAGCTAGTGAAGGTTGTGCGGCCCTTTTTGGATGCATGTCTTGAATATTGGGACCCAAATTTCCATGTATTTGCCTTTTCGAGAGGCGAAATTTACCCTTTCCCTGAAGAAATTGCTGCGGTTGGAGGATGGGATGCAGAAAGAGTTCCGGTTATACCTCCTACCTCTCAAGGATATAAAAACAAATTTAGGGACTTGCTTGGATTGACCAAGGCTGAGGTGGACCGTCTTGTTACCTCAAAAGGTGTCCGTATGTTTGAATTTGTCGATCGATTTATAAATAAGGAGGACCTCACTATTTGTTGGAGCCGGTGTCCTCCAGTTAGTGCGGATAACGTTATTGCACGTACACTTGTACGGACAAGTGGGAGCTTGTTGGGGCTGGTGTCCTCCACAGTTAGTGCAATGACATATAAATCTCTAAAAGGATTAAAGGGTATACTTTTGTATTATTATCAGTTGGTCCACGTTTATCAATAACGGTTGGCTTGCTAGATAAGTTTGACGTTATTGTCATACAGATGGCGGTGATCAACTGGTCTCTAAAAGTCACACCTATAGGATACGTTTGAGAGATGTGACGGTATGAAAATACAGTCATGTTGATGCCTTATATGACTAAGTAGTTAGTCGGAGTTACTGACTAATAATTAGTCCAACGCGATGTTGAGATAATTATTTAATACGGATTAAATAATACTGGCTAAGGTGAATTAAGCGGTTAATTCGTAAATTGAATATAAACGATTATATTTAGTTAATATATATTGAATTTAATTAATTATACAATATTGTCATTATCGGACAAGTATTAATATGTCGACTAATTCATGTTACTAGTCGATATTTTATTGTCCGATAACGAGTGACGATTTAAAATTAAAACCCGTCATATACATTTAGCAAGACCACGAGTTGAATAAGGAGAAAGTGGAAAGCCCACTCCCTCCCCTATCAACCTCACGGCCGAACAAAAGGAGAGTCCCTCTCTCCTTTTGACCTAATGATTCTCATTTGCACAAAAATTAGGGTTTTGGAGCATTTCTCTCTGAAATTCTAGATCTCACATCAGAAAACTCACAAATAGCTCTCTCAATATTGCAAGGCAATTAGAGAGTAATTTCTAGCACAAGGGGCATAGTCTCAGACGATCTTGGGTGCAACAATTAGGAGGAAATCTACATTGATTTCTGTTCTTAGGCCGATTTGCATAGGACCCGAGGTTGATTCTTATTCTTTTATCGTTTCTCTTGTTTTTCGTTTATGACAATTAATCACATGATAAAATTTCGTTATAGTCCTTAATTTTAAGGGGTTTTATACGGATAATTCCCTATAAGTGGTATCAGAGCGAGGCCACGTAAATTTTTCATCGTGATTTTCATAAAACGTTTTGAATCGATAATTTTTACCTTGAAAACCGTGCCATTCGGCTCACGGCCGTTCAGTCATAAAACGATTGGTTTTATTTTCGTTTTGTTTTTGCATATTGTTATTATAATCGGTCTTTATAGCAATATGTTAAGGTTTTATCAATTGTAGATTTAATTTTATACGAATTAGATCAAAATTGCAATTGGTTTTGTTTTGTTCAATCGTTTTTCACGAGGGTTTTGATGTTTCGGAATTTTTTTTCCTTTCTTGCTCTCGGTCCAGCCGAAATAAAAAAAAAAAAATTTTCGGTATTTTTTTTTTTGGCCATAATATGTACATTATACGGATGTTGTACACTCGCTTGATAGTGAAACGGTTCACTCACGTACCATTTAGTTATTTTAAAGCGATTTAAAGTAACGGATTGTCATGAATTAAAATTAAGTTGATAGAAGCGGTTTTGTCACATAATTTTAATCGTTAAAAGGTGGTTTGGATAAATTTAACATTATTACGGAATTATGTCACGAATAAATTTTTGTTTTAGTTGATGCATCTTTTATTTATCGTTACTTTTGAATGCCATGAATGTTTTTTATTACGTATTTAATTTTACAAACGGTTGTAACTTAGTGTGGCCTTAGTAGAACGTGTTACCGTAATGATGGAACACAGTCTTGGTTGTATTTTGAGATCTCGCATCTCCGTTTTGGTTTTTTCCTTGTAATTATAGTTTTAATTTAGAATGTAAATAGGTTTATATTTTGTAAATTTTAAATTGTAATTTTGAGAAGACCAAAGATGGAGAACGGATGCTCACTCCCGCTGCATGGATCAAGATGGAACATCAAGACAAGCTTCGAGGGTCCAACGGTGGATTCCAAAGTTGTATTATGTTTATTTTGCTAGGATAGGCCACACTAGGACTTTTATTTACGTTTTGTTTTTTTTGTTTTTCATCGTAACGATAGTTTGCATCATATTCCGCCTAAAACCAAACCACCTAATTTTTGCATGAAAACTGACTCATATAGAGGTTACGCGTTAGTTTTCTATGACATACATATGTCACACGGAATTTATAAGCCATCACCTAAGTTAATTCATTCACGTAATGCTAGACTTTCGTTCACTTTAAATGAATTAAAACTAAGTTGATGGGATCTTCCTCGTATAACCAAAAATTGAGAATAGTCTTTATAGGTCAAACTCTAATGAATCCCTTCTTTGTCGGTAGGCATAATATGACCCCTTCTACGTCGGGTAAGTTGGAACTGATTGACCTATTTTATCTCAACACTATGGTCACTCGTACGATCCTGTGATTATGGTGGACTAAAGATAGGATTTACGAAAATCTATCGACCAAGAGTTCTAACGGTAGAACTAGCCAAACAGTTGGCTTATCAATTTATAGAAATTGAGTCTTGGGATCATTTGTATAATTCTTGAGGTAGATCGATTATAAAAGTGCAATGAGTCTACACGTTAAAATGAATTTTAATTAGACCTAAATCACCTCGATGAGTTGCTTATTTCGTTTTGTTTTTCTTTCTTTTTCAGTGTAGAACACGATCATTTAAACTGCTAATAACAAAATGGCTGGCCGTATGAACGACCCAATGCCAAGTGCCACATTGGACCGTGAGTCCTGGCTTCGGATCTTCATGAATCAGATGAATCAGTCTACTCGACTGAAGAATGATGGATCAAACTTCGCGGACTGGGAGGCGGCATTACGGAATGCTGCCATCGCTGACGGGAAGGTCAAATATCTGATAGAGCCCATCCCGCCAAACCCAGGCCCCACGGCTGGAGCTAACGAGATCGCCACGTATAGCGATTTCGTCATGGAAGCGGGTGCGATAAAGAACGTACTCATTTTTGCAATGGAATCCAATTTGCAGAAACGCTTCATAGCCCAAGGTGCAAACAAGATTTTCACTACGCTCACTAAGGAATTCTCGAAAGCACCGAGAATCGTGACCTATGAGCATACCTGTCGCTTCTTTGAGGCGAAACTCCAGAAGGGCCAACCAGTTAGCCCACACATTCTCAGCATGATTGAGAATGTCGAGAAACTGGAGGCACTTGATTGTAAGATCAGTGAGAACATCGTGATTGACCGCATGCTTCATTCACTCCACGATGGTTTTGCGCTCTTTAGAGCCAATTGCTATATGAATGATTTGAAGAAAAGTCCTCATGCACTACACTCCCTTCTCGTACAGACCGAGAAAGACATGAAGTTTAGTGGGAGCCTGAAACAGGATGTTCTCGTTGTGTCAAACAAGGGCAAGGGTAAGGGCAAAGCTCGAGGCGGACCTAGCGGGGTAAGCCGAAGTTTAAGAAGTCGGGATCGGGTAAGAGTGGGCCTGGTGAGTCAAGCACCTCACTAGGCGCGACAAAGAGCAAGACCGGTAACATGGAATGCCATCATTGCCACAAGACTGGGCATTGGAGGCGTACATGTCCTGTATACCATGAGGACATAAAAGCAGGTCGCGTTACTCCTGTTGGTATGTCTACTTCTTCTTCTTTTATTCATATGATTGAGATTAACCACGCAAGTTACGGAACTTGGGTACTAGATACTGGTTGTGGTTCTCATCTGTGCAATCATGTGCAGGGGCTCCGAAACATCGAACCCCTCGTAAAGGGTGAGGTGGACCTGCGTGTAGGGAATGGAGCACGAGTGGCTGCCGTCTCGAGGGGAACATATGTGATCCAGCTTCCTAGCGGATTTGAGTTATTTTTATATAATCGCTATATTATGTACCCATCTATCCAAAAACATTATTTCGGTTTACGCTTGACAAACTTGGTTTTTCATTTGTAATAGAGAATAATAGCTGCATTTTCTCATTACACGATATGATTTATGGCAAGGCAGTCTCCATGAATGGAATTTATGTTTTAGATCAGACCACTGAAATATTGCACGTAATGAATAAAAAGTTAAAGGTTGGTGACAAAGATCAAACTTATCTATGGCACTACCGTATGGGACACATTAATGAGAAACGCGTCAAACAGCTCATAAAGAATGGAGCTATCTCGGCCTTTGATTTTCAATCATTTGGCACGTGTGAATCATGTCTCATTGGTAAGATGACTCGGATTTCCTTCAAAGGTGTTGGAATACGCGCTGCTGACCTATTAGGACTCATACATACAGATGTGTGTGGACCTATGTCAATCACCGCACGAGAAGGCTATAGGTATTTCATCACTTTCACGGACGATTTAAGTAGATATGGCTATGTCTACTTAATGAAGCATAAAAGTGAGTCCTTTGAGAAATTCAAAGAATACCAGAATCGGGTACAGAACCAACTGGGTAGAAAGATTAAAACACTACGATCAGACAGTGGTGGCGAGTATCTTTCACACGATTTTGATCAACACCTCAAGGACTGTGGGATTGTCTTACAGTTAACTCCACCTGGAACACCTCAGTTGAATGGTGTGTCCGAACGGAGAAATCGAACACTACATGATATGGTTCGATCCATGATGAGTCACACCGTGTTGCCTGATTCATTGTGGGGTTATGTTCTTTTGTCAGCTGCTCTAATACTTAACCGAAGTCCGTCTAAAACTGTTGATAAGACTCCATATGAACTATGGAAGGGAACGGTCCCTAACTTGTCCTTTATACGGGTTTGGGGCTGCGAGGCTTATGTCAAGTGGAGACACGAGGATAAGCTCGGCCCGTGATCGGTCAAGACATACTTTATAGGTTATCCTAAAGGAACATTTGGTCATTACTTCTATTCGCCAACCGAACAACGTGTATTTGTTGCGGCTAGTGCGACATTCTTAGAGAAGGAGTTTCTCGAGAACGCGAAGAGTAATAGAACCTTCGAGCTGTCGGAGATTCCAGAACCAAATACCGAGCAACCATTGGAGGAACCAGTTCCTTCAATCCCGGCTGCGGTTAGTATTCCTGAGGAACCTAGGAGGTCGGGAAGAGTCTCTATTCCTCCGAACAGATACATAGGTATGGTCGAGGAACATGACATAGATGACATTCTGCTCTTAACGAGTAGTGAACCCGCAACCTATAAAGGTGCCATGACTAGTTCCGACTCAAAGCTATGGCTTGAGGCCATGCAATCCGAGATGGACTCCATGTATGAGAACAACGTATGAGATCTTGTTGACTTACCTGCTAAGGTTCGTCCCCTTCAATGCAAATGGCTTTACAAGATAAAGCATTCTGTGGAAGGTCAACAAGATATCTATAAAGCACGACTAGTTGCTAAAGGTTTCACCCAAGTGCCAGGTTTTCACTACGATGAAATTTTTGCACCCGTAGTCATGCTGCATTCCATTCGGATTATCTTAGCGATTGCCGCTTTTCATGACTATGAAATTTGGCAGATGGATGTGAAAACCGCCTTCTTAAACGGTTATTTGGAGGAAGAGTTGTACATGGTACAACCCGAAGGTTTCATCGATCCTGTACATCCTAAGAAAGTGTGCAAGCTTAAGCGTTCCATTTATGGACTTAAGCAAGCTTCTCGGAGTTGGAATCATCGTTTCGACCAAGTGATAAAAGAAAATGGATTTACTCGATCGGTCGAGGAACCATGTCTATATATCAAGTCGAGTGGGAGCAAGATTGTCTTCCTAATATTGTATGTTGATGACATACTCCTGATTGGGAATGACATACCTCTCTTAACTTCGGTAAAAGTATGGTTGAAGAACCATTTCCAGATGAAAGATCTGGGTGAGGCACAAAGAATTTTGGGCATCCGTATCTATCGAGATAGATCACGTCGGATGTTATCTCTCGGTCAGAGTCTTATATAGACAAGATTCTAGAGAGATTCAGCATGACTAACTCCAAAAAGGGGTTTCTTCCTATGGCTCCAGGGGTGCATTTGAGCAAGTCTCAGGCACCAGAGACACCGGAAGAGAAAGAGCGCATGACCCAGATTCCTTATGCTTCGGCTATAGGATCAATCATGTATGCCATGATATGCACACGTCCGGACGTGGCATATGCATTGAGTATGACAAGTCGATTCCAACAGCATCCAGGTGAATCACATTGGATGGCTCAAAAGAACATTCTTAAGTACCTACGGAGGACTAAAGATTGGGCATTGACTTATGGAGGCGATCAAAAGCTATGCGCAACCGGTTACGCAGATGCTAGCTTCCAAACGGATCGAGATGACTCGAAATCTCGATCTGGATTCGTTTTTACTCTTAATGGCGCTGCATCACCGGAAGAGTTCCAAACAAAGTGTTACAAAGAGATTCTACGACCGAGTCCGAGTACTATGCCGCGTCCGAAGGCGCAAAGGAAGCGATATGGATGCGTCAATTCCTACAAGGACTATCTCGTAGTGCCTAGTTCGAATGACCCGATCACCATCTATTGCGACAATAGAGGTGCCATCTTCCAGGCTAAGGAGCCTAAGTCTAGCAACAAGTCTAGACACGTACAAACGGAAAGCTCATCTAATCCGAGATTACGTGGAGCAAAAGGAAGTAGTGATAGAAAAGATTGCTAGAGATGATAATATAGCAGATCCTCTCACTAAACCATTACGACAAGATAAGCATGAAGGGCATGTTATTTCCATGGGAATTAAACGTGTTCCTGAGTTGTAGTACTCTTTTATGGATTAGATTCTTTCTCTCGTGTACTCTATATGACATCATCGTTTTGATATTTATATATTTTGTTTTTCATGTGGAGTTGTACGACTATCTTGAACACCACAAAGTGAACTGAACAAACATTATATTTTTGGTCCTTAATTGCCCACATGAGCTGATAACTCGGCAATTATTTTGTGACGTTGGTTGATGGTGGGTTCAACGAGCCATAAGTCAAACGGTTGACCGACCAATCACGAGAGGCGAGTTATACGGATATCTCGTAGGACACAATTGTGACAACGACGTGGAGTCCTAAATGTTTTATAACATTCGGTGCCAGGTCGTGGATAGGACCTCCATGGTGATCCTAAGAGTCGATTCTTTTGACTATCAACTGTCTCTTGAGATTAAGGCAGATTTTGGGTGACTTTGGTTTCTTTCTCACGGTCATCCGTAACAGGGGGCCAAGTAGATTTTTTCTGGGTCATTTCATGCTGTGCTTAGATCGGCAGGAGTCAAGTTGAAGGAAATATTCAGCCTTTATCAGGTACTCGATATTTCTCGGGGCCACTCGAGGAGTCAGAATCGAAATGCATGGCCATGCTCGAATACGGATTCGTTTTATCAATTGAGTTACTCTCTAGTCGGGGAAACCACTCTTGATACATATCGATTGTAAAATACGACCTTTGCGAATACGGATCTGCAAATTGTTTTACATTGAGTGGGAGAAATTTTAAATGGATATGAGAATCGGTTATCGCACATACACTTGTACAGACAAGTGGGAGTTTGTTGGAGCCGGTGTCCTCCAGTTAGTGCGGATAACGTTATTGCACGTACACTTGTACGGACAAGTGGGAGCTTGTTGGGGCTGGTGTCCTCCACAGTTAGTGCAATGACATATAAATCTCTAAAAGGATTAAAGGGTATACTTTTGTATTATTATCAGTTGGTCCACGTTTATCAATAACGGTTGGCTTGCTAGATAAGTTTGAAGTTATTGTCATACAGATGGCGGTGATCAACTGGTCCCTAAAAGTCACACCTATAGGATACGTTTGAGAGATGTGACGGTATGAAAATACAGTCATGTTGATGCCTTATATGACTAAGTAGTTAGTCGGAGTTACTGACTAATAATTAGTCCAACGCGATGTTGAGATAATTATTTAATACGGATTAAATAATACTGGCTAAGGTGAATTAAGCGGTTAATTCGTAAATTGAATATAAACGATTATATTTAGTTAATGTATATTGAGTTTAATTAATTATACAATATTGTCATTATCGGACAAGTATTAATATGTCGACTAATTCATGTTACTAGTCGATATTTTATTGTCCGATAACGAGTGACGATTTATAATTAAAACCCATCATATACATTTAGCAAGACCCCGAGTTGAATAAGAAGAAAGTGGAAAGCCCACTCCCTCCCCTATCAACCTCACGGCCGAACAAAAAGAGAGTCCCTCTCTCCTTTTGACCTAATGATTCTCATTTGCACAAAAATTAGGGTTTGGAGCATTTCTCTCTGAAATTCTAGATCTCATATCAGAAAACTCACAAATAGCTCTCTCAATATTGCAAGGCAATTAGAGAGTAATTTCTAGCACAAGGGGCATAGTCTCAGACGATCTTGGGTGCAACAATTAGGAGGAAATCTACATTGATTTCTGTTCTTAGGCCGATTTGCATAGGACCCGAGGTTGATTCTTATTCTTTTATCGTTTCTCTTGTTTTTCGTTTATGACAATTAATCACATGATAAAATTTCGTTATAGTCCTTAATTTTAAGGGGTTTTATACGGATATTTCCCTATACTATTTCTTATGTGGCGAGGCGCCAAGTGATGTGAATCATATTTACGCATATTTAGTCCCCTAACTAGCCTAGTTTCTATGCTTTTTAGTGTGTATTAGAGTCGTTTCTTGTCTTTAGCTTCCTATTATGCATGTTCTATGAGGTTTGGTGTCCTTGGTAGGAGAGGAGCACTAACCTTGCCTAAACGGAGTAAAACAGAGCTAAATTGATGAACATATAACGATCAAGCACCAAAGAGGAGACTAGCATTAAAGGCCTAAGTCAATAAAGCAAGGAAATGGGCAATAACAAAGGAACCCCACGACCCCTTGATGATCCCCACGGATCACAAGGCAGCAAAGCAAAGACAAGAAGAGAAGCCCTTTAGACCGGGCATCCCAGACTCAGGCCGGGCGTCCCAGACCCAGGATCCGGGCGTCCCAAGGCTCAGCTCGACTGCGGATTGTGAAGCAGTCCCGAACATTCTTCAGCTCAGGACGCGCGTGTCCCTACGGGATTTGCAAATCGTCAAACTTCTCTTAGGGTCTTAATCGTCATTTAAGCCATTAGTAACCCTAATCCTTGTACTTAATTTTAGTATAAATACCCTATTGTACTACCTAGCTAATGACGAAGCTTCCTTAGTTTTAACCAATTCTCTCTTAAAAAAAAACCTTCCTTAGATTGGATTAGGAGTAGATTAGAATAGATTAAGCTTTAATCTTTCCACAAAATTTCACATCAATCTTTCCTTAATTATTGTTCAAAGCATTCTTAGATTTATTATTGGGTAATTGAAGATTATTGGGTTATTATTGGAGAATTGACAACTCTTCTTCAATCAATCAAGTTCTCTTCTATTATTATTTCCTTTCCATTTGTTCATCTCAAGTTTGGTATAATTCCTTTACTCTTTACTCTTTATTGCTTATTTTTTCACTCTTTTATGATGTTTATACTTCTTGTGATGATTGACACCATTGTTAACATGTTTTCCATGATAATGAGTGAGTAGTTTCGTAAGCTAGGATTAGTGGGGGATTAGAGGAGTTAATCATGGGATAAATTTATGCTTAATGAGTTCATATGAATGTTTGCTTATTGTTCTTCAATTTATGCATATTTCATGTTTGATGAAATGCTTGATTGACAACCTAACATATTTTCTTATCTTTTCAATAAGGCTGGTAAGATATAAACCAACTCAAGCCTTGTTAGACCTTGTATATTGTTGAATAGGGAAAACCCAAGTCGACTTGTAGTTGTTGTAAAGTCTTAACCGACTCGGCTCCGAGATGTAAGTTTCCCTAGGAATTGGTTTAATATGCATGTAGTTTAATGGGAAGAACTAAGTCGATTGTAGGTGTTGTAAAGTCATGAATGACTCGGCTATGGGACCCAAATCTTCCTATGAATTATAAGACATGAACTAACTCAATTCCAACAATAATAATTGCTTGCATCTATATAACTCATTTATGCTATCTTACCATGATTCCCCTATGATCCCATGACATCCTAGTGCCTTTTATCATTTGAGTACCCCCGTCCTTTGGGTTCGACCCCAACTTGCTTGCTATGCTAGTAGTTGGGTATAAATGTGTTTGAGGGCGTACAACGACACGCTCATCAAAATGGCGCCGTTGCCGGGGACGGTGTTGTGTATTTGAATCGTTATTTTGTCTAGTTTTAGTTGTGCTTCTTCTTGAGGAGCCTTGGTTCCTTTGGAATTTCGTTTCTTGTGCTTTAACCTTGAGGAACTTGTTCCTCAAGGTTCATTCTTACCATTTTATTGTAATTTCCATGTTTGTAGTTGTATCTTTGTCTTAGCTATGATGATGGCCTAAGGCTTGGTACATGGAGTATGTGGTGGATCTTTTGAGTATGACTACAATGGGTATGGGGAGTTTGAGGAGCAAGTCAACACAAACCTACCTTACTACTCATACAATGAAAGTTCTAACTACTACCCCAACTTTTCCTACCAAAACTCCCACATCCAATACCCACTTTACAAAGAATTCCAAGTGCCACAATACAACCACTTTAACACCCACCCACAACAAGAAGATGAGTATGAATTTGACATTCAGAATGTGGTTCTCCAAATGATGGGAGATCAAAAAAATTTCTTCAAACAAGTGCTAAAGGAGAGCCAAAATAGGGACAATGTTCTTCAAAGCATTGCTACCCATGGTGAGAAGTTGGCAATTCAAATTGCCCAAATGAAAGAAACCCAACCAACCACTCCTCACCATTCCTTAAACATTGTCCACGAATGCGAGTTTGAAGGGGTGACCTTTGATGTGGAAGATATGAAGTGGGAAGAGCCAAACTCCTTGATCTCTTGTGAGTATGTAAGTGTGGTATTTAATGAAGAAGATATGAGGTTGAGTAAGCCAAATACTCTTAGCCTTTGTGAGTATGAGAGTGTGACTTTTGATGTGAACATTGAGATGGTGGAGGAAGAATTATTGAGGAGAATTAAAGCCCTTATTTATGATTCATATGGAGAAAGTGATGATGACGCATCTATGGAAGAAGATGATGAGGGAAAGATGGACTTAAATGATGAATGGAGTTATGGGATTAGCTTGCTTGAAGAATCCATCCTTGAGAAGTTTGAAGATTATTTCAATGAAGAGGAAGAATGCCTCTTCCTTATTGAATATGAGGACCTTCTCACACCCACTATGGAGCCCATGATAGTTGGAGATGATATTATGGACCTCCTCATGAAAGTCAAATCGTCATATAAGAATTACTTAGTGGAGAAGCTCAAAGACAAAGCTAAGAAGGAGCCTACATGTGGAAATTTGGCACCCACTATCCCAACTCCTATGACACCCCATCATCAATGCCATGAAAGTTCACCCTCTATCCTTGGAGGATTGACTAGTCCAAGTATTTTCGTCATCAACTTTGGAAGAAATAGGAGCAACCAGAAAACCCCCTATTACAAGAATCTCAAGTTTGCTAGTTATAAGAGCCGGGAAGGCCATCATGATGAAGTAAAGGAGAAAAAGAAGAAGCTCGAAAGGAATTCCGCATTGGATTGGCCCCACTCTATCTCAAAATGGTTCAAAACTTACTCATGCTTACTTGAGGATCATTCACAAGCTTTTGACCAACTTTTAAAAGCCTTGAGCTCTATGGACAATAGATTTCAACATTTCAAACTAATTTGGTGGAGTCCTATCTTAAACCACCATGTGTAACATATTCCTTTCTAAAACTTTGCATTGTATAATATAAAACATACTTTTAGATTATTACATGAGAGTTGTGAGGGAGAGTTCTTTATCTATTCTTTGAGGAAATTTTCAGAAAATGGTGATAAGAAGGAATTACAAAGGGTGCAAGGGAAAGGATTAGCATGAAACGATTGAAAGTTTGACAAGGAGCAGATCAGGACGCCCGTCCCGACAGTAGCCCGCTCGACCCGAGCTGTGCTTCAGACAAAATAATTCACTGACATAAGATCTGTACGATTTACAGTGAGGTCGCACGTCCCAGCTATTGATCCGCTCGTGCCAAATTTAGGACGCTCGTCGTGAACGGTGCATTGAGCAAAAAATTTCCCTGGTTGAAAATCTGGGCAGATTATTCAGAGGACGCCCGACCCCATTTCTGAGCCGCTCGAGTTGACCTCAAAACGCTCGACCTGAGATGTATTCAAAACAAGGAGGGCCTGCTGGAAGAGAATCCGCGCGTTTTCTTGACAGGATGCCCGTGCAGCAACTTCAGGACGCTCGACCCGACACCAAGACGCCCGGACGGCAGGGGATGAAGGCTGGGCTGCAGTTTTGTATGCCCGAACCCAGCCCCTAGCCCGCTCCTCCCAACACCTTTCTTTGATATAAACGCCTCCCCCACCATCCCTATTCCCTTATCTTATGAACATCAAAACCACATCTCATCATCCTCCTTACAATCTCCATCCCAAAACCCCAATCACGATCACCAATCCAAGTTTTTTTTTTTTAACAAGTCCCTACCAACCACATCAAGCAAGAATGAATCTAAGGAGCAAGAGCAAGAAGGCCGCCGACACGAGCGCCCAAGCGTCGCAAGGGTGCTACTTCCACCGCCTCACGGGAGGCAAGGGGCCATGAGAATGTAATGATACTGGATATTGCACAACTTGAGTATTTCCCGGAGGTACACTTCACCAATAATGAACACCGCCAACGATTTGAGCAATTTCTAGGTAAGGACTATGAACCTACTCAATTCATCGATCTTGATGTGTTAGAAATACTTGGCATAAGGCATCAAACAGAGGTATTATTCAATGGCTTGGGTCTTGAGAAGATGTTCTATGCCCATGGGGACACTTACTTGAGTCTCACACTAGAGTTTTTGTGTAGTCTCCGTGTTGTCACTAATCGGAGAAAAGATGTCGGTATGGAGTTCCGTCTTTGTAATAGAGACCATAGGTTGACTCTAGACCAATTTGTAAGTATCTTTGGTCTTGAAGTACCAAGGAATGGCACCGATAAGCCCTCCGACTTTATTGTTAACCACCTATGGAGGGCCATTTCTGGGAGAGAACTTCATTCCTACAAGAAATGTTATACTTTTGCTATCCACCATCCGGTGATTAGGATTAGTGAGCGGTTTGTGGCCGGAACTATAAATGGAAGGCTAGAGTAAGACAGGTGCACCCTTCTCGACTTGACCTTTCTAGAGTCTTACTTGAATGTGCAAGGGACAAGGCCCTACAACTTCAACACACCACTTGAGATAGTTACAAGATTCAATGAGTTTGCACAAGAGAATTCTCCAATAAAAACCTTTGTGATGGAGGGCCTAATTACAATTTTGGCCAATGAACTCCGTCCCGGGTTCAACTATGATGGAAGATATGAAAAGCTCAAGGGAAACACCTTGATATATGAGAATGCTATCTTCAACCACCACCGTTGGTGTAGATACAATCAAGCCGGAAGTGTAGAGTGGTTTACCAAGGGATGCACACCACTTATTCTCATGGGGTGGAACATACCACCCACCGAGCCCCGCTTGAGCCGGTACTCACCAAGCCCAAGCTAACTCCTCCCCATTGTGATCCTTGACCACCTACCACCAAGAGAAGAAGCGCCCCATCGACCTCGCGAGTTGCCGGAATGGGGTGACGCACCACCATCTTATGTACCCATTCCACCCTACCCAACAACACATGTACCATTCACTCCTCAAGATCCGAGAGCTCCATCCATGAGTGAATTGATGAAGCTCATGCAAAACGTTGATCTTCGAGTGCACGATGGGAGGGTCGACAACTACTTGGCCCAATACCCCTCCTACTACAACATGGCTCAACAAGGGTACATCAACCCTAGAGGCCC
Organism: Silene latifolia; assembly: GCF_048544455.1. Classification (NCBI taxonomy): domain Eukaryota; kingdom Viridiplantae; phylum Streptophyta; class Magnoliopsida; order Caryophyllales; family Caryophyllaceae; genus Silene; species Silene latifolia. The sequence continues at coordinate 102,559,038 of NC_133536.1, read as the reverse complement.
TTATCCATCTTGGGCTCAACCACATCTCTTGTTCCCTAACTATGGCAACCAAGGAGGGAACTTTGGCGACCAAAGTGGGGGATTCTTTAGCCAAGGAGGAGGCTATGACCAAGAAGGATCTAGCGGACATGGAAACCGCAATGATGACGATGATGATGAGTAAGATGGCTAGAGGTGCTTAACCACACCACCTCCATTTGTATGATACCTTTTCCCTATCTCTCATGTATAGTTGCATTGTAATATATCTCACATTATTCTTATAGTTAATTGCATATAGACTTGAATTCATGCATAATCACTAATGACCCAACCTCATTTCGCCTACACTAGAAATAGTGCTTAAATCGGTTTGGGGAGGTTTGATCATAGGTGACTATAGCTTAATAGAGAGCATGCATCATTTAGTATAGTTTAGATTGCATTTATTTGTTATATATGTCATATATAATTGCATTTAGTTCGAGCATGCATTCATTCATATCATTGCATTTATTCCCATAAATTCAAAAATCCAAAAAACATGTATTTATTTTTCATTCCTACTCCTACATGTACATTGAGGACAATGTCCAAAATAAAGTGGGGGATGCGAATTTATATTCCAAAACACATAAAAATTGAATTTTTTTGAAAACTCCCAAAAATATGTTCTTAAATTTCATAAAAACAAAATCTATAAAAATTTGAAAATTTCAAAAACCAAAAACATGTTCTTTCCTTTGTAGTGTAGAATTATATATATTTGTTTTTTTGTCTGTCACTCTTATTCTATTGGGTCGACTACGCCACATTCGAGGCATGAAGGAAATAGAAGACCGCATGGTATGATCTTTCCAAATCTCCTTCCTCCTTTTTATATGTTAATGATAATGTGGCTATCTTTTGATTGATGCGGTATGAACCAATGTGTTGTTAAGAGTTTCCATCTAGATTATATGGCATAATAGTTGATAGAAGCATATGCATTAGAGTTGTATATATGTTAGTTGCATCATCACATGTAGTTTGCATGGTTAGAAAATTTTGTGAAAATGCCTATTTGGGAAGCTTGACAAGTGTATATAAGGCCCTTGTAGATAATTTTTCTCCTTGAGAATTTGTTTGCTAGAATACCTTCAAGACACCCTAGGATGTGTCATACTAGTATCTTTTGACCCATGGACTAAGGCGTAGTCAAGAGTACCTTGTGGTGTAATAACTCCTTGACTACCGTTTATTCCAAGGTGACCTTTGAAGCCATGCAACCGTTCTTACACTTCTATTATCATATTTTGTCAACAAAAAGGGAATGGGCACAAAAATCACCAAATTGAGTTCAAGTTATCAATGTCAAAAGTTTGCAATTGCATCAAATGAAATGAGGAGCAAAAATAGACTCCTATGCTTCAATAAAAATACCCTTGCTACAAAACGGGGTTACTTTGAAAAATGTTCAAAAATGCAAAGATTGAAAAATTTGCCAAGTATCAAAATGCCAAACATCAAAAAAATGGCAAAGAAATGTTCTCAAAAGTCTAATACCACAAGAAATTGGGGGAAAAAAAAAGCAAACTACCATTGTGAAACTCATACACTTTAAATTCCTTTATCCTTGATGATCCTATCTTTGTTGCATGGTGGAGAGGGGACGACCCTTCTTCTTGTCTAGGCAAGAGGGAGAATTCCGCGATCCTACAGTGTTTCTAACAGCATAAGGAGTCTACTCTTGACAAAAGCATTTAGCAATTGTGGACAAAGGTAACCTAGTTTAACACAACTTGGAGGTGATTTGTTTGTATCCTCTTGGACTTAGTAACTAGGAGAACCAATATCTATGATAGAGTGTGTACCCTTAAATTTCTTCCCTTGTAGATGATTTCCGCCACTTAGATGAGGAAAGTGGCTATTCTTTTGTAGATGCATCCATTACTTATTTTGTGTGCTTAATGCTTGGATGTATCGCCATTTTGGCAAGCCCCACCTTGCCTTGCAAGAAGGCATCTTACCTCAAAGGTGTCTTGTTGTGAGTTGAAGAGGCGGAGTGAGACCCGCTAATTGTCTCACATCAGTTATATTATTATTAGGATAGTTAAAATAAAGGTCTAGTTCTAGTCACCTCTTTACTCGGGACGAGTAAAGGTTCAGTTTGGGGATGTTTGATGTGACTCATATTTACGCACATTTAGTCCCCTAACTAGCCTAGTTCCTATGCTTTTTAGTGTGTATTAGGGTTGTTTCTTGTCTTTAGCTACCTATTATGCATGTTCTATGAGGTTTGGTGTCCTTGGTAGGAGAGGAGCACTAACCTTGCCTAAACGGAGTAAAACGGAGCTAAATTGAAACATATAACGACCAAGCACCAAAGAGGAGACTAGCATTAAAGGCCTAAGTCAAGAAAGCAAGTAAATGGGCAATAACAAAGGAACCTCACTACCCCTTGATGATCCCCACAGATCACAAGGCAGCAAAGCAAAGACAAGAAGAGAAGCCCTTTAGGCCGGGCGTCCCAGACTCAGGCCGAGGGTCCCAGACCCAAGATCCGGGCGTCCCAAGGCTCAGCTCGAGCGGATTGTGAAGCAGTCCCGAACATTCTTCATCCCAGGACGCGCGTGTCCCTACGGGATTTGCAAATCGTCAAACTTCTCTTAGGGTCTTAATCGTCATTTAAGCCATTAGTAACCCTAATCCTTGTACTTAATTTTAGTATAAATACCCTATTGTACTACCTAGCTAATGACGAAGCTTCCTTAGTTTTAACCAATTCTCTCTTAAAAAAAAAAACCTTCCTTAGATTGGATTAGGAGTAGATTAGAATAGATTAAGCTTTAATCTTTCCACAAAATTTCACATCAATCTTTCCTTAATTATTGTTCAAAGCATTCTTAGATTTATTATTGGGTAATTGAAGATTATTGGGTTATTATTGGAGAATTGACAACTCTTCTTCAATCAATCAAGTTCTCTTCTATTATTATTTCCTTTCCATTTGTTCATCTCAAGTTTGGTATAATTCCTTTACTCTTTACTCTTTATTGCTTATTTTTTCACTCTTTTATGATGTTTATACTTCTTGTGATGATTGACACCATTGTTAACATGTTTTCCATGATAATGAGTGAGTAGTTTTGTAAGCTAGGATTAGTGGGGGATTAGGGGAGTTAATCATGGGATAAATTTATGCTTAATGAGTTCATATGAATGTTTGCTTATTGTTCTTCAATTTATGCATATTTCATGTTTGATGAAATGATTGATTGACAACCTAACATATTTTCTTATCTTTTCAATAAGGCTGGTAAGATATAAACCAACTCAAGCCTTGTTAGACCTTGCATATTGTTGAATAGGGAAAACCTAAGTCGACTTGTAGTTGTTGTAAAGTCTTAACCGACTCGGCTCCGAGACGTAAGTTTCCCTAGGAATTGGTTTAATATGCATGTAGTTTAATGGGAAGAACTAAGTCGATTGTAGGTGTTGTAAAGTCATGAATGACTCGGCTATGGGACCCAAATCTTCCTATGAATTATAAGACATGAACTAACTCAATTCCAACAATAATAATTGCTTGCATCTATATAACTCATTTATGCTATCTTACCATGATTCCCCTATGATCCCATGACATCCTAGTGCCTTTTATCATTTGAGTACCCCCGTCCTTTGGGTTCGACCCCAACTTGCTTGCTATGCTAGTAGTTGGGTATAAATGTGTTTGAGGGCGTACAACGACACGCTCATCAAAATGGCGCCGTTGCCGGGGACGGTGTTGTGTATTTGAATCGTTCTTTTGTCTAGTTTTAGTTGTGCTTCTTCTTGAGGAGCCTTGGTTCCTTTGGAATTTCGTTTCTTGTGCTTTAACCTTGAGGAACTTGTTCCTCAAGGTTCATTCTTACCATTTTATTGTAATTTCCATGTTTGTAGTTGTATCTTTGTCTTAGCTATGATGATGGCCTAAGGCTTGGTACATGGAGTATGTGGTGGATCTTTTGAGTATGACTACAATGGGTATGGGGAGTTTGAGGAGCAAGTCAACACAAACCTACCTTACTACTCATACAATGAAAGTTATAACTACTACCCCAACTTTTCCTACCAAAACTCCCACATCCAATACCCACTTTACAAAGAATTCCAAGTGCCACAATACAACCACTTTAACACCCACCCACAACAAGAAGATGAGTATGAATTTGACATTCAGAATGTGGTTCTCCAAATGATGGGAGATCAAAAAAATTTCTTCAAACAAGTGCTAAAGGAGAGCCAAAATAGGGACAATGTTCTTCAAAGCATTGCTACCCATGGAATTTTGTATATATAAGAGAAATGAAATGAAACAATGCAAAAAAAAATTAAACGTGAATGCAAGCAAATGGTATGCGACGCAAAACCCTTCCCCAAACCAAATCGCACAATGTCCCCATTGTGCAAAATCATGTAATGAAGAAAAGAGAAACGGGAATTTGCGAGAAATTAAATAAGCAAGACACAAAGGAAAGATATGGAACTCACAAGACTTTAGGCGCAGCAAAGGAAACCTCCCCAAACCAGCGTGAGGTAGGAGGTTTCATGGCAACAGTGCTACCAAATAAGAGTGCCTGAAAGACAATCAAAACCACGCATAAGACCGAAGGAAACAATTTGGAAGGGTAAAACTGTGCACAATTGAGAAAATGGAAGAAATAAATAATTGTGACGGAAAATAAAGTGGAGTAGAAAACTCCCTTAAGCCCGCAAATCGACCAAACACAGCAGGGGAGAGGCCGTGAACAGGTACAGCAGCAGAAGTGGTCGATCGACCTATAGGGGTAGTCGATCGACCATGTGAACAGGATCAGAAGCTCCTGGAAAGCGCAACTCGATCGATCGACCACGATGGCGGTCGATCGACTGGAAGTACTGCTGTACGTCTTATTTCTTCGTAATTTCTCAATGAGTAGAGCTAACAAGCCCTAAATACCTGCAAACGCACAATAGTACGCGCCCAAAATTGCGCAAAACCCAGAACGAAGTCTAAAGTACTTGAAAATCCTAAGCAAACAAAATAAAAGCGAAGTTTTCGCGCACCCAAAAGCAATAAAAATGTCTTAACAAAGCAAAAAGAATGAAGTTTATAACGAGCATGATCAACTAATAGTTGATCAAGAAGGACCACGGTATGGCCCATTTCGTCGGCTTCTGGCTACTAGAGGTAGCCTCAATGGTGCTCATCTTATCAGTTGCACCCTTCTTAGCGTCGACAGTCGGAGAACTCAGCTGATCAGCTTCGTCATCTCCCCAATCAAGGACTCCCTCGGAATCGTCGGAGTCCAAATCAGCCCATCTCACCTTGGCTGGCTCATCCTCCACTTCTTCATCAGTCCCATAGCTTAAGCGTCCCAGGCCTCCTCTTTGAATGATCGGCTGCTTTACAGCTGGCGTAACTTGTAGTACTCCCTTCCCCAAACCAGCTCCTGCATTATCTAAAACAACAGATTCTTCCTCCATCTTGCTCCCAATCCGGGGCGGAGGGGTTAACACAGCAGTAGTAATAGGGATAGTCGATTCGGGAAGCACAAAGTACGATCTCTTTTCAGAGACCGTATTACATGTAACAGGCCACATGGGATCCTTTTTCTTAGCCAGCTGGGCAAAGACAATAGAGTGCTTTCCCAGTTTAAAAGTCAAGGTTCCTAGACCGACATCTATAACTGCACCAGCAGTGTGCAGAAATGGCCTACCCAAAATAATGGGAATATGGTCATCCTCAGGCATGTCAAGGACAACAAAGTCAACAGGGAAGAAAAACTTCCCTATCTGGACGGGTATGTCCTCTAGGACTCCTATAGGCTCGACCGCAGAGATCGGTCGACCATCCGAACTGTCATCTCGGTTATTGCAAACCCAGGTCAACTTAAGCTTCCTAGCTAGACTCAAGGGCATGACACTTATGCTAGCTCCTAAGTCACATAATGCCTTTTCGATAGAAAAGGTACCTATGCTACAAGGAACTGAAAAACTGCCCGGGTCTTCTAACTTATGGGGCGCAGTGTGAGACAAGTAGGAGCAAGACTCTTTAGTTAACGCAACAAAGTGTGAACATGTTCAAGCGATTTTTCTTTTTGACAACAACTGTTTCATGAATTTAGTGTATCTTTGCACTTGGTTAACTAACTCAAGGAAGGGGACTTGCACATTTAGACTACGGATAACTTTCTCAAACTTACTGAAAGATACCTGTTCTTTGGTTGGCACGAGTCTCTCCGGATATGGGGCTGTAAGGAGTACCTTAGCCCTCTCCTCTAAGTCGCGTGTGCCGGTATCCTTGGACTTAGGCTGAAAGTCCGTCACCTTTTCTTTGTTGAAGCTAGATCCCTCCTCAAACCGTCTCAAAGGAGAACCATTGACCGTCATTGGATCGAACTTGAGCCGGGATCGACCCACCATCGGCACTCGGTCCGCCCCAAAATTTTCGGGACGGTGGTTCCCCGAAACAAGTGGTCTCGTAGACTATTTGGCATTAAAGGACAAAACTCTTCAACATCAGCGTGATATTGGTCGATCGACCAACCTCCTCGATCGATCGATCAGGTTGCACGATTCGAAGCTCCTGGAACCCGTATTTCAGTCGATCGACTAGGTACTTCAGTCGATCGACTGAAATGCCTGGCAGACGTCTTTTTCTTTGATTTGTTCGTTGAAGCTTTCTCTTGACTTGTTTCTGGCTCATCTTTCTCGACAGCATCCTCAACCATGGCAGGACCGTCAAGGGTGGACCCGCTCCTCAGAGTGATGGCATTTAGGGTCTCCTTTTGTTCGGGTTGAGTGGGTAAGTGTCCGGGAGCTCGAGTGTTACTTTTACTAGCCAGTTGAGCAATTTGGCTCTCAAGTAGCTTCATCCCGGCCTCTCTTGCTTGGGACTCCTTCAATAACAGATTCTTAAGCTCAGAAAATTCAGAATTCTGTGATTGTTGTTGCTGCGGCACATAAGGAGGTTTCTGATATTGCTGTTGCTTTTGATGAGGCGGCACATATGGTTGTTGCTGCTGCGGATGTTGGGTTGGATTTTGGACATTTTGACTCCTCCAACTCAAGTTTGGGTGGCTCGGCTCGTAGTAGGTGTTTGTCTGCCTATAGTGTTGAAAGGCAGCACAAGATTCAAAAGGGCTAGGGCAATTTTTCGAGACATGGCCCTCAACTCCACACCTTTCACAGACGAAAGGACCGTCTGACACGGTATTAACTTGGTATATCCCACCTTTAGAAGCTCCCCCTAGCTCATACTTGTCAAATCTCGCGGTGAGAGCCTCAAGCGCAGCAACAGAGGAAGATTCAACAGCTCTCCTCTGGTTCCCTCTCGAATTCCCATATTCGGCCTTGTGGGTAGCTAGATCGTCAATGATCTTCCACCCCTTAGTTGCTCCCAAATTTTCAGCGAATCTTCCATTGGCTGCAGCATCCAAAATGGCCCTCTGATCGTCGTACAACCCATTGTAGAAATGATTGCACAAACTCCACTTTTCGAACCCATGATGCGGTATGGTTCGCACTAACTTCTTGAATCGGACCCATGCCTCGTGGAAATTCTCATCTGGCCCTTGTTTAAAGCCCGTGATTTGAGCTCTAATAGCGACCGTCCTTGAAGCAGAGAAGTACTTCTTGTAGAACGCCAATGCCAATGTATTCCAATCAGTGATCTCCAGAGCGGTCCGGTCCAAATCTCTATACCACTCCCTTGCAGTATCACGAAGGGAGAAGATGAACATGGTCTCTTTGATTTGATCCTGGTCACGCCACCGGTGGGGGAATGGAGCGGCGATGAGTCAATAAAGGTCTCCATATGCCTTGCATCTTCATTTGCGCTCCCCAAACCGATTTCTCTCGACCATGGTAATGTAAGCGAGGCTTTGGTTCGAACTTCCTGGCATCTCCCGTAGTTCGAACCCCTTATATAAGTTATCGGTGTCGGCTCGAATAACTAGCTATACTTGCTTCCTCGGCCATGACTGGGATTTCCGGAGAAGTAACTCGTCTCGGTGAAGAAGAAGTGGAAACAGTGAAGATCTGTGGGTCTTCTTGAACGGATCGTTCTCGTGATAGCTTGATAGAGTACTCAGCTCTTCCTCTGTCGGTAATACTCTTTGTGTTCGCCTCAACTCGCGCAAGGATCTCTCAAGCTCAGGGTTCAACGGTACTAATTCTCCACCCTGTGACCTGCGCATAAGATGAAACTACAAAAAGAATATAAGAAAAGTTTAAGGAACGGATGTCCCTTAAACTAAGAAAGACAAAAAAATAAAACAACTAAAATTAGGACTATTGCCTCCCCGGCAACGGCGCCAAAATTTGATACCCGTCGTTGTGAGTACCAAAGATAAAATTTATAATATCCTATTAAGACTAACCTAGGCTAGTGGTAACAGGGTCGAACCACAAGGAGGCAGTTGTAAATTCTAGTTGTTTTATGATCAGTCAAAGGTAACAATTATGGGGGTTGATTTGAATTGGTCTAAGACTAAGAGCAAACAAAGATAATAAACTAAAAATATGAATTTAACAGATAAAAGAAAGGGTACTAGGATGGTCAGGTCATTATAGCTTTGGCGGCAGCAAACTAAGTCGGTCTGAATCAAACACAGGTAAGGCGGGAAATAAGAGGTCCTCTCGGTCCACTCCTAACATATAGCATCTCTCGATCTCGCTATAGGTCCCTAATGTCACTAATACTAACTTTCGTCCTGAAAAGTGACTAACGGTCTAAACTATACCTATCTTTCGATCTTAGCACAGTTTAGTCGATTTAATTGACGGTCAAATAACTTTCCCTATCTTTCGATCTAATGGGTCAGTCACGAAATAGGTATCTAACTGGTCGCATGCATTCAACTCGTCAAATACAAGATTAAATTCAATTAAAACGAGTAAAACCCTACGAGGTCAGTCGATCGACTGTCAATGTCGGTCGATCGACCAACACGCGAGACAGATCTCCCTAATTTAATGCCGCCTATGCCATAATTCGCCTACATCCTAGCACTAAAGATTTAGCTACTCATGGTGAAGGTAAAAACAACAAATGAACTAACAACGATTACTGTATTCATGCTTAATGTAAATAACAACAACGAAAATATGATAATTGGCTTTGGGGCACTAACTATCAATTCTATACTAATAATGAAAGCGAAGCAATAAACTAAGATTAGGGCAGAATCAATACCGAGAATTCAGAGGAAAGATTAAGAACAAAGGCAGAATTCCAATGCTAAAATCGATATCCCAAACCCTAGTTACTCGGAAATAAACTAAAACTTAAAGTACTGTATTGTGATGTAAAACCTAGATAAAAACTTGATATCAAACTTGATGTTCTCTGTTACGTTATATAGCAATCAACGCAACAACTTATTTCCTAAATCTAGACTTCACGGGCTTCAAGATTCACGGTCATCTAATTCTCGTCTGAAATAGAAATCCGGTCGATCGACTGAAAAGGCTGGTCGATCGATCGCTCCTCAAAGAAAAAGAGCTTCGGAACCCGAGCATTGGTCGATCGACCGACAAGGCTGGTCGATCGATCGGGCCGAGCTTGCTACTTGACTTCTTTTAACTCGTGGACTTGTCTTTTGGGCCTTGGATTGCGCACCAAGCTCGTTCCTTAAGCAATTCCTTTACGTCATTTGCAATGCAGGTCACTCGGGGACGGATTTGGCTTGATTTCCCGTTGAATTCTTCACATTTCTGCAATAAAGTACAAAAACACGAAAGTAGAAGAAAATAGGGAAATATGGGCATATATTGCACATTTGAGCTCTGAAATGCGTGTAGAAAAGAGTGTGAAACATCGTATTTTAGACACGCATCAGGGAGTTTGAGGAGCAAGTCAACACAAACCTACCTTACTACTCATACAATGAAAGTTCTAACTACTACCCCAACTTTTCCTACCAAAACTCCCACATCCAATACCCACTTTACAAAGAATTCCAAGTGCCACAATACAACCACTTTAACACCCACCCACAACAAGAAGATGAGTATGAATTTGACATTCAGAATGTGGTTCTCCAAATGATGGGAGATCAAAAAAATTTCTTCAAACAAGTGCTAAAGGAGAGCCAAAATAGGGACAATGTTCTTCAAAGCATTGCTACCCATGGTGAGAAGTTGGCAATTCAAATTGCCCAAATGAAAGAAACCCAACCAACCACTCCTCACCATTCCATAAACATTGTCCACGAATGCGAGTTTGAAGGGGTGACCTTTGATGTGGAAGATATGAAGTGGGAAGAGCCAAACTCCTTGAGCTCTTGTGAGTATGTAAGTGTGGTATTTAATGAAGAAGATATGAGGTTGAGTAAGCCAAATATTCTTAGCCTTTGTGAGTATGAGGGTGTGACTTTTGATGTGAACATTGAGATGGTGGAGGAAGAATTATTGAGGATTGTGAAGCAGTCCCGAACATTCTTCATCCCAGGACGCGCGTGTCCCTACGGGATTTGCAAATCGTCAAACTTCTCTTAGGGTCTTAATCGTCATTTAAGCCCTTAGTAACCCTAATCCTTGTACTTAATTTTAGTATAAATACCCTATTGTACTACCTAGCTAATGACGAAGCTTCCTTAGTTTTAACCAATTCTCTCTTAGAAAAAAACCTTCCTTAGATTAGATTAGGAGTAGATTAGAATAAATTAAGCTTTAATCTTTCCACAAAATTTCACATCAATCTTTCCTTAATTATTGTTCAAAGCATTCTTACATTTATTATTGGGTAATTGAAGATTATTGGATTATTATTGGAGAATTGACAACTCTTCATCAATCAATCAAGTTCTCTTCTATTATTATTTCCTGTCCATTTGTTCATCTTAAGTTTGGTATAATTCCTTTACTCTTTTCTTTACTCTTTATTGCTTATTTGTTCACTCTTTTATCATGTTTATACTTGTTGTGATGATTGACACCATTGTTAACATGTTTTCCATGATAATGAGTGAGTAGTTTCCTAAGCTAGGATTAGTGGGGGATTAGGGGAGTTAATCATGGGATAAATTTATGCTTAATGAGTTCATATGAATGTTTGCTTATTGTTCTTCAATTTATGCATATTTCATGTTTGATGAAATGCTTGATTGACAACCTAACGTGTTTTCTTATCTTTTCAATACGGCTTTTAAGATATAAACCAACTCAAGCCTTGTTAGACCTTGCATATTGTTGAATAGGGAAAATCCAAGTCGACTTGTAGGTGTTGTAAAGTCTTAACTGACTCGGCTCCGAGACGTAAGTTTTCCTAGGAATTGGTTTAATATGCATGTATTTTAATGGGAAGAACTAAGTCGATTGTAGGTGTTGTAAAGTCATGAAGGACTCGGCTCCGGGACCCAAATCTTCCTATGAATTATAAGACATGAACTAACTCAATTCCAACAATAATAATTGCTTGCATCTATATAACTCATTTATGCTATCTTACCATGATTCCCCTATGATCCCATGACATCCTAGTGCCTTTTATCATTTATTTACACCCTTGTTTTATTGCTTGCTTACCTTTCATTGCTTTTATAAGTTTAGAATCATCAACCCAACCAATTGTGACAAACCGAGTGCAACTACAATTAGATTGAACAATTTGAGTACCCCCGTCCTTTGGGTTTGACCCCGACTTGCTTGCTATGCTAGTAGTTGGGTATAAATGTGTTTGAGGGCTTACAACAACACGCTCATCACCGAGCTTATGGATTTTGCCTTCTTCATTGGTATATCTTACGAGGGCATGTGGACCAAGAGATGAGGAGTGACCCTCGATTTCTAGGCATAGTGGAGCAGATGGAACTACGCAGGAGCCCAACATGCTAGATTCTAGGGGAGACCATCCTTGGCTTGGACAACAGGAGGGCGAACTGCGAGTGTACCTATCTTGGGAGTCCTATTATCTTATAGGTAAGAACCCGTCTTTTGTCCTATTTGGCTGTTTTTATTATTTCCTTTTTTTTGGCCGTATATGGGACTGACTCCCGTCTCCTTTTCTTTGGAGATCTGGCTGATGGAGAGACCGCGGTTGATCGAGCCCCCAGTTGATGTGATTGGATACCGCCCCTGATCGATTGCAATGAGGACGAGGTTATACATGGCGGACTTCACTCGAGTATGCGATTATTGGGAAAATAAACTGAAGAGTGATGGTGGGCCCTTGATCAGGTGGATAGTGCGATGGTGGCATCTCAGATCGGTGACTGGATTATCATCCTTGGATCCGACGCGATCCATTCGCATTCCTGGCTTGGAATTCATGGTCCATACTTTTCCGGAGAGATTGATGAGGCAAGAGGGCTTAAGACAGAAAATCCCGAAGCTAGACACTGTCCCTCAAACTGCCTTGACACATACTACGGAGTCTTGTCAGGAGTGGGCTATTCGCTGGGCCCAAAGGAATTTGTGGTTCATACCTGTCCCGGTTGGCTCATTATGGATATCTGATTCATATCTGCAGTGGAGGAAAGCTAGTACCCCTGAGGAGCGCGAGAAGCTAAGGAAGCATGAGCCTATAGTCTGCAAAATCCATGAGGTGGCAAAGGAGAACCAACGGTACTTGACTGAGGAGGAAGAAGAGGCCGGATATCGGGTTGTTCGTCCATCGAAGAAACCAAAGAATGCTCCTGCTGAGAAGATGGTGGTGGATCGAAATGGAAATGCTAGACCGCGAGAACGACCGTTGGTGATTAGGTCGAAAACAACGCAAGAGCGCCCCGCTCGTGGCCGAGACAAGAAATATGACAATGGTGACAAAGGCAAGGGGAAAATGGAAGAATAGCCTTAGTCATTTATACTAGTATTATTTAATATTATTTGAGTTGTAATAAATGGCGGGGTTTTTAGAATCTTAGGCTAGCATTTTAAATTTCAGCATTTAAATTTATATGTATGCTGCATATTACTATTATTTATGGAACAATGAATACAAGATTTATTAGTTAAGAAACTTTCATAAATTTCCTTTATTTATTCTTGTCGAATTTCAAATGCAACATGAAAATGTCCTTCTATTTTCATCTTAAAACGACGGGTTGTATCCGGTGAAGGATTGCCTACGTATTCAATAGAAAAAATGAAATCAAACCCTGTGCGGAGTTCGAAAAAATGTAAAAGAATAAATGTTCGAAGCAAGAGCTCGTAATGAACTTAGAAAATAAGCATGTGCTTTACTTACTCCTAAAGAAGTGCAATTTAATTTATTTGATGATATGAGGATGTCAAAATGCAAGAGCGTAATATCACGAGCTTTTAGCGGGCCAAGGGCCGGTTTTATTTCGTGTCGCATGAGCCGCATGTGGGTTACGCGAGGCGCATTTTATTCTATTCCTAAGGGTAGTACCGTTTCAATTGGTCTAGGTTGGTTGGGTTAGCAAACTCATTCCCGTCTAGGTCTGTGATCTTAACCGCACCCCCTGAAAGTATGGACTTGACTAGGAATGGTCCTGCCCAATTAGGCTTGAATTTTCCTCGTGGATCGACAGGTAAGAGAGCTTGTTGGAGCTTGTGTCCTCCAGTTATTGCGGATAACGTCATTGCACATACACTTGTACGGACAAGTGGGAGCTTGTTGGGGTTGGTGTCCTTAACAGTTAGTGCAAGGACTTATAAACCTCTAAAAGGATCAAAGGGCATACTTTTGGTATTATCATCAGTTGATCCACGTTTATCAATAACGGTTGGCTTGCTAGATAAGTTTGACGTTATTATCATACAGATGGCGGTGATCAACTGGTCCCTAAAAGTCACACCTATAGGATACGTTTAAGAGACGTGACAGTATGAAAATACAGTCATGTAGATGCCAATTTTGACTAACCAGTTAGTCTGAGTTATTTGACTAATATTTAGTCAAAATGTGATGTTGAGATATGTTATTTAATACGGATTAAATAATAATGGCTAAGACGAATTAAACGGTTAATTCGTAAAATTGAATATAAGCGTTTTATATTTAATTAAATGTATATTGAATATAATTATACAATATTGTCTTTGTCGGACATGTATTAATAATTCAACTAATCCGTGTTATTAGTTGATGTTTTAATATCCGATAACCGATGACAGTTTATAATATATACCGCGTCGTATACATTTTAGCCTCGGACCACGAGTTGAACGTAAGGAGAAAACGGAAGCCCATTCCCTCCTTGATCCACTCGGCCAAACCGAGATTAGGAGAACAAAAGGAGAGCTCCTCCTCTTGTTTAACCTAATCATCATTTAGTGAAAAAGAATTAGGGTTTTGGGGATTAAGTTTTCTCTGAAACCGAGATCTCACATCTCGAGAAAAACTCACATCAAGTTCTCCCAATATTGCAAGACACTTGTGGGGTAATATCCGTATAAGACCCTTTAAATTTAGGACTATAACGTAAATTTAACATGTGAAATATGGTCATAAACGAAATACAACAATGAAACGATAAAGATAAAGAATCAACCTCGGGTCCTTTGATGCACGGCGTAAAGAACAGAAATCAACAGAGATTCCCTCCTAATTGTTGCACCCAAGACCGTCCGAGAAATGCCCTTGTGCTAGAACGTGTTCTCCGATTGTCTTGCAATATTGGGAGAACTTGATGTGAGTTTTTCTCGAGATGTGAGATCTCGGTTTCAGAGAAAACTTAATCCCCAAAACCCTAATTCTTTTTCACTAAATGATGATTAGGTTAAACAAGAGGAGGAGCTCTCCTTTTGTTCTCCTAATCTCGGTTTGGCCGAGTGGATCAAGGAGGGAATGGGCTTCCGTTTTCTCCTTACGTTCAACTCGTGGTCCGAGGCTAAAATGTATACGACGCGGTATATATTATAAACTTTCATCGGTTATCGGATATTAAAACATCAACTAATAACACGGATTAGTTGAATTATTAATACATGTCCGACAAAGACAATATTGTATAATTATATTCAATATACATTTAATTAAATATAAAACGCTTATATTCAATTTTACGAATTAACCGTTTAATTCGTCTTAGCCATTATTATTTAATCCGTATTAAATAACATATCTCAACATCACATTTTGACTAAATATTAGTCAAATAACTCAGACTAACTGGTTAGTCAAAATTGGCATCTACATGACTGTATTTTCATACTGTCACGTCTCTCAAACGTATCCTATAGGTGTGACTTTTAGGGACCAGTTGATCACCGCCATCTGTATGACAATAATGTCAAACTTATCTAGCAAGCCAACCGTTATTGATAAACGTGGATCAACGGATGATAATACCAAAAGTATGCCCTTTGATCCTTTTAGAGGTTTATAAGTCCTTGCACTAACTGTTAAGGACACCAACCCCAACAGAGCTCTGACTGACTTGAGTACTAAGTCTCCTTCCTTGATATTTCTGCGTATAACCCTTTTGTTAAAGGCTTGCTTGATACATGCCTGATATGTCTGCACATTCTGTAATGCACGTAGCATTCGTTCGTCCAAGAGGACCTGTTCGTCATACTTATCCCTTTTCCAATCAGCTTCTGGAATTTGACTTTCGAGTAGAATGCGCAGAGATGGGATCTCTAGCTCTACTGGTTGCACAGCTTCCATGCCGTAAGTCAAATAAAAAGGAGTAGCCCCAGTGGGCGTCCTAACTGACGTGCAATATCCCCATAATGCAATGGGTATTTTGCTAGGCCAATCGCGATAATTGTCGATCATTTTCTTAAAGATTGTGACGACATTTTTGTTATCTGCCTCTACCGCGCCATTAGTCCGAGGTCTGTATGGCGAGGAATGGTGATGCTTGATCTTATATTTGGCTAACAATTGTGCAGCTTCGGCCTAAAAATGTGGTCCATTGTCACTGGTGATTTCATGTGGGCAACCATATCGACAGATGAGATTGGTTTGTATAAACTTTGCCACATGTTTGGATGTAAGGCTGGTGTAAGATGCTGCTTCGACCCATTTAGTGAAATAGTCGATGGCCATTAAAATGAAACAGTGACCTCCTGTCCCAGCTGGAGTGATTTTCCCGATGATGTCTATTCCCCAAGTAGAAAATGGCCAAGGATATGTCATGGTATATAGAATTGAGGGAGGAACATGTTGCACATTCCCGAAGATCTGACAAATGTGACAATGCCTAACATATTTGATGCAATCTGACTCCATTGTTGTCCAATAATACCCTAGACGCGTAATCTTCTTTGCCATCATAGGTCCACTCATGTGAGGACCGCATTCTCCATCGTGAACTTCTTCCATTATTTTCTGTGCCTGTGAACGATCAAGGCAATACAGGACGACACCAAGAGGTGTTCTTTTGTACAACTCTCCCTGCATGAGGAGGTATTGAGAGGCAAGTAGGCGTATGGCGTATTGTTCCCTCTTATCCATATCTGGTGGGTATGTACCATTGAGCTTGAAATTGAGAATTGCTTGGAGCCAAGGTTCCTCTGGGTTTTCTTCTTCATTTACAAGGAAGTATACATAGGCTAGCTCCGATCGCCGTTTGATGAACAAGGGCATTTCAACCATGTCGTCCGGCATATTAATCAAGGATGCAAGTTTTGCAAGAGCGTCTGCAAACTGATTTTCTTCGCGAGGCAGGTGTAGATAAGTAACCTGATCGAAGAACTGAGCGACTTGATCTATCCTAGCCTGATAGGGTGCTAGACTTTCACTTCGGATTTTCCAGGATCTAGTGATTTGGTTAATAATCAAGGATGAGTCGCCGTTAACTCGAAGATGCTTGATGCCTAAACTCACTGCCGCTTGTAGACCAATGAGGCAAGCTTCATATTCTGCCGCGTTATTTGTCACCTCGAAGTCGAGTTTGACAGAAAGTGGTGTGTGCTCGCCTTCAGGAGAAATGAGCAACACTCCTATTCCGAATTCTCTCAAATTGGATGCCCCATCAAAGTAAAGATCCCAAGAATCCATACTGGTTTGTAGAATATCCTCATGTGGAAACGACCACATGTCTATTGCTTACGTATCGTTGATTGGATTGTCTGCGAAGAATTCAGCCACGGCACGTCCCTTTATGACTTTCAAGGGTACGTATTTGAGATCGAACTCTAAGAGCATTAAGGATCATCTTGCCAAGCGTCCGTTGACAACGGGTTTCTCGAAGAGGTATTTGACGGGATCCATTTTAGAATACAGCTTGATAGAGTAGCTAAGCATGTAATGGCGTAGCTTCTTTGTTGCCCACACAAGAGCGAGGTATGTCTTCTTGAGAGGTGTATACTTACTTTCGTACACTAAAAACTTCTTACTAAGGTAGTAGATAGCTCTTTCTTCCTTTCCAACAGTTTGCGCGAGCATAGCCCCCATGGCTGTTTCGGTGACTGTGAGATATAAACCAAGAGGTTGATCCCATTGGGGAGGCATTAGCACGGGTGGCTTAGCCAGTATCTCCTTTATCCTGTCAAATGCCTTTTGATAGTGTTCGTCCCATATGGTATGATCCGTTTTCTTGAGCTTTTTGAAGATAGGTTCGCAGATCATAGTGAGTTTCGATATGAATCGACTTATGTATTGCACTTTGCCCAAGAATCCTCTAACCTCCTTTTCTGTCTGGGGTTGTGGCATTTCCATTAAGGCCTTGATCTTGGATGGATCAATTTCTATCCCCCTCTGGCTGACGACATATCCCAGAAGCTTGCCCGGCGTTACTCCGAATGCACATTTCTGAGTGGCTCATATTGTACTTGCGCAATCTGAGGAAGAATTTGCGAAGGTTATCGATGTGCCCTTTCCTATATTTAGATTTGACAATCATATCATCCACGTATACCTCCACTTATTTATACATCATATCATGTAGCAAAGTAGTCGCAGTGCATTGGTATATGTAGCCCCAGCATTGATTAGCCCGAATGGCATAACAATATAACAATATGTGCCCCACTGAGTGACAAAGGCTGTCTTGTGCATATTTTCTACGGCCATTTTAATTTGGTTATACCCTGCATATCCGTCCATGAAGGATAACAACGTGTGATCTGCTATATTATCGACCAATATGTCGATGTGTGGTAGAGGAAAGTCGTCCTTAGGACTTGCTTTGTTTAAGTCTCTGAAATCAATACAAACCCGGATTCGCCCATCCTTTTTGGGTACGGGGACTATGTTAGCCACCCAGTCTGAATACTCGGAAACTTTGATGAATCCGGCTTTGAATTGCTTATCGACTTCTTCTTTAATCTTAAGAGCCCACTCTGTCCTCATCCGACGAAGCTTCTGTTTTACAGGCTTGAAACCTGGCTTGATTGGAATGCGATGTTCTGCAATATTCCTGTCGATCTCCGGCATATCCTTGTAAGACCAAGCGAAGACGTCTTTGAACTCATGTAGGAGGTCGATGAAATTGGCCCTTTCAGTTGGGTCTAGGGTTGTCCCTATCCTAAGTTCTTGGGGTTCTAATTCTGTTCCTACGTTGATAGGTTCGGTGTTTTCTATAACTGGTGCCCCTTCCCCATCTTCTAGCATTTATTTGATTATATAGGGAGGTAATTCGGTAGAGTCTGAGTTAGGATCATCCTCATTTTCATCGTAAGTAGAATTGCATTCAGAATAACACAAGGAGTAAGCAGAATCAGATATTCATATTAAAATTTGAAAACAGCCGAAACAAAGAAGCCATCTGTGCAGTAGTCAGTGGTGGTAAAGGGACAGTTGCTGGGATATTCCCTAAGCTACTGTTACTAGGCGATGCTATGCTAGGAGAAACAAAGAGGTGGGGAGTGACGACAGGAGGAGACTCTCTAGCGACTTCTCTAGACTTAGGTTCCGACTCCGACTCTGATTCCGACTCTGACTCGAATTCATCGTATTTGGGTTCTCCTTTGAACATCTCTCCTTCTCCAGTAGTGACCTTGAAGAGCTTTCCTTGATTGTTGGTCCATTTGATCGACTTTCTCCGTCCTTTTTGCTGATTTGGGTTGGTGTCAGTGATCAGTGCTGTAGGGTTGAAATGGTCGTCTTGAATTATCATGGTAATGATCTCATCCTACGCTGCCCTGATGAATCGATCTTCTCCAAACAGAAGGTTAATAGCCTGTTCGTCGAGATAAGGTGTCTGACGAGTTTTGACGGTAGGAACCGTTTATGGAGGAATGAAGTAGCAATCGTGGAAGACCTCGATTCCAGCTAGTTGAATGCCTTTGTATTTCCAAGGTTGGGGAAATGCGTAAAGATGTTCACCGTCCCCTTCTCTGACGAAGTAACCATTTAGTGTAGAGAGATAAGGTTGCATTTGGATCCCCTGACTCTTGCGATTTTGAACTTGAGCAAGCATTTCGAGAGTTTCGGCCTTTAAGGGTTTGTACCCCAAGCTTAGTGGTATTCTTTGGGAGTCTCCTTCCTTAAAAGATGCAAAGGTATTATTTCTAATGGGGTTTAGTGGCATCCCTGGGAAGTATCCCTGGGATTTGAGTATGTGGTTAACCACTAAGTTGGAGCATGGGTTGAAGTACAAGGGAGCCAGCTCGCTCTCTATAAGGTTTATGATTTGAAATCCTCCAAGCTCATACACTGGATCTGCAACTACTTGGTTGCTTGACATTTTCTCTATCACGGCCTTGATAGGTGACAAAGTGATCGTCACTACCTTGCCATCTAGAGGGATCTTGATCTTTTGGTGTAAGGTGGATGTTACTGCTTTGGAAGCGTGAATCCAGGGCCCGCCCAAGAGTATATTGGAAGATGCCTCGATGTCTACTATCTGAAAATTAACCTTTCGCTCGATTGGCCCAGTGGCCACAGTAAGGTTAACTAGCCCCACTACTTTACTCCGCGTTCCATCGTACTCCCGAACGCCTTAGTTAGTAGGAGTCCAGTCCGATTCTTTCATGCCTAACTTGTATGTCGTTTTTAGTGGTATGACATTGACTGTGGAGCCATCATCCACCAAAGTCATTGGTACGTTTTTCTTCAAGCATGTGACTATGATGTATAAAGCAAGGTTATGAGTGGCGCCAATGGGAGGCAAGTCCTCATCTGAGAAAGTAACTGGGTTACTTAGCTTGACTGAGTCTTGGAAGACTAGGTTGACGATGTCGTCAGGTGTGGAGTTATGTGCTACATTCAATTTAGCCAATGCTTGCAATAAGGCCTGGCGATGGGGAAATGAACTTGCGACTAGCTGCCAGACTGAAAGATCAGCCTTTGTCTTTTGAAGTTGCTTCAATAAATGGTCAGGAGAAGTATCTTTGCCATCGTTTGGTGTGATGACATTGGTGTTAGTAGTAACTGGACCATTCGTTTGAGTGACATTTTGATATGGACGTCCTGAGCGAGTAAGGTGGTCCACATCTTGATCTTCACTAGCCTTGACTAGAGGATATTCTGTGAGGTAAACATCTTCATCGTCATCTTCCGAAACTCCATTGACGATACTGAGCTCTCTCAAACTTATGATTTCAGCTTCCAAGTTGATTATTTGCTCGACTAGATTGTCGGTCACTGCGATCACTTCTTGCATTGTGGATTCTTGGGATAAGATTGGAACAGCTGACCTATTTTCCCTAGGTATGGTGCTTGGATTGCGTAGGGATGCCACTATAGCTTCAAGCTCTGAAACTTGTCTACTCACACTCTTTGCCTATGCGACAAAATCAGCGATAGTATGGGAGATGGTGGAATAACTCTCCTCATTTTCTAGTGCATTGACCTCATCCTCAGCTTGAGAGATGAGGTCTGAACAATCCAAGGTGGATTCCGCATCTATGATCATCAGAATTTCAAGAGGATTCTAAGTGTTGTTGGGCTTGCTTGCAGAAGGTATAGGCAGGCGCCCATCTTCAATCATATCCTGAATGACATGTTTCAGTTTGAAACATTTCTCTGTATCATGCCCTTTGCCTCTATGGTACTCACAATAGGCATTCTCATCCCAGAACCTAGACTTCTTCTCTGGATCAGGTGTAGGTCCTATAGGTTGGAGTTTGCCTTGTTTCATCAATCTTTATAGAGCATTGGAGTACGAGTCACCAACGTTGGTGAACTTTCTTTGCGGGTTATTCTTCTTGGTAGATGATTCGACAAGGTTGACCTCGTCGGTCTAGCTAGTGGATCCAAAAGAATGACTCGTTGCGCCTTGATATCCGCGACCTACCATTTTGGACAAGAGTCCTTTACGGATGTCGTCTTCAATTTTGTTCCTAAAATAGTTAAGTCTTTGAAAGACTTTATGTTTTGGTATCTTAGGTGGTTCGCATAAATTGGCCTTAAGTTGTCCACGAACTTTTCAACAAGAGTAGCCTCGTCTGGGCGTTCGACAAGTTGCGTGCTAGTCTTTCTCCACCTACTTAGGAAGTCCGTGAATAGTATCGAGAGATGAAGGAAAGATCCTTAGGAACATCTCTGGCTTGATGCCTTTGATAGACATATAATCTTTGAAGGCACGAATATGGTTCAACGGGTTTTCATGCCCCTTAAACTTCGGGATGTCAGTCATGTTGAAGTTAGTTGGCAGTTGAGCGTTTACTGCCTTATATTTGTGGTTGTTTTCCCTGTAGATGTCATCTCCCTTGAGGTACATTAGTTGTTCCTCCAAATATTGGAGTCGTTTTTTAGCTTCAGTAGGACCTGGTGGAAGATTGACTTCTGGTTGTCCAACAAAGGGTGGAATATTGTCGTGTATGACCATGTCTGGGATGGCATCCTCTGCAGGAGGAAGTCTAGCTTCTACAGCAACAATTCGGCCTTCAATGGTGTTAAGGCGAGCATAAGCTTGGTCTTGGCTTGTCTGGAGACGAATGAGCGCAGCTAGAATTTGATCATTACCATTTACGGACGGTTGAGGTTAACCATTAATGCTTCCGTGACTAGTTCCCACCATTTTGGAACTGAGGATAAGAGATCGACGACGAATAAAAACACGATCGACCATTTTAGCACACTTACTCAAAAAGGACTCGACTCGTGAAGTGGGCGTGTGCCACCGTGTCAAGTGAGGTTTCAAAATGACAAATTTTGAAATGCTTGTCCTAGACAACTGTAGTGTAGTTGTAGGAGTGCTGACTCAAAGTGAGGTTTGAAATGGGTTTGAGGCCCGAATTTTGACTTGATAATTGGACAGAATTTCGGCTTATTTTACGCTATTTTAGGCCATTTTCGAAAATATTTATATTTTGAAAAGGATTTTTATTTTACAAAATTTCATCATGGTTTTGTTTACAAAATGGTGTTCGCGTATATGATACAAACATACATATGGGCATTATAACGGTATGCTAAGTGCATTTAAAGGGTTTTGGCTTAAAAGGTGGGTTTCCATACCAAGCAATCAAACCCTAGTCTGTAGAGAGGTCCGTGCCAAACATGAGTAAGGTCGGTTCCTAGTCCATTTCCTCGAGTAGTAAAAGCCCTTGATACAAACATGAGTATATACCACGGTATGATTGACATCAATCGCTATCTATCCTTAGGCCCAGATAAGAATTTGGACCGTCCAGACGGGACGGTTGGTCGAAAGGGTTGGGTTAAGCCTAGGAAAGCCGAATAAAACGACCTAAGAAGGTCGAGTAATGAAAACCGACAACTGTCTCGTATAAAGTATTCCCTAACCTTGTTCAAGTTTCACCCTGGGTAACACGTAAGTGTATCATCCCCAGCGGAGTCGCCAAACTGTGGACATGGGCCACTCGTGCCGCGCGCACCCGTGCGTTGGTCTTGAGGCGGCGACACTTCTCCCACAGAGCCTTGGGTTTACCAAAGCACGTCATGGGCCGTTACCGATTTGTGAGGCATAGAAACCGGTGAAAGGTTGAATAAGCCTGCATTTGTGGAGTCGCCACCAATTTATTGTGGAAAAATTGGAAACCGTTCGAATACCTCGTGTCATGTCAAGACACAAAGTAATGACATAGATACTAAGAACTCGTTACCCTTAGCATTCTATGTCTAGAATGATTCTCGAAGATGCCATTGGACACGGATGTCCAGAGATAATTGGAGTAAGGGGTGAGGGTACGTATTAGGAAGCTCTTTAATCGAACACCTAATCCCGCCCGCCTTGATAGCGGCCTCTACAAATGATTAGGGAAATTATTCATATTTGATATGTTGTCGATGTAATGCATGGAATGCAACAAACACAGATTAAACCTAGCATGTGAATTAAACTATGTCGGTGAACATATAATTTAGCAAACAAATTGGTTTGAAGTCGATGTTAGATTAATTACAGGTGAAAGCCAAGTAAATAAATCATACAAAATAATAAATAAGATACATGAACTACAATAATTAAAATAATAATAATTACAAGGATTATTTGATCTACGTCAAAAGCACGTTCAAAACGGGATTTTGAGGAAGAAAATAAAAGAAAATAAAATTGAATTAAAATACAAAAATATGGCGGATTAGGAGTGATAATACGGATAATAGTCAATTTAAACCGTAATTTGAAGCTACGTCAGAGCGAGAAAGAGTTCAGGGACAGAAACCAACCCAGAACAGGCGCAACATCTGCTGCATCCTCTAGAAGAGGCGCAGGACTCCCTGCGTCTGTTCTAGAGCTGGGCTCTATCTGTGAAGTCAGAACCGCAACACCGTTATCATTCGTTTGTAGATTTAAGGTCGATTATTGACATTAGGACTCAAGTATAAGTGATTTAGCAGATTACATATATCTGGAACCGTCATAAGATGATAAAAACGGATCGAAACGAACTACTACAGGTTAGATATTATTTACGATGTCGAAAACGAGTTTATATGCAAACTTGAAGTTAGAGGCGGAAATTAAAGGTTAAGAATTGATGAAGAAAACAGAATTTAAACATATATCATAGACGATTTGTAACAACCCGGATTATAAAATAAAGAAAAAACATACTGTAAAGTAAATATCAGAGTAGGGTACTGATAAAAGGGTCAAGGCGGCGGAAACACCAAGCCCAAATCCGGTTCGCTACTATAACCAAAACAAACTAATACATTATTCAAAGGTTCTCAAAACATAAAAGCAGACTCCTAATTTATTATTAAGCTCGCTTCGCACATTCCCTAAGCAAGCATCAACCAGTCAGCAACACTCTGAACAACCTGAGAATGGGGGTCGACAATCAGTCGGGAGTAACTAGATGCTCTCCCAGTCATGTTTACAACAATTGAATATAATCAACAATCAATAACAATTGAAAGGCATAAACAGCAAACATGTGAGATCATCTATACTCATGAAACCCAACACAAAATTACCAAGACTTATCAATCTTAGACGGATTCAAACATGCAAACCTAGACCATATGCAACCACTAGACCATGAACACTTACAAGACTAGTAGCGACAAACAACCCACAACAACCTAAGGCACAAAGCTAGTATTAAAGCATAACAAACACGGTAACACACAATCCACAGCAACAGAAGGCACAAAGCTAGCAATAAAGCGTAGCGAATAGAGCGAACACCCGTTAGAGCGTATAACCACTGCCTCTAACTTGCCAGAGCGTATAACCACTACCTCTAGCTGACGGAGCGTATAACCACTGCCTCCATCAGTGTGGAGCGTATAACCACTGCCTCCACGGTACTATGTATAGCGTATAACCACTGCCTATATGTCTAAGACCTGGCCAGACTCTCGGTAAACCGAACGACACTCGGGGAACAGAGCGTATAACCACTGCCTCTGCTACCCCCTCGAACATAGACCAAACAAATCCCGTATCAACGGGTGATGTTAGTTCGTTCCGATAGTATATAACTGATACTACCGTCATCTATTCAAACTAGCAAACCTCAAATGCACAATATAACTAAATGTACAAGCATACATGAACAACATCACGACTCAACTCATAGGATGGTATAACTGACTATCCTACTTATCACATGAACAAGAGTAACCAAAGATATATGAAAACACAATGTCATTAAATAACTGAACACAACATAACATGTGAACAAGTATCAACCATACAATGCTATAGTACTCCAGCTATAGCTTTAACATTTAACCATTCAATGTTATAGTACCCCAACTATAACTTCAACAATATCCTTACCTTGTAACTCAACGTTATATTAGCTCAGCTATAACATTGACTTCATTAGCCTAATGTTACATTAGCATTAGCTATAACATCGACATATGACTTAAGTTATAGTAGTCCAGCTATAACATTGAGCTATAATCTCAAAGTTATATGGCTTCACCTATAACTTTATCACGACCCCAGAGTTGTACCAAATCAATTATAACATTGAGCCATAATCTCAAGGTTATATCAGTTCAGCCATAACTTTAGGTTTTCTCATAAATACCCTCCAAGCCGCCACTAGGGTTTCCATGGGGAACCCTAGCCGCACGCCCAAAACACCCAAACGGAGCATAGGCGAGATACGTTATGCAATTTAAACAATAAAACATATACGTAAACACACAAACACAATTAAACATGAAAATAAATGATCAAACACGTTCTAATTACACAAGTCAATTATTAAATCATGTAAATTACATCAATTGGCATAAACACAATTAAAGGAAAACACCTAGTTAACTTATTAAGCAAATTAAACCCTAGAGATCGTCTTCCACGATATAGATGTCTTCTCCAGGTGCAGTTTCCATGCCTTTATTAAATCATCCACGTGCCAAAGATAGCTAATCTAATAAATATACTAATATATATATATATATATATATATATATATATATATATATATATATATATATATATATATATATATATATATATATATATATATATATATATATATATATATATATATATTACTACTATGAAACTATAAAAACAATGCGAAAACATAAAACTTACGAAGAAGATAGATAGATCCAAGAAGTAGGATCGATCTAAGCACGAAAGACGATGAAGGTGTTGGAGTATATGTCCTCAACAATAGTGCGATCACATGATTAAATCTCATAATAAGAATACGTAAGGGATGATTCATTATATAGTCAACTGATCAACATTAATCGGTAATGATTGGCTAACTAGAGTTTGACATTACTGTCGTTTGACGGTGGTGATAAGTTGATCCCTTAAGGTCACACCTATAGGACGATTCCCAAACAAGAAAGTTAATTAATTGTATATTGATACAGATTAATTAAATCCTTAAATTGAAAAAATTTATTTATAAGTGAGAATTATATATCTTATTGTAATGTGATTAAATAAGATTCAATTTAGTAATTAATTTGATATATTACTAAAATTGATTAATGTTTGTGAAATATTTGAGATAAGAATAATTAGTTAGTCATAATTATAAGATATTGTAGATTATATTAACTAGACTTAATGTGACCCATTTTATATACATGTAATTGTAAATTACTTGTTAATTGGTTAAATGTAATTTATTTAATATATAATGATATTTAATTTGTTAAATATGCATTATTATGCCTAATGACATGTTACATGT
Source organism: Silene latifolia (assembly GCF_048544455.1). Classification (NCBI taxonomy): domain Eukaryota; kingdom Viridiplantae; phylum Streptophyta; class Magnoliopsida; order Caryophyllales; family Caryophyllaceae; genus Silene; species Silene latifolia. The sequence continues at coordinate 102,532,659 of NC_133536.1, read as the reverse complement.
TACATGTCACAACATATTACAAATGACAAATTATAAAAGATAATATGGAGTTCATTTTAAGTCATGTGCACCGGTTTTAGTGGGTATTTTAGAGTATTGATAGTTGTTGTTTTTAAAGTTAAAAAAAAATAGAAACACTATAATTACCTAAGGATGCTAGATCTACCTATGGCTTTGAGAAGGAAAAAAGAAAAAGCATTTTCTCTTCCCCATGCCTCTCAAATACCGGTGACCCCTTACCAAAATGACATGTGATGTTCTCATTTTCATTATCATCTTATGCTCAAAAATCTCTTCCTCTCTCTAATTCTCAACATAAAATTGTTTATGCATTTTTGTTCTAGATCTAATAAAAACCTCAAAAATTACTGTAGTAGTAATGTAAAATAATATTAGATGTAATTATTTAAGGTTACTAATACATGTTATCTAGTAAGTAATTGTATTAGTGTTTGGGATTTCTTGGGTGTAACTAAGAGGAGTGTCTCTATACTTGAAGATCTTGGAAGATCATTCCAAATGTATTGAGCTCAAGAACAAGTGAAGGTAGGAGACCTTACTTGTGCCCCAAAATTCGAACCATAATATATGTAAGAAAATAATTTTCTCCTTATATTTTGTTCTTTTGTTATGCATGCAACTAGATCCATATGAGTATAAAAATGTATAATCTCATAAAATGTATTAGATGAGTCTAATAGGAGTTTATAACCTAAACCATTGGCATCAAGAGCTTTGGTATTGCATGCATAATCGGTTTGGTTTTTCCGAGTTAAATGTAACTTAATTAAAACTAGATAATTTGTCATTTATAAGGATAAAGCCACGAAATTTTTTGCATGTTATACATTCTGGTTCTAAAATATTTTTAGGTCATATTGATGATTTATGGATGATTATTGCTTATTTTAATGATTTTTAGTGAAATAATTACATTTTATTGAGTAAAATGAACTTTTATTTACTAAAAATAGTTAAACTTCACTATTGGCCGTGATTTTTTAGTATGACCACACATGCATATTTTATGTATTGTATGTAAAATTTCGTATTAATGTGATTAATATTGCATGATTTATGATTTTTATGAGATAAAAATGGATTAAATGGAGGTCAAATGACTAAAAATAGTTAAACTTCAAAATATGCCATGAAATTTTAATATGATGTCACATGCATATTTTACAGATTGTATGTAAAATTTTAGATAAATGTGATTTATTATGCATGATTTATAATTTTAATGGTTAAAATGATATAAATAGTGACTATTTTTAGCAAAAATAGCTAAAATGAATTTTATGGCATTACTTTTTTCCCTAATATTGTATATATGATATGAACATCAGATCTAAAGTTGCATGATTAATTTTGATTGATTTGGTATGTTTATTGATTTTAATGTGATAAAATCGATAAAAGGACAACTTTATTAGTCATAAAAATTAATTCGAAATTTTTGGTTAAAATTTTGCCATTTACAGATTCTGTAAATTATTTAAGAATTTTCAAAATTTTGATTTTGATTTTTCCATAATTTTTATGTTTAATTTGGAATTAAATGGTAAAAGTTATGTTTTATATGATTTATTAATGAAATAAATTATAAATATTTTGTGGGCAAAATTTTATTGATTTTGGAATATTGATAATATTCCAGTATTTAAAAAAATGTGATTTCGAAATTTTTCAAATTTTTATGATATATTGGGAATTATTTCATAATTGTTATGTTTAAGAGAAGTTTAATAAGCAATAGTTGAAAACCAAGTTGAATTATTGTAAAAAAAATTGAGTGAAGACTAATTCTTGAGTCCTAAGAAGGTTAGGATAATTAACTTGGGCTTAAATTTGATTTAAGTATTGATTTGTGATTTTAATAAGTTATTATCACGCATTACCATAAAACCGGATTATATACGATACTAGGTGGTATCCCGCGCTTCGCGCGGTTTGTTTGTATATTTTATTATTATAGATTTAAGAAGAAAAAATTAATAATTGATATATTACCTTTAAGATTTACCTATAAATAGAATTGGATTAACCTTTCTCTAACCTTAGTTTTTAATTATACCGTTTTAATTATAAGCAATAAGGGATAGCTAGTTGATTATGTATATATGATCCTAAAAGTGAACTTATGTTATTCGACACAATATCACAACTTATGAAATACGGTCTCTTAGTAGGTTATTGAGAGCACGGTTCGATTCCATGCCTTTTTATGTATTTTTTTGCAATGGTTTATGGTCATGACCCAAAGTAACGCTTAATATCATACGGAGTATATATTTTCATAATAAGTGTATTAATTGAATCTTTAAAAGTGATTCGCACTTGTTTTATTACACTTACGATACATTTAACTTTAAATAATAAAAACAATCTCAAATAAGTTTACTATGACACCCACCTCTTAGGAAATTTACATACTCCCTGCATCCCACTTTTATTATCCTACATCCCTTTTTGGAAGAATTTAAGAAATCAGGTGAAATTATTAATCTATCCTTTGAATTAAAGGGAATGGGGACAATATCATTGAGATGAAGTTGGTGATAACTAAATTATCTAGGGGCAATATTGGAAGTTTACAACTTTTCCTTACTAACTTATAAATGAGACAATAATTATGGGATAATTTTTTGGAGAAAGTGAATAATAAAATTAGGATGAAGAGGGTATTACTTAACTAATTATGCAATGAGTACTCCGTATGAGACTGTACATGTATCTTGTATGTTGTAGTTAACACACAAAATGATTTTTTATTTTTGTATTTAACATACATCAACTTCTTCACAATTATATTTTCAAAGTTTGTCAACTTGCTAATTATGGCAATTATGAAATGAGTACGGCAATGTTTGTTAGTAGCACGATTCATCAACTTGGTTTATTTCTATTCGTTTTTGTTACTATTAAAACTTCTCATTGTATATAGTTTACCACTATATAGAACTTGTGGAATTTATATACCTCCTCTAAGTCTCTAACTCTCCAAGCCAAACAAACTTGATACTATAATATAGTCCAGCAATTAATTTCATTTCTTGTCATATTCAATATATATTTTCACCCGATAATTAAAATAAATTCTTTTTAAAATTTAAACACTGACGAAATTAGTTCAACATAAAATTTATTTTGAAGATGCGAATATTTGAAAAGGAAAGGGTACTATTTTCTCTTTTTGGGTGTTCTCCAAGTACCATTAGAAAGTATCTCTATAATTGAGAAAACAAAAAAAGCATGTAGTACTCCGTATTGCGTATAATCAGCCTCAACATGGACGGAGTACGGTGTATGATCAATTATCTTTTTTGATCCCTTGATGGCTTGAATGGTGTAATACGGAGCAATAGGGAAGAAAAGGAACCCTTGAACCACTTTTGCTAGTAGTATTTGTAATTAAAAGTTTGAGACATCAACCTTCAAAAAAAAAAAAAATTTGAGACATCTTTATCATGTGAACCTTGAAGTTTTAAGTAGAGCATTTGTTTTGGGAAGCAATAGAACAACTGCAGAGGAGCAATGGAAAAGCTTACTCCGTACTTTTCATTTCTCAAATTATTTTGTAAATGGTCTTGTAAAAGTATCAAGAAGAAACACAATGCGTAATGAATTTGTGAGGAAAAGAATCCTATATATTTATAGGGTAAATGAGTAAATCCATTATAAAGATATGTGTTGAACGTTGAATATGAACAATTTATAGAGCAATGGGAATTAATAAAACATTTTGAAATTCCCAATGTGTTGAAGAGCTTGGAATATATCCATTGTACATACTTTTTCCTTCTACTTTGAATATATGTCTTGGAAATATAAAGTTCTATGTATCCGGATTGTTAATCATATATCTTTGGCTGGTAACTAAATTAAATTTCTACTATCTTGGAAACAATACATTTACATTATGGATTGTTAATATTAGCTATTTAAAAAAAAAAAAAACTAATTTCACATGTCAAATCTACAATTTCTCAACCCAACTTTATGTATAGATATAAGATAAAGTTTAAGTAGGGTGATTTGGCACATTAATTTGGCATGTTAATCACATTTAATAATGCTGCATTTATTATTGATGAATGTCATATTTTATTTATGTAATTTTGAATTATGTAATTTTATCTTAGTATGGCCTTAGTTTTAATCAGTATTACCCGTAATGTAAGGGATTACCGATTCGGTTGTAATTTTAATGTGATCTCGTATCACTTTTATTTTTACTAGTTTTTCCATATTACAAATGTATAATAGGAATAGCTATGTATTTTATTATTATTTGTAATTCCGGAGTTCCTTCAAGACGGTGCCAATCGGAAAGGCGTTCCGATCAAGACGGTGTTACCTTGGGAAGCGTGCCACTTGAAGTTCAAGGGACCAATAGAGTTGGTTTCCGAATATGTAATAGAATATTAGATTTTCTATTTTAGGATGACCATACTAGGAAATTTATTTATTGCTTTGCATTTATTCTTTATATGTTGCATTCATTGCCAAATCGCCATAAACAACACATGCATATCATATCGAGTATTCAACCGTGTCAATTATGATTATCGTTAGTTCGAAAATTTAGTTCACTTCAATTTGATAGATAATAAATTGACTCGACCTCTCACGATATTTAAAAATTGTGATTAAGCCTTACCAAATAGTAGGACCAATGACTCCCCATGACATTTGGGGTAGGTTCGGGTTTCCTGGGGTGCTTTCATTTAGCATTGGATAAGTAGGGTAATAAAACGTTATTACATTCGAAATTTGGTTGGACTCAACGGGACATGAAGACTAGTCTTATGTTCCGGGGCTAGAGATGAACTTGACGTAATTTCATCAACCGAGAGTTCTAAGTGTAGAATCGGTTAAAGAGTTAACCCACCGAGTTATATTAATGAGGGATGTATTGGTTTCCCCGTGCCCGATTTAATATGGATTTTGGGTCTCGGAATCGTTTATATAATTGGGTGAAGGTCATTATATAAATGCTAAAACATGCTAAATTGTTTTAGAAATAACGATGAATGTTTTATTTTCCCACTATTTCGTTGTTTTTAATGTTGTTCTATTTAATTACTCCTACTCATATGCGATATCATTCGTTTGTAACACGAGTCTCCGCTAAAACCACTATTGCTAACGACAAGGAATCTCTTTCTAAAAATGAACCGTTCATAGGTTGTGGACTAGCTCCATAGGAATCGTTCTATTCCATAGAACTCTATAGGGATCATCCTATGCAAATATAAGATTAGCATCTTAAAATTCCTAACATACCTATGTATGATTTCTTGTGAAGAAATATGACTAGAGGAAATGATTAGTCAAAATATGTTTTGATAACATTCTTCTATGCATCCTTGGTTCAAAAGTCTTATTGCTCAACCTAAACACTTGTCATCAAGCACTTAAGTTGTTAAGAACATGACAATGTTAAATTGGTATATTAATTTGTTAGAAATTTTAATTAACCAAATACCACAATAGAGTTCATCCTTGTGAAGGATTAACTAGGAATTTAAATGAAGATAAGTCTTCATCAAGTAGAAATTCTTGAAGTCAGTGGGAGCAATTAAAGGTAAGTACCTATCTTAATTGTTAAGGATAGAACTAGGCTCGAAAGAGAAGGTGTTAGACACTAAAATAGATACAAACCCCAATAAGTAAACACTACTACAAGAACCCTTTACTACATCGGAGTTTTAGGGTCATGGACATGGGATAGTGCTCCGATGTAGAGTTCGGTCATGTCCTTATGGTAGTAATGCACATCGGATTTACAACCGATGTCCATTTTTGGATGGACATCGGATTTCTTATATATCCCATGTCCATTATTGTTGATACACATCAGATTTTACTCATAATCCCATGTCCTTTACTTGGATGGACATCGGATTTCTTATATATCCCATGTCCATTATTATTGATACACATCAGATTTTACTCATAATCCCATGTCCTTTACAATCTTGTACATCAGTTACTTTCCAAATCCGATGTCCTTTAGTACCCATACACATCAGAGTTTTTCCAAAACTTCATGTGTTTTAGAAACGTTTACATCCAATTTCTGCTGAACCGATGTCCATTATTTTGTCAATTTTTTTAAAAAAAAAATTGGAAATGGTACTTCTAATGCAAATGAACTGTTAATCCAAAACAGAGGCCATTCATAAATGGCAAACCATATTCCATTCATAGATGGCTTACCCAAATTGGAGGCCATTCAACCAAACATATCAAATTCATACCAAATTTTGACAAACGTTGTTCGTCATACATTGTTTGAATTCAAGCAGCTAATTTAAACAATCCAACAAAGGTTTCGTAATACGTTTCTTACGACAACAAAACATGGCCTTCAAGATCCCGAGACAAACAGAGTTTTCAGAATCAAACTAATAGATTACTACTACAACTAGGCATTCAGAAAATAGTTCGCCCACAAGTCCCGAACTTCATCGATTTCATCTTGTGAATATGCCATTTTGTCTTGAAAAACCTGAAAATCATGCACATGACGACGTCTTATATAATACCACAAATACTAAAACAGTTGAAGCTCAATAATGGGATTTTATGGTAGTAAAACTTGGCAAGGCTGAGTACTTACTTAGCATCATATTGGAAACATTTGTCCGTGAGACATTTGTCCGTGAGACAAACTGAATCTATGATAACAAAACTTGTCCATAACATTTGCTTATGATTTAATCACTAACTGGAGCTATGCTAAGTTCTAAATAAATCAAAATAATCAAACCAGAACTCAGGGTGACTTTACCTTTATGTCTTGCCAAATCAAATCTTTAATTCCCTCAGTTACTTTAAGCCAATGCTCATATGTGATCTTGATATGATTGCGAGTGATATCACATATATCTTCAGCAAAATCTACCATTTATTCTCCAATTGGCCTACCCATTCCATCAAATTAAGAAAAATAGTTAGTTTATACCAAATATGAAAGTTGTAATAGGAGTTAGGACTATGGGTCCTTCATTATCTTTCCAAGCAAATAAGCCAAATGAAATTTCAAGCATTCATATAATTCAGATGCAAATTAAGGGGTTAATGAACATTATAACATTCTGATTATTCATTACTACATGCCTGACTTTAGGAGCTAATATATGGAGTTATTCTCACTAGTTGCTATCATTCTTATATGGATAAAGAGCTTGAAATGCTAACCTTAATTGAGAGTTAGAATCATGGACAGGTCAGCTAAGGTTTGGGCAAAGAGACGATATTAATAATCATCCTATTCATAAACAAAGTAATACTTTCAAAAAAACAATGCCAATATTCAAAGAAAAGCTCTTACAAAAAGAAAACCGCCACAAGTATTTATTTTCCATAACTAGACTTGTGAAAGTATCTTAAAGAACCCCAACTTATATTCTATAAGCAGAGGACCACTTTGACATCACTAAGCTAACATATTAATCAATTAGAAAATTAAAAGAGATGTACAAGCCAATAACAATGCCAATATTCAAATAAAAGCTAAGGTTTGGGCAAAGAGACGATATTAATAATCATCCTATTCATAAACAAAGTAATACTTTCAAAAAAATGAAACTCAAGAAATTTGTCTAATGTGGGCATGTGTAGAGTGTAGACATTGGTACATGAAAATGACGGTCATGATCCAACATAGGCTCACCTATACTCCATACAAAAACACAAAACCGCACATCAGTCTCATAAACGGTGCACTATTGACTTCTAACATAAAAGACCACACATCGGTCTATATGTTCTGAAATATAAAACTTCATTAGTCACTAATAGCATCTATGTTCCGAAATATAATTAAACCAACAAACAAGTTGACCATGAAATACAAATTCGCCATCTCACTTCACCATTCACTAATAGCCTATTATCATAAAATATCTTAATTTGAAATAACAAATCATGGTTGTGAGGAAATTAACCAACAAAGAAGTGAAAGCGATCGTCTTCATCTCGACGCTACTTAGTAATGTACCTTAAACACTGCTACATAACTATTTCTCTGAGTTATATATCTTCTTTAAGAACATAAGCACAAGTTATTTACCAGTTAAGTTGTCTTAATCTGCTAAGTAAACGTATTTTAATCACACACATCTATAGAGTATACCAAATCCCAGCTACACCAATACCACAAAGCACTAACTTAAATTTGAAAGCACATAAGTTGGATACCTATACGAAAAATTCATTAAACCTGAACCTAAGATTGAGGTGCGAATCAATCAACAAGAACAAATCCCTGCCAATGAATGAAAACCGTTTGAATTTGCATAAAAACGCCTAATAGATCTTAATTTAAACTGAAAGAAATCTAACCCTAAATAATCAAATTCGCTGCACATAAGTTAAAATTAATCCAACAAACAAGTTCACCATGGGGAAATCAACCATCAAACCTAATCTAATCAAAATTATCAAAACCTAACCCTAAATAATCATCATCTGTCAAAACTCTAACTCAATTAGTCAAAATAGTAACTCATTATGTAATTCATTGAAAGATTCAAAGCTTTGGAATTATAAAAATACCTGCGTTTAAAGACATGGGACGGGAAAGAGCTGAGATGCAGGATGGGAAAGAGTTGAGCGAGAAAGGAGAGAGAAACAATAGATGATAGCAGGTCGAAGCGTCATCGGCTTTGGGAGTGCAGGTGAAAGCCTTGTCGCCGTTGGGAGTGCAGGTCGTCGCCGTTGGAGAGCAAGTCGGCTGTATTGGGAGGTTTTGTGAAATGAAGGATGTGAAATTCAGAATGAATGTGTGTTCGAGACGGTCACAAATAAAAAACAAAGGTTTTCGATCTCAATGAAAATAACGGTCTAAAAAACGCTTATTTCTTGTAGTGGTTTGGGAGTGAAAGTGAGGGAGAGGATTTGGGGAAGAATGTAGGTAGTCGAGATTATAAGTGATGGCGGTGAGGTAAATATTTTTGCCGCTTATAATTTTCACTTTAGATGCACATCGGTTAAATGCAATGTTCCATGTCCATGACTTTTATATAGACATGGGTTTTATTAAATATCACATGTCCTTTAAAATCAGAAATAATGGACATGTGTTTTTTAACGCAACCGATGTACATATAATTATATGCACATCAGGTTTTTGCAAACAACCGATGTGCATGTTATGTACATCGGTTTTCCAGATAATCCGATGTCCATCGACTGATGTCCATAACGTGTTTTGTAGTAGTGAAAGATCAAGGAAGTTGGTCGTGTGACTCCAACTATGACATTGACATTACATTCTTGCCAAATATTACCACGTCATGAGTATTTGATACAAATTTGTGGTTTTTATCATAATTTTTGGCATTATCGTGTGACGACTAGCAAGAATAAGTTCGAAAATTTGCATGAATGGAACTAGGGTAGTTGTCATTTCATCCATGAACATATGAATGTTGTAGTGTACTCATTTTAGTTTTTTATTTAGAAATGTACCTCAATAATTGTTATGATGTATAATATGTCTAAATAAGAATATATTTTGAGTTTGAATATAATTTGAGTTTGAATATAATTTGAGTTTTGCACAAAAGGTAAAGGGTTTTACCATTATGCAATTAAAACAAGCGTTGAACTCTTACATACCACGATTAAGTTTATGGTGAGACCATACAAATCAAGGTAATTATATTCAAACTAAAAATAAATGTCATATATATATATATATATATATATATATATATATATATATATATATATATATATATATATATATATATATATATATATAGATTTGGGATCCGGTGAGAACCACCAACATAATGAGAACCTTGAGAACTACACCTTACGGATTTTTTTTCTAAAAAATAACGATATATTTGGATTCGGCATAGAATTTTATGACTAGGTACCATATTTCTTGGCCCAAAACGTATAAATTATTAACGGAAATTGAGGTGAAATACGTTTTCTTTTTTTTCATGCACCTACTACTCATTTTCATATATCTAACAATTTTCATGCACCTAGAACTCGTTTTCGTGCATCTAGAACCCGTTATTTTCATGCTCCTACTAATAATTTTTATGCATGTAACAATTTTCATGCACCTAGTATTCGTTTTCTTGCATCTATAGTCATTTTAGTATACCTAATTGTATTTTTGTACATTAAGTTTATATTTTGTTAATAAAATCAATACATTTTGATTAGTTATACTAAAAAATGTGTTTGAATAAACTAAACTAATGGTAAATGGTCCACCAAAACTTTCGATACAAGATTTGGTGGAGATTTAGTGAGGGTTCTCACGGTTCTCATTATGTTAGTGGTTCTCACCGGATCCTGACCCTATATATATATATATATATATATATATATATATATATATATATATATATATATAAATACCTTAATTAATCTTACTTCCATGGCTCTGATACCAGAGAGACGGTGACCCAAGACACGACGGTACTGTTCATACACTATTCATCCAGCCAGATAGGTTTTACAAAACAGGAAGATTATCATAGACTCAATGACCACTCCAAACACCCAAAACGCCAATTCCAGGCTAACACGGGCAAACAGGACGATCCCATGAGTTTACAATAATCAGAAAAAGTTTAAACTATCAGCCAGATCTTAAAAGAGTATGAAAAGTATCATTATTTCAGATGTCATCATCACCAAGAGTATTATTGCCAGGAAGAACAAAAATTAATTCTTTAGCTAGTCATAGTTCAACATAAAGGATTTAGCCTATAAGGCTCATCCTTAAACTTAAAATTTTAATTAAAAACAGAAAATAAAAAGATAAAAGAAAAATACTTACAAACTTAAGGTTGTGCTCAGTAGAAGAAAGTTTATTTATTTATTTGAGAGAATTTTTACAAGGGAGAGAGAGAGAAGGCAGTAAAAAACCTGATACCTTCAACTATGATACAAACCCTCCTTATATAGGCAGGGGGAAAACAAAAGACAAATAAGAGTGCGTAAGCACTTACGTCATGACCGACAGTATTATTGCTACTTTTACAAAAGTAACTTTAACTTAATACTTATCATCTACGGCTTCTACAGCTTTAGGTGTCCACCTGTCCTGCTTCTAGATTGCTTTGCTTGAATTTTTTAGCCACGCGGCTGCTTTCTTATCTTCATTGCTTAGTGGGATATCATCATCTGGATCCTGAGCATCCTGCATCAAGGTACTGTATGAGGTTTGGCTGTGTAATGAAGCCATTGACATATCAGAAGTAGAGGCTTCATCGTCCCTTTTCTTCTTAAGAGTTTTTGCTAAGGCTTTCTGGTAGGCTTTTTGGTAAGCCGCCGTAATCTCCTCTTCGCTCATATCCTCAACATCTAGGGAATCTTCTTCCGCCCATAAATTGATGACAGCATCAATTTCCTTTCCTCGTCAGCTTTTATCAGCCTTTTCCTTATCTTCTAAGTAAGAGGTTAACTTACTTTTTAACAAATTAATTGTGATGATGGAGTTAAGTTCACCTTTTGCATCAACCTCCATCATTGTCTTCCAAAATTTTGAATAAGATCTATTTTTAAGACAGAATATATCTTGGGTATAACCCGTTGTAGGGACTGCTCCCCATATCCATGGAATGGAAAACTCCATAAAAATTTTTAAATCCTCAGGAATATAGTCCTGACCAGAGAGCTTAAGCCCTTGCCATTTTTCAAAATACTCTTTAAAGAGTTCTGGAAGAATTGAGGGGGTGGTGCCATAAAAGTTCCACCATTTAATAAACCATGAAGGGACATTCATATTGTCCACATTAATTTTAATAAACCATGTATGAGTTTGAAACTCATTTTCATATAATAATGCCTTATCAAAGGCTTGGATATAATCCCAGTAATTATATTTCATTTGAATATTATTAACCATAATCGGTTTTTCTTCCATGGGGGATATTCCCCATTCATTTATGGGATGTATTTTCCCAATAATAATTTTTGAGAACTTAATCGATTCTCCAGCATAAAAATGTTTAAAAGTACAGTCATTATTCTTAAGAATCTCTTCATAGAAGAGTCTGTACTTGTATGTTTCCTGGGTATAACCCAGTTTACCAAGATATCTCTTTCGCAGATACCAGGGATTTGCTTCCCATTCTTTATCAGATTCATTCAGAAGGAGGATAATTCTTTCTTCTTTATTATTGAGGATCATATCATCCTCTTTCTTGATAATAGTTTGTACTGCTGATGAGTACGAAGAAGAACTTCCGGGTATATCCGGTTTCCTTATTACTTCTGATCTGTTGGTTTCCATTGCAACCAACCTTTGATTACCATATTGAACAAGGATGTTAGGTCCTTGTCCCCGTCCTCTACCTCTAACAGAGGTTCCTCTCCCTCTTCCTCTGGAAGAGGTTCCTCGTCCTCTATAAGAGGATAATTCCATCTGAAATATATCTGCATAAGGAACAACCCTAATTAAAAGCATATGACAATTTTTAATCGTATATAAATCCTTCAATACATTCATGAGTTTGTAAACGATATAATTCCAAAGTTCTATATTTACAGTCTATATAATAGGCTGAAAACCTTTTCCTTAAGGATTGCTTAAAGCTAGGTCTTGGCCTTAAATAGTCATATTGGTATTTTATCTCCCTATGTCGTCTTATTCTTTGTAAATAATGCTGATATGTAATGTTGATCATAGGTCTTACTTTTTGTAAGTAATGTTGATATATCTTGATCATAAATATTCTCTTGTTAAAAAATCAGGAAGGTGATTATCTTCACCTTTTTTATAAATAATTTGAAAATCAAAAGGTGCCAAATGAGATTGCCATCTAGCAAACATTTGTTTTGACACATCATGTTTAAAATCTTTTGTAAACATATATTTAGCTGCTTTGCAGTCAGTTTTTACTATGAAAGGTTTATTATACAAATCGTCTTGGAATTTTAGAATACATTTAACAATAGCTAATACCTCTTTAGCTATGGTAGCATAATTAGCTTGGGCCTTATTCCATTTACCCGAATAAAATCGAACCAAAAGCTCTTTTTTAGTAACTGGTTCTAATTGTTTTAATATACCACCATACCCTTTTTCTGAGGCATCTGTTTCCACAATTTTTTTCCCAATAGGGATTAGCTAAAGATAAACAGGGTAATGATATAACTTTAGCTTTAATCTTTCTAACAGTGTTAGTATGGTCTACTGTCCAAGGAGTTGCATTCTTTTTTAATCTATCATATAAAATAGCTGTATCTTCAGCAATATTTTTATAATAAGGAGATATATAATTAAGACTTCCTAGAAATCTTTGTAACTGAGTTTTATCCAAAATTTCATCTGGAAACTTTGATCCAAATTCAATACTTCTGTTAATAGGAATTATATTTCCTTTTTCTATGTTATGACCAAGGAATCTTATCTTGGTTTGGAAAAGTGACATCTTTGGTTTAGAAATTACTAATCCATTTCTAATAATAATTTTTTGGAAAGTATCTAAATGCTTAAAATGCATTTCAATAGTTTTAGAAAAAACTAATATGTCATCAATGTAAACAATAATAAAGTCTACATAATCATTAAAGATTTCATTCATAATCTTTTGGAATTCAGAAGGAGCATTTTTCAAGCCAAATGGCATGACATTCCATTCATATTGTCCAAATGGGACATTAAAAGCTGTTTTATACCTATCATCTGGATGTATTTGTATTTGCCAATATCCAGATTTTAAATCAAATTTAGAAAATATAACAGAGTCATATAATCTGTCTAACAAATCTTTTTTATTAGGTATAGGATATCTAATCCATTTTAGCACTTTGTTTAAAGGTTTATAATTAATAACAAGTCTAGGGACACCCCTTTCTTGTTCCGTATGCTTATTAACATAAAAAGCCGTACACGACCATGGTGATTTAGAGGCTGTAATTAATTTTTTGTCTAATAAAGAAGCAATTTCTTTTTGGCATAAGGCTAAATATTCCGAGTTCATTTGACACGGTCTTGCCTTAGTTGGAATATTTTTCTCATCAAAATCTGTTTCATAAGGAAGAGTTACTACATACTTTTTCCTGTCCCAAAATACAGAGGGATGATCTCCACATATTGTATTAGCAAAAGTATTATTTACAAAAGTAATTTTACTTTGTAATTTAGGGTTTTGTAATTTTTCATCAAGAGTTAACATCGTAACTTCTTGTTTTAGAAAATTTAATTGTTTTTCTTTATTTATTAAATGATCATATATTTGATGTAAGACCTTTGTAATAGGTTTTGTGATAAATTTGAAGGTAATAGAATCTCCTTTGTAAGTAGCAATAATTTTTTCATTATCCACATGAGTTATGGGATAAAGTTGATTAATAAAAGGAGTTCCTAAAATAACTGGGGTAGTTAACTTATCTTTTACTAATAGAAAAGATGAAGGAATACATTTTCTATCCACACAAATGTATGCCTTAGGGATTTTAAATTCAATGTTTAATTTATCTCCTCCTGCATGTGAAAGAGTATGAGAGGTTTTTTCAAAATATTTAGTAGGTATTAATCCTTCTTGAATAACATTTAAATCAGCTCCACTGTCTACAAGAGCGATTAGATTACTTTCAAAATGATTGTTGATTTTTAAATTGATCTTTATATACCATTTTTGGTGAATAACAGATTCAATTGTCTGTAAAAATTCTGAATTAGTTTCTGTAGAAATCAGTTGGTAATTTTTTGGAGATTCTTCACCTTTTTCTATAACTTCATTATTTTCCACAATATTTTCTAAGTCATTTCTTAATTCTTTATCTTGATTTAGGACTTGTAACATCTCAAGATTAGATATTCTCATATCCTGGCTTTTTGTTTCTCCACGAATATTTTTAATTTCTGATTTAAGATTTTCTATTTCTTTAAGAACATCTTGCAGAGATGTAGGTTTAGAACCTAATTTCTTTTGTTTTATTGCTTTAAAAAGCTCATTCATAGTATATGGTTCTTTATCATTATTTTGGGTTTGTAAAGAATTATTAGAACTACTAGGTGCTTCACCCATAAGATCAAGAATTCTTGACCTAACTTCTGGATCTTTAATCTTTTGTAAAATTTCAACCCAGTGATGAGATTCTAACACATAATCTTATGATCTTCAAATTGGGATATTAAATTATAAAGATCATTTTCATCTTTTATACATGGTTTGTTCTGGGAACATGGTTCACATTCTGAACTAGAAGTATCAGAAGAGTCAGATAAATATGAGTCTTCATCTATTACTTTTACTTCATCCTCAGAAGATGAATTAGAGCTATCTGATTTGGTATCTGTAAGGAGTATTTTATATAGCTCATCTTTAGTTTTTTCATCAATATCAAGGGTAGAAATCTTTTTCTTAACCCAACAATTTTTTGCTATGTGACCCACCTTATTACATTTATAACATACAATTGGGGTTTCCCATTTTTTAGATTTCTTATATGATTTTCTTAAAGCTTTTCTCTCAGCTTTTTTATCTAATTTTGCCTGTGAATAATGATGCCTTTTTCTTCTTCTTTTATAAAAAGGATGTTCTTTAAAACTCTTTTTATTGTATTTTTTCTTTTTAGGATACGATACATCCATTCCAAACTGGTTGCAAAATTCTCCTAATTGATCTTTCTCAAGAAGATTTTGTCTTTTTAATTGTTGATTTAGTTTAAGCTCATTACATAAATTTAAACCTTCTTGAATACAAGTTCCTATGATACTACCATAGGTATAATTATTGTAGGGAATAGAGGTATATCCATTTCGAAGGTTATTCCTAACCCTCTCAGCAAAAAGATGAGGTAATCCATCCACAAATTTAGACTTCCAGTGTTCACTGGAGGCTTCCGGCAATTCCATAACTCTACTAAGAAAAGTGTCTTTATACCACCTGAAATCTGTAAGAGTTTTACACCTTAAGTTTTGTAATAGGGTTCTAATATTTTCACTGTTATCAGAATATCTTCCTGTAAAATGTTCAACGATGTTAACTACCAGAGTATACACTGCATTCTCTTTTTGTGTACCGTCAGACATATCTATTTTAGTGTCAAGAACCGTAGTCCTAGCTTCTTGATTCAAAAAATTGTCCCACCAACCTTTTAATTGGCCAGTAAATCCTGCAGTAATCATTCTAGCAACGTTGACATCACTATTACCAACACTCTTACAAACAGTACCATACATCATCATCCTATGGATCTGATTATAAATTTGTTTATCTGTAAAACCATCTATGTTCCATTCATAGATGCATTTTCCACTATAACTATTATTCAATTGGTATTCTTGTTCCTCATGAAGAACATCTATAGGCGAAGGCCTATTATAATAGAATAATCTTTGAGCCGGTTTTTCTGCCCATCTTTTATCCATTCTATTTAATTCATCTTTCATAACCTGCCTACGGTTACTTTCATTATCTGACAGACTTTGTACAAAACCATTACTAAGAGTTGTTAAAGATAACTTTTCAAGCTTTTTCTTAAGCTGTAACTCAATCTGTTTACTTATCTCTTCTTGCTCTTTAAAAGCTTTGTCCCAGTTTACAGGAGCTTTTGTTATAAAATCCTTTATTTCATACGGACTTTGTATACTTACCTTTGAAGGTCCTGGTCTAGAGGTGCTTAAAATTTTCTGAGGAATTACTCCCAAATTTCCAGTACTAACTTTATCTTTTAAAGTAGTTATAACTTTTTCAATATCATTAACTTTTTCGTGTAAAGAACTCAAATGTTCTCCCACAATATGTAAGATAAGGTTAGCATAATTTTGTTGTTCTATTAACGTATTCAAGTTTGTTGCTTTTATCGGAGTTTCATCGTCTTTTGCTGTATATAGTTTTGATATTGCAGTAAAACCACATGTACTATAACGAAATTGTTCTAATGGGGGATATATCCTTTTTACTATTTCTTTATTAGGTAATTCATATGCTCGTTCTAAAACAGAAATATGAGGTTCTATAAACATAGAATAGAACCAATTTCCAAAATACAGTATTTGATTATGAGAAGAACAATACTCATAAAACTCATCTTGGAGTTTTCTTTGCTGGCCCTTATCAAAATTATTAAAAAACCAGGTTCTAAATTTTTCCCATTTAGGTGAATTAAACTCATTTTTAATTAAACATCTAGCTTTGCTTCCAAAGCTAAAATCTACCTTTCCGTTTTTATCCATTAAGACCATTGTAACTCATTTGAGACAAGGTCTCAAACTGGGGTTCATTAGTATGACCTCTTATAATATTATCATTATATCTTTTAAATTCATTTATTCGAACTTCTTGAAGATTTTCATTATCTTCTTCCCTTATTTGCAAAGTAGAAGCTCTAGAAGGTATAGGTCTTTCTATTTCATATTCTAATGGAGAAATGAATGATCTTACAGAGTTAGATCTAGAAATCCTAGAAGATCTATCTTTTAATAAAGGTATTTGGTTTTCAAAAATTAAATTAACAGATCCATCACCCGTTTGTGAAACATTTAACAAATTTGTATCAATTATTGGTCTTGGCTTCATAGCCCTTTCTATTTTCCAATTTTCCGGAAAAGTTATTTCTTCCCATTTAATTTTTCTCCTTGTAGTTATATTTGATTTAGAAAAATTAGATTCAATAATTATAGTCTCATTTAAATCTTTATCAGCTAACTTACAATGAGGATTCATTGTATATAATGGCTTATAATATATTCTATAACAGATACAAATGACTTCTGACCCTGGAGCATAATGATAGCCATGGGTTTTAACATTTAAAGTTAAAGTATCTAAAATATTACTATCTGTTAAAGAAACTGTCAAGTTTGGATAAACATCAAAATATACTGGTCCATGTGCCAGACTAGATTTTATTATTCCCATTATAGATGATTTAAAATCTAAATTTCTCCCATCTCTTAAAGCTGCTATAAAGCTTTCAGGTAATCCTTCTAATGTTAAAGGCTTAAAGGCTATTTGAACTAGCCCTATATGGAGGAATCTATAATCCTTTTTCCTATAAGGTTCTAGATCTTTATCATTTAGCAATTGTAAAAACATTTCTTCATTATCCAAAGAAACTGATTCTTCTGTAGTTTTTACTACTTGTTTTAATCCTAGACTCTCAAAAAAGCCTAGTTCATATATCTTATTTACTTCAATTTCTGGAATAGTCCATTTATTAAGCAAATCTAGATTTTTAGGTAAATCTACTTCATAAATTGCACTGTTTTTAACAGTTTTCTTGTTACCAAGAACGTGTCTTATCAAACTCATAAGGACAAAAGTTATGTTGAACTATAACTCTCTAAATACCTTAATTAATCTTACTTCCATGGCTCTGATACCAGAGAGACGGTGACCCAAGACACGACGGTACTATATATATATATATATATATATATATATATATATATATATATATATATATATATATATATATATATATATATATAACTCAAGTTGGTGACCCCAATCATTTCTCAATTCTTGATTGAAAATCGCATTTAGAAACAAGTTTTGACTAGTGTCCCAAACCATTTGATTGAGAATCTTTAGTGTATGCGAATCTTGTATTCAAAGAAAGATAATTCATGATTTTTCTTTGAAAAAGATTATGAATAGAGCAAGATATTCGCCCTAATTACACTTTGAAATGTATGGTCGAATAAAAATTTCAATCAGAGAAGGTTATTACTTCTTCATCTCTTTTACCAACGAATTAGGTAGATACTTGATATCCACTTAATGAGGTAAGAAGAGAAATTCTTTGAATAAGTTCAACGAATGTTTAAAGGGTATCAAAACCTACAGATTATAAAACCAAAGTATTAGTACTTTGTTAAAATGGGGAACAATAAAGTGATGACTTTTATCTGCACCAAAAAGAGAGTGATATCGTATCGCAAGTTCACTTTCATTATGATTATGATTGAATCTTTACATTATAGTTGGAGGTAGTTTCTGTTATAAAACTTGTCTGGAATTTAAATTTTCCACTAAAACAAAACAAGGTTAAGGCAATCATCTACTTTTCATATGAGATATGGTTAGACATGGTACCTAAATTGTAGCTTGTTTCGATAGTAAACATGTGCTCTCTCTTCCTACATGATCACGAGAACAAAGGGTTTGTAGCTCGTGATGCTGTCTATTAAGAAAAGAGGATTATTTCTTAAAGACAGAGTGGGAGAAAATGTTCAAGAGCCACAAACTGAGGATAAGATGTAGGAAGATGTTCCTTCTTGGTCAAAATAAGTAATTATTTCTTCGAAATCTAAAGTGGACAAGAGTCATGTTATTTTTGAAAGTAACAAGCCTGTAACTTATTAAGATGCATTATCTAGTTTCAACTCCGCAAAAGTCCGAAATGAGCATAAACATGAAAATGTTTATTTAGCTTGGTTGGTTGGTGGCAAAGGGTTTTGCACGCAACAACAACGCCTCATTGAATTCGGATATAATTTGACAGTTGGATTTTAAAATCACCTTGCATGAGTTTTTGAAAATCGCAACTATCCTAACGTAGGATGAAAACTTAAGAAGAGGTCTTAAGTAGAAGTTAAGGAGTTGAATTGTATGTTTTGATCATGTGATAAACTTTTCTCGAAATTGTCGAGTAATTCTGTTTATACATGGAGTTTAGTGGGAGTAATGTGGTGTTACTAGTCTTATATGTAAGGGACATATTGATCATTGTGAATGATGGAAGACTTAGGAGAAGAATAATACATCTCAAAGGTATCCAGACCTATAAAGATAGTTCTAAGAGGATATTAACATTAAATGAATATTCTTATGTTAATAAGAATCTTGACAAGTTCAAAAGTATTGAACATGTAGAAATTGAATCCACATGCTTCCGCTGCGGGATTAATTCATTACGCTAAGATGTATCACCATTCTTAAAATTTGTATACTTGGAGTATGACGAGAAGTTATAAATTAAATCTTTGAGAGAAGTCTCTATATAGCCACATAGTTCATTAGTTAGTACTTAGGAAGTACTAAAGACATGAAGCTAAGCATTTAGAAATGAGATGGATTTATGTGCAAGGAGTTACACAAAAACCATATTCTAAACGCATAAGGATGGTTAGAGAACCGTCTTGGCTATATTATTTAAGGAGGATATCTGCTAGTAACATCCTAGGCAGTTGAACAACGAGATATACACAACGAAAATTGAGTACACTTGCAATAATGAGATATGCAAGAAGGAAGGGATGAAATTGGGATTCGGTTTTATGAATTGGAGGAACCATGGTAGTTCATTCCAATAACCAAAGGTCCTATCCCCACACACTGTGAGGACAGTAGGAGTTATTCCAAGGCTAAGGAGCCTATGTCCAGATTGGATCTAGACACATACTCAAAAAGGTTCTTATAATACAAGATTATACACAAGAAAGGGAAATAGTATATAGTAAGGTTAGAAAAGTGCAAAGTGTTGCTAAGACTTACTAACCAAAACCTTCTCATAGGCTTAGCATGATAAGTCATGTCATTTTAGTTGCATTGAGATGATCAAATATATACAAAATTAAGAATGAATTATAGATTTTGTAGTAATTGAGATATTGTATCAATTTTACATATGTGATAATGCATTCATCGTTTGAGTTTTATACAAAACTCTTTTCTTTAATACTTTGTTTTTCCAAATAGGTTGCCGAGACAATGTTGAACCCTATTTAAGTGAACTGGATTAACATAGTATTAGCCCCTAGTTGCTTATATAAGGTGACGTCTCGAAGTGACTAGAGTGTGATGCGATTGATGGCAAGTTCAAGTGCCATAGAGTCATATGGGATGACTAGTCGATCACATAGGCAGACTGTATGTGACATTCTGTCGGGCAGTGACCGCTTATAGAGTTCTGGTAATTTTTATAACGCCTGGTCGTGGCGAGAGCTACTATAGTATTCTTGTGAGTCGATTCTTTGACTAGAGACAGTTCGCCCAAGGTGGCACAGATTCTGAGTGACTTTAATTTATGCTCTACGACTTTCGTAACTGAGGTTAAATGGGCATATTTTGGGTCATGATGAGCCGTGGCTATTCGAAGGAAATAGTGCGATAAGAATTGTCCACCCCCTTGTTAGGGTTATCTAAAATCTCAGCGCCACTCGAGGAGTAGTGAACTGAAAATGCGTGGCCACGCTCGGAAGGTATCTACGATAGATAATTTCGGTCAGACAGTTACTCTCCAGATCCAGGAAACCACTCAAGATATGATCAAATGTAAGTACGACCTGCAAGACACCTTACATTGAGTGGTAGATTGTAATAGGACAAGAGAATTGGTGACGCACACTTGTCTCGGACAAGTGGGAGATTGTTGGAGTATGTGTCCTCAACAATAGTGCGATCACATGATTAAATCTCATAATAAGAATACATAAGGGATGATTCATTATATAGTCAACTGATCAACATTAATCGGTAATGATTGACTAACTAGAGTTTGACATTACTGTCGTTTGACGGTGGTGATAAGTTGATCCCTTAAGGTCACACCTATAGGACGATTCCCAAACAAGAAAGTTAATTAATTGTATATTGATACAGATTAATTAAATCCTTAAATTGAACAAATTTATTTATAAGTGAGAATTATATATCTTATTGTAATGTGATTAAATAAGATTAAATTTAGTAATTAATTTGTTATATTACTAAATTGATTAATGTTTGTGAAATATTTGAGATAAGAATAATTAGTTAGTCATAATTATAAGATGTTGTAGATTATATTAACTAGACTTAATGTGACCCATTTTATATACATGTAATTGTAAATTACTTGTTAATTTGTTAAATATAATTTGTTAAATATATAATGATATTTAATTTGTTAAATATGCATTATTATGCCTAATGACATGTTACATGTTACATGTCACATGTCACAACATATTACAAATGACAAATTATAAAAGATAATATGGAGTTCATTTTAAGTCATGTGCACCGGTTTTAGTGGGTATTTTAGAGTATTGATAGTTGTTGTTTTTAAAGTTAAAAAAAATAGAAACACTATAATTACCTAAGGATGCTAGATCCCTACCTATGGCTTTGAGAAGGCAAAAAGAAAAAGCATTTTCTCTTCCCCATGCCTCTCAAATACCGGTGACCCCCTACCAAAATGACATGTGATGTTCTCATTTTCATTATCATCTTATGCTCAAAAATCTCTTCCTCTCTCTAATTCTCAACATAAAATTGTTTATGCATTTTTGTTCTAGATCTAATAAAAACCTCAAAAATTACTGTAGTAGTAATGTAAAATAATATTAGATGTAATTATTTAAGGTTACTAATACATGTTATCTAGTAAGTAATTGTATTAGTGTTTGGGATTAGTCTTGGGTGCAACTAAGAGGAGTGTCTCTATACTTGAGACTTGAAGATCTTGGAGGATCATTCCAAATGTATTCAGCTCAAGAACAAGTGAAGGTAGGAGACCTTACTTGTGCCCCAAAATTCGAACCATAATATATGTAAGAAAATGATTTTCTCCTTATATTTTGTTCTTTTGTTATGCATGCAACTAGATCCATATGAGTATAAAAATGTATAATCTTATAAAATGTATTAGATGAGTCTAATAGGGGTTTATAACCTTAACAGAAGGGAGGAGGAAGAAGGCGCGGCACGAAACCCTAGGGAGAAGGGGATCTCACGGCACCAAAGGAGGAAGGAGGAGGAGGGAATTAGGTTTCGGGTTTTGAGAAAAGAAAAGCAAGGGTTTGGCTTCCCTTATTATTTATAGAGAAGCTCATGGGTTTATTCTAAGCTTGGGCCCAAAATTCACCCATAAACACTAAACCACACGTGAAACCCAAGAAAAGGATGGGGCTTCACCGTTTTCGGACCCAACGGGCTAAAAAGACAAGAGACGGATATTTTCCCGGAAAATAAAATATGAAATATGGGAAAATAAAATTAAAGAATTATATTACGGAAATTAGGGGTGTTACAATCCAACCCCCTAAAAAGAAGTTTCGTCCTGGAAACTTGATAAGAGAACTACCTCACTCGAAAATATGCGGATGCTTCTCTCGCATAGAAGCTTCGGTTTCTCAAGTCTCTTGTTCGAACTTCTGGCTCCTCCACAGAACCCGAACGAAAGGTACAACCTTGTTCCTTAACCTCTTCTCCTGACGTTCCAAAATACGAACAGGTCGTTCCTCATAAGTCAGGTTAGGCTCAACCTCGATAACATCAGC
Organism: Silene latifolia; assembly: GCF_048544455.1. Lineage (NCBI taxonomy): Eukaryota > Viridiplantae > Streptophyta > Magnoliopsida > Caryophyllales > Caryophyllaceae > Silene > Silene latifolia. Next base: position 102,509,450 of record NC_133536.1, on the reverse strand, counting down.
CTGAAGAACATGAGAAGGATCGCTGTGATAACGACGCAACTGCGACACATGAAACACATTATGAACCTTCGACAGATTCGGAGGTAAAGCCAACCTATAGGCTACCTCGCCAACTCTCTCGAGCACCTCATACGATCTAATGTACTTAGGACTAAGCTTGCCCTTAATCCCAAACCTCTTGAAACCTTTCATCAGCGAAACCTTAAGGAAAACCTTATCACCAACCTCAAACTCAATCGGCCTACGCCGCAAGTTTGCATATGTCTTCTGTCGATCCTGGGCTGCCTTAAGTTTCTTACAGATCAACCTTACTTGCTCAATCGATTCCTGAACCAACTCTGGACCAAGAACGACTGCCTCACTAGAATCGTCCCAACACAAAGGACTACGACACTTCCTTCCATAAAGTGCCTCAAACGGAGCCATCTGGATACTCACTTGGTAACTGTTATTATAGGAGAACTCCACAAGCGGTAAACTCTTCTCCTAACTAACTTGGAACTCTAAAGCACAAGCTCGCAACATATCCTCAACCGTCTGAATCGTACGCTCATTCTGACCATCAGTTGCAGCGTGAAAAGCCGTACTCATCTTAAGCTCACTACCCAAAGCCAACTGAAGCTTCGTCCAAAACTGAGAACAAAACCTCGGATCAGGGTCAGAGATGATATCCTTGGGAACCCCATGAAGACGAATGATCTCTCGCTGATAAGCATTCACTAGTTCCTCGAGACTCCAAGTCTCCTTCGTCGGAATGAAATGCGCGACCTTAGTCAAACGATCAACCATGACCCAAATCGCATTCATTCCTCTCGGCGACCTCGGCGAAACCATGACGAAGTCCATCGAAATCGAATCCCATTTCCATGTGGGAATCTCCAAAGGTTGCAGTAGACCACCAGGTCTTTGATGTTCGAACTTGACTTTCTGACAGATCAAACAACGGCTCACAAACTCGGCGATCTCACTACAAAAAAAAGGTTTCAATGCGACGGAGATATTGCAACGGACATGTAACCCGTAGCAAATGAAATCCTACGATGGACCTTACGACGGTTCACTAAGTCTGCGACGGACTTGCGACGGAAATTCCGTAGCAGACGATTTTCCCAGACCGACAAATTTTCTGACATGGCGGGAAAGCCTGCGACGGAAATTCTGTCGCAGAAATAAAATAATAATAAAGTTTGTGACGGAATTTCCGTCGCTACAATAAAATATTATTTCTCCTGCGACGGAATTTTCTTCGCAGGCTTTTTTCAATGCTAGACTTTACAGCTCATCAAATAAAATATTTTTTTAATCTTGCGACGGAATTTCCGTCGCAGCTTTTTTTATACACGGGGTTTCACCCGCCTCTCCCTATCTCTCCTCAATTATTTTCTACCCAATAATTTTCGAAAATCCCCCAAAAATTGCCGACACCACTTCGACCACCATCCCACTCCGACCACACCCAACTCCGACCACCACCCACTCCGACCACCTCTTTCCTCTCTCCCCTCTCCTTTCTTCTTTCCCCTTTCCCCTTTCAATTTTCCCTTTCCCCTTCTCCCTTTTCTCCCTCTGCCGCCGCTGCCCTACGCCGCCGCCGCCACCGCCAGCCGCTGCCGCCGCCCTTCACCCTACTCTTACTTCCTTGTCTCAATTAATTCAAGGTTTGTTTACTTTATTTTATTATTTTGATTAATTAGGGTTATTTTATGGTTATTATTTTGATTAATTATGGTTAGTTTAAGATGCTTAGAATAATTTAGGATGCTTAGTTTAATTAAGTGTATGATTATTAGAATAATTTAGTTTAATTAAAATCCAATTTAGGATGTTTAATAGTATTAGGGTAGTTTAGTTTAGTTAAAAGCCAATTTAGGATGTTTAAATCAATTTTAGGATGCTTAGTTTAATTAAGTTTAGGATTGTTAAAATATTTTAGTTTAATTAAAATCTAATTTAGGATGTTTAGGATTATTAGGGTAGTTTAGTTTAGCTAAAAGCCAATTTAGGATGTTTAAACCAATTTTAGTATGCTTACTCTATTTTTGCTTAGTTTTATATGGTTTATTAGGAAGCATTAAGTTTGTTTTGATAAGTTGTGTATATTTACTTATGAATTAAATTGTGTCATATGTATTTTTTTACAAATATTAATTCATCTTGTGGTTGTGTTGCTGTGAAATCATAATGTTTTGTATCTGTGATTGTTAATATATTTTTGACCTAGTACCCGTTCAGAGATTACACATTAGGTGTAATTCTTGAATAGTCCCCGTTTCGGGATTGTCTTTGAATCTTTTATGCCATTTAGGTGGTAAATACTCATTTTTTCTTGATTGTTCTGAGACAAAATTTGGTTGACATTTCCTTTAATGTTCTTTGAATACATATGTAGAGTAAGAATTCATTCTAAATAATGTATTTGGAGAACTGTAAGGAAGTGCTACCGAATTTTTGTCTCATTACAATCAAGAAAAAAATGGGTATTTACTAATGGTATGAAAGATTCAAAGATGGGTTTAGGTTGGAGAGATAAGGACCCCAATACATAATGTATTTTTTTTGCAGGTTGTTGTTGTTGTTGTTGTTGTTGTTGTTGTTGTTGTTGTTGTTGTTGTTGTTGTTGTTGTTGTTGTTGTTGTTGTTGTTGTTGTTGTTGTTGTTGTTGCTGTTGTTGCTGTTGTTGTTGTTGGTGGTGGGTGGCGGTGTTGTTGTTGTCGTCCTAAGAATATGGATATGAATGTTGTTACCATTTTTATTAATAATTGTTATTTACTAATATATATGTAGATTTGTAATGAAGAGATTAAAACGAAACTGGATGTATGAAAGGTTGGATTCCAATAAAAATTTAATGAAGGAATTCGTAATAGGGGTTGATAAATTCATTGATTATGTTAAGAAACAAGACGAATTCATTAGAAGTAAAGAAATTAGGTGTCCATGTATTAAGTGCAAAAATAAAAAGTATTTAGTTGAACAAGAAGTACGAAAACACCTTGGTCTAAAGGGTTTTTGTGACAACTATTATGATTGGGTGTGTCACGGAGAGAAATTCCCCGTTGAGGAAGAGGAAATGGCAATGCCCTCTGACAATCCTTATAGGGATATGGCAGAGGACGCATTGCGCGATAGCATTGATCAAATTAGGGAAGAAGCTCTTAATGCCGAGGTGGTTGATGAATCTCCAAATCCCAATGTATTAGCCTTTTTTCAAATGTTAAAATGTGCCGAGAAACCTGTCTACGAGGGATGTCGACTCTCATTGCTACAGTCAGCTGCAAGGCTTGTAACTCTGAAATGTGAATTCAACTTAGCCCATAGATGTTTAGATGGTTTCACGTCACTCATGGGAGACCTTCTTCCTCAAAATCATATTTTGATGCGTAACTTCTATGAAACCAAAAATGTTCTCAAAGCTCTTCAACTTCCTCATGAAAAGATAGATGCATGTTTTAATGGATGTATGCTTTTTTGGATGGACGACGCTCTTCTTGACAAGTGTAGAAAATGTCGTAGAGCTAGGTACAAAAGTGCAAAGAATGCAATTGGCAAAAGGGTCCCCGAAAATTTCTTAAATTATTTCCCAATAGTGCCACGTTTGCAACGAATTTATGCCACAAAACACCTCGCGGAACAAATGCGTTGGCATTATGAAAACCCCCGTGTTAGTGGAACAATGTCTCATCCAAGTGACAGTGAGGCTTGGAAACATTTTGATCACCTTCATCCTTCTTTTGCATCTGAGCCGCGGAATGTTAGACTTGGACTTTGCACCGATGGTTTCTCAGCTTTTGGTCCATTCGGGAAGTTGTATTCATGCTGGCCGGTGATGCTTACTCCTTACAATTTACCACCCTGGCTATACATGAAAAGATAATTTATGTTCTTAACATTAATTATTCCCATAACAAAGAGTCCCAAACAAAACCTTAGCGTCTATTTACAGCCTCTAATTCACGAGTTGAAGCAATTGTGGGACACAGGATTGTTTACATATGACGTGTCTAGGAAACAAAACTTTGATTTAAGAGTCGCACTCCTATGGACGATCAACGACTTTCCTGCTTATGGCATGTTATCTGGTTGGTCAACTGCTGGTGAGAATGCATGTCCATGTTGTACGAAAAAAGAGACTAAATCGATTTGGCTTCAACATAGCAGATAATGGAGCTGGTTTGATTGTCATAGACAATATTTAGACACTGATCATATTTTTCGCAAGGATAAGGTCCACTTTCGAAAAGGAAGAATAGAGAACGATGTTGCTAGAACGAGGTTATCGGGCGAACAAATGTGGGAATGTGTGAAACATTTACCAAAAATTGTGGATGCATCTGACCATGAATTGAGAACGGTTAAAGCGAAACGAATTGGGTGGTGGAAACAAAGCATTTTTTAGGAGCTTCCATATTGGAGTACACTACTAATTCGACATAACCTTGATGTCATGCATATTGAGAAATTTGTTTTCGAACAACTAATTCACACGGTGATGGATAGAAAAGACAAGACAACCTTGCACCCAAATGCACAAAAAGACATGTTACAGCTTTGTTCAAGTAAGCGAAAGGTGGATTCAGTCATTTTGAAAAAGGAGCAGAAGAAAGTGTTGTGTGATTGGATATGTAATTTAAAGTTTCCAGATGGCTATGCTTCAGATTTGAGAAGATGTGTCGATATGAATGAGTTGAAGCTACATGGCTTGAAAAGCCATGACTGTCATGTGTTTATGGAGCGTTCTTCACGGTTGCTTTAAGGCACCTTCTCCCAAAAAATGAGTGGAATGCCATAACTGAGATTAGTCAATTTTTCAGAGATTTGTGCACTTCATCAATACAAATTGAAAAAATAACAAGTCTCGAGAAAAATATTGCCGAGATAATCTGCAAATTTGAAAAAATACTTCCACCTTCCCTTTTTAACTCAATGGAACATCTGCCAATTCATTTGCCATACGAAGTGAAAATGGGTGGTCCTGTGCAATATAGGTGGGTGTATCCTTTTGAGAGGTAATATCAATATCTTTTACGAAACCTTTTAAGGTTATTACTTAAATGTCATTCATTCTTAACCAATTTTTTTGTAGGTTCTTAAATCTTTTGAAACAAAAAATTGGAAATAAAGCTCGTGTTCAAAGGTCATTATGCAACGCATATTTGCTTGAAGAAATAGCAAATTTTTGTTCTTTTTTACTTAGAAGAACACATAGACACGAAGGCAAAAGACCTTGACATAGGTCAGAAAAAGCCGGAGCATTCTACCTTGCCTGAGCTATTTCAAGATCACGAGGGCACTACTTCTGGAAAATGTCGTGAAATATTTTTGGAAGATAACGAATATGAACGTGCACACCTCTATGTTTTATCAAATTGTGATTCTGATGAATTGAAACGTAAGAAAAGGTAAGTGAAAAAAAATTAATTTTAAATGTTTTTTCAAAAGTAAAACATGCAAAAATTAATTCAAAACTTAATTCGCCATTTTTGAATAGGTTGTTTGAAGATTATATCAACAGAGAATATCCTGAGTTTTCTATGGCCGAGGATATTTGGAACAAATTTGAAACAAAATTCCCTGACTGGTTTAGAGGTCAAGTAAGTAAATAATATATATTCTATAATGCTTATTTAAATTATATTATTATTTGGTCAATAATTGGTTCATTATCATTAATACTAGGTAAATAATTTAAAAGATCCAGTTTTAATTGCCTTAGCAAATGGACCTTCAATAAAGGTAAGAACATGGAAGCATTATTCCATCAATGGTTACAAATTTCGAGCTTTCACAGATGGGAAAGGTTTGGAAAAATCGAAAATTAACAATGGAGTATGTGATTTCGACTGAAGGAGCTGACTACTATGGAATCCTAAATGAAGTTGTTGAGTTGTCTTATATTAACAAGAAAAACACTAACAACGTTATTTTATTCAAATGTAATTGGATAGATAACTCAGAAAGAGGAATGCAAGTACATAAGGAATATAAACTTGTGGATGTTAATCGGAGCAAAAAATTTCCAAAATATGACCCATTTGTGTGTAGCATATCAAGTGGAACAAGTTTGCTATGCTTCTTATCTAAATATCAAAAGAGATAAAGATCTGTGGTCAGCAGTATTTAAAACAAAGGCCAGATCACAAGTTGATGCTCCTATTGATGAATCTATCTTTCAAGAAGATGTTAATAATGGTGATACAACATTGGCAATAATTGAAATAGAAGATGAGAATGAAAATGTGGAGGAACAAGAAGAAGTGCAAGGAGATGAAATGCAAGTACAGAATGATGATATGCAAGAGGAGGAAGATGAGGAAGGGTTAGGGGAGGAGGCTTTGAAGAAGTATTTAGAAGAAGAAGATGATGAGGATTTTTTAGATTCGCTTTTTAAAGGCAACAAAGACACTAATTTAAGTAATGATGATGATGATGATGATGATGATGATGATGATGATGACGATGATGATGATGATGATGATGACTAGGATTTATATTAGTTGTAGATGTTTTGTACCTTTTCATTCAATCTTATTACTTTGTTGGTACTATTAGTTGTAGATGCCATATGGCTTAATTTTAATGGAATCTAGTTTGTTTTCATTCAATCTTATTTTGTTACTTTGTTGCTATTATTTGATCACTTGACTGAGACGGAGGGAGTACTATTTAGTTTGTTACTTTGTTGCTATTATTTGATTACTTGACCGAGAGGGAGGGAGTACTATTTAATTTCTTACTTTGTTGCTATTATTTGATTACTTGATTTCTTACTTTGTTAATTTCTTACTTTGTTGCTATTATTTGATTATTCGATTTCTTATTTTGTTGATTTCATACATAGTTGTTACTATTTAATTTCTTACTTGTTGCTATTATTTGATTTTTTATTTTGTTGCTACTAGTTGATTTCTAACAATGTTGAAGAATTTAGTTGGTTTGTATGGCAACGAGGGGACGAAGAATAGGTAGTAATAGTAATGTAGGAAACCGAGGAAATGAAAACGAGAATGAAGAAATACCAGCAGGTCATCAAGAGCAACAACAAAATGCGCCAATTGAGAAAGTTCATCTCAATCCTCTTGAGCAAGATGGTGTCTGGTAAGTATGTCATTTTTTTCGTAATTAATTATTTTTATAACGATTTTTATATATATATTTATTATATTGTCATTTTTTTTTCAGGTTCAGTGATGCATCCGTTGTGAACTTGATATCGGACTGTAATACTCCGTATTTATGAGTCTTTGGGTACTCTATCGAGTAGGCCTTACTCTGTCGAGTAAGGGTAAGTTGCGTTTAAAATAATTTCTAACCTGTTGGGTACTTGATCGAGTAACTAGGATACTCGATCGAGTAAGGGGGTACTCGATCGAGTACCTTAGATACTCGATCGAGTAGCCGGTTTACGGGGAGTTTTTCTCGGGTTTTGTTAATTATGCGATTAAGATATATAACCTTTTCCGTCATCATTCTAAACACTTTTGCAAAACCTAGTTTACTGTCAAAGTGAGAAAGCAAGTACGTTCATCATCTTAATCGCATTGTTAGCAAATCCCGGTGTTTGGAAGGTCGGTTTTCATCGTTTGTTATACCGTTGAGATCCTTGCGTCAAGGGTAAGATCTATGTACCCTTTTTGTTGTCTTTCCTTTAAGTTGGTTAAACCCTAATCTAGGGATTTGGGGGTTTTTGAGTAGTTTGTGATTTGGTAGCATTTGTATGTTGTATGATAGGAGGAGGTTTCGTAGAAGAAGCTTTTTGATACAGCTGTAGAGACCATCTGATAGTTGTGCTTTCCAGGTACGATTTCCTACTCAGTATTAGTCCCATAATGGGATGATTGTTGATGTGTTGTGGTTGATTGAATAATATAGTAACTATATTGTGACGGTTTGTTGATTGTGATTGTTTGTCTCTGGTTCTCGAGGCGTATCCTCGGCTGAGTGGGGTCACTTGCGGGAGTGGCTTCACGCCCTAGTTTCGCCCTTCGTGGAACCCGCCACGGAAGGGGATGTGCACATTAATGGACAGGGTTATCGCTCATTATGAGGAGCGGGGATTTGGTGGGTGCGGCTGCGGTCCCCCATCGGCGGTGGTCGGTCCAAAGTGGACGATCGGTGATTGAGATTGTTGGGATTTGTGTGGTTGTGTGTGTGTGACGGTTAAGTTATCTGTTTATCTTATTGTTGATATATTGAGTTGTGTGATTAGTACGACCCCGATTGTTGTTTTGTAAACCTGCGGTGATCCATTCGGGGATGGTGAGCAGTAATTGAGCAGGTTTGAGTTGAGTACTGGGACAGCTGGGATATGCCACCGTCTGACGATAGAAGTCTTCCTCTGTAGTCTTTTAGTTTTATGACATTTCAGTATTTCAGTAGACAGTTGGTTTTAAGAACTTGTACCCGTATTTTGGGATTTGGTTTCAGTTGTATTTTTCACTAAAGTTATATCATTTTAGTTGTTTCGTTATTGTCTTATGAATATCATGCCTCGGGTAACCGAGATGGTGGCATCCTTATACCTGAGTGGTCCTGGTAAGGCACTTGGAGTATGGGGGTGTTACAAATGGTATCAGAGAGACGATCCTGAAACCTGTAACCAATGAATTTAATGAATATAGGGAGTCAATTAAAATGAACCCGGGGTAAAGGTTGTAGGAGCTAATGCAAAGGCTTGGGAGACGTCCTAAAGTCGCGAACTCGCCCTACAATTTTGAACCGGTCACCATGGGATATGAGTCGGGATTGCTATGTGTTTATCTTGTGAATTGTGTACCTATATGGTGATGTGTGGCATGAATCGGTGGATGTATGTATGTGGAGAATGGGGAATGTGTAGAAAAGATGGTGATGATGTGATTTCGTAAACTATTGATTGAAAGCATGATAGTTGGTTTACAATGTTGTTTAGAATTGTAGGAAAAGTATATGAGAATGATGAATGATGTGGTAGAAAAAGGAAGTAGATCATATGTGATAATATGTGATGAATGATGATGTTGCAGGATGGATGATTCATAATGTGGCATAATAATAACATGTGATAGGAATGTTGTGTCGTATACGTATATTTGGTTTGCATAAGGTTGCATGATAAGTTTATGTACTTGTCCACTATTGTTCATGTGTATATGTGGTATGAAGTGTGTAGCTGTAATGAATGAATTGGTTGGAAGAGATTAAGTAAGTAATTACATAAAAATATGAAATTCATGTGTGGAACATGTTTATGTGGGTAATGGATTTTAATAATATGGCAATGTTTGTAACATGTGAATAGGGGATTTTATGTTGTATATTATGTTATTGTGTACGTAAAGTTATAAAATAAAAGCATGTGGTAAATCGTGATTGACAAGTTAAATAATCTATGTGCATGATTAATGTTGTTGCTTGGCTTTTGAAAATAGTAACATATGATTATGAATACTGGTTTTATGAGTTTTGGATTGGTTTTGTTTGCTTGGTTGTTGTTTAAGTTGTTTGGAAGTAAAATCAAGTAGTTGTGTTTTTTGATTATAAAGAGGTTGTCTTTAAACTGTTATAACTTGAGATGCATAAATGATTTTGATGTGATTCCAATTGTAGGTGATAGCTTGTCCTTTTATGATTCTAACGATAGGTCACACGCCCAAAACGACCAAGTAATGAGTGAGTTATGACTGTTTCTGGCCCCGACAGTCTTGAGAATTGGGTACTCGATCGAGTAGCCTTGGTACTCGATCGAGTAAGGGGGAACTCGATCGAGTACGTTAGTTACTCGATCGAGTAGCCCTGGTGATTTGTTTTACGTGCTTCTGATCTTCACCTACTCGATCGAGTAAGTCCCTTACTCGATCGAGTGGCCGGTACTCGATCTAGTGACCCCTGTTTTGGGACATATACTTATCTTTTGACATTCGTTGCATATTATGTTTAATTCAAAGTTGTTATTTTACTTCTTTATGCATTGTTTTACATGTAAGTTGGTCTTGATACGTAAGTTACCCAATCTTATGGGGTGGTGAGTGGCACCTTATGGTGAGTATGAGTTTGGTGGGAGGAGATGAGCTATATGTGGTTGTGCTGAGAAGTGGAAAAAGAAAAAGAATATTGATAAGCTGATTGAGGCATGGTGCAAGTTTTGGTGAGACGTGGTGAGTGATTTATTCGCAAAATTGAGTGATGTAAAAGTAAGTGAAAGTGGGTAAGGGATGATGTGGGTCTAAGGAACGTGAGAATGAAAAGATTGAAAGGAAGGTTTGGATAGTGGCAACTTGAGATGTGTAAAGAATTATGGAGTGAGATGGTTAGGAGTCGTGTGGGTCAAGAATATATGTAGTGAAAGTTCGTTTTAAAGGGGTTGAGAAGAGTGGTATATAGTGAACTTTATGGAGACATGTTGCGAGGTGGAATTGTAGACAGTGAGTGAGTTTGGGAGATTTGGTTTATTAAGAGGTGAAACTACGTGTGATTTCTTTGGGCATTTAACGGCATGAAATGAAGTTGTTTAAACAGTGAACGTTGATTTTATGGATAGGTTAGTGACAAGTGTGAGCGATAGCATAATAAGAGAAGATCCATGGTAAGAAAGAGTGAGATGATATCGACATGAAATAATGGGATTTGAGCTTTGGCGGAATGAGAAGGTAACCGGAGCACTAAAGAATTAGATAGAAGTAATAAGGAGTTGAGCTACTAAATGGTATTGTTGAATGTGAAGACAAAAGAAGAGTAAAAAGTAAGCTAAGGAAAATTTTCACCGGAGTTATGTGATATAAAGGTAAGGAATCATCGAAATGTGTGATATTATCATGAGGATGTTAGTTAATGGTTATATGGGAGCTTCAGGACAACATGATTAATAATGAGTTTCGAGGAATTAAGGGAGTAAGAGTTGGTGGAGTATTTACACGATATGAGATTTTTGGTGGAAAGTTAGATGACGATACAATTAAGATAGTATTGGGAATAATGTTGAGGTAATTTTGTTGATGGGTTTGATGTTCTTTATTTGGGGATGTTAACCAAAGATAGGAGAAAAACCATGTTTTTTTGATATGAGTGTAAGAGGTTTGATATACGAGCAGTGGTGGTATTGTGGTGTTGTCACTAGTGGTTAAGGGTGATGATAGATAAGAAAGACAAAGAATCTAGAGAGGTTGATTTTACAAAGGCCGGATTGATATGTATGGTTGTAAGGGAGTATAAGATGTGGTTATATGAGGCGAGCGCTAGTGGTTGAATATTAATGGTATGGCATGAGGTGATTGTTATGCAAATGGGAAAATATGTTATCAAGGGCATATGAGTTAAGCTCGGGCGACAGGTAACCTTTATCGAGTGGTAACTTACGTGATCAGGATTGACTAGTTGGATGTGATTATGGGTCTATGATGTGTATAAATGGTTGTGTGAGGTTCTGACCTCACGAGAAGCGGTATGGTGTGATAGTTATAAAGATGTTATATGAATGTTTATGATATATGTAGGGTACGACAATCTGATGGAATGAGGCTAAAAAGGTAATAATTTGATTGATTTGGCATGGCTAGTTATAATTTTATGTGTATTGATAACACATGCGTATTCCGTGAAATGGTAGAGATGATGTTCATGAGGTGCTTATCTGTTTATCCATATAATATGTTGCGTTGTGATTTAATAAAGTGGATTTGAGTAAGTTTTCTTGTCGAGAAGTTATCTTTGAGTCGGTGTTTATGGGTTTGAGTAAGTTGTGATGTCTATCGGTGCGGTTGTGGTGCCTCGGGTGGTGATCCGGGCACGGTACTTCGTGTTGTGATGCGGGTATTTTCGCTCTGCGGTGCGGTTGTTGGTGACGGTGTTGTGATGCCGTCACCGGTTGTGGTGGAGTAGGCGGGATGATTATGATACGAGTTTTCGAAAGTGCATACCATTATACATAGATTGTTGTTTTGTTTCTTTGTTGTTCTTTGTGAGTTTTGGTTGAACATGTAGACTCGTTGTTTTTTGTTTGTTGATGTTTCTTACCAGTTTCAACTTGGGTGTGAGGGTAGAGTATGATATGGGAGAAAGTTGTGTATGTTTTGTTGTTGTGATGGTATAGTGATTTTCTGTTGATAGGGCACAGTTGTAAGAGGTTGTACAGAACATTTGACCTTGTTGTAGATGAGACATCGGTGCACATAGTCATGGCAAGTGATTCATAGAACATGTGTGGTAATGATCTGAAAGCTGCAGGTGGTTTTAATCTTTCGTTGGGCCAGTGAGGGAAGGGTGTTTGGATTTAGTGTCTTGTTAAGTCACGTATGAGTTTTGCAGTGATGAAAGAAAAGAACTTGAGGATCTTGTGTGAGTGTACGTAACACGTGTGGATCGTGAGTTATGCTTTTGGCGATAGAAGTTTTATATAGTCTATATAGAGAGGTATGTCATGTTGCGGTAATGTGGAAGAGTTGGAGTATTGGTTATGCTAAGGGTTTTGCGGTATTAGTTAGACGGAGTGCAGAGTGAATTGAAGTATGAGAACTGTTTAAGTAAGAAAGCCTTGGAAATAGGAACGGTTATAGAAATGAGGTTATAGGCGGTTATCTTTGACATGTGGTGGTGATGAGGATGATGAGATAATTTAACTAAGGATTTAGTATTAGTGAGTTACGAGGACGTAACATTTGTCTTAAGAGGAGTAAGATGCGATAAAAGTGAGTTTCATGGTTGTGCATGTTGTAAAATAATTGGAAGTAGAGTGTTAGCATAGCGTAAAGGAGGGATTTGTTTTGTGGTTGATGTTGTTAAAAGGCCATGGCCGTGCTTGTAGTAGTGTGATGTTTAGGAGTTCGAGAGTTTTGATAGTGGCATGATGATGTTTATGAGTGTAAGTAAACTTCGAGGACGAAGTTCCTTTTAAGGGTGGTAGAATGTAACATTCCGTTTGATGTTAGGGGTATTTTGATATTGGATTGGCTCTAGATGATGTATTACGGAGCTAGTTGGTAGTGTATGGAGTTAGTGTTGAGAGAGATATAATGGAGTCGATACGATATCGTGAGCCATGTTGTGGAGGTAGGAATAGTTAGTGGAGTTGGTGTTACGAGTTCATGTTTGGGTTGGAGTTTTGTTTGAGTTCTTAGTCACGTTGTTGTGTCTTGATCGAGTTAGTATGTTTGTTTTTGAGTATGGGTTGAACTTCGGGGACGAAGTTCTTTTTAAGGAGGGAAGACTGTAATACTCCGTATTTATGAGTCTTTAGGTACTCTATCGAGTAGGCCTTACTCTGTCGAGTAAGGGTAAGTTGCGTTTAAAATAGTTTCTGACCTGTTGGGTACTCGATCGAGTAACTAGGATACTCGATCGAGTAAGGGGGTACTCAATCGAGTACCTTAGATACTCGATCGAGTAGCCGGTTTACGGGGAGTTTTTCTCGGGTTTTGTTAATTATGCGATTACGATATATAACCTTTTCCATCATCATTCTAAACACTTTTGCAAAACCTAATTTACTGTCAAAGAGAGAAAGCAAGTACGTTCATCATCTTAATCGCATTGTTAGCAAATCCCGGAGTTTGGAAGGTCGGTTTTCATCGTTTGTTATACCGTTGAGATCCTTGCGTCAAGGGTAAGATCTATGTACCCTTTTTGTTGTCTTTCCTTTAAGTTGGTTAAACCCTAATCTAGGGATCTGAGGGTTTTTGAGTAGTTTGTGATTTGGTAGCATTTGTATGTTGTATGATAGGAGGAGGTTTCGTAGAAGAAGCTTTTTGATACAGCTGTAGAGACCGTCTGATAGTTGTTCTTTCCAGGTAGGATTTCCTACTCAGTATTAGTCCCATAATGGGATGATTGTTGATGTGTTGTGGTTGATTGAATAATATAGTAATTGTATTGTGACGGTTTGTTGATTGTGATTGTTTGTCTCTGGTTCTCGAGGCGTGTCCTCGGCTGAGTGGGGTCACTTGCGGGAGTGGCTTCACGCCCTAGTTTCGCCCTTCGTGGAACCCGCCACGGAAGGGGATGTGCACATTAATGGACAGGGTTATCGCTCATTATGAGGAGTGGGGATTTGGTGGGTACGGCTGCGGTCCCCCACTGGTAGGGCTGGTCCAGTGGACAGTCGGTGATTGAGATTGTTGGGATTGGTGTGGTTGTGTGTGTGTGACGGTTAAGCTGTCTGTTTATCTTATTGTTGATATATTGAGTTGTGTGATTAGTACGACCCGGTTGTTGTTTTGTAAACTGCGGTGATCCATTCGGGGATGGTGAGCGATAATTGAGCGGTTTGAGTTGAGTCTGGGGATAGTTGGGATATGCCACCGTCGACGATAGAAGTCTTCCGCTTGTAGTCTTTTAGTTTTATGACATTTCGGTATTTCAAAGAGACATTGGTTTTAAGAACTTGTACCCGTATTTTGGGATTTGGTTTCAGTTGTACTTTTCACTAAAGTTATATCATTTAAGTTGTTTCGTTATTGTCTTATGAATATCATGCCTCGGGTAACCGAGATGGTGGCATCCTTATACCTGAGTGGTCCTGGTAAGGCACTTGGAGTATGGGGGTGTTACACGGATAATATTGGATGCAACTACACAGAACATGCTCCTAATTTGAAAATGGCGTCATCTACTATAAAGAAGCATTGGTGGAATTGGTTTGAGGTATTAGCAATTGTCAATATTTTAATATTAAGTATTTTATTCATTTATTTTATATTTATTTACAATGAAGTTTATTTTCTAATTTTATCGTTTATTGAACAGTGGCGTGTTAGTTACCATCCCCGCGACAAGGCAAGGGTTAAGAAGGCTTGGGAAGATGCCCTGAAGACCCGTTTACGGCAAATGATTTATCGAGCTTATCATAAGGAAGAGCATGAAAAGCCGGATTTGATTAGTCTTGATTTGCACCGTAAATTGAAGAAAAGACCAGTTGAAGAACCTACTTTTACGGAAAGATCGCAGCAGTATTCGGCTAACCATAAGTCGGGATGTGACGAGAAGGGGAAGGCGTTGGGTACTCACCTAATGGGTCCTTTATTTAAAGTTAGTAATTATATTTAACAAGTATCAAAATTGTTGGTTGATAAAGATGGGGTTGGAGAAATTCCGTCCGCTTTGCACTTGTTGGAGAAGACAAAGAAGCATAGCACAAAACGATAGTTAACCAAAAAAGGCAGTCAACTCTTTGTAAGTTACTATAATTATTTAATTTAACTCATTTTTTAAATCATGATTATTTAGTAGATGGTATCTAATCTTTCACTTTTTAATGATGTAGGGTAAGATCATTTCAAGGAAAACTCAGCTTCAGAGTGAAGGGGTCGAGAACATCGATGATAATGAGATTTATTTTGAAGAACATGGAGGATTTGATGAGAAAGGTAGAGTATATGGCGCGGGACCAGCAACACCACTCATTTGGGAGCACCACCGCCACTCGACTGGTAATGCCACTTCTACTCCTCATACTCCGGGTTTTGTTGGTAGAGTCGCAAAAGAGAATGCCCGACTTAAGCAAAAGGAGGCCAAACAATCTCAAAGGATTGCGGCAATAGAGGAGTTCTTGAGCCAACAAGGTTTTACTACTCAACTTGTAACCCCGGAGGTGTATTTCAAGGTCGAAATGACTTTGATGATGATGGTGGCGACAATGCTAGGCCTAATTCTACTCCTTTCGCCTCATTCACTCTCGTGCATTGATTAGTAGCTATTAGTTAGTTTATGGACTTATTTAGCTTTGTTTGTTGAACACGTATTTAGTTTAAGTTTGTTGAACACGTATTTAGTTTAAGTTTGTTGTGTACTAAGCTTATGTAAACCTTTTATTTTAAGGTTATGCGAAAACGTTTTTTGGAAATCTCGTCTTGAACGAGTTGTGAATTTGTCGAATGCTGGAATTTTCTGTGTGTTTGCAGGAAACCGTATGTAATTGATTTCTAAGCAATTTGGGGGAGTTGGGAAGGCTTTAAACCCCCTGGAACTTTTTTTTGCGACGGAATTTCCGTCGCAACTGTTGACTATAGGTTTGACTTTGGCAGCCACGTGGCCTGTATGAACAGTATTTTGCGACGGAAATTCCATCGCAAATGTTGACTATAGGTTTGACCCTGACAGCAGTGTGGACCCCATGTACAATGTCTTGCGACGAAAATTCCGTCGCAGGATAAGATTTTGTGACGGAATTCTGCGACGCCTCTGTCTGTCGCAGGATTTTATTTGCTACGGAATTTCCGTCGCAAGATTTTATTTTGCGACGATTATCTGCGACGGTCTAATTACATCGCAGGTCCGTCGCAAATTCTATATTTGCGACGGTATATCGATATTTGCGACGGATTCCGCCGTCGCTATGGAACCTTTTTGTTGTAGTGTCTCTTTCTTCATACCCGGCCACCAAAACCGTAGCTTCAGATCCTTGTACATCTTATCACTACCAGGATGAACCGAATATGGAGTACTATGAGCCTCCTTGAGAATCTTACATTTTAAGACCTCACAGCTATGTACACACCAACGACCTTGGAATCGCAGACCATCATCAGGTCCAACGTCGAAGTCTCTGGCACGTCCTTCGCTTATAGCGATTCGAACACCTTCTAAGAATCCATCCTCTCTTTGCTTAACTCGGATCTCATGAAGGATCTCGGGTTCAGCAACCATCGCACTCAAATCTAAAGTACCAGGAAGAACTACCTCAAGGCTCATCTTCTGGAAGTCGTGACTCAAGTCTTCAGGTAACACCAACACAGATCTCATAGCATGACACACCTTGCGACTCAAAGCTCTTATGATCCGTATAAATGTTGCAAGAGACTCCATACAAGTAGTGTCGCCACAACTTAAGTGCAAACACCACTGCTGCTAACTCAAGATCGTGAGTCGGATAGTTCATCTCGTGAACTTTCAACTGACGGGAAGCATAAGCCACAATTTACCCTTCTGCATCAAGACACAACCCAACCCAAATTTTGACGCATCGCAGAAGACATCGAATTCAACGCCCTCTTCAGGTAGAGTCAACACAGGAGCGATAGTCAACCTCTTCTTCAACTCCTGAAAAGCAGGTTCACAAGCTTCATCCCAAATGAACTTGGATTCCTTCTTCATTAACTGAGCCATCGGTCTCGCGATCTTAGAGAAATCATGAACAAACCAACGATAGTACCCAACTAGACCAAGGAAGCTCTGAACCTCGTTCACATTCATTGGACTCTCCCACTCAACCACAGCTCGAATCTTCGACGGATCAACCATAACTCCATCGCCAGATATCACATGACCCAAGAAGGTAACTTCCCTTAGCCAAAACTCACACTTAGAGAACTTAACATACCACTTCTGTCTACGCAGAGTCTCCAAGATAACACGGAGATGACTCTCGTGTTTAGCCTCATCTCTCGAGTAGATCAGTATATCGTCTATGAACACCACGACACACTTATCCAAATACTCGCTGAAAGCGCGGTTCATCTGATCCATAAAAAGAGCTGTAGATACCCAGTATCTGCACCTTCCAAAAAACCACCCGATGATGATCGGACTATAACGTGTTTTTGATATGCGTGCGTGGATTGGCTATACATGAGACGGTTTAATACACTACTCAGATATGAAAAATTATTTCAAAAGTTTTCTAACTTCATTTGCATTAAAATAACACTATTTAGAGTTAAAACCGTCTTCGGACCCAAAACCGACTCAGAAACCCGCAACTCGAGTCAACTTGAGTCAACCCGAGTCAACCCAAATCTCGAATGTCAAAAATAATGCCATGAATGGTTTTATCATGTCATTTGCATTAAAATGACCCTAATTAGAGTCAAAACCGACACCGAGCCAAGAACCGACTCGAAATTCAAATCTCGACTCACACGGGTCAAACCCGAGTCAAGCACACAAAACACCTACCTCAAGTAACACCCAAAATCATCTTATTAGATGCCCATATTGTTACACGACATCTCATTTCAATACCACAAATCAAACCAACCAAACAATAGATAGAGCAAAGGCCACGTCCAAATTGAAAGGGACAATACACCCCTTTCAATCACAAGGTGGCTCGCGCCTAAAGAAGGTGTCTGCTTAGCCTCTAAGCAAACTCAACCGACCTACCATCCCACATTTCTCTATAAATACCCACCATCACACACCATAATCCTTACGCGAGTGTCCGCCCCTTCACATCTCCCTTAAACTTCTATACTCGACTTCCTAAGTCACAAAATCGACACGTGTTTACGACCTACCGATCGTAAACACAAGCCTTACACATTTTGTTTGGTACCGTCGCCGTGCATTCGACCGACCCATTCGACCAACTCAACTCATTAATCAACATGTTTTAATTAACATATTTTCAACTCATTTTCAAAACAAAATCCTTTTTTAAGGCACTCATTTAAACTTCTTTGATCGTGAGTAGTCGCTACGAGAAAACCGTTTCTAAAGTCGTCTACGTCGCAAACATTAATACACGTAAGTTTGAGGGTGTAAATAACTCATTTATTTCATGTCTTTACTGTTTTCATAACTTTATAAGCATGAATAATGCATAACACGATTCAAATATAGGTTAGACGAGCCAAAACCGAGTTTTGGCATGAGACAGAAGCTTCTTGCTATGCAGGGAGGCTCGCGCCTCTTGTGGGTGTCCAGGTCAGACTCAAATGTGTCTGAGTTTGTCTTTCCTTCAACACTTTCTTATATTTTTACTTCTTTCCTTTTACGGTTTTTACCATTTTAATTCATTTTTATGACAAATATTTTGACCATTACAAAAATCATCCTTGGTTCCTTATACCATGACGGTTTATTCCGTGACTTGATGATATTATTGGTTAATTACATTTTAATGGGTATTTTAACACCCTTTTCTTTTATTTACCATTTTTCTCATTTATTTACACTTTCAAACATATTAGTCATAATTCATAATCATCCTTGGTTCTTTATACCATGTCGGTTTAATCCGAGTACGATGACAAACTTGACTAATTACAAATAATTGAACTTAACATAATTAGTTCAAATAAAACATTTTTCTTTTACACAATTTACTATGCTTTTTAAACTTGCAAATACGACAACGAATATTACTAACATAATAGTAATTATTCTGAGTCATGCAAATCATACTTGCAAATCATTTATCACAAAAAACAGTTTTAAACAACCTTTTTAACAACCAGGAGACGCCCCTTGTGTTGGCTCATGCCTCGCGCCCCAAGGCAGCTCCTGTTTTCTACATTTCAAAACCTGGGCAGAGTCCCTTCCCTCGCCAATAGGCTCGCACCTTAATGGGGCTGCCTGGCACTATTCTGTCTCGTTTTAGTACTTGTCTAGGATGATCCCGATTACGGTTTATCCGAATACGTGATGGATCAGATTGATGATTTTTCATTTTATACTTTGTCATTTGACACCCTTTTTCAATAAATGGATCGTGTTAAGCATCATAACCCGAATTTGGTAAAAGGATGTTTAATTTCCGTTTCACATGCAAATCAATCTAAATCCAATTTTGACATCAATTTCATGCTATGTGGATAAACAAACCGACTTAGTAAACTTTCACATGTTAGGTTAAACTTTTGGATGTGCATTCATGCATTTAAACCGTTTTATCAACTCTTGCACTTAAACAACCACGATCGATCAGTAGAGGCCGCTAACGCGGGCGGGATTGGGTGTTCGATTAAAGGGCTTCCCAATACGTACCCTCACCCCTTACTCAGAACCTTTGGATAGTGGATGGCCTTATCCAGGGCGTACGAGAGTCATTTTAGGCATAGAATGCTAAAAGGGGGACGAGTCCTTATCTTTAGTACCTATGTCAAGTACCGCTTTTTGCCTTGATTGACCTAGGTACAAAGTGGATTCGGCCGGGTTCCAAGCATCGCACAAATGCTTGGTGCGACTCCGAACATCTCTACATCGTTTCGAGACCTTTACCGAGACGAAACCGACCGATTTAAAGCGATCCGGTCGAAAGTATTTTTACGTCACCGAGCGTGGCTTTCAAGAGACTGATGTACGTCCACAGATTGGCTTGGCGTGCATGTGGCCCATGTCCACAGATTGGCGACTCCTTTGGGGAAAACTAGGACACTTGTGTCTTTATGATCTCTAGATGGTGAGACTCGAACGAGGTCTTGGTTGGAATGCATTAGTTGATATTACGGTCACGGTCGGGTTCCTTATCCGGGCCCACAACCTAACCCTTTTCGACCAATTGGCTCGTCTCGTCGGCGTGAGTTTTCTCATCCCCGCGTTCGAATCCCAATTGAGTCAAGCATACCGTTGACGTAACACATTTTTGTTTCGTCAAAGAGCTTTCATCACCTTCGAGCACGAGGCTAGGGCACCCTCCTTACACATTTTGTTTGGATTGGTATCCCTCTCGAATATCGGGGTTTGATTGCTTGGTGTGTAACCCACTCTTTTAAGCCAAAACCCGTGTCAGCATTATGCATAATATAATGAAACTGCGAGTGCTTATGTGTTATGTGATCATAAGTCCTTCAGTGTCATTTCAAACTTTCAAAAACACATTTTGCGCCGTCATAATGGCCATTTCCAACCTCGGTCTTTCACCGACCGTTGCAAACCCTTTTTATGCCGTCCTAATAACGACTTTCAAAACCGGTTTTTTTTACAACCGTTTCAAAAACACATTTCGCGCCGTCATAATGGCCGTTTCAAACCTCGGTCTTTCGCCGACCGTTGAAAACCTTTTCATGCCGTCGTAATGACGACTTTCAAACCCGGTTTTCTACAACCATTTCAAAAAACGCCTTTTTAGGTCGTTATAATGACGATTTCAAACGGTTTTCACAACCATTTCAAACATCGGTCTTTTGCCGACCGTTGCACAACTTTTTATACCGTTATAATGGCCATTTCAAAACCCGGTTTTTATAACCAATTTCAAATGCAACTTTTCATACCGTTGTAATGACGATTTCGAAACTTGGTTTTCACAAACCATTTCAAAATACCCTTTTACGTCGTCATAATGGTCGTTTCAAACCTCGGTCTACCGCCGACCGTTGCATTACCAAAGCGCCCCTTTTACGCCGTTGTAATGACGAATTCTACCGTCGAATTTTCAAAATTCGGAATCAATTTTTAAACAAAAACATTTTTCAAACCGTCGTAATGACGATTTCAACCCGTGCAACTTTCCAAATTTCAAATCTCGTTTTCGAAATCAAATTTGGCTTTTCTAAGCCGTCGTAATGACGATTTTAATTCTCACAATTTTCGATTTCAAATCTTTGAAAACAAATTTAACCGTTTTCAAATTTCAATTCAAAATTACATCTTTGAAAATAAATTTAACCGTTTTCAGATTTCAAATCCAATTTCAAATCATTTAAAAACAAAATTAACCGTTTTTAAATTTCAATTCAAAATCAAATCTTTGAAAACCAATTTAACCGTTTTTAAATTTCAATTCAAAATCAAATCTTTGAAAACCATTTTAACCGTTTTCAAATTTCAAATCCAATTTCAAATCATTTGGAAACAAATTTAACCGTTTTCAAATTTCAATTCAAAATCAAATCTTTGAAAAACAATTTAACCGTTTTCAAATTTCAAATGATTTGGAAATAAATTTAACCGTTTTCAAATTTCATTCAAAAGTCAAACCTTTGAAAACAAATTTAACCCTTTTCAAATTTAAATTCAAAATCAAATCTTTGAAAACCAATTTAACCGTTTTCAAATTTCAATTCAAAATCAAATCTTTGAAAACAAATTTAACCGTTTTCAGATTTCAATCCAAAACTCAATCTTTGAAAACAAATTTAACCGTTTTCAAATTTTCGATCCAATTTTTAATTCTTTGAAAACAAATTTAACCGTTTTCATGGCCATTGTGATGACGATTCCAAATTCTTCAATTCTCGATTCTCAAATCCGTGATTCGGAATTTTAAAAACTTTCGGAAACAACACATTGTTTTCAGAGCCGCCGTAATCTCAACTTAAACCTTCTTTTGAAAACAAACCTAAGACAACCCTTTCAACTGGCTGACCTTTTGAAGATCCCTACTCTTTAGAAGCCGTCCATAAAATGACAACTGGATCTTTTTGAAAATTTCTATTTTCGAAAATTTCAGTCCACCTTTCTGATTCAGCCTCGAGTCGATTAGAGTCCAGTCGATTTCAAGTCAAGTCGTCTAGATAACGTCGGATCTCCGCCGAAGTTAAGACCTACCTTCTGGTCTAGGTCGTGTCACCTAATTGTCGAGACATTTTCAATGGCTCTAGCAAAGTCAAAACCTCTCGGGTATTAAACCCATCTTTCCCCTATATTACGGGTCAAAGGTCAAGTTGTGTACATGTCTTGTCCAACGGCGTCATGCCAGCAACAAACCCCCAAATCTCGTCAGAAGTCGTCTGTCTAGGCATCACTATGCCAAGGTTGACACTCGAGTCTAAGTTCAAAGTCATGCACTGATGCGTGTCCCAAATATGATGTTTTACACCCCATTTTACATGCATTTCAGAGCTCATTTGTGTAGTTTATGCTACTATTTGCCCCATTTCGTCTACTTTCGTATTTTTATGTAATATTGCAGATTTATGCGGAAATGAGTAGATATTGAGCTAAATCCGTCCCTGAGCACCTTGCATTGCATTTGACATGAAGTAGAGACTCGAGAGATGAACTTGGTGCGCGTTTCGAAGCTTGAAAGATAACTTTATGAAGAATCAAAAGCGGACTAACAGCTACTCTAGTCGATCGACTGGACCCTATGGTTGATCGACCAGAGCCCGACTTACAGGAACTCCTGTTCAGCTTACCTCAGTCGATCGACCGGTCACCGTGGTCGATCGACCAAGTCGCTACTCTGACGCAAACAAAAAGATCGAGAATAAGGAAGCCCAATGTGTATTAGGTTTTGCGAATAATGTTACGTTATATTCCTATATAACGTAACCTGACATTAAGCTTTTGGGGGGGGGGGGGGGGAGTTTTTATTCAGTTTTACTTAGGTTTTAGAATATCAAATAATTAGGGTTCGAGACTATTGTTCTTCCATTAATAAAGTTCCTTTCGCTTTCGGTTCTGGATCTCTCTCTGCAGTTCCTTTTCGGTATTCTTCTGTTCAGTTTCGTTGTTTATTTCATTCGTAGTATAGAAATTGCTAGAATAGTCTCCCGAAAGCCAAATTTATCGTTTATTGTTAATTGTTTAATTCGTCGTTTTAATCATGAATTCTTCTGCTTTATTAGTCAATTTTATTGTTGTTCTTATCGTAGCCATGAGTAGCTAAATACCTCGTGCTAGGATGTAGGGAATCTGTAGATTAGGCGGTAGTAGAATAGTGACCTGAATCGCATGCCGGTCGATCGACTGGGTTCCCTGGTAGATCGACTGGCCACGTGAGGTTTTGCTTTGTTTTAATTGATTTAAATTCTATATTTGACAAATCGAGTGCACGCGATGAGTTAAATGCTTAATATTTGACCGACCCATTAGATCGAAAGATAGGGAAGGTTGTTAGACTACCAATTAAAATGACTAAACTATGCTAAGATCGAAAGATAGGTAAAGTTTAGGTTATTAGTCACTTTTCAGGACGAGAGTCAGTACTAGTGATATTAGGGACCCGTAGCGAGATCAAAAGACGCTACTTGTTAAGAGTTGACCGAGAGGACCTCTTGTTTTCCCGCCTCATGTGTTTATTTCAGACCTACATAGTATGCTGCTGCCGAAACTACAGTGAACCGACCATCTTAGCATCCTTTTAATATTTGATTTCATCCGTTTATTTAGTTTACATTTCATTTCTTTGCTTTAGCTATAGACCAAATCAAATCAAACCCCCACACATTTGTTACCTTAAAGACTAGAAATTAGACAACTAATAATTACATCTGCCTCTCTGTGGTTCGACCCGACTACCGCTATCTATAGTTGTAGTTGGAATTATAAATTTTATTTTTGATGCATAACGACAGGCATCAAATTTTGGCGCCGTTGCCGGGGAGGCAATTGTTCTAATTTTTAGTTGTTTTATTTTAGTCTGTTTCTTAGTTTAAGGGACATTCGTTCCTTAAACTTTGCTTATATTCTTCTTGTAGTTTCTTCTTATGCGCAGGTCACAGAGTGGTGAATTACTACCGTTTAATCCCGAGATTGAGAAGACTTTGCGTGAGTTGAGACGATCATCTAGGATATTGCCGACAGAGGAAGAGCTGAGTACTCTGTCTAGCTACTACGAGAACGAGCTGTTTGAGGAGGATCCACATTCATCTCCTGTTTCTACTTCCTCAGCTGAGACCGTCAGTTCTCCAGATTTTCTAGAGATGGCTGAAGAAGCGACTATAGCAAGTCACTCTGAGCCGACAGCTGCAAACCTATATAAGGGGTTCGAATTACCGGGAGCAGATAGGAAATTCGAACCGAAGCCCTCTTATATCAACTTGGTTGAGAGAAACCAATTCGGGGGAGCTGCAAATGAAGATGCAGCCAAGCATATAAAGATATTTATTGACTATTGCTACTCTATACCCCCACCGACCGGTGTGACCCAGGACCAGGTGAAGGAGACAATGTTTATATTCTCTCTTCGTGATGCTGCAAGGGAGTGGTACATAGACCTGGATCGAGCTGCTAATGGGATCACCGACTGGAATTCTTTGGCCTTGGCATTCTACAAGAAATATTTCTTTGCCTCGAAGACTAATGCCATTAGAGCTCAGATCACGAGTTTTAAACAGGGGCCTGATGAGAACTTTCATGAGGCATGGGTCCGTTTCAAGAAGCTTGTGCGAACTATTCCGCACCATGGGTTCGAGAAGTGGAGCCTATGCAATCAGTTCTATAATGGGCTCTATGACAATCAGAGGGCTATCTTGGATGCTGCAGCCAGTGGCAGATTCCAGGAGAATATGGGAGAGACTAAGGGGTGGAAAATCATTGATGACTTGGCCACCCATAAAGCCGAGTATGGAAATTCCAGGGGAAATCAAAGGAGAGCTGCTGAATCTCCTTCGTAGTCGCATTAGAGGCTCTTACGGCAAGATTTGATAAGTACGAGTTGGGAGGAGCTTAAAAAGGAGGGATTTACCATGTAAATGCTGTTTCAGACGGTCCTTTCGTCTGCAAAAGATGTGGAGCTGAGGGACATGTTTCAGAAAATTGTCCTAGTCCCTTCGAGTTTTGTGCTGCCTTTCAACATTATAGGCAGACAAACACTTACTATGAGCCGAATGTCCATCCCAACTTGAGGTGGAGTAGCCAAAATGTCCTAAATCCGACTCAACCCCCACAGCAGCAGCAGCAGCAGAATTATGTGCCCCCCATAAGCAACAACAGTTCCAAAAGCCTCCATATGTTCCTCAGCAGCAGCAGCAGTCCCAAGGTTCCGAATTTACCGAATTGGAAAACTTGTTGCTGAAAGAATCTCAAGCTAGAGAGGCCGGGATGAAGATGTTGGAGAGCCAAATTGCCCAATTGGCTAGCAAGAATACAACTCGAGCTCCGGGACACTTACCGACGTAGACCGATAAAAAAGAGACCCTTAATGCTATCACTTTGAGGAGTGGGTCCACCCTTGAGGGGCCTGCTATGGTTGAGGACGTCTCTGAAAAAGATGAGGCGGAACCAAGCAAGAAGAAAGCTGTGACGAACAATAACAAGAAAAAGACGATCAGCAGGTATGTCAGTCGATCGACTGACATACCCGGTCGATCGACTGAAGCACGACAAACAGTAGCTTCTGGTCCTGTAGAGGTCAGTCGATCGACTGACCAACCTGGTCGATCGACTGACAGCGCTGCTGATGTTGATTCTTTTCGTCCTCCAATGCTCAATAACTTGAGGGACCACCTGTTTCGGGGTACGACCGCCCTGAAAATATTGAGGCAAGACCCAAATGCTGATGGGTCAATTCCGGTTCTGAAGTACGACCCTATGTCGATTAATGGTTCACATTTGAGACGGTCTGAAGAAGGGTCAAGCTACAACAAGGAGAAGGTTGTGGACTTTCAGCCTAAGTCCACCGATGCCGGCATGAGAGATTTAGAGGAGAGGGCTAAGTTACTTCTTACAGCCCCTTATCCGGAGAGATTAGTGCCGACAAAGGAACATGTATCGTTTAATAAGTTTGAAAATGTTATTCGTAGCTTAAACGTACAAGTTCATTTCCTTGAGTTAGTCAATCAAGTGCCTGCTTATATGAAATTTATGAACCAACTGTTATCTAAGAAGAAGTCACTTGAAACTGTGCATACTGTCGCACTCACTGAGGAGTCGTGCTCTTATTTGACCCACACTGCACCTCATAAGCTAGAAGACCCAGGTAGCTTTTCCGTTCCATGTAATATCGGCACCTTTTCTATTGAGAGGCCTTATGTGACCTAGGAGCCAGTATTAGCGTAATGCCTTTGAGTCTTGCTAGGAAGTTAAAGTTGAATAGGTTTGCAGTCACCAACATGACAGTACAGATGGCTGACCGATCTGCGGTCCAGCCTATAGGAGTCTTAGAGGACATTCCTGTGCAAATAGGAAAGTTTTTCTTCCCTGTTGACTTCGTTATACTAGACATGCCCGAGGATGCTCACATTCCTATCATTCTGGGTAGACCATTTCTGCACACTGCTGGTGCAGTTATAGATGTTGGTTCAGGGACTTTGACCTTTAAAGTAGGAAAACACTCTATTGTCTTTGCCCAAACTGCTAAGAAGAAAGACCCCATGTGGCCAATTACTTGCAATACGGTTTCTGAAAAGAAATCTTATTTTGTGCTTCCTGATATGCCCATTTCTATGCCTGTTTCTGCTGTAACACCTCCGCCCCAGATTGGGAGCAAATTGGAGGAAGATTCGTCTATTTCTGATATTGCAGGAGCTGGTTTGGGGAAGGAAGAGTCGCATGTTGCTCCAGCTGTGAAGGAGCCAATCGTTTCAAGAGGCGGTTTAGGATGTCTTAGCTATGGCACTGATGAGGAGCTTGAAGATGAGCCAGTCAAAGTGAGGGAGTCCGACTTGGACTTTGATGAGCCAGAAGAGGTCATTGCTTGGGAAGATGTTGAAGCTGTTGATCCGTTGAGTTCTGCGGATGTTGGAGTTGTGAAGAGTGCAGCTGAGAAGATGAGCACTGTTGAGGCTACTTCTTGTAGCCAGAAGCCAACCAAGTGGGCCATCCCGTGGCCGTTCTTGATCAACTACTAATTGATCGAATGCTTCATAAACCATTTATTTTATTGTTTTGTTAGACTATTTACCGTTTTTCGTGTGCGCGAGACTTCGCATTTTGATACGTTTGTTTAGGATTTTTAGTACTTTAAACTTTACATTTGGGTTCTGCGCAATTTTGGGCGCGTTATTATGTGCTTTTACAGGTATATAGACCATGTTAGCTCAAGTTATTGAGCTAATTTGAAGAAATCAGAAAGTTACAGCAACCATTCCAGTCGATCGACTGGCCTGTATGGTCGATCGACTGGCTGCACAGTTCCAGGAGCTTCTGTTCCTGTTCACCTGGTCGATCGACTGGGTGCTGTGGTCCATCGACCGCCTTGCGCTGCTGTACCTATTCACGACCTTTCCCCTGCTGTGTTTGGTCGTTATGCTGAATTAAGGGAGTCTTTTTCTCCACTTTATTTTCCGACATATTTCCGTTTTCTTCCGTTTTTAATTTTGTTGCACATAATTAACGCTTCATCGTTGCTTTCTCGGATTTACGCGTGGTATTGTTTGTCTTTTCAGGTACTTATTGGTAGAAGTGCTGGCTACTGAAACCTCCTAGCTCACGCTGGTTTGGGGAGGTTTCCTTTTGCTGCGCTTAAAGTCTTGTGAGTTCCCGAGTCTTTACTTCATTCCTATTTACTTAATTCACCGCAAATTCCCATTTCCTTTGTTTATTTAACTACATGATTTTGCACAATGGGGACATTGTGCGATTTGGTTTGGGGAAGGGTTTTGCGCTTCATTTCATTTGCTTGTATTCACGTTTACATTTTTGTCTTGCATTGTTTATTTCATTTCATTTATCAAAATTCATAAAAATTGAAAAAAATTTCAAAAATTTCAAAAAATTGCATGTTTATTTTAGCATATAGGTCGAGTCGGAATGATAGTATTTCAAGGATGATATTGCATTTGCATCTGTTTTTGCCTAAGCCTTGCTAGTTGACATGTTATTAGTAGAATCGTATATGCATATCTACGAGTTTTCGTTAAATTATTTGCCGACCTTGAGACTTGACTTTGATTTTTGGCAAACTACATCATATTCTGAGATTTAGAGCCTTATAACTGGTGTCATCTATGACCAGTTTATCTAGATTGTGAGTAGTTGCTCCTTATGAGACATGTTACATAAATATGCATAAATATGAATTTGATCTGCTTAATACCTGTATGCATTCGGTTTGTGGTTAGTTGACACATGTGGTAGAGGTTTTCCTTTATTCATTTTACCCATAAGCTCCACACTGCCAAAAACAGCCTTTTTGTCCAATTACTACATCCTACATTTAGCCTGCCCTTGTCAAGCTAGTAGTTTACGTTCTTGGGGTTGTTACTTCGTTTTTGGTGGCATATGCTCATTTTGAGGTGAAGTTGGGGAGAAGGAAAAAGGAAAGGAAAAGAAATAATATTGAAAGAAAAGAAGAAAAAAAAATTGATAATAAAGAAAGAAAAAAAGTGTTACGTGCTGTTCTGTAGGACGGTCGATCGACTGCACAATTTGGTCGATCGACTGGAGTCCGAATGGAAGAAGACAAAAATCAATTCGTATATTCAAAGTCTTTATTATATGGCGATATTTGCTCCCATGTTGTATTTATATCTTATGGGAAGTTGATTGATTAATTATTATGGAGATTTCGAGATTTGTGCTTCTAATTAGCACTGGTTTTATTGTTGATTATGAGTAAGGAAGTTGGATGTTGTCATATGGTTTGTTTGGGTACTAGCTTGATCACCTGTACCTCCACACTCCCATAATTATCTTTGCCTCTTCTTACCCATCACCTCACATATCCATATATACCTCGGCATGTGTCATGGTCTTTTGTTCGGTTGGAATGCATATGTACGGTTGTAGAGATTACTTTCATATTAGATTGCAGGCATGTTCTTATAGGTCGTAGTTAGGTGAGCGTCTTTACAATATTACTTCTTTCTTACTTATACATTATTCACCTTGTGCTTATTTGAGTGATTTGAGCGACTCGTGAGAGTCCAATTTGATAAGTCTCTATAGTTGACGGTTCAGCAGTTTTTGACGGCTTCATAATTCGTTTGCATGATTCATATTGCTAGTTGATTGTTAGTTATTGCATTAAATTGGTTTAGGCTGATCGGTTTGCATTTTGCTCTGAGATTGAACTCGTTCCATTAGGTTTTTTAGGATCGAGTCTAGTTCTTGCTTGGGGACAAGCAAGGGTTTGGTTTGGGGAAGGTTGATGCGTGTCCCAAATATGATGTTTTACACCCCATTTTACACGCATTTCAGATCTCATTTGTGTAGTTTATGCTACTATTTGCCCCATTTCGTCTACTTTCGTATTTTTATGTAATATTGCAGATTTATGCGGAAATGAGTAGATATTGAGCTAAATCCGCCTCTGAGCACCTTGCATTGCATTTGACATGAAGTAGAGACTCGAGAGATGAACTTGGTGCGCGTTTCGAAGCTTAAAAGACAACTTTATGAAGAATCAAAAGCGGACTAACAGCTACTCTAGTCGATCGACTGGACCCTATGGTCGATCGACCAGAGCCCGACTTACAGGAACTCCTGTTCAGCTTACCTCAGTCGATCGGCCGGTC
The DNA here is from genome assembly GCF_048544455.1 of Silene latifolia. NCBI lineage: Eukaryota > Viridiplantae > Streptophyta > Magnoliopsida > Caryophyllales > Caryophyllaceae > Silene > Silene latifolia. Next base: position 102,479,700 of record NC_133536.1, on the reverse strand, counting down.
ACCGTGGTCGATCGACCAAGTTGCTACTCTGACGCAAACAAAAAGATCGAGAATAAGGAAGCCCAATGTGTATTAGGTTTTGCGAATAATGTTACGTTATATTCCTATATAACGTAACCTGACATTAAGCTTTTGGGGGGGGGTTATTCATTTTACTTAGGTTTTAGAATATCAAATAATTAGGGTTCGAGACTATTGTTCATTCATTAATAAAGTTCCTTTCGCTTTCGGTTCTGGATCTCTCTCTGCAGTTCCTTTTCGGTATTCTTCTGTTTAGTTTCGTTGTTTATTTCATTCGTAGTATAAGAATTGCTAGAATAGTCTCCCGAAAGCCAAATTTATCGTTTATTGTTAATTGTTTAATTCGTCGTTTTAATCATGAATTCTTCTGCTTTATTAGTCAATTTTATTGTTGTTCTTATCGTAGCCATGAGTAGCTAAATACCTCGTGCTAGGATGTAGGGAATCTGTAGATTAGGCGGCAGTAGAATAGTGACCTGAATCGCATGTCGGTCGATCGACTGGGTTCCCTGGTAGATCGACTGGCCACGTGAGGTTTTGCTTCGTTTTAATTGATTTAAATTCTATATTTGACAAATCGAGTGCACGCGACGAGTTAAATGCTTAATATTTGACCGACCCATTAGATCGAAAGATAGGGAAGGTTGTTAGACTACCAATTAAAATGACTAAACTATGCTAAGATCGAAAGATAGGTAAAGTTTAGGTTATTAGTCACTTTTCAGGACGAGAGTCAGTACTAGTGATATTAGGGACCCGTAGCGAGATCGAAAGACGCTACTTGTTAAGAGTGGACCGAGAGGACCTCTTGTTTTCCCGCCTCATGTGTTTATTTCAGACCTACTTAGTATGCTGCTGCCGAAACTACAGTGAACCGACCATCTTAGCATCCTTTTAATATTTGATTTCATCCGTTTATTTAGTTTACATTTCATTTCTTTGCTTTAGCTATAGACCAAATCAAATCAAACCCCCACACATTTGTTACCTTAAAGACTAGAAATTAGACAACTAATACTTCCATCTGCCTCTCTGTGGTTCGACCCGACTACCGCTATCTATAGTTGTAGTTGGAATTATAAATTTTATTTTTGATGCATAACGACATGCATCATGCACCAAGAGTTCAAACACAAGAGGTCATTCACGATCTTTAATGAACTCATAACCTTGTCACACCGTCGCGTCTTCACGACAAAACTGCCTTTAGTACATATGTGTCGCACTTGCCTTTATTGGTGCAATACCTTGCCAAGATAAGTTATAACGCATATCGTTATGTTATTTAGGGATCCCTTGGGTGCCATCAATCGCCAACCAGAAACTCTAGAAGCTGATCAACCTTCATCCGCCATGACTTCCGCTGAAACCAACAACATGGTCCTTCGACTCCTAGCTACCGTGGAAAACTTGATCACTCGTCTCTCCCAAGTTGAGGACAACATGATCACCTGGAATTTTCCCTCTTCTGATATTGAGCAAATGGTTAAGCTCCTTGAAAGCCGGCTACTTGGCAACGACAAAACCAACCCTAGTTGGAGGGCTACCAAAACCACTAAACCAAATCCCCTGGGAACTCCACCAAACAAAACCAGACGACCTCATAGGTCCTTCCCTGATTTGGGTATGCCTTATGCCATAGCCTTGGAAAGGCTAATCTCCAAAGGAAAGCTCAAACCGATTGGTCCAACTCCAGACCCTCTACCAAACAAACGAGGACGTAGATGGGACGGAAAACTATTTTGTCAATATCACCAAGGTCGCGGACATGACACTGAGATGTATCTCCCTCTAAAAGGCGCCATCCTTGATATGATTGAAAAGGGTGAATTACCACTACCTCCATCAACAAACAACAAGAACAACCATCCAGAAAATCCTACTGGACACAGTCAGGAATCTTCCCTAGACTGCTCTCATCTCATCTCTCTTGACGATGAGAAAATCCATGCAATTGATGAGGATGGCATACAAAGCGCTATAATGATGCTCTCCGTCTCCATCAACAACATATTCTCAAAGCTGCAAGTGGCTATCGATGATTTGAACACTCGTGTAGCTAATTTGGAGAAAAGGTTGGGTAATACTGAAAATGAACCTAACCATCAAGGAGAACACCAACCCTCCATTCACCAACCAACAACTGTTGAAAATGAGGTGTCATCTGATGGTTCCCACATCCACGAACCTACCAACAAAGAAATCACCTCACCAAAATCCCTTTCAAAATACCAAGCAACTTCCCAAAAACTTCCCATTGACAACAACCAAATCCTACTTCCGCCTAGGATTGACAAAAACAAAACTCACAAAAACATCCCAAAAAACACCAATGTTGGAATCAGAGGAAAGCATCAAAGGGTATTCACAGATCTGGGAATAACATATGGCACTGCTCTGGGGATACTTTCTTCAGAAGGATTACTGCAACCTATTGGCCCCACTCCAGATCCAAAACCAGAAAACATAACCCAATTTTAGAATGGCTACGCATATTGTCGATATCACAGAGCCAAGGGGCATAAAACTGAAGCGTGCTACGAGCTCAAGCACGCCATAGAAGATGGAATTGAGGATGGCAGGATTTCCACCTTACTCTTAACCACTACAGACAAAGAACCTGGGCGGCCTAATAGGAAGTTCGTCGATTTGGGTGATCGAGAAGATGAGTATTCCGCCAATCATTTGGTAAAAAGGAGAAAGGTAGGCTCAACACCATCATATCAGCAAATGGGGCTTTAATTAAACATGTCATTAACTGCCTTCAGCCAAATTATGCATCCCGTTTGAAGGGTTGTAACATCAAAAGCGTCGAGGACCTATCAACAGAAATTTCTCGCATTGATGAAATCATTAAAGGAGGTTCAACATCTGTGACTCCTCCCAAAAAGCAAGTCTTCCGCATTACCGAAGTAAAATTTGTAGAGCCTTCGCCAGAAAGAGCCACACACCCGCAAAGACAATTTTCAGAATTGGGCATGCCTTATGCCATTGCTTTTAGAGTGCTTGTCTCTGAAGGACTAATCCAACCGATTGGCCCCACTCCAGATCTTACACCCAAGAAAAGAGGCCGGTTTTGGGACGGTTCCCAATATTGCCTATTCCATAGGGGTAATGGGCACAACATAGAGATGTGCTGGAAGCTTAAACATATCATCCAAAACATGCTCGATGCTGGCAGGTTGTCTTTATCAACCCTGAATCATTTCATGGAAAAGAATGGTCCCCATGGACGCCTTACAACTCAGAAACAGGATAACCTTCTAGGATCTTATCTTTCTGGCGTCCCAAACAACGAGAGTGAAGTGCTCAAGTGGGCCAATGCTCAAAACCAGACATTCAAGCCGCTGGATGCTGCGAAAGAGACCTCCAAGGAGGAACATGATGATTAGGAGTTCGTATCTACGATTGAGTCCGAGTTCGAGTCCGAGTCTTAGGCTTTCTCATATCTATCCGAGCGTCTGTCCTTTTATTTCTAAATAACAACTGGAAGCTGTCCCCATGAGTCACATGTATTCATCGAGTTTGTGCTAACCTCTTATTTATCTAAATAAAAGCGCAATTTCCAACTATCATATATTCTCCCCTTTACCATTTCCCGTTGACAACGAGAATTGATTTGAGAATTGATTTAAAACAAATAATATGTTCCAATTCAATGTGAGTACACTCGAGTGACGTTCCGTACCGAGTAAGCGAAGGACCCGAAACTCCGTGTCCATTCTCTTTACCTATTCCATGTCTGGCAATAGAAACCTTTCATTAGCACCCAATCTAGAACGAGCTCTTATAAGAGGGATTCTGCAACGAACCCATATAACAAACCAGAACATCTCCTTGTTCATGATCAATGACGGAAGGCAAGCCCATTCTCCAGAAAAACATCCCATCACCAAGTATCAACCTCTCACCAACGGGTACATCCCCGTCTGCACCTTTACCTGCCTCGAACGAAGGACGACAAAGAGCCAATAAATCAAAAACCAAAGCCAAAGCAAAACCAGAACCCAGGCCAAAATCAAAGGTCCAAGCCAAAAGCCATTCACCCAAAGCCAAAGCGAAAGGCCAAAATCAAAAGCCCTAGCAAAAAGCCTTTCACCCAGAGCCAAAGCAAAAGGCCAAAACAAAAGGCCAAGCCAAAAGTCTTTCACCCAAGGCCAAAATCAAAGGCCCAAGCCAATATCCATTCACCAAAAGTCAAAGCGAAAGGCCAAAATCAAAGGCCTAAGCCAATAGCCATTCACCCGAAGCCAAAGCGAAAGGCCAAAATCAAAGGCCCAAGCCAATAGCCATTCACCCAAAGTCAAAGCGAAAGGCCAAAATCAAAGGCCCAAACCAATATCCATTCCCCAAAGCCAAAGCTCAAGGCCAAAGCAAAAACCAAAGCCAAAAGCAATTCACTCAAGGCCAAAGCCAAAGTGAAAGTCAAAGCAAAAACCAAAGCCAAAAGCAATTCACTCAAGGCCAAAGCCAAATCAAAAATCAAAGCAAAAACCATAGCCAAAAGCTACTCGACGAAGGCCAAGACCCAAGCCAAAATCAAAACAAAACAAGATTGAAACCCTTTTCTCAAAAAGGCCAAAATCCAACGAGTCCAACACACCAAATCACGGACCGACAAGTCCAAAACACCAAACAAGTCAGTCAAAAACACCAAGTCTAGGACCAACAAGTCCAAAGCCCATGACCAACGTTTCTTCCCTCCAAACTCCGGGACCAACAAGTACAAAAGACAAAACACCAAAACCTGATGTCAAAGAGCTAAAATGATAGCTCAAGACTCGTCAACTAACAACAAACCCAACCTTTTCTTCACCCTTAAGTCCTTCCAGAGACTGTCATAGGGAGACCTATCTAGGATCCTGGGGATTCCCCCCAAGATCATAACCAACACCGCTTCACCCCTAAGTCTTTCTAGAGACTGTTATAGGGAGTACTATCTAGGCTTCTGAGGATTACCCTCAGGCTCGTAATATCACACCTTAATCTTTAAGGTCTAGACATGGGATTCTGATCCCACATTGTTTACCAACCATTGCGTGCTCATGCCACATCAAGCCTGAGACCCCATTCCGCACCACATTACAAGCCGTAACCCATTGGCCTAAACACCACAAAATACAAACTCCAGATCTTTATCTGTCAAACAACCTATTATTACCAGGCTCCACATTCCATAATGTCGAAGCCATTTTCACCCTGACCCAGCTACGGAGTCTTCAAAAACATTGCTCCCTGGAACGGGACATGCACATTTCTTTCTTAGAGACCACTTTTTAGTGTGCTCACGTAACAAGAAACCTTTTCACAAATTATACCTCTTCGATTCATGATCAAGAGGGTTTCTATCCAATCAACCTTCGAGTCACCAAACGAAATTCACCGTCGTGACCCTCAACTCCAGATTTTTATATGTCAAACTAACCTATCATCACCAAGCTCCACATTCCATAATGTCGAAGCCATTTTCACCCTGACCCAGATACAGAGTCCTCGAATGCTTTGATACGAAGAACGGGACATACCTAGTCTACCCTTAGAGTCCACTTTTTAGTGTGCTCACATGATAAGGAACATTTTCACAAATTACACCTCTTCGATTCATGATCAAGGAGGAATTATCTCAAATCAATTTCTCGAGTCACCAAACGGGGTTTACCGTCGTGACCCTCACACATTAAGGTCCTAAAAACTCGCTTAGGCACACACATTCAGAACTATGATCTGGTTTGATTTCACTTCACGTGAATACGTAGGCAGTCTTTCAAGGACACAACCATACACCTCAAAGTCAATTATCAACACACACTCAGAACTACGATCTGGTTTGATTTCGCAAACACGCGAATAAGTAGGCCGTCCTATTACAAGGACAGAACCGCACGTCCCTTTCAAAATAATTCCAATTTTCAATCCTCAATAACTAGCTTAGAACTACGATCTGGTTTGATTTCGCAAACACGCGAATACGTAGGTAGTCCCCCAACAAGGACACAACCGTATACCCCTTTCAATCTCAACCATCAACATCAATCCTCAAAAGCAGGCCACCCAGCTGAAAAAATTAATCTTATACCTCTTTACTCGGGGGCTTCTTCCTTAAGACGTCGCCCATCCATCCTTTTGTCAAAATTCTCACCTTCTCACTCTGGGGGCTTCTCTTTCAAGATGCCACCCATCCTTTATCCTCAAACATCTTTTGAGTCTCAACTACAGTCCAAAATAAAACCGCCCATAGCCTAGTGCTCGGTTCGGACGATGGCAAGGTCTTGGTTCCGCTCTCCGAATCATCATGCCTCAAGGAGGGATCTCAAACGAGCAAATGGTGGCGAGGATGTCTGGAGAAGATAATCAATTCATATTCCCCAGCTGAGCGGACCTTCTAATCCAAGGATCTGATGCACGTTGTCACCTTTTTCTTGGCTAAGGAGCTGCACACACATAAGCAAAGTCTTTCAGAGTTACCCCGTGTCGTGTCGATACCGAGTTTGTATCACGTTCACGACCGTCTGCTTGTCAGTCTGTCAGTATGCGTCTATGTGAGTCAATATCACAACGCTCACGTATCTCCAATGTATCAAATCACAGATCTATGAGTAACAAGACTCCATATTAAGCTTCTCAACATTCAAAACTTCTATCTCCCTCGCGTGAGATATTACATGCTAGTTGCTTTTATGCTAATTGCTCACATGTTTATGTGCTTACGTTATTATATGCTTGCATTCAACGTGCTTATCTGTGCGACTGCGGATTTGTGTGGTCACTAACCATGCAGGTAATCTTGAGAAGACAAACTAACTCAACCTAAGTACTAGGTTCTTCCCAACAAACGGCAACCCGTCAAGTCCAAGGGCTTCATCCGCATCAATTACATGGCATACGCTACCTTACAACGAGCAACAACTCATACCCCGGTGAGTCCTGAGAAGTTTCTAACTCCCCAACGAGTGCCGATTTTTAAATGGAACTCACATAGGTCTTTCAAAGATCCTTGCAACATCGTTCATGATCCCGACGCAACCCTCTCCTTAAGTTGTTTTCCAGAGAGCCTTGCTGAGATGATTTATCCCCACGAAGTTCATTTAGGACCCTCATCAAGTTGGAGTTCGCCGCTCCCTAGCCGAACCTATCAACGTCAACCTGGTTGGAAGTCATTACCAGACAATATCTTGAAATAAGCCCGATGTTTCAGGCTCTTTCCCACAGTCGATCATTCGACATTCAACATGGCTAGCGAGCCTCAAAACGCATCACCTTCAACTTGACTAGCGAGCCTCAGAACGCATCACCTTCAACATAGCTGGCGAGCCTTTGTACGCACACAAGAATCAATTCAAGGACATATCCCGAAGATGGTTCAGATATGACTCCTTCCTATGGCTGGCGAGCCTCAAAACGCACCATCTTCAACACTAGCTGGCGAGCCTTTGTGCACAAATGATTCGAGGACATATCACGAAGATGCCTCAGGTATGATTCCTTCCTATAGCTGGCGAGCCTCCAAACGCAACACCTTCATCACCGACTGGCGAGCCTTTGCACACAAAAGATTCAAGGACATATCCCGAAGATGCCTCAGGTATGACTTCTTCTTATGGCTGGCGAGCCTTTATACGGAGTCTAATGGACTTTAAACGACCCGAATCGGAAGTCGACAGACTCTAAAATGTTCCCGACGACAGGTCCTTGACTCGAATCCTCGAGTCGCCCTTCCCGACGGCAGGTCCTTGGCTCAAACCCTTTTGAGTCACCTCGACGTCGCAATGGTCTTCAGGTTGTAATTTTCGATTGACCTGGAGGCCATACTTTGACTTTCGCCCTGTCCAAGCCTCAGTCAAAGTGGGGGCTCTGTAGATACCCTGTATCTGCACCTTCCAAAAAACCACACGATGATGATCAGACTATAACGTGTTTTTGATATGCGTGCGTGGATTGGGTATACATGAGACGGTTTAATGCACTACTTAGATATGAAAAATTATTTCAAAAGTTTCCTAATTCATTTGCATTAAAATAACACTATTTAGAGTTAAAACTGTCTTCGGACCCAAAACCGACTCAGAAACCCGCAACTCGAGTCAACCTGAGTCAACCCAAGTCAACCCAAATCTCGAATGTCAAAAATAACGCCATGAATGGTTTTATCATGTCATTTGCATTAAAATGACCCTAATTAGAGTCAAAACCGACACCGAGCCAAAAACCGACTCAAAATTCAAATCCCGACTCACACGGGTCAAACCCGAGTCAAGCACACAAAACACCTACCTCAAGTAACACCCAAAATCATCTTATTAGATGCCCATATTGTTACACGACATCTCATTTCAATACCACAAATCAAACCAACCAAACAATAGATAGAACAAAGGCCACGTCCAAATTGAAAGGAACAATATACCCCTTTCAATCACAAGGTGGCTCGCGCCTAAAGCAGGTGTCTGCTTAGCCTCTAAGCAAACTCAGCCGACCTACCATCCCACATTTCTTTATAAATATCCACCATCACACACCATAATCCTTACGCGAGTGACCGTCCCTTCACATCTCCCTTAAACTTTTATATTCGACTTCCTAAGTCACAAAATCGACACGTGTTTACGACCTACCGATCGTAAACACAAGCCTTACACATTTTGTTTGGTACCGTCGCCGTGCATTCGACCGACCCATTGGATCAAATCAACTCATTAATCAATATGTTTTAATTAACATATTTTTAACTCATTTTCAAAACAAAATCCTTTTTTAAGGCACTCTTTTAAACTTCTTTGATCATGAGTAGTCGCTACGAGAAAACCGTCTCTAAAGTCGTCTACGTCGCAAACATAAATACACGTAAGTTTGAGGGTGTAAATAACTCATTTATTTCATGTCTTTAATGTTTTCATAACTTTATAAGCATGAATAATGCATAACACGATTCAAATATAGGTTAGACGAGCCACAACCGAGTTTTGGCCTGAGACAGAAGCTCCTTGCTATGCAGGGAGGCTCGCGCCTCTTGTGGGTGTCCAGGTCAGACTCAAATGTGTTTGAGTTTGTCTTTCCTTCAACACTTTCTTTTATTTTTACTTCTTTCCTTTTACGGTTTTTACCATTTTAATTCATTTTTATGACAAATATTTTGACCATTATAAAAATCATCCTTGGTTCCTTATACCATGACGGTTTATTCCGTGACTCGATGATATTATTGGTTAATTACATTTTAATGGGTATTTTAACATCCTTTTCTTTTATTTAACATTTTTCTCATTTATTTACACTTGCAAACATATTAGTCATAATTCATAATCATCCTTGGTTCTTTATACCATGTCGGTTTAATCCGAGTACGATGACAAACTTGACTAATTACAAATAATTGAACTTAACATAATTAGTTCAAATCAAACATTTTTCTTTTACACACTTTACTATGCTTTTCAAACTTGCAAATACGACAACGAATATTACTAACATAATAGTAATTATTCCGAGTCATGCAAATCGTACTTGCAAGTCATTAATCACAAAAAACGGTTTTAAACAACCTTTTTAACAACCAGGAGTCGCCCCTTGGGTCGGCTCATGGCTCGCGCCCCAAGGCAGCTCTTGTTTTCTACATTTCAAAACCTGGGCAGAGTCCCTTCCCTCGCCAATAGGCTCGCGCCTTAATGGGGCTGCCTGGCACTATTCTGTCTCGTTTTGGTACTTATCTAGGACGATCCCGATTACGGTTTATCCGAATACGTGACGGGTCAGATTGACGAGTTTGCATTTTATACTTTGTCATTTGACACCCTTTTTCAATAAATGGATCGTGTTAAGCATCATAACCCGAATTTGGTAAATGGATGTTTAATTTCCGTTTTCACATGAAAATCAATCTAAATCCAATTTTGACATCAATTTCATGCTATGTGGATAAACAAACCGACTTAGCAAACTTTCACATGATAGGTTAAAATTTTGGAAGCGCATTCATGCATTTAAACCGTTTTATCAACTCTTGCACTTAAACAACCACGATCGATCAGTAGAGGCCGCTAACGCGGGCGGCATTGGGTGTCCGATTAAAGGGCTTCCCAATACGTACCCTCACCCCTTACTCAGAAACTTTGGATAGTGGATGGCCTTATCCAGGGCGTACGAGAGTCATTTTAGGCATAGAATGCTAAAAGGGGGACGAGTCCTTATCTTTAGTACCTATGTCAAGTACCGCTTTTTACCTTGATTGACCTAGGTACAAAGTGGATTCGAACGGGTTCCAAGCATCCCAGAAATGCTTGGTGGCGACTCCAAACATCTCTAAATCATTTCGAGACCTTTACCGAGACGAAACCGACCGATCTAAAGCGATCCGATCGAAAGCATTTTTACGTCACCGAGCGTGGCTTTCAAGAGACCGATGTACGTCCACAGATTGGCTTGGCGTGCATTGTTGGAGTTAGTGTCCTCCACAATAGTGCGTTAACATAATAAATCTCATTAATGGAATATCGTCAGATATTTAATTATTTGATCCTCGTCAGTTGATTAACGTAAATCGATAACGGTTGGCTGACTAGAGTTTGACGTTATTGTCGTGAGACGGCGGTGATCAACTGACACCTTTCGGTCACACCTATAGGAACGAACCCCAATAGACAACTAATTAATTGTATGAGATACAATTTATTTAGTCCCTTGATTTGTAGACTAAAAGGTTAGTCAATTATTTTAAGAGAGAATTCGAGTTGCGAACTCGAGGAACGGCAGTTATTATTTAATTATGTGATAATTGAATAATAAATATTGGGAGACGGGTTTTAGTTAATTAACTGTTAATTTACTAAAATTGTACTAATTGATTAATGTGATTAATATTAGTACGTAAATAATATGTGTAGTGGTACACGTATATTTACGGAGTGAATTGGAAGAATTAATTATAGAAGTATTTAAACATGAAACAATGTTTAAAATAAAATTACACGTATTTGTGCGACAAATATAAGAACCAACATGGACCCGTATATGGGCAAGTGTACCGTGTAAAATAGAGTAGTGGATGATTACTCACATAATCATTTCACCTTACTTTATATACTACCATAATTTATCTTATATAAGATTTTGCATGTGATGTAAGATGAAAAATATTAGACAAAATTTGTCCACTCCAACACACTACTTCCACCCGCCACTTTCCCTTCCTTTATACTTCATCCATTGTTCATTTCTACACTACATCATTTGTATGTTTTGCATATGAACATAAAAATCATCATCTCTCTAAAAAAAAATAATTATTCATCTTTACTAAGTTTGTTAATAAATAAATTTTATTACTAAGACTTGTTAGTAATATTACAAATAATATCAAGGGTATAATAATAATAATAAGTTCTAGTTAAATACTTGTTATTATTTTTGGGTAAGTTCTTGGGTGCAACAAGAAGGAGATCTTCTCTTTGAAGATTTGTAAGGAGGATCATCCATTTCGTATAAGCTCAAGAACAAGCTATGAGGAGTCTATTGATCGAATACGAAAGAGGCGGGGGGGGTGAATTGAGTATTAAAAACGATGACCGCTTTTTCGATCTATATGATATAAAATAATTATTTGATTTTATTGATTAAAATCAACTAATTAAATTACTAAAAATAAATGCAAAATCGAAATAACAATAATAAAGAGAGAGAGAGAAAGAGAGACACACAGGATTTTGAAGTGGTTCAGTTTCACAAGTCGAAACCTACGTCCACTATTCTCGATTAATAATTTTTAGTACCTTTCTCCGGATTACAAAAATTATCAATCCACTCGTATAATCAACTATATGATTATAACTCAGATTGAGTATCGCTAAATACTCTAGGTTGCTCTTACGTTAATAAGAAATGTACAACGATAAATACTAATCTCACGTTATGCGAGTGAGTACAATATCTTGTGTACTTAGTATCCTATAACGATTTTTCTTCGAGTGATTGACAAATTTGATGCGTAATGTTTGTATAAGCAAATTTGGAAAATAAGAATTAAAGCTCAAATAATTTTGCTTAAAATATTTTTCTCTCTAAAAGTGTAGATGTGTGTGTCAACTTTTATTGTTGAATGAATGAGAGTATTTATAGTAGTAGAGAATTAGGGTTTAGGAATGTTCTGGAATTAGGGCATAGGAATGTTCTGGAAGAATAAATCCCTAAACGACTTGATGAACAAGTAAGAAGCAAAGGAAGAAGGAGTTTGGCCTCCTAGGGATTCGGCCTTCCTAGGGTTTCGGCCTCCCTAGGGTTCGGCCACCTAGGGTTCGGCTGGCCTCTAGGCCTCCTTCGGTCCACTTCTTGCTTCCATAGCCCACAACAAATCGAGATAGAATTTAGTTAAAGCCCTAGGTTGCATGACGATATAAATATCATGTTACAAACCAATAGTTTATTCAACTTAAATTCTTATTAATTAATTCCAATTAAAATAAATACTCTCTTATTTTTATAAGTCACTAAAAATATATTTTCCAAAAATTAACGCATCATTTTTGTCTAGCAATGAAGTTATGGCTATTAGGTCATAACTTCACTAACCTTTAAATCAAACAAAGTAAAACCATTACCGAATGACGACCTATACTATCTAATCTTCAGTAGATCTTCAGTAAACGAATCGCCTCTTCACAAGTCTCTCATCTTGAGTCTCGTGGTTGATTTATAATCTTGATCTTGCTTGAATACATCGATCAAGTGTGTTTGAAGTTGTACCTCCTTGGTCCAAACTTCAAGCTTGCGTCATTGTAATTGTTCCTTTCTATATTAAGACTTAAGCACACAATTACACGCATATGTTTATAATATTAAGTCCACATACAAATCATTACTGTCATTATCAAACAATTAATAAGGACTAAAGGTCCAACAAATTCCCCCTTTTTGATGATGACAAGTCTCCTATGATTTGTGTCTAAGTCTAGTTCCCCCTCAACATAATACTTCCCAAATTATAGAACAGTTGAGCGTAGAAACTAATAATCTTTTCAAAGTTATAACTATAGAACGCCATGAGAGAATTAACTTGAGACGGTCGCAAATCATAAAAACAATTCCCCCTCTTGGCATCATTGAAAAGATAAGAACAAACATAAAACGACCAGAATAATATATTATGAAACAAGAATTAATCATGAAAAACATATTATATTAAACGCAATCTAGTTCTTAATTAGCATAATAATATTATAAACTGCAATCACACAAGGAATAAAATGCGGTATTGAAAAAGCTAATATTCATAAGATGGATTTTTATTGTGAGCAAAGGAATTAAAAAGATAAGGCTAGGTTGAATGGATTAGGGCAAGATGGTCAAGGGTAACGTGGGCTCGGTGGGTGTGACCTAGGACGGGTTCGATATTCCAAGTCCTCGAGTCACGCATGACAATGGTCTAGGAGTGCAGCTTGGGCAGTCAATCGAGTATCGAAGTTACCAATCCTCAAAGTCATAGCTTTAACTGCTTCATATATAGTTTGCATCTCAGACCTCATCTCCTTCCCAGATTGCAAGAGCTCATCACCAAACTTAACCAAACTAGCCAAACCTTCCTTCATAAGAGTAGACTCAGAGTGTGTTCGCACGGCGGCCTTAAGAGCACTGTCGATTTTTGTATCAAACCGTGACAACACGGTGTTTATACGAGCCGAGCTAACTTCACTTGGTCCACTAGTATCAACTCTCCTTTCCTTTTTAATAAGATCAAACAACTCTCCTAATTTCTTGTCTTGCTCATTAATCCTTCCAAGAATAGAAGTGAAATTCGATTCCATCTTAGAATCCAACATCTCAAAACTCACATTGCTTTTTCCTCCTTTTTCTCCTTTTTCTCCTTTTGTCTCAAAACATAATTCCGGGCCATTAATAACGAGCTTCATATAAGATAAATAAAGATCGCTCATCTCGTCATTTGTAATAACTCCATAACTATGCTTCCTAATAACTCCTTTCTTCTCTAAAACTCGTGAGATCCAATTCCCTTTTTTTTTTCGGTGCCTTCCTTTTTTTCGCACTTTCCTTTTTTTTTTTTTTCGTGCTTTTCCTTTTTTTTTTTTTTTTTTTCTTTTTTTTTTTTTTTTTTTTTTTTTTTTTTTTTGCTTTTGGTACTATTTCCTATTTCTTATATGATAATAATAAGAAAATAATCCTCTTTGAAGTAAGATTAGGAAAGAAAATCTTGTGATGGAGTTTAGGCAGGATTTGTGTAGGAATATAATAAGATAGAAATATCTTTATTATATTTAGGCAGTTTATTATAGATTTTGTCGAATTTTGAAAGGAAATGTGATTATGCAAAATATAAAATATTACCATACACATAAGCAAGATATAACACGTAAAATAAATATTATTTAACATAATTAAACTTGCAACAAAAATATACGGACACAATCGTACAATCTCATCTTCCTAGCCAGTCATTCAGGTTCCCAGACATAATTATGACGGATTTAATTATCACTAATTAAACCAATCTCAAGTCTCAATAACTCAAAGCGTTTTCTAGCTAACGGCTTAGTCAAGATATCAGCCCATTGCCTTTCGGTACTACAAAATTCAAGTGAAATGTTGCCTTTCTCTACATGATCTCGTAGAAAATGGTGTCGAATATCTATATGTTTGGTCCTCGAGTGCTGGGCAGGGTTCTTAGAAATTACTATAGCACTCGTATTGTCACACATAATAGGCATACGACCTACATTTATACCATAATCACATAGTTGTTGCTTTAACCAAAGTAATTGATAACATACCAGTCCCGCAGATACATACTCGGCTTCAGCAGTAGACATTGCAACTGAATTTTGTTTCTTTGATCCCCATGTGATAATACAAGGTCCAACAAACGTAGCAAACCCAGAAGTGCTTTTCCTATCTAAAGAGCATCCTGCATAATCTACATCTGAATACCCTACTAGATCGAAATTACACTCAAGTGGATACCATAAGTATAAATTAGATGTACCAATTAAATATCTCAAGATACGTTTAACTGCAATCATATGTGACTCTTTAGGACACGATTGATATCGCGCACAGACACATACGCTAAACATTATATCAGGACGACTTGCAGTTAAATATAAAAGTGAACCAATCATACCTCGATATGTAGTCTCATCGACACACTTACCATGTTCATCTATAGTCATCTTCTTTTCAGGTACCATAGGTGTGTCGTAAGATTTTGCATTTTCCATACCAAATTTTCGAATCAGTTCCTTGATATATTTCTGTTGGTGAATCTTTATACCATCCTTTGTTTGTTGAATTTGTAAGACTAGAAAGTACTTCAGTTCTCCCATCATGCTCATTTCAAACTCAGAAGTCATTAGATCTGAAAAATACTTGCACAATTTTTCATTAGTAGAACCGAATATAATATCGTCTACATAAATTTGCACAACAAGTAAATTAGAACCCTCGTATTTTAGGAACAAGGTTTTATCGACAGATCCTCTTATAAAATTATTTTGTAACAAAAACTTGGATAATCTGTCATACCATGCCCTTGGAGCTTGTTTCAAACCATATAAAGCTTTGTCTAATTTATAAACGTGGTTTTGAAACTTGCTATCTAAAAATCCGGGAGGTTGTTCTACATAAACTGCTTCTTCCAAGTAGCCATTAAGAAAAGCAGTCTTAACGTCCATTTGGAATAATTTCATTCCTTTATGAGCAGCGAAGGCAATAATGAGACGAATAGCCTCAAGTCTTGCTGCGGGTGCAAAGGTCTCGTCATAATCGATCCCTTCTTGTTGATTGTAGCCTTGGACAACTAGTCGAGCCTTGTTTCTTGTAATAAGTCCTGTATCGTCCAATTTGTTTCTGAACACCCATCTTGTACCAATAACAGTTCGATCACTAGGTCGTGGCACTAAGTGCCATACCTTATTGCGTTCGAATTGTTGAAGCTCATCTTGCATAGCATTATCCAATCGGTTCAAAGAAGAGCTTCTTTAATATTGGTAGGTTCAATGGTTGATAGAAACGAAAAGAACGAGAAGAAATTATTCAAGGACCTTCTAGTTTTAATGCCTTGCTCTAGATCCCCTAGGATTTTATCCAAAGGGTGGGAGCTTTGATGTTTCCACTTTTTGAGAACTCTAGGCTCATTATCATTTGATGAACTCGCACCATCTGCAGACGTGGAATCATGATTTGTTCCCCCTGAGTTGAACTCGGGATTTTCTTCAGAAGTATCACTAACTTCATTAGAAATATCATGATTTGAATCGGAAGTTACAACATCATTAGGTATAACTTCAAGATCTTTTTCTTTATCTAAGGAAGGGTCGATAGTATCATTAACTATGGACTCATCACTTCTCTTAGGATCGTTTGCAGAATTTTATAGTTCATCATTGATACCTTGAATATCTTCATCTTCATTTAAGGGCTCATTTCTTGCTAGAAAGAAATCGGGCTCATCTGGATCCTCTTCTTCGTGTTCAACTTTATCAAACACATTATCTTCGTCAAAGCGAACATGAACACTTTCTTCTATGTGCAAGGTTCTTTTATTGAACACTTTGTAAGCTTTACTATGATCCGAATATCCCAGAAAAACAGCTTCATCACTTCGGGGGTCAAATTTTCCTAAATTATCTTTTCCATTATTTTGAACAAAGCATTTGCTCCCGAAGCAACGAAGATTTGATATATTGGGTTTTCTCCCTCTTAAAAGTTCATAGGGAGTCTTTTTCAAAATAGGTCGGATCATAGCTCTATTATGCACATAGCATGCGGTACTAACAGCTTCTGCCCAAAAGCTTCTAGGAAGACCACTACACAAAAGCATAGTACGAGCCATATCCTCTAGGGTTCGATTCATACGTTCCACGACACCATTTTGTTGTGGGGTACGTGGTACGGAGAAGTTATGCCCCACACCATTTTCCCTACAAAATTCTATAAACAATTGATTATCAAATTCCGTGCCGTGATCCGTCTGAATCGAAATAAGCTTATTATCATATCTATTTTGGGCAAGCTTCATTAATACCACAAATTCATCGAAAGTTTCATCTTTAGAAGAAAGAAAGATTGGCCAGACATACCTTGAGTAATCGTCAACTAGAACAAATATATACTTTGATCCACCACGGCTTCTAACTCTCATAGGTCCACATAAATCCATGTGTACCATCTCAAGTGGTCGTTTAGTGCTAACTATTCTCTTAGGTTTAAAAGAGGATCTAACATGTTTGCAGCGGGCACATGAGTCACACATTGTCTCTTGCTCGAATTTAATTGAGGGCAAGCCTTCAACTAAATCCATGGACTTAAGTTTCTTTAAAATAGTTGGACTAATGTGTGCAAACCTCTTGTGCCACAAGCAAGACTTATCTGAGGTTGCTTTCATACACGAAAAGGAATTTGTATTGACAACATTTAAGTCAATCATATACACATTCCTCATACGGTGACCCTCAAGTAAAACATTACTAGTACCTTCAATTATGATACGACAAACATCGGCATGAAAAACAACTATATTTCCTTTGTCACATAATTGAGAGATACTAAGTAAATTATGTTTAAGACCACTTACCAGATATACTTTATCGATTGAATGAGAGGTTGAGATTCCAATTTTTCCTACTCCAATAATCCTACCCTTCTTGTTATCTCCAAAGGTAACCTTGCCTCCAAAGAAGGGCTCTAGTGAAAGAACAAGATTTCTGTCTCCTGTCATGTGTCTCGAGCATCCACTGTCGAGATACCATAGATTATTTTCTTTCACTTCTTCCTACAAATGAATCAAATACAACTTTTAGGTACCCAAGCTAAGTTGGGTCCTTTATGGTTAGTAATTCTATATATTTGATCCTTTCTAACCCATACTTGTCTTATTATTCTTTTGGCTTTGACATTGGATTGTCTTGGTCTTTGTCTAACAATCGGAACATAAGGTACTCTAGGTTTTGTTCTAACAAAAGTAGCTCTAGGTCTAGTACCTTCATGAGACGCTCTAGGTTTAGAGTTATGGACTTTAGGCTTGAATGTATGCTTTCGATTCTCATTTATTTTGTTTGATTTTGAGGGAACAGATGAGTAATCAAAAGCCATATCATAAGTCCATCTAAACTCATTATTGCGTTCTTCGTTGTCGTTAGATTCATCTATAGTTGAGACATCATCTTCAACTATGAAATCACATGTTTTAACAGTTTCGACATTCTTTTTCTTATCCCAAGCAAGTTTGACACAAT
Organism: Silene latifolia; assembly: GCF_048544455.1. Lineage (NCBI taxonomy): Eukaryota > Viridiplantae > Streptophyta > Magnoliopsida > Caryophyllales > Caryophyllaceae > Silene > Silene latifolia. Next base: position 102,461,446 of record NC_133536.1, on the reverse strand, counting down.
TTACTTGAATATGTCCAGTAGAGCCACAGTAATTGCAAATCAAGTATTCTGGAAGATTAACATATTTTCTATTTCTGAAATCGTGATCAGAAGGATTAGATTTGCATTTATCATGGTCTTTACGGCTATAGCATTCATGACCAAGTCCCATCTTTATGTTATTGTCAGATTGTTCAGTAAGGAAGTTTAAAACCTTTGTGCTTCCTTCCCACTTATCATGAACTTTTCGTGCATGTAAAAATAATTCTTTCAAGGACTGAATTTCTTTTTCACATTTTGAATGATCTACATTTGAATCCTTGGAAGAGCTACCTTTCTCAAAGTCTTCACGAAATTTATCAAAACGTTCATTCAAGACACGTTTCTCATCTTCATGTTGTTCCTTAAGTTGAGACATACTTTTACTAGCTTCTTCTAATTGCTTAGAGAGAAATACTATTTCTCTCTTGTGTTCGGAAACCACACTGTCTTTGCCATTAAGCTCATCTTTTAAAATATCATTGACTTTCTTCAACTCAGAAGTTATATCATCACTAGCTGTAACTTTAGCTTGAAGATGCTTAATGTTGAGTTTAAGCTCTGAAGTTATGGCATCACTAGCCTTAACTTTTGATTCAAGAGCGTTCTTCTCAGCATTTGTCATGTCTGAAGTTATAGCTGGGGTAGCCATAACTTTAGATTTGAGTTTTTTGGCTTTGGCTTTTAGAAGTTGGTTTTCCTCAGCAATGTCTAGAATTTGTTCCCTAAGATCTTTTAACTCTAATTTCTGTTCATGACAAACATCGAGGGTTTGTTCAAAGGTCTTAACTAAAGCACTGTTAGAAAATTTATTAACTTGGTTTTTAAGTTCAAGAAGACTTACCTCTTCATCCTCTGAATCTGAATCTGAATTTCCAACAAGACACATCTCAGCTTTTGAAGCATTACTTTCATTGTCGCTGTCGGAGAATAGGTCAAGACTAACGCTGCTAAGGCAAAGATTGACTTCTTCTTCTTCTTCTTCGAACTCGTCATTTTCAGCGTCCAAGTCTCCCCAACAATAAGCCATCAAGACTTGCTTGAACTCCTTCTTTGTTTTGTCACGTTGATTTTTGTCTTTAATATTCTTCCATGTTGGGCAATCTTTGATCATGTGATCATTATCACCACACTTGAAGCATCCAGGGTTAGAGAAAGACCCTTTTGACTCAATAGTTTTCTTAGGAGTTTGCTTTGATTTGTTATTTGTCTTATTTTGATTTTGAAAGAAAGACCTTTTCCTAAGACGTTTAACAAGCAACGCAGTTTCATCTTCAATATCTGAAGAATCATTAACCTTGCTAGACTCAACTTGTAAGGCCATATTTTTGCTTGTGCTAGCATCCTCCTCATCCTGATTCAGAGTAATCTCGTGAGCCATTAAGGTTCCGAGTAGCTCCTGATAGGATAATGAAGTTAGGTCCTTACATTCCTCTATGACAGATACTTTATGTCTTCATCTGCAAGACATACTTCTGAGTATTTTTCTAGCAATTTCCTCGGAGTCAAAAGTTCTTCCTAAATTCTTTAGCTCATTGATGATGCTAGAAAAGCGAGAGGACATGCTATCAACTGACTCGTTTTGCTCCATGGCAAACAGCTCGTATTTTCGCATTAGTAATGCCATACGTTGCTTTTTGACAACATTGGTTCCCTCATAGGCTAATTCTAGACCATCCCATATTTCCTTGGCAGATGAACTGGTTGAGAAACGATCGAATTCAGTAGCAATCATACCGTTTTGCAATAAGCTTATTGCTTTTGAATTCTTCTCAGCCTTTTTATAATCCGCCTCAATATAGTCTTCTTCTTTCTTTTCGACGGTAGTGCCATTACTGGTTGCAAGTAAGATCTTATTCGGACCATTCTTGATAATCAACCAACACTCCCAGTCGTTTCCCTTAATGAAGTGGGTCATCATATTTTTCCATAAACCATAGTTCTTCCCATTGAATATAGGACACTTTAGGTGTTTGGAATCCATTTGATAAAAAATAAATGCAGCGGAAAAAAAAGATAAATAAACTCAAAAAAAGATCAGACTCTAGCCGTTAGGCTTATCAAGAGCACGAGGCTCTGATACCAATTGAGGAGTCTATTGATCGAATACGAAAGAGGGGGGGGGGGGGGGTGAATTGAGTATTAAAAACGATGACCGCTTTTTCAATCTATATGATATAAAATAATTAATTGATTTTATTGATTAAAATCAACTAATTAAATTACTAAAAATAAATGCAAAATCGAAATAACAATAATAAAGAGAGAGAGAGAAAGAGAGACACACAGGATTTTGAAGTGGTTCAGTTTCACAAGTCGAAACCTACGTCCACTATTCTCGATTAATAATTTTTAGTACCTTTCTCCGGATTACAAAAATTATCAATCCACTCGTATAATCAACTATATGATTATAACTCAGATTGAGTATCGCTAAATACTCTAGGTTGCTCTTACGTTAATAAGAAAAGTACAACGATAAATACTAATCTCACGTTATGCGAGTGAGTATAATATCTTGTGTACTTAGTATCCTATAACGATTTCTCTTCGAGTGATTGACAAATTTGATGCGTAATGTTTGTATAAGCAAATTTGGAAAATAAGAATTAAAGCTCAAAGAATTTTGCTTAAAATATTTTTCTCTCTAAAAGTGTAGATGTGTGTGTCAACTTTTATTGTTGAATGAATGAGAGTATTTATAGTAGTAGAGAATTAGGGTTTAGGAATGTTCTGGAATTAGGGCATAGGAATGTTCTGGAAGAATAAATCCCTAAACGACTTGATGAACAAGTAAGAAGCAAGGGAAGAAGGAGTTTGGCCTCCTAGGGATTCGGCCTTCCTAGGGTTTCGGCCTCCCTAGGGTTCGGCCACCTAGGGTTCGGCTGGCCTCTAGGCCTCCTTCGGTCCACTTCTTGCTTCCATAGCCCACAACAAATCGAGATAGAATTTAGTTAAAGCCCTAGGTTGCATGACAATATAAATATCATGTTACAAACCAATAGTTTATTCAACTTAAATTCTTATTAATTAATTCCAATTAAAATAAATACTCTCTTATTTTTATAAATCACTAAAAATATATATTCCAAAAATTAACGCATCATTTTTGTCTAGCAATGAAGTTATGGCTATTAGGTCATAACTTCACTAACCTTTAAATCAAACAAAGTAAAACCATTACCGAATGACGACCTATACTATCTAATCTTCAGTAGATCTTCAGTAAACGAATCGTCTCTTCACAAGTCTCTCATCTTGAGTCTCGTGGTTGATTTCTAATCTTGATCTTGCTTGAATACATCGATCAAGTGTGTTTGAAGTTGTACCTCCTTGGTCCAAACTTCAAGTTTGCGTCATTGTAATTGTTCCTTTGTATATTAAGACTTAAGCACACAATTACACGCATATGTTTATAATATTAAGTCCACATACAAATCATTACTGTCATTATCAAAAAAATTAATAAGGACTAAAGGTCCAACAAGCTAGTAAGATGAACTAGTTTGTGCCCTTTTTTACCACAAAATCAATGTAAGGAAATTGTTTTTCCTTATACTTTCATTTTTATGCTTTCATATTAGCATGCATGTTACATAGATCACCTAAATGACAAATTATGAGATAATTTAATTTTTATTAGAGAGTCTAATATGGATCTATGATCTTTCAAGTGGTATCAGAGCTTAGGCTTGTAATTTGCATGTTGATTTTAAGCATTTTAATGAATTATGAGATAATTTATAAAAACTCAAAAATGGTGTTAGAAGAGGTTTTAGCACGAAATTTTTGGGACATGCATACCTACTGATCTTAAAAGGTTTGTGGTTCAGTTTGGTGATTTGTGAAGTTATTTTGCTATTTTTAATGATTTTTGGTAGAAAACCGAGTCAAAATGTCGTATTTTAGTTAAAAATTGACTAAAAATAGTTAAAAGTTGATTCGGTGCATGAATTTTTTATGGTATTTCATGCATGTTTTCTACTGATTGTATGCAAAAAGTTGAAGGTTGGTTCGAATATTTTGCATGTTTATTGATTTTATGAGATAAAAGTCGATAAAAGTGAAATTAATTAATCATAATTTCGAAACATTTGATTCTGCCCATGATAAATTTATGTACATTTAAAAATATTATTTAAATATTAAAAGTGAATTTTAATATGTGTTTTCAATTTGTTTTGATGTTTATTGGTTTTAGTGGTTAAAAACTGATAAATATAGATCTTTTTCTTCATAAAATTTATCCGTAATTTTTGGGCAATTTTTCTGAGATTTTGGTGTTCTTGGGAGTGTTCCAGAATATTAAAAATTTTTTGTTTCAATTTTTTGGGTAATTGTTCAATTTTTTGGATTTTTACTTAAATATTATGATTTTATCGATTAAATTAGCAAAATATCACCAAATCAAACTAATTATTTATCATAAAATTAGTGAGGACTAATTTTGAGGTTCTAAACAGTTTGGACAATTATTTTGGACTTAAATGAGATTTAAGAGTTTATTATTGATTTTTACATGTTAAAAATCGATTAAATCCACAAAAACCGAGATGGATACCAACGAATGATAGATAGGGCAATTTTGGCATCGTTTTACAGCATTTTAAGCATATTTATTTAAGTTGAATGAATGATTGTCATTTATTTAAAGTATTTATCTTGTTGTACCTAGTATGGCCTAGTTAATTTTAATCGTTATTACCCGAAATGAATGGGAATATCGATTTGTTTGTAATTAAATACGATCTTGTATCGTCGGTTTGTAATTAATTAATAGTTTTATTTATTTTATTAATTAATGTATAATAGGAATAGCTATGTAATTCATTTGTAATAGTTATTTTTACCGGCGTTTCCAAAAGACGGATTACATCGAGACGGAGTCTATTTTTGGAAGGTGTTCCAAATCCCACAAGGAAGAGCCACTTTTGGAATGAAGAGGCAAGGGACCAAGGAGTTGGTTTCCGAAATGTAATAGACTAGTTTTTTATTAACTAGGTGGCCATACTAGGATTTATTCATATGCTTACATGTTTGCTTTTTTTATTTTCGCGCATGCCAAAATCGCCATTCACATGCATTTTATTTTCGCGTTTGTCAATTCACGTCATTTACATTAACCGAATTAATTCACTTATAAGGAATTTATGACTAAATTGACAAGATCTCTCACATAACTAAAATTGAGATTAGCCTTACCAATTAGTAACACCTATGAATCTCTTGTTCATGAGAGCCACGGTCGCCCAAGCGGGGTGTTCTCTTTTTACCTTGGATAAGTAGCGTGGTAAACGGTTATCACACGCTAAAATTGGTTGGACTCAACAGGATATAAGACGGTCTTGTGGTCCGGGGCTTGTAGATGGATTTAAGGAAATTCGTCGACCAAGAGTTCTAGAGGTAGAATTAGTCAACGTGACTTACCGAATTTACGCAATTATGGGATGTTTCGCCCAAGCGATGCTCATTTTTGTTTAATATTTGGGTCTTGGAATCATTTATATAATTTAGTGGGAGGTCATTATATAAATGCTAAAACTTGCTAAACATGTTTTTACAAGTAATTTTTTAAAACAATGAATGATAATTTTTCCTTTTTGTTGTAGCATTTTAATTCGCAATGGCAACTTCATCAACTCCATCGACTACTTCACTAGGCAAAGATTCATGGCTAAGGTCCGTAATGGACAAATGTATTTTAAAAGATGACGGTAGTAACTTTCTTGAATGGGAATCCAACATCAAAAGTGTCGCGTTGTCCGACAATGTGCTTACTTACTTGACCGATGCTCCTCCTATCGAGCCCGGTGCAAGGGCTTCATCGGCGGTGCGGACCGCCTATGATGACCATGTGAGGATTTCGAATGATATCAAGAATGTGTTGATATGGTCGATGTCGCCAAAGCTCAAGCTATCATGCATTTCCTTAAATGCGTACGAGATATTCACTCGTATGATCACTATGTTTTCACAAACACCTAAAGTCCGTCAATACGATGCGGCGGCACGCTTCTTTGAAGCTAAGCTTGAGAGGGGCCAAAAGGTTGGTCCCCATGTACTCAAAATGGTCGAATATGTTGACATCCTAGAGCGTCTAGGGTGTAAGATTCCTAAGACTCTTGTGGTGGATCGTATCCTCCACTCACTCCCCCACCAAGTTTGCCCACTTTAGGGTAAACTACAACATGAATGACTTGGATAAGAGTTACCATGAAATTCATGCACTCCTCACCCAAGCGGAGAGGGATATAGAAGCTAGTGGGAGTGAAAAAGGAGATGTTTTAACCATGAAGTTAAAGAACATGTCCCTTGGAGTCAAGAAAGGAAAAGGGAAGGAAAAGTCCCAATTCAAGAAATCGTCAAAGAAAAATGACAAGGGAAAGAGGAAAGCCGTTGAGAATGACAATCCCAAGGCAAAAAGTGTCAAGCTCTCCGAGGCCAAATGTTTCCATTGTAATGGGAAGGGGCATTATAGGAGGAATTGTCCCAAATACTTGGAGGATCTCAAGGAAGGGCGTGTGACGCCTATTGGTATGATTTCCTCTCTCTATGTGATAGACGTTAATTATGCTTGTACTTCCACTTGGGTACTTGATACCGGATGTGGCTCTCACCTTTGTAATCATTTGCAGGGTTTAAGGGACGTGCAAGCACTAGCAAAAGGTGATGTGGATCTCCGCATGGGCAATGGAGCTAGAGTAGCCGCCATTTCCGTGGGGACCTATGTGCTCACTTTAGCTAGTGGTTTAGAGTTGTATTTAAATAAGTGTTATTTTGTAGCAACTTTAACTAAGAACATCATCTCCATTTCCGCGTTAGACGCGGAAGGCTTTTGTTTTATGATTAAGGACAAGTGTTGTACTTTTTCTTTTAATGATGTGGTTTATGGCAAGGCCATTTCAATTGGAGCATTTATGTTTTAAATGATGTTAATGACGTTTATCATGTGGAAACTAAAAAGCTCAAAACGGGTGATCCAAACGAATCCTACCTCTGGCATTGTCGTTTAGGCCACATAAACGAAAGACGCATTAAGAGACTTGCTTCATCAAAAGTGCTCAAACCATTTGGTTTCGAATCTTATGGTACATGCGAGTCTTGCCTTCTAGGCAAGATGACTCGTGCACCTTTTGCGGGAAAAGGGACACGAGCTAGTGAGGTTTTGGCTCTCATACATACGGATGTGTGTGAACCATTAACCATCACCGCTAGAGGAGGTTTTCACTACTTCATTACTTTTACTGATGACTTAAGTAGATATGGGTATGTCTATGTTTTGGTAAATTTCTACCAATTTAGGGTTAAAGTAGTCTTAACGTTAGGTCTGAATTGAGATTTGATTGTTTGTTGTATGCTAATTTGAATGCGCAACGTAAATCAAGAACACAAGCGATTTTGGTGACGCGGAAAACCCAATTTGGGAAACAACCGCGGGGGGAGACGGAATCCCACCAAGATTTTCACTATAATTCGGGAGGAAGTACAGTTCGTGCGTTATGCTCTGAATGCTAGGGTGTAGTTATCGTATTTTCTGATATCTTCCTTCTTTGCATTGAGGCCCCTTATATAGGGTAGCTCGTCCAGCTAGGGTTCCTTGCTTTTCTTCCAAGCTATTCCTAATTTAACATAGAATAGGACTTTACTTTATTGGACTACGGTAGGTGATAGAGTTCTCGTATGCTTCTTCTAGGCGGATCAAAGCCCATGTCTTGTACTATGCGCTGATGCTGCCACCCTGGCTCCCTGACACCCTGCGTCTCACACTGCTTCCAGACCTGCTGCCGCAGACCAGCCCATATCCAGATTTTGGGCCTAACAGTTTGCCCCCAATTTTCCGCGAAAGTACAACCCTAATTATTTGAACGGGAAATTGCAGTGTATCGTTGAGTGACTTCTCGCATACTCCATTCACATTTTCAAAACTCCAACTACCCTCTCCTATTTAATCTCATCCGTCCCCTTCTTTTTCTTTCATCATCATTTCATTTCCTCAAAATCTTCAAATTTTCCATCTCCCCAAACCCTTCTTCTCAACGTCCTTTCACTATCAGCGCCGCCTCCTCCCATCTTTTCAGGTACTCTTGCGTCTCTCTTCTTACTTGTCATGGCCAAAACCCGTTTCACATCATCCTCCTCCACCACCATCGACCTCGTCGAAGACGACGACTTCCCTTCACAGGGAGTCCTCAAAAAACCACACTCCGGTGACTCCCACCTAACCCAAGAGGACATCCCTAGGATTAAAGCCCTGCTTGGATTAGGTGACGATGTGGTGATCCACATCCCCAAACCTGGTCAGAAGGCAGATGCTTTTCGTGAGGGGTGGATCTGCTTGTACACCTACCCCTTCATCCTTGGCCTTAGATTCCCTTTTCCTCTGATGATTCAAGAGTTCATTCGCCTGAACTCCCTTCCCATGACCCAAATTGCCCCCTACGCATGGAGAATCCTTTTGTCCACTGTTGCTTTGAACAATAGTTGGGACGCCGGAATTGGGTTGTCAGATCTGGCCCATAGGTTTGAATGTCGGTCGTTAGGGAACGACCAGTACACTTTCAGGGCTGTGGAGAAGACTGAAAATTTCTTCAGTCGGCTGCTAAGGGCAAGGATGACGAGTGGTATGAACACTTTTTCTATGTCAAGCTTGACTCACTCCCCATCCACGCTGACTATCTGTTCGAGCACTGGATTTTTGCCAAGAGTAAGTATAATTGTACGCATATTTTTAATTGCTCTTGTTACTCACTGTTCTTACTCTTTGATCTGATGCAGAACTCAAGAACCCTGAGAAATCCGAGGACGAGAAAGCTTCTATTGCCAAGCTCTTTTCCATCCCTGAAGACCGCAGACTGTTCCCCATCCTGCTCTCTGGTTTAGACGACTCCATCGCTGAAGAAACCATGTCCTCCGGTAAATATCCTCTTTTGACTTCCATTAGCTCCCATGTCTATTTACCCTTTATTCTGACTTCTTGTATCCTGGCTCCTCCATAGGAAACGCTAGACCCTCTGCCTCCGAGATCCTGATGCGCCAAGCCAGGAAAAGAACTGCTGACTCCTTCACCTCTCATGCTTCCTCAAGAAAAAGATCCTCCTCAAGACCTGCTCTAGAACCTATTGAAGTGACCCCAATATCGCGTGCCCATGGGTCCCCTGTCCATGTTGACGAGCTGCTGCTGCGCCTCTCTACTAACTTCGGGGATGCTGAACGTGCCAACTACTGGCCTGCACTGGAGAGGCTCCTGACTCCGGCTTGCTCCAGGGCATTTGATGAGAATGCCCCCCAGGAGATGACTGACCTGGCTGCTGAAAACTGCTTCCTTGTGAGTCTTCTTTTTACCGGCCCCTTTCTTTCTTTGCCCCTGTGCTTCCCTGACTGATGGTTTTCTTCATTGCAGGCTCTTCAATCATCCCTCTACCTCCGCAAGATGCTGCAGAGGACCAAAGTTGAGTGCCTGGCTTCTGTGGGGAAGAACAAGGAGCTCACAGCTACCTGCGCCAAACTGAGGGAGCAGCTCTATGCGGCCAAAAAGGAGAAGGAGGCAGCTAAAGACCAGCTGGCGAGGACGCAGGAAGCTAACTGCGTTCTGACTTCTGGGCTGACAAAGGTAGAGGCCCGTGCTGAAGAGATGGCTGAGCTAGCCAAAAACGTGGGAGCCTACACTGCTTTCGAGGGGCGGATTGACTGCATCCGTGCTTACACTGAGGGGAGGCACACAACCTGGAACCTGGAGGAGGAGCTGGCCGAGTTTGCCCATGCATTTCCCAATGGTATGGATCTGAGCACCCTGTTCCCTCCAGAAGCTGAGGCTGCTAATCCGGAGCCTGATTTCACCGCCATGGATATCTCTGGGGCTATCTCTGGGACTGTAGAGGATATCCTGGCGGAGCAGACTGGTGATGATGCGGCTGCGACTCCTGAGGCTGTTCAGGTACCTGCAATAGAGAAGCAGATGGAGCACGGGGAGCAGAGCATTGGTCAGGATGCAGTTGTTGAGAGGATTGACCTCTCTTAAAATTTTAGTTTAAATTATCTGGGGACTTGGCCCTGTGTGGCGCAAGTTTGTAAAAAACTCTCTTTTTTATTTTGGCTTGTTTTGTGCCTGCTGGTATGCAGGTTTTCAAACTTTGATGGTGCCTGTCATAGACAGCAGGCACCTTAACTTGAAGTAGTTATGAGTCTAGGTTTTAGACCCTCCTTTTGTTATACTTGCGTTATTTGCCATTGGTTTCTGGAGTTTTGATTCCACACAGGTATATTCAGGAGGCTGACCTGGTTCCAGGTGCACAGCTCTTATCCCTGGTAACAGGCTTTTTTGATAACATATTTTACCCATGACGTAAAATATCTTATCACTAGGGTTAGCTGACTGGAGCATACCTTCATTGACTGTTTCTGACTAACAAGGAATGTTGCGTTCCTTGTGGTTCCAGACGTTTGAAATTCGTGCGTGCACCTTTTGCTCTACGTCATAGCTATGGAATTACTGAGATTAACGTTAAGGTATGGGTGGTCTTAGTATGCCGTACCCTGCGCGCTACCTCGGCGTATGCTCCCCATGTGGCTTGACTTATGATAAACGTCTTGCACCTCCTCATGGCAGGGGCTGGACCCTCAAAGTGTTCCTTATCTGACAAGTAACCAACATTAGTACCAAAGCCTTTCTTCGTAGAAGCATGATAAATTCCAAAGTAGTGCAAATTACCTAGTGTTATCTCATGGTGTTCCAGGGCAACACCTGGATCCAGGAAGCCACAGCCTGGACTACTTGGTTTAAAAACGACTTCATTTGGTTTAAAAAATAAAAAACTAGGGAAAACAAAAGAAAAAAGTTTTCTGAAACACACCAATACCTAAATCATATACTAACCCCCACCCTCTTTTTTTTTTTTTTTTTTTTTTTTTTTTTTTTTTTTTTTTTTTGCTTCACGGACTTTTGAAAGGTCCTTTGTACACTAAAGTTTTGGCACTTTGTCAGACAAAGTACCGTTTTAAGTGACGAATGTTCCAGGGTTTATCCAGGATTTGACCGTGCATGGTCATCAACCTGTATGCCCCATTCTTGACAATGCTTTCGACCTGATATGGCCCTTCCCATTTGTAGGCAAACTTGCCTGCCTTGTGGTTCTTGGTATTTTCGAATACCCTTCTGAGTACGAGGTCCCCTACTTCAAGGGTCTTGATCTTGACATTCTTGTTATATGTCCTTGCTACAGATTGTTTATACGACGCCATACGTATGTAGGCGCTTTCTCGCAGCTCATCAACTGTATCCAGGCTCCTAGCCATTTCGGCCTTGTTCTGCTCTGTCGCCGACAGCCGTATCGTGCGTGGGCACCGAGACTTCGAGGGTATCACGCCTGCGCTTCGTATACGAGGCTAAATGGAGTTTGGCATGTTGCCATTTTCGGTGTTGTTAATGTCGACCCGCAGTACTAATGGTAGTTCATCTCCCATTTTCCCCAACTCTTCCACCATTTTCTCAAGTTCTCCACAATGATTTTGTTCTTTGGACTCGGCTTGGCCGTTGGTTTGTGGATATCTGGGGGCGACTTTCTCGGTGTTATGTTCCAGCGTGAACGAAGCCCTCGGTGTTATCGATATGAATCGGGATCCATTGTCACATATGATCTCAGATGGTATCCCAAATCTGCTTATGATGTTGCGCTTGATAAAAGAGATCACCTGCCGTTCTTTTACCTCTGTCATTGCCTCTGCCTCAATCCACTTTGAAAAGTAATCAGTCATAACCAGCATATACACTCTGTTTCCTGGAGCCCTGGGCAGCTTACCTACTATGTCCATGCCCCACATCATGAATGGCCATGGAGAGATAATCGGATGCATTGGTTCTGCTGGCTGGTGGATTGCTGAAGCCGCCTTTTGACATGACTCACAGCGTTTGGCATGATTAATGACATCCATGCACATAGTGGGCCAGAAATACCCCTGTCTCAAGATTTTGTGAGACAGGCTCCGCCTCCAGCATGGTTCCCGCACTCCCCGCCATGTACATCGTGCAACACTGTTTCTGCTTCCTCTTTGTTCAAGCACCTGAGGCATGGTCCTGCCAACGATTTTCTAAAGAGGACGTTATCAATCAAGATATACCTAGAGGCTTTTATTCTGAAACTTTGTGCTTCCTTTCTATCCTCAGGGAGTGTCCCATCCCTTAGCCAATTTATGTACGGTACTCTCCAATCCGGATCCTGCTGCCCTACTGTGGAAACCAGAGTCCTGGCTCCTGCGTATACTGCATGTGTACAGACCTCTTTCACCGGATTACGATCGGCTCCTTCGGATAGTCAGGGGGTCAATACATGGGTGATAGGTATATTTGACAGTTCTGTGGGCTGGAAGGTGGCCCCTAACGTTGCCAGGGCGCCTGCCTCCACGTTCTGATCTCGCGGCACCTGAGTTATCTTGAACGTTCTAAACTTTGACTTTTGCTCTATGGCTATCTTCAAGTAGGCTATCATCTTTAAATCACGTGCCACATATTCGTTGTTTACATGATTCACCACAAGTAAGGAGTCACTATACACCCTTAGGTTCCTCACCTTAAGCCCCGACGCCATCTGCATCCCAAGTATAAGGGCTTCATACTCGGCTTCGTTGTTGGCTGCTTTGAACTCACACCTAACAGCTTGTACTATCATATCACCTTTAGGTGATCGAAGGACCAAACCTACACCAGCCCCCCTTGCATTTGAGGCTCCGTCAATGTATAGGGTCCATATCTCGCTATCCTGACTCCCCGTTATTGTCAGCATTCCTTCTTCTGCCTCCCCTCGGGTAGCAGGGCAGAAGTCAGAGACGAAATCTGCTAGGGCTTGGGATTTTATCGCTGTTCTGGGTTCGAATTGTAAGTCATACCCACTAAGATGCACTGACCATTTAGTTATTCTGCCCGAAAGTTCAGGCTTCCTCATAATAGTCTTTAGTGGGTAGTTGGTTATTACGTGGATGGTGTGAGATTCAAAGTACGACCGCAATTTATAGGAAGCAGTAACCAAAGCCAATGCTAGTTTTTCAAAGGAAGTGCACCTGGTCTCTGCGGGAAGCAGAGACTTGCTAAAGTAATACACCGGATGCTGCACTCCTTCTTGTTCTTTGACCAAGACCGCACTTACAATTTGCTTCCGTGACGATGTGTACGGAATAGTGGCTCCCCTTGCTCCGGCTTCGCGAGTAACGGTGGCGTGCTTAGATAGCTTTTGAGTTCCGCGAATGCCTTTTCATGTTCTTTAGTCCATTCGAATTTCTGACTTTTCCTCAATATATCATAGAACAGCTTGCACCTATCTGAAGCCCTCGATATGAACCTGTTTAGGGCCGCCACCTTCCCTGCCAGCCTTTGCACATCTTTTGGCTTCTGCGGTGATTCCAGCTGGAGTATTGCTTTTATCTGCTCCTTGCTTGCCTCAATTCCTCTCTGGGTCACCATATATCCTAAGAAATTTCCCGAGGATACTCCAAACGAGCACTTGGACGGATTAAGCTTCATTTTAAACTCCCTTAATATCTGGAAGGTGTCCGCTAAGTGTTCCATATGCATTCCTGCTTTTTTGGATTTCACTACCATGTCGTCTATGTATACTTCCATGGTCTTTCCTATTTGATGCTTGAACATTTTATATACCAACCGTTGGTAAGTGGACTCAGCGTTCTTTAGGCCAAAGGGCATGACCTTGTAACAATATATGCCTCTTTCTGACATGATGTTGTTTTCTCTTGATCTTGTGGATGCATCTTGATTTGATTGTAACCGCTCCAGGCGTCGAGGAAAGTGAGTACCTCGTGTCCCGCAGTAGCGTCCACCATTGCATCGATATGTGGCAGTGGAAAGGGGTCCTTGGGACAGGCTTTGTTTAAATCTGTGAAGTCTACGCATACCCTCCATTTGCCGTTCTTTTTGGGCACAACTACCACATTAGAAAGCTATTCAGGGTAGCTAACTTCTCTAATTTTACCTGCCGCCAAGAGACTGTCTACTTCCTTGTTAATGACCTCGTTTCGTTCTGCCGCAAATTTTCTTCTCTTCTGCTGTACCGGGGTGCATCTTGGGTTCACACTTAGCTTATGTGAAATAACGGATGGGTCTATGCCTACCATATCGTTGTGGGACCAAGCGAAGCAGTCCATGTTGGTTTTTAGAAATTGAGTCAGCTGGCTGCGTAGCTCTTCACTGCAAGTTGCTCCAATTAATACCGTCCTATCCGGGTGTTCCTCGTCCAGGTGGACCTGGTCTAATTTCTCTGAGAGAGGCTCCTTTTATTCTTTCGAGGTGCCCCGGTCCTGTAATTGCTATTAGGGGAGCCTGGTTGTAGCTTTGAGGGCTTGAGCGTAGCAGTTCCTAGATTCCTCTCGATCCCCATTTACTGTGACCGTGCCCCATGATGTTGGGAACTTGAGACACTGATGATATGTTGAGGGCACCGCCTTCATCTGATGCAGCCATAGTCTTCCTAGTATCACGTTGTAAGTGGTTGGACCCTCAATGACTAAGTACCTCACCAGTTTATTAACTCCTTCAATATATGTTGGGATGGTTATCTCACCTACCGAATGCGCAGTCTCACCACTGAATCCCACCAGGGGTACAGATTTCTTTATCAGGTTCTCTTTATCAAAACCCATGGTTTTGAGGGTTTCAAGCATGATAAGGTTCACAGAACTCCTTGTATCCACTAATGCTTTTCGTACGATGCAATTGCCAATGCATAACGTTATAGTTAGGGCATCGTCGTGTTGCTCTGCACCGCTTTCTATGTCAGTTTCGTCGAAAGTTACCGGGGGTAAATTGCTCTGGCTTACCCTGTATAAAGTTTCTGGATGATCCCCTTTACTTCCGGTGGCTTTCCTCTTAGCGGCAGAATATGTCAAACCCGATAGCTCGGATCCGCCTGTTATCACGTTAATAATTTTCGTGCATATGGGTGGGGCAGAAGGAAGCACCTGATTTGATGCTTCTCTCCTGTCCTGCTTGCCCCCACGTGATAACAGGTGGTCCAAGTTTCCTCTGCGTACTTGGAACTTCACTTCTTTGCGCAACCTGTAGCAGTCTTCCGTCCTGTGCCCTATGTCCTGATGCCATTCGCATCTCTTGCTGCTGTCTCTGTCGTCGTTGGGTCGATTCTGAGTGGGAGGCTTTGGCCACCTCACCTGATCACCTAGGCTTCTTAGCGCTTTCAGCATCCCTTCCATTCCCGTGTTGAATCCGTACTCAGATAGCTTAGGAGGATGCTGAGAGTCGTCAACTTGCTGGGTTTTTTTTGCTATTCTACTGATATTGGGTCTGCTGTATGGCTTAGCTCGCTCGTCTTTCTTTTCTGTTGAGATTTTCCTGCCAGGTTTGTCGAAGTTTGTTATTCCCTTTCTAGCTTGTATATCTTCTTCCAATCTTAATGCTGCTGTAGCTCTCTGCTGGACTTCTTCGAATCTCTCACAAGGGTACATCGTTAATTCTTTGTAGAGGTTTGATTCCTTATCCAAGCCCTACCTGAAGGCGTTGATGGCCGTGGACATATCGCAGCCTCGAATTGAGACTTTCTCTGCATTGAACCTAGTGACGTAATCTTTGATTGATTCACCTATTTCATGAACGATCCTATACAGATCACTTGGCTGCTTTGGTGTTCTCCGGCTGCTGGAGAACTGCTGATTGAAGGCGTTGACCAAATCGGCGAATGAAGATATGGTCCCGTTAGGCAAGCCGACGAACCATTGCAATGCTGCTCCGGTTAGGGTCGAACCAAATCCTTTACACATGCATGCCTCCTTCGAGGCTCCTATGGCAGTGGTAACCATCATTTTTTGCTTAAATTGGCTAATGTGATCGCAGGGGTCTGTGGTTCCATCGAAGAGGGTCATTTTTGGGAAGTTAAATCCTTTTGGTAAGGCCACTGTAGCTATATCGTCAGTAAACGGCGAGTCAGCGTAGCTTTCTAGTGTGGCCATCTCCATAGGCAGCGGCATTCCTGGGACCCTTCGGAGGAGGCTTCGTAGTTCCTGGTATTGCTGTTCTATGTATGTCTCTCTCCCGGCGGGTCGCATGTGCTCTTGTAACTGATGTTCGGCTCCTCATACGAAGTTCTGTTGTCCCAAGACTGCTGGTTGGCGCATCTGCGATGCTGCTGCAGCCGGGCCGCTTTCCCAAGTATACTCAGCTTGATTTGTAACTGGAGCCCTGATCACCGGGATCGCAGCTGCCTCTCTGCTCCGCCGGCGCCCTTCTGCATCTGACGTGGGCGTTGGCTCTTGGCGTGCTGGCTCATCATCTGGTGTCAATGCTCCTAGTCCTGTTGGGACCAGGCCTCCTCTTGGCTGCGGTGTTGCGTCCATGTCCAGCCTGAGTGCCACTTCGCGTGGCAGCACCCGTGTCTGCTTCCGGTCCCCACTTTCTCCTGGTGACCTCTTGGATCTGTCTTCCTGCATCCAAGGGGCCGAATTAGCGGCATGGCTTCTTAACTCGTTGATCTGTGCTCGGAGGAGATTGTTGTCGTCTTCCATCTGGGATCTCATACTTCTATTCTCGTTCTGCATTGTTCGGATTGTCCTTGCCAATGTGTCCAATCCGCTTATCATGATGCTGGTGGGACTCAGAGGAGCCTGAGCCTGTTGCCTAGATTGTGCTCCTCTTTCAGGCTGTGGGACTCCTTGCCGTCCCTGGACGACTCCTGAATCTCTGGTCTGGACTCTCTCCGAATTTGGGCTTGCTGCTACCTGGAAACTTTGACTTTGCTTGACTACTGGTATCTGGGCAGTACTGGTGGTTTGAACCACGGTTGTGCGTGCTGCTTTTGCCGAGGGAGATGGTACCAGTGTTGCTGCCGAGGGGGATGGTACCCGTGTTGCTGGGGCACCACTGGTGCTACCTGGGTTGGTTTCTTGGTGTCCGGACATGTTATGCTTGCTGTGTAGACTGGCTAACGAAGACGACTACTATGCCCCACGGTGGACGCCAAACTGTTTTGGTAAATTTCTACCAATTTAGGGTTAAAGTAGTCTTAACGTTAGGTCTGAATTGAGATTTAATTGTTTGTTGTATGCTAATTTGAATGCGCAACGTAAATGAAGAACACAAGCAATTTTGGTGACGCGGAAAACCCAATTTGGGAAACAACCGCGGGGGGAGACGGAATCCCACCAAGATTTTCACTATAATTCGGGAGGGAGTACAGTTCGTGCGTTATGCTATGAATGCTAGGGTGTAGTTCTCGTATTTTATGATATCTTCCTTCTTTGCATTGAGGCCCCTTATATAGGGTAGCTCGTCCAGTTAGGGTTCCTTGCTTTTCTTCCAAGCTATTCCGAATTTAACATAGAATAGGACTTTCCTTTATTGGACTACGGTAGGTGATAAAGTTCTCGTATGCTTCTTCTACGCGGATCAAAGCCCATGTCTTGTACTATGCACGCGCTGATGCTGCCACCCTGGCTCTCTGACGCCCTGCGTCTCACACTGCTTCAAGACCTGCTGCCGCGGACCAGCCCATATCCAGATTTTGGGCCTAACAGTCTACTTAATGAAGAACAAGAGTGAAGCCTTTGACAAGTTCAAAGAGTTCCAAAATGAAGTAGAGAACTAATTGGATAAAAAGATAAAGACCCTACGGTCCGACCGTGGTGGTGAGTATTTAAATATTGAATTTGATTCACACCTAAAAGATTGTGGTATAGTATCACAATGGACTCCTCCTGGCACACCGCAATTAAATGGTGTGGCCGAAAGGAGAAACCGAACTTTACTTGATATGGTTCGGTCTATGATGAGTCTAACTGAGCTTCCTAGTTCATTTTGGGGTTTTGCCCTCGTGTCTGCAGTATTTTCACTAAATCGAAGCTCGATTAAAGCGGCCGATAAGACTCCATATGAGATATGGACAGGGAAAGTCCCTCATTTGTCATTCATGCGTATTTGGGGTTGCGAAGCGTACGTCAAGATCAAGTCTGACAATAAGCTTGCACCCAGGTCTGACAAATGTCTTTTTGTAGGGTATCCAAGGGAAACACGTGGCTATTACTTCTACAATAAACACGAGAACAAAGTGTTTGTGGCTCGTGATGCTGTCTTCCTAGAAAAGGAGTTTATTTCTAGGAGACAGAGTGGGAGAAAATTTGAACTTGAAGAAGTTCGAGAGCCACAAACCGGGAATGAGGTAGAGGAGAACGTGGAGGATAGCATTCCCTCTTCCTCTGAAATGGTAATTATTCCTAGAAAGTCAAGTAGGATTTCTAATCCATCTGATCGCTACCTTGGTA
The DNA here is from genome assembly GCF_048544455.1 of Silene latifolia. Lineage (NCBI taxonomy): Eukaryota > Viridiplantae > Streptophyta > Magnoliopsida > Caryophyllales > Caryophyllaceae > Silene > Silene latifolia. The sequence continues at coordinate 102,443,161 of NC_133536.1, read as the reverse complement.
ACATCGAAGAGGATGATGTTTTGTTAATTTTGGAAAGTGATGAACCCACTACCTACAAATCGGCCATGTCTAGTCCCGACTCCTCGCTTTGGCTAGAAGCCATGCGGTCCGAAATGGATTCCATGTACGAGAACCAAGTATGGGACTTGGTGGATTTACCTGAGGGAGTGCGACCCCTTCAGTGTAAATGGATATATAAAATTAAGCTCGGCGTGGATAAACATGTGGATGTTTACAAAGCTAGATTGGTGGCAAAAGGTTTCACCCAAGTTCATGGTTTACACTATGATGAAACCTTTGCTCCAGTCGCTATGCTTAGGTCCATTAGGATAATCTTAGCGGTTGCCGCATTTCATGATTATGAGATTTGGCAAATGGATGTCAAAACCGCCTTCTTGAATGGGATTCTAGAAGAAGAGGTGTACATGATACAACCTGAAGGTTTTGTGGATACATCTAACCCTAAGAAGGTGTGTAAGCTCAAAAAGTCCATTTATGGTCTTAAGCAAGCATCTAGGAGTTGGAATCATCGCTTTGATCATGTTATTAAACAATACGGTTTCACTAGAAGTGTGGAAGAACCATGTTTATACATGAAGTTTAGTGGGAGTAAGGTTGCATTCCTTGTCCTATATGTGGATGACATATTGCTCATTGGGAATGATGTTCCATCACTCACTTCCGTTAAGGAGTGGCTAGGGAAACACTTCCAAATGAAGGACTTGGGAGAGGCACAACGAATCTTAGGTATCCGGATCTATAGGGATAGGTCCAAGAGGATACTAGCATTGAGTCAAGAAGCTTATATTGACAAAGTTCTTGACCGGTTCAATATGAAAGACTCCAAGAGAGGATTTCTACCTATGGGCCAAGGGATTACTTTGAGTAAGTCACAGTCTCCCTCCACCCCTAAGGAAATTGAACACATGAAGACCGTCCCTTATGCTTCCGCTGTTGAGTCTATCATGTATGCTTTGATTTGCACTCGTCCCGACGTTGCGTATGCCTTGAGCATGACAAGTCGTTATCAAGCCAAGCCTGGTGAGAGTCACTGGTTAGCCGTAAAGAACATCCTTAAGTACTTGAGAAGGACTAAGGATTCGTTCTTAGTGTTTGGAGGAGAAACCGAGTTGCGTGTAAGAGGTTACACGGACGCAAGTTTCCAAATCGATCGGGATGACATGAAATCCCAATCCGCCTATGTGTTTATGCTAAATGGTGGAGCTGTTTGCTGGAAGAGCTTCAAGCAAAGCGTTACCGCGGATTCTACAACAGAGGCTGAGTACCTTGCAGCGTCCGAGGTCGAAGGAAGCCGTTTGGATTAGGCAATTCATGGAGGGGCTAGGAGTAGTCCATTCCGCCAAAGATCCTATCACTCTATATTGTGATAACAGTGGAGCTATTTTTCAAGCCAAAGAGCCTAAGTCTAGTAACAAATCTAGACACATTGAAAAGAAATACCATTTAATTAGAGATTATGTGGAAAGGAAGGAAATTGACATTTGTAAGGTTGGGACAGATGATAATATTGCTGATCCTTTAACCAAGCCTTTATCAAAGGCTAAGCATGATGGTCATGTCGTCGCTATGGGATTGAGACGAGTACCAGATTTTCTTTAGATTATGGATATGTAATAATTGGATAGTGTATCTCTTATTATATATATGATAATCACATTCATTGTTTTCGCATTCATTTCTTTTATGAATCTTTTATTTAGTGTGACTAAATTATTAATACCTTGTTTATCTGAATAAGTTGTGGAGACAATGTTGAACACTATTCAAGTGAATAAGATGAACATTGTATTTTGTCCCTAGTCACTTAATGAGGTGACGTCTCGGAGTGACTAGATTGTAAGTCGATTGATGGTTGTTCAACACCATAAGGTCATATGTGATGACTGGTCGATTACATAGGCAGAGTGTGTGACACTTTGCCGGACAGTGACCATTTAGAGAGTCCCTAAGTTCTATTATAGACGCCTGGTCGTGGCGGGGATCTCTAAGATGTTCTAATGAGTCGATTATTTTGACTAGAGACTATTATCTGAGCAAGTGCAGTTTCCGAGTGACTTTGGTTTTTGTCCTAGGTCGTGCCGTGAAAGGAGGCCAAAAGGGCATTTACTAGGTCATGGTGAGCTGTATTGTGCAATTGGATAAATAGGGCATACAGGAATTGTCCACCCACGTTGGGTAACTATATCTCAAGGCCACTCGAGGAGTTAATGACTACAAATGCCTGGCCACACTCGGAAGTAATCTGTGAGAGATTTTTCCGGTCAGGTAGTCACACTAGCGATCGAGAAAACCACTCGCGATATGTTCGTGTGCAAGTGCGACCTGAAAGACACTTTGCATTGAGTGGGAGATTAAAACGGACAAGAGAATTGGTAGAGCACACCTTGTGTCGGACAAGTGGGAGATTGTTGGAGTTAGTGTCCTCCACAATAGTGCGTTAACATAATAAATCCCATTAATGGAATATCGTCAGATATTTAATTATTTGATCCTCGTCAGTTGATTAACGTAAATCGATAACGGTTGGCTGACTAGAGTTTGACGTTATTGTCGTGAGACGGCGGTTATCAATTGACCCCTTTCGGTCACACCTATAGGAACGAACCCCAATAGACAACTAATTAATTGTATGAGATAAAATTTATTTAGTCCCTTGATTTGTAGACTAAAAGGTTAGTCAATTATTTTAAGAGAGAATTCGAGTTGCGAACTCGAGGAACGACAGTTATTATTTAATTATGTGATAATTGAATAATAAATTTTGGGAGACGGGTTTTAGTTAATTAAATGTTAATTTACTAAAATTGTACTAATTGATTAATGTGATTAATATTAGTACGTAAATAATATGTGTAGTGGTACACGTATATTTACGGAGTGAATTGGACGAATTAATTATGGAAGTATTTAAACATTAAACGATGTTTAAAATAAAATTACACGTATTTGTGCGACAAATATAAGAACCAACATGGACCCGTATATAGGCAAGTGGACCGTGTAAAATAGAGTAGTGGATGATTACTCACATAATCATTTCACCTTACTTTATATACTACCATAATTTATCTTATATAAGATTTTGCATGTGATGTAAGATGAAAAATATAAGACAAAATTTGTCCACTCCAACACACTACTTCCACCCGCCACTTTCCCTTCCTTTATACTCCATCTATTGTTCATTTCTACACTACATCATTTGTATGTTTTGCATGTGAACATAAAAATCATCATCTCTCTAAAAAAAAATAATTATTCATCTTTACTAAGTTTGTTAGTAAATAAATTTTATTACTAAGACTTGTTAGTAATATTACAAATAATATCAAAGGTATAATAATAATAAGTTCTAGTTAAATACTTGTTATTATTTTTGGGTAAGTTCTTGGGTGCAACAAGAAGGAGATCTTCTCTTTGAATATTTGTAAGGAGGATCATCCATTTGGTATAAGCTCAAGAACAAGCTAGTAAGGTGAACTAGTTTGTGCCCTTTTTACCACAAAATCAATGTAAGGAAATTGTTTTTCCTTATACTTTCATTTTTATGCTTTCATATTAGCATGCATGTTACATATATCACCTAAATGACAAATTATGAGATAATTTAATTTTTATTAGAGAGTCTAATATGGATCTATGATCTTTCATGCATGTGGCCCATGTCCACAACAACAAGTGCATTCGTCAACCCAAACGGCATCACCACGAACTCATAGTAGCCATACCTCGAACGAAAAGCAGTCTTAGGAATATCCTCTTCCCTAACTGGAATCTGATGGTAACCTGACCTCAGATCGATCTTAGAGAACACACTAGCACCACGGAGCTAGTCAAACAAGTCCTCGATCCTCGGCAAAGGATACTTATTCTTGATAGTAACCTTGTTCAGCTCACGGTAGTCAATGCACAATCGCATACTACCATCCTTCTTCTTGACGAACAAAACAGAAGCACCCTGCAGCGAAGCACTCAGTCGGATAAAACCCTTAATGATCATCTTCTCAAGTTGCTTCTTGAGTTCCTGTAACTCAGCCGGTGTCATACGATAAGGAGCTTTCGAAATGGGACCAGTTCTAGGCAGCAAATCAATCGAGAACTCTATATCTCGCTCAGGAGGAATACCAGGTAACTCCTCAGGAAAGACGTCGGGAAACTCCTTAACCACAGGAATATCCTCTAACGTCAACTTAGCTGAAACATCCAGAACACTGCACAGATAGATCTGATGACCTTTTCTACCCATGTTAACCATCTTCATAGAAGAAACCCACTTGACGGTAGGTGTAACCCTAACACCTTGATAAGAAACCCTCGAGCATGTAGGACTCTTAAGCATGATCTTCTGATCACGACACAGGAACCTAGCGTCATAGCGAGATTACCAGTCCATGCCCAAAATGACATCAAACTCTCCTAGTTTGAATTGGACAAGGTCCGCAGGAAGGATCGCCCCTGCAATACTGACAGGTACGTCCTTGAACAGAACGGAGCAAGAAAAAATCTCACCCGTAGGAAGGAATATGGAGGTATGAACGGATGATGAAGAAGAGAGTCCAGCACGGACGGAAAAGGATTCGGATACAAAAGACATCGATGCACCCGTATCAAAAAGAACAAAAGTAGATAAAGAGTGAATGAGAAAGGTACCCGTAACCACTGTTGGAGTAGTGTCCTCCACAATAAGTGCGTTTACATATTAAATCTCGTAAAAGGAATATCAGGGATTTATATTATTTTATTGTCAGTTGATCAACGTTAATCGGTAACGCTCGGCTGACTAGAGTTTGACGTTACTGTCGTGTGACGGCGGTGATCAACTGATCCCTTTAGGTCACACCTATAGGATAACGCCCAAATTGAATGAATTAAGTGTTTGTATGAGATACGAGATAATTAATTTCTTATATTATTTGACTTTTAATTAGTCGTGTGAATGTATTATTTGATGACGGGTTACGAACTCGGGCTAAGAGGATTTATTATTTAATTATGTGATAATAAATAAATAAATAAATAAATAAATAGAATTTATTAATTAATTGTTAATTAATTAATTTTATACGATATGTGTATAGGTTTTGAGGAGGAGGTAATTAGCTAGTTAAATTTACAAGAGGTTGTAAAATTAGCTAATAAGGGTTTATAAGATACATTTTATATTGATAAAATGGTCTAATAACTACATAATACTCCCTCCATACCAGACCAATGGTAACACTTACCTAAAACGGCTGTACCACACCAATAGTAACATTCCTTATTTAGCCCACAACATTACCAAATTATCCTTATACCCTTTTGATATTTACACAAAATGCCATTACATACCCCACATATCAACTCACAATTAAACCCACAATTATATACCCCACCTATTTTTTCCGTCTTTACCCTTGCTTTTACCCTCTTTTCTTAAAAACCCCATTTTTTACCATGTTACCATTGGTCTGGTATGGAGGGAGTAGTTAAGTGGTTATTAGTTGTTAATTTGTATTATTAAAATGTTAAGTAATCAAATTAATATTTAATTATATAAGATAATTAAATATAAGACTTATAAGCAATTGTGGGGCAAATGTCGAAAACCGAAATGGACTCATAGGGGCCCATTTGGACTGATTTTTATACACTACTAATACACGCATTGTGAGTGGAAAAGGTAGGCATTTCCCACTATCTTTTGTATGTGAATTGTTTACATTTGCATGCCTATAAATACCCAATTTTTTCCATCATTTCTAAGGTTGAAATTTGAAGAAAAATTGGTCTTTGTGTGCTTGTGGTTGGTTCATATACACCATCTATAAACCATATTTTTCTTCTTATTTTGTTAATCCTTCTATTTTAAAACACATATATGTGTAGACTAATAATATTATCAAGCTAATAATATTAATTAGTATCTAAAATAATCACACATAATACTCAAATAATATCTAGTTAATATTATTTGTAGTAAATAATACAACTTTGGTATTAGATACTGGTTGTGGTTCTCACTTGTGCAATCATTTACAGGGCCTAAAAAGCATTAGAAAGCTAAACAAGGGTGATGTTGATCTCCGAATGGGAAACGGATATAAAGTAGCTGCCGTCTCAGTAGGAACCTATGTAATTAATTTAGCTTCGGGGTTGCAGTTGTTTCTTAATACTTGTTATTTTGTGCCGACGTTGTCTGGGAACCTAATATCTGTATCTGTGTTAGACACAGAAGGGTTTTCTTTTGTTATAAAAGACAAGTGTTGTACTTTTTCCCTTAATGGGATTGTATATAGCCAAGCTATTTCAATCAATGGTATTTATATTCTAGACACTTGCAACGATGTTTACCATTTAGATAATAAAAGACTCAAAACAGGTGATCCCGATCATTCTTATCTATGACATTGTCGATGAGGACACATTAACGAGAAACGCATTAAAAGACTAGTGTCGACTGATATAATTAAACCTTTTGATTTCGTATCATTTGGTACATGCGAATCTTGACTTCTTAGCAAGATGACTCGTGCACCTTTTCTAGGAAAAGGATCTCGAGCTAGTGAGTTGTTGGGTTTAATACACACCGACGTGTGTGGTCCAATGACAGTCACTGCTAGAGGTAATTATATCTAATTCATTACTTTTACCGATGACATGAGTAGATATGGGTATATCTACTTAATGAGGTATAAAAGTGAAGCTTTTGACAAGTTCAAAGAGTTTCAGAATGAAGTAGAAAACCAATTAATTAAGAAGATTAAAGAATCACGATCAGATCGTGGTGGGGAATATTTAAGCAATGATTTTAGAGATCACCTTAAAGACTGCGGTATCGTATCTCAGTTAACTCCTCCTGGCGCACCACAATTGAATGGTGTAGCTGAAAGGAGGAATCGAACTTTATTAGATATGGTCCGATCAATGATGAGTCAAACTGAGTTATCTAAGTCATTTTGGGGTTTTGCCATTTCATCTGCTATACGCTCACTTAATCAAAGTCCCACTAAAGCAACTGGCAAAACTCCATATGAGATATGGAAAAGGAAGGTCCCGAATTTGCAATACATGAAAGTATGGGGTTGTGATGCTTATGTCAAGAGCAAGTCTGACGATAAGCTTGCACCTCGTTCTGACAAATGTATTTTTGTAGGCTACCCTAAGGAAACTTGTGGATATTATTTCTACAATAGTAATGAGAACAAAGTGTTTGTGGCTTGTGAAGCTGTCTTTCTAGAAAAAAGAGTTTATTTCTAGAAGACAGAGTGGGAGAAAATTTGAACTTGATGAAGTTCAAGAGCCACAAAGTAATGTGACAGTACAGGAATATGTTCCTTCTACGTCTGAATCGGTTATTGTTCCTTCTGAACCTAGGAGATCAGAGAGGGTTAGTCGGCAGCCTGATAGATACCTTGGTGTTATCGAGGAAGATGGTGACGATGAGGTTTTACTTTTGGAAAGTGATGAACCTAAGACCTACAGAGCAACTATTACTAGTTCTGACTCTAAGCTATGGCTCGAGGCCATGCAATCTGAGATGGATTCCATGTACGAAAATCAGGTATGGGACCTGGTTAACTTACCTAAAGATGTTCGACCTCTTCAGTGTAAGTGGATATTTAAGATTAAAATCGGCATGGATGGACATAAAGATGTCTACAAAGCTAGATTGGTGGCAAAAGGTTTCACCCACGTTCATGGTTTACACTATGATGAAACTTTTGCACCAGTTGCTATGCTTAGATCTGTTCGGATAATGTTAGCGATTGCTACATTTCATGATTATGAGATATGGCAAATAGATGTCAAAACCGCCTTCCTGAACAGGTTTCTGGAAGAGGAAGTGTTCATGACACAACCTGAAGGTTTTAAGGATCCTAAAAATCCTAACAAAGTATGCAAACTTAAGAGATCCATTTATGGTTTTAAGCAAGCGTCAAGGAGTTGGAATCATCGTTTTGATCATGTTATTAAATAGAATGATTTTTCTCGAATTGTTGAGGAACCATGTTTATACATGAAGTTTAGTGGGAGTAAAGTTATTTTCTTACTTCTTTATGTGGACGACATATTACTCATTTGGAATGATGTAGATATGCTTGCTTCTATCAAGAAGTGGTTAGGAAATCACTTCCAAATGAAAGATTTGGGAGAAGCTCAGTGCATCTTGGGTATCCGGATCTATAGGGATAGATCCAAATGGATATTAGCTTTGAGTCAAGAAGCCTATATCGATAAGATTCTTGACCGATTCAATATGAAAAACTCCAAAAGAGGTTTTCTACCTATAGGCAGTGGGATTACTTTGAGTAAGTCACAGGTTCCTACTGAGCCTAAGGATATTGAACGCACGAAATCGATTCCCTATGCTTCCGCTGTTGGATCGATCATGTATGCTATGATGTGTTCTCGTCCTGACGTCTCGTATGCTTTGAGTATGATGAGTCGTCATCAGAAAAATCCAAGTGAGAGTCACTGGATTGCCGTCAAGAATATTCTGAAGTACTTGAGAAGGACTAAGGATTCATTCTTAGTGTTTGGAGAAGAATCTGAATTACATATAAGAGGTTATACGGATGCCAGTTTCCAAACTGATTGGGATGATTTGAAATCCCAGGCTGGTTTTGTCTTTTTGTTGAACGGAGGGGCGGTTTGCTGGAGAAGTTTTAAGAAGTCTAGGACTGCTGATTCTACAACAGAAACTGAGTACATTGCAACGTCTGAAGCTGCAAAGGAAGCTGTTTGGATTAGGCAATTCTTAGAGGGACTGAAAGTAGTTCCGACCGCCGAGGATCCTATCACTTTGTATTGTGATAACAGTGGGGCAATTTTTCAAGCAAAAGAGCCCAAGTCTAGTAACAAGTCTAGACACGTACTTAGGAAATTTCATGTAATTAGAGATTTAATTGAAAGGAAGGAAATTACAGTCTGTAAGGTTGGGACAGCTGACAACATCGCTGATCCTTTAACCAAGCTGATTCCGTCGTTTAGTACCAAAAATAAATACCTAAGTATACTAACAGAAGTCAGCGGTAAGTAGGGTCGATCTCTACAGGGAGGCGGTCACTATCTACTTGTTAATTCTAGTCTGTCTACGGTCACAATTGGGGGTTTTTAAATGATTTCTAACTAAAAGTGATTAAGGCAAGAGACGTAAGGCAAAGAGCAATAAAATCAAGAAAAGCTAAGATGTGATCAGATAAAGAGAGGTATGTCAGGATTTCGGTTCACCACGGCACTTTACTAACTCAGTCATAAATAGCCTAGACAGTCTACTGTGAGAAGGGCAAGGGAAAGGTCCTTTCGGTCCGCTATCCACCCTAAACTACTACTAACTTAACTTTCGCCCTCATTAGGTAGTCTACTGTTCATAGCAGGTCTGTTCGTTCCAATCTTTCGATCCAGGAGCAAAGTTACCCAAATTAAAGTTATTTAGAAGCGTGCACTCAACTAAACAGATAACAGTTATATTGCTATGGTGACAGATTCTCACAAATAAATCGTCTAGCCTATTTACAACATCGTTACTTTACTACCATGGCTCCCCTAATCCTAACATAAGAAAATTTAGCTATGAATAAACATAACAAAAACAAAAGATGAAAAAATAAAGAACATTGCAAATTAAAGAGAGTAAAGAGAGAATTACTTATTAAGATCCAGAAAAGAGAGCAACAGTATCAGGTTACAAAAGGGAGGAAAAGAGAAAAAGAGGAGAAGAGAGGAAAAGAGAGGAAGAGAGAAAAAGAGAGAAGAAGAAGAGAGTTTAAACCTAATGACGTCTTTCCTATTTATAGGAAAAATAATTATTAACCTCAACGATATTAAAACCTTGCGGCAGATAGAAAAGTACTCGATTGAGTGATTTAAAACTCCTCTATCGAGTAAATTATAGCAAACCTCTCGATTGAGTAGAAAACCTAATCGATCGAACACTATCTAAAATAAGCAATTCGATCGAGGACTTAAACTACTCGATCGAACACTATTCTACTCGATCGAGTGGTTTCCAGCGCATAATCCCTACTTCACGCACTGAACTTCAAACGGCTGCCATTTCTTCGTTACTTGGGCAAACAGAGCGTTTCCGGAGACGTTGTAAAGCTAAGAGGACAAGATTTCTTCTCCAATTGGAATAACCGGAAAATCAGTTGTAGAACTCGAGATATGGATCTTCAAAGTAGGCACTAGTAATTTGAAGTTCTTCCTTTGCTCGCCTAGTTATCTTACTTCCTTGCGCATCACAATTAGTAGTTCCCAAGCTCCGACTCAACTCATCTCCTAAATGCATGCATAGAGACATGTATTAAGCTTGATTATGCTCCTTTCCGGTTCATACCTGCAAATAATACAAGACAAAGCAAAGTAGACTATTCGAAAGACATTTGTAGCTAAACACTACACAAAATGCATTGGAATGCGTGCAAATGAAGTACAAAATAGCTATATAAAATGCACGCATCAAATCTCCCCAAACCAAACCATTACTTATCCCCAAGGAAACTATATGCAAAACTAATGGAACATAAAAAAGAAAACTTAGAGTTAGCTACAAATTGTCCACTTAAACCGATTTAATGAAAGCACTAATACTTATAGCAAAAATGTCAAATGCAAACGAGTTGCAGGATGTTTATAATAGAGCTGAACCGTCGACCTTGCACGACCGTTAATGATGGACTCTCACGGGTCACTCTTCTCTCATAAAGCAAAAGGTAAGCATATGAATGTAAGAGAGAAAGAAATATAGTCGCTCACCTAAACTACGACCTACATAAACATGCATGCAACTAATATGATAGACATTTCTAACTACCGTACATACATTCCAATCAAACAAGGTCCGTCACAGCCGAGGGCTTACAAAAGTATGGTAAAGTGAGGCTATGGGTAAGAAAAGGCAAAACAATTTTGGGAAATGTGGAGGTAAAGCGTCAAGCTAGTACCTGAACAGAACCAAATGGAACATATCCATTTTTAATCCATCAAAAGTAAGCACGACGCCCATATTTGGCACTCAAACTCACCAAACCGGATTGAACATACTCCTCAATAGATATAAATAAAGCATAGGAGTGAAACCGTCAACAATCAAACATCTTTTTTTCTTTTTTTTTTCTCGGTTTTTTTTCTTTTGATTCACGTTTTTTTTCATTTTTCAATCCTTTTTTTTTTCATTTCATCCTCCTTCTCCTTCATAAATTACCAACTCCAAATCAATACAATACAAACCAAACTTGGCACGATAAATTGTATACCGCAAAAACATATACTAAACTAGTTTGGCAAGGCAGGCTAAATTTGGATGTAGTTAAGGGTCAAATGGCAAATTTGGCTAAATGTGGAGTTAAATGGGTAAAAATAAAAGAAAGGGGAAATGTAAGCGCCTCCCTGCATGCGACACCAACCACTAACCCGAATGTATGTAGGCAAAAAGCAATTGAATTTCATAAACGTGCAAAATAATGAACACGTAATGCAAGTAGTTTACTACTCACAATCCTACATGAAACTGGTCATAAATGACACCAGTTTATAAGGCTCTAAATCTTAGAAAATATAAGTAGTTTGCCAAAATTTCAGGTCAAGTCTATTTGTTCAGCTGTATTTAAACATTAACTCGTAGATTATGCAATAAGACAATGCTAAAAGATATTAGTTTGTGCAAGGCTTAAGCAAAGGACAAATCACAGTGCAATATCATCATTGAAGTCTACCGTTCCGACTCGACCTATATACTAAAAGAAACATGAATTTTTTAAATTTTAAATTTTTATGAGATTTTATGAATTTTATAGAAATAAACAATAATGCATACAGAAATTAAACGTGATAACAAAAATGTAATAAAGACAACATGCAGACACAGATATGGATGCATAACCTCCCCAAACCAAACCGTACAATGCCCTCGTTGTACCCAAAAATAGGGAAAATAAATGCAAACTAAAAAGGAGAGAGTGAAGATGCGGAAAACTCACAAGATTACGCGAAGTAGGGACCTCCCCAAACCAGCCAACAACATGGGAGGTCACAGACAGCTCCAGAACAGCGTCACAGGAAGCGAATCAAAGCAAGCCAACTCGTGATACTCGATCGAGAAGATATATTACTCGATCGAGTACAATCAGCTGCCAAAGTGTTCGATCGAGGAGAACTGGTTACTCGATCGATATATCTGTTTCTGTAGGTGTTCGATCGAGGAATAGGTGTAACACCCCAAGAGTATGAGAGGAAAGTTGTCCCACATCGGGAAAATATGGAGCTTGTGATATGTTTATAAAGGATTCCACCCACCACTTAATAACAAGGCCTTGTGCTTTTGGGCTTAAGTGAGGACAAATATGGGCCCAAAGGTGCACACCCATCTTATTGGGATTGTGTTACGACGGTGGCGGGTCGGGTTGTTATAAATGGTATCAGAGCAACCCTGCGACCGTGTGGTGAGCCTGTGGTTGGGAGTACCCGGGTCACACACCTAGCGGGGGAGGATTCTGGGCTTGGCCGCGGTCAGCCTCCGGGCACAACGGGGACGTTGTGTTATTTAAGTGGGGGAGTTTGTAACACCCCAAGAGTATGAGAGGAAAGTTGTCCCACATCGGGAAAATATGGAGCTTGTGATATGTTTATAAAGGATTCCACCCACCACTTAATAACAAGGCCTTGTGCTTTTGGGCTTAAGTAAGGACAAATATGGGCCCAAAGGTGCACACCCATCTTATTGGGATTGTGTTACGATGGTGGCGGGTCGGGTTGTTATAATAGGAGTGTTCGATCGAACGGATTAAGCACTCGATCGAGTAAAAAGAATGCTCGATCGAGTTATACCTGCAAACAAATGACGACCAAAAGCGAATTCTAGATCGTTCACAGTCTATGGTTTGAAAACCATTTATTACACACAACAAAACTGAAATGAAAATCAACTAAAAATTTAAACTCCGGGTTGCCTCCCGTACAGCGCTAGTTTCAGACAGGTCCCAGCTCGACCTTCTTTTTTCTTCAATAGCCACTGTAATTGAGCCCAGTCAAAACAGCTCAAAGCTTGTAGCAGCCGATCAAATAACTGCGCATGTGCTACACAAAACTGTAAGTAGCACCATAATAAAGAAAGAGCATATGAAAGCAATATAAAGTACCGTCTCAGCCTAACTATATTTCGATGACAAATATGGTGAAACTTTATAAGCTTATTTATCCAACTGGGAGGGGGTGGAGTATTGAAATATATATCATAAGTCATACGAGGTAATTTACTTTTAGTCATAGCAATAATCATGAAACCATATTTAATTACCTCAGGTCGGTCGCTCCTAACGTTAGAATCATTGATAAAAGAATGTATTACCTCTTCCGTGCTAAAAGCATTCTCTGACTCAGCTACCTTATCATTCCCCTCCTCTGTGGGTTCTATCCCGTAAATCGCAGCCTCTAAAGCATCCAACTCGGCTTTGAAAATGGGGGATTCACCATAACCATTGTCTTCTTCAAAATCGTGATCTGAAAGGGACCAATGTGACATAGGAATGCTCTCCGTGGCCATATCACTCGATCGAGAATGCATAGTGCTCGATCGAGGAGTTTCTTCATCAAAAGTTCTCGATCGAGGAGTACTTACCGTTCGATTGAGTTGTTCTTCCTCAGCAATATTCGATCGAACACTCACATCTGGTTGATCGAGCAAATCTTCCTCCAAAGTGTTTGATCGAGTGGTGGAATCTGCTCGATTGAACTCCTTATGCTGAACTGTGGTGAATAATTCGAGAAAAGATTTATCTTCATTAACACCCACAATTTCCGAGTCATACATGTCTTCATCAATAGACAACTCAGGCCTTTCATGGGAAAGACTACTGTCGGTAAAAACAGCATATACCGTCTGTGAGTCCCTAGAATTCGACTCGGCAGCTAATTGAGCTAGTTGAGATTTAAGTAGCTTGAGGTGAGCTTATCTAGATTTATCAGATTCTTGCACTAGAAGTGCAAGTGCCTTCACCAAGGACTTCAATTCAGCAACCTCTTCATTCTCTTCAACGGGAGGAAGGGTTTGTTGTTGCGGGGGCCAGATAAACGAAGACTTTTGAGAGCCTCGTTGCTGAAGCGGATGTGGTGGCACATATGCAAAGAAATGAGTGGCTTGCCTACGCTGCCTAAACGCATAGACTTCATCGCGGCAAATTTTGATACGGTCGTTTCCCGCTAGACAGATAACAGCATTGTGCTCTGCAGCACCACATCTCTCACAGTAAACCACCTGTTGCGCCAAAGGATGGAACATAGGTGGAAGATCAAAGGTACTCAAGCCTTTCCTTTGATGATCTTTTACCTAGAACTGTCTAGGTAGGACATGTAGGGCCTATCAAAACAACACTAGAGAAAAAGATGAGAACTGCCTCAAGGAATTAATCACTTGAGGTTAAAGACAGACAAAAATAAACAAGTAAATAAAATAGTTGCCTCCTCGGCAACGGCGCCAAAATTTTATACCGTCGATTTAGTACCAAAAATAAATACCTAAGTACTACTAACAGAAGTCACCGGTAAGTAGGGTCGATCTCCACAGGGAGGCGGTCACTATCTACTTGTTAATTCTAGTCTGTTTACGGTCACAATTGGGGGTTTTTAAATGATTTCTAACTAAAAGTGATTAACGAAAGAGAAGTAAGGCAAAGAGCAATAAAAGCAAGAAAAGCTAAGATGTGATCAGATAAAGAGAGGTATGTCAGGATTTCGGTTCACCACGGCAGTTTACTAACTCAGCCATAAATAGTCTAGACAGTCTACTGTGAGAAGGGTAAGGGAAAGGTCCTTTCGGTCCGCTATCCACCCTAAACTACTACTAACTTAACTTTCGCCCTCATTAGGTAGTCTAATGTTCATAGCAGGTCTGTTCGTTCCAATCTTTCGATCCAGGAGCAAAGTTACCCAAATTAAAGTTATTTAGAAGCGTGCACTCAACTAAACAGATTACAGTTATATTGCTATGGTGACAGATTCTCACAAATAAATCGTCTAGCCTATTTACAACATCGTTACTTTATTACCATGGCTCCCCTAATCTTAACATAAGAGAATTTAGATATGAATAAACATAACAAAAACAAAAGATGAAGAAATAAAGAACATTGCAAATTAAAGAGAGTAAAGAGAGAATTACTTATTAAGATCCGGAAAAGAGAGCAACAGTATTAGGTTACAAAAAGGAGGAAAAGAGAAAAAGTGGAGAAGAGAGGAAAACGGAGGAAGAGAGAAAAAGAGAGAAGAAGAAGAGAGTTTAAACCTAATGACGTCTTTCCTATTTATAGGAAAAATAATTATTAACCTCAACGATATTAAAACCTTGCGGCAGATAGAAAAGTACTCGATCGAGTGATTTAAAACTCCTCTATCGAGTAAATTATAGCAAACCTCTCGATCGAGTAGAAAACCTAATCGATCGAACACTATCTAAAATAAGCAATTTGATCGAGGACTTAAACTACTCGATCGAACACTATTCTACTCGATCGAGTGGTTTCCAGCGCATAATCCCTGCTTCGCGCACTGAACTTCAAACGGCTGCCATTTCTTCGTTACTTGGGCAAACAGAGCGTTTCCGGTGGCGTTGGAAAGCTAAGAGGACAATATTCTGTCTCCAATTGGAATCATTTGAAAATCGTTTATAAAACTCGAGATATGGCGCTTTAAATTAGGCACTAGTAATTTGAAGTTCTTCCTTTGGTCGTCTAGCTATCTTACTTCCTTGCGCATCACAATTAGTAGTTCCCAAGCTCCGACTCAACTCATCTTCTGAATGCATGCATAGGGTCATGTATTAAGCTTGATTATACTCCTTTCCGGTTCATACCTGCAAATAATACAAGACAAACAAAAGTAGACTATTCGGGAGACATTTATAGCTAAACACTACACAAAATGCATTGGAATGCGTGCAAATGAAGTACAAAATACCTATATAAAATGCACGCATCACAAGCCATTGTCTCAAGCTAAACCTGATAGTCATGTAGTTTCGATGGGATTGAGACGAATGCCAGAACTGTTGTAAATTATATGATATGTAATAATCAAGATATTGTATTCATTATTTCATATATGATAATTGCAGTTATCGTTGTATTCAGTTTTATATCTGAATTTAAAAATACTTTGTTTTATCCAAATAGGTTGTAGTGACAATGTCGAACCCTATTAAAGTGAACTGGATTAACATTGTATTTTGTCCCTAGTTACTTAATGAAGTGACGTCTCGGAGTGACTAGATTGTTAGGCGATAGATGACAAGTTCGACTGTCATATAGTCATAGTGATGGCTGGTCGATTACATAGGCAGATTCTGAGACAATTTGTCGGACAATGACCATTTATAGTGTCCTTTTGTTGTTGGGTCGTGGCGAGGATTTCTAATTATTCGTTCGAGTCAATTCTTTAGACAGGCGACTATTTGTCTGAGTTGGTGCGGTTTTTCGGTGGCTTCGGTTTTTGTTCTAGGTCGCACCGTAAAAGGAGGCCGATGAGCATTTACTGGGTCATTGTGATCTGTATCGAACAAAGAAAATAGGTCAACGAGATTGTCCATTTATGTCATATTTTATCTCAAGGCCACTCGAGGAGAGGTGACTGGAAATGCGTGGCCACGCTCGGATGAGATCTATAGTAGATTATCCGGTCAGACAGTTATTCTCCGGATCGAGGAAACCACTTTATGATATGATCACGTGCAAGAATGACCTGAAAGACATCTTGCATTGAGTGGGAGATATTATTGGACAAGAGAATTAGTAGCGCACATGGTACGTGCATTTTATATAGTCTTTTTAGCCTTATTTTGCACGTATTCCTATACACTTTTGCACTGTTTGTATTGCATTATGCCCCGAATTGGCTACTTTGGTTTGTTTTGTCTGTTTTGTAAGGATGAACCTGAAAGTAGTGGAATCGTACCCTTTTCGTTCTGTTTTGCATGCATTTTGAGGAGACGGAAACTTTAGAGCGAGAGCACTGCATTGGGATGCGTGAAGGAATGGTCAACAAAGCCGTCGGCAACGAGTTGAAGCTGATTTTGGAGGAAGAACACTCGATTGAGGAGTATTTTGGTCGATCGAGTGCTTTTATACACTGAGCAGGTCGATCGAGTAATTTATTTTACTCGATCGAAATGCTGGATATCAGGTTTCCTCGATCGAGTAACATTTCTGCTCGATCGAGTGTTTTATATGCTGAAGTCCTCGATCGAGTTGTCTCAAACTACTCGATCGAAAGTATTGGAAGTTTCACGGGCCTTAATTAACCCGTGTTGCTTATTTTAGTTATGGACTTCGTTATTTTCTATTTAAGCGTGGAATAATTAGGTCATTAGTACTTCTTAATTACGTTTAACACTTCTGAACGCCACTCTTACTCTTAATCTTTCCCTAAACTTTTCTACTGTAAACTTTGCTCTTGGGTTATTTTGCTTGGATCTCGTTGTTCTTTACGCAGGAATTCTTGTTATTGTAATCCTTCTCTCTTTCTAATCTTAATCTTGCTTTTATTTACTTTAATTCCTTTGTTCTCTCTTCTTTAATTTCTGCCCTAAGATTTATTTATGCAATTTCATTATTATTTCATCCTGTTTACTATTAGTTATTTCATCATTATTAATATTGACAACATTAACGACATGAGTAGCTAAATCCATTCATGTTGGGATTAGGGGATCTGTGGTAGAAATGTGACAATGTAGCGAATAGGCTAGATGACTTATTTGTGAGAATTTGTACCCATGGCAATTTAATTTTAATACCGACTTAGTTGAGTGCACGCTTCTAAGTTACCCTTTAATCTGGTTAAATTTATTCCTGGGTCGGAAGATTGGACTAAATAGACCTGCTATGAACAGTAGACTACCCTAATGAGAACGGAAGTTAAGTTAGTGGAAATCTAGGATAGAAAGTGGACCGGAAGGACCTTTCAACATCCGTCTCACAGTAAATTATCTAGACTATTTGCAGTTGAGTTATTAGACTACCATAGTGAACCGAAATCCCGACATGTTCTCTCTTTATTGATCACTCTTATTCACATTTTCTGCCTTTTTATTGCTCTTATTTACTACTCTTTCCCTTAAAGCTTTATTAGTTTAGAAAACCAAATTACAACCCCCCATTTGTGACCAAATAGATGGACCTTTAACAGATATCTTGCCTCCCTGTGGAGATCGACCCGACTTCCCTAGCTATATAGTTAGTGCCAGTTGGTTATTTTTGGTAGGTATACGACTAGCCTGTCAAATTTTGGCGCCGTTGCCGGGGAGGCAATAGCCCTATCTGTTTTTGTTTTCGTTTATTTTTATCCGTCTCAGGGGATTTTTATTCCTTGAGACAGCTCTCATTTATCTCTTTCAGTGTTGTGTATGCCCAGGTCAAACATGTCGGAGTTAGTTTTAGCTGATTCTGAGCCAGAGAGACTGTTTAGGCATAGACTCCGTTTGCAAAGAGAACTTCGAAAGGAAGACTTGAGTACTTTCGAGCCCGAGCTACAACATTTTCTATTTGCAGAAGATAATCTAATTTCTTCCAACCAACCAGTAAAGATGCCGAATATTGTAAGTCACTCGGAGCCTAAAGCATCCTCTATTCCTAAGGGTTTCAACCTCCAGACTGAGGACGGCAACACCTTTGATATCCGTCCGTCCTACATAAATCTGGTGGAGAGAAACTTGTTTAGGGGTGTGGCGGGGGAAGACCCAAGGAAGCACATGGAGGTCTTTACTGATTACTGCTCTACTATTCCCGCTACAAAGGGAGTAACTCTGACTGACTCAGCCCGTGAGTGGTTAACCGATCTTGACCGTACAGCTGTTGGTATCACCAACTGGGAGACTGTCGCACTTGCCTTCTACAAAAGATACTTCCTCCACAGCGCACTAATCAGTTGAGGGCAAAGATTACTAGTTTCAAGCAGGCACCTGATGAGACTTTCTATGAAGCTTGGTGTCGGTTCAACACTACAAGAAAAACTAAAACAGGCAACCGAAATTTGGCGACTGGTAGCGGTAGTCGCCAAATTGCCGACTGATTTTCAGATTAGCGACTGAAATCAGTCGCTAATCTGGCGACTGACTTTTTTAAAAAGGGAATCAAAAGTGGCGACTGATTTTTCAGATTTGGCGACGGATTTAGTGGTAGTCGCCAATTTGGCGACTGAAATTCAGTCGCCAAAATGAATTTCGGTCGTCAAATTTTTTAATAGAATCAGACCCTCCTCTCTCCTACTTTACTCTTTACGAAACAAA
This sequence comes from Silene latifolia, assembly GCF_048544455.1. Classification (NCBI taxonomy): domain Eukaryota; kingdom Viridiplantae; phylum Streptophyta; class Magnoliopsida; order Caryophyllales; family Caryophyllaceae; genus Silene; species Silene latifolia. Next base: position 102,423,882 of record NC_133536.1, on the reverse strand, counting down.
AAAAAAGAGGAAGAGCGACGACAGCGGCGACGAACAACACGACACAACCACACTTCCACCGCCATTTCCACCGCCACTTCCACTCTTTTAATTAGGTCTCTTCCTCACCATGGTTTCGATCCGTGGTTTCTGTCCAATCAGTTCTACAATGGGTTGTACAATGACCATAGAGCTATACTTGACGCCTCATCCAACGGAAGATTTTAAAAGAATACTGATGATGACAAGGGATGGGCCATTATTGAGGAGATGGTGACCCATTGTGCTGAATATGGGAATCCACGGGACGGTATTCGAACAATCCATTCAGTTGACAAGGCAGTTGTGGCTCAGCTGGAAGCCATGAATGCTAGGTTTGATAGATTTGAGCTGCAAAATGCTGGGGAGTCACAGACGGTTCATTTGCTGACTAGACAGGAAACTGTCATTTGTGAGAGATGTGGAGGAGATGACGGTCATACTGCTATTGACTGTCTTACTGAAAAAGAACAAGTCCTTGCTTTTCAACAATACAGGCAAGGAAGGGGTTCTTATTACATCAATCAAGGGGCAGTCCACCCCAATTTGAGGTGGAAAAGTCAAAATGTGCTCAATCCTACTCCTCCACCACATCAGCAGCAACCATATGTCCCTCCTCATAAGGCTCAACAAGGCTATCAAAAGCCTCATTCCTTTCCTGCTCCCAATCAAGGTGCATCATCTTCAGGTGGGGTAAGTGAGTTAGCTGAGTTAAAGAAAATGTTGTAGTCGTTGACAAAGCAATGGCAGTTAAGTGACCAACAGAAAGAAGCATCCATCAAGTCACATGAAACTCAAGTTGCTCAGGTAGCCGCGAATCAGTCCACGAGGAAACAGGGTCATTTACCGTCCCAAGCTGATAAGAATCCACATGAGACGGTGAATTTAATTAACTTGAGAAGCGGTCATTCATATGAAGGACCGAAATTACCTGTTGACAGGAGTAATTCAGACCTGAGGAAGGAAGTGAATGACGATGAACAGTCATTTGTAGCTGAAAAAGACTTAAGCACGAAGAAAATACTCGATCGACTAGTTTCAGGGAGTCGATCGAGTAAAATTGATGAAGAAAGGACTCGATCGAGTGGAATTATTACTCGATCGAGTGAACAGGATAAAGAAGAGCTCGATCGAGATGTCCAAACCAATCGATCGAGTGATATTGCTAAGGAAACCATTCGATCGAGTGGCAATTTTGCTCGATCGAACACTGGTGATATTTGAGACCTCGATCGAGAGCCTGCTAGTGCTCGATCGAGTGATATTTCGCCTGGAAGAACTCGATCAAGAGGCAAAAAGTCTCGATCGAGTGATAAGGAGCTTGATCCAGCTGATACGTTGGAAGAGAGAAACAAAGGGCTCGAGATACCTATTACCGTGCCCTTTCCGAGGCGATTACAGAACACGAAAGCCAATCAAGAATTCGGTAAATTTGCCGAGCTCCTGAAAAGCTTACAGGTCACTGTTCCATTCGCCGAATTGCTGACACAGGTACCCTCTTATTTAAAATTTATGAAAGAAATTTTATCGCGTAAGAGGCATATTAATGATCATGAGACGGTAGCTTCGACCAAGGTAGGGACTGCCCTAGTTCAAAATAAGTTACCTCATAAACAGTCAGATCTGGGTAGTTTCTCAATTCCATGTCACATAGGTACCCATTTGATTGATAACGCGCTATGCGATCTTGGTGGTAGCGTGAGTGTCTTACCTCTGTCTCTTGCTAAGAGACTTGGTTTGACTAAATTTAATTGCACGAACTTGACTGTACAGATGGCCGACCGTAGTATATCATGGCCGTTAGGTGTCATAGATGACATACCTGTTAAAATCAGGAGATTCTTTATTCCCGTTGATTTTGTAGTGCTTGACATACCCGAGGACACTCACACCCCTATTATTTTAGGGAGACCATTTTTATTCACTGCTCGTGCAGTGATAGATGTCGGGGGTAAGACACTCACATTTCAAGTAGGAGACGAGGAATTAATTTTCCATCAGTCTAAGTCTCGCAGGGCTCCCATGCAAGGTCAACCTTGCAATGCCTTTTCCTCTACTGACCCTCATATTGACACTCCAGATGAAAATTTGGAATTTTGTGCTGCTATTGTGACCCCTCCGCCTCAGATTGAGAGCAAAAAGGAGGAGAATTCGTCTGTTTTCCTTACTGCAGGTACAGATGAAAAAGATGCAGGAGTTGTCAAGGGTCATTGTGCAATTAAAATCAATCAAATTGGGGGTGACAACGTCAAAGCTGGTGAGAAAGAAAAAGGGACGAGAAAAGTTCGTGCGTACGTGGACGTCAACTATTCTCCTCCTACTCGTTCAAATTCAAGCTCGTGGAGAATGTAGAGGACGGTTAATGATGCTGAAGGGACGTCCTCCAGTCAGAAGCCCTCCGTGGGGCTACTGAATTGTCTTGAGAATTGAGCGGGGAATGCCCCGTGTAACAATTTCTAAAAACTAATTATAAATTTCCGTTGAATTTCTTTATTGCGTTTATTAGGACTATTAGAATTTAGACAATTTTTAGCGTAGTTAGAAAGACTATAGACTGCTAATTTTGTGATTTAGTATATCGGGATATGTTTGCGAGTGTTTTTATGCAGGTTTGGGGAAATTTTAACGCGTCTTAAGGACTTACAAGAGGAAAAGCACTCGATCGAGTACTTTTTGTGCTCGATCGAGGGGAATTTGCCAGAAAAGCTTCGATCGAGTGGTTTGGAAGTGTTTGATCGAAAGAGCAAAAAGCAGGAGTTCTTGATCGAGTAGATTTTTACTCGATCGAGTAAATTTAAGACCGGATCTCTCGATCGAGTGGTTTAAAATCACTCGATCGAGTGGATTTGCAAATCCCGCGCAGGAAGTGTCTCTTAAACTCCCTCCTTTTCATTATTTCCTTTCATTATTCATTGTTAAACCTCATTTGAGATAAAAAAAACCTTCCAAAACCTCCGTTAAACTTGCCCATTACCAAATCAAACACCTACAAATTACTCCTTGCTATTAATCCGACATTTGCCCTCTAATTTGCCTTTTGCATTTGCTTGTTTACTCGGTAAATTGAAGAAATTAGGGTTTGCGGTTTTTGTTCGAAAAATCGCCTTCTTTGCATTGTTCTTAGTCGATTTCTTGCTTAATTTGTGGGTCTTTTTATCAAGTAAGTATTTCCTTTACTTCATTGTTGATTAATTGTTCTAATTTTGCCATTTATGAAGTAATGATGAATTATGGTTTATGATAGTCGAATTTTCGACTGAAATTGGGGTTTTCTCTTTAAATTGCTTCAATTGATGATTGTTCCCCTTTACCTCATCGCTGATTATCTGTTTGTTTTGAATTTTTGAGGTGAAATTGGGAATTAAGGTGCATAATAGTCGAAAATTCCGACTGTTTAAGGGAATTTCTGCTGTTTCACTGTTAATTGTTTACCCTTTCCCTTTCCTTACTTGATTAGGATGGATAGTAGCTCAATGCCCTCTTCCAGTTCGACTGCTACTCCGTCCTTGACTGAGACGGTGGTCCTTGCTGTCACCACCGTCTCCACACCCGTTAGTACCGCAGCTGTTGCTCCTGTGTTCCTTGTTACTGCAGCTGGTACCGTTGTTACTGCTGCTAGCCCCGTCTCAGCTTCCACCTCTGTCACAGCTTCTGTTTTTGCTAGCACTGCTGCTAGCCCTTCTTCCTCTGCTGCTTCTTCTGTTGCAGCTATAGCTAGTACCTCAGGTTCGGTGACCACCCCTGCTGCGTGGTCACCCGCAGTCACAGCTGCTTACCGGGCGGCTCTAGTACCTCGTCCCGTCGGAGGACGGGCTTCTACTTCAGGTTCTAGAGGTCGGGGTCGTGTACGAGCTACACCTACTGCCGGCCGTTCTTCTGGCCGTGTTACCATCCGAGGGGATGAGTCCCTCGACTCGCACCCCGACTACCCCTAGGTAATTTTTGTTAACGGTATTCATCACACTATATTTTATCGTTTAGTAGACTGTGACTTTCTCCCGACTCACTTTTTGTGTCGTTCGTCACTTGAGAGGCTTGGTATCTACAAGCCGGTGTGTGATATTTTGAGGGGTACGGGGATGGCTGTACTTGTGACCATGAGTGCCCACACCTTCAGGGAGCTGACCCTTGAGTTTTTCAGCTCCTTTACCTTCTCCTCCGGGGCACACGACGCTGCCCCTACTTGTGCTTCTGTGTCTTTCCGGTTGTTCAACCGGACTTTTTCGTTGACTTTGGAGGAGTTTGGTACTAGACTTGGCCTTTCCTTTACGGGCGCCACTGCCGCCCCCAGGAAGGTCATCCGTCAGCTTTGGCGGACTTTGGCACAGACTACCTACGAGGAGCGACGGCTTGCTCAGGTCCACCTTACCCCTGCCCGTTACTTCCTGCGACTGTTGTGAAGTACTATTTTTGGCCGTAGGGAGCCAAACAACGTGACTAACACCGAGCTTTCTATTCTGGGCGGGTACCTGAACATTGACAGCGAGGGCACCTTTGCCCTCAACATTGCTCACCTGACCGCCCAGTGCTTCCAGTCTCAGGGGGAGAAGGCCACGGGCACCATTCTCTGTGGTGGCATAGCCACTTTCCTTGCTCGTTCTCTCCTCCCTGCTTTACCTCGTGACTTTCTGTACATACTGGAGATAGGTTCCTGGACCTAGCATCTATGTTGTCCATGACTTGGCTGACTTCTGACTACCGAACTTGGAAGATTAGTGGTTCCTTGTCCGAGGACCTTCCTTGCACCACCCTTCCTCGCCTCGTCCCCCTGCCCACTGTTAGGGGCAGGTTACCACCACCATTACCCATGTACCACCTACCGCTCCGACCACCTAATACCTTGTCCGCTTCTAGGAAGAGGCGTCGACCTGAGACCGGAGAGGGATCCACACCTTCCACGGGTGGCCAGACTTCCACGGCCACTCCTACCCCGATCCCTACTCCTACTCCTGCGCCCGACCAGACACGGGCACAACCGGTTCTTCCGGCTAATTTTGTTTCTCCTCCACCCTTTGAGGCTTCTGCGGTCATGGACCAAGGGTGCCGTGATGGTTTGTTGCTTGAGATTGTAGAGAGACATGCTCGTATGGACAGGGACATAGCTCTTACTTTGTTCCCTCTGTACGAGTATCACATGAGGCGACACTGTCCCATTCCAGAGGGTTGGCCACACCCGTCCTTCTACCGGTACCCAGCTGAGGGGTACCCTGAGTCAGCTAGTGATCGAGGAGGAGGAGGAGGACGCAGCAGCGGCGGCAGTGAGAGCTCAGGCTGAGCAGAGGAGGAGGAGAGAGCAGGAGGAGGACCCAGACTTCACAGTGACGGTGGAGGACGTGACAGAGGAGGCTAACGAGTAGCTACTGGTCTACTGACTTCCCCAGTTTTCAGGCTGGTTTGGGGAAGTTCGTGTTTTGTATGTATATTCTCGCTCTTTTATTTTCTTTTGTCTCCTTTTTATTTTATTGTTTTCATTCATTTATTGGTTGTATATCCCGTTCCCCCGTATATATCTATTGGTGTACGCTAGAGGACAACGTGGGCGTTGTCCGTTTTGGTTTGGGGAGGGTAATACATCCTTTTGAGTCTGCATTTGCATTTGTTTTGCATTCACGTTTCTATTTTCAGCTTGCATTGTATTTATTTATTTCTTAAAATCATAAAATCCAAAAAAATTAGAAAATTCAAAAATTAATAAAATATTCACGTTTCTTTTTGCACATAGGTTGAGTCGGAACGGTTGATTTTCGTGATGATTTTGCACTTTAACTTGTCATTTTACTTGAGCCTTGTACTTTCATTGACGGTTATTAGCTGAGTCTTACACATAATCTACGAGTTTTTGTTCAAATATAGCTGACTGTTTAGACTTGACCTGATAAATTGGCAACCTACTTATAATTTCTGAGATTTAGAGCCTTATAACTGGTGACATTCATGACCGGTTTACATAGGAATTGAGAGTAGTACTCCTTGCATAGCATGTTCATCTTTTTTGCACTTTTATGACATTAGATTTCTTGTCAAATGCATACATTCGGGTTTGTGGTCGGTGTCACATGCAGGGAGGTGCTTGCAAATTTCTCTTTTCTTACATTTTTCACCCACTTAGCTCCACTTAAGCAAAATTTAGCCTTTTTGACCCATTAGCTACATCCAAACTGAGCCTGCGTAGTCAAGCTAGTTTAGTATGTCGTTTGTGGTATATTTTTCCGTCTGCAAGTTTGGCCCGTGTGTATTTTGATTAGAGTTGGTGGAAATGAAGGAAGGGAGGATGAAAAAAAAAAGAAAAAAAAGAAATTGAAAAAAAAACGTGAAGAAAGAAAAAAGGGAAATTCTCACTTGTACCCCTCTAGTATGAGCTAATCCCACTTGTACCCATACTTTTCAGGAAAACCTACTTGTACCCTCCAACTTCCTAGTTATTCTTACATATACCCCTTAAGTATAGTAAATGATGAATATTGAGGATGAAGTGTGGTAAAAGGGTAAAAGATGAACGTTGAGATGAAGTAGAGGCATATAAAAATGAATTTGCAGGAAAAAAACGATGTTTGTTGGAGAGAAAACTAATATTTCAATTAAAGTATCATATTGTTTACATAGCCCTTAACATCGCACGTAAGAGTACTTAACACTTATTCCCCGCTTCATAATGACAAGCGATAATTCACTTAACGTCTTAGTTGTTGGTGCTTAGTATTATGATGTTGGAGTGTGGACTTTCCTTAAAATTAAGAGTACAAGTGAGACTAGGCTATACTTGAGGGGGGTATAAGTGAGAATAACGCGTAAATTGAAGGGTATAAGTGGGCTTTCCTAAAAAGTAGGGGTACAAGTGGGATTAGCCCATAGCAGAGGGGTACAACTGAGAATTTCCTAGGAAAAAAAAAAGAAAAAAAATTGAAAAAACGGATTCACGTGTGGTCAGAGAAGAAAAAGAAAAAAGATTGAAAAATTTATTTGATTTGTATTGATTGTTTAATTAAGACGGTATTAAAAAAGGGAAGTTTGTGACCGTCTCACTCCTTGTTCTTATTCATATATTTTTTTTTTGAGGAGATAGTGTATTTGGATGGTAAGTTGTGTGCCAAATGAAGGGCACTTGTGTTTATTTTTTTCAGTCAGTTGAGATTCGGACGGTCTTATATGGTCCTGTTTAGGAACTAGCTTGGCCCTTTTACCTCCACATTTCCATAATTTATTTTGCTTTTTCTCACCTGAACCTCACTTTCCCATATCATTTGTAAGCCCTCGGCTGTGACAGACATTGTTGGTTGGAATGTGTGCATTAGTACTCTACTCGTCTTTCATTTTTGTTGCATGCATGTTATGTAGGTCGCGGTTTAGGTGAGTGACTGTTTTTCTCTCTCTCTTTTACATATAATTCACCATTTGCTTCATGAGAGAAGAGTGACCACGTGAGAGTCCGATTTTGTTGGTCTTGCAAGGTCGATAGGTCAGCTTTATTACTGAACAACTTATAACTCGTTTGCGTATTGACTGCTGTAGCTGTAACTGTTGATTTCTGTTGCATTAAATTGGTTCAAGTAGACAAGTTATAGCTAGCTTTGAGTTTTCATTTCCGTTCTATTAGTTTCCATTTAGTTTACTCGAGGACGAGTAAAGGTTCGGTTTGGGGAGATTTGATACGTGCATTTTATATAGTCTTTTTAGCCTTATTTTACACGTATTCCTATGCACTTTTGCACTGTTTGTATTGCATTATTCCCCGAATTGGCTACTTTGGTTCGTTTTGTCTGTTTTGCAGGGATGAACTTGAAAGTAGTGGAATCGTACCCTTTTCGTCCTGTTTTGCATGCATTTTGAGGAGACGAAAACTTTAGAGCGAGAGCACTGCATTGGGATGCGTGAAGGAATGGTCAACAAAGTCGTCGACAATGAGTTGAAGCTGATTTTGGAGGAAGAACACTCGATCGAGGAGTATTTTGGTCGATGGAGTGCTTTTATACACTAAGGAGGTCGATCGAGTAATTTATTTTACTAGATCGAAATGCTGGATATCAGGTTTCCTCGATCGAGTAACATTTCTACTCGATCGAGTGTTTTATATGCTGAAGTCCTCGATCGAGTTGTCTCAAACTACTCGATCAAGAGGATTGGAAGTTTCACGGGCCTTAATTAACCCGTGTTGCTTATTTTAGTTATGGACTTCGTTATTTTCTATTTAAGCATGGAATAATTAGGTCATTAGTACTTCATAATTACGTTTAACACTTCTGAATGCCACTCTTACTCTTAATCTTTCCCTAAACTTTTCTACTGTAAACTTTGCTCTTGGGTTATTTTGTCTGGATCTCGTTGTTCTTTACGCCGGAATTCTTGTTATTGTAATCCTTCTCTCTTTCTAATCTTAATCTTGCTTTTATTTACTTTAATTCCTTTGTTCTCTCTTCTTTAATTTATGCCCTAAGTTTTATTTATGCAATTTCATTATTATTTCATCATGTTTACTATTAGTTATTTCATCATTATTAATATTGACAACATTAACGACATGAGTAGCTAAATCCATTCATGTTGGGATTAGGGGATCTATGGTAGAAATGTGACGATGTAGCGAATAGGCTAGATGATTTATTTGTGAGAATCTGTACCCATGGCAATTTAATTATAATACCGACTTAATTGAGTGCACGCTTCTAAGTTACCCTTTAATCTGGTTAAATTTATTCCTTGATCGGAAGATTGGACTAAATAGACCTGCTATGAACAGTAGACTACCCTAATGAGGACGGAAGTTATGTTAGTCGAAATCTAGGATAGAAAGTGGACCGGAAGGACCTTTCAACATCCGTCTCACAGTAAATTATCTAGACTATTTGCAGTTGAGTCATTAGACTACCATAGTGAACCGAAATCCCGACATGTTCTCTTTTTATTGATCACTCTTATTCACATTTTCTGCCCTTTTATTGCTCTTATTTACTAATATTTCCCTTAAAGCTTTATTAGTTTAGGAAACCAAATTACAACCCCCCATTTGTGACCAAATAGACGGACCTTTAACAGATATCTTGCCTCCCTGTGGAGATCGACCCGACTTCCCTAGCTATATAGTTAGTGCCAGTTGGTTATTTTTGGTAGGTATACGACTAGCCTGGCAGCACACTTGTGTCGGACAAGTGGGAAATTGTTGGAGTAGTGTCATCCACAATAAGTGCGTTTACATATTAAATCTCGTAAAAGGAATATCAGGGATTTATATTATTTTTTGTCAGTTGATCAACATTAATCGGTAACGTTCGGCTGACTAGAGTTTGACGTTACTGTCGTGTGACGGCGGTGATCAACTGATCCCTTTAGGTCACACCTATAGGATAATGCCCAAATTGAATGAATTATTTGTTTGTATGAGATACGAGATAATTAATTCCTTGTATTATTTGACTTTTAATTAGTCATGTGAATGTATTATTTAATGACGGGTTACGAACTCGGGCTAAGAGTATTTATTATTTAATTATGTGATAATTAATTAATAAATAAATAAATAAAATTTATTAATTAATTATTAATTAATTTTTTTTATACGATATGTGTATAGGTTTTGAGGAGAAGGTAATTAGCTATTTAAATTTACAAGAGGTTGTAAAATTAGCTAATAAGGGTTTATAAGATACATTTTATATTGATAAAATGGTCTAATAACTACATAATAGTTAAGTGATTATTAGTTGTTAATTTGTATTATTTAAATGTTAAGTAATCAAATTAATATTTAATTATATAAGATAATTAAATAAAAGACTTATAAGCATTTGTGGGGCAAATGTCGAAAACCGAAATGGACTCATAGGGGCCCATTTGGACTGATTTTTATACACTACTAATACACTCATTGTGAGTGGAAAAGGTAGGCATTTCCCACTATCTTTTGTATGTGAATTGTTTACATTTTCATGCCTATAAATACCCAATTTCTTCCATCATTTCTAAGGTTGAAAATTTGAAGAAAAAATGGTCTTTGTGTGCTTGTTGTGGTTGGTTCATATACACCATTTATAAACCATATTTTTCTTCTTATTTTGTTCATCCTTGTATTTTAAAACACATATATATGTAGACTAATAATATTATCAAGGTAATAATATTAATTAGTATCTCAAATATACACGCATAATACTCAAATAATATCTAGTTAATATTATTTGTAGTAATTTTTTGGCTATTCTTTGGTGCACACCAAAGGAGACCATCAATTTTGGTGGTTTAGTTTTAGAGGAGGATCATCCATCACTTTATAGCTCAAGAACTACAAAGATAGGAGACCTTTGTAGTGCCCAAATTTGTCATTTTCCAATGTAAGGAAATTTTTATCTTTTTTATATTTGCATGCATGTAGATTTAGACCATTACATCAAATTAGTTAGTAATTTTGATTTTATAAGATGAGTCTAATATGGTCTAAATAACTAACAAGTGGTATCAGAGCATTGTTACATATATGCATGTAGTCTTAAGACGATTTTAGTAATTTATGAGATGAATTAATAAAATTTGATATTATGTTGTGAAAATTAGTTTTATTACATAATATGGTCTTGCATGTAAATTATCTGGTCTTAGAATGATATGGGACGAAAATTTAATTTTTGTAATATTTAATCACTTTTTATGAGTTAAAATGGCATAAAATTGAGTAAAAATGCACTATAATTAATTAAGAGTTAATTAAATTATGTTGCATGTTAATTTTATGCATATTTATTTAGAAATAACCACATGCATGTTCTATTTATGAGAAAAATAGAAACTTTAAATTAATGTGATTAATTTAGGTAGTTTATTGATTTTTATTTGATAAAAATTGGTAAATAATGGTTATTTTACAAATAAATATTGATTTAATTTTAGGGCTCAAAATTTTTGGATTTTTTGCTCCTTGAAATTTTTCTAAAATGTACAAAATTTTATTTCAAAGTCGTTTCAATTTTTATGATTTAATTTAGAATTAAATCGTAAAATTGCCGTTTTACCGAGAAAAATTGTGAAATTGTTTTAAATAAATTTCAAAACCATAAATTTTCACATGCATGTCATTTTGGTGAAATACCAGAAGGTACAAAACCTTAAATTTTATTTTTTCATAAATATTTTAATTAAATGGAATTTTTCCATAATAATTGTGAATTATTATGTCTTTTTGTTATAATTTATGTTTTAATCCCATATAAATTCAAGATAATTAATGAGAATAATTATTTTGATATTAGACCAGATTAGTATGTTAAGTAAATCTTAAATTTATCTTAAGAATTGATTATGGAATTTTAATGGTAAAAATTCCGTTAAAGCAAGCTCAAATGATCGTTGTTGGTAAGTTGGACGATTTGGCATGTCAATTTACATAATGAATTTTTATTATTCATTTGGATGAATGGTTTTTAGTATTTTAATTATGTAATTTTTCCTAATATAGCCATAGGTAGAAGTTGGTATTTCTCGTAATGTAAGGGAATATCGATTTGTTTTGTAATTAGTTGCGATTTCGCATCGCCAAATTTGTAATTAATTAATAGTTTTTATTTTAATTTTATTACGAATTGTATAATAGGAAATCGTTATGTAATTTAATTATTATTAGTTAAATGAAGCATCAAAAGATGGAGTTTTCATGAAGACGGTGTTTTCGGAAAGGCTTTCCGAAATCCTAAGGAACGAGGCCAATTTTATGAAGACTCAAGGGACCAAGGAGTTGGTTTCCGAAGTGTAATAGTTTAAGTTAGTTAGATTAACTAGGTGGCCATATTAGGACTTGCTTGTTTATTTTTATACATTCATGCCGAATCGTCACTACATGTTTTATTTTGTTGTTATCGATTTAATTGTCTAGCATTCACCAATTTTGTTCACGTAAAAGTGATAGACAATTAAATTGATAAGATCTCTCACCTTTGTTTGAAAATTGAGGTTAGCCTTACCAAATAATAGCACCTATGAATCCCTTCTTCATTAGAGGTAGGTTCGGATCACCGAGGTACACTCTTTTTACGTTGGGTAAGTAGGGTAATAAAAGTTATTACGCGTGAAAATTGGTTGGACTCAACAGGATAATTATGGGTTGAATCGGTCCACCGTGCCCATAATTATTTCTGGGGCTAAAAGATAGATTTTAAAAAAATCTGTCGACCAAGAGTTCTAGTAGTGGAATCAGTCAAAATTGTTGACTCACCAAATTTATATAAATATGGGTTGAATCGGTCCACCGTGCCCGTGTTTATATGAAATTGGATCTTGGAATCATTTATATAATTCAGTGGGAGATCATTATATAAATGGGAACTTGTTAAAATAGTTTCACAAGTTAAAATGTTTAAACGATAAATGTTAATCTTTCCTTTTCATTTCCTTTGTAGTAATCACGATGGCTTCTACTAGTCAAACCGTCACTATAGCTAGAGATTCATGGCTTCGTTCTTTTATGGACCAATATGTATTAAAAGCCGACGGTAGTAATTTTAAAGATTGGGAGGAACAACTTCGATTAACTGCCACAGGTGATGGCAAATTACGCTACCTTGTCGATCCCTCTCCCCCTTCGCCTAGTTTTAGGGCCACTGCCGATGTAAGGGAGGCTTTTAATGATTATCAAAAGGAATCTGCTGCAATAAAAAAATGTTTTGATTTTTTCAATGGATCCTGCTTTACAAAGGCAATGTGTCATGTTCCGCAATGCACATGAAGTATTCTCGAGGCTTTCTACTATGTTTTCTCAAGCCCCGAGGATAATTTAGTATGACACCGCAGTTCGTTTCTTTGAGGCTAACCTCAAAGATGGTCAACCTGTGAGTTCACACATACTTAAAATGATTGAGTACGTGGAAACTCTAGAGAGGTTGGGATGTAAGATTCCCGACGAACTTGTGGTGGACCGAGTGCTCCACTCTCTCTCTCACGTCAAAGGATTTACCCAATTTAGGGTAAATTATAATATGACGAACATGAGAAAAATTTTACATGAGCTCCACTCTGCTTGTGCAAGCGGAGAAGGACATGGGATTGAGTGGGAGTACGAGGAGGGATGTACTTGCGATAAACGTGAAGGGAAAGAAGCAGTTTAAGAGGAACGCAGGTAAGAAGCCCGTACTGGTGGAGGAAAAAGGTAAAGCAATTGTGAGTTGCTCTACCAAGCCTAAGCCTAAGAAGGGTAATCCTCTTAAAAATACTTGTAATTATTGTAATAACAAGGGACACTGGAGGCGTAATTGCACAAAATACTTGGATGACATTAAAGCTGGCATTGTGAAGCCAACATGTAATTTCTCAACCGAATCTTTTATAATAGACATAAATTATGCTTCAAATACAAATTGGGTATTAGATACTGGTTGTGGTTCTCACTTGTGCAATCATTTACTGGGCCTAAAAAGCATAAGAAAGCTAAACAAGGGTGATGTTGATCTCCGAATGGGAAACGGATCTAAAGTAGTTGCCGTCTCAGTAGGAACCTATGTAATTAATTTAGCTTCGGGGTTGCAGTTGTTTCTTAATAATTGTTATTTTGTGCCGACGTTGTTTAGGAAAATAATATCTGTATATGTGTTAGACACAGAAGGTTTGTCTTTTGTTATAAAAGACAAGTGTTGTACATTTTCCCTTAATGAGATTGTATATAGCCAAGCTATTTTAATCAATGGTATTTATATTCTAGACACTTGCAACGATGTTTATCATTTAGATAATAAAAGACTCAAAACAGGTGATCCCGATCATTCTTATCTATGGCATTGTCGATTAGGACACATTAACGAGAAACGCATTAAAAGACTAGTGTCGACTGGTATAATTAAACCTTTTGATTTTGAATCATTTGGTACATGCGAATCTTGTCTTCTTGGCAAGATGACTCGTGCACCTTTTCTAGGAAAAGGATCTCGGGCTAGTGAGTTGTTGGGTTTAATACACACCGACGTGTGTGGTCCAATGACAGTCACTGCTAGAGGTAATTATGACTATTTCATTACTTTTACCGATGACATGAGTAGATATGCGTATATCTACTTAATGAGGTATAAAAGTGAAGCTTTTGACAAGTTCAAAGTGTTTCAGAATGAAGTAGAAAACCAATTAAATAAGAAGATTAAAGCATTACGATCAGATCGTGGTGGGGAATATTTAAGCAATGACTTTAGAGATCCCCTTAAAGACTGCGGTATCGTATCTCAGTTAACTCCTCCTGGCACACCACAATTGAATGGTGTAATTGAAAGGAGGAATCGAACTTTATTAGATATGGTCCGATCAATGATGAGTCAAACTGAGTTATCTAAGTCATTTTGTGGTTTTGCCATTTCATCTGCTATACGCTCACTTAATCAAAGTCCCACTAAAGCAACTGACAAAACTCCATATGAAATATGGAAAAGGGAAGGTCCCGAATTTGCGATACATGAAAGTATGGGGTTGTGATGCTTATGTCAAGAGCAAGTCTGACGATAAGCTTGCACCTCGTTCTGATAAATGTATTTTTGTAGGCTACCCTAAGGAAACCTGTGGATATTATTTCTACAATAGTAATGAGAAAAAAGTGTTTGTGGCTCGTGAAGCTATCTTTCTAGAAAAAGAGTTTATTTATAGAAGACAGAGTGGGAGAAAATTTGAACTTCATGAAATTCAAGAGCCACAAACTAATGTGACAGTACAGGAAGATGTTCCTTCTACGTCTGAATCGGTTATTGTTCCTTCTGAACCTAGGAGGTCAGAGAGGGTTAGTCGCCAGCCTGATAGATACTTTGGTGTTATCGACGAAGATGGTGACTATGAGGTTTTACTTTTGGAAAGTGATGAACCTAAGACCTACAAAGCAGCTATTACTAGTTCTGACTCTAAGCTATGGCTCGAGGCCATGCAATCTGAGATGGATTCCATGTACGAAAATTAGGTATGGGACCTGGTTGACTTACCTAAAGATGTTCCACCTCTCCAGTGTAAGTGGATATTTAAGATTAAAATCGGCATCGATGGACATAAAGATGTCTACAAAGCTAGATTGGTGGCAAAAGGTTTCACCCAGGTTCATGGTTTACACTATGATGAAACTTTTGCACCAGTTGCTATGCTTAGATCTGTTCGGATAATGTTAGCGATTGCTGCATTTCATGATTATGAGATATGACAAATGGATGTCAAAACCGCCTTCCTGAACGGGTTCTGGAAGAGGAAGTGTTCATGACACAACCTGAAGGTTTTGTGGATCCTAAAAATCCTAACAAATTATGCAAATTAAAGAGATCCATTTATGGTCTTAAGCAAGCGTCAAGGAGTTGGAATCATCGTTTTGATCATGTTATTAAACAGAATGGTTTTTTTTCGAAGTGTTGAGGAACCATGTTTATACATGAAGTTTAGTGGGAGTAAAGTTGTTTTCTTACTTCTTTATGTGGACGACATATTACTCATTGGGAATGATGTAGATATGGTTGCTTCTGTCAAGAAGTGGTTAAGAAATCACTTCCAAATGAAAGATTTGGGAGAAGCTTAGCGCATCTTGGGTATCCCGATCAATAGGGATAGATCCATAAGGATATTAGCTTTGAGTCAAGAAACCAATATCGATAAGATTCTTGACCGATTCAATATGAAAAACTCCAAAAGAGGTTTTCTACCTATAGGCAGTGGGATTACTTTGAGTAAGTCATAGGGTCCTACTGAGCCTAAAGATATTGAACGCATGAAATCGATTCCCTATGCTTCCGCTTCCATTTCTTCGTTACTTGGGCAAACAGAGCGTTTCCGGTGGTGTTGGAAACATAAGTGGACAAGATTTCATCTCCAACTGGAATCACCTGAAAATCAGTTGTACAACTCGAGATATGGCTCTTCAAAGTAGGCACTAGTAATTTGAAGTTCTTCCTTTGCTCGCCTAGCTATCTTACTTCATTGCGCATCACAATTAGTAGTTCCCATGCTCCGACTCAACTCATCTCCTAAATGCATGCATAGGGACATGTATTAAGCTTGATTATGCTCCTTTCCGGTTCATACCTGCAAATAATACAAGACAAACCAAAGTAGACTATTCGGGAGACATTTGTAGCTAAACACTACACAAAATGCATTGGAATGCGTGCAAATGAAGTACAAAATACCTATATAAAATGCACGCATCAAATCTCCCCAAACCAAACCTTTGCTTGTCCCCAAGCAAACTATATGCAAAACTAATGGAACAGAAAAAAGAAAACTCAGAGCTAGCTACAAATTGTCCAATTAAACCGATTTAATGCAAGCACTAATACTTATAGCAAAAATGTCAAATGCAAACGAGTTGCAGGATGTTTATAATAGAGCTGAACTGTCGACCTTGTAAGACCGTTAATGATGGACTCTCACGGGTTACTCTTATCTCATGAAGTAAAAGGTAAGCATATGAATGTAAGAGAGACAAATATAGTCGTTCACCTAAACTACGACCCACATAAACATGCATGCAACTAATATGATAGACAATTCTAACTACCGTACATACATTCCAACCAAACAAGGTCCGTCAAAGCCGAGTGCTTACAAAAGTATGGTAAAGTGAGGCTATGGGTAAGAAAAGGCAAAACAATTATGGGAAATGTGGAGGTAAAGCGTCAAGCTAGTACCTGAACAGAACCAAATGGAACATATCCATTTCTAATCCATCAAAATTAAGCACGACGCCCATATTTGGCACTCAAACTCACCAAACCGAACTGAACATACTCCTCAATAGATATAAATAAAGCATAGGAGTGAAACCGTCAACAATCAAACATCTTTTTTTCTTTTTTTTCTCGGTTTCTTTTTTTTTCTTTTGATTCACGTTTTTTTTTTTTCATTTTTCAATTCTTTTTTTTTCATTTCATCCTCCTTCTCCTTCATAAATTACCAACTCCAAATCAATACAATACAAACCAAACTTGGCATGATAAATTGCATACCGCAAAAACATATACTAAACTAGCTTGACAAGGAAGGCTAAATTTGGATGTAGTTAAGGGTCAAAAGGCAAATTTGGCTAAATGTGGAGTTAAATGGGTAAAAATAAAAGAAAGGGGAAATGTAAGCGCCTCCCTGCATACGACACCAACCACTAACCCGAATGTATGTAGGCAAAAAGCAATTGAATTTCATAAACGTGCAAAATAATGAACACGTTATGCAAGGAGTATACTACTCACAATCCTACATGAAACTGGTCATAAATGACACCAGCTTATAAGGCTCTAAATCTTAGAAATTATAAGTAGTTTGCCAAAATTTCAGGTCAAGTCTATTTGTTCAGCTGTATTAAAACATTAACTCGTAGATTATGCAATAAGACAATAAGACGAAGTATACCCTTGTGAACCTTTAAGAGATTTATTAATGTTATCACACTAATTTGTGGAGGACACAAGCTCCAACAAACTCCCACTTGTCCTCACAAGTGTATGTGCGATAACCGATTCTCATATCCTAAAATTTCTCCCACTCAATGTAAAACAATTTGCAAAATCCGTATTCGCAAAGGTCGTATTTTACAAGCGATCATCATCAAGAGTGGTTTCCCCGACTAGAGAGTAACTTAACTGATAAACGAATCAACATTCGAGCATGGCCATGCTTTTCATTTACAACTCCTCGAGTGGCCCTGAGAAATAACTATACCTGATAAAGGTTGGATATTTTCCTCAACTCGAATCCTGCAGATGTAAGCACAGTATGAAATGACCCAGAAAAAATCTACTTAGCCTCCGATTCAAGACCGTGAGAAAGAAACCAAAGTCACCCAAAACGCGCTTAATCTCAAGAGACAGTCGATAGTCAAAAGAATCGACTCTAGGAACACAATGGATGTCCTATCCACGACCTGACACCGAATGTTTTTAAACATTTAGGACTCAATAACGTTGTCACAAAAAAATTTGTCCTACGAGGTATCGTTATAATCTCGTATTTGTGAACGATCAGTCAACAGTTTGACTTATGGCTCGTTGAACCCACCATCAATCGACTGCACAATATAATAGCCAGAGTTATCAGCTCTTGGAGGCGATTACGACCAAAACTAATATAATGTAATTCAGTTCACTTTGTGGCGTTCAATGTTGTCAGTACAATCCACATGAAAAACAAAATATTATATAAAAACGATGAAGTTATGAATAGTATATGAAAAGATAATGTATCAAATCCATATATCAACTACTACAACTCAGGAACACGTTTAATTCCCATGGAAATAACGTGCCCTACATGCTTATCATAATTCAACGGTTTAGTGAGAGGATCCGCGATGTTATCATCCGTCGCAATCTTGTCAATCACTATCTCCTCTTGCTCCACGTAATCACGGATCAGCTGAGCTTTCCGATGTACATGTCTAGATTTGTTGCTAGACTTTGGCTCCTTATCCTGGAAGATGGCACCTCTATTATCACAATAGATGGTGATCGGGTCATTCGAACTAGGAACTACCGTAAGTCCTTGTAAGAATTGACGCATCCATATCGCTTCCTTAGCTGCTTCCGAAGCGGCATAGTACTCGGATTCAGTAGTAGAATCTGCTACAACACTCTGTTTAGAACTCTTCCAGTTGACCGCAACACCATTAAGAGTGAAGACGAACCCAGACTGAGATTTTGAATCATCTCGATCCGTTTGGAAGCTAGCATCTGCGTAACCGATTGCGCATAGCTTAGTATCGCCTCCATAAGTCAATACCCAATCCTTAGTCCTCCGTAGGTACTTGAGGATGTTTTTAACACTATCCAAAGGTGTGTTTCACCGGAGTCTTTTGGTACCGACTCGTCATACTCAATGCATATGCCACATCTGGACGTGTGCATATCATGGCATACATGATTGATCCTATTGCAGATGCATAAGGAACACGACTCATGCGCTCAATCCCTTCAGGCGTCGTGGGTGACTGAGACTTGCTCAACTGCATCCCAGACGTCATTGGAAGGTTCCCCTTCTTGGAGTTGGTCATGCTGAACTTCTCAAGAATCTTATCCAAATAAGACTCCTGACTAAGTGATAACGTCCGTCGTGATCTATCTCGGTAGATACGGATTCCCAAAATGCGTTGTGCCTCACCCAGATCTTTCATCTGGAAATGGTTCTTCAACCATTCTTTAACCGACGATAGGAGAGGAATGTCATTCCCAATCAGGAGTATGTCATCGACATACAATATCAAGAATACAATCTTGCTCCCACTCGACTTGATATATAAGCATGGTTCCTCGACCGATCGAGTGAAGCCATACTCTTTTATCACCTGGTCGAAACGATGATTCCAACTCCGAGAAGCTTACTTAAGTCCATAAATGGAGCGCTTAAGCTTGCATACTTTCTTAGGATGTTCAGGATCTATGAAACCTTCGGGTTGCACCATGTACAACTCTTCCTCCAAATAACCGTTTAAGAAGGCGGTTTTCACATCCATTTGCCAAATTTCATAATCATGAAAAGCGGCAATCGCTAAGATTATCCGAATGGAACGTAACATGACTACAGGTGCAAAAATTTCATCATAATGCAATCCGTGCACTTGAGTGAAACCTTTTGCCACTAGTCGTGCCTTATAGGTATCTGGTTGCGCGTCTACAGAACGCTTTATTTTGTAAAGCCATTTGCACTGTAGAGGTTTTACCTTATTAGGTAAATCAACTAGATCCCACACGTTATTCTCAAACATGGAGTCCATCTTGGATTGCATGGCTTCTAGCCATAGCTTTGAGTCGGAACAGGTCATTGCACCTTTATAGGTAGCGGGTTCATTACTCTCTAGGAGTAAAACGTCATTCTCCTCGACCATACCAATGTATCTGTCCGGAGGATGAGAGACTCTACCCGACCTTCTTGGTTCCTCAGGAATATTAACCGTATCATCAGTTGGAGGAACAACTTCCTCCATCCGTTCCTCAGTTGTTGATTCTGGAATCTCCGACAGCTCGAAGGTTCTATTACTCGTCTTGTTCTCGAGAAATTCTTTCTCTAAGAACGTCGCACTAGCCGCAACAAAAACTCGATGTTCGGTAGGCGAATAGAAGTAATGACCAAATGTTCCTTTTGGATATCCTATAAAGTATGTCTTGACCGATAGCGGGCCGAGCTTATCCTCGTGTCTCCACTTGACATAAGCCTCGCAGCCCCAAACCCGAATAAAGGACAAGTTAGGGACCGTTCCCTTCCACATTTCATATGGAGTCTTGTCGACAGCTTTAGTCGGACTTCGATTAAGTATAAGAGCAAATGACAAAGAGAAAACCCCATAATGAATCATGCACTACCGTGTGACTCATCATGGATCGAACCATATCAAGTAAGGTTCGATTTCTCCTTTCGGAAACACCATTTAATTGAGGTGTTCCAGTGGAGTTAATCGTAGAACGATTCCACAGTCTTTAAGGTGTTGATCAAACTCATTTGAAAGATATTCGCCACCCCGATCTAAACGGAGTGCTTTAACCTTTCTACCCAGTTGGTTTTCAACCCTGTTCTGGTATTCCTTGAATTTCTCAAAGGACTCACTTTTATGCTTCAATAAGTAGACATATCTGTATCTACTCAAATCGTCCGTGAAAGTGATAAAATATCTATAGCCATCTCTAGCGGTAATTGACATAGGTCCACAAACATCGCGTATGAGTCCTAATAGGTCACTAGCGCGCATTCCAATACCTTTGAAGGAAACTCGAGTCATTTTGCCAATGAGACATGATTCACACGTGCCATATGTAGAAAATTCGAATGCGGGAATAGAACCATTATCGACGAGTTTCTTTACGCGTTTCTCATTTATGTGTCCCATTCGACAATGCCATATAGATAGGTTTGATCTTTGTCACCAACCTTTAATTTCTTATTATTCATGTGTAATACTTCCGTGGTTTGATCTAAGATGTAATTTCCATTCATGGAAACTGCTTTGCCATAAATCATTTCATTGAAAGAGAAAATACAGTTATTATCCTTTATTGAAAATGCAAAACCGTCTTTAGCAAGTACGGAAACAGAAATAATGTTCTTAGACAAATCTGGTACATAACGATTTATTTAAAAATAACTCAAAACCACTAGGGAGTTGTATTACATATGTTCCTTCGAGACAAAGAAGAACTCGTGCTCCATTCCCGACTCGCAGGTCCACATCACCTTTTTCGAGAGGTATGATGTTCTTTAGGCCCTGCAAATGATTACACAGATGAGAACCACAACCAGTATCAAGTACCCAAGTTCCGAAACTTGCATGGTTAATCTCAATCATATGAATATAAGATGACATACCAACAGAAACGACGCGGCCTGCTTTGATGTCCTCACGGTAGACGGGACAGTTCCTCCTCCAATGTCCAGTCTTGTGACAATGGTGGCACTCAATGTCACCGCCCTGGCTCTTTGCGTTGCCCTGTGAGCCACTAGTCTCACCGGGCCCACTCTTGTCGTTTCCTGGCTTTTTAAACTTTGGCTTACCTACAGCTAGGTCGCCATGAGCCTTGCCCTTACCTTTACCCTTGTTGGAAATCGTGAGAACATCCTGCTTCATGCTCCCACTCAATTTCATATCCTTCTCGGTCTGTACGAGAAGGGAGTGTAGCTCATGAGGACTCTTTTTCAAGTCATTCATGTAGTAGTTCGCCCTGAAAAGGGCAAAACCATCATGAAGAGAATGAAGCATTCGGTCAATGACAATGCTCTCACTAATTTTGCAATCAAGTGCCTCCAGCTTCTCGACATTCTCAATCATGTGAAGAATGTGTGGGCTAACCGGTTGGCCCTTCTGGAGTTTCGCATCAAAGAAGCGACATGTATGATCATAAATAACGATTCTCGGTGCCTTTGAGAACTCGTTAGTGAGCGTGGTGAAAATCTTGTTTGCACCCTGAGCAATGAAGCGTCTCTGCAAATTGGTTTCCATTGCAAAGATGAGTACGTTCTTTATCGCACCCGCTTCCATAACGGAGTCACTATAAGCGAGTGACTCGTTGACTCCTGCATTGTGGCCTGGGTTGACCGGTATTGGCTCAGTTAAGTACTCGAGCTTACCGTCAGCAATGGCAGCATTCCGTAGTGTCGCCTCCCGATCCATAAAGTTGGACCCATCATTCTTCAGTCGCGTGGACTGATTCATGTGGTCCATGAAAGCTTTCAGCCAGGACTCGCGTCCAAGTGTGGCACTAGGCATTGGGATTGCGTTATTTCCAGCCATTTAGTTGTAACAGTATTATCAAAATATACGTGTTCTACACTACGAGAAGAAGAATAAAAATAATAAGCATGTGCATCGTTTATATTTGTAAGTCTAATGAACTATTGTCATAACGCGAAGACTCAAAACATTTATACAATTGACCTCCCTCAAGAATTATATAAATGATCCCAAGACTCAATTATCTGCAAATTGATAAGCTAACCTTTTAGCTAATTCTACCGTTAGAATTTTTGGTCGATAAATTTCTGTAAATACTATCTTTAGTCCATCATAATCACGAGAAACTCTTCGGACTATGATGTTGAGGTAAACTAAGTCAACACAACTACTTACCCAACGTAGAAGGGGTCATATTATGCCTACCGACGAAGAAGGGATTCATAGTTGTTTGCCCTTATAAAGACTAGTCTCAATTTCCGTTTTAGAGGAAGATCCCATCAACTTTATTTTAATTCATTTTAAGTGAACTATCATCTAGCATGCGAGAATGAATAAACTAAGGTGATGGCTTAATAAGTCCGTGACATCTGTATGTCCATGAAAACTAACATACAACCTATATGAGTCAATTTTCATGCATTTTAGTAGTAGGTGGTTTGGTTTTAGGCGAAAAATGATGCATAAGCTATCATGTGAATGAAAAGCAATATGAATGAAAACGTAAAACAATAAAAGTCCTAGTGTGGCCTATCCTATCAAAATGAACATTAAATACAAGTTTGGAATCCA
Source organism: Silene latifolia (assembly GCF_048544455.1). Classification (NCBI taxonomy): domain Eukaryota; kingdom Viridiplantae; phylum Streptophyta; class Magnoliopsida; order Caryophyllales; family Caryophyllaceae; genus Silene; species Silene latifolia. The sequence continues at coordinate 102,400,943 of NC_133536.1, read as the reverse complement.
TCCTTGGACCCGAGAAGCTTGTCTTGATGTTCCATCTTGATCCATGTAGCGGGAGTGAGCTCCAATCTCCATCTCTAGTCTTCTTTTGAAAAATACAATAAATAAAATTTACATAATAAACCTATTTATTACATTCTAATTTCAAAACCCAAAACTAAAGAAAAATAAAGGAGATTCGAGATCTCATAATTACATAAAAATTATGTTTCCTTCATTACGAAAACATAATTAGCTAAGGCCACACTAAGTATTACAAATTACAACCGATTGCAAAAAAAAACGTAAATTAAACCATTCAATCGATTCATTAAACTAAAATAAAATGCATCAACTAAAATAAATTAAACATGCAAGACATAATTCTTTAATTATGTAGATTAATTTTCCAAACCACATATTTAAAAACAAATTAAGTGACAATTCCTCAATTAATCACATTAATTTTAATCTTAATTCATATTAAACTTGTAATATGAATTTAATCCATCAATATTTTAAACTGCTTTAAAATAATTAGGTATCTCAAAATTGTGAACCGTTCCACAACAATTAATCATACATTGTAAAGGTAATGTATAATTAATATTGGCCAAAAAAAACAAAAACAAAATCCTTTTTTTTTATATGTCTCGGCTAAACCAAGAAAAAAAAAACAAAACAAACCTTTTTTTTTTTCGTCAATAACAGCAAAAACAAAAAAACAGTCCGTTTCGTATATTGTACTCGGTTTTATCTGTAAAAACCGAAACAAGACAAAATTTTTTTTTTTTTAAAACTGTCCTCTGTGAACAGAAACGTGACGTGAATAGTAACAGAAAAAAAAAAATTCTTTTCTCGAATGCTTTTCAAATCGGCATAATGCCCTAATTGCAAAAACATTAAGATGAACAAAAATCGTTTATAGATGCTATTAGAACGAGATTAGCATATGAATTAATGAAACATGATTAATGTATATGCCAAAACTATATAGCAAAAACAAATTTTTATATCATCTAGGTGACGATTCCATTTACAATTTAACTTAATCTGCAATAAATCAAAAACTACCAATTTATCATATGTTTATATTAACTGATTAAACAACAATATGAAAAATCGAAATGGAAATAATCATCAACAACAAAACAAACAAAAAAAAGAGAAAAATAAACGGCAAAAAAAAAAAATTTCACTCGGCAATTTTTTTTTCAGCCGCACCTATTTTTTTTTCTTTTTTTTGAAACCCTAATGTTGTTTAACAAACAATTTTATGAAAATCATCAAAATTATAATTCGTGGCCTTGGCTCTGATACCACTTGTGGGATTTATCTATGCATCCCTTTAAATTTAAGGACTATAACGAATTTATCATGATGAAAGCATGTCATAAAATAAATTGCATAAACAAAAGGGTAAAGAGATGACGAAATAACCTTCGGTCCTAGCTTATATGGCCTATGAACAATATCGCAATGATATTCTCCTATCAGTTGCACCCAAGATGATATGAGAAATGCCCTTTGATTATGCTAGAATCGATTCAAAAATTAACTAATTAATCTTTAGGTTTTTTTTGTGTTTTTCGTAGAGATGAGAGGCAAAAGTGAGATGAAAAATTAGGTTAGAAAAATTAACCTAATTCCCTCTCTTCAACCGTGAAAAACAAGAGGAGAGGAATAGGTTTTCTTTCTTCTTATTTTCGGCCCACATACCGAAATAATAAGGAGTATAATTTCCTTATTTTCGGTTATGGCAAAAATGTATAAATGTGTTAAATATAAATTGTCATCTAGTGAGGATCGAACCTATGACCTCTTGGTTTGAGTACCCTCACTATTACCACTATGACACATTCATCTTGTTGATATTAAATACAACCGATTACATTTAATTACGAATTAACAGATTAATTCGTCCAAGCTAACATTACATACATTTAATTAAATATAACTTATTATATTCAATTTACGAATTGACAGTTAATTCGTCTCAACTAATATTATTTAATCTTCATTAAATAATTGTCTCATCAACACATTGACTAACTGTTTAGTCATATAAGGCATCAATGTGATTATATTTCTATAACCACATCTCTCAAACACATCCTATAGGTGTGACCTTTAGGGACCAGTTGATCACCGCCATATGTATGATAATAACGTCAAACTTTCTAGCAAGCCAACCGTTATTAGGTAATCGTTAATCAACTGATTAAAATACGAAGTATACCCTTGTGAACCTTTAAGAGATTTATTAATGTTATCACACTAATTTGTGGAGGACACAAGCTCCAACAATGGCTCATCAAATTAGGAACTAGTAATTTGAAATTCTTCCTTTGCTCGCCTAGCTATCTTACTTCCTTGCGCATCACAATTAGTAGTTCCAAAGGTTCGACTCAACTCATCTCCTAAATGCATGCATAGGGACATGTATTAAGCTTGATTATTCTCCTTTCCGGTTCATACCAGCAAATAATACAAGAAAAACCAAAGTAGACTATTCGGGAGACATTTGTAGCTAAACACTACACAAAATGCATTGGAATGCGTACAAATGAAGTACAAAATACCTATATAAAATGCACGCATCACAAGCCATTGTCTCAAGCTAAACATGATAGTCATGTAGTTTCGATGGGATTGAGACGAATGCCAGAACTGTTCTAAATTATTTGATATGTAATAGTCAAGATATTGTATTCATTATTTCATATATGATAATTGCATTTATCGTTGTATTCAGTTTTATATCTGAATTTAAAAATACTTTGTTTTATCCAAATAGGTTGTAGTGATAATGTCGATCCCTATTAAAGTGAACTGGATTAACATTATATTTTGTCCCTAGTTACTTAATGAGGTGACGTCTCGGAGTGACTAGATTGTAAGGCGATAGATGACAAGTTCGACTGTCATATAGTCATAGTGATGGCTGGTCGATTACATAGGCAGATTGTGAGACAATTTGTCGGACAGTGACCATTTATAGAGTCCTTTAGTTGCTGGGTCGTGGCGAGGATTTCAAATTATTCCTTCAAGTTAATTCTTTAGACTGGCGACTATTTGTCTGAGTTGGTGCGGTTTTCCGGTGGCTTCGGTTTTTATTCTAGGTCGCACCGTAAAAGGAGGCCGATGAGCATTTACTGGGTCATTGTTATCTGTATCGAACGAAGAAAATAGGTCAACACGATTGTCCATTTATGTCATATTTTATCTCAAGGCCACTCGAGGAGAGGTGATTGGAAATGCGTGGCCACGCTCGGATGAGATCTATAGTAGATTATCCGGTCAGACAGTTATTCTCCGGATCGAGGAAACCACTTTATGATATGATCACGTGCACGAACGACCTGAAAGACATCTTGTATTGAGTGGGAGATATTATTGGACAATAGAATTGGTAGCGCACACTTGTGTCGGACAAGTGGGAGATTGTTGGAGTAGTGTCCTCCACAATAAGTGCGTTTACATATTAAATCTCGTAAAAGGAATATCAGGGATTTATATTATTTTTTTGCCAGTTGATCAACGTTAATCGGTAACGATCAGCTGACTAGAGTTTGACGTTACTGTCGTGTGATGGCGGTGATCAACTGATCCCTTTAGGTCACACCTATAGAACGCCCAAATTGAATGAATTTATTGTTTGTATGAGATACGAGATATTTAATTCCTTATATTATTTAACTTTTAATTAGTCGTGTGAATGTATTATTTGATGACGGATTACGAACTTAGGCTAAGAGGACTTATTATTTAATTATGTGATAATTAATTAATAAATAAATAAATAGAATTTATTAATTAATTGTTAATTAATTACATTTATACGATATGTGTATAGGTTTTGAGGAGGAGGTAATTAGCTATTTAAATTTACAAGAGGTTGTAAAATTAGATAATAAGGGTTTATAAGATACATTTTATATTGATAAAATGGTCTAATAACTACATAATAGTTAAGTGGTTATTAGTTGTTAATTTGTATTATTTAAATGTTAAGTAATCAAATTAATATTTAATTATATAAGATAATTAAATATAAGACTTATAAGCATTTGTGGGGCAAATGTCGAAAACCAAAATGGACTCATAGGGGCCCATTTGGACTGATTTTTATACACTACTAATACACTCACTGTGAGTGGAAAAGGTAGGCATTTCCCACTATCTTTTGTATGTGAATTGTTTACATTTGCATGCCTATAAATACCCATTTTCTTCCTTCTTGGCTTGACCTTGATCACGCGGAGCATACGGACGAGCTTCGAACTTCTGCTTCTTCTGGGAAGCACTAGGGGCAACATAAGGCATCTTCACGAACTTACTCTTTGCACTCTTCTCAGCCTCGGTAGCAAGAACTGAATCATAGATACTAAGAGCACGATCGTAAGCCTACTGGAAAGAAGCTGAAGGTATACCAGACATAGCAGTCCGGACTTTAGGAGCTAGATTCTTCTCATAGCGACGAGTCATCGAGACTTCGTCCATAGCCACAGAAGTAACGAAACGTGACAACTTCACGAACTTGTTGGTGTACTCCTCAACGGTCATGGAACCTTGCTGTAGACGAAGGAACTCCTGCTCCTTCTGTCAGCGCATCTCCTCGGGATAAAACCTTTTATTCAGAGCCTCAGAGAAAAGAGCCCAACCATAACCTGGTTGAACTTCCAAACCAGCTCTAGTAAGAGCCCACCAGTTGTCGGCCTCAACCTTCAGATAATAGGTGGCTGTTTTGTCCATATTTTGCGCAAGGCTGGAAATATGACCATGGTAGAATAGTATGGGGGTTAACTAGTATTATCCTATTTCGATTTGTCGTAATCGTATCTAGGCAGGATTGGTTATAATAAAAGTAGTGCAAATAAAGTAAATAATAAGAAAAAGGAATTTATACGTGGAAAACCCTTGAATGGGAAAAAACCACGGGCACCAAGCCAGGAGAGGATTTCACTATGATTTAAGAGGATTATAATGTCACGAGCATAAAGTATAATATTTTCTCTAAGTATTATAATAGTCTTGCTTGCAATGTGATAAGTTGTGTTGTGTATGTTAGAGTGTGCCTTTTCTTGCCAAATAATCTTCAAATGCTCCTTATATAGCCAAGGTGAATGGCTGCCAAATCTTTGTACTTAATGCTGAATATTCCTCCTTATTTGCTGTCTTGATTGCTGCCTTTATTGCGCATTAATGCCTATTAATGCTCCTTTTTTATGACCAAATCTTCCTCTTTAATGACCATATTTATGTTGTAGAAATCTTATATATAATTATCCATGACTTGGTCAAATGTTGACCTTACACTTGACCGTTGTCCTCTCCGGCCTGGTGCCTGTCTTCTTGTACCCTGATGGCCTGATGTCCTGACACCCTGGTGGCTTGACGTCCTGACACCCTAATTGTCAGGCCAGGGTTGAACTTGATCCTAAAGATGATGTGGGAGTCTAGGCTCATCAACTGGTGCCAAACTTGGATTACCCTGACAAACCTGCCCTGATCGTCAGGCCAAGGTAGAATTTTATCCTGTCAGTAGTGCGAAATTCCAGGCCCAACAATTGCCCCTTATCTCCTTATTATCGCTGGCTCAGGCCAGAAATAAGGAGATAACCTTCTCTTTTCATCTTTGGATAACTTCTTCAGGACGATTCAGCGTGCTTTATCATTAAGAAAACGGCTAGTTGTAGTAAATCCCAATCTTTCTTCGATCTTTATCTTCAACCTTCGTCTATTTTCCCAAAAATTACTAGAAAATCTAACCATGGCTGAAAAAAGAAAACTAACCAGGGTTGTTGTTGCCCCTGGCACACCTTTCGTCCCAAACTCTGAAAATATTTCTGAAAACAAGCCTGAATCTTCTGGAAATCAACCCATCACTCTTGGAGATGCATCCCGTGCTCTAGCTGTTGATAAGGTCACCATCTTCTACAAAAATTTGAGTTTAAGCCGATAAAGGCTCCTGACGAACAACACTCTTTCCCCAGCAATTGTCTCAAACCTGAGTTTGAGAAAATTTTGAAGGATAACGGGATCATTACTGCTGATCCTGACATATGGATTCCTGAAAATTCTCCCGTCTGGGTGGACTGGCTATATGTATCAGGGCCAACTTGGTTGGGCCTGACCTGATGTATCCCAATTATGATGCATGCGTTGGTGGTAAGTACCCTGCAACTTTTATTTATCCTGCACATATTCTGTTAGTTCAAAGGAAAGCAGGAAATATTTAACAGGATATACCTTCTTTTGCAGTGGATGATTTGGTGAGCGCTATTCTTTATCCTTCTGAGAAGGTAACTGTTTTCTTGGTTATTCCTCCTGCGGAGAGTTCATGGCCATTCTGCTCCAGGGTAGAGCGTTTTCCTTGCTGTTTGAAGGCTGGGGGCTCCTTCAAGGTTTATAAGCATGTTAAGGCTGCTGGACTTCGACTTATGGTAGTAAGACTTGAATGCCGGGCTTGCCAAAGTCAAGCAGGAAAGTTCACAGGTGGTTGACCTATCTTCAGTACTGGAGCTGATCTTGATAAGCTAATTGATCTGACTGGTGCCCCTGCCATTCCTACTCGGTATATTCAGCATGTTACCCTGTACGTATGATTCAGTCATGTAGCCTACGTACAGTTGACCTGGCTTGTCTTTGCCCCACCATATGAATCAGTAATGTTTGCTTTTTGATCAAGTGTATGAGTCAATGTTCATTGCTGCGACAAGGCAGGGTAAGACAGGGATTATATTGGAAAAGTATCATGAGCCGATAGAGGCTAATATGTTTCGTGAGAAAGAGGAATTATGGTGCTAGGTCAGGCGAGGAATAATTTCTGATCGGCGTTAGTATCTAGCCCTGACAAGAGGGATGTCATTCGCAGAAACGTCAAGCAATGGTATTTTGTCCAACCAAGGAGAATGTCCTTGGTAGAATCATTAATCATTTTGTACGTTTTTCTAGGGGGAATGTCCTTGTAAAGACAATTTCATATTTCTTTGGTCCTAGTCAGGGAGGTTATCCCTGATAGGATGGATATACATTTTGCTACCTTTGCCCAGAGGGTAAGGGTTTTATTAATGATATAAAGTTCGTCTTTTAGGCTTGCTTTGTTCAATCATGTCATTCTTTTCAAATCTTGTTAACATGTCTTCTTCAAACCTGGTAACCTGTCAAAATCTTTACTTTGTTAATCTTGTTAGAATTTTTTGAACCTGTCTTTGTGATTCAAAAAATCGTAAGTAATTCAACCATGTATGGTTTTTGCCATAGTGGTTGAAGGGGTGGGAAAACCGGCCTGACAAGAGGGCTTATGTCCCCTGCCCGACTGGAGGGCTTGGTACTCGGCCTGACATGAGGGCTTTTTAGACTGATGGTCGGGAGAAAACACCCTTGCACCGTCTTGCTGCGTCCAGCCGGTTGTAAATATGTGCAGTAAACCTAGTCAGGCCAGGCAATTATTTCATGCCTGATTGGTCCTGACATTTACTGTATCCGGTGATGGTTACCAACTCTTTAGGCACAATTAAGTGCAAAGTTTTGTTTCAGAAATTGATATATAGTAGAGTAGCCCTCAATCCTGAATATTTATGCATATAAACATTTATCATGTATAATTGTTCAGGATTCAAGTAAAACAAATTTGGTTAGAACATCCAGCATGTGAAATGCGAACACGTAGGCAGGAAAAGAATGCACATTGTCACGTAACATGTTCAGGAAAGGCATGGCATAACACACATTCAGATGAATAAGTTTGGAATTTTTACCTAGAACATGCAAGGCAGAAATTACCACAAGTATGATTGTGCTTTTAGGTAGATGTCGTTCCAAGATATTGGAATCATGTCTCCTTGCAGTATTTGTAGCATGTACGGTTCTTCAATCTGTTGGGGTCACCTTTTTATTTAATTCAGCTTGACCATTTGCTTTAGGTTAGTCATTCCCCCCTTCACAAATGGCTAGGGTGAAGAGATTGGATGTAATAACTTAGACAGTTGATGAATAGTCGGAGCATGCTTATGGCAGGCTTCTCATTTCATGCTGTAGTCCAGGCAGTCAGCCCTCAGAACTTTGCTTTGCTTCATGTGGTACGAGACATTTCACGTATGTTTTAGCCTGAAATCTTTAAAACGTGTCATTGATAATAAAATAGGCAGAACTCTAATTCTAAATGCTCTTAGCCTTATGCCTACCCTACGGTAGTATATCTCGCATGAACCAATCATAATAAAGCATAGTTTATGAATCATTGTCAGTATTGAAAGGGTTCATCTGTTCAGGCTTGCTGATGGCAGGTTCAAGTAAATGCTCAATATGTACCTTGTTTAAAAATTGCAGGGGTGAAGTTTGAATCAAGGCTGGCCAAAGCATCAGCCTAGATATTCAGGTCTCTTGGTATTTGCTCAATATTAAATAAAATGAATTTATCGCAAAGTATTTTGGCATATTCCAAATATAAAATCATTTTTTCATTCTTTGCTGTATAAATTCCTTTTATTTGATTTGTAATTAAAAGTCAATCAGTTTTTACCTTTAGGTTTTGAACACCGAGGTCTAAACATACCTTGAGTCCTGCTATAAGGGCTTCATACTCAGCCTCATCATTGGTGGCTTTGAATTCACAGCTTACAGCCCGACCTATCGTGTCTCCTTGTGGCGATTTAAGTACTAATCCTAACCCTGTCCCCCTGGCATTGGATGCCCCATTTATGAACAAGGTCCATTCTTGGTCTGAGGTCTTATCTTCTAATTGGTTAACTTCTTTGACCAAGTCTAATTTTAGGTTAGGGCTGAAATCAGCCACAAAGTCTGCTAAGGCCTATGATTTGATCGCTGTCCTTGGTTTAAAGGTGATATCATAGGTGCTAAGCTAGATTGACCATTTGGCCACCCTACCTGACAGTTCAGGCTTTCGCAGGACAACTTTTATGGGTAGGTCAGTCTTAACTAATATAGGGTGAGACTCAAAATAACGGCGCAACTTGGTTTACGATATAATTAAAGCTAAAACATATTTTTCAAGTAAATCATACCTCATTTCAGTATCTAGTAGGCTTTTACTTACATCGTAGACATGATGTTGCTGACCTTCCTGTACTTTAACTAGGCACTGACAATATTGTCAATGAGAGAGAGATAAACCGGCAGGGGGTTTTCCTTTCTCTGTCTTGGCCAGTAAAAATGGAAACGATAATAAACATAGCTTCTAATCCTTGAATAATGGTGCCTCGTATTCAGGAGTTTTTTGACTTCCTCGTAGATGTTTATATTTCTTTCAGGGGCGGATTTGCGCTGTTTCTGCCGCACAGACTTCAAAAATGTGTCAATATTGAGCCCATAGGTGATAACATGAGCATATACTTCAATTGTATAAAAAATGAGATCAAGCAAAGCTATATTTATATATATTTTTTTTTGTTTTTTAGAAACTTACTAATTCAGGCCTGACAGAATCAAGGGAGTGAGATCTTATTAGGACATGCATGTCAGGGTACTCATACCTGATCTATTTCCACGCCGGATGATGCTACACATGTGCCCCTAACTGGGTACTGTAATTGCTAGGTGAGAAACTTACCTGACTCAGAAGGCTTTAAGGTTTCAAAATAACAGTCCAGGGCTGATTTTTGTTCAGATCAGAATCCGCCCTGTCAGTTTTGGATGTCCCTGACTAGTTTTGGTAATTGGAACTCCAGTATTGCTTTAATCCGTTCAGAACTGACTGTTATGTCTCCTTTGGTCACCATGTAACTCATAAACTTACCACGTGTCACATAAAGTTGCACTTGGCAAGACCGAAATATCTTACAAGGATATCACAAGTAGCTTATAAATGATACACATAAATTATAAATCATAACCATGTTAACTAGTAGGCCAGGATAGATTATGTCTCCAAACGTTCATGTTGTGTAATGTGTGTAACATGTTAATATTAAAAATTCTATTGATCAAAGGTTCTAATATTATGCCAGACATGCTTGATATATAATAAGGAAAAGGTAATGAGTAATCATGTACGGATTCATAACAGTAGTATGATAATAGATCTAAGTATGTCAGGACAGGCTAGTCATGACAGGTTCATTCATCCTTCAAGAAGTCAATCAGGTCAGGCTTGGTCGATTTATTTTTCCTTGATCAGCCACGTCAGGTTAGGCTTGACTGACCCTGGCATATCAAGACTGCCCAAAAACTATCATATGTAATATGGTCACTATTAAAAAAATATTTGATTCATATCTATCTTGGAATATGAACTATGATGACATATTTATTTAAAAGTTATGCGAAGGATACGACTTACCTGTGCAGTGATAACACTTAAATACCTTTTATGGTTTATTTTTGTGTTATTGGGTTTCATACTGTCGACCAGCATTCCCTGTCTGCTCTGTCCTGGTTGGATCAAGGCGGTCAGGCTTGATTAAGCGAGAAACTTTATTTTTGAGAGCTCTTTCTTCATTGATGTTGTTCACTTTTTTTTTTCTTTTTCTTCCTCGATCTCATTCCACTAAGAATGTACCACGTTGAGTGATATAAATCTCCTTGTGTCTAATCTCAGGCTTTGTACAGCCGTTCAGGGTTGAACTGAATGCCCAGGCTTGTAATGACGTTGAGGCCTGCCCTGATACTGTCCAGAACTGACTTTGAAGCCTGTCACGATCAGGACTGGATTGCCCTGCTAGGCTTGAATTTTCGAAGTTCAAGGTTTCATTTCCTAAAAGCATCAAATTATTAGAATTAAGAAAATTCACCATAGAATAAAAGCCAAAAGTACCGAAATTTTAAGATCTATTGTTAACATTTTGCAAAACTTGTATTAGATCTAGGAAAAAATTATCTTTGAATTTCTTTCGTGACAAATATGTCCTTGAAATCCGCATTCTCTTGGTCAACACTGGAGTTTTTTATACTTATGATCGTTGGAAGAAATTTTGACTTGATTTGGTAATTTTTCTTTTAGATCTATCATTTATTCATTTGAATTGGGAATTATGAAAACTCTTGTATCAATATTTCCCAAGGTTCTCAAACTTGTAAGAAGAAAAACTCTTGTGAACATTCTTGTAGGATTAATAAACTAGTTGCCCCACGGTGGGCGCCAATTGTTTTGTCCATATTTTGCGCAAGGCTGGAAATATGACCAGGGTAGAATAGTATGAGGGTTAACTAGTATTATCCTATTTCGATTTGTCGTAATCGTACCTAGGCAGGATTGATTATAATAAAAGTAGTTCAAATAAAGTAAATAATAAGACAAAGGAATTTGTACGTGGAAAACCCTTGAATGGGAAAAAACCACGGGCACCAAGCCAGGAGAGGATTTCACTATGATTTAAGAGGATTATAATGTCACGAGCACAAAGTATAATATTTTCTCTAAGTATTATAATAGTCTTGCTTGCAATGTGATAAGTTGTGTTGTGTATGTTAGAGTGTGCCTTTTCTTGCCAAATGATCTTCAAATGCTCCTTATATAGCCAAGCTGAATGGCTGCCAAATCTTTGTACTTAATGCTGAATATTCCTCCTTAATTGTTGTCTTGATTGCTGTCTTTATTGCACATTAATGCCTATTAATGCTCCTTCTTTATGACCAAATCTTCCTCTTTAATGACCATATTTATGTTGTAGAAATATTATATATAATTATCCATGACTTGGTCAAATGTTGACCTTACACTTGACCATTGTCATCTCCTGCCTGGTGCCTGTCTTCTTGTACCCTGATGGCCTGATGTCCTGACACCCTGGTGGCTTGACGTCCTGACACCCTGATTGTCAGGCCAGGGTTGAACTTGATCCTGAAGATGATGTGGGAGTCTAGGCTCATCAACTGGTGCCAAACATGGATTACCTTGACGGACCTGCCCTGATCGTTAGGCCAGGGTAGAATTCTATCCTGTCAGTTGTGCGAAATTCCATGCCCAACAATGGCGATATCCACCTTTTGATCCTCAGGACATCTAGTAGCGAGGAGCAACTTCTCGATCTCTCGAATCCAAGCCTCCAAAGCACTAGGATCATTCGCACCATCATAAGTAGGAGGACGGTGACGAGCAAAGCGATAAAAAACAGTCAGTTGCGGATGGTTGTTGTTGTTGTTGTTGAGGTGATTAGTGAAACCTTCGGCCATAGATGCCAAAGTGGCCTCAAGTCTCCTAATGCGGTCAGCATCGGTCTCACCATTCGCGTGACGCACCATCTGCAAGAACGAAATCTCGTTATAAGTAGTAGAACCTAAGTACCACTCCAAACAACTACTCATACACTCGAAAAATATAAGAAAACCAACCAATCCTATTCGTTTCTACCTCATTTACTCTCACTCATTAACTAGGCCATTTACTTTAGTCATCAACTAAGCGAGAGTTGGGAGCGTGTTCGCTCTGATACCAACTGTACAACCCGGATTATAAAACAAAAGAAAAACATACTGTAAAGTAAATATCAGAGTACGATACTGATAAAAGGGTCAAGGTGGTGGAAACACCAAGCCCAAATCCGGTTCGCTACTAAAACCAAAACAAACTAATACATTATTCAAAGGTTCTCAAAACATAAAAGCAAACTCCTAAGTTATTATTAAGCTCGCTTCGCACATTCCCCAAGCAAGCATCAACCAGTCAGCAACAATCTGAACAACGTAACCTGAGAATGGGGGTCGACAATCAGTCGGGAGTAACTAGATGCTCTCCCAGTCATGTTTACAACAATTGAATATAATCAACAATCAATAACAATTGAAAGGCATAAACAGTAAACATGTGAGATCATCTATACTCATGAAACCTAACACAAAATTACCAAGACTTATCAATCTTAGACGGATTCAAACATGCAAACCTAGACCATATGCAACCACTAGACTATGAACACTAACAAGACTAGTAGCAACAAACAACCCACAACAACCTAAGGCACAAAGCTAGCATTAAAGCATAGCAAACACGGTAACACACAATCCACAGCAACAGAAGGCACAAAGCTAGCAATCAAGCGTAGCGAATAGAGCGAACGCCCATTAGAGCGTATAACCACTGCGTCTAACTTGCCAGAGCGTATAACCACTACCTCTAGCTGACGGAGCGTATAACCACTGCCTCCATCGGTGTGGAGCGTATAACCACTGCCTCCACGGTACTATGTATAGCGTATAACCACTACCTATATGTCTAAGACCTGGCCAGACTCTCGTTAAACCGAACGACACTCGGGGAACAGAGCGTATAACCACTGCCTCTGCTACCCCCCGAATATAGACCAAATAAATCCCACATCAACGGGTGACGTTAGTTCGTTCCGATAGTATATAACTGATACTACCATCATCTATTCAAACTAGCAAACCACAAATGCACAGTATAACTAACTGTACTAACCTGCGTGAACAACATCACGACTCAACTCATAGGATGGTATAACTGACTATCCTCCTTATCACATGAACAAGAGTAACCAAAGATATATGCAAACACAATGTCATTAAATAACTGAACACAACATAACATGTGAACAAGTATCAACCATACAATGCTATAGTACTACAGCTATAACTTTAACATTTAACCATTCAATGTTATAGTACCCCAACTATAACTTCAACAATATCCTTACCTTGTAACTCAACGTTATATTAGCTCAGCTATAACATTGACTTCATTAGCCTAATGTTACATTAGCATTAGTTATAACATCGACATGTGACTTAAGTTATAGTAGCCCAGCTATAACATTGAGCTATAATCTCAAAGTTATACAGCTTCACCTATAACTTTATCACGACCCTAGAGTTTTGCCAAATCAGCTATAACATTGAGCTATAATCACAAGGTTATATAAGTTCAGCCATAACTTTAGGTCTTCTCATAAATACCCACCAAGCTGCCACGAGGGTTTCTATGGGAAACTCTAGCCGTACGCCCAAAACACCCAAACGGAGCATAGGCGAGATACGTTATGCAATTTAAACAATAAAACATATACGTAAACACACAAACACAATTAAACATGAAAATAAACGATCAAACACGTTCTAATTACACAAGTCAATTATTAAATCATGCAAATTACATCAATTGACATAAACAAAATTAAAGGAAAACACCTAGTTACCTTATTAAGCACATTAAACCCTAGAGATCGTCTTCCACGATATAGATGTCTTCTCCAGGTGCAGTTTCCACGCCTTTATTAAATCATCCATGTGCCAAAGATAGCGAATCTAATAAATATACTAATATATATATACATATATATATATATATATATATATATATATATATATATATATATATATATATATATATATATATATATATATATATATATATATATATATATATATATATATATATATATAAACTATAAAACTATAAAAACTACGCGAAAACATAAAACTTACGAAGAAGATAGATAGATCCAAGAAGTAGGATCGATCTAAGCATGAATGACGATGAAGGGAGGAGGAAGAAGGCGCGGCACGAAACCCTAGAGAGGAGGAGATCTCACGGCACCAAGGGAGGAAGGAGGAGGAGAGAATTAGGTTTAGGGTTTTGAGAAAAGAAAAGCAAGGGTTTGGTTTCCCTTCTTATTTATAGAGAACTTCATGAGGTTATTCTAAGCATGGGCCCAAAATTCACCCATAAACACTAAACCACACGTGAAACCCAAGAAAAGGATGGGGCTTTACCGTTTTCGGACCCAACGGGCTAAAAAGACAAGAGAAGGATATTTTCCCGGAAAATAAAATATGAAATATGGGAAAATAAAATTAAAGAATAATATTACGGAAATTAGGGGTGTTACACGATTTCAAGGGACTTGATATGAACGAATCGAGCCTCTTAAATCCGGGTTTGAATAAGATGACGGAAACCCGCAAATATCGAATTATAAGGGATTTAAGTCGAATTAAACGTTATAATTTGAAAAGGATTAGTAAAACATGATTGTATACTGAAACGAACAAAAGAAACGAAAGAAATAAGAAAAATAGAAAATTGCAGAAGGTCGAAGAAGAAGAAGAAGAAGAAGAAGAAGAAGAGTAGGAGCAGCGGCAGCCTCAGGATGAGGCGCAGCAGATACTGCGACCCTTCGAAGAGGCGCAACTGCTGCTGCATTTCTTCTCGATGTCAGACCTCCGCTGTTTTGAAAATACGGTTTTAAAGATGGTTTTTAAAGACGATTTTGAACGTGCATTTGATATAGACCTTACATTAATGATACAAAATAAAAAGTAAAATAAAATAGGATTTTACACCCTCAGACTTACATGTTTGACGAAACGAGATTGACTAAAGTTATCGTTTAGTGATTGCTCGACTCGAATATGCGTGGAAAGTGCCCTTGTTATAGGATTTAAAAGATTGATTAGATTGATTAAGGTCGAGTTGGTCAAATTGGTCAGTCTATGCAACGTGACTGAGACTTAGAAAGATCTGAGCTTACGTGGTCGATTGATCATGCACGTAGGCGTCGAAAGCAGTAGCATGGTTTAGAATGCAAAGAGAGAAGAGAAGAGCGGACACTCGCGTGCCAAATATGGAGACCGAAGTTCTCTATTTATACTAAACACATGAAGGAGTTTAGGAATGACACGGATACGAAAACAAATCACGGAAATATTCAGGAAAGCGTAGAAAGAGAGATGAGGAAGAGGCACAATAGCCACTGCGACCCTTGGAAGAGGCGCAGCACATGCTGCGTCATTTCCCCAAAGGTTTCCTCCTCAGCGAGAAAGATTTCCGCGTTTTTATGGAATTTCGGTAGATATACACTTCCTTATTCCATGAAACACAATATACGGGAGATATTTCTTTAAAAATATTAAGCTTAATTAGGATAAATATCCAGAGAATTCTAGAACATTCTGGAACATTCCGACTCGGCATTTAAACGGTTTTTTAGAAAATGAAGTGGTTTTTGACCCGGACTCCAAATGAACTCTAATTACTGTCAAAGCGACCGTATTGGTGCATAGATGACGACCATGAGGTTGAATCGAGTGTTTGAGCTATCACTTTTCGATGAACTTACGAACTGTCATAAAATCGTTCCGCGTATCAAACATGCGGCCCAATCATCACTGGGTGGCTGGCAGGAGGTGTAGCAATAAGGTATCTACAATTTTCAGTCTGACCTGAACCTGACTTAGGTCACACGATGGAGTGAGCTGAATACTCGGTTGAGTGTAGGTGTACTCGATCGAGTATTGCTAGACTCGATCGCGTGTCCTTCGTATTAGCAGCACGCGTTATTTCCTTTAATCCGTCTTTCCTAAATGATTTTTAATTATATTTTATTACTTCTAAACCGACTTATATCGAATCTAGACCTATAAATACTACTTATACACCAGATTAAAATACTTTTTCTCCTTCATATATCACAAACAAAACCTAATTAAGAGAGAAAGTAGAGAGGTTGCGCGAGACGGAAACGCTAATCAAGTTCAACCTAATTTTCTATAAGTTTGACTAAATATACATCGTTAATCATTTTTTTACGCTTTAATGTTAATCGTGACCCTTGAGCGACCTTGATCACCAACTGACCGGCGATTGATCGGCCGTTGACCACGGTTTGAGCACGAGTCAAGAATCCTAATTGTGGGATTTTGGGTTAGTTCTTTATCAAGTTAAATTATATTGTGTTGTAGTTGAATATATGAATATTGTATGATGATTAGGTGAAGGATTCGTCGAGGAACATTGTAATACCACGTTTTTCTAAGTCTTGTTACTTGGCCGAATAGGGCTAACTCGGCCGAGTAATGTGTCTGGTCAGGCTACTGTCCAAGAATACTCGGCCGAGTATAGTAATACTCGACCGAGTAAGGGATACTCGGCCGAGTATTCTCAATATTCGATCGAGTATCCGGTCTGACGGGAATTATTTCAGCGGTTTGGTTAAGGATAATTAGAGTTATAAATTACGATTAACAGTTTCACTTTCACTTTTACAAAAACCGAAAACATTTGTACGTACTCTAATCATCTCTAATCTCTCCAAGATCTTTGATTGTTAGGGAGTCCTTGTTCATTTCTCTCTTGCGTCGATCGCGTCGGTAAGTCACTAGTCTTATACCTTTTGTCAGTTTGTCTTTTAAGGTTTTACCCTAGTATTGGAAATTGGGAGAAAAGGGATGTTTTGCATGTTGTGATTGAATTATTGTTATTGTTATTAGGTGGAGAATTTGTAGAAGAGCAATTCTACCTTCTATTTAGTGACTCGTAATCGAATCTGTGCTAAGGTAGGGTTTCCCTACTTAGATGATTGCATAATTGATTTAAGATGTGATGCTGTGAGGGAGTATAAGATGTGGAGGCCTGATTGGTATGTATATATGTGAGGGAGTATAATATGTGGATATAGGAGGTGTTTGCTAGTAGTTGGGTACTTATGACATGGCTACGTTGTCGGGTGGTGATAATTGTGCGGATGGGAGGACATGTTATGAAGGGCATGTGAGTTAAGCTCCGGTGAGAGATATCTATTATCAAGTGGTAACTTACATGATCAGGATCGGCTAGTTAGATTCGATTATGGGTCTATGATGTGTGTACATGTTTGTGTGAGGTTCCGACCTCACGAGTAGTGGTATGGTGTGATAGGTATAAGTCGTTAGCTGAGTGTTCCGCGTCATATGTTGTGTACGGTAACCTAAAAGGATGATATTCAAAATGGTTGTAATTTGGGTGATCTGGAATGGCTAGTTATACTTGTATGTATATGTATGATATCTGTAAGTGATAGTGTGAGGTTCCGGCCTCATGAGTAATAGTATGGATGATATCATAAGGTTATTATCTGTTTATTCTATGTAATATGTTGCGTTGTGATCTAGTAAAGCTGTTTTAAGGAAGTTTTCTGGTTAGGGAAGTTATACTGAGTCAGTGTTTATGAGATTGTATAAGTTGCGATGACTATCGATGTGGCTGTTGTGGCTCTGCTGGTGACCCGGGCACGGTAATTCGTGTTGTGCTACGAGTATTTTCGCGCTGCGGTGCGGCTGTTAGGGCGGTGTTGCGATGTCGTCATCGGTTATGGTGGAGTAGGCGGGATACTAATGTGACGAACTTTTGAAAGTATATATCAGTTATATAGATTTTTGTTTTGTTTACTGTTGTTTCCTGTTAGTGTCGGTCTGGGCATATAGATTGTTGTTTTGTTTATTAATGTTTCTTACGAGTTTCGGCTTGGGAGTAAGGGCATAGTATGATATGGAAGAAAGTTGCGTATGTTTCCGTTGTTGTCATGGTATAGTGATATTCTGTTAATGGAACACAGTTGTGAGAGGTTGTTAGAGTACTTTTGATCTCGTTTTAGATGAGGCATTGGTTGACATAGTTGTGGCAAGAGATTTGTGGAATGGGTGTGTGCTCAGCTGGAAGCGGCAAGTGGTTTTGATCTTTATTGGGACAGTGAGTATAGGGTGTTGGAAATTAGTATTATGTTAAGTTATGGATGAGTTTACGGTAATAAACAAGAGAACTTGAGGATCTAGTGTGAGTGTGTGTAACAATTGTGTATTGTGAGTTATGATTGTGGAGATAAGTTCATGTATGAAGAAGTATGTCATTTTGCGGTAATGTTGAAGAGATGGAGTAGTGGTTATACTTAGGATTTTATGGTATAGGTTAGATGAAGTGCAGAATAATTGGAGGCACGAGAGATGTTAGGGAGAGACAGCCTTGTATATGCGATGGTTGTCGGTGTTGAAGTTATAGTCGGTGATAGGTGATATAAGATGGAAAAAAAAAACAGCTAAGGATCTAGTATTAGTGGGTTACGAGGACGTAATATTTATCTTAAGAGGAGTAGGATGCAACAAAGAGAGTTTGATGGTTGTGCATGTTGTAAGTATATTTGGAAGTTTGGGTCTTGATGTAGAATTAAGGATGGATTTGTGTTGTGGTTGATTTTATTAAAGGTATGGGCAGTGCTTTTACTAGTATAGATATTATGAGTGTGAGTATACTTCGATAGTGTTGACAGTTTGGGTGATGATGTTTAGGAGTATGAGTAAACTTCGAGGACGGAGTTCATTTTAAGAGTGGTAGAATGTAACATTCCGTTTTGGTGGATGATCTTGTTTGGTGGATTGTCTCGGTATTGAGTTTGCTAGTGAGCGTTATGGAAGTAAGATAGAGTTGGCAACACTTATGTTGTTGGTATTAGATAGTATTATGGAGTTAGGTGAGTTATTCTATGGTTGATGTTATGTTGTGAGCTGCATTGTCGAGATAATCGTTGTTGATTAAGTTAGTGTTGAGGATGTAGGATGAAGTTCGTTTTAAGAAGGGAAAACTGTAATACCACATTTTTCTAAGTCCTGTTACTCGACCGAATAGGGCTAACTCGGCCGAGTAATGCGTCGTGTGTTTCTGGTCATGCTACTGTCCAGGAATACTCGGCCTAGTATGGTAATACTCGACCGAGTATGGTAATACTCGACAGAGTAAGGGATACTCAGTCGAGTATTCTCAATACTCGATCGAGTATCCGGTCTGACGGGAATTATTTCCGCGGTTTGGTTAAGGATGATTAGAGTTATAAATTACGATTAACAGTTTCACTTTCACATTTACAAAAACCTAAAACATTTCTACGTACTCTAATCATCTGTAATATCTCCAAGATCTTTGATTGTTAGTGAGTCCTTGTTCATTTCTCTCTTGCGTGGATGGCGTCGGTAAGTCACTAGTCTTATACCTTTTGTCAGTTTGTCTTTTAAGGTTTTACCCTAGTATTGGAAATTGGGAGAAAAAAGAAGTTTTGCATGTTGTGATTGGATTATTGTGATTGTTATTAGGTGGAGAATTTGTAGAAGAGAAATTCTAGCTTCTATTTAGAGACTCGTAATCGGATCTGTGCTAAGGTAGGGTTTCCCTACTCAGATGATTGCATAATTGATTTAAGATGTGATGCTGTGATTTAATTGATATGATAAGTATTGTTGTTGATTGTGTTTTGGAGTATTGGAGTTGTGGTGGATTGACTATGATTGTGAGGTGCGTCCTCGGCTGAGTGGAGTCACTTGCGGGAGTGGCTTCACGCCCTTGATTCCCCCCTTGTGGAACCCGCCACAAGAGGGGATGTGCGCATTAAGGAACATGCGTTATTGCTCGTTGCAATGAGCGGGGCTTAGGTGGGCAAGGTTGCGGTCTCCCACTGGCGGTGTGGATTATCTGTCACGGCAATCTGTCAGGACTACACAGTTAAATGCGTAGTCAGTTATGAGACATGATTGGGAATGGAGAATGGTTTGGGAATAGTCGTAATCGATATTGTTGTATTTTGCTTATCTTAATTATGCAGTGAACTGAGCTCGTTGTGTTTTATAAAACTGTGGTTATCCATTCGGGGATGGTGAGCAGATTGTGACAGGTGACGATAACATTTAGCTGCGGGGACAACGATGGGATGTCATCACTTTGAGTCTCGCTTCCGCTGTCACGAGTTTTGATACTTTGTTTTAATGTATTGAGATTATATATTGTTGATTTGGTTTACAGTTGAGACGATGTATTCACTAAACTTTATACTTAAATAATTGTTCTTGAACGGTTACTTTTGATATAATTACCTCATGCAACCAAGATGGTAGCAGCTTCACATGCTAGGGTGGCCCTTGGTAAGGCACCTTGGTATGTGAGGGTGTTACAAACATTGCTGATTGAATTGCTATATGTGCTTAGGAAGGAATTTGCTAGAAAGATAGGAATTGCCTACTCAGTTTGTGTGTATTTCATTATGCTATTGTTTATAGTGTGATTATGAGAAGGTTTTATACGAAATCTGGATGAGATTATATCATGTGGTTGAGACAGTAAATCGTATTTACAACTATTGTGTTTATTGTTGGATTATTATTATTATTGTTATTATTATTATTATTATTATTATTATTATTATTATTATTATTATTATTATTATTATTATTATTATTATTATTATTATTATTATTATTATTATTATTATTATTATCATTATTATTATTATTATTATTATTATCGTTGCGAAATTATATTGTGATGAGAAATCCGATATGTACGGTGGCGAGGGAGTGTACTATCGATGATGATGCGGTATGGTGTCGAGGGAGTGTACCTAGCATATTATGTGGCACAGTTTTTAGGGAGTGTGCCTTTGTGATGACACGGATGGCACGCATAGCGTGGCCGTGTATGTTGACATAGATGACACTGGTGGCACGTGAGTAAGACGTGACCGTGTATGCGCGTGGTATGGTACTGACAGTTATTCATTCTTCGTTGTTTATCCTTTCAGTAATTGTTGATTAATACTGTATTGTTTAGTTAATTCCTACACAACCAGTGGTTGAGGTGTGTGTGTCAGTGTAAATGTCACTACCTTTTTTTTTACTATGGTTGCTTGTGATGATTCACTTGTTATTTCCGTTCAAATGGGGAGCAAATAGATATAAAGGGTAATAAAGATTGAGCTAGATGCGGGGATGCGTGGCTTGGGGCGTGTGACATTGGAGGACAGACCGACTCTAGCTGATCGAGTTTAGCTTATCATTTAGTAATTAATCAGTTTTTAATTAACTTTCGTTGTACTATTTAAGAAACTCAGTTATTTGTTTTGGATTATATAATAAATACAGTTTGAGTTTTAATAAACTTCTGTTGTACTATCTTTGTTATACACTACCTTGTGAAACCGAGATGGTAACAGCCTCAGTTACCTAGGAATGTCTTGCTAAAGGTTCTTGGATAAATGGGGGTATTACACCTATACCTGAACTCTATCTAATAAGATAAACATCCATCCTTTCTTTTTGAAATCCGCATCTATGCGCTTTCTTGTGTCATTGTGTGAGAAGAAAACCTTAAACAAAGTGACGCACCAAGTGGTGCGCCCTTTTGAAGTGACTCACAGTGTGGTGCACCTCTTCTAAGAGGAGTACAACTTATTGTTACATGTTTCTGTCCATTTCTTCCCTTGTTTTGTTATAAGTAGAGATCTCGAGTCTCCATATTTTGGCACATCCAGAGTTGATTTTCTATTTTGTTCTCCCTATTGCATTCTTGACCGTGCTACTAATCAGCGACATTACCATGCTTGATAAATCGACCATGTAAGCCCGACTCAATTCGTGGTATCGTCTCGTTGCATCAAACCGACCAATTTGACTAACTAAACATTCACTTAATTAATTAATCAATCAGTCTTAAATCCGTGATTCATTTCAAGGGTACTCTCCACATAGTTACGAGTTACCACTAAAGTCGATTTTAGTTAAATCTCGCGATGCTAACATGTAACTCTGAGAGTTTTATCAACCCGTTTTAATCTTGTTTATACACGTTATATAAATTGCATATTTTAAGGCCTATGATTTCATAACCATTAGATATAAGCTTTAATTAAACATACGAGTCTGATAAACATTAAGAGTGAACACATGAACTAGTGCGTCATTAAGAAGGAGCACGGTGCATGGTGAGCCCTTTCGTAGTGTTTGCTTGACCTATTAGTCTTTCCTCTTGAGTTTCCTGCCTTGATTCGCATGTTCGATTATCATTTATCCAAAGATCCATATATTAATCTGTCTAAGTTTAGCTATGAGATCCCATGATTTGTGTAAGAGCCCTCGGTAAAACAATAAGAGTAGACATGTAATATGCAATGAAAAATATCTAGTTTTCAAAACTTTTCAATAAATACCACGAGGGTCACTAATATATAAAACCAAAAGTATTTAAAACATGTTTAAAGGCTTATGTTGGGAAAGTAATCCCAACATTAATCCAAGGCATAAGTTAAAGTCAAGGTTTTGAATATAGCATTTAGAGTCTTTAATGGTTTCTAGTTTGTAGATAGGTTACTAATGTTATTCATAAGTAATACTATAGGTTACTAAGTATAAATTTTAGGAGTTAGATTAGTAAGATATTAAGGCTCTTAATGTGGCTATATTGGAGTTAGGACTTGGACCTTCTATATAAAGGTCATCACTAGTTATGTTGGAAAATAAGAGTGAGTGTATGCTTAATATCCCGAGTTAAGCATAGTTGGAAATCTTAGCTAGTAGCTAAGTGTTGGAGGATTGATTGTATTATTGTTAAGGTTTAAGAATAATAATACAAGATTTGGTTGTGGTTAAGTCCATAACAAAATATTGTGTGTCTTTGCATATTTATATTATTTGTACCAAAAACCCCAACAAGTGGTATCAGAGCTACGGCTCGATGGAGAAAAGTTTTGGTACAAAGTTTGAGATGGATTTGTTCAATGACAAGAACAATTTCTCGTTGTGGCAAAGCATGATAAAGGATGTTCTCATACAACACAGGTTGTATGCGACTCTTGAAGATAAAAGGCCCGATGATGTTCAAGTTCTCAAATGGGAGGACATGAAGTTGCGAGCGGTTAGTACAATCTGGTTAGCCCTTGCACCCGAAATCAAGTATAGTGTGTTAGAGGAGACAAATCCTAAGGAGTTGTGGACCAAGTTATGTAGCATTTATAATGCGAAGTCCTTAGCTAACAAACTATTTTTGAAGAAAGATCTTTTCGAGCTCGAGATGGTAGATGACGGAGATTTGAGGGATCATCTAAACAAGTTTAATGGCTTGATCACCCAATTGGAGAGTTTGGATGAGACATTCAAAGAAGAAGATAAGGCAATAATGTTGTTGGCTTCTCTTCCCAAAAAGTATAACACGGTTATTACTAGTTTACTAGTGGGGAAGACAACATTGGCCTTAGATGAGACCATTGTAGTTTTACTAGAATCCGAAAAGTTGATGAAGCAAGGAGGTGGTGGCTCTTCAAGTGAGGGAGGAGTTTTTGTGGGTGAATATCGTGGCAAGAAGAAGGGCGGTTGGAAAAAGCACAATCCTAATATCAAGTGCTTCTACTGCGATGAGTTAAGCCATATACAAGCTGTATGTCCTAAGGCAAAAGAAGATTTGAAGGAGTTGAAAAAGACTCGTGCTAGTGGGGTTGCAGCTTTGGCAGAAGTTGATGATGGTGAGCTCTTAATGGTTCATGGTGAAAAGGAACCTAGTGAGAGCTGGGTGTTAGATTTGGGAACTTCCTATCACATATGTGGAAGAAGAGAGTGGTTCTCTTCTTTTCAAGAATGTGAAGGTAAGGAGGTTAGTTTGCCAAATGGTGAAAAAGCAAAGATTGAAGGGATTGGTGAGGTTAAGGTAAGACTTAACGATGGCCAAGTTAGAAGGTTTGATGATGTTAGATACATACCAAACATTAGTAGAAATTTAATCTCATTGGGTTGATTAGATGGATTGGGTTGTACCGTTCATGTGAAGAATGGTGTTTTGAAGGTCACTAAAAATGGTAAGGTGATTCTCAAAGGTAGAAAAGGAAAACTAACTTATTCACATTTGATGGAAGATGTGTTGAAGATGGGTTAGTTCAAGGGGATGTACTCTCAAGTGAAGGGGAGATGCTTCCAATTAAAGGTTGGGTCGCTCCGCTTAATGATGGACAAGTCCAAAGTAATGTTGGGCTTAAGGGGAGGTTTGTTGGGAAAGTAATCCCAACATTAATCCAAGGCATAAGTTAAAGATAAGGTTTTGAATATAGCATTTAGAGTCTTTAATGGTTACTAGTTTGTAGATAGGTTACTAATGTTATTCTTAAGTAATACTATATGTTACTAAGTGTAAATGTTAGGAGTCAGATTAGTAAGACATTAAGGCTCTTAATGTGGCTATATTGGAGTTAGGACTTGGACCTTCTATATAAAGGTCATCACTAGTTATGTTAGAAAATAAGAGTGAGTGTATGCTTAATATCCCGAGTTAAGCATAGTTGGAAATCTTAGCTAGTAGCTAAGTGTTGGAGGATTGATTATATTATTGTTAAGGTTTAAGAATAATAATACAAGGTTTGGTTGTGATTAAGTCCATAACAAAATATTGTGTGTCTTTGATATTTATATTATTTGTACCAAAAACCCCAACAGCTTCATTACAATAAAAGAGCTTTAAATAAAATACTAACATAATCAAGGCATCTCAATCCCTCGATACAAATACATAATTAAGTACAAAAAGACATAGCCAAGCCACAACATACAAGGTCAATCGTTGCTAGGTGACACTCGAATAGCTCACTCGTTTCATGATGGTGAGAACACCTCATTAGAGTAGCCACAACATACAAGGTCAATAGAACACCTCGATCGAGAACATTTGGATGGTGAGAACACCTCGATCGAAACCCTGCTGTGCTCGATCGAGAGGTGGATATTTGAAGGTCCTCGATCGAGTAAATTAAGTAATTGATCGAGAGGTTTTGCTGAGAAGTTGTTCGATCGAGGAAAATCAAATTGCTCAATCGAACACTTTTCTATCTGAACGCGAGATTTTATTGCGTGAACTTATTTGTATTTGTTTTATTTTCTTAATTTACGTGTTTAATAATATATATCTTTCCTATATAAAAGAAAGACGTCATTAGGTTTAGGTTATCTAATTTTTACCTTAAACATTCAGTTTGTATTAGCTTCAGTTTTCTACTGTTGAACGTAACTTTGCTCTTCATTTTTCGGATCTCAACTTTTGTAATTCCTTTACTCTCTTTACTCAATTTAATTCTCTTTTGCATGCTTTATAATGTTGTTCTTTAATTTCTATTTTTATTAGTTTTGTTATTTAGTTTATGTGATTTCCTCTTATTCATTTCAATACCATGTTTTCTATTGCTTTATTAATTGTTGTTGTTTTATTTATCGTCATGCGTAGCTAATTCCCTTAGTTCTAGGATTAGGATAGTCATGATAGTAAAACAATGCTGTTATAATTAGATTAGTAGGTTTTAAATGTGAGAATTGTTTCATAGCAATATAACTGTAATTGTTTAGTTGAGTGCACGCTTCTAAATTAATTAACCCGGTTAAATTCAGACCTATATCGAAAGATTGGAATGAATAGACCTGTTATGAACAATAGACTACTCTAATGAGGGCGGAAGCTAAGTTAGTAGTATTTTTGGACGGATAGCGGACCGGAAGGACCTTTCCTTCACCATTCTCACATCTGATCGACTGACCTTACCTTCAGCAGAATTGTGTGATATCATGGTGAACCGACATCCTAGCATCTTTCTCTCTTTTTGATCACATCCTTTCATCCGCGACCTACCGTTTTGGACAAGAGTCCTTTACGGACGTCGTCTTCAATTCTTGTTCCTAAACAGTTAAGTCTTTGAAAGACTTTATGTTTTGGTATCTTAGGTGGTTCGCATAAATTGGCCTTAAGTTGTCCACGAAGTTTTCAACAAGAGTAGCCTCGTCTGGGCGTTCGACAAGTTGCGTGCTAGTCTTTCTCCGCCTACTTAGGAAGTCGGTGAATACTTCTTTCTCATTTTGGGTAAGAACCCCTCTAGAGTGCGCATATTGACTTAAATTTCAGCATTATCTGCGTATTGTTTAGTGAACTCAATTGCAGCATCATCCCAGGTAGCAATTTTCTTGTGTTCCAAAGAGTAGAACCATTGCTTAAGAATAGTATCGAGAGATGAAGGGAAGACCCTTAGGCATGAATATGGTTCAACGGGTTTTCATGCCCCTTAAACTTCGGGATGTCAGTCATGTTGAAGTTAGTTGGTAGTTGAGAATTTAGTGCCTCATATTTGCGGTTGTTTTCCCTGTAGATGTCATCTCCCTTGAGGTACATTAGTTGTTCCTCCAAATATTGGAGTCGTTTTTCAGCTTCAGTAGGACCTGGTGGAAGATTGAGTTCTGGTTGTCCAACAAAGGGTGGAATATTGTCGTGTATGACCATGTCGGGGATGGCATCCTCTGCAGGAGGAAGTCTAGCTTCTACAGCAACTATTCGGCCTTCAATGGTGTTAAGGCGAGCATAAGCTTGGTCTTGGCTTGTCTGGAGACGAATGAGCGCAGCTAGAATTTGATCATTACCATTTATGGACAGTTGAGGTTAACCATTAACGCTTCCGTGACAAGTTCCCACCATTTTGGAACTGAGGATAAGAGATCGACGATGAATTAAAACACGATCGACCATTTTAGCACACTTACTCAAAAAGGACTCGACTCCTGAAGTGGGCGTGTGCCACCGTGTCAAGTGAGTTTTGAAAATGACAAATTTTGAAATGCTTGTCCTAGACAACTGTAGTGTAGTTGTAGGAGTGCTGACTCGAAGTGAGGTTTAAAATCGGTTTGAGGCCCGAATTTTGACTCGACATTTGGACAGAGTTTCGGCTTATTTTACGCTATTTTAGGCCATTTTCGAAAATATTTATATTTTGAAAAGGATTTTTATTTTACAAAATTTTATCATGGTTTTGTTTACAAAATGGTGTTCACGTATATGATACAAACATACATATGGGCATTATAACGGTATGCTGAGTGCATTTAAAGGGTTTTGGCTTAAAAGGTGGGTTGCCATACCAAGCAATCAAACCCTGGTCTGTGGAGAGGTACGTGCCATACATGAGTAAGGTCTGTTCCTAGTCCATTTCCTCTAGTAGTAAAAGCCCTTGATACAAACATGAGTATGTACTACGATATGGTTGACGTCAATCGTTATCTATCCTTAGGCCCAGATAAGAATTTGGACCGTCCAGACGGGACGATTGGTCGAATGGGTTGGGTTAAGCCTAGAAAGGCCGAATAAAATGACCTAATAAGGTCGAGTAATGAAAACCGACAACTGTCTCGTATAAAGTATTCCCTAACCTAGTTCAAGTTTCACCCTGGGTAACACGTAAGTGTATCATCCCCAACGGAGTCGCCAAACCATGGACATGGGCCACCCGCGCCGCGCGCACCCGCGCGTTGGTCTCGAGGCGGTGGCACTTCTCCCACGGAGCCTTAGGTATGCCAAAGCACGTCATGGGCCATTACCGATTTGTGAGGCATTGAAACCGGTGAAAGGTTGAATAAGCCTACATTTGTGGAGTCGCCACCAATTTATTTTGGAAAAATTGGAAACCATTCGAATACCTCGTGTCATGTCAAGATACAAAGTAATGACATAGATACTAAGAACTCGTTACCCTTAGCATTCTATGTCTAGAATGATTCTCGAAGATGCCAATGGACACAGATGTCCAGAGATAACTGGAGTAAGGGGTAAGGGTACGTATTAATTAGGAAGCTCTTTAATCGAACACCTAATCCCGCCCGCCTTGATAGCGGCCTCTACTAATGATTAAGAAAATTATTCATACTTGATATGTTGTCGATGTAATGAATGCAATGCAACAAACACAGATTAAACCTAGCATGTGAATTAGACTATGTCGGTGAACACGTAATTTAGCAAACAAATTTGGTCGAAGTCAATGTTAGATTAATTACATGTGAAAGCCAGGTAAATAAATCATACATATTAATAAATACGATAATTGAACTACAATAATTAAAATTACAATAATTATAAGGATTATTTGATCTACGTCAAAAGCACGCTCAAAACGAAATTTTCAAGAAGAAAATAAAATTGAATTAAAATATGAAAATATGGCGGATTAGGAGTGATAATACGGATAATAGTCGATTTAAACCGTAATTAGAAGCTACGTCAAAGCGAGAAAGAGTTCAGGGATAGAAACCAACCCAGAACAGGCGCAACATCTATTGCGTCCTCTTGAGGAGGCGCAACACTCCCTGCGTCTGTTCTAGAGCAGGGCTCTGTCTGTGAAGTCAGAACCGCAACACCGTTATTATTCGTTGGTAGATTTAAGGTCGATTATTGACATTAGGACTCAAGTAGAAGTAATTTAGCAGATTACATATATCTGGAACCGTCATAAGATGATAAAAACGGATTAAAACGAACTACTACATGTTAGATATTATTTACGATATCGAAAACGAGTTTATATGCAAACTTGAAGTTTGAGGCAGAAATTAAAGGTTAAGAATTGATGAAGAAAACACAATTAAAACATATATCGTAGACGAATTCAAAGGACTTGATATGAACGAATCGAGCCTCTTAAATCCGGGTTTGAATAAGATGACGGAAACTCGCAAATATCGAATTATAAGGGATTTAAGTCGAATTAAACGTTATAATTTGAAATGGATTAGTAAAATATGATTGTATACTGAAACAAACAAAAGAAACGAACGAAATAAGAAAAATTGAAAATTGCAGAAGGTCGAGGAAGAAGAAGAAGAGCAGGAGTAGCGGCAGCCTCAGGAAGAGGCGCGGCAGATACTGCGACTCTTCGAAGAGGCGCAGTTGCTGCTGCGTTTCTTCTCGACGTCAGATCTCCGCTGTTTTGTAAATACGGTTTAAAAGATGGTTTTTAAAGACGGTTTTGAACGTGCTTTTGATATAGACCTTACATTAATGATACATAATAAAAAGTAAAATAAAATAGGATTTTACACCCTCAGACTTATATGTTTTACGAAATGAGATTGACTAAAGTTATCGTTTAGTGATTGATCAACTCGAATATGCGTGGAAAGTGCCCTTGTTAAAGGATTTAAAAGATTGATTAGATTGATTAAGAGTGGAGTTGCTCAAATTGGTCGGTCTATGCAATGTGACTGGGACTCAGAATGATATGAGCTTACGTGGTCGATTGATCAAGCATGTAGGCATCAAAAGCAGTAGCGTGGTCTAGAATGCAAAGAGAGAAGAGAAGGGCGAACACTCGCGTGCCAATTATGGAGACCGAAGGTCTCTATTTATACTAAACACACGAAGGAGTTTAGGAATAACACGGATACGAAAACAAATCACGGAAATATTCTCGAAAGCGTAGATAGAGGGTTGGGGAAGAGGCGCAACAGCCACTGCGACCCTTGGAAGAGGCGCAACAGCTGCTGCGTCATTTCCCCAGAGGTTTCCTCCTCAGCAAGAAAGATTTCCGCGTTCTTTATGGAATTTCGGTAGATTTACACTTCCTTATTCTATGAAACACAATATAAGGGAGATATTTCCTTAAAAATATTAAGCTTAACTAGGAATAAATATCCAGAGAGTTCTAGAACATTCCGAAACATTCCGACTCGGCATTTAAATGGTTTTTAAGAAAATGAAGCAGTTTTTGACCCGGACTTCAAATGAACTCTAATTACTGTCAAAACAACCGCATCGGCGCGTAGATGACGACCATGTGGTTGACTCAAGTGTTTGAGCTATCGCTTGTCGATAACTTACGAACTGTCACGAAATCATTCCGCGTATCAAACATGCGGGCTAATCATCACTGCGTGGCTGGCGGGAGGTGTAGAAATGAGGTATCTACAGTTTTCAGTCTGACCTGAACCTGACTCAGGTCACACGATGGAGTGAGCTGAATACTCGGTTGAGTGTAGGTGTACTCGATCGAGTATTGCTAGACTCGATCGAGTGTCCTTCGTATTAGCAGCACGCGTTATTTCCTTTAATCCGTCTTTCCTAAATTATTTCTAATTATATTTTATTACTTCTAAACCGACTTATATCGATCCTAGATCTATAAATACAACTTATACACCAGATTAAAATACTCCTTCATATATCACAAACAAAACCTAATTGAGAGAGAAAGTAGAGAGGCTGCGCGAGACGGAAAAGCTAATCAAGTTCTACCTAATTTTCTATAAGTTTATCAAAATCTACATCGTTAATCATTTTTTTACGCTTTAATGTTAATCGTGACCCTTGAGCGACCTTGATCACCAACTAACCGTCGATTGATCAGCCGTTGACCATGGTTTGACCGCGAGTTAAGAATCCTAATTGTGGGATTTTAGGTTAGTTCTTTATCAAGTTAAATTGTATTATGTTTTAGTTGAATATATGAATATTGTATGATGATTAGGTGAACGATTCGTCGAGGCACATTGTAATACCACGTTTTTCTAAGTCCTGTTACTCGGCCGAATAGGGCTAACTCGACCGCGTAATGCGTCGTGTGTTTCTGGTCAACCTACTGTCCAGGAATACACGGCCGAGTATGGTAATACTCGACCGAGTAAGGGATACTCGGCCGAGTATTTTCAATACTCGACCGAGTATCCGGTCTGACAGGAATTATTTCCGCGGTTTGGTTAAGGATGATTAGAGTTATAAATTACGATTAACACTTTCACTTTCACTTTTACAAAAACCTAAAACATTTCTACTTACTCTAATCATCTCTAATATCTCCAAGATCTTTGATTATTAAAAATTCCTTGTTCATTTCTCTCTTGCGTCGATGGCGTCGGTAAGTCACTAGTGTTATACCTTTTGTCAGTTTGTCTTTTAAGGTTTTACCCTAGTATTGGAAATTGGGAGAAAAGGGATGTTTTGCATGTTGTGATTGGATTATTGTGATTGTTATTAGGGGGAAAATTTGTAGAAGAGCAATTCTAGCTTCTATTTAGTGACTCGTAATTGGATCTCTGCTAAGGTTGGGTTTCCCTACTCAGATGATTGCATAATTGATTAAAGATATGATGCTGTGATTTAAATGATATGATAAGTATTGTTGTTGATTGTATTCTGGAGTATTGCAGATGTGGTGGATTGACTATAATTGCGATGTGCGTCCTCGGCTGAGTGGAGTCACTTGCGAGAGTGGCTTCACGCCCTTGATTCATCCCTTGTGGAACCCGCCACAAGAAGGGATGTGCACGTTAAGGAACATGGATTATTGCTCGTTGCGATGAGCGGGGCTTAAGTGGGCAAGGCTGCGGTCTCCCACTGCCGGTGTGGATTATCTGTCGTGGCAGTAATCTGGCAGGACTAGATACTTAAGTGTGTAGTCAGTTATGAGACATGATTGGGAATGGAGAATGTTTGTGGAATAGTCGTAATCGATATTGTTGTATTTTGCTTATCTTAATGGTCTTTATGATGATCAGAGAGATATCCTAGATGTTGCAGCTAATGGGAGATTTCAGGAAAATAGCGGTGAAACAAAGGGGTGGAAAATCATCGAAGACATGGCCACCCATAAAGCTGAGCATGGAAACTCTAGGGAAAATCAAAGGAGAGCTGCTGAATCTTCTGCCGTAGCTGCATTAGAGGCTCTTACGGCGAGATTTGACAAGTATGAGTTAGGAGGAGCTTCAAAGGGTGGTATTTATCAGGTAAATGTTGTGTCAGACGGCCCTTTTTCATGCAAGAGATGTGGAGGAGAAGGATATGTTGCGGATTTCTGTACCAGTTCCAATGAGGTCTGTGCTCCTTTTCAACATTATAGGCAGACCAACACCTACTTTGATCCTTCTTATGTGCATCCAAATTTGAGGTGGAATAGCCAAAATGTTCTTAATCCAAACCCACCTCGGCGGCAAAGAATAGATATGTGCCCCCTCATAAGCAAAGAGAGAACCATATCGAAACCACCCTATGTACCTCAAAGAACAAAGAGTAGCTTCAAAGTTCCGAGGCTTCGAGTTCAAGAATATGTTTGAGCTTGACGGGAATGTCAAGAAGGAATCTCAGGCTAGAGAGGCTAGTACAAAGATGTTGGAATCTCAAATTGCCCAGTTAGCCAATAAGTTTGCTACTAGAGCTCCGGGGTAGTTACCGTCGCAGCCGGACCAGAAGAAAGAGACCCTGAATACAATCACACTAAGGAGCGGGTCTACCCTTGATGGACCCGTTACTGTAGGGGATGAGCCCGACGAAGTTATGGTTGAAAAAGGTGGAAAAGCTGCTGGAAAAGGAAAGAAGAATAAGAGTGAGAAAAAGACGAACAGCAGTATTCACGGTCGATCGACCGCCCCACCCAGTCGATCGACCACCCCTTACTCTTCAGCAACAGTTTTTGATCCTTCTGATCATTCTGGGAAAAAGGAGATCAGTCGATCGACTAGTGATGCTGCTGATGCTGAACCATTTCGTCCTCCAATGCCAGATAACTTGAGGGATCTCTTGTTTCGGGGTAAGACGACCCCGCGATTTTTGAGGGAAACTCCCAATGCTGACGGGACAATTTCGGATCCTAAATATGACCCAGCGTCAGTCAATGGTTCATTTTTGACGCGGCCTGAAGCGGGTACAAGCTATAATAAAGATAAGGTAGTGGATTTCCAATCTAAGTCTAAGGATGCCGATACGAGAGATGTTGAGGAGAGGGCAAAGCTACTTTTGACAACCCCTTATCCAGAGAGATTAGTGCCGACCAAAGATCAGGTATCATTCAATAAATTTAAAGATGTCATTCGCAGTTTGAATGTGCAAGTACCTTTTCTTGAGTTGGTTAATCAAGTGCCCGCTTATATGAAATTTATGAAGCAATTGTTGACAAAAAAGCGGTCACTTGAACCTGTGCAGTCGGTAGCTTTCACTGAAGAGTCTACCTCTTATTTGACTCACACTGCTCCACATAAGCTAGCTGACCCTGGTAGCTTTTATGTTCCTTGTAATATTGGTACCTTCTCAATTGAGAAGGCATTATGTGATTTAGGAGCTAGCATTAGTGTCATGCCATTGAGTCTAGATAGGAAGTTGGGTCTGACCAAGTTTGCAGTTACTAATATGATTGTACAGATGGCTGATCGTTCTGCAGTTCAGCCAGTAGGGGTCTTAGAGGATATTCCTGTGCAAATAGGAAAGTTCTTTTTCCCTGTTGACTTCATTGTCCTAGATATACCCGAGGATGCTCACATTCCCATAATTTTGGGTAGACCATTCCTGCACACTGCCGGTGCAGTTATTGATGTTGGACTAAGGACACTTACCTTCAAGGTGGGCAAGCAGTCCACTGTTTTTGCCCAAGCTGCTAGGAAGAAAGATGTCATGTGGCCCGTTACTTGCAATGCTATTAAATCTTATGTTGTGATTCCTGTTGTAGTACCTGTACCTATTCCTGCTATAACACCTCCGCCCCAGATTGGGAGCAACATGGAGAGAGATTCTGCTGTATTGGATGTTTCAGGAACTGGTTTGGGGAAAGAAGAGCTGCTTGTTGCTCCAGCTGTGACAGAGCCCATTGTTCAGAGAGGCGGTTTGGGATGTCTGAGTCACGGGATTGATGAGGAGCCCGAGGAGAAACAGCCAGTCAAAGTTTTGGAGTCTGACCTGGAGTTTGATGAGCCAGATGATGCCCATGTATGGGAAGATTCTAGAGATGATGATCCGCTGAGCGTCCTAGACAACGGAGTAAAGTGGAGTCATGCTGAGAAGATGAGCATCGTGGAGGGCACTTCATGCAGCCAGAAGCCATGGTCGGAGCTATTCCGCAGTCTTCGCGGATGAACTATTTATTTTCTTGAGTTTTAGACAATTTATTGCGTTTTAAGACTATTTACTGCCTTGGTTTGCGCGAGACTTCCCTTTTATTGGTTTTCTTAGGATTTTATAAGACTATAGACTGTTATTTTTGGGTTTGCGCAATTTTAGGCGCTGTATTTATGTGCAATTGCAGGTTACTAGACCAACTTAACTCAAATTCATTGAGTTAATTCGAAGAAAACGAAGTCTCGTCAGGTAAAGCAGTCGATCGACCAGCACCATCGGTCGATCGACTGGTTGCAGAGGTTCCAGGAGTCCTGTTCCAGTTCCTCTGGTCGATCGACTACCACCATTGGTTGATCGACTGACTCTACTGCTGTACATGTTGTGGCGATCATTCCCTGCTGTGTTTGGTCGTTTTGTGGATCGTAAATGGGAGTTTTAGGGAGTTTTTCTCTCTATATTTTTACTCTCACATTCAATTATCGCTTTCTTCTGTTTTATTTCTTTGCGCATTTTTACCGCTACCTCTTTTTATTCTCGGATAATGCGTGTTATTCTGTCTTTTTAGGTACTTATTGGTAGCATTGCTGGCTACTGAAACCTCTTAGCTCACGCTGGTTTGAGGAGGTTTCCTTATGCGCTTAAAGTCTTGTGAGTTTCCGAGTTCCTTTTCATGTCTTATTTAGTTATTTATCGCAAAAATCTCATTTCCCTTTTGTTTCTTTTATATGATTTTGCACAATGGGGACATTGTGTGATTTGGTTTGGGGAAGGGTTTTGCGTCGCATTTGCATTGTTTTTATTGCATTTCAGTTACACGTTTATTGCATTTCTGCTTGCATTGTATTTATTTTCTATATATACAGAATTCAAAAAACATTGAAAAAATCCAAAAATTTTCACGTTTATTTTAGCATGTAGGTCGAGTCGGAACGGTAGTATTTCAATGATGACATTGCATTTTCAGCTGTTTATGCCTAAGCCGTGCTTAATTGACATGTTATTAGTAGAATTACATATGCATATCTACGAGTTTTTGTTAAATTACTTGCTGAATTTGAAATTTGGCTTTGAATTTTGGCAAACTACATCATTTTCTGAGTCTTAGAGCTTTATAACCGGTGTCATCCATGACCAATTTATTTAGGATGTGAGTAGTTACTCCTTATGAGGCATGTTACATAAATTTGCATAAACATGAACTTGACCTGCTTAGTACCTGTATGCATTCGGGTTTGTGGTTTGTTGACACATGTGGTAGAGGTATCCCCTTTATTCTGTTTTAGCCATGAGCCCCTCATAGCCAAATTGCCTATTTTGTCCCAATTAGCTACATTCTATAATCTATCCTACCCTAGCCGAGCTAGTAAAGGTAGCAATTTTGGGAATGTGTTGTTTGCGGGTTGGTTATTAATTCTCATTATGAAATGTTGGGTGAAAGAATGAAGGAAGAAAAAGAAAAGAAATATGAAAAAAAAAAGGGAATTATGAAAGAAAAAAAAAATCATATACGGGAAAGTGGAATAATATTGTGCTGTGATTTTTGCTCCCTTGTTATATTGTATTCCATGGGGAGTTGACGATATTTTGGTGATTAGTGAGTTGTGTCCATCCAATTGGCACTGTTTTGTATTGATTTATTTTTGAGTTTGAAGTTGGGATGTTCCTAAATTTGGTGTTTAGTAGTTGCTAGCTTGGCTTTTAACTCCTCTTATCCAAATTCATCTTAGCCCCTTCTTACCCATTACCTCACTTACCCATAATCGCCTCGGCATGTGTCATGGTCTTTAATGGTTGGAATGCATATGTACGGTTGTAGAGATCATTTTCATGTTAGACTGCAGGCATGTTCTCATATATAGGTCGTAGTTAGGTGAGAGTCATTAAAAAATTACTTCTTTCTATCTTTTATATATTCACCTGTGCTTTTGTGCGATTTGAGCATCCCGTGAGAGTCCAATTTGATAAGTCTTTATAGTTGATAATTCAGCAATTTTTAACAACTTCATAACTCGTTTGCATGATTCATATTGCTATTTGATTGTTAGTGTTGCATTAAATTGGTTTAGGCTATTCGGTTTGCATTTCGCTCTGAGGATGAAATCGTTCCATTAGGTCCTAAGATCGAGTCTAGTTCTTGCTTGGGGACAAGCAAGGGTTTGGTTTGGGGAAATTTGATGCGTGTCTATAATATGATGTTTTACATCTTTATTTCCACGCATTTTATGTCCATCATTGGTAGTTTATTCTACTATTTGCCCCATTTCGTCCACTTCCGCCTTTTTTGTGTAATGTTGCAGAAATGTGAAGAATCCAGCGGAAATCGAGCCGAATCCGTCCCCAAGTGCTTGGCATAGGATTTGACATGAAGATTTGACTCGGGAAATGAACTTGGTGCGCGTAGCAAGGCCTGAAAGATAGATTTGCGAGAGTTTCAGAAGCGGATTACTAGCTGAATTGGTCTATAGACTGACCTACATGGTCTATAGACTCGTCGAGAATCTTTGAACTTGATCATAGGAAGAGCATCATTCGATCGATCGACTGAGGTCCATGGTCGATCGACCACATGAGCTGACGTGCAAGTTTTATTTTAAGTCAGAAGCTTCTGATATTCTCGACCTTTAGTCGATCGACTGGTTGATATGGTCGATCGACCACTTATCCAATCTGACAAGAATTAAAAGATTTTAACCTAAGTCCATTTTTACTTAGGTTGGGAGAAGGGTTTTACGTGACACTTCTATATAACGTAACTCCTTCCTACTGCTTGATATACATGGATTTTGGGAGAGATTCAGATTCACATACCTAGTTTGTTCTACAGTTTTCATTAGTTTTCAATAAAGTTCTTCTTTTGCATCCAGATTCATTTTCTTGCTTTCTTTATTTCTTGTAATTCTTGTTCTAAATTTTAGTTTACTTTTATTCCTTCTTTATAGATTAGAATTGATTAGTTAGAATCCCTAATACCTAATTCTTTCTTTTATGCGGTTTTATAGTTCATTTAATTTAGTTATGAATTCTGTTGTTTTCATCTTTATTTTCGTTTCCGTTATTAATTCCAGTATAAGTAGCTAAATCTCCCGCGCTAAGATGTGAGGGGATCTTTAGCGTAGATGGCGTAGTTTAGGTATCCCTGACTCGGGTCATGGTCGATCGACTGACATAACTGGTCGATCGACTGGCCTCGTGTTAGATTAGCACTATTTCGGTTTATTAATTGCAATTTTTGACAAAATCGAATGCATGCGACTAGTTAAAAGCCTAGTATTTGACCAACCCACAAGATCGAGAGATAGGGGAGGGAA
Organism: Silene latifolia; assembly: GCF_048544455.1. Classification (NCBI taxonomy): domain Eukaryota; kingdom Viridiplantae; phylum Streptophyta; class Magnoliopsida; order Caryophyllales; family Caryophyllaceae; genus Silene; species Silene latifolia. Next base: position 102,363,509 of record NC_133536.1, on the reverse strand, counting down.
AATAGATTAATAAATTGAGACGACTAAACTGCTAAGATCGAAAGATAAGTAATTTAGGCTTTAGGAATCACTATTCAGGGCGAGAGCTAGTTTTAGTGAGACTTAGGGATTAGTAGCATAGGCCGAAAGGAGCTACTAGTTAACTCGGACCGAGAGGACCTGTTATTTGCCCATCTTACATGATTATTTCAGACTTACCTAGGATTACCGCCGTCGTAGCTACAGTGAACCGATCGTCTTAGCCTTCTTTTAATTATTGTTTACATTTCTTTCAATATTTGCTTATTTATCTTATGTTATTAGACTTAGTCCAATCCAAACCCCCCCAGAAATTCATAGACTGAAATTAAACAACTTAACTCCCTACCTCCCTGCGGATCGACCCTGTTACCACTAGCTTCTGTTAGTTTTAATAGGTTTTATAAATTTTATTTTTGGTGCACACAACGACAGCGCATCAGGTACGTATTGGGAAGCCCTTTAATCAGACACCCAATCCCGCCCGCGGTAGCGGCCTCTACTGATCGATCTCTGTTGGTTGAATGCAAAAGTTGATAAAACGGTTTAAATGCATGAATGCGCATCCAATAGTTTAAACCTAGCATGTGAGTGCTTTCTAAGTCGGTTGATTTAATCCAAGTATCAAGTATAAGATGTCGAGTTGGATTTATAGTATATTTGCATGCAAGACGAAAATTAAACATCCATTTACCTAGTTAGGTTTATGGTGCATAACGTGATCCATTTGTCTTAGTAAGACATTTTGCAAATATGATTTTGAATGGGCAAATTACTCATCTGATCCGTCCTCTATCCGGGTTAGCCGGAGTCGGGATCGTCCTAAACCAATGCTGGAAGGGGAACAGACCCTGCATCAGGCAGCCAGAAGAGACGCGAGCCTATTGGCGATGTAAGGGGTCTCCCCTGGTTTGAAAATAGGAAAAGAAAAGGCATGTTTAGGCGCGGGTCAGTCAACGGTATATGACGTGTTCTAACCACTGAAAAACGTTTATAAAACGCGTTGAAAAATGGGTATTTAAACCCGTTTTGGTTTGAAAAGGCCGTTTAGGCCGCATTTGTGTTGATTTGAAGAACGAGACTTGAATAATCGTCATTGTCTTGACGGTATTCGATGTCGGGTTCGACTTTGCAAACTTGTCATGAATAATTTTGAAAATGATTATGAACTAATTGTTTTAAGTTCATTTGAATATAATTAGTCGATACTCATCATCGTACTCGGATTAAAATCCGACATGGTATGTAGAACCAAAGATGACTTTGTGTTGGTGACTAATACATTTATTTTGAAAATGTAAAGAAATGATGAAAGGCTTTAAAATACATTCCAAAATGTAAAGAAATGAAATAAAAGGCTTTAAAATACCTTTTAAATGTAATTAACCAAATATTATCACCGAAACATGGTATTAAGAACCAAGGGTGAAAAATGTATTATGGTTAAAACTTGTGAAAAATGGTTTGAAAATACTTGAAATGGTAAAAACCGATTACAAACATGAAAATGAAAAATAGAGGAAAAGAAGAGACCAAACACGGATTGGACTTAAGGCTGGGCAGGGTGCTTTAGGCGCGAGCCTATGTGCTACGTAAGTAGCCTCTGCCTCAACCAAAAAGTCCGGTTTTGCCTCATCCTTCCCATGTTTTGGACCATGTTATGCATGATTTAGCATGTTATAGTCATGAAACAAGTGAAAACATGATAAAAGAAGATTTTTACACCCTCATACTTACATGCTTGGCTTATGGCGAGAAACCGACGTAAGTGTATCAACTCGTTTGGTTGGAAAAGACTTGGTTTAAAACCGTTTTAGTAAGTAAAAAGAGTGTTTTATTAAGTTTAGTGATGGTGTAGTGGTCGAGATGGTCGGTCAAGTGATTTAATGCACGATGACGGTACCAAACAATGTGTAAGGCTCGCGTTTACGATCGGTAGGTCGTAAACACGTGTCGGATTGTGACTTAGGAAGTCGAGTCGAGAATTTTAAGGGAGAAAAGAGGGGGCGGACACTCGCGTAAGTTCTCAAATGGTGGCATTTGAGGGGTTTTTATAGGAAAATGAGTAGTTGTGTGAGTTTTGAGCGACGTGGCCACCTGGGCTGCTCAAAGAGGCGCGAGCCACGTCGCACGTCTTCGAGGTGTCTTGTCACTTTCACACAAATGCAATCATGATTTGTTCTATCCTAGGATTTGTATGCAAATCTCTTTTACAGTTCTATATACAGACAAGCTTCTGCCTTCTATATGTTTCTTGGGCCATCTTCATACTTGTCTATATCCTACTTCCTTTTTACCTTTACTTTTCAACCCAATCCTTCTTTAACATTTGTCCACAAACTCCTATAACAAGTAACATTACCCGGCCTCACCATATAATTAATTTACCCCCTGTCTTTCTCTATCACGACGAGTTATATTAAAACTTGAGCGATAATCTAAAAAATACGGAATCAAAATAGAAAAATTAACATCTAATAGTCTAATACAATCAATAAAAACACCACAACAAATATTTCAGTAACAAACTAAAAGACCCAACATAAATCCAATTTTCCTTATATATAATTTCTTGGGTGGAAATCTAGTTAACTATTCATAATATCCATTTGACAGTTAGTAATTACAAATTTGAGTTACATTTCAACTAATCAAGACTTCATTTTCATTTTCTTCAAGTGCTCCTGCATCAGAATATGCTTATTATCACAGGATGTAGCTGATTTTGTGTCCGCCTAGGAAGTCTCAGGTGTGTGCTCAATTTTATTCGATAATTGTTACTTTCACTTCCTTGTGCCATGATCTTGATACCAATCTTACAGTTTTGACATGAATGACTTGTGCATGATATAACCCCATATTAAATTCAAACTTTGAGATTATCTATCATCCATCTTGCTAATATGTCCCATACTTCAGTATTTGTATTCCCAATTTACGTTTGGCATGGTAGTTAGAAAATTGAAACCATGCTTCCAACTATACAAAAGAAAATTGTACTGAGCTTTTGGTTGGTCCACTTGCTTAAGCTCCACCTTCACTCATTATTTCATCATTTTAATCATTGTCACTGAAATTTAGCTCTGCCATGCGATCTTAGCTGGGCTCACAGCAGGAAGCCTTCTCAAATACAAGAATGGATTTTGTTATCTACCTTGTCTGTTTACTTTTAAGGTATATTTAAACATCATCTCTTTTCATTCCTGGAGCATTATTGTTTTACTACGATTAATATTCATTATTATTTTTGACCCTCTTGTTTATGTTCATCATTTACCCATTTACCCATTCTTATCATAAATCTTATGGTGATACCTGACCAAGAGTAGTTGTGCAGCAAGCCATTACTAAAGTTAAGTTGAAAGAATAATTGATTAAGAATTTCCTTAAACATGAAGACATGGATTGGTTTCTTAGGTTGGAATCTGTAATAGCTATTGGTTGCTGTAGTGTAATAAAGTTGATTACTTTTGATGTTTTCTACAACTTGACACTAAGATATGGGTATTAAACCCTTATATGAGCCAAGTCTCACAGACCCTTTTTCTCCTGCATTTAGCCAAGTCATACAGACCCTTATATGAGCCTTAATCAGTCCATACAAACTCTTGGAAGTCCCTTGCTTCATCTAATTATGTATCCACACAACGGCTAGCTGACCTGAATCGCATAACAGGTCATCTGCTATTTTTTTTGTAGTATGGGGCTATTTTTTTGTAGTATGGGGCCTGTCCAATAACCCGTCCCAGACCCCCTAATCTCTTGGTCTGTGGGTCTAAAATTCTCATTGTCCCAACCCAAGTCCTCTTTTGATCAATTTTTGAGAGAAGTTTCTGTGTATGCATCTTAATAGATCTAACATGGCGACATATGTCAGGTGAAGGGAATCCTCCATTGGATTGGCAAGCTAATGGAGCTGCAAAAGGATTGTTATACCTGCACGACGATTGTAAGTAATCTATCTCAGCTCTTGTTACTTTTGACAACAATATTATCCCATTGTTTAGAAGTCTTTGGCATCGGTTTCGGTTAAACAACTGATGGTACCGATCACATATTTTTTTGATGAAATGTAAGAAGTATATTAAATCAAAAAAATCGTCCCAAATACACCAAATGGCTTAACCCGCGGATCAGGCCAATTCCACACAAAACTTGGTTAGGCCCAAAACTCGGACACTGCCAACAGAATCAAATAGGCAACAAAATAAGATGAACCCTAAAATCATACAACAATTCCAGAAAAAGCCGTTCATCTCTTCATCTTCCATTTCCAGATCTTTCATCCATTCCTCTCCAGCATTCGCTCAAACCATTTCTTATCCCGTTCCCCAAGTTTATCTTTCATATGTCCCATGATTTTGATTCTAATTTCTGCCTCAATAAACTGCACAAGTGTCTCTGGCCTCCCGAGCTTTTGCTCGAATTTATAGGTATTGCGTTGATGCCAAATATGATAAACGCAAGCATTAATGACAGCATTGATAAGATTCGGTCTGATTATAGAGGAACCCCTGTTCAGTCACCATGGTAGGACATCTTTAATTGGTAAATTAACTCGGAGCCAACTCCCCATCTTCTTGATGTTTGTACTGTACTCGCATGCAAAAAAAGCATCACATATTTTAGTTTGCGCCAAATTTATAACCCATTGTTCACTTTTGTTTATTTTCCATTATTTGGGTTGAATGCAGGATTCCGCTATTATTATAGTCACAATAAGCCCTCAATGAGATTGCATTATTGCGTTGCTGCTAGCCTTCAATAACAATATTATACAGGATTGTCCTAGCAGCTAGGCTTGTGATTGGCTAAGATGGTGTTGCTAGGCGTCTAGAGTATTTAGTTAAATTTTTTAAGTTTTAGATTGCATTTATATTATTTTTGAATGATGTATGAATTTAGAATATTTACTAAAATTATTTAAGATTGTATTATGGAAGAATATATACTTGAGAGTTAAATTAAAACCATTTCGTTTCGAGTATTTTTTGTAAAAAAAGTAAAAAATTCTTTCAATTTGTGGCGTTTTTTTTTTTTGAAAAAACGCCGCAAATAGGCATTTTTTTGCGACGTTTAAAAAACGCCGCAAATAACTTTGCTATTTGCGGCCCCTCCATTTGCTCCCACATCAAAAACACCGTAAAAAGCTCCTTTTTCGGAGCCGCGGGTAAATATTTTTGTACTAGTGATAAGATCTCCATTCTGAGATCAACGATCATCTTATAATGGTTAAAAAAGCATAAACCATTTAAAAAAGTAAAATAAATTTTATAGAAAAACAATCAAAAGGTGGGACTGGGAGAAAACTTAAATTGGAAGAAGAAATGACATAATTAAAATGATTAATTAGTCATGATGGTTCAAAAAGTAAATTGTTAAATTTTAAAGATTTTTCATTCAATTATTTGTACTTATTTATTTACCATTAATTATGAGAGTAGGTTTTTTTTCTTTAGGAAATTATGAGAGTAAGTTTTATGTATTATTCTTGTTTTGACAAAAAAAACATAAATTAAAAACATACGAAGTAGAATTTAGAAATCATACTATTTAATATTTACCCGAAGGTTCACTTTCGCTTCCTTTTATTACATACCTTGATAATAGTTCATATAAAATGAAAAAGAAAAATATATGTTAGAGATGATTATACTCGTGAATACAAAAATACAAATTCAAATAGGTTGATCGGGAAAGTATAATAGTAAAATTACACCACAATATACGTTTAATAACAAATTAAAAGAAATATTACAAGACTTCTATTTTGAGATCAAAAATCATCCATTACTTATCAGTTTCTACCTTACGTTTTTTACACCTTTAATTTTACGTCAGTTTGCCTTTTGTATTTCTTCCCTCTTCAGATTACCCACGTGATGGTTTGTGTTATCTACATTCACATATGTTTCATGGTCCGTTAAAGTTATATAAAAAATACATTGACCAAACGATAGAATATTAACCTGGTAAATACTTGACAAACGAATCAAAACATTGTTACATGTAAGTCACTTAAATTAAACCAACTGAAAAACATGAATTTAAATATAAAGCAAACGATTCATAAAACCAACAACATAACAAATTAAAATATACTATATTGGTCAACAACAACAATACTCAACAATAATACTCGACAAAAATACTCAATATACTCAATATATTCAAATAAATAAATTAAACCATAAAATACAATTCACAACTTAGAAACTCATGACAATGGGCATATTTTAAATAAATAAAGTGAATAGAAACTATTATAGGTTTTATAGGTTTTATAGTCATTACACAACCATAAATTCCCATATTTTAATTTAATTTTTAATTTATTTTGTGGTATTATTAAATTAGATAATTGATTGCCGAGGACCTCAAGAGATGAATTAAATAGGACAAAATATTAATGAAAATTATGGGTGTTGTGTAATATAAGGAATTTTAATAAAATTATTAACATATTATATTACAAAAATTAATTAAATAGGAAAAACTTTTAATTAATTTGGTGTGTGTTAAGTATGATGAAGAGTTTTAATCAATTTATTCCCATGTTTAATTAAAAAAAAAAAAATAGGAAAATATTAATAATGGTGGGTGTTCAGTAATATGAAGAGGTTTAATAAATTTATTAACATGTTTTATTACAAAAATTTTAAAAACAATGAATTAAATAGGAAAATGTTAATAATGGTGAGTGTTTAGTAATATGAAGAGGTTTAATTAATTACTTAACATATTTTATTACAAAAATTTCAATTAAAATTTCAATTTTATTTATAAAATATGAAATTTATTAACATGTTTTATTACAAAAATTTCAATTAAAATGTCAATATTAATTATAAATTATGAAATTTGATGTAAATTTGTAAGGGTTATATAAATTTTGGGAAATAATATATTTAATATACAAAAGTGATTTAAGAATAATGATAATATCCTTTAATATTATAGATATAAGTGAATTAAATTAATTTATAGATAAATGACTTAAATTAATGTCATGTAATAATAAATTAATAATCCATGTCATATTAATTCGCCGTGTCACATCAAAAATATGCAACATCACATTTAAATATGTCACGTCACATTAAATTTTAATCTAGGTGGCTTTTTGGATCCTATGTGGCTTTGTCTAGGTGGCGTTTATTTGTCATTTTAGAGTAGCCTTTTAATTATATTTTATAGATATACAAAATTAATTTAAGAATAATGATAATATCCTTTAATATTATAGATATAAGTGAATTAAATTAATTTATAGATAAATGATTTAAATTAATGTCATATAATAATAAATTAATAATCCATGTCTTATTAATTTACCATCTCACATTAAAAATATGCAACATCAAATTTAAATATGCCACGTCACATTAAATTTTAATCTAGGTGGCTTTTTGGATTCTACGTGGCTTTGTCTAGGTGGCGTTTATTTGTCATTTTAGGGTAGTTTTTTAATTATATTTTATAATTTAGTGTATATTATAACTATAATTATATGTGGTATGCTTATTATGTAGGTTCGGGTTTGGTTAACGACCGTTGTTACTTGTACCTTGCTTATTGGATTTGCGACTGTTTTAGGTAGGGAATTCCTACTCAACATGTAATTTTGTTATTTACATATCAGTTATTATTGTGCCAACCTTTGATAGTTACTGAAATGGTGGTTTGGATGTCAGTATGAGAGGGTCTGATTATTTATAATGAGTGTATTTTATTTCTATGGTTGCTTTATGTACTGTATTTGTGTCACTGTTATCATATTTGATTGAGCTGTCGGTCTACGGACCGAGGAGGTCGTTAGGAGTTCGGAGTATTGATGCCGGTCTGCGGACCGAGGAGGTCGTTAAGAGTTCAGGGGGTTTGATGCCAACCCTGCGGGATCGAGGAGGTCGTTAGGAGTACGGAGATGATTATGATTATGGACGGAGTTATTGAGTATATATTTACTTGAGTTAAACTGATATTACTTTTAATAACATTATATTGTTGTTGGTTTTTTCTACTCGACCTCGTGGTTGACAGTGTATTCGTGTACACCTGTGATGAACCGTAATCGGGGAGCAGACTTGACAGGTACTTGAGACTAGCTGGCTAGGAGCTTTGGGGAGGCGTGAGGAGTTTGGCGTGACGACCTAGACTTTTAGCTCACCTAGGTTTATATCCACAGACTTAGTATTTCAATTTCGCTGCGAGTTTTATTTAATTTCATTGGGCTTTTATTTGAAGCCATGTAATGAGACCATTAAATCTATACTTAATTTAAAATTACTGTTGGTTGTTTACTTTGATTGTTTACTACCTCGAGTAACCGAGATGGTAACAGTCCTATTTATTTGGGAATGTCTTTCTAAAGGCTCCTGAATAAATGGGGGTGTTACATGCTGTCTCTTTAAATTTAAATTTGGCCACCTGTGCTTTAAAGTTATTTGAACATGAGGCATCAAGGAACCATTGTTCTATAGTTTTATCTTTTTTTCCCCATAATGTTAAGGCTCTCTTCCGAAGAGGATTGACTTTTATTGATGCAGGAGCATACTCGGAACAAGCAAATGAAATCCTTATTAGTCGAAATGTGACTCAACTAGTAAAAGGGTTTGAGCTTGGGTCGAATATTGTGTTAATGCTGAAATGGGAAGGCGTTGGAGCTGCACATCACGGCTCCTAGGACGGCTGGGATACACGATTTCCTAAATCGTGTAGGAATAATAAATTAGTTTATTTACTGTTTCCAAATAAAGTTAGGAAAGCTAGATTTTCCTAATCCTAGTTTAATTAGAATACCCAAAAATCTGATTGTGTTCTAATTATTAGTATTTTAATAACTTTCCTAGTTAGTTTAGGAAAGGGGAAGATAGCTTGGCTTGCAAGCTGGGGAATTAGGACTCGGGTCAAATTGTGACCTCGATTAGGAGTATAAGTAGGACCGTGTGCAATCAGAAACATACACATTGATTTTCCAGAAATAAGATTGTTTACAATTGTGAGCATTGATCGATTAGGTTTGCGAGCTTAATCTTTAGGTCATCCTTGCGAGGTTGATTGCGTGAATCTGCGTTTGATACCTTGCGAGGTTAGGACTAGGAATTCACCATACTATCCGGTTCTTCAATATTCACGAAATAAACAGTCCAAATAATTCAATTTCCGCTGCAATTTTACTAATTACATCAACATACACATCCACAAATTTAGCAAACTCAAACGAACGGTTCCACGATCTGTTCAATCTCGTTTTTCCATATAGTTTTACATCAAATTGGTTACTAGAGCAAGGTTCAGATTTATTCCTTAATAGATCTGTCTTGGGACGTTGCTAATCATGGTTAAAGACGGTGATGAGGGTCCGAAAACATGGGAAGAGGGTCATAACGAGCTGAAGTTAGAGATGGCTCAGATGGCTTATGTGTTAAAGAACATCGCAAACATGTTGAAGATTAAGGAGAAGAAAAAGAATTCGGACAGTCCATCCGAATCTGAAGAGGACGAGCAGCCAAAGGGAAAGTCGAGAAATAAGAACGATGATGATCGGGGTTTAAAACTCGATATTCCAGACATTGATGGCGAGATGGATCCGAAATTTTTTTTGGATTGGGTAAGACAAGTTGAGAGGGTTTTCGGGTATAAAGATTATGATGACAAGAAGCAATTTAAAGTTGCAATCTTGAAGATTACAAAGTATGCATCTTTATGGTACGAGAATCTGAAAAAACAGAGGAAAAAGGAAAGCAAAGACAAGATCGAATCTTGGATCAAATTAAAGAAGCACCTGATGAGACGATTCCTGCCTAGAGACTACGAGCAAGAAAATTATCTAAAGCTTCAATCTTTAATGCAAGAAAGTATGTCGGTGACTGAATACATCAAGGAATTCGAGAAGATGTCAATTGTGTGCGATCTAGAGGAGAAGGAAGAGCTAAGAGTGGCGAGATTCATCAAGGGCCTAACACCCGCAATTGCAACGAAGGTAGAAATCCAGAATTATGACGCGTTTAGCGACGTTTGCAGATTGGCATTAAAATTTGAAAAACATGATAAGGCACGAAAACCTTATACTTACTCCAAGGGACAAAGTTCGGGAACAAGCTCTTATTCCATGCTAGCACCTAGCAAGCCTAAAGAAATCCCGAAAGAAGAACCTAAAGACAAAGGAAAGGGTGTTGTCGAACCAAAAGGAAATTCTTTGAGGCGTTGTTTCAAGTGTCAAGGCTATGGTCATATAGCAAACGAGTGCCCTCAGAAGCGAGCCCTAACAGCTCAAGAGTTGTGTGATATGATCCCTGTGTTTGTCACGCCAGAGGAAGAAATGGTTCAAGAGAACGTTGGAGCTGATGGTGAGGGAATAGTCTATGATTTGGATCCGTTAAGTGAAGAGGAATGTTTAGTGCTGCATAATTTGCATATGGAGACGGGTTCAGCTGAAAATGAACAACGAGAACAGATCTTCCACACTCGGTGCAAGGTAAACCGTAAAATTTGCAATCTTATTATTGATAGTGGGTCATGTGCTAATGTAGTAGCAAGGGACCTTGTTGATGAACTGAAATTGCAAACTAGAGACCGAGTTAAACCATACAAATTACATTGGCTGAATGGGGAGAATGGGATTCAACTAAAGAAGCAGGCCTTAATTTTGTTAAGTTTAGGACCCTATACTGATGAGGTGTGGTGCGACGTAATTCCTATGAATGCATGCCACATTCTGTTGGGTAGACCTTGACAATTCGATAGAAGGGTTGAACATGACGGGAGATCCAATGTATATAGCGTGATGAAGGGTAATGTGAAATATAATCTGAAACCTATGTCACCTAATAAGATTAAAGAGTCTAAAATAAAGAAGCGGAGTATGTTTATGGAGGCTCGGGAGGTTGAGGAGGCTTTAGCTCGTGGAGAACGAACTTATGTACTGATGGTTCGTGAATTGGGGTCCGTTGGTGTGAGTGATAACCGTGGAGTACAGGAGCTGTTAGAAGAATTTCAGGATGTGTTTCCGGATGAGTTACCAAATGGGTTGCCTCCTTTATGTGGTATTGAACATCAAATAGATCTGATTCCAGGGGCGGCATTGCCTAATAAGACTGCCTATCTTTGTAATCCAGAGGAAGCAAAGGAGTTACAGAGACAAGTCCAAGAATTGATAGATAAGGGATATGTTCAAGAGAGCTTAAGTCCGTCTGCGGTGCCTGCGCTATTAGTGCCAAAAAAGGAAGAGGCTTGGCGAATGTGCATTGACAGTAGAGCGGTAAACAACATTACAATCAAATATCGCTTTTCTATGCCAAGACTTGATGATATGCTTGACGAACTTTCTGGTTCTAGTGTATTTTCTAAACTGGATTTGAGGAGTGGTTACCATCAAATGAGGATTCGAGAAGGGGATGAGTGGAAGACCGCGTTTAAAACAAAGCAGGGGTTATATGAATGGCTCGTAATGCCATTTGGACTTTGCAACGCTCCTAGTTCGTTTATGAGGCTGATGAATGAAGTGTTAAGGCCTTTCCTTAACAAATTTGTTGTGGTCTATCTTGACGACATCCTAATTTATAGCAAAGATGAAGAGTCGCACAAACGACATTTGCGAGCTGTGTTTGAAGTTTTGTGAAATTAGAAGCTCTATGGTAAACTAGAAAAATGTACTTTTATGGTATCAAGTGTTTTTCTTGGTTATATTGTGGGTAAAGACGGAGTAAGTATGGACCCATCCAAGGTCGATGCTATTCAAGCCTGGCCGGTTCCTAAATCAACTACAGAAGTGCGGAGCTTTCATGGTTTGGCATCATTTTATAGATGATTCATCCAGGGTTTTAGCTCGATTATGGCTCCAATTACAGAGCTAACTAAGAAAGGAGAGTTCGTGTGGACTAGCAGCGCTCAAAAGGCGTTTGAAGATGTGAAGCGCAAGCTGTGTTCCGGTCCTGTTTTAGCACTACCCGATTTTAATAAATTGTTTGAAGTCGAGTGTGATGCGAGTGGTGTTGGAATTGGTGCCGTGTTAGTACAAGAGAAGAGACCTATTGCATATTTCAGCGAGAAATTAAACGGTGCAAGGCAGAACTATTCAACTTACGACAAAGAGTTCTATGCAATCGGGAGAGCATTGAACCATTGGAATCAATACCTGCGTCCGAAGCCGTTTATATTACATTCTGATCACGAGGCTCTTAAACACATTCATGGACAACAAAAGTTAAATCCAAGACATGCTAAATGGGTAGAGTTCTTACAATCATTCACGTTTTCTTCAAAATATAAGACGGGAAATTCTAATGTTGTGGCTGATGCTTTATCACGAAGACATTCGTTGCTGATTGAGTTGGATGCAAGAATTCTGGGTTTCGAACATATCAAGGAACTGTACAAATCTGATCAAGAATTCTCGAAGGAAATTATTGATCCAACACGTTTGTATACTGTTCAAGATGGTTATCTTTTCAAAGGTAATCGGTTATGCATTCCAAATGGGTCGATTAGGGAGCTGTTGGTACGTGAAGCTCATGGCGGGGCTATTGCTGGACACTTTGGAGTTAATAAGACGAGTGATATCCTAAGTGAGCACTTCTACTGGCCGAGAATGAATAAGGACGTGCAAGAAATCGTGGCGAAGTGCGTGGTATGTCAAAGGGCTAAAAGCACGTTCAACAAAGGCTTGTATACACCTCTACCCATACCTGTCCAGCCTTGGAACGAGGTAAGCATGGATTTTATCCTTGGTTTACCAAGAACTCAGCGGGGTAAGGACTCAATTATGGTGGTAGTTGATCGATTCTCGAGGATGGCGCATTTTATTCCGTGTCACAAGACTGATGATGCAACTAAAGTGGCTGATTTGTACTACAGAGTGATCGTTCGATTACATGGAATACCTCTTACTATTGTTTCAGATCGAGATGTGAAGTTTATTAGTTACTTCTGGAAAACGTTATGGCGTTTGATGGGAACTAAGCTTCTTTTCAGTACATCACACCATCCACAAACAAATGGTCAGACCGAGGTAACCAACCGTACTCTGGGGAGTCTATTGCGGGGATTGGTTAGTAAAAGCACGAAGGTTTGGGATATCAAATTAGCTCATGCTGAATTCGCTTATAATCGTACACCATCGATGACTATAGGACGAGCTTCATTCGAGATTCTATATGGCGTGAATCAATATCTGCCCATTGATTTAGTACTCATTCCAAAAAAAGATGTATTGAGTTTTGAAGCCAAAGAGAGGCAAGCAGCATTTCTCCGAGTTTGTGAGCAAGTTCGAGCTCAAATTGAGAAGGCAAATGCTAAATACAAGGAGAAGGCTAATAAACATCGTAAGCAGCCTGTTTTCAAAGAGGGTGATCTTGTGTGGTTACATTTAAGGAAGGAACGATTTCCGTCCAAAAGGAAGAACAAGTTGATGCCACGAGCCGATGGTCCATTCAAGATCCTCGAATGTTATGGCTCTAATGCATACAAGCTGGAATTGCCGAGTGAATATGGTGAGGTGAGCGCGACATTCAATGTAAGCGACCTGTCACCGTATTTAGAAGACGAGGATTTGAGGGCAAATTCTCAAAAAGAAGGAGAGAATGATGCAGAAGCATACTCGGAACAAGCAAATGAAATCCTTATTAGTCGAAATGTGACTCAAATAGTAAAAGGGTTTGAGCTTGGGTCGAATAATGTGTTAATGCTGAAATGGGAAGGCGTTGGAGCTGCACATCACGGCTCCTAGGACGGCTAGGATACACGATTTCCTAAATCGTGTAGGAATAATAAATTAGTTTATTTACTGTTTCCAAATAAAGTTAGGAAAGCTAGATTTTCCTAATCCTAGTTTAATTAGAATACCCTAAAATCTGATTGTATTCTAATTATTAGTATTTTAATAACTTTCCTATTTAGTTTAGGAAAGGGGAAGATAGCTTGGCTTGCAAGCTGAGGAATTAGGACTCGGGTCAAATTGTGACCTTGATTAGGAGTATAAGTAGGACCGTGTGCAATCAGAAACATACACATTGATTTTCCAGAAATAAGATTGTTTACAATTGTGAGCATTGATCGAGTAGGTTTGCGAGCTTAATCTTTAGGTCATCCTTGCGAGGTTGATTGCGTGAATCTGCGTTTGATACCTTGCGAGGTTAGGACTAGGAATTCACCATACTATCCGGTTCTTCAATATTCACGAAATAAACAGTCCAAACAATTCAATTTCCGCTGCAATTTTACTAATTACATCAACATACACATCCACGAATTTAGCAAACTCAAACGAACGGTTCCACGATCTGTTCAATCTCGTTTTTCCATATAGTTTTACATCATTTATGAAGTTGAATAAGGTCTTAGAAGCTAAATCTGATTTGGAAGCGGGTTTATTGGTTGAGTCTAGGAATAAGGACATTCTTAGCAATTGTGTGTAGTTAAGAATTGTCTTGCAATTAATTCGAATGGCAAGGGGAGTATTGCTGACCATCCTTTGCAAGGTCCAACTGGAAAGGGTAAAGTTCGGGTTTAAGATGATGAGCCCCCTTTGAAAGCTTTGAGAGAGTCCGGTAATTGTTCTAATAGTAACTCTAGAGTTGGTCTTACTAGTTATCATCCCCTTATACTAAAAGAATAAGAGATCTCCAATATTTTCCCGCCTAAATGAAAATTACTCTATACTTGGGCTTCATTATGTCATATCTACAATTGGGTCATATTGTTTAATTTCGTATACGGATTAATAAATATGTAATTCTAGCCCATTTTAAAGGGATAATATTTTTCAATTTGATTAGACATATTAATAGAATATTCTTATTCTGTTACATAAATAAAATTGTCCTGATTATAAGTATGATGAGAAAGCAATATTTTACTATTATTATTTTTAAAACTAAACTTGATTACTACAATAATTACTTAACAGTTATATTACGCCTTAAGTGGATATAATAATATAATAACAATATTTTTTAAAAACAAAGTTAACAAAATAGTTCGAGTAAAACTGACAATCTTATACGGATTAAAAGTGTTGAAACTAATCTTTTCTACCTTTTAATACAAAACATTACTATACTAATTTAAATTTTATAATTAAATGTCAACCGGAGTTAAATACTATTAATATAGTTATTATTTTCTCTAATTTACCCATCTACAAAATCGCGCATTCGCGCAGGATCTATACTAGTGACAATAACATCAACTTCTCTGAAGAAAGTCTTACCCAATCGTGTGTGACTCAGAAGTGTGATATGGAGCTTGATACCGATAAGCTTGTTTTTGACCAACAATCTTGTATTATTGATGGAGAGCGTCATTGGGGCTCTCAATCAAACACATTTATATTCTCAACAAACAACTTGTTAGTGGTTAAGTCGAGGTCGATCCACGGGACGGTGTGCTTTGGGTCCTAAGTCTATCTATCTCAATTTATGCTAGTGTCACGATTGATTTGGTTTGGAGTTGGTTCTAAACTAATGCAAACAACAAAGTAAAACAAACAATAAAGCAAATAAAGATGTAGACAAATAAAAAAGGGTACTAGGATGTCATGGGATCATAGGGGATTCATGTGAGTTGATCATACAAACATGTTCTCAATTATAAAGCAAGCACTTATTGTTGTGGTGGGATCGAGTTGGTGTATAAGCTTACAATCCCTAAGAAGGTTTGGGTCCCGGAGCCGAATCGATTAGATTGTACAACACCTACAAGTCGACTTAGTCCTTCCTATTCAACTATATGCATGGTCTAATGAGGCTCGAGTTGGTGTATAAGCTTACAAGCCCCATTGAAAAGATAGGTGATGGGTAAAAATGCAAGGATTCATAGGCTCGCATTTCATCGAACATAACATGTGCATAAGTTGAAATCACAACAAGCAAGCGATTTAATTATGAAAACATATTAGATTATGCATAGATTAATCCCCATGTTTGTCTCCCCTAATTCCCCATTAATTCTAGCTAAACAACTACTCACTCATTATCATGAGGAACATGTCATTAATGGTGTCAATCATCACAACAAGTATAAACATGATAAGAGAATGAGGAAATAAACAATAAAGAGTAAAGAGTAAAGAGATTATACCAAAGATGAATAAATGGAAAGGAAAGAATAATAGAAGAGAACTTGATTGATTGATGAAGAGTTGTCAATTCTCCAATAAACCTAATAATCTTCAATTACCCAATAATAATAAACTTGAACAATAATTAAGGAAGGATTAATGTGGAATGATTGAGATTAATCTATTCTAATCTACTCCTAAGCTAATCTAAGAGGATTTTCTCTTCTTGGAACCTTTTCTTGATTATTACAAATGGAGTATATATAGTAGCACATCATTAGGTTAAACAAGGCTGGATTAATAAATAACAATGCTAAGTTTTTGTAGGAAATTTCGGTATACTTCCTTTAAGATTATTAGGATTATAACGAAATTATGATTATGAATACTAGTCATAAATGAAATTGCATAAACAAAATAGTAGAGATTAAGAAACAACCTTTGGTCCTAGCAAAAAAATGGCCTAAGAACAATATCAAAATGATATTCGCCTAATCGTTGCACTCAAGATGCTCCGAGAAATGCCCCTCAAATTGCTAGAATGAGATCCCCAAATTTACTAATTAATTTAGGGTTTTTTGTGATTTTTGATGAGAGAGTATTAGGTCAAATTGGAATTAGGTTAAAAGAGAAGTGAGAAAATAATCTCCTCTTTTTCTCTCTTAAACCGTCCGAAATGGGATAATTAGAGGAAGATATTTTCTTCCTCTTTTTACTCTTATTTCGATTTAGGCAACAACCAAAAATGAGGATAAAATTTCCGTATTTTTGGTTATTCCAAAAATGTATAAAAATGTGTATAATTATAAATTGTCATTTATTTTATTCCGTATTAATAAGTCTACACACGACAGCTTGCAGTCGATTTATTAATACCGATTATGTTTAATTACGAATTAACATCTTAATTCGTTTAAGCTAACATTATATACATTAATTAAATATAACAGTTTATATTCAATTTACGAATTGACAGTTAATTCGTCTCAGCTAATATTATTTAATTGAATTAAATAATCGTCTCATCATCACATTGACTAACTGTTTAGTCAAATACATGGACTAACCTTTTAGTCATATAAGGCATCAATGTGATTACATTTCCATAATCACATCTCTCAAACACATCCTTTAGGTGTGACTTTTAGGGACCAGTTGATCACCGCCATCAGTATGATAATAACGTCAAACTTTCCAGCAAGCCAACCGTTATTAGGTAATCGTTAATCAACTGATAAAATACAAAGTATACCCTTGTGAACCTATAAGAGATTTATAAATGTTATCACACTAATTGTGGAGGACACAAGCTCCAACAATCTCCCACTTGTCCTCACAAGTGTATGTGCGATAACCGATTCTCATATCCTAAAATTTCTCCCACTCAATGTAAAACAATTTGCAAAATCCGTATTCACAAAGGTCGTATTTTACAAGTGATCAATATCAAGAGTGGTTTTCCCGACTAGAGAGTAACTTAACTGATAAACGAATCATCATTCAAGCATGGCCATGCATTTCAGTTACAACTCCTCGAGTGGCCCTGAGAAATAACTAAACCTGATAAAGGTTGGATATTTTCTTCAACTCGAATCCTGCAGATATAAGCGCAGTATGAAATGACCCAGAAAAAATCTGCTTAGCCTCGTGTTACGGCAGACCATGAGAAAGAAACCAAAGTCACCCAAAAACTGCCTTAATCTCAAGAGACAGTCGATAGTCAAAAGAATCGACTCTAGGAACACAATGGACGTCCAATCCACGACCTGGCACCGAATGTTTTTAAACATTTAGGGCTCCATTACGTTGTCACAATTTTGTCCTACGAGATATCGTTATAACTCGTATCTGTGATCGATCAGCCAACTTTTTGACTTATGGCTCGTGGAACCCACCATCAATCGACTGCACAATATAATAGCCAGAGTTATCATCTCATGTTGGCGATTACGGATCAAAACAACTATAATGTAATTCAGTTCACTTTGTGGCGTTCAATGTTGTCAGTACAATCCACATGAAAAACAAAATATTATAATAAAACGATGAAGTTATAAAAAGTATATGAAAAAGATAATGTATCGAATCCATAATCAACTACTACAACTCAGGAACACGTTTAATTCCTATGGAAATAACGTGCCCTTCATGCTTATCATAATTCAACGGTTTAGTGAGAGGATCCGCGATGTTATCATCCGAAGCTATCTTGTCAATCACTATCTCCTCTTCCTCCACGTAATCACGGATCAGGTGAGCTTTCCGATGTACATGTCTAGACTTGTTGCTAGACTTAGGCTCCTTAGCCTGGAAGATGGCACCTCTATTGTCACAATAGATGGTGATCAGGTCATTCGAACTAGGAACTATCGTAAGTCCTTGTAAGAATTGACGCATCTATATAGCTTCCTTTGGTGCTTCCAAAGCGGCATAGTACTCAGATTCAGTAGTAGAATCTGCTACAACATCCTGTTTGGAACTCTTCCAGCTGACCGCAACACCATTAAGAGTGAAGACGAACCCGGACCGAGATTTTGAATCATCTCGATCCGTTTGGAAGCTAGCATCTGCGTAACCGATTGCGCATAGCTTAGTATCTCCTCCATAAGTCAATACCCTATCCTTAGTCCTCCGTAGGTACTTAAGAATGTTTTTAACAGCTATTCAGTGTGTTTAACCTGGATTCTTTTGGTACCGACTCGTCATACTCAATGCATATGCCACGTCTGGACGTGTGTATATCATGGCATACATGATTGATCCTGTGGCTGATGCATAAGGAACACGACTCATGCGCTCAATCCCTTCAGGCGTCGTGGGTGACTGAGACTTGCTCAAATGCATCCCAGAAGTCATTGGAAGGTTCCCCATCCTGGAGTTGGTCATGCTGAACCTTTTAAGAATATTATCCAAATAAGACTCCTAACTCAGTGATAACGTCCGTCGTGATCTATCTCGATAGATACGGATTCCCAATATGCGTTGTGCCTCACCCAGATCTTTCATCTGGAAATGGTTCTTCAACCATCCTTTAAACGAAGATAAGAGAGGAATGTCATTCCCAATCAAGAGTATGTCATCGACATACAATTTTAAGAAAACAATCTTGCTCCCACTCGACTTGATATATAAGCATGGTTCCTCGACCGATCGAGTGAAACCATACTCTTTTATCACCTGGTCGAAACGATGATTCCAACTCCGAGAAGCTTGCTTAAGTCCATAAATGGAACGCTTAAGCTTGGACACTTTCTTAGGATTTTCAGGATCAATGAAACCTTCGGGTTGTACCATGTACAAATCTTCCTCCAAATAACCGTTTAAGAAGGCGGTTTTCACATACATTTGCTAAATTTCATAGTCATGAAAGGCGGCAATCGCTAAGATTATCCGAATGGAACGTAGCATAACTACGGGTGCAAAAATTTCATCATAATGCAATCCGTGCACTTGAGTGAAACCTTTTGCCACTAGTCGTGCCTTATAGGTATCTGGTTACGCGTCTACAGAATGCTTTATTTTGTAAAGCCATTTGCACTGTAGAGGTTTTACCTTATTAGGTAAATCAACAAGATCCCATACGTCATTCTCATACATGGAGTCCATCTCGGATTGCATGGCTTCAAGCCAAAGCTTTGAGTCGGAACAGGTCATGGCACCTTTATAGGTGGCGGGTTCATTACTCTCTAGGAGCAAAACGTCACTCTCCTCGACCATACCAATGAATCTGTCTGGAGGATTAAGGACTCTACCCGACCTCCTAGGTTCCTGAGGAATATTAACCGTATCACCAGCTGAAGGAACAACTTCCTCCATCTGTTCCTCGGTTGTTGGTTCTTGAATCTCCGACAGCTCGAAGGTTCTATTACTTGACTTGTTCTCGAGAAATTATTTCTCTAAGAACGTCGCACTAGTCGCAACAAAAACTCGATGTTCGGTAGACGAATAGAAGTAATGACCAAACGTTCCTTTTGGATAACCAATAAAGTATGTCTTGACCGATCGCGGGCCGAGCTTATCCTCGTGTCTCCACTTGACATATGCCTCGCAGCCCCAAACCCGAATAAAGGATAAGTTAGGTACCGTTCCCTTCCACATTTCATATGGAGTCTTGTCGACAGCTTTAGTCGGACTTCGGTTAAGTATAAGAGCAGCTGACAAAAGAGCAAAACCCCATAATGAATCAGGTACTACCGTGTGACTCATCATGAATCGAACCATATCAAGTAATGTTTGGTTTCACCGTTCGGACACACCATTTAATTGAGGTGTTCCAGGTGGAGTTAACTGTAAAACGATTCCACAGTCTTTAAGGTGTTGATCAAACTCATTTGAAAGATATTCGCCACCCCGATCTGAACGGAGTGCTTTAACCTATCTTCCCAGTTGGTTCTCAACCTTGTTCTGGTATTCCTTGAATTTTTCAAAGGACTCACTTTTATGCTTCATTAAGTAGACATATCCGTATCTACTCAAATCGTCCGTGAAAGTGATAAAATATCTATAGCCATCTCTAGCGGTAATTGACATATGTCCACATACGTCAGTATGTATGAGTCCTAATAGGTCACTAGCGCGCATTCCAACACCTTTGAAGGAAATTCGAGTCATTTTGCCGATGAGACATGATTCACACGTGCCAAAAGTAGAAAAATCGAATGCGGGAATAGTCCCATTCTCGACGAGTTTCTTTACACGTTTTTCATTTATGTGTCCCATTCGACAATGCCATAGATAAGTTTGATATTTGTCACCAACCTTTAATTTCTTATTATTCACGTGTAATATATCTGTGGTTTGATCTAAGATATAAATTCCATTCATGGAAACTGCTTTGCCATAAATCATTTCATTGAAAGAGAAAATACAGCTATTATCCTTTATTGAAAATGAAAAACCGTCTTTATTAAGTACGGAAATAGAAATAATGTTCTTAGACAAACTGGGTACATAGTAACAGTTATATAAATATAACTCAAAACCACTAGGGAGTTGGATTACGTATGTTCCCTTTGAGACTGCAGCAACTCTAGCTTCATTCCCGACTCGCATGTCCACATCACTCTTTCCGAGAGGTGTGATGTTTTTTAGGCCCTGCAAATGATTACACAGATGAGAACCACAACCAGTATCAAGTACCCAAGTTCCGAAACTTGCATGGTTAATCTCAATCATATGAATATAAGATGACATACCAACAGGAGTGACGCGGCCTGATTTTATGTCCTCACGGTACACGGGACAGTTCCTCCTCCAATGTCCAGTCTTGTGACAATGGTGGCACTCAATGTCACCGCCCTTGCTCTTTGCCTTACCTTGTGAGCCACTAGTCTCACCAGGCCCACTCTTACCATTTCCTGGCTTCTTAAACTTTGGCTTTCCTACAGTTAGGTCGCCGGGAGCTTCGCCCTTACCCTTATTCTTGTTGGAAATCATGAGAACATCTTGCTTCATGCTCCCACTCAATTTCATATCCTTCTCGGTCTGTACGAGAAGTGAGTGTAGCTCATGAGAACTTTTCTTCATGTCATTCATGTAGTAATTTGCCCTGAAAAGGGAAAAACCATCATGAAGTGAATGAAGCATACGGTCAATGACTATGCTCTCACTGATTTTGCAATCAAGTGCCTCCAATTTCTCGACATTCTCAATCATGTTAAGAATGTGTGGGCTAACCGGTTGGCCCTTTTGGAGTTTTGCATCAAAGAAGCGACAGGTATGCTCATAAGTAACGATTTTCGGTGCTTTTGAGAACTCATTAGTGAGCGTGGTGAAAATCTTGTTTGCACCCTGGGCAATGAAGCGTCTTTGCAAATTGGTTTCCATTGAAAAAATGAGTACGTTCTTTATCGCACCCGCTTCCATGACGAAGTCACTATAAGCAAGTGACTCCTTAACTCCTGCATTGGGGCCTGGGTTTACCGGTATTGGCTCAGTTAAGTACTTGAGCTTACCGTCAGCAATGGCAGCATTCCGCAATGATGCCTCCCAGTCCGCAAAGTTGGACCCATCGTTCTTCAGTTGAGTGAACTGATTCATGTGGTCCATGAAAGCTTTCAGCCAGGACTCGCGTCCAAGTATGGCACTTGGCATTGGGATTTCGTTATTTCCAGCCATATGTTGTAACAGTATTATCAAAATAAAACGTATTCTACACTACGAAAAGAAGAAAAATATAATAAGCATACTCATCGTTATGATTTAAGTCTATTGCAATACTGTTATAACGCGAAGACTCAAGCATTTATACAATTGACCTCCCTCAGGAATTATATAAATGATCCCAAGACTCAATTATCTGTAAATTGATAAGCCAACCTTTTGGCTAATTCTACTTTTAGAATTCTTGGTCGATAAATTTCTGTAAATTCTATCTATAGTCCATCATAATCACGAGAAACTCTTCGAATTATAATGTTGAGGTAAACTAAGTCAACACAAACTACTTACCTAACGTAGAAGGGGTCATATGGAGAGTAAGGTCCTATATGCCTACCGACGAAGAAGGAATTCATAGATGTTTGCCCTTATAAAGACTAGTATCAATTTCAGTTTTAGAGGAAGATCCCATCAACTTTATTTTAATTCATTTTAAGTGAACTAATATCTAGCATGCGATAATGAATAAACTAAGGTGATGGCTTAAAAATGTGTGACATTTGTATGTCTATGAAAACTAACATTCAACCTATATGAGTCAATTTTCATGCATTTTAGTAGGTGGTTTGGTTTAGGCGGAATATGATGCACTAACTATCATGTGAGTGAAAAACAATAAGAATGGTAAAACGTAAAACAAAAATAAAGTCCTAGTGTGGCCTATCTACCAAAATGAACATAAATACAACTTTGGAATCCTTCCTAGGACCCGAGAAGCTTGTCTTGATGTTCCATCTTGGTCCATGTAGCGGGAGTGAGCAATCCAATCTCCATCTTTAGTCTTCTCAAAATTACAATTTAAAAATTACATAATAAACCTATTTACATTCTAATTTCAAAACCATAATACTTAAAGAAAACCAAAAGGAGATACGAGATCTCAAAATTACATTAAAAATTATGTTTCCATCATTACGAAAACATAATTTAACTAAGGCCACACTAGGTATTACAAATTACAACCGATTGCAAAAATACGTAAATTAAACCATTCAACAAAACATTCAACTAAATAAAAATGCATCAACTAATAAATTAAACATTCAAGACATAATTCCTTAATTATGTAGAGTAATTTATCCAAGCCACCTATTTAAATGATCAAATTATGTGACAATTCCTCAATTACTCACAATAATTTCAATCTTAATTCACATTAATCTTGTAATATGAATTAATCCATCAATATTTTAAACCTCTTTAAAATAATTTGGGTATCTCAAATTTGTGAACCTTTTCACAATAATTATTATTCATTATAGATAATAATAATTGGCCAAAATAAACAAAAACCAAAAAAAATTCCTTTTTTTTTTTTTCATTTTGGTCTCGGCAAAACAGGAAAAACAAGAATTTTTTTTTTCTTTATAATTTCTCACGGCAAAACCACAAAGAAAAAAAACAGAATTTTTTTTTTCATTTGTCTCGGCATTTTGCCCTAGTTTAAAAAAAAAAACAGTTTTTTTTTTCTTTCTCTCGGCTGAATAAAAAAAACGAAACAACCCCCCCTTTTTTTTTCTCGGCATTTCAGCAAAAACCGAAACAAAAAAAACAGAAAATATTTTTTTTCTTAAGCTCACGGCTGGAAGAAAAAACACAGCCCCATTTTATCGAAAAAAAATTTAAGATGAACCAAATTGTTTAATGTTGCAATAAGAACAAGATTGGCATAAACATCTTTTAATTTAAACATATATTCAAACTAGATGATTCAATTTAACCTATTAAAATGAATATCTAAATCATAATTAAACTGATTATCACAATTGATTTGAACATTTGTTAAATTAACTTATATGCCAAAAGATAGCAAAAACAAATCATCAACAAACAAAAACGATTTCCATTTACATTTCAATTTAATTTTCATTAAATCAAAACATCTACAAATTATCATATTATCATCTTAACTGATTAAAACAACAATATGAATGAATCAAAATGGAAAAAAAAAAACAACAAAAAAACCAGAAAAAACTCTCGGCAAAAACAGTCCTCACGGCCGAAAAAAAATTTTCCGATTCAAAAAGTTTTGTTTAAATCCATTTATGAAAATCATACAAAATAATTTCGTGGCCTTGGCTCTGATACCACTTGTAGGAAATTTCGGTATACTTCCTTTAAGATTATTAGGATTATAACGAAATTATGATTATGAATACTAGTCATAAATGAAATTGCATAAACAAAATAGTAGAGATTAAGAAACAACCTTTGGTCCTAGCAAAAAAATGGCCTAAGAACAATATCAAAATGATATTCGCCTAATCGTTGCACTCAAGATGCTCCGAGAAATGCCCCTCAAATTGCTAGAATGAGATCCCCAAATTTACTAATTAATTTAGGGTTTTTTGTGATTTTTGATGAGAGAGTATTAGGTCAAATTGGAATTAGGTTAAAAGAGAAGTGAGAAAATAATCTCCTCTTTTTCTCTCTTAAACCGTCCGAAATGGGGTAATTAGAGGAAGATATTTTCTTCCTCTTTTTACTCTTATTTCGGTTTAGGCAACAACCAAAAATGAGGATAAAATCTCCTTATTTTTGGTTATTCCAAAAATGTATAAAAATGTGTATAATTATAAATTGTCATTTATTTTATTCCGTATTAATAAGTCTACACACGACAGCTTGCAGTCGATTTATTAATACCGATTATGTTTAATTACGAATTAACATCTTAATTCGTTTAAGCTAACATTATATACATTAATTAAATATAACAGTTTATATTCAATTTACGAATTGACAGTTAATTCGTCTCAGCTAATATTATTTAATTGAATTAAATAATCGTCTCATCATCACATTGAATAACTGTTTAGTCAAATACATGGACTAACCTTTTAGTCATATAAGGCATCAATGTGATTACATTTCCATAATCACATCTCTCAAACACATCCTTTAGGTGTGACTTTTAGGGACCAGTTGATCACCGCCATCAGTATGATAATAACGTCAAACTTTCGAGCAAACCAACCGTTATTAGGTAATCGTTAATCAACTGATAAAATACAAAGTATAACCTTGTGAACCTATAAGAGATTTATAAATGTTATCACACTAATTGTGGATGACACAAGCTCCAACAGTTTTAAATAGGGAATTGCAAGTCCCGAGGGAGATGCGCAGTTTGGACTGCTACTCCTAACATGATCCGCTCGGATCAGCTTAAAGCACGGTTGATTCTGCCAAGGGATCCGCTCAGATTGCAAGGAAGACGCCCGGATCAAAGCTCCCGGATACGCTCGTCTCGTGCTCGGGCCTCTCGGATCTGGACAATGCGATCCGCCCGTCTTGTGCTTAGGACGCACGTGTCTTGATACAGTTTTCCACCCTCTTGCTTTATAGGCCTATGATCTACGTATACTCTTTATTCCTACTTCATTCATCATTGTTCTTGCCTCCTCTTCATACTAGTCCATCCAAGATCGTCAACAAGCTTCCGAATATGCGTGAGAGACGGGGATTCCTCCTCATTATCTCTTTTCCTATAAGACATATGAAATGCACTAGAAAAGCAAAATAGGAAGGAATTGACGGATAAAATGGCCATGAAATGCTATATTATTATGCAAAATGGGTTCAATTAGGGGACTAAATGTGCGCAATTAAGAGTCACATCAAACATCCGCAAACCGGACCTTTACTCGTCCCGAGTAAAGAGGTGATTAGAACTAGACCTTTATTTAAACTATCCTAGTAATATAACCGATGTGAGACAATTAGCGGGTCTCACTCCGCCCCTTCAATTCACAACAAGACGTATATGAGGTATGATGCCTTCTTGCAAGGCAAGGTGAGGCTTGCTAAAATGGCGATACATCCAAGCATTAAGCACACAAAACAAGTAATGGATGCATCTACAAAAGGATAGCCAATTTCCTCATCTAAGTGGCGGAAATCATCTAAGGGGGAAGCAATTCAAGGGTACATACTCCATCATAGATATTGTTTCTCCAAGCTACTAAGTCTAAAAGGATACCAACAAATCACTTCCAAGTTGTGTCAAATTAGGGTACTTTTATCCTCAATCACTAAATGCTTTTGTCAAGAGTAGCCTCCTTATGGTGTTAGAAACACTGTAGGATCGCGGAATTCCCTCTCTTGCCTAGACAAGAAGAAGGATCGTCCCCTCTACACCATGCAACAAATAAGATCAATGGATAAAAGGGATCAAGATGTTTTGAGTTTCACAATGGTAGTTTGCTTTTGATTTGTTTTTCAGCCCAATTTCTTGTGGCATTTGATATTTGAAGAACATTTCTTGCCATTTTTTATCTTTGGCATTTTGATACTTGGCAAATTTTTCAATCTTTGCATTTTTGAACAGTTTTCAAAGTAACCTCATTTTGTAGCAAGAGTACTTTTATTGAAGCATAGGAGTCTATTTTTGCTCCTCTTTTCATTGGTGCATTTTGCAAACTTTTTGATTTTTCATTTTGGTACTTGAACTCAATTTGGAGATTTTTGTGCACATTCCCTTTTTGTTGACAAAATATGATAGAAGAAGTGTAAGGACGGTTGCATGGCATCAAGGGTCACTTTGGAATAAACGGTAGCCAAGGAGTTATCATATCACAAGGTACTCTTCACTAGGCCTTAGTCCATGGGTCAAAAGATACTAGTATGACACATCCTAGGGTGTCTTGAGTGTATTCTAGCAAACAAAGTCTCAAGGAGAAAAATTATCTACAAGGGCCTTATATACACTTGTCAAGCTTCCGAAATAAGTATTTTCACAAAATTTTCTAACCATGCAACTACATGCCATGATGCAACTAACATATATACAACTCTAATGCATATGCTTCTATCAACTATTATGCCATATAAAGTAAATGCAAACTCCTAACAACACATAGATACACAAACCGCAACAACAAAACACCCAACATCCTCCTTGACATGTAAGCCCATCATCCTCATATGAGTAATGAAAAGAAATGGAAGGGAAATAGGGATTAGAGCGATCATACCAAGCAGTCTTCATTTTCCCTTGCTAATGCCTCAAATGTAGTGTTGTATCTATGTGAGAAGAGAACAAAAACACAAGTATATACAATTCTACACTACTAAATTAAAGAACATGTTTTTGGTTTTTGAAATTTTTAAATTTTTATGGATTTTGTTTTAATGAAATTAAAGAACATATTTTTCGGATTTTTTAAAAATTTTCAATTTTTATGTATTTAGGAATATAAATTCCCATCCCCCATTTTATTTTGGACATTGTCCTAAATGTACATGTAGGAGTAGTAATGAAAAAAAAATACATGTTTTTGGATTTTTGAAGTTTTATGGAAAATGAAGTACAAATGCAGTGATATGATATGAATGAATGCATTCCCTAACTAAATGCAATTCTATATGACATATATAACAAATGAATACAATCTACACTATACTAGATGACACATGCTTAGGTCACCTATGATCAAACCTCCCCAAACCGATTTAAGCACTATTTCTAGTGTAGAAATGAATATGTTTGGTCATTCGTGATGCAACTAACTATATGAAATATATCACAATGAAAACTAATCTATTTATGTTACAATAGAACTATACTATATGAACTAACTAATGCAAATGCGATATGGAATATAATACAAATGCAACTAAATACAAGATAATTGAAAATGCAATGCAACTATACATGAGAGAAAGGAAAAGAAAGAGTATCATATAATTGGAGGTGGTGTGGTAGACACCTCTTGCCCTTTTCATTCGTCATCATCATCATCATTGCGGTATCCACGCCCGCTAGAACCTCCTTGGTCATACCCTCCTCCTTGGCCAAAGAATCCTCCACCTTGGTCACCAAAGTTCCCTTCTTGGTTCCCTTGATTAGGGAATAAAAGGTGCGGTTGAGCCCAAGATGGGTGAGGGCCTCTAGGGTCGATGTACCCTTATTGAGCCATGTTGTAGTAGGAGGGGTATTGAGCCAAGTAGTTGTCAACCCTCCCATTGTATACTCCAAGAACGACACATTGCATGAGCTTCATTAAATCATTCATGTTTAGAGCTCTTGGATCTTGGGAAGCGAATGGCACATGTTGTGTGGGGTAGGGTGGAATGGGCACATAGGATGGTGGTGCATTTCCCCATTCCGACAACTCATGAGGTTGATGAGGTTGACGAGGTTCTTCTTCTCTTTGTGGTGGGTTGGGATGAATCTCAATGGGGAGGAGGTAGTTCGGTCTAGGTGAGTACCGACTCAACCGTGGCTCGGTAGGTGGTATGTTCTACCCCAAGAGGACAAGTGAAGAGCATCCCTTTGTGAACCATTGTACACTTCCGGCTTGATTGTAAGTGCACCACCGGTGGTGGTTGAAGATAGCATCCTCGTCAATCAAATTGCTCCCTTGGAGCTTTTCATAGCCCCCATGAAGGTTAAACCCGGGGCAAAGTTCATTGGCCAATATTGTGATTAGGTCTCCCATCACAAAGGTCTTAATGTTAGAATTCCCTTGAGCATAATCAAAGAGCCTTGTAAGCATCTTAAGGGGCGTTTTGAAATTATAAGCCCTCGTCCCTTATACATTCAAGTAGGACTCTAAGAAGGTCAAGTCAAGAAGGGTGCACCTATCTTGTTCTAGCCTCCCATTGACGGTTCCGGCTATAAAGCGCTCGGTGATCCGAATCACCGGATGTTGGATGGTAAAGGTATATCATTGTTTGAAGGAATGGAGTTCCCTCCCGGAGATGGCTCTCCATATGTGGTTAACGGTGAAGTCGGACGGCTTATCGGTGTTTTCCCTCAACACTTCAAGACCAAAAATGTTTGCAAATTGGTCTAAGGTTAACTTATGGTCTTGATTTCAAAGTCGGAACTCCAAACAAACATTTCTCCGCGTATTAGTGACAATGCGGAGACTACACAAAAACTCGAGGGTAAGACTTAGGTAGGTATCCTCATGAGCATAGAATAACTTCCCAAGACCCAAACCATTGAAGAACATTTCGGTTTGATACCTTATGCCAAGAACTTCTAAAACATCGGTATCAATAAATTAAGTAGGCTCGTAATGCTTACCTAGCAAATGTTCAAATCTTTGGCGGTGTTCATCGCTAGTGAAGATTACCACGGGGAAGTATTCGAGTTGTGTAACACCGTGTATCTCCACATTTCGACGGCCCATTGCCTCCCTTGGGGTGGATGAAGAAGCACCCTTGCGCTTTTTAGGTGCGGCATCGGAGGATTTCTTGCTCTTGCCTCTTAGGTTCATCATTTTGTTGATGGAAATGTTAGGGTTTTGGGTGTTTTTGTGATGGGGATTGTGTGTGGATGGTGATATGAGATTTTTAGAAGATAATATAAGGAAAATGAGGGATGGTGGGGGTGTTTATAACAAGGAAATGGGTGGGAGACGGGCGGACCAGGGCTGGGCTCGAGCGGATAAATTGAGAACCCAGCCAAATACCGTGCCAATCCGGGCTTCCCGAGGGTGATCCGAGCGTCTTGCAGCTGCAGCATGAGCGTCCTGCTGTGGAGACGCACGGATTCTCAGTCAGTGAGCCGTGTGTTTTTGCACTCAGTTGGGGACGAGTGGATTGCTGAGGAGACGAGTGTCTCTGATGGGACGAGCGGATTCTGCAGAATCCGAGCGGATTCTCATCCAGTGCAGAAGATTGCCTAAGACGTTGCCCCAGGACGAGCGTCTTAAAGCTAGCTCGAGCGGATCCTTGGTCGGGACGAGCGTCTTCTTGGCAATCCAGGCTGATTCTTAGACAGTGTGGATTTGTGCTCATGGCAAGGCTCAGGACGACCGTCATGCTATCAGGATGAGTGTCTCCTGTCGTTCTTCGTCAATCCCTCATTTATTTCATTTGAATTATTTCCCTTGCACCCTTTTGTGATTCCTTCTTATCGTTTTATGAAAATATGCTCAATGAATGGGTAAGCAACCCTCTCTCACTACTCTCATGTAAGAAAATGCAAGAAAAATAAAGGTATATACAATATTATACAATGCGAAAATTATGGGGAGGCATATATTACAAATGGTGGTTTGAGATAGGACTCCACCAAACTAGTTTGAATTGCGGAAATTCTTTGTCCATAGAGCTCAAGGCTCTTAGAATAAGGTCAAAGGCTTGTGAGCAAGCCCCAAATAAGAATAATTATGGTTTGCTCCACTTTAATATGAAATTTGGCCAAGAAAGCTTGTCATTTATTCTCTCTTTCACCTTGCGCTTAGCACTTGAGTATTTTCAATGCTTCCAATCAATAAGCCCATGATTCTTGTCAACACAAGGAATGAAGTATGGCTCATTTTCGTCCGGAGACTTCCACTTACCACCTTCTTCTCCAATTTCGGCAATGATGATAGCGCTTGGATTTGTCAATCCTTCCTAAGTAGAAGGAGAATTCTCATAACTTTGATGACCTGTAACACCCCGGTTTATAAAAGAGGTCTTCGTCAAGACTTTCCTTGATAAACCGGACTGTTACCATCTCGGTTTCCCGAGGTAGTGAATAACAAATTAAACTCCAAGGCAATTTATATAATATTTAACTTAATTATTACAAATTCTCTTTTCAAATTAAATTACAAGAACTGACGTAAATAAAAGTGAAGTCTTCTAGATGATGATCTAGCTACTAGGTCGTCTGATCCAGTGTCTCACGCCCATCAAGCTCCCGTCCTATCTCTTAAACCTGTCAAGTCTGCTCCCCATAAAACGGTTCATCACAGGTGTTCACGAATACACAGGGTCAACCACGAGGTTGAGTAGGGAAAACAATAAAACAATAAAATATGATATGCATGATACTCCGTCACCTCCATCTCCATCTCAACTCATCACACACAACTCATACCCCGGACAACCCAGCCATACCGATCCCCGGTAGACTATATATCGACCGAAGCCGATCTGCCAGCTCAACAGCTGAGGACACCAGGGCAAGTCCTGCAGAACCCGCCTGGGCCTTATCACAACATCACATCGTATCTCAACATCGTCACCACCACATCATCCTCCAACTCCAATGTAAATGAAATGCTCAATAGTAATTAATGCAATGCCAAAAATGTATATAAATCACTGAACTGATAAATCATAAAGTCATGCCAGTTACCCGATGTTGTGATATCATACTCAATACGAACAGATCAGTCAATCACCTTCCCGAATATAAATGATCACGTAAATCAACAACCAGGAATCAAGTTAACACAATTCAACAACGACGATAATAGGACAAGTGTATTTCCCTACCTCAAATGCCAAAGAAATCCAATTAAGCGATTAAGCGACCCGAAATAAAGTAATGAATTTGATTATCGATCCTTCACGAATCCGCCACCTAAAACAATTATAATATTTATAATTACTAACTACCAAATATATCAATCTCCCAAAATAGAAGCTTCCCGAAATACAATCCCGACACCAAACTTATGCCCAACTGATAGCTAAAATAACCCGATTAGTATTTGACCCAACTTCTCAAAATAGACCGTTACTAAAGTATAATTTCTTAAAATGGACTTTCCCGATATAGTAACTTTTCTATTTAAACAAACCCGACTCAGAATAATTAATTATGATTAATTATTATTTTATTTTAATAACTCGGAAGTCAAATCAAATGATAATTAAAGGATTAAACGAATTCTGCGATTTAATAAAAACCCGAATCAATCATTTGAATAACTCGACACCCGACTCAAAATCTGTCTTTAATTAATTTAATCAACTCGGGAATTAAATTAATTAATTAAAAGTACGACCGATTAACGAATTATAATGATTAACTAATAAAACCCGCTTCAAAACAAATCGAATAACCCAACTCTTACACTCACACTTCACTCACGCCCACACCCTTAAACCGCCGCCTGAACCACCCCGACAACCACCAGCCGTGGTGCCCACATCGACCCCACCACCGACAACCAGCCCCACCCTAGTCGACTGCCGCCGGCGAGTCGAACCAGGGCCGTCAACTGGCCTGCTCACCACCGTGCTTCACCACCCGCCCCATTTCCTCAACTCGCAACCACCGCAGGTATCACTCAACCCCTGCCAAATCACCACCGTTCTTCTCGCCGCCAACCCACGAACACCGACACCACAGCACCACCGTTTCGACCTCCCCCTAGTCCACGGTGGTGCCACCCAAAACCCCCCTGTCTAAACTCCCTTGAAACTGCATCTGAAACTCGTTTCCTACCCCCTTATCGACACCGCCTCTCTCTGCCCCTACAACCACCTAAGACCACCCTAACCACCACCAAAATACTCTACCCTGACCACCCATTACCAATACCCTGCCAACAACCATTAACAAAGCCTCAACAAGGCGCGAACAACCCCCAAAAACCCGACTGAAATTCGAAAAACAGAGGAGAAATGTGGAGTGCTTACCTTTCCGTCACCATAACAACCACCACGGCCGCCTATGAACGTCGACCAACACCCCTAGCTCTTCCCTGCTGCGCCATCAATACCCACGACCTCTCTCTCTGTCTCTCTAGGCGTGAATCTGATGTTTTGATGTTGGTGAAGGAGGGAGGCGGCTGAGGGAAGAGGGAGGCGGGTTGGGTAGTGTTATTAGGTTTAGGTTTTAGGGTTAGGGTTAGGGTTAATGGGCTTAGGGTTTAATTGGGCTGAACAGTTATTGGGCCAGCTCAACTGGTCACATTTCGAATCCTATATAAACCCGTCTCAATTAACTTGTATCGATACTACGCGAGTTAAATAAAATAACTTAACATAATTATCGACTCAACAATTTACCCGACTTAATTAGTAATATAAAATGTATAATAAATAATATATAATAATATCCATTTAATTTATTATATAAAAATACGGGGTATTACAGTCTTCCCCCCTTAAAATGAATTTCGTCCCGAAGTTCGCTTCCGTACCCAAAACTCAGAAGGGTATTGCATATCGTACTTACGGACGTCACCCATTTCTAACACGGTTAACACACACTTTCGACACATCAATTAAACATAACAATACGGAATGTTACATTCTGCCCTCCTAAAAATAAACTTCGTCCCGAAGTTTAACTCGTCTTTACTCGTCTCAAACTCAAGTAACTCAATAACCATGGTCGCACTGGACCGTAAACATAACTCCCGTAATCATCACTCGGCTCATAGGCCAACTCATAACTCATTACCTCTAGTTTAATCACACTCTCCTTTTACACCTCAACCAAATAACAGAAGTAAGAACAAAACATATAGAACTCATCCGCATAGGTACCCCACAACTAAAGGTCAACTTGGTCAACTATAACCTACAAACAAGTGCAAATTAAGCATCAAGATTTTACAATCCTCCCCAACTAAGAACATGGTTACGTCCTCGTAACCTCATTATTATAACAAAAGTTCTCAAACTACTGCTAACGACTGAAAGAGGCTACCGTCACCAGTAAAAATCATTAGTAATTATTCATTTTACCAATTATTGTAATCTTTTACCTTAGAAACATAGGGAATCAATCAACATGAGAAATAATTAGGGTCCAAAACTTACTAAATCGATTTATGAAGATTTATACCTTAATAGGTCCAGTCTGACTTTCCTTTACTTAATTGTACAGATTTAGGTCAAGTCACCGAATCACCAATAAAATGAAGACAACCAGTTCGCAATATTTATCAGCCTAGAAATATTTTAATCCTTATAACAAGGGTTTGGGATTTATTCATAAATGACGAAAGCACATTGATTGACAATTTTTTTACAACTTATTGGTCGAGTCAACAAGCGAGTAACGGCGATATTGTAAAGTTAACCTACCAGACTATCATTCATAAAATTTCGTTCTTGGTTTTGAATATATTTTGACTGCACCCAACATCATGACATAAAGGATTAAATGTATTTAACTACTCCAATTTTACAACTATTCGTTACCTGTCATGCTAATATTAACTTACCATGTTGACACACAACCCACTTAAATCACCACATTACATTTCCTGGTTTGACATTCGTAATTAACCACAACCCAACATGACTAAGTTAACCCACTACTTGTGACTCCGTTCTATTTTCATTACTCCAGACTAGCAAATATCATGAAACCATACAATCAGACACTAGCTGGAAATCTCATTCCGAATTTATACTCACACGACAAAATCTAACTTCATTTCCAAAACTTTTACTTTCATGTTGTACGGTGAATAATTTTCTTAACATAATCTTATAACAGAGCCGTCATAGAATCCATTTACAGCTTACTACGAAACTCAAGGTCAACTTAATTCAATTCCTTTAAACAAAACAAGCTTAGGTGTCGACTCATATATTGTAATTTACAGGTTCATCTTATTCATTTCAGTCCTATCTTTATTAATGCACGACTATTACCTCAATCATCAGGATTTTAATTGTACTTCTTTACTCAGTTATATTCACGGCTCAACTAAACGTAACTATAACGACTATCATTTAAACCAATGCATATCATGTGAATCATCAAAAGCGTTATCCCATTATAATTGCTAATATAATTATCATAAACAATCTTTATTAAAGTATAATTGATAGTAACGACTCGAGAATATAGATATGTCAAACGTCGTGCTGAAATTGCAAAAATCATTTTAGTATTTTATGACAATATAATAACAAACATATTCAATAATGAATAACAACACGGTTTATTATCATGTTTTAGGTTTTAGGTTCAATTGAAATAATTTAATGCAATGAAAGTAATAAGTATAACTTTAGGCACACAACTCACATGAAAGGCATTAGAACTCAGATGACGTCCTACACGTGTGAACATTTAGACACAATCATTACTACCATCCATGTGTAAACTTTTAAACATAATTATTGTAAACATTCATGCGAGTATATTAGAACAATCAAATTAACTTTTAATACCATCAACTTCTACCTAGGTACGACAATATAGTTTTATTATTCATATATGTCCGACCACTATGCAAATATGATATAAAATATTACAACCTGCCAAATGCATATAAAATATGCAAACAACTAGACTCGTATAACATATTTCACCCCTTGATTAGAAATCAATTTAAGCTTATTCAATTTTACTCATACTATCATGTCAACAATGTTATCAACTAAGTTTTAAATTTTTGTCGCTTGTTAAGATACATAATTACTGAACATGCGTGCTACTACCGTCATATAAAACATTATAAATTCACCTTACTGAGGCTCTTAATTTAATCAAACAATCGTATGAAAGTTCAACATAGACGCATATTTTAAATGTTTTGATTCACGTTGTAATTTCCAAAGACCACGAACAAATAACCGTTCGATTAAAACTTGATTCATATTACTTTTATAAAACACGGAGATTAAAAACACAGGGAAAAAGAATTAGGTTTAAAGCACAAGAATTCCATTTTTAAAGAATTTTACAATTCAGTTGGTCCAAACAAACATGTGACAACAATTGGTCTAAAACTTGGGTCAGTTTGCAAAACTTATTATTTAATATTGAAACATCAAGATTTTTCGTGGCTTATTAATTTGAAAACATATGCGACTCTTTTGATCGATGGAGTTGGAATTATGCGAAAATTATTAATACAATTTAAATGAAGGTTTTTACAAAATCGTTGGTCAAACATCACTGCACAGGGACTTCCTAACCACAACTCACTAAAGTATTTATTACTCCTAATCCGTATATCATATAAGTATGAAACCAACGTCAAATGAACACTAACTCCCAAGGCTATCTCTCATATAATTTTCATCGGTAGGCAATAAACAGAAAAGATATGGCAGTAAGGTCAATTAAAGAGTAACATTAACCAAAACGTGTTTTATCACTATGTCATTCATTTTATATGTTCCAACTCTTACAATCATACTATCGATACTAACCCATCCTAATCTTAAATCTCACATCGTACTTTCGTAAACATTTATCCCGTAAAATCCCTTCGCATCTCGATCTATTCCTTACATCTAATTCACGATGGCTATAACTATAAACATGTAATTCAATAGTGTTTCTAATTACTATCACAAGACTATACTAGCATGGCTTCGGGATCACGCAACCGCATATTACTAGACATAATAGTGCTATCAACACATCATTCATACAAATTACTTACCGTAGCGTTGTCCTGCAATAATCAATGTATCAATCAATTAACACCTAGGCAACGATAGATGAATCTCAGGTTCAACCTTAGGCAACTTTTCTACCCTTTCTCTCATATACCCTCAGGGTTGTCCGAGTCAAACTGAGAGGGCCACTGGTTCGGTGTGAGGGGGCCCCTAACTCATACCTTACCTTAGTGTGCTCCTAACAGTTCTATCCCGGGGTTCATTTTATTTAGACACATCCTATGTTCATTGGGCTCATTGGTTTAGGCCTGAGGATCGTTCGCTCTGATACCACTTTGTAACACCCCGGTTTATAAAAGAGGTCTTCGTCAAGACTTTCCTTGATAAACCGGACTGTTACCATCTCGGTTTCCCGAGGTAGTGAATAACAAATTAAACTCCAAGGCAATTTATATAATATTTAACTTAATTATTACAAATTCTCTTTTCAAATTAAATTACAAGAACTGACGTAAATAAAAGTGAAGTCTTCTAGATGATGATCTAGCTACTAGGTCGTCTGATCCAGTGTCTCACGCCCATCAAGCTCCCGTCCTATCTCTTAAACCTGTCAAGTCTGCTCCCCATAAAACGGTTCATCACAGGTGTTCACGAATACACAGGGTCAACCACGAGGTTGAGTAGGGAAAACAATAAAACAATAAAATATGATATGCATGATACTCCGTCACCTCCATCTCCATCTCAACTCATCACACACAACTCATACCCCGGACAACCCAGCCATACCGATCCCCTTAGACTATATATCGACCGGCCGATCTGCCACTCAACAAAGAGGACACCAGGGCAAGTCCTGCGAACCCGCCCCTGGGCCTTATCACAACATCACATCGTATCTCAACATCGTCACCACCACATCATCCTCCAACTCCAATGTAAATGAAATGCTCAATAGTAATTAATGCAATGCCAAAATGTATATAAATCACCGAACCGATAAATCATAAAGTCATGCCGCTTACCCGATGTTGTGATATCATACTCAATACGAACAGATCAGTCAATCACCTTCCCGAATATAAATGATCACGTAAATCAACAACCAGGAATCAAGTTAACACAATTCAACAACGACGATAATAGGACAAGTGTATTTCCCTACCTCAAATGCCACAAATCCAATTAAGCGATTTAAGCGATCCAAAATAAAGTAATGAATTTGATTATCGATCCTTCACGAATCCGCCACCTAAAACAATTATAATATTTATAATTACTAACTACCAAATATATCAATCTCCCAAAATAGAAGCTTCCCGAAATACAATCCCGACACCAAACTTATGCCCAACTGATAGCTAAAATAACCCGATTAGTATTTGACCCAACTTCTCAAAATAGACCGTTACTAAAGTATAATTTCTTAAAATGGACTTTCCCGATATAGTAACTTTTCTATTTAAACAAACCCGACTCAGAATAATTAATTATGATTAATTATTATTTTATTTTAATAACTCGGAAGTCAAATCAAATGATAATTAAAGGATTAAACGAATTCTGCGATTTAATAAAAACCCGAATCAATCATTTGAATAACTCGACACCCGACTCAAAATCTGTCTTTAATTAATTTAATCAACTCGGGAATTAAATTAATTAATTAAAAGTACGACCGATTAACGAATTATAATGATTAACTAATAAAACCCGCTTCAAAACAAATCGAATAACCCAACTCTTACACTCACACTTCACTCACGCCCACACCCTTAAACCGCCGCCAAACCACCCCGACAACCACCAGCCGTGGTGCCCACATCGACCCCACCACCGACAACCAGCCCCACCCTGGTCGATCGCGCGCGTAGTCGAACCAGGGGCCCGCAATCGCTGCTCACCACCACCGTGCTTCACCACCCGCCCCATTTCCTCAACTCGCAACCACCGCAGGTATCACTCAACCCCTGCCAAATCACCACCGTTCTTCTCGCCGCCAACCCACGAACACCGACACCACAAAGACCACCGTTTCGACCTCCCCTAGTCCACGGTGGTGCCACCCAAAACCCCCGTCTAAACTCCTTGAAACCGCATCCAAACCCGTTTCCTACCCCCTTATCGACACCGCCTCTCTCCCCCCTACAACCACCTAAGACCACCCTAACCACCACCAAAATACTCTACCCTGACCACCCATTACCAATACCCTGCCAACAACCATTAACAAAGCCTCAACAAGGCGCGAACAACCCCCAAAAACCCGACTGAAATTCGAAAAACAGAGGAGAAATGTGGAGTGCTTACCTTTCCGTCACCATAACAACCACCACGGCCGCCTATGAACGTCGACTAACACCCCTAGCTCTTCCCTGTTGCGCCATCAATACCCACGACCTCTCTCTCTCTCTCTCTAGGCGTGAATATGATGTTTTGATGTTGGTGAAGGAGGGAGGCGGCTGAGGGAAGAGGGAGGCGGGTTGGGTAGTGTTATTAGGTTTAGGTTTTAGGGTTAGGGTTAGGGTTAATGGGCTTAGGGTTTAATTGGGCTGAACAGTTATTGGGCCAGCTCAACTGGTCACATTTCGAATCCTATATAAACCCGTCTCAATTAACTTGTATCGATACTACGCGAGTTAAATAAAATAACTTAACATAATTATCGACTCAACAATTTACCCGACTTAATTAGTAATATAAAATGTATAATAAATAATATATAATAATATCCATTTAATTTATTATATAAAAATACGGGGTATTACATGACCGGATACTTTAGGAGTTGAAATTGTGGGTGCCAAACCTCCACAAGTAAGTTCATTTGCAAGTTTGTTCTTGAGCTTTTCCACCAAGTACCCTTTATATGATGATTTGACTTTTTAGAGAAGGTCCAGCATATCATCTCCAATAATCATAGGTTCCATGGTGGGTGTGAAATGGTCTTCATAGGCAATAGGGGAGGCATATTCATTTTCTTCATGATATGACACCTCAAATTTCTCAAGGATGGGCTCCTCAAGTAAGGTGATTTCACAAGTCCATTCTTCTCCTCTATTCCAAAGGTCCTCGCAAGACACATATTCTTCACAAGCTTCTTTCACGATCTTGTCATCATGGCTATCGTCATAAGAATCATAAATGGGGGCCTCATCTTTCTTCAATAGTTCATCCTCCACCATCTCAATATTGACATCAAAGGACACACCTTCATACTCACAAAGGCTAAGAGTATTTGGCGTACTCAACCTCATGTCTTCTTCATCAAACACAATATTTTCGTACTCACAAGAGCTCAAGGAGATTGGCTCTTCCCACTTCTCATCTTCCACATCAAAGGTTACTCTTTCAAACTCGCATTCATGATCAATGTCTAAAGGATGGTGAGGAGTAGTTATTTGGGCTTCCTTCAGTTGGGCAATTTGAATTGCCAACTCCTCACCATGGGTAACAATGCCTTGAAGGACGTTGTCCCTATTTTGGGTCTCCTCTAGCAATTTTTTGAAGAAGTTTTGTTGATCTCTCATCATTTGGAGGACCATACTTTGAATGTCAAATTCATGCTCAATTTCTTGTTGTAGGTGTGTGTGAAAGTGGTTGTATTGTGGCATTTGAAATTCATTGTGAAGTGGGTATTAGGAGGGTGGTTGTTGTGGATATTGGATGTGGTGATTTTGGTGGGGAAAGTCGGGGTAGTAGTTAGGACTTTCATTGTATGAGTTGTAGGGTAGATTTGTGTTGACTTGCTCTTTAAACTCCCCATACCCATTGTAGTCATACTCAAAAAATCTACCCCAAACTACATGTGTGAAGTCTTGAGCCATCATAGCTAGGACAAGGAAA
The DNA here is from genome assembly GCF_048544455.1 of Silene latifolia. NCBI lineage: Eukaryota > Viridiplantae > Streptophyta > Magnoliopsida > Caryophyllales > Caryophyllaceae > Silene > Silene latifolia. The sequence continues at coordinate 102,323,371 of NC_133536.1, read as the reverse complement.
CAACTACAAGCATGGAAAATACAATAAAACGGTAAGAACGACCTTGAGGAACAAGTTCCTCAAGGTTAAAGCACAATTAAAATAGACAAACAAGTAAGAACTTAATCACATAACACCGCCCCCGGCAACGGCGCCATTTTGATGGAGAGCGTCGTTGGGGTTCTCAATCAAACACATTTATATTCTCAACAAACAACTAGTTAGTGGTTAAGTCGAGGTCGATCCACGGGACGGTGTGCTTTGGGTTCTAAGTCTATCTATCTCAATTTATGCTAGTGTCACGATTGATTTGGTTTGGAGTTGGTTCTAAACTAATGCAAGCAACAAAGTAAAACAAGCAATAAAGCAAATAAATATATAGACAAATAATAAAGGGTACTAGGATGTCATGGGATCATAGGGGATTCATGGGAGTTGATCATACAAACATGTTCTCAATTATAAAGCAAGCACTTATTGTTGTGGTGGGATCGAGTTGGTGTATAAGCTTACAATCCCTAAGAAGGTTTGGGTCCCGGAGCCGAATCGATTAGATTGTACAACACCTACAAGTCGACTTAGTCCTTCCTATTAAACTATATGCATGGTCTAATGAGGCTCGAGTTGGTGTATAAGCTTACAAGCCCCATTGAAAAGATAGGTGATGGGTAAAAATGCAAGGATTCATAGGCTCGCATTTCATCAAACATAACATGTGCATAATTGAAATCGCAACAAGCAAGCGATTTAATTATGAAAACATATTAGATTATGCATAGATTAATCCCCATGTTTGTTTCCCCTAATTCCCTATTAATCCTAGCTAAAGAACTACTCACTCATTATCATGGGAAACATGTCATTAATGATGTCAATCATCACAACAAGTATAAACATGATAAGAGAATGAGGGAATAAACAATAGAGAGTAAAAAGGAAAGAGATTATACCAAACTTAAGATGAATAAATGGAAAGGAAAGAATAATAGAAGAGAACTTGATTGATTGATGAAGAGTTTTCAATTCTCCAATAAACCCAATAATATTCAATTACCCAATAATAATAAACTTGAACAATAATTAAGGAAAGATTAATGTGGAATGATTGAGATTAATCTATTCTAATCTACTCCTAATCTAATCTAAGAGGATTTTCTCTTCTTGGAACCTTTTCTTGATTATTACAAATGGAGTATATATAGTAGCACATCATTAGGTTAAGCAAGGGTGGATTAGTAAATAACAATGCTAAGTTTTAAATAGGAAATTGCAAGTCCCGAGGGCGATGCACAGTTTGGACTGCTACTCCTAACACGATCCGCTCGGATCAGCTTGAAGCACAATTTATTCTGCCAAGGGATCTGCTCGGATTGCAAGGAAGACGCCCGGATCAAAGCTCCCGGATCCGCTCGTCTCGTGCTCGGGCCGCTCGGATCTGGACAAGGCGATTCGCCCGTCTTGTGCTTAGGACGCACGGGTCTTGATACCTTTTTCCACCCTCTTGCTTTATAGGCCTATGATCTACGTATACTCTTTATTCCTACTTCATTCGTCATTGTTCTTGCCTCCTCTTCATACTAGTCCATCCAAGATCGTCAACAAGCTTCCGAATATACGCGAGAGACGGGGATTCCGCTTCATTATCTCCTTTCCTATAAAACATATGAAATGCACTAGGAAAGCAAAATAGGTAGGAATTGACGTATAAAATGGTCATGAAATGCTATATTAATATGCAAAATAAGTTCAATTAGGGGACTAAATGTGCACAATTAAGAGTCACATCAATTATTGATGTTTCACCTTCTACAAGTGAGGTCTCTTTTAATTTTGATGGTTGTGCTATGGTTAATTCTTTGGATGAGAATGGCCCTAGAAGATATTTGAACAGGGATTTCCATGGTGTGGAAAATAAAATCTTTCAGTTTAGGACACTCCGAGCTAAAGATTGATGCGTGTATTTATAAAAAACTCCTTGATGGTAAGAAAGTGAGTTTTTTTTTTCTGGAAATCACATTTGTCAACTCTGAAAATTCGAGTTCTTAAACCTTGTATCAAGGAGTCTCAGTCAATTCCATAAAAAGAAAAGAAAAGACGAAAAAGGACAAAAAGTTTGCGGGCTGGTACTCTGACTACTGTGGTAGACGGGACCAAAAGTGATGTTTTGCCTTTATCTTTTGTGGTTTTTAACAAGCCTGTTGATTGTGATCTGCATGTTGAGAAAGTTACTCCAAGCTTATCCTGTGAGCTCGTCAATCACGAGGATTTATGCGGCACATCTGGTGTTAATTCTCATCAACCTCCATATTTCTTCTTCACATCATCGAAGTTGAAGGTCCTAAGTGTTTCATGCTAGAAGACAATCAACAAGAATTCAAAGCAGAAGCGAAGAATATCCAAAACGTAATGTTTATATCTATCTAGGTAAATTTTCACGTTCTCGTGACGTGAGTGTGTCTTGTTAGAGGTACTTCCCTAAAGCTCAATTACTGAAGAAAATAAAAGAACCGACATTCTCAATGTGCTTCCCCAACAACTCTGTGAAGAAACCTCGAGTTTTAAGTAAACCCAACCCTAGTTTAAGTTTAAGTTTTTGTACACCGGACCTATCGAGTCCTACGTGATTTATGTAAAATTTACTGATGCAGGAGCATACTCGGAACAAGCAAATGAAATCCTAATTAGTCGAAATGTGACTCAACTAGTAAAGGGGTTTGAGCTTGGTTCGAATAGTGTGTTAATGCTGAAATGGGAAGGCAACGGAGCTGCACATCACGGTTCCCAAGGCCAAGTAGGAGCTGCACCTCACAGTTCCTAGGCCGAGTAGGATACACGATTTCCTAAATCGTGTAGGAATAATAAATTAGTTTAATTTACTGTTTCCAAATAAAGTTAGGAAAGCAAGATGTTTCCTAATCCTAGTTTAATTAGAATACCCTAAATCTGATTGTATTTTAATTATTAGTATTTTAATAACTTTCCTATTTAGTTTAGGAAAGAGGTAGATAGCTTGGTTTGCAAGCTGAGGAATTAGGACTCGAGTCATATTGTGACATCGAGTAGGAGTATAAGTAGGACCGTGTAATCAGAATTACACACACATTGATTTCCAGAAATAATATTGTTTACGTTTGTGAGCATTATTCGATTAAGTTTGCGAGCTTAGTCTTAGCTCACCCTTGCGAGGTTGATTGCCTGATTCTGCGTTTTCTACCTTGCGAGGCTAGGACTAGGATTCACTATACTATCCGGTTACCATCATAGTCACGAATTAAACAGTCAAATTAACACAATTCCGCTGCAATTTTATCAATTAAGATCAACATACACACCCACGAATTTAGCAACCACAAACGAACAGTCTCATGATCTGTTCAAACTCATTTATTCATATAGTTTTACATCAAATTTGTTACCAGAGCAAGGTTCAGATTTATTCCTTAATAGATCTGTCTTGGAATGTTGCTAATCATGGTTAAAGACGGTGATGATGCTCCGAAAACATGGGAAGACGGTCATAACGAGCTGAAGATAGAGATGGCTCAGATGTCTTATGTGTTGAAGAACATAGCAGCCATGTTGAAGGATAAAGAGAAGAAAAAGAATTCGGACAGTCCATCCGAATCTGAAGAAGACGAGCAGCCACGAGGAAAGTCGAGAAACAAGAACGATGATGATCGGGGTTTAAAACTCGATATTCCAGACTTTGATGGCGAGATGGATCCGGAAAAATTTCTAGATTGGGTAAGACAAGCTAAGAGGGTTTTCGAGTATAAAGAGTATGATGACAAGAAGCAATTTAAAGTTGCAATCTTGAAGCTTACAAAGTATGCATCTTTGTGGTACGAGAATCTGAAAAAACAGAGGAAAAAGGAAGGCAAAGATAAGATCGAATCTTGGATTAAATTAAAGAAGCACTTGATGAGACGATTCCTGCCTAGAGACTACGAGCAAGAAAACTATCTAAAGCTTCAATCTTTAACGCAAGGAAGTATGTCGGTGACCGAATACATCAAAGAATTTGAGAAGATGTCAATTGTGTGCGATCTAGAGGAGAAGGAAGAGCTAAGGGTGGCGAGATTTATCAAGGGCCTAACATCCGCACTTGCAACGAAGGTAGAAATCCAGAATTATGATGGGTTTAGCGACGTTTGCAGATTGGCATTAAAATTTGAAAAACATGATAAGGCACGAAAACCTTATGCTTACTACAAGGGGACGAGTTCGGGAACAAGTTCTTATTCCAGGCCAGCTCCTAGCAAGCCTAAAGAAACCCCGAAAGAAGAACCTAAAGACAAAGGAAAGGGTGTTGTCAAGCCAAAAGGGAATTCTTTGAGGCGGTGTTTCAAGTGTCAAGGCTATGATCATATAGCAAATGAGTGCCCTCAGAAGCGAGCCCTAACAGCTCAAGAATTGTATGATATGATCCCTGTGTTTGTCACGCCAGAGGAGGAAACGGTTCAAGAGATCGTTGGAGCTGATGGTGAAGGAGTAGTCTATGATTTGGATCCGTTAAGTGAAGAGGAATGTTTGGTGCGGCGTAATTTGCATATGGAGATGGGTTCAGCTGAAACCGAGCAACGAGAACAGATCTTCCACACTCTGTGCAAGATAAACCATAAAATTTGCAATCTTATTATTGATAGTGGGTCATGTACTAATGTGGTATCCAGGGACCTTGTTGATGAACTGAAATTGCAAACTAGAGACCGAGTTAAACCATATAAATTACATTGGCTGAATGGGGAGAATGGGATACAAGTAAAGAAGCAGGCCTTAATTTCGTTAAGTTTAGGACCCTATACTGATGAGGTGTGGTGCGGCGTAGTTCCTCTGAATGCATGCCACATTCTATTGGGTAGACCTTGGCAATTCGATAGAAGGGTTGAACATGATAGGAGATCCAATGTGTATAGCGTGATGAAGGGTAATGTAACATATAATCTGAAACCTATGTCACCTCATAAGATTAGAGAGTCAAAAATAAAGAAGGGGAGTATGTTTATGGAGGCTCGGGAGGTTGAGGAGGCCTTAGCTCGTGGAGAACGAACCTATGTGCTGATGGTTCGTGAATTGGGGTCCGTTGGTGTGAGTGATAACCGTGGAGTACAGAGGCTGTTAGAAGAGTTTCGGGATGTGTTTCCGGATGAATTGCCAAATGGGTTGCCTCCTTTACGTGGTATTGAACACCAAATAGATCTGATTCTAAGGGCGGCAATGCCTAATAAGCCGGCCTATCATTGTAATCCAGAGGAAGCAAAGGAGTTACAGAGACAAGTCCAAGAGTTGATGGATATGGGGTATGTACAAGAGAGCTTAAGTCCGTGTGCGGTACCTGCGTTATTAGTACCAAAGAAGGAAGGGACTTAGCGAATGTGCATAGACAGTAGGGCGGTAAATAACATTACAATCAAATATCGCTTTCCTATGCCGAGACTTGATGATATGCTTGACGAACTTTCTGGTTCGAGTGTCTTTTCTAAGCTGGATTTGAGGAGTGGTTATCATCAAATGAGGATTCGAGAAGGGGATGAGTGGAAGACCGCGTTTGTTGGACCATGTAGATATATGATTAAGTTTTGATAATGACAAGTGTGTGCTTCATTTTTGTATACACTCTTGCTCGTAATCGTTTGTTTAGTCTTTAATAGATTAACCTAAGTTTACAAGTTAAGCAAGTAATGTTATAGCAACCTTGGCTATAACATTGAAGATTTATGAAGCATCATTCAAGTAATGTTATAGCGGCTTGAACTATAACATTGAAGATTCTTAAAGCGTCATAGTAACTGTAACAAGTTTCAAGTATGATGATCACTCAAGCAAAATGCTCGATCAAGTCTATAACAAGCTCAAGATGAAGAGCATATGATCAAGATAAAGAGAAGATCATATCACTGAAGATCTCCAGGAAGATTAGCTAGTATAGGTCTTCATCTAATAACGGTATCTTAAGAAGTAATATTGGGAAGGTAAAGTTATAGATATTTCACCTATAACTTTACTTACCAAACTTAAAGTTATAGCTATTTGTACTATAATTTTGGGTTACATTTGAAGGCACGATTTTAATAGTCTTAAAATAATTTTTCAAAAGATAAAAATCTTCAAACATGTTTCGAAATCATGTGTATATATGATAGAGACTTAATTTGGTTTGTTTAGGGTGAATAATTTACATTATCCTATTGGTTAGTAAAACGACTTGTGAGTCATCATGCTACCTAGGATTTGCTAAATTATCTAAACTTAACCCTAATCTATCTCTTGTTATTTTGACCTAGGGTTTCGGCCAAGGTGGGCTTATGAGGTGTGTGGTGGCCGACCTTGCTCCCTAAGCAAGTAAATCTTGTTAGGTCAAATCAATTCTATATTGCCATAAGATATTCCTATATCTTATCAAATATATTAGATTTACCTTATTTACTTAATCAAAATATCTAGAAAATTGAATTAAGGAAAGATAAGATTTGTTTCTTGTGGAACAACTTACCTTGCCTCACGACACCTCTAGGGTTTCGATCAAAACCCTAGTGTCCCTTCTCTACTATATATACTTGTGATATTCATCAAGTTAATTAAGCTTTTCGAAATATAAAAATTCCTTGCAAACAATTTGAGTTTAATTTTAATCAAGTATTTTTATTGCTTTGCATTTGAAAATCTTTACGAAAAGTCGTGCTCTTTAATTTGCATATTATTCTTAAGGTTACGTTATAAGATAATAGTACTTCATATTGTTTCTTACTCGTTCAATTGTGTGAACACTTAGAAGAATAATCAAGTGCTTTCTTAGTAACTTAAGATAATCAAAATCGAATATCTAGTGATATTCAAATTGAGTTATAACTAGAGTTAGATATACGAGTTGGGTTGATAATTTTGTAATCCGGAGAATGGTACTAAAATTATTAATCGAGAATAGTGGACGTACCCTTTGACGTGTCAAGCTGAACCACTTTAAATATCGTGTGTCCTTGCAGTTTTCCTTTCTGTTCATTTCATTACGTTTATGATCGCTTAATTAATTAGTTAAAGTTTAAAAACTAAACTTTAAGTAATTAATTGCTTAGATATAATTTAAAAAGTGGGCATAAGTTTTTAAATAATTAATTCACCCCCCCCCCCTCGAGTATTTTGACTGTGATAGACTCTTCAATTGGTATTAGAGCCTCGTGCTCTTGATTGCCTAACCGCAAAGAGGCTGATCCGTCTATCTTTTTATCCAATTATTTTTTTTTATTTCCGCAGCCTTACACGTGTGAAATGGATTCCAAGTATCTTAAGTGTCCTATCTTTGATGGGAAGAATTATGAACTTTGGAAAAACATGATGACACACTACATAAAAGGAAATGATTGGGAGTGCTAGACGATTATCAAGAATGGACCAAACAAAATTTTGGTCGCATCTTCAGAAGGCACTATATAATACCCCAAATATTTAATCAGGATTTTGAATTATTTTGATCGAGTTTATCATTATACTTTAATTTTATGACAAAATAATTTAGTAGAACTTTCTTTTAAACCCATCGTTCCGTTCCAGTTTTATTAAAAGGCCCATTAACCCCCTTCTCTGCCATAATTACTAGTAAACCTAGAAACTATTTATAAAAAAAAAAAAAAATTGTCATCAGGTTGCCTAATTAGTTGTGCGGCTGTGCAAAATTATCAATTTCCATTAACTAATCTTCTCGAATCATCATTACATCTCAATCAAACAAAGGGAGGTTGTCATTACTACGTACCTGGCTATCTGTTTTCATATCTCTTTGTCCGTTATTGCTTGCGGTCGGCACCTATTCGTTCTATCTACTTTTTCAATTTTCTTATAGTCAAGGTAACACGATTCTACCGATCCTAATATTATTATTATTATTATTATTATTATTATTATTATTATTATTGTTCGAGGTTGTATGAATTTATGTCTATTGTACATGTTTTATGTGATAAATTGATTGTTAAAGATGATATGCGATAATTGTTATAATAGTAATAATAGTAGTAATTATTCTGTCGTAGTTTGTAAGATGGGTTAATATATTTGAGGGTTGCGATTGATCGTAGTCATCGTATGCGTAAACAGAGACAAATTTGACGGAGGGTGAGTTTGAAAGGTAAGAGCAATATTAAATGCTCGAGATGCACTAGCTTTTGGAGGATTTATTATAATTGCCTTAATTGATATGAGGATGATTAGGTGATTGAAAAGAGTGCATGCATGTAACATAGTTATTTGGCCGAACTACTATGGCTTTGAGATCAAGGATTTTCATTACCCTATTAGGACCGTATTATTTATCGGTTTCAATTCATATTGTGTTTAAGTTGTTGTTTTCCTTTGACCTTGACTCGTCGGTGAGTAGCTTAGAATTTTACTCTAAGTGTTGAGCATAGTTTATTATTGGACCTTCTGACGATATTGATATTAAAATTAAGATGGAAATTGGTTAATGGTATAGAGTTATGGGGCCTATGTGCCGAGTTCTCTTTACGGTCCGAAGTGACCATGGTTATTGAGTTATTTGAGTTTATTATCGATATTGAGATGGAGATATTGTCTAGCGGATTTACCCGCCAGTTCACTCTCCCCATGTCCTTGGCTTAGGTTCGACGATGAGAATATGATATCTGGATACCTTGGAGTATTATATTATGAGTAAGACGGAGTAATGTGTACGACGGAGTAGTGAGTTGAGATTTGTTTAGCTATGGTGGCGAGAGATGAGTATTATATTAAGGGAATAGTATGCAATTAGTATAAGGTTCAAATTAGTTTATGGGGAGTATTTTTATTATTCTCTGTGTTTATTTTTCTCTTTACGTGTCCGTATTTCCACGCCATGACCAAAACTATTCTGCTTATATAGGGGTATTATCTGTTACTCAGCTTTCCGGCTGACGTGTTTTCTCCCTTCGGGGCTACTCGTCACGGGGGTAGTCCTTTCTGTCTTCTGGTTTTATTTCAGGTCACTTCCGCAGCAGTTCAAAAGGATTTTATTTCAAGTGAAGATTTTATTAAAGCTTTGTAAAAGTTTTTAATTCCAATTTGTATTATTTAATTTTAAAAAAAGGATTTGTAATAAGAGACTTTGTATATGAATTATAATATCTCTGTATTTCGGCGCAGTTTTATATTGAAAAGTTAGTTTTAATTTAGCCGAAAATCAGGGGTGTTACAATTGGTATCAGTGCTACTGGTTCTTTCTTGGTTAGGTGTTGAGACCGTCACATCTTAGCACCGCCTTTTTAACTTTTGAAACTTTTCTTATATTTTGAGTTGTCATTTTATCCATTTTGAAAATTTTCTGTTCGGGGACGAATTTTATTTTTATGGAGGATGGAATGTAATACCATAGAAACTTTAACTTTGTTTTAATTTTCTAAACTCGAACTTCGGGACGAAATTTTTTTAAGAGGGGAAGATTATAATACCCCAAATATTTAATCAGGGTTTTGAATTATTTTAATCGAGTTTATCATTTTACTTCAATTTTATGACAAAATAGTTTAGTAGAACTTTCTTTTAAACCCATCGTTCCGTTCCACTTTTATTATAAGGCCCATTAACCCCCTTCTCTGCCATAACTACTAGTAAACCTAGAAACTATTTATAAAAAATTAAAAAAAAATTGTCATCAGGTTGCCTAATTCGTTGTGCGGCTGTGCGAAATTATCAATTTCCATTAACTAATCTTCTCGAATCATCATTACATCTCAATCAAACAAAGGGAGGTTGTCGTTACTACGTACCTGGCTATCTGTTTTCATATCTCTTTGTCCGTTATTGCTTGCAGTCGGCACCTATTCGTTCTATTCACTTTTTCTATTTTCTTATAGTTAAGGTAACACGATTCTACCGATCCTAATATTATTATTATTATTAGTCGAGATTGTATGATATTATGTCTATTGTACATGTTTTATGTGATAAATTGATTGTTAAAGATGATATGCGATAATTGTTATAATAGTAATAATAGTAGTAATTATTCTGTCATAGTTTGTGAGATGGGTTAATATACTTGAGGGTTGCGATTGATCGTAGTCATCATATGCGTAAACAGAGACAAATTTGACGGAGGGTGAGTTTGAAAGGTAAGAGAAATATTAAATGCTCGAAATGCACTAGCTTTTGGAGGATTTGTTATAATTGCCTTAATTGATATGAGGATGATTAGGTGATTGAAAAGAGTGCATGCATGTAACATAGTTATTTGGCCGAACTACTATGGCTTTGAGATCAAGGATTTTCATTACCCTATTAGGACCGTATTATTTATCGGTTTCAATTCATATTGTGTTTAAGTTGTTGTTTTCCTTTGACCTTGACTCGTGGGTGAGTAGCTTAGAGTTTTACTCTAAGTGTTGAGCATAGTTCATTATTGGACCTTATGACGATATTGATATTAAAATTGAGATGGAAATTGGTTACTCGTATTGAGTTATGGAGCCTATGTGCCGAGTTCTGTTTACGGTCCGAAGTGACCGTGGTTATTGAGTAATTTGAGTTTATTATCGATATTGAGATGGAGATATTGTCTAGCGGATTTACCCGCCAGTTCACTCACCCCATGTCCTTGGCTTAGGTTCGACGATGAGAATATGATATCTGGTTACCTTGGAGTATTATATTATGAGTAAGACGGAGTAATGTGTACGACGGAGTAGTGAGTTGAGATTTGTTTAGCTATGGTGGCGAGAGATGAGTATTATATTAAGGGAATAGTATGCAATTAGTATGAGGTTCAAATTAGTTTATGGGGAGTATTTTTATTATTCTCTGTGTGTATTTTTCTCTTTACGTGTCCGTGTTTTCATGCCATGACCAAAACTATTCTGCTTATATTGAGGTATATCTGTTACTCAGCTTTCCGGCTGACGTGTTTTCTCCCTTCGGGGCTACTCGTCACGGGGGCAGTCCTTTCTGTCTTCTTGTTTTATTGCAGGTCACTTCCGCAGCAGTTCAAAAGGATTTTATTTCAAGTGAAGATTTTATTAAAGCTTTGTAAAAGTTTTTAATTCCAATTTGTATTATTTAATTTTAAAAAAAAGATTTGTAATAAGAGACTTTGTATATTAATTATAATATCTCTGTATTTCGGCGCAGTTTTATATTTAAAAGTTAGTTTTAATTTAGCCGAAAATCAGGGGTGTTACAATTGGTATCAGAGCTACTGGTTCTTTCTTGGTTAGGTGTTGAGATCGTCACATCTTAGCACCGCCCTTTTAACTTTTGAAACTTTTCTTATATTTTGAGTTGTCATTTTATCCATTTTGAAAATTTTCTGTTCGGGGACGAACTTTATTTTTATGGAGGACGGAATGTAATACCATAGAAAATTTAACTTTGTTTTAATTTTCTAAACTCGAACTTCGGGACGAAATTCCTTTTAAGAGGGGAAGATTATAATACCCCAAATATTTAATCAGGGTTTTGAATTATTTTAATCGAGTTTATCATTATACTTCAATTTTATGACAAAATAGTTTAGTAGAACTTTCTTTTAAACCCATCGTTCCGTTACACTTTTATTATAAGGCCCATTAATCCCCTTCTCTGCCATAACTACTAGTAAACCTAGAAACTATTTATAAAAAATTAAAAAAAAAAATTGTCATCAGGTTGCCTAATTCGTTGTGCGGCTGTGCGAAATTATCAATTTCCATTAACTAATCTTCTCGAATCATCATTACATCTCAATCAAACAAAGGGAGGTTGTCGTTACTACGTACCTGGCTATCTGTTTTCAGATCTCTTTGTCCATTATTGCTTGCGGTCGGCACCTATTCGTTCTATTCACTTTTTCTATTTTCTTATAGTCAAGGTAACACGATTCTACCGATCCTAATATTATTATTATTATTAGTCGAGATTGTATGATATTATGTCTATTGTACATGTTTTATGTGATAAATTGATTGTTAAAGATGATATGCGATAATTGTTATAATAGTAATAATAGTAGTAATTATTCTGTCGTAGTTTGTGAGATGGGTTAATATACTTGAGGGTTGCGATTGATCGTAGTCATCATATGCGTAAACAGAGACAAATTTGACGGAGGGTGAGTTTGAAAGGTAAGAAAAATATTAAATGCTCGAGATGCACTAGCTTTTGGAGGATTTGTTATAATTGCCTTAATTGATATGAGGATGATTAGGTGATTGAAATGAGTGTATGCATGTAACATAGTTATTTGGCCGAACTACTATGGCTTTGAGATCAAGGATTTTCATTACCCTATTAGGACCGTATTATTTATCGGTTTCAATTCATATTGTGTTTAAGTTGTTGTTTTCCTTTGACCTTGACTCGTGGGTGAGTAGCTTAGAGTTTTACTCTAAGTGTTGAGCATAGTTCATTATTGGACCTTCTGACGATATTGATATTAAAATTGAGATGGAAATTGGTTACTGGTATTGAGTTATGGGGCCTATGTGCCGAGTTCTGTTTACGGTCCGAAGTGACCATGGTTATTGAGTTATTTGAGTTTATTATCGATATTGAGATGGAGATATTGTCTAGCGGATTTACCCGCCAGTTCACTCATCCCTTGTCCTTGGCTTAGGTTCGACGATGAGAATATGATATCTGGTTACCTTGGAGTATTATATTATGAGTAAGACGGAGTAATGTGTACGACGGAGTAGTGAGTTGAGATTTGTTTAGCTATGGTGGCGAGAGATGAGTATTATATTAAGGGAATAGTATGCAATTTGTATGAGGTTCAAATTAGTTTATGGGGAGTATTTTTATTATTCTCTGTGTTTATTTTTCTCTTTACGTGTCCGTGTTTCCACGCCATGACCAAAACTATTCTGCTTATATTGAGGTGTTATCTGTTACTCAGCTTTCCGGCTGACGTGTTTTCTCCCTTCGGGGCTACTCGTCATGGGGGTAGTCCTTTCTGTCTTCTGGTTTTATTTCAGGTCACTTCTGCAGCAGTTCAAAAGGATTTTATTTCAAGTGAAGATTTTATTAAAGCTTTGTAAAAGTTTTTAATTCCAATTTGTATTATTTAATTTTAAAAAAAGGATTTGTAATAAGAGACTTTGTATATTAATTATAATATCTCTGTATTTCGGCGCAGTTTTATATTGAAAAGTTAGTTTTAATTTAGCCGAAAATCAGGGGTGTTACAATTGGTATCAGAGCTACTGGTTCTTTCTTGGTTAGGTGTTGAGATCGTCACATCTTAGCACCGCCCTTTTAACTTGTGAAACTTTTCTTATATTTTGAGTTGTCATTTTATCCATTTTGAAAATTTTCTGTTCGGGGACGAACTTTATTTTTATGGAGGATGGAATGTAATACCACAGAAACTTTAACTTTGTTTTAATTTTCTAAACTCGAACTTCGGGACGAAATTCCTTTTAAGAGGGGAAGATTATAATACCCCAAATATTTAATCAGGGTTTTGAATTATTTTAATCGAGTTTATCATTATACTTCAATTTTATGACAAAATAGTTTAGTAGAACATTCTTTTAAACCCATCGTTCCGTTCCACTTTTATTATAAGGCCCATTAACCCCCTTCTCTGCCATAACTACTAGTAAAACTAGAAACTATTTATAAAAAATTAAAAAAAAAATTGTCATCAGGTTGCCTAATTCGTTGTGCGGCTGTGCGAAATTCTCAATTTCCATTAACTAATCTTCTCGAATCATCATTACATCTCAATCAAACAAAGGGAGGTTGTCGTTACTACGTACCTGGCTATCTGTTTTCATATCTCTTTGTCCGTTATTGCTTGCGGTCGACACCTATTCGTTCTATTCACTTTTTCTATTTTCTTATAGTCAAGGTAACACGATTCTACCGATCCTAATATTATTATTATTATTAGTCGAGATTGTATGATATTATGTCTATTGTACATGTTTTATGTGATAAATTGATTGTTAAAGATGGTATGCGATAATTGTTATAATAGTAATAATAGTAGTAATTATTCTGTCGTAGTTTGTGAGATGGGTTAATATACTTGAGGGTTGCGATTGATCGTAGTCATCATATGCGTAAACTGAGACAAATTTGACGGAGAGTGAGTTTGAAAGGTAAGAGCAATATTAAATGCTCGAGATGCACTAGCTTTTGGAGGATTTGTTATAATTGCCTTAATTGATATGAGGATGATTAGGTGATTGAAAAGAGTGCATGCATGTAACATAGTTATTTGGCCGAACTACTATGGCTTTGAGATCAAGGATTTTCATTACCCTATTAGGACCGTATTATTTATCGGTTTCAATTCATATTGTGTTTAAGTTGTTGTTTTCCTTTGACCTTGACTCGTGGGTGAGTAGCTTAGAGTTTTACTCTAAGTGTTGAGCATAGTTCATTATTGGACCTTCGGACGATATTGATATTAAAATTGAGATGGAAATTGGTTACTGGTATTGAGTTATGGGGCCTATGTGCCGAGTTCTGTTTACGGTCCGAAGTGACCATGGTTATTGAGTTATTTGAGTTTATTATCGATATTGAGATGGAGATATTGTCTAGCGGATTTACCCGCCAGTTCACTCACCCCTTGTCCTTGGCTTAGGTTCGACGATGAGAATATGATATCTTGTTACCTTGGAGTATTATATTATGAGTAAGACGGAGTAGTGAGTTGAGATTTGTTTAGCTATGGTGGCGAGAGATGAGTATTATATTAAGGGAATAATATGCAATTAGTATGAGGTTCAAATTAGTTTATGGGGGGTGTTTATTATTCTCTGTGTTTATTTTTCTCTTTACGTGTCCGTGTTTCCACGCCATGACCAAAACTATTCTGCTTATATCGAGGTATTATCTGTTATTCAGCTTTCCGGCTGTCGTGTTTTCTCCCTTCGGGGCTACTCATCATTGGAGTAGTCCTTTCTGTCTTCTGATTTTATTTCAGGTCACTTCCACTGCAGTTCAAAAGGATTTTATTTCATGTGAAGATTTTATTGAATGCTTTGTAAAAGTTTTTAATTCCAATTTGTATTATTTAATTTTAAAAAAAGGATTTGTAATAAGAGACTTTGTATATTAATTATAATATCTCTGTATTTCGGCGCAGTTTTATATTGAAAAGTTAGTTTTGATTTAGCCGAAAATCAGGGGTGTTACACACTACCTATGAGAAAAAGGAAGAAGACTATATTGAGGCTGATTACAAGAAGGCTGAGAAAAACTCGAAAGCGATAAGCCTGTTACAAAACGACATGACATCGACCGAATTCGATCGTTTTTCTTCTTGCACTTCGGCCAAGGAAATATGGGATGGTATTGAGTTGGCCTATGAAGGAACGTCGGGTGTGAGGAAATATCGTATTGACTTGCTTATTCAAAAATATGAACTTTTTAAAATGGAAAAGAATGAATCACTCGATAGCATGTCAGCACGATTTTCTACTACAGTCAATGAGCTCAAAAATCTTGGTAGAACTTTTAACTCCGAGGATATTGCTAGAAAAGTACTTAGGAGTCTAACCAACAAATGGCGTCCCATGGTCATGGTTATGGAAGAAGTTAGAGATATCACCTCTCTACCTTATGCAGAACTTATTGGGGCTCTCATGGCTCATGAACTCGTCCTGGATGACGATGTTAAAATAGAGGACGAAACAATTTTGTTTGCTAAACGATTTAATAAACGAATTTTCAGAAATAAGCAAGCAAAATCGTTCAACAACAACAACAAGTCTTATAATAAGAAAACTTCTGAGTCAAAGAATACGTTTGCTAATAGAGGATGCTTCAAGTGCGGAGAATCCAGTCATATGATTAAGGATTGTCCCACATGGGAGAAAATTAAAGACAAAGCAAAATGTGAGAAGACCAAGAAGGAGTTTAAGCAAGTAATGATGGCATCGTCCTGGGGAGATCTCGACACTGAGGACGATGAAGCATCAAAAGAAGAAGAAGTTGCTAATCTATGTCTTAGCAACGTCAGTCTTGACCTATTTTCAGACAGGGATAAAGATAGTGTGGACTCCTATTGCTGCTTTCTAGGAGATTCTGATTCAGAAGAAGAAGAAGAGGTAACCTATCTTGAACTTAAGAAAAGTGTTAAGAAATTGCCTAGGAATGCCTTAATTGAATACTTTGAGCAATCTCTTGATAAGTGTCATGAACAAGAGTGGCAATTGAAAGACTTGAAATAACAAATCCTCAATATTGCTGAAGAGAATCATCTCCTTAAAGCAAAGGCCAAAAAGCTCAAATCTAAAGTTACAGTCAATATGGCTACAACATCAGATGTGACAAATGATGAGAAAAAGGTTCTTGAGTCTAAAGTTATAGCTAATGAAGCTATAACCTTAGATTTGAAACTCAACATTAAGCATCTTCAAGCCAAAGTTACAGCTAGTGAAGCTATAACCTTGGAATTGAGGAAAGTCAAAGAGCTTCATGAGTCAAAGGCTACGGCTAGAGAAGCTGTGATCTCAGATCAAAAGAAGGAAATTGAATCTCTAACTCAGCAATTAAAGGAATCTAAAACTGTTCTAATAAATACTAAAAGAACGCGTACCGAGATGGTACGAGTTCTTAATGACAGATTCCAAAACTTTCGTGACATTTATGAAGAGACTCATCCTCCCAATGTTGTAGAGTCAGACCATTCCAAATGTGATAAAGAGATTCAGTCCTTAAAAGACCTACTCTTACAGGCTAGAAAGGTTCACGAAAAGTGGGAAGGTAACACACGTGTCCAAAATTTCCCAACTGAGCAATCAGATAATAACATGAAAATGGAATTAGGGCACGGTTGCTATGGTCGTAGAGATCACTCTAAATGCAAATCAACTCCTTCCGTATGAGATTTCAGGAGAAGAAAATATGTCGATCTACCAGAATATTTGAATTGTAATTACTGTGGTCACACTGGTCATGTCCAAGAAAACTGTGTCAAATATGCTCAGGATTTAAGAAAAGGAATCAACTTTGTTAAAGCTTCTGACACATTTTCGAGGATAATGAATTTACCCCATCTGGACCAAGTACAAGTGAAGAACGAAACAATGATCACCGTTGGTTCTATGACATGAGCTTCGATTTTAAGAACGCCACCAAATCAAAACAAACACCTAAACCTAAGGAGTCCTTCAAAACCAAAGCTCCTCCAAAACAACCTGAAAGACCATGAAATAACAAACCCACAACTCAATCTAAGATGGTTCCTAAACAAACCCATTCGCCTCCAAAATGTAAAGGTATAAAAAGGGTTTGGGTCAGAAAAGATTTAGTTTTTAGAGTGACTAACGTCAAAGGACCCAACCTAGCTTGGGTACCTAAAAACTGTATCTAATTATTTTACAGGTTGTGGTGAAAGAAAATAACCTATGGTACCTTGATAGTGGATGCTCAAGGCACATGACTGGAGATGTAAGTTTATTTCTTTCACTTGAACCCTTCGATGGAGGTAAGGTCACATTTGGTGATAATAAGAAGGGTAAGGTTATCGGTGTTGGTAAAGTTGGAATATCTTCTTCTCATGCTATTAGTGATGTTTATCTTATTAGTGGTCTCAAGCACAATTTACTGAGTATCTCTCAATTATGCGACAAAGGAAATAAATTTGTCTTTCATTCAGATTCTTGTCGAATAATAATTGAAGGAACAAGTAGTGTTGTACTTGAAGGACACCGTAGAAGGAACGTTTACATGATTGATCTAAATAATATTCCTACTAATTCGTTCACATGCATGAAAGTAATAACAGATGATCCGTGTCTTTGGCACAAAAGGCTTGCTCACATAAATTCTACAACGTTGAATAAGCTAAAGAGATGGGATTTGGTTTAAGGACTTCCCTCAATCAAATTCGATCAAGAAACCTTATGTGACTCGTGTGCTCGTTGCAAACATGTGAGATCATCGTTCAAACCCAAGAGAATGGTAAGTACCAATGAACCACTAGAATTCGTGCATATGGATCTATGTGGCCCTATGAAGGTAAGAAGTAGAGGTGGATCCAGGTATGTCTTCGTTCTAGTTGATGATTACTCGAGATATGTTTGGCCAATGTTTCTCAACTAAAAAGATGAAGCTTTCGAAGAGTTTGCAGTTCTAATATAGCTTGCCCAAAACAAATATAAATCCAAATTAGTATCTATTCGTACGGATCATGGCACTGAATTTGATAACCATGCTTTTATAGAATATTGTAGGGAGAGTGGTGTTGGGCATACCTTCTCAGCACCACGAACCCCACAACAAAACGGTGTTGTTGAACGTATGAATAGAACATTGGAGGATATGGCACGCACAATGTTGTTATGTAGCGGCTTACCTCGAAATTTCTGGGCCGAAGCTATTAGTACAGCATGCTATATTCATAATCGAGCTTTGATTAAACCCATTCTCAAGAAGACTCCATATCAGCTTCTTAGAGGACGTAAACCTAACATATCACATCGACGTCGCTTCGGGAGTAAATGTTTTGTCCATAATAATGGCAAAAATAGATTAAGCAAATTCGATCCCAGAAGTGACGAAGCTGTGTTTGTCGGTTATTCTAATCATAGTAAAGCATATAAGGTTTTTAATAAGAGAACCTTATGCATCAAAGAAAGTATTCATGTTGTTTTTGATGAGAATAATATGTTCGATAAAGCTGAACAGGATGAGGAAGAAGATTTGAATGAACCTGATTTCCGACTATCCAGGGATGATCTTCCAGAATTGGATGAGGAAGATAAAGAAATTGAGGGCACAAATGATGAACAAGGAAGCCCTTCGAATGGTAAAGGAAAGAGAACTAAGAATATAGTTGATGATACTATAACATCTTCTCAATCCAAGCAATTGGAAACTAATGTTATAGTTGATTATGCTATAACATTAAATCCAAATCAAAGAACAAGATCCAGAGTTATACCTGATTTAGTTATAACCCCAGGATTGGATTCAGGGGGAACAAGGGTTGAACCCCAATCATTCGAAGAAGACGAGTCTAGTTCAGATAATGAGGTGCCTCCTATTTCTAAGAAATGGAAATATAAGGATTCTCATCCAATGGAAACCATCCTGGGAAGTCTGAATGAAGGAGTTCGAACTCGTAGAAAGCTTAACAACTTCTGTTCTTTCTACTCCTTCCTATCAACTATTGAGCCAACAACTATCAAGGAAGCACTTGCAGAACCGGATTGGATCGTTGCTATGCAAGAAGAGCTCCAACAGTTCGAACAAAATAAAGTTTGGCATTTGGTTCCAAGACCTAAAGACCGAACTGTTATTGGTAAAAGATGGGTTTATAGAAACAAGCTGGATGATACATGAGTTATTGTACGAAATAAAGCCATAATGGTTGTACAAGGGTACAATCAACAAGAAGGAATTGACTATGATAAAACCTTCGCTCCTGTAACCAGACTTGAGGCTATTAGACTATTGATAGCATTTGCCCATAAAGGAATTAAATTGTATCAAATGGACGTTAAGACAACTTTTCTTAACGGTTATTTGAATGGGGAGGTTTTTGTTGAGCAACCTCTAGGATTTCTCGATAGCAAGTTTCAAAACCATGTTTTCAAACTAGATAAAGCCTTGTATGGTTTGAAACACGCTCCGAGGTCGTGGTACGATAGATTGTCAAAATATCTTCTTAAAAGTGGTTTTAAAAGAGGATCTGTCGACAAAACCTTATGCTTGAAAACTGAAAATTCCGATTTATTAATTGTATATATTTACATTGACGATATTATTTTTGGTTCAACTAATGATTGTTTATGTAAGTATTTTTCAGAATTAATGACCTCAGAATTCGAGATGAGCATGATGGGAGAACTCAAGTTCTTCCTTGGACTCTAAATTCAACAAACTACTGAAGGAATCATGATACACCAACAGAAATACATCAAGGAGCTAATCAAGAAGTTCGGTATGGAAAACTCTAATTTTAAGCCAACTCCTATGGGTACAGACAAGAAGTTGACTAAGGATGAAAATGGTAAGTCTGTCGATGAGACAACTTATCGAGGTATGATTTGCTCACTTCTTTATTTAACTGCAAGTCGTCCCGATATAATGTTTAGTGTATGCGTTTGTGCTCGATTTCAATCGTGCCCTAAAGAATCGCATATGATTGCACTTAAGAGAATCTTGAAGTATTTAATTGGTACATTTAAATTATATCTATTATATCCTCTTCAGTGTAATTTCGATCTCATAGGTTATTCAGATGCAGATTATGCAGGTTGTTCACTTGAAAGAAAAAGTACTTCCGGCATAGCTACGTTTGTTGGACCGTGTATCATTACATGGAGGTCAAAGAAGCAAAATTCTGTTGCGTTATCTACAGCTGAAGCCGAATATATTGCCGCTGGGTTGGTATGTTCTCAACTTTTATGGCTTAAGCAACAGTTATGTGATTACGGTGTTAATGTTGGGTGTATACCTATTTTTTTTTTTTGGTAAAATGTAAGATGTATATTATATATCATAAAGAATAATAATTACAAGCATAATGGACCCAAGACTTTAGGTTCGAAACTCACTAGGAGCAAACCATACAAATCAAATTTCTAGACTCAACAACCAATTCTTCTCAGCACTGGACATGTGATCATTCCGCTTGTATTTGATTCTATGCTTCACATTGTCCTTAATCAATTGCACAACCCTATTTGGACTATCAAGCATTGCATTCATCCTCGCATTATTCCTCTGTGTCCAAGCATGGTAGTAGCTAGCAGCCAACACAAGAGCATACACATTCTTTTGCACTTTTGATCCTGTAGAACTTACACCCCCTGTTGATGAGATTTTCAATCTGCACCAGTCCTTGATCTGCCCTAGAATAAGCTTGCTATACCCACACTCAAAGAACATGTGTTCCTGAGTTTCTGGTGCAGCTTCACAGATACAGCAACTATCAGAATTGCAGCAACCAATCCTGAATAGCTTCTCTCTTGTATTTATCCCATTATTCCTTATAAGCCAAGAGATCAGAGAATGTTTAGGGATATTCCAGCTGCACCATACAGTCTCATACCAGACAGGTTTGGTTTGGTGAGTTCTCAGCCAGTCATATCCCCTACTTACAGTATATCCCCGATCATCAGGCATCCATTTTCCATTAGATTAAGCAGGCTTCATGATTTCCTTAACTTTACAAATATCTGATTTACCCACTTAATCCACAATCTATCAGCTTTACAATATAGCCAGTCCACAAGCTTAGCCACAGTAGTTATGTTCCAGATTTCAGCATTCTTCACCCCAATGCGTCCTTCATTCGTTGGGAGTGTGATAGTGTCCCATTTAACAAGGGCCACTCTGTGGTATTCAGTACAACCATCCCAGAAGAAATTCCTACACACAGCTTCAATTCTCCTTATCACACTTTTTGGGGGAATAAAAATGTTAGCCCAGTAGTTGTACAAAGTGTTAAGAACTGAATTGATCAGGGTCAGTCTGCCAGCATAAGAAAGTTTCCTGGCTCCTAGACTCCTAACTCTATTCATTATCTTCTCAGTGAGTACATGGCATTCACTTTTTGAAATTCTCCCTGGCTGGATAGGAAAACCAAGATACCTGAATGGCATTTGGCCTTCCACAAAGCCAGTAACCTGTCTAATATCATCATTCAGCTCATTTGCCATGCCATTAAAATACACCTCAGACTTACTATTATTCATACTCAGTCCAGATGTTTTTGAGAATGTGGAGAAAGCTCTGACAAGAAGCATAATTGACTGAGTTGTCCTTTTGCAAAACATTAGCAGATCATCTGCAAACATCAGGTGGGTCAGTTTCAGTTCCTTGAAAAGTGGATGATATTAGAAGTCCCATCTCTCTGTGGCATATTTGATTGCTCTCGTTAAATACTCCATGCAAATAGTGAATATTAAGGGGGAGATAGGGTCCCGTTGTCTAAGCCCTCTCTTCCCTCTAAAGTAGCCAAAATGATTCCCATTAAGTGCTAGGGTAAAAGTAGTAGTTTTGATACAGGTCATAATCTTCTAGGTAAAAAGAGCAGGAAAGTTTAAGCCCATCAACATTTGCTCCACAAAATCCCACTCCACAGAATCATAGGCCTTCTGCAAATCAATCTTGAATAGGCATCTAGGTGAAGCACTCTTTCTGTTGTACATTTTAACAATATCCTGGAAAATGAGCACATTTTCTAGAATAAACCTTCCTCTGATAAAGGCTCCCTGATTCTCATGAATAATCTCAGGTAAAATAAGAGACAGCCTGTTACAAAGTAGTTTGGAGATTACTTTGTAAATCATGTTGCAACAAGCAATTGGCCTGAATTGCTTAACAGAAGTAGGTCTCTCACATTTGGGAATCAAGGTGATATTTGTAGCATTTAGCTGGTTCAGAAGCTTTCCAGTAGTAAAAAAATTATTTGGTGGCACTACAGATATCAGTCCCCACAACCTCCCAAGCATCCTTGAAAAAACCACTAGTATACCCATCTGGTCCTGGTGACTTGTCAATAGGAGTTTCAAAAAAGACTTGTTTGATCTCCTCATTTGTGACAGGCTTCTTCAGAGTGCTCCAATGCTCTTGAGTACATAAGTTCCCTCTGTTCAAGATGTCCATTCTTACATTCTCAGTCTCTTTAGTACTCCCTAGCAAATCCATATAATAGTCAAGAAAGGCTGCTTGAATGCTCTGGCTATCCTGGCATAACTTTCCTTGTTGGTCTTCAATTTGGATTACCTTATTAACCATGTATCTCTTCTTAATAGCTCCATGAAATAATGCAGTATTTTGATCTCCTTCCTTAGTCCAATGGATCTTTGCTTTTTGTTGCAGAAAACTATCCCTTGCAGCAGTAAGGCTTCTAACTTCAGAAAGCAATTCAATTTCCTGATCCACCAGCACAGAATTATTAGGATCCTTAGCAAGATGCTGCTGAAGTTTGTCCAGTCTTTAAACTGCCATTGCAGTCCTATTTTCAATATCAGAATAGCATTCTGAATTGAGTCCTTTGAGTACAGGTTTTAAAGCCTTTAACTTTTTCACAATTCCAAACATTTTGTGACCCTCATAACTTCTTGCCCATTCCTCCTTTACCCTATCCAAAAAATTAGGAGCCTGTCCCCACAGGTGTATACCTATTTTATGTGATAACACGAGTGCTATAATTATATCTAAGAACCCTGCGCAGCACTCACGAACTAAGCATAAAGACATTAGACACCATTGTCTACGTGACCATATAGATAAGAGCAACACAAGACTGGAATTTTGTAGTACAGAAAAACAATGGGATGACATTTTTACAGAAGCGTTGGCTAGAGAACGTTTTGAGATTTTACGGTTGGAAATTGGTTTAATTGGTGGCAACTAAACTTGTCACAAATATTTGATTTTCCATATGACTGACTAGATTTGATGAGATTGTATGATTGTGTCTGTATTTTTCGTTGCAAGTTTATTTATGTTAAATGTTATATTATTTTACGAGAATATTCCGTCTGCTAGTCATATATATTTTATGTTTTATTACAAACCATAAAATTCGGTAACAAATTATTCCTTCATATCTCTTTACCGAAATTCACTACCAGAATTCTATCCTTTGCCAAAATTTTATCTTATCATATCTCACAAAATCTAGCCCTAACAATATTAGCTAATCCTTTGTGTACAATATGGTAAGTAAATAAAAAAAAAATCTCTACCTATATCTTGTGTTTCCTACCCCTACACGTTATCCCTCCACTTTTCTAATCCAATACAAACCTAAACTTACCATATTGCAAATTGCTAATCTCATAAATACTCCACCTTCCATACGTCCCAATCACAACACAACTCCCTAAAAGTTTTACCTCTCTCAAAACTCTTCCACACTCAACCTCACCATCAATCATCATCATGTCTCCACCTTCAACTCGCCTCCACTCACCTTCCACTCGGTCTACAACTCGGACCGGTTCATCTAAACCGCCATGCAACAAGTCCATTCATACCACAAATACTCCCTCACCTCAACCAAATCCTAAACCTACCAATTCCGATCATAACCAGGTTGATCCTAATCTAGAGGGCAAACAACGGAAGCTCAATAAGGGTAAGAAGAAGGTTGTTGGTTTTGAGGGTTCGGTTAAAGAAGCCGAGGCAATGGTTGATCAAGATGATTCTCAAAGGATTTTGTTCCGAGAGTATATACCGAATGCAACTATGACGGTTCTTGATAAGGTTCGCCTTATCGCAGAGAAAAGGACTCGGGTAAACCATGTTGTGAGATACGGTATTCATGGAGGTAGGTCCTATTCCGAAAAGTGGTATTCAAAGGTAGAAGCTTTGCAATTTTTCAAGGATTTCTTGACTTATCAAGAATGGAAAACGATTTGCTCTTTTATTGGTCCCGTCTATCCTATCAAGGTAATTCAGTTTTATGCATCGGTCTCTATAAGAAAGATTGTCTTGCATGCAATGGTAAATGAGTTCGAAGTCACCATCTCCCTTGACGATTTTCGTACTCTGTTTTCTGTCCCTGATGATGGGATAGAAATTAACCCAAGTGCAGAATGAGGGTATGTGACGGAGGAAGAGAAGCTTCAGATTAAACGGTCTTTTGATGATGGTGCTACGGGGTCTAGTAATATGTTAGCGGGACCGTTTACTCCTAAGTTAAAGTTCTTTTTAAATTTTCTTTGGAATACGGTTGTCCTGAGGAGAGGTTGTCGTGATAAGTTGTCGAGCTATGAGATAGTTTTGGTCTCAAGTTGGCTCGAAGGAACTAAGGTTAGTCTTCCCCAACTTATTTCTCATCGGATTATCCAAACGAGTATTTCCGTCACCGAAGAAAAATTCTACACTACCTTGGATTTACCTTTTGGGATGTGGATTTCTAGACTTTTGGAACATAAAGGGGTTGTCGGTCCTACTAGTTATGGGGTCATGGTCAAGGATGAGATGTGTGACACTCATCTCAAATTCATGAAAATTGGTGCCGTTGGACCCGACTTGATTTTCTTGGCTAAGGGTAATGTGGTAGAAAAGTCGTCGGATGTGATGATGGTTGTGGAACAAAGATTAGAGTCGTTTATGACAAGTATTTGTAAAAAATTAGATGCTCAAAATAAGTTGTTTGTAAACTTGGTCTCGGGATTGGGAAAGGAAAAGGATGGTGCTTCGGTTTCTAATGGCCCGGGTAATGCCGAGATTTTAGCCTATCTACATGGGTTAGAAGGTCGTGTTGAGGCCATGGCTTGTGATGTGGCTAGAGCGGCTAAGGAGTGTGTTCGTCATTCCGGATTCTTGGCTAACTTGGCTAGTCAAGGAGGTGCTATTTGGCGTGAAGGGAAAGCTATGCATGCGGATATGGGGCTTATCTTCGAAGCTACTAAGGCCTTGTCATTAAAAGTGCTCAATTTAGACTTGACTTATCAAGAATGGACTCGTCCCGGTTATGTTAACTCGAATGTCGTGAAACATGACTATCCCTAAACCCGCCCTTAATCCTCCTTCTTACTTTGCCTTTTTCTCTTTAGACTTTATACTTTGAATATTTGTCTAATTCGGCCCATTTTGGCTTACTTCTTTATTCGGCCCATTAGGCATTAAACTTGTTAATTATTCGGCCCTTTGGCATTCGAGTACTTGGTTGGTAGTAAACGTATTCTATATTTTGCATGCTTATCGTAGATTACTTTCTCGTATTATAATATCTCTTTGTATGATTAATACGTGTCTCGATCTATATCATTCTAGTTGTTTTATGTCTTTTCTCGTCTTTTCGATGATGTCAAGAGGGGGAAGAAAATGATCGTGACTTAAGTATTTGCCTAAGCTTGCTCCTTGTCAGAATCTTTAATCTCTTAAGGTCCTTAGATGCTATACTTTGTATATAAGTGGATTGTTCTTACGTTCAACTGACTATGACTTTTATAGTATTATGTTGAGGGGGAACTTACACTTAGTCACAAATCGTAAGAGACTTGTCATCATCAAAAAGGGGGAATTTGTTGGACCATGTAGATATATCATTAAGTTTTGATAATGACAAGTGTGTGCTTCATTTTTGTATACACTCTTGCTCATAATCGTTTGTTTAGTCTTTAATAGATTAACTTAAGTTTACAAGTTAAGCAAGTAATGTTATAGCAACCTTGGCTATAACATTGAAGATTTGTGAAGTATCATTCAAGTAATGTTATAGCGGCTTGAGCTATAACATTGAAGATTCTTAAAGCGTCATAGTAACTGTAACAAGTTTCAAGTATGATGATCACTCAAGCAAAAGGCTCGATCAAGTCTATAACAAGCTCAAGATGAAGAGCTTATGATCAAGATAAAGAGAAGATCCTATCACCTGAAGATCTCCAGGAAGATTAGCTAGTATAGGTCTTCATCTAATAACGGTATCTTAAGAAGTAATATTGGAAAGGTAAAGTTATAACTATTTCACCTATAACTTTACTTACCAAACATAAAGTTATAGCTATTTGTACTATAATTTTGGGTTGCATTTGAAGGCACGATTTTAATAGTCTTAAATTAATTTTTCAAAAGATAAAAATCTTCAAACATGTTTCGAAATCATGTATATATATGATAAAGACTTAATTTGGTTTGTTTAGGGTGAATAATTTACATTATCTTATTGGTTAGTAAAACGACTTGTGAGTCGTCATGCTACCTAGGGTTTGCTAAATTATCTAAACCTAACCCTAATCTATCTCTTATTATTTTGACCTAGGGTTTTGGCCAAGGTGGGCTTATGAGCCGTGTGGTGGCCGACCTTGCTCCCTATGCAAGTAAATCTTGTTAGGTCAAATCTATTCTATATTGCCATAAGATATTCCTATATCTTATAAAATATATTAGATTTACCTTATTTACTTAATCAAAATATCTAGAAGATTGAATTAAGGAAAGTTAAGATTTGTTTCTTGTGGAACAACTTACCTTGCCTCACGACACCTCCAGGGTTTCGATCAAAACCCTAGTGTCCCTTCTCTACTATATATACTTGTGATATTCATCAAGTTAATTAAGCTTTTCGAAATATAAAAATTCCTTGCAAACAATTTGAGTTTAATTTTAATCAAGTATTTTTATTGTTTTGCATTTGAAAATCTTTACGAAAAGTCGTGCTCTTTAATTTGCATATTATTCTTAAGGTTACGTTATAAGATAATGGTACTTCATATTGTTTCTTACTCGTTCAATTGTGTGAACATTTAGAAGAATAATCAAGTGCTTTCTTAGTAACTTAAGATAGTCAAAATCGAATATCTAGTCATATTCAAATTGAGTTATAACTAGAGTTAGTTATACGCGTTGGGTTGATAATTTTGTAATCCGGAGAAAGGTACTAAAATTATTAATTGAGAATAGTGGACGTAGGCTTCGACGTGTGAAGCTGAACCACTTCAAATATCGCGTGTCTTTGCAGTTTTCCTTTCTGTTCATTTCATTACGTTTAGAATCGCTTAATTAATTATTTAAAGTTTAATCAATAAACTTTAAGTAATTAATTGCTTAGATATACTTTAAAAAGTGGGCATAAGTTTTTAAATACTCAATTCACCCCCCCCCCCCTCGAGTATTTCGACTGTGATAAACTCTTCAGCATTTAAAACGAAACAGGGGTTATATGAATGACTCGTGATGCCATTTGGACTTTGCAACGCTCCTAGTTCGTTAATGAGGCTGATGAATGAAGTGTTAAGGCCTTTCCTTAACAAATTTGTGGTGGTCTATCTTGACGACATTCTAATCTATAGCAAGGATGAGGAGGAACACAAGCAACATTTACGAGCTGTGTTTGAAGTTTTACGAAAACAACAGCTCTATGGTAAACTCGAAAAATGTACTTTTATGGTATCAAGTGTTGTTTTTCTTGGTTATATTGTAGGTAAAGACGGAGTAAGTATGGACACATCCAAGGTCGATGCTATTCAGGCCTGGCCGGTTCCTAAGTCAACTACAGAGGTATGAAGCTTTCATGGATTAGCATCATTCTATAGGCGATTCATCCAGGGTTTTAGCTCGATTATGGCTTCAATTACAGAGCTAACCAAGAAGGGAGAGTTCGTGTGTACTAGCAGCGTAAAAAAGGCGTTTGAAGACGTGAAGCACAAGTTGTGTTCTGGACCTGTTTTAGCACTACCCGATTTTAATAAGTTGTTTGAAGTCTAGTGTGATGCGAGTGGTGTTTGAATTGGTGCCGTGTTAGTCCAAGAGAAGAGACCTATTGCATACTTCAACGAGAAATTAAACGGTGCAAGGCTGAACTATTCAACCTACGACAAAGAGTCCTATGCAATCGTGAGGGCATTGGACCATTGGAGTCATTATCTACCTCCGAAGCCGTTAATATTACATTCTGATCACGAGGCTCTTAAACACATTCATGGGCAGCAAAAGTTAAGTCCAAGACATGCTAAATGGGTCGAATTTTTACAATCATTCACGTTTTCTTCAAAATATAAGACAGGAAGTTCTAATATCGTAGCTGATGCCTTATCACGAAGACATTCATTATTAATTGAATTAGATGTAAGAATTCTTGGTTTCAAACATATCAAAGAACTGTACAAATCTGATCCAGAATTCTCAAAAGAAATTATCGAGCCAACAGGTTTGTATTCTGTTCAAGATGGTTATCTTTTTAAGGGTAATCGGTTGTGCATTCCAAATGGGTCGATTAGGGAGTTATTGGTGCATGAAGCTCATAGAGGGGCTATTGCTGGACACTTTGGAGTGAATAAAACATCCTAAGTGAGCACTTCTATTGGCCGAGAATGAACAAGAACGTGCAAGAAATTGTGGCGAAATGCGTGGTGTGTCAAAAGGCCAAGAGCACATTCAACAAAGGCTTATATACACCTCTACCCGTGCCTGTTCAGCCTTGGAATGAGGTAAGCATGGATTTTATCCTTGGTTTGCCGAGAACTCAGAGGGGTAAGGACTCAATTATGGTAGTAGTTGATCGATTCTCAAAGATGGCGCATTTTATTCCATGTCATAAGACTGATGATGCAACTAAAGTGGCTGATTTATACTACCAAGAGATCGTTCGATTACATGGAATACCTATTACTATTGTTTCAGATCGAGATGTAAAGTTTCTTAGTTACTTCTGGAAAACGTTATGGCGTTTGGTAGGAACTAAGCTTCTTTTCAGTACATCGCACCATCCACAAACAGATGGTCAGACCGAGGTAACCAACCGGACTCTGGGGAGTTTATTGCGAGGATTGGTTAGTAAAAGCACGAAGGATTTGGATATCAAATTAGCTCATGCTGAATTCGCTTATAATCGTACACCATCAATGACTACAGGACGAGCTCCAGTCGAGATTGTCTATGGCATGAATCCATACCTGCCCATCGATTTAGTGCCCATTCCAAAGAAAGATGTGTTGCGTTTTGAAGCCAAGGAGAGGCAAGCAGCATTTCTCCGGGTATGTGAGCAAGTTCGAGCTCAAATTGTGAAGGCAAATGCTAAATACAAGGAGAAAGCTCATAAACATCGTAAGCAGCCTGTTTTCAAAGAAGGTGATCTCGTGTGGTTGCATTTAAGGAAGGAACGATTTCCGTCCAAAAGGAAGAACGAGTTGATGCCACGAGCGGATGGTCCATTCAAGATCCTCGAATGTTATGGCTCTAATGCATACAAGCTGGAATTGCTGAGTGAATATGGTGGAGTAAGCGCAACATTCAATGTAGGCGACCTGTCACCGTATTTAGAAGACGAGGATTTGAGGGCAAATTCTCAAAAAGAAGGAGAGAATGATGCAGGAGCATACTCGGAACAAGCAAATGAAATCCTAATTAGTCGAAATGTGACTCAACTAGTAAAGGGGTTTGAGCTTGGTTCGAATAGTGTGTTAATGCTGAAATGGGAAGGCAACGGAGTTTCACATCACGGTTCCCTAGGCCAATTAGGAGCTGCACCTCACGGTTCCTAGGCCGAGTAGGATACACGATTTCCTAAATCGTGTAGGAATAATAAATTAGTTTAATTTACTGTTTCCAAATAAAGTTAGGAAAGCAAGATGTTTCCTAATCCTAGTTTAATTAGAATACCCTAAATCTGATTGCATTTTAATTATTAGTATTTTAATAACTTTCCTAGTTACTTTAGGAAAGAGGTAGATAGCTTGGTTTGCAAGCTGAGGAATTAGGATTCGAGTCAGATTGTGACATCGAGTAGGAGTATAAGTAGGACCGTGTAATCAGAATTACACACACATTGATTTCCATAAATAAGATTGTTTACGTTTGTGAGTATTATTCGATCACCCTTGCGAGGTTGATTGCGTGATTCTGCGTTTTCTACCTTGCGAGGCTAGGACTGGGATTCACCATACTATCCGGTTACCATCATAGTCACGAATTAAACAGTCAAATTAACACAATTCCGCTGCAATTTTATCGATTAAGATCAACATACACACCCACGAATTTAGCAACCACAAATGAACAGTCTCACGATCTTTTCAAACTCGTTTATTCATATAGTTTTACATCATTTACTTTTCAGCTTCCATAAAAGAATGTTTGCGACGGATTCTCGTTCGTAAAAGCTGTCACACAAGTTTATGAAACTGTCGTAAAACTACCACTCAAAGTTTGTTTCTTTTAAACTATTACCGTGTCTTAATTAGTGGTCAATTAAGCTTATTTTGTTTAGTTAATTAATATTTAACACGGTTTACAATACTCGTTTCGTTAGGCTTATTTGGGCATGAGAGTACACTAGTAGGATTAATTAGTCAAAGAGTAAATGTGAGTTTGATGAATTGTTTGCTAAAAGTATTGAGTTGCTATGAATATTGATAATTTTGGGTCTCTCTTTTGATGTTTGTTTATTCTCCCTTGCGTTACGTACTAGCTAGAGGGTTGAACTGCTCGTTGGGCTGATTCATAGCTGATTTCGTTCCACTTTCTCCTCAAAAACTCGGTTGTTGACGAGGTTATAATTGCGCTCGCTCGTCGCATTTCAACAATTAAGTAGATGAACAAAGCACATTATTATGGTGGGGTAAGCACACTACGAATGAATTGGTCACACATATAAAATCGTCTAACACGAAGTAGACAAATTACTTCTCAAAATATACATAGGAAACGTATTGTTTTCTGAAACTAATTATTGCGGCTCCTTAGGAGGGATGATAAGAGTCAGCCCAACACATTTTTGAAACTATGCCCGTTTTGCTGTTGCAGTAGCAGGACTGTCATATTATGTTTACGTTGACATTGAGTAACACTGGTTTAATATTTCCACCATGGGACAGAAGCATGAAGTCTTCATAAATGTATGTAGACCCATACACATTTGATTGAAAGCTAAGACTTGCTTACTGATCGGGCCATAAAATAAAAGAGCTTTGAATGCATGGTAGATGGTACCTCCTTAATTTTACTACTCGTAGCACTGTAAAGTAATGGCCACATTATTCCTGATCCAAAAAAGAGTGTTTAAATAAAAAGTCTTCTATGCATGAGAACATGACACAATCACACAATAACAATTAATTCATTTATTAGATTTATTTTTTTCAATTTATTTTGTCTTATAATCAATCGTTCTTCCATTCGAATTGCCAGCATAGCAGTAAGTGCACTCATAAATGCAATTCTGATTCATTACCACGCGGTTTTGTGAGGAACACAAAAATAGTAATAGTAAGAGAAAGTACTACTCTACATACTTTTGCTCACGTAAATACTTGAATATCCTTATTGTTAGAAACTATCTTTTATTAAGGATTATTCGTGAATAATTACCTTTTACTTTATTTTTGTCTTTTAACTACCTTTCATTTCTTCATTTTGCGAAAGATTACCAAAAATTTACTTCCGGCGAAAAAAAGTCAACTTTCCGGCCTTTACTTGCCCTTTTCTCCCTTTTTCACAAAAATATAACCCATATCTCTCCCTTTGTTCACTCAACAAAATCCGAAAAAAACTCCTCCATGCGCAACACCTTATAAAAAGTTTTTTCAAAGCAATACCAACGCATCAACCATCTCAATCTCAATCTTCATCTCCATCGTCACCTATACTACCACTTTCACCTTCACCCTTACATTTCAACAGCCTTATAGACTATTCATGATTCATCAACTTATTGTCCATCTAAGTCATATAAAGTACCTTCTTTCTCTCTTCATGGTAGATGGTGGGCATAAGAAAACTAATGAGATAGTAACACACAAGTGATCCTAAGTGGATCCTTGATTTTTTTTCGAATAGTTAACACTAGGAGTTAATTTTGCCAACAAGGCCACATAATAGATCATTATTGATGAAGAATTATTTACCACGTTATCTTCCTACATATGAGAGGAAGTTTGACAACGGATCACAACTGTTGTTAAGTAATTCATTTGACAACGGTTGACTTTTGTTATCATACTCAAATGGAGGAAAAAACCTGACAACGGTTTTTGTACTACAAAACCTTTGTAAATTAAGTACATATGACAACGGTTCGGTTTCATTTTCTATTTTTTTTTGGCGGCAAATAGCATTGGATGGAAATATTGTCAACGGTTTGTTATTTATAAAAACCGTTGTCAGTATACATTAACAACAATAACGGTTTGATCTGACCCGTTATCGTTTTGTTGTATATATTTTTTAAAATAAATTTGATTTTAGCAGGTGCCAGCAGCTGCTGAATATGCTATTTTTCTAGTAGCATTTCACCAGCTACGCACTGCACTAAAAAAACTCAATCCAGCATCAAAATAACACACAGAATGGTCAATTCAACCCAACACCAAAATAATACGACATGGGCGATCAAAACCATACCTCTGGTTATATATATATATATATACACACACACACACATACATACATACATAATGAGCGAATTAAAGATCAGGCTGCTCAAGAAGTGAAATAAAATACATTTCCCACTGATCTCTAAGATAGTTGATGTCTTTCCTCGTGTAGTTCGGCACTGGTTGACCGGTTTTTAGTGGAAGCTGCTTGAAATCAAGATAAATAGAATAAATGGAAATATACAGAACTAAACTCAAGCAAGTTACGTAATGCTGTAATATTTATAAAAACACACTAACCTTAGAAATTAAGGTGTAATAATTGTCGCAGACAATCTCTAACATGGACCGACATACGAAAATGCGCATTGTTTATCGTTTGATTGTAAAGGAGACTGTTATATATAATCCACGCACAAATAATCCAACTTAGAGCACCCTCTCGCATATACATAAATTATTGAATGATACGAGTAATTATTAAGAAGATACGTACTTTTACCACGTCAATGTTTGAAGGGGTGTTGTTGTCAAATTGCTCAAGTGGAGACATGCTTCTTTTTTCATCAAATACACTAATTCATACACGAAATTATAATTAGCATATACTCCGTATATGGGTCAATAATATTGAGGTGACATTAAAAT
This sequence comes from Silene latifolia, assembly GCF_048544455.1. Classification (NCBI taxonomy): domain Eukaryota; kingdom Viridiplantae; phylum Streptophyta; class Magnoliopsida; order Caryophyllales; family Caryophyllaceae; genus Silene; species Silene latifolia. The sequence continues at coordinate 102,290,039 of NC_133536.1, read as the reverse complement.
GATACTAGAATTCAAAAGTTATGCAATAACAAATGACATTATTAAAGGTTGTAATTAAACTTACGCAATTATCATCGATACAAACTTGTCAGATGATTCGCCACCGCAAGAGTCAATCCAGTAGACTGTTTTTGATGTCGTGTTGATTGCCACTAGCACCCAATGCTTCCTATGGAGTTTCAAAAATTGAGCTGTTAGTTCGTATACATAAAATCGTGTTAATAAATTAATGGAATCGTGGGTCATTATAATAACGTACTATACATACACATTCTCATCGTAAGGAGCAAGCCAGAGTTTTTCGGTCGTTAACAACCGACGAGCAACATACTGGATCTGCTCTTGCTGTGTAGTAAAAGCCGCGTTCAAAGCGAACATTTAAGCACACAAGAATCCGAAGTTGGCAGGTCCATACAGCTTGCTTTCATTAATGATGTGGTTATACAGGTGCCTACATTACATCACATGTAACGAATGTTAATTTCATTTATTGCTTAAATAGACTTCGTTATTCGTAAAACCAAATGACTAGATTTATTAATAAACTTACTTCATCCACTAAAATGTGAGTCGCATCTAACTCGTCAAGGTCGATAAATTCAAACAGACCCTTCGCCTCAAGTACAACCATATCAGCACGTTTGTCCAACATATCTTGTTCCAATTGATCCGGGAGTATGTCCGCGGTTTCGGCTTTTCTTACCGCCAGGTGATGCAGATTTTTCAGCCAAGACAACGTAATTTTTTCCTTATAATCCAAAGAATCGTATTTCTTATCATAAGCACGAGGATTATTAGGTGCAATATAAAAATCATCTGGCTTATAATTGAAGTCGGTTGATTTTGTCCGGGGCTACAAGTTAAGAAAAGAAAAAAAAAAAAGAATTACACGAGACGTCAAACATAATTGAACCAAAAAAAATAAAAGTCAATTATTCCAAATTACTATTACCTCTTTGGGTGATTGCAAAGAAGTTCTAGCATTCATTCTTTTCTGTAAATCCTGCAAATGTAACAATTAAAGCGCTTACTATAGGTTAATATTCGTAGCCTAATAAACTTAAAGGCGTTCATTATAACAAATTTGTCAGCTTTAGCATATCTACCTCATCAATGACAACATGAATGTTTTCTTCAGGCCGTTGCACAAGCGAGCGTACGGCTTATCCCAGAGTAGCGACCTCGTTAATAGAAAATCGAACTTGTATTATAGAAAACTTGTTGTTGTATAAGTTGCGCACTTCCACTATCCTACATTTGTTATGCCATGAACCTTAAACCATTCAAACTGGTCGCAATGTAACACGTATCATTGGGCAACTCTATCTTTAAGAAATTTCGCTGCCTTTTTGAGATAGAGGAAAAGTATACAAGGCTGCTTGCTGGTAACGCCCTTATCCCACATAAATTATTTTTAATTAATTAGAATTATAATAAATAACGGGTAGTGTATAATTTGAATAAATATAAACTAGAAGCTACCTTACCTCGCCAAATTCGGGAATTGTCTTTACCCGCTATGAAAAGAATGTGATGTCATCAACTAACTCTGTCTCTTTTGTCTCCTTTGACCTGGCCTCCTCCTCCAATGTCAGCTCCGTTAGCGTGACCTCCAGGGCTTTTTTCTCAACTACCTGATCTTCCTCCTCAACTACGTGATCTTGATCCTTTCCCATATCCTTCTCGGCTTCATTCTCGACATATAACACCTCATCATCATCACTTCTCATGTCCTAGTTTACCTTCTCTTATGCTTTCTTTATGACTTCACGAACCATAACCAAGTCTTATTCCGATGGCTGCTCCTCCTTATCCACCATTCTCATTATCAACCTCGCCATTTTCTCTAGTTGCATGCGTACATAGTACGTAAAAATTACAATGATTTATGTAATTCAAATTAATAACGGTGTCAGTTTTAAATTATGTTGAATAAAATACAGTATATATAATTACCTTCTCGAAATCATCACCATCCACTTTCTTCGTTTGAGTCTTCCCAAATATTTGGTTATTTCAACATGCGTCGATACCCCTCGCACACGACCTGGATGCTCTGGTTTGCCAATTGCCCTAGCAAGAATGTCATCACGTCCTTTAGGCTTCCATTTTCCTCCTTAACCTCTTTCTCATACCGCCTCTATATCATATATAATACACCAATAATAAATGAAACTAATATTGAGATTCTGGCCGACTGCTATGAGTGACATATTTGCTAATAAAATTAATTTAAACTTACAATGTTTTCTTTGACTGCCTTATCAAATTCATATTCTTTCCGACCAGTCTTAGGAGTGTGATCTGCCAACTAAGCGTCGTGACGATTGTACTTTCCACGCTCTTCCTTCTATTATTCATTCATCACAATGTTATATATCCTCTCAAAAAATTTCCGCACTAGTATGAACATATATAACATTATAATAAAACAGCTAATATAATAAATAAGTACTTACAAGTTTTTGATTAATGAATCTATAACCACCTCGGGAGCCGTAAAACACGGCCTTTTCCTTTGAAATATTCTCCTTGTTCTTCTTACTCATAGTGATAAGGTTAAAGTCGTATCACCTAATCCAAGTAAATGTATCTCAGAACTAACAAAATAGCTAGTGGTAAGACAAGTATCGAATCCACAGGGAGGCGGTAATAATCAGTTTGCTAATATTTAAAATGTCTTAAAGGTAACAATTTATGGGATTTTGGTTTGTTTGTTTTCTATCAACTAATAGTAAGTAATTAAAAGATGATTAACAATAATATTAAAGAGTTTAGGATTCCGGTTCACTAGGTCAATTATATGGGGTTTCTTAATCAATTGGTTGGTCAATCAAATTATCTAAGGTCACAAGATTGATTAATTCTATTATGTCCTTTAGATCAAGTCTAACATGCAATCGCTAATATTAAACACAATTTATTTGATGATAGCAGCCTATATTAATTCTAACCCTGTCGGTGAAAGTATTAATTCGCTACACTAACTATCAATTCAGGCCTAAATCAAATAATTAGAATAAGAACAATAATCAAACGATAATTCATGTGATATTACTAACAATCAATTAATATTCCCCTTTCTAATCAACCTAGATCCCCTTCATCCTAGATGAATAAATTAGCTACTCATGGTGATTTGAACAACAACAATAAAGATTGATAGCAACATAATTAAAGACATGAAATAATAATAATAACGAATTAAAAGTATAAAACTTGATTAATAAATTATGAAGAACGATTAGTACCTTAGTAATTAACGAGGAAAGATTAAAGAACAAAGTATGAAAGCCTAAAGTATTTCCAACCGTCGAAAAGTAATAAAAAGCGTAAAAATAAACCCTACAAGTTTAGAATATATATTACAAACAAGACGTGTTTTAGGAAAATACGGAAAGTAATTTGTCAAAGAGGTTCCTCGATCGAGCCTCAGCATACTTGATCGAGGAACAGTTGCTCGATCGAGCCCTTCGTTACTCGATCGAGGAAGCAGTCTTCAGCACACTATGCCATAACCGCAATGCTCATCTTTATCTTCTCTTCTTATCTTCAAGTCTCCTCGTTTCTCATGCCATGCCCCGTGTATTCAACTATGCCATAACCGCAATGCTCATCTTTACTTAATTCACCTCGTAATGTGTCATTTCTGCATTAAAACATAAAGAAGCGGTAATATCGACATTTCACAAATAAAGGCATATAAATGATATAATAGGCACGAAAACGGTATATAAATCAACATGAAAGGAGTTATAAAAGTGTATATAAAAGTGATACATCAAACTCCCCCAAACCAAACATTTGCTTGTCCCTAAGCAAAGCAATCAATCCATACAAAAGACAAACATACAAATGGTGAATGAATAACTCAGAGCAAATGTCAAAGCACATACAAATCCCAGCTATCCATATCTATAACAAAGTAATGACCAAAAATTGTGCCAATAAAACAAATTCAAAGGCACGGGTAATAGAATAACGCAGCTCAACTCAAGATGTGACATGATACCAAGACTCAGCCAAATACTTTTCAACCTTACAGGAAAATTAGTTGGATTCTCGTGGTTTCACTCATGTGCTCATAAGGGGTGAGTTATATATAAGATAGAAAGAATAAAGACACTCACTCAACTTATGAAACATGTATGTAATCTAATGTGATAGAAATTTCTCCAACTAGTACGCATTCACAATAAAGACTAAGTACATGTATCAAGGATAATAAGGTGGTAAATGGGCAAAGGTATAGAAGTGGTCTGTGCCGAAACACTTATGGATATGTGAGGCTAAGACGACAGTCGCAGCGCTAAACCAATAACCAATTTTAATAAAGTAATATGACCATCCCAACTAGAGAAATCATCTCAAATTTGACAACATATGAGAGAATAAAAAGACTCTCCAAAAGTGCATTAGACTCTAGTGTATACCTCTTATGATCTCCTAACAAAACCGAATGAAGCAATATTTTTTCTTTTTCTTTTCTTTTTTTTCGGAATTTTCGAATTTTTCTCTTTTTTTTTTCTTTCTTTCTTTTCTTTCTTTGCTTCATAATTCTTTTTTTTTTCAACATAGGAGATCAAAACAATTGCTAAGAAAATTTAAAGCTACTACCCACATGACATAGAAGTCCCAATCCCAACCAAAGTAGTTAAAATGACATGAGACTCAAGCAACTGTCCCAAAAAAGGTAGGCAAATTCTAGATTGTAGCTATGAAATAGGATATGAAATGGCTACAAGGTTCAAACAGGCTAACAAAACAAGGTAATGTATGGCTTATTTGAACGATAAGAATAGCCTTTCCTCATGTACTTAATCATATGAATGCGCAAAAAGGTAAGAAACTAATGTCACACTTATGCAAATTGATATTACATATTCCACAAGGAGACCACACTTTTTAGCCTAAATAACAAATGAGACCATTTTATTAATGTTCCTCCCCTAGGAAGCTCTAAAGACCTCAGAAATTTAAGTGTTTACCAACATAATATAGTCAAATTTACTCGGCATAAGGTATATTGTGACGGTCAAGACTTGAGTTATGAGCTTTGTTTTTCATAGCTAACATGTCAAAACAATGTACATGGATAAACAAAGTGGGATTCAAATCCAAAGACAAAGCAAATTATCATCATTGCTAAACAATTCACCAAGACTCGACCTAAAATAAAGAAAAACATGTTTTTGTATTTCATAATTTATTTGAATTTTTATGGATTTTTTTTAATTTTAAAGCACACAACAATAAATAAAACACACAACTAAAATAAATCACATAACACAAATAAATACTCTCCCCCAAACCTAAATGTCACAGTGTCTTCATTGTGACGCCTACACCATAGAAATCACACAGAAAATCCAGCAACCTAAAGGACACTACTAACAAAGGGAAGAGGGAAATAAGAAATACAATAAAATAAATAAAAGGAAGTATAGTACCAGCTGTGTAGCAAAAAACTCTCCCAAACCAGCTGGAAAGTAAGGGATGTAGTGACCAGCTGTCACTACTGCGCTCCATCATCATCATCAAGGGTCTTACTTGCATAATAACTAGCATGCAACACCTTATCCTTTCTTTGCCCCAAAACAGCTCCAACTGCATAGTCATTGGCGTCACACATAATCTCAAAAGGTAGGCTCTAATCCGAAGATCGAATTATAGGAGCTGAGATAAGAGCTTGTTTAATCCTGTCAAAAGACTTAACACACTCATCAGTAAACACAAAAGGTGTATCTTTATGAAGCAGCTGAGTTAGAGGTTGAGCAATTTTTGAAAAATCCTTAATAAAGCGGCGATAGAACTCTACATGACCAAGAAAACTACGCACACTCTTAACATTAACCGGGTACGGGAGTTGCTCAATTACCTCAACTTTAGCTTTATCCACTTGGATACCTTTACCTGACACCAAATGACCAAGTACCATCCCTTCAGTAACCATGAAGTGGCACTTCTCTCAGTTGAGCACAAGGTTGCTCTCTTCACAGCGCTTCAAAAGCTTAGTCAAGTTTCTCAAGCAAACATGAAAATCAGTACAATAAACACTGAAATCATCCATAAAGACTTCCATAATAGACTCTATGTAATAAGAAAATATGGCCATCATACAACGTTGAAAGGTAGCTGGGGCATTACATAAACCAAAAGGCATCCTCCTATAAGCAAATACACCATATGGACATGTGAAAGTAGTCTTTTCTGATCGTCAGGATGAATGGGTATCTGAAAGAAACCGGAGTAGCCATCTAGGTAACAGAAATAACTATGACATGCTAGTCTCTCTAACATCTGATCAATATAAAGAAGTGGTAAGTGGTCTTTCTTAGTAGCTGTGTTCAACTTCCTATAATCAATACACATCCTCCAACCAGTAACAAGTCTAGTAGCAATTAATTCATTCTTATCATTCTTTACTACTGTATTACCTCCCTTCTTAAGTACAACTTCGACGGGACTGACCCACTTAGAATCAGATATAGATAAAATAATGCTAACATTAAGTAATTTATGTACCTCTTTCCTTACCACCTCCCGCATTGGAGGATTTAGTCGTCTCTGACCCTGTGCACTAGGCTTGTGGCCTTCTTCCAAGTGAATACGATGCATATAAAAGTCAGGACGAATACCTTGTAAATCATCAATGCTATACCCAATGGCCTTTTTATGAGTTCTCAAAACAGTCAACAAAGTAGAAAGTTGATCTTCAGTTAGGTTAGCATGGACAATTACTGGGTTCATTTCACAGTCATCTAGAAATTCATACTTAAGATGAGAGAGAAGGGGTTTAAGTTCAGGTTTCTTTACCTCGGTAACCTTAGATGGGACACTTAAACTGTATACCTTTTGATGTGGGCATTCCTCCCCAGTTAGCAATTTCTCAATCTCATGAACTTCTTGACTCCATGAACCCGTCTCAGCAGCTGAATTAGAAACCAGGGCAATCTCTAGAGGATCCCTGTTTAAACACATTGAAAAACACTCATCAATAGTAAAATCAACAATATCAATACTATGACAAGTTTATTCTATCATGGGATGTTTTAAAGCTTTTTCTAAGTTAAAAACAATGGTATCATCCCCCATAGCTAAAGTCAGTCTCCCTCTCCTAACATCTATAACCGCCCCCGTTGTGTGAAGGAATGGTCTACCCAAGATGACAGGAATTTGGTTGTCCTCAACCATGTCTAAGACACGAAATCTATGGGAATGAAGAATTTCCTAACTCGAACGGGAACATCCTCCAACACACCCAATGGGTGTTTAGTAGAACGATCGGCCATCTGCAAAGTCATATTAGTAACAGTCATTTGACCCATATTTAATTTCTTACAAATAGAATAAGGCATGACACTAACGCTAGCTCCTAAATCACAAAGAGCTATACTAATAGCAAGATGACCGATATGACAAGGAATAGAAAAACTCCCTGGATCCTTTAGCTTAGGAGGTGAATTAGCTTGCAATACGGCGCTGCACTTCTGAGTAAAAGCAACGGTCTGCACCGCATCAAAGGACCTCTTTCTTGTCAATATCTCTTTAATGAACTTCGCATAAGCCGGCACTTTAGTGATCAACTCAGTAAAAGGAACACTCATCTGTAAGTTCTTCACTACCTCCATAAACTTTCCAAAGTGCTTGTCCAGCTTAGACTTTTGTTGACGATGCGGAAAAGGTAGTGCAATAGTAATCGGCTCGGCTTCCTTTGCTTTAGAATCAACTTTTGAAACACCGTCATCAACCAGAGAGGTGCCTTGATCGAGCCTTGATGTCACTCGATCGAGCACAGAAGATCCTCGATCGAGCCTAGGGCCACTCGATCGAGGAACCAACACATTTCCATCTTTTTTCTTTTTCTCGCTTTTATTCTCAGCTCGTGTTTCAACTTTGTCAACTTCTTTTTCATCGTCACTTAGCTCCCAATTACCCAATCCCTTAGGATGCATGTCGGGTATCTCATCTTCATTAGTGGGCAATTCTTCTTCATTACTTGGAAATTTCGGATTTTGATATGTGGTACCACTCCTCAGTTGAATGATATTAGCTTGCTCATAAGCTTGCTTACCTTGAGGAGGAAGATGTCCGGGCTGTTTTGAAGAACTATGAACTGCCATCTAAGCCACTTGGGTATCCAACATCTTATTATGGGCAATCGGCTCAGAAATTTGAGCCGTCTGCTTTTGCTGCATTAACAAAGTTTGTTGCAAAATATTGCGCAACTCTGCCATCTCATTGTTTCGAGCTTGTTGAGGAGTTTGTTGAGGAGGTTGTTGATATTGATTATTAAACTACTGACCTCCTTGATTTTGCCTCTGAAATCCTCCTTGTGGTTGGTTACCACGGTGTTGAGGAATAGTATATGAAGTCTTCTGTGGTTGTTGTGGCTATGGGTTTTGCACATTCTGATTAGACCATTGAAGGAAAGGATGCTCTTTCGTTCTTTCATTGTAAAAGTTCGAGAAAGGCGTACCTTGCCTGAAAGACTGATAGGCATTAACTTGCTCTAATGGGCTCAAACACTCAGCTGCATTATGACCATCTAAACCACATATAGCACAAGACTCCTCTTGTTCACTCATAGCATGAACGATCTCTTTATTACCCAAAGATTGGGTAGTCTTCATCTCAGCGATTTGGGCAGAAAGAGCCTCTAGTTGTGCCGCAATACCGCTATCTCCACCATTACCAGGCGTACTTCCCCTAGAACTTCCATACTTAGCAGTATGGGTAGAAATCTGATCAATTAATTTCCATGCCACATCAGAAGTAGTGTTGTCCTGAAACCTCCCATTAGCTGAGGAATATAGAAAAGAACGATGATTATCATATAACCCATTATAAAATTGGTTGCAAAGAAACCACTTTTCAAAACCATGATGGGGAACCGAACGCACTAATCTTTTGAAGTGAACCCATGCTTCATTCAAATCTTCAGTAGCTATTTGTTTGAAGCTGGTAATCTGATTTCTCAATGCAATAGTCTTCTGTGGTGGAAAGTACCTCTTGTAGAAAGCAAGAGCTAAGGTATTCCAGTCAGTAACTCCTTGATCCTCCATATCCAAATCTCACAACCATTCCGCAGCACCATCTCTTAGAGAGAAAGGAAATAGTACTTGCTTCACCTGTTCTTGATTCACCCCAGCAGTTAAAGGGATATAAGAGAAACAAGTAACGAATTTCTCCATATGTTTAGCAGGATATTCACTAGCTAGCCCTCCAAATAAGTTTCGTTCCACCAAATTGATATAAAACGGACGAATTTCAAAATATCCATTATCGGGCGTAGGGAGCTTGAATCCTTTCGGGATAGAATCCATTGTAGGTTCGGAATAACTTGCTAAAGTAGGCATGATGGTAGTCTTAGGAACTGGAATTTCAACTGGAATTTGAAGGTCAGAAGTCGCGTCCTCTTCAAAGGACCGATTTTCTGAAGTAGAATGCTCCGTCTCGACGTCAAGTATACTCAAGTCTTCTACTTGACCCACTTCTTGCTGAAACTTTCGTTTGTAGTGAAAAGTCTTCTCTGGCTCGGGATATATGGGAAGAATCTCGGACCTAGTTGACCTAGGCATACACGAAACTAACAAGAAAATTGGGAGAATAGTCTCAAGGAACGGGGTTCCCTGTGACAAAAAGATAAAATAAACAGAAACAAACAAGAAAATTGTTGCCTCCCCGGCAACGGCGCCAAATTTGATAAGGCTAAAGTCGTATCACCTAATCAAAGTAAATCTATCTCAGAACTAACAAAATATCTAGTGGTAAGACAAGTATCGAATCCATAGGGAGGAGATAATAATCAGTTTGCTAATATTTAAAGTGTCTTAAAGGTAACAATTTATGGGGGTTTTGGTTTGTTTGTTTTCTATCAACTAATAGCAAGTAATTAAAAGATGAGTAACAATAATATTAAAGAGTCTAGGATTCCGGTTCACTAGGTCAATTATATGGGATTTCTTAATCAATTGTTAGGTCAATCAAATTATCTAAGGTTACAAGACTGATTAATTCTATTATGTCCTTTAGATGAAGTCTAACATGCAATCGCTAATATTAAACACAATCTATTTGATTATCGCAACCTATATTAATTCTAACCCTGTCGGTGAAAGTATTAATTCGCTACACTAATTATCAATTCAGCCCTAAATCAAATAATTAGAATAAGAACAATAATCAAACGATAATTCATGTGATATTACTAACAATCAATTAATATTCCCCTTTCTAATCAACCTAGATCCCCTTCATCCTAGTTGAATAAATTAGCTACTCATGGTGATTTGAACAACAACAATAAAGATTGATAGCAACATAATTAAAGACATGAAATAATAATAACGAATTGAAAGCATAAAACTTGATTAATAAATTATGAAGAACGATTAGTACCTTAGTAATTAACGAGGAAAGATTAAAGATCAAAGTATCAAAGCCTGAAGTATTTCCAGCCGTCAAAAAGTAATAAAAAGCGTAAAACATAAACGCTACGAGTTTAGCATATATATTACAGACAAGACGTGTTTTAGGAAAATACGGAAAGTAATATGTCAAAGAGGTTTATTTCTTTAAATATATATTACAGACAAGCGTAAAACATAAACCGTACGAGTTTATTTCTTTAAATATAAGTGTATTTACTAATTAATAAAGTGATCCCAATGTGCATATCATTATTACCTTAAATTTGGGCGTCTGCCTATACGCGATATATTTATCCCACTGTTTCTGACTAACATTCACATACTTCTTTGGTGGTTCCTTGTTAGTCACCCCAATCACCTTGTTGATCAAGTAATTCTGAGCAACCTTTGCATTCCATGATCTGAAAGACTCCCCTGCTTTTGTCGTGACATACTTCTCATTCTCTTTGGGGACAACGTAAGCTGCCTACATGAGCATATTTGGTTAGTTTCGGCTAACAGCACTTGTACAATATTTAGGTAATTTCATAGCTCAGCATTTATTATTGTATATACATACCTTTATTCTTCTCATTAAACCTTTACTCCGCGCTTCACTCAACCTATCGAAACGCTGCCAACATAGAGGCACCCACTGTCTTACAACACAATATATCCAACTAGCAAAATAGCCAACATATTGACCACATGGCCACCCCGTTTTGCTATCCCATTGAAGAGCATTAGGTTGTTTTCTATGTATTGCGTCTAGGGAAACCTTATGACGCTCTCGCCTCTTAATGGCATCCAAATTATCCAAATCCTCATCTATTCATCGCTAGACTGGTTTCCTTCATTTATTTTCCGCTTTCCACCCATATCTAAAGCCACAAACACAAAAACCCACATAGCAAACACTAAATAAACAGAGGACAAACCAACATTATAGCATTATTAACAACAACACCGTCTCAAATTATCACAATAACAACACCGTCTTAAATTAGAAACAACATCGTTTCAAATTATCGAAATAAAGTCAAATATCACAAAAATAACAACAAGCTTTAAGCATGAAGTCGACATAGCAACAACACCGTCTTAAAAATAACAAAAAGTTTTAAGCTTTAAGCCTTATCGTAACTAATTAACAAAGTAGAATTTTAGGTGTCGTTTAGATCACAACTAACATAAATAGGGTTAAAACTAAAAAAATGACACAAAGACAGTTTGAGGAGACGAAGGATTAGAGTAGAAAACACGACAGCGACAGCAAAGGCAATCGCGACGACGATGGATATGGGGATGGGAATGACAACGGCGATAGCGACGGCGATGACGGAGGTTTATGGGTGAGAGGAAGCTTAGTGTTCGTGGGTTTTATGTGTCTCAAATAATGGACTTGCATGTGTGTTGTTTGGAGCAGAGTTATATGAAAAAATACTAAACCCGGTTACAGATGAACCGTTGTTTTAATATTAAAAATTAAACACAGATGTTGAGAAACCGTTTCCTAAAATATTTAACAACGGATGGAACCGTTTTCATTTTACAAAACACGAACAACAGTTCATCTATAACCGTTGTCTTTTCAGAATTCATTTTTTTGAATAAATATACAAACATCAGTGTTTCTTTCCCGCCTGCTGAAAAGTATACAATAGCAAATCACATTTCCAGCTACACAAACCAAATTATTATAATTCATTACATACACCCAATTTGGTGAGTGTATTTAAAAAGAAAATTAAAATAATTACAAGACGAAGTAAATTATATACTATAATCCAAAATATGCAATAAAATTGCAATGTCATTGCTGTCGGGAACATTTTTTGGATTTGCCAGTCTCTTCATTAATCCAAATACCTTCATCATGATCATTTCGTATATACATGGTTGTCATGTTAACATTTTCAACCTTCTTTTCAAATTGGGATATAACACTATGATCAAATCCTTCAAATTCGACATCTTCATCATTTGGAATTCGGTGACGGCAAGATATAGCAACTGACCATTTCTTATCCATAGGATTCGTAATATAAAACACTTGTTTTCTTGTGAAGCTAATATGAAAGGATCCTCCTTGTTGCCAACCTTATAAAAAAGGGTTTTTTTGTCAGAAACTACCTTTTATTTAGGGTCATTTGTGAACAACTACCTTTCAATTTATTTTTGGCTTTCAACTACCTTTCATTTCTTCATTTTGCGAAAGACTACAAAAAATCCACTTCCGGCAAAAAAAATTCTAACTTTCCGGCATTGACTTGCTCTTTTCTCCCTTTTTCACACATATAACCCATATTTATCCCTTTGTTCCCCTAACAAAATCCGAAAAAGCTCATCTTCATGCCCAACACCTTATCAAAAGTCTGTTCAAAGCAATATCAACGCATCAACCATCTCAATCTCAATCTCCATCTCCATCGTCAACTTTACTACCACTTTCACCTCCACTCTTACATTTCAACAACCTTATAAACCACTCATGATTCATCAACCTACTGTCCATCTAAGTCATATTAAAGTACCTTCTTTCTCTCTTCATGGGTAAGATGGTGGGTATAAGAAAATTAATGAGATAGTAGCACACAAGTAATCTTAAGAGTGAATCCATGATTATTTTCGAATAGTTAACACTAGGAGTTAATTTTGCCAACAAGGCCATAATAGATCATTATTGTTGAAGAATTATTTACCATGTTAAGACTAATATCAATGATGATTTTATTTCGGTGATTAGGACTTTGATTCGGGTAAGAGATAGACAAATTGAGGTGATTAATGTTGGGTTTAATCAATCTTTATCATCGAATATTAGGGTTATGAAGTAAAGAGTTAGATTTAACATGAAATGGTAAGTCAACGCCGAAAAGTTAAGACTTTTTTTGCCGGAAGTGGATTTTTGGTAGGCTTTCGCAAAATGAAGAAATGAAAGGTAGTTGAAAGCCAAAAATAAAATGAAAGGTAGGTGTTCACAAATGACCTTAAATAAAAGGTAGTTTCTGACAAAAAAACTCTTATAAAAATTTACTAATGTGAAGCCTAAATCATCCTTTTTAACACTACTATTGTTGTCAATCCACTTGCACGGAAATATAGGTACCTCAAAATCCATGTAATCTAAAATAAATATTTGAAGAATAACTCCATAATATTGCATTGTACCCAAAACGTGATTTTAATCCTTTGAACTATCAAAGTACATTGTCTCAAATTCTAAGAAAACTCCGCTGTTTTGAGTTGTGCTCAACGCACCTTGATCGCGGGTGTAGAAGGTGTACCCACTGATCGCATACCCATTATAAAAGGTTTCACGAGCATGAGGACCAAAAGCAAGATGTAGTAATCTGGGTGAGTAATCATAATATTGGTTCTCATCATCGTAAATAATATCCTTTAACCACTCTTGAAAACGCATGTTATGCTAATTTGCATACCACATTTCGCGCTTACGAGGCTGTTTTTCCTTAAGGTAATGTTAGTGTTCCATAATGAATGGTTGGACCTCGCTATCGTTAAAAAGAACGTATGTATGAGCTCTATGCCACATGTCAAGTGACATATCATTATAAACACGACTCCTGACACCTTTTCCTTTCATCCAGTCACAATGACGATTCTTAGGAGTTGCAATTAACTCGTTCAAAGAGAGTTGCTGATGTGACAGTTTTATACCATCTTTACCAACCCAATTGTTAGCTACTTTAGCCCCTATATATGTTATTTATGGTTATTTTAGCTCACTTATGCATTTTGGTAGTAGTTGTGTTGTTTGGATGTGTTTCTACGCAATTTTGGTTTAATGTGTAGGTGTCGTGATCGATCATCTTGTTTCGAGTTTTTGAAGTGAGTTGGACATTTCTACGCTAATGTCTTGGACAAAAACATGCCAATTAATGGGCTAAGAATAGTCAAATGTTTGTGTATTGAAGCCAAGTCATGACCCAAATCATCAAAGTCAAAGCGCGTAAGCAAGCAAAGAAAAAGAAGCATCACGAGGAAATGCAGTCGGAGTGGCAAAACTGGCTGATATTCTAGCCACTTGGAGTGGCAAAATGCCATTAGGAGTGACACAACATTGGATTCCGCATTGGATTCCGACAACTCCTTAATTCTCCTTTATTTTGGCAATTATGCTCATACTTTATGAGACATTATGGAGATGCTCTTTGAAGACCTATATAAGGAGGTGTTGTTGACAATTTTAGATATACTTTTTACATACTTTCTCTACCTTTTAATTTGGATTATTGTTGGTTTGTTAATTATGCATCTAGAATGATCAACTAGTTGTTATTAGTTAATTAACCATTGCTAGATTAGGTGAATACATCTTTTGTTTGCTTACCTATTCCATTGTAGCAATTATAATTCATCAAGTAGTATGCTAATTCATCATTCTTGAGTTATGAATGATTAAAGTTGATGAATCAAAGTGGAGCATCGCTTGTATTCTTCATTTATTCATCTTTGCTAAATTCCATCGCTATATTCTACAATCTTGATACGATTAAGCGATTGACTAAATTGACAATATTGTAAGTGTTATTTGTTTAACCTTATAGCTAATAACTAATATTATGTGGAATTAGAAGTAACCAACTTCATAGCAAAGTATTCAATTATGAAATAGATTAGAAGAGTCAGTGATCAATTCATAACTAGTTGGTGAAAATTACTTGGTCCAAGAATTATTCTCATATTTGTTTACACATTCAATTTTTTATATTGCTTTACATTTCATTACATTAGATTATTACTTTAGTAGAATTAAATCCATCAACATATCAAAAACCCTCATTTGGTTACTTAACTTTTGCACACATTAAATCGACATTAACACCTTCCTCATGGGATCAACCCCTACTTACACTTGCTACTAGTTTGAGTTTGTAGTGGATAAAAATACTAATTTGGAGACTCACGACAAGTCTAGCCAAATTTCGGTGTCGTTGCTGGGGAAGGCAATTTTTTTTTTTTGTGTGTGCTTGTGTTTGACTTATAGTATAGTTTTGATAATGACAAGTGTGACAAGTGATGATTTAAATGTTATATAAATGTTATATATCATATGCATGTAATTGTGTGCTTAAATCTTATCATAGCTAATGCCAATTACAAGTTGTGAGATCAAAGTTATAGCTCCAAGAGATACAACTTTGAAGGTTTTTGAGACAATGTTATAGAAGCTTGGAGTATAACATTGAGGTTCCTAATGCAACTTTA
Organism: Silene latifolia; assembly: GCF_048544455.1. Taxonomy (NCBI): domain Eukaryota; kingdom Viridiplantae; phylum Streptophyta; class Magnoliopsida; order Caryophyllales; family Caryophyllaceae; genus Silene; species Silene latifolia. The sequence continues at coordinate 102,274,395 of NC_133536.1, read as the reverse complement.
TAACTATTTTGGTTATAACATTGAAGATTAATTCAAGCTAGATCTACATCAAATAACGCAAGATTCAAGATGGAGAATTTTGTGATCAAGATGAAGACATGATTCATATACTAAAGATATTTATGAAGATTAGATAGTATAGGTCGTCATCTGGTAACAATTCCATTTAGAGTGATTTTTGAATAGTAAAGTTATAATTATTTTACTTATAACTTTACTAATCAAGTTCAATGTTATAACTATTTTACATATAACTTTTAATGACACAAATGATGCATGTCTTTGGAAATAGATCTTTCAAATGTTTTCAAAAGATAAAAGAGTATTTTATTTATATTTATCAAGAGTTTAAATTGATTTATGTATTTATGAATATTCCTATTGGTTAGTAATACAACTTATGAGTTGTCACGCTACCTAGGTTTTCTAATACATTCTATCTCGTTTTGTTGTTTAAACCTAGAATGACCTAGGGTTTCGTGAGTTGTGTTGAATGGCCTCCATGGTGCCGTTTTCCTTCATGCAAATCTTAGGGTTTCAAGAAGATATTTTTAACAATAAACTATTAAGAAGATAAATACATTTCTTGGAAATTAAGCTAGGGTTTTTAAATCTAAAATCTTGCCTCCTTATTTCGGTGGCTAGGGTTTAGGGTTTTAAACCTCGTAGACTTTTCTTATAAATACTCTTCACATCCAAAGCATAATTAGACTTTTACAATTTCATTTTAAGCATAATTTTGAGCAAAAGTGATTTTAACAATTTTTATTTGCTTATTTCGAGAAAAAGTCGTGCATCATATTGTCAATCGCTCCATGTGAAATACGTTATTAGATCATAGTACATCACATAATCTTACTTATTCATTTACGTGAATTTCAGTGAGTTATATTATACTTTCTTATTAACGTAAGTTAGTATAGAGTATTTAGCGATTGTCAATCTGAGTTATAATCATAGTTGATTATACGAGTGGGTTGATAATTTTGTAATCCGTAGAGAGGTACTAAAATTATTAATCGAGAATAGTGGACGTAAGTTTCGACTTGTGAAACTGATCCACTTCAAAATTCCTTGTGTCTCTCGTCATTTCGTTTTTCGTTATTTACATTTAGGATTGATGAATTAATTAGTTGATTTTAATCAATAAAATCAAATAATTAATTACTTATCAAATAAATAAAAAAAGTGGGCATAGATTTCAATACTCATTTCACCCCCCTCCCCTCTTTCCTATTCGATCAATAGATTCTACAATTGGTATCAGAGCCTTGTGCTCTTGAATGCCTTACAACAAAGAGTCTGATTCTTTTATCCTTTTATTTATCTATTTTTCGCTGCATTTATTTATGTTTTAATGGATTCCAAATTCTTAAAGTGTCCCGTATTCAATGGGAAGAACTATGGATTATGGAAAAATATGATGACCCATTACATCAAGGGTAATGATTGGGAGTGCTGGAAGATTATTAAGAATGGTCCAAATAAGATCATGCTTGCATCTGCTACTGGCACTTCTACATAAAAGAAGGAAGAGGACTATGTTGGGGCAGATTATAAGAAAGCTGAGAAAAACTCGAAAGCCATTAGTTTGTTGCAAAATGGCATGGTTGCTAGTGAGTTTGATCGATGCTCAACTTGTTCATCTGCCAAGGAAATATTGGAAGGTCTAAAGTTAGCCTATGAGGGGACCATTGTTGTCAAAAAGCAACGTATTGCTTTACTAATGCGAAAATACGTACTTTTCTCTATGGAGCAAAATGAATTGTTTGATAGCATGTCCACTCGCTTCCCTAGTATCGTTAATGAATTGAATAATCTAGGAAGAACCTTTGACTCCGAGGAAATCTCTAGAAAAATCCTTAGAAGCCTGCCCAAGAGATGGCGTCCGAAGGTTACAGTAATGGACGAATGTAGGGATCTATCTGAACTATCCTATCAAGAGTTAATTAGAGCTCTTATGGCTCATGAAATTACTCTTAATGAGGATGACGCAGAAGCTAGTAGTAGTAAGAAAATGGCTTTACAAGCTGAAACTAGCGAAAAAAAAGACTCCGATCTTGAGGATGAAACAGTGTTGTTTGCTAAGCGTTTTAAGAAGAAATTCTTTAATCATAAACAAGGAAAAACGCCTGACAATAACACTATTAAAACATCCAAGAAAACAACTGAGTTAAAAGGATATTTTTCTAATTGTGGTTGCTTCAAGTGTGGGGATATTGATCATATGATTAAAGATTGCCCCACCTGGAAGAAAATTAAAGACAAAAATCAAAGAGACAAAACCAAGTAGGAATTCAAACAAGTCACGATGGCTTATTACTTGGGAGATCTCGACACAGAGGACGACGAGTCAGAAGAAGAAGAAGTTGCTAATCTATGTCCGAGCAATGTTAGTCTTGACCTAATTTCTGACAGTGACAATGAAAGTGAATGCTCCAATACTGAGATGTGCCTTGTTGGAGATTCAGATTCAGATGATGAAGAAGAGCTTAGTTATCTTGAACATAAAAAGCAAGTTAAGAAACTTTCTAAGAGCTCTTTAGTTAAGTATTTTGACGAATCCCTCGATCATTGTCATGAACAAAGTTTAGAGTTAAAAGACTTTAAGGAACAAATCTTAGATATTGCTGAGGAAAATCAACTTCTGAAAGCTAAAGCCAAAAGGCTCAAATCTAAAGTTACAGCTACTCCAGCTACAACTTCAGATTCGACAAATGTTGAGAAGGCCGCTCTAGATTCTAAAGTAGGGATGTCAGTGGGGCGGGTTTTGGCGGGTCTCGCCCCACACCCTCCCCACTTGGGGCGGGTGCGGTTAATGATTTGATGGGTCGTGGGGCAGGGATGGGTTTCAAAAGTGTCATTCGTTGCGGGTCGTGGGGCGGGTGTGGGTATCACGTGAGACCCGCCCCATACCCACCCGCCCCGCCCCGCCCGCCCCACCTCGCATGTCCCCGCTCTGCTTATACCGGCTTTACTCATAAACCTTGAAAAATTTGTAATATATAAAAATAAATTTATAACTTAGATAAAAAATTTAAACCATTTTTTCATAAACCTAGATAAATTTCATCTACTTCTTAGTTCTTACCCACCCAAATACCCAACAACCTAAACCCAAAAAAAAAAACGCGAATACTCAAAACTATTTCGTGGTTTGAAAAACTTGTGTACTAGTTAATTAAATGTTAGACCATTTTGTGGAAACTTATTTGTATTATATTTATGAGAGTACGAGACTAGTATGTTTTAGATTCAAGATTTATATTTTTAAAAATTATTTTGTGAGGAGATAGGTAATTTGGCGGGTCAACGGGTCCCCGCGTGGCGGGGACGGGTTTGAAAAGTTCAACCCGCTGCGGGTCGCGGGGCGGGTGTGGGTACGCATTATAGTTCGCGGATGCGGGTGCGGGTTACCCCTCCTCCGCACCCACCCCGCCCCATTGACATCCCTAGTCTAAAGTTATAGCTAATGAAGCTATAACCTCAGAGTTGAAACTCAACATTAAGCATCTTCAAGCCAAAGTTATAGCTAATGAGGCTATAACATTAGAATTGAAGAAAGTCAACGAGTTTTTGAAAACTGAGGCTAAAGCCAAAGAGGTTGTGATTACTGATCACAAGAAAGAAATTTCTTTTCTTTCTCAGTAATTGAAAGATGTGGAGGCTAACATGCTAAAAGCTAAGAAACAACATGTTGAAGACAAACTTATCTTGAATAAACATTTTAATGATTTTCGTGAAAATTTCGAAAAGAATAATTCTTCCAAGGACTCGAATGTACATCACTTGAAATGTGAAAAAAAAATTCAGTCCTTGAAAGAATTGCTCCTACTGTTAGAATTATTTAATCTCATTAATTTGCATATTCATATATGAATCAATTTATTTAGTCATAAAATAAATTCTAGATCTTATGCATGCAAACATAAATAGAAGTAAAGAAGAAATCGTTTTCCTTACTATGTGATTTCGGTTTTATGGGCACCAACAAGATCTCCTTTTTGTTAGTTCTTGAGCTACAATGAATATAAGGATGATCCTCCAAAAATCCCAAAGTAGAGATTCTGCTCTTGATTGCACCCAAGATTATCCCTTATCCCCACTAAATAATATTTGCTAGATATTAGTTTAGTAGTTTACCTTAAAATTGATTACTAACACTCATATATTACACTAATAATTTTAGTAATCTTTTATGAACAATTTGAATCAAAAATCCCATGTTTTGATGAAGATTAAAGAGAGAAGAGAGAATAATTCATGAACTTTTGCATGTGATATATTAGAATGAATGATAAGAGACAAAATGAGAAAACTTCTCATCATCAAAAAGAAAGGGGAACCGTGAAAGGGAGGCCAAATGATGCCAAAACATGGCATCTCCTTTTACTTTTACTCTTTTCTAAATATGTAGGTGTGTAAGCTAGTTTTAGGCTAGGCATGATTACATTATTTTATCTCATAAAATAATTCACCCACTAACTATTTCCACACCAATATTTCGGTCCATATACATAAAATGGACTACCATTTTATTTTGTCAATTTGTCATTTGTCACACAATATGTCACATGTAGTATGATACATGTTATTAATTAATTAAATGCATATTTATCACATAAATATCATTTTATAAATTAATTAAATTACATTCAACAAATTGACTAGTGATACTTGATCACATAAATAAAATGAGTCATTTAATTATAATTCTCAACATCTTGTAATTATAATCAACCATTCATTCTTATCTCTATTGTTTCTCAAACAATAAACAATTTTAGTAATAAAGCATTTTATTACTAAAATAAATCTTATTTAATCCCATTACAATAAGATATCAATATTCTCTCTCACAAATTGAATTGTTCAATTTTAAGGAATTGATTAACTTGTATCGTCATACAATCAATCAACTTTACGGATAAGGGCATCATCCTTTTGGTGTGACCTTAAGGGATCAACTGACCACCACCGTCCCACGACAGTAACGTCAAACTCTAGCAAGCCAATCGTTACCGATTAATGTTGATCAATTGACTATAAAATGAATCATCCCTTACGTATTCTTAAAATGAGATTTAAACATGTGATCAATATGATCGACAATTGTGATCGCATTATTGTCGGAGGACACATATTCCAACACCTACATGCACGGAAAGTTCATGATAAGCGGGAAGGAAGCACAAAGGTCTTAAACTTCCTCACAGAACAGTCTGACAATAACCATGAATGTTATAATCGTAGAGACCATGATAAGTGCAAATCCACTCCCTCTGATCGTGATTTCAGAAGGAGAAAATATGTCAATCTTCCAGAATATCTTATTTGCAATTATTGAGGTCATACAGGACATGTTCAAGATAATTGTGTCAAATATGCTAACGATAATAGAAATAAAGTTAATTTCGTTAGAGAGTGTGACGTATCTAGTGTCGATGAATCTGAACCAGAACCTGAACGTGAGGAAATTAGAAATAATGAGTTCAGATGGTCTTATGACATGGCTTTTGATTACACAACAAGACCTTCAAAATTTGTTGAACCAAATGTGAATCAAAAGCAGTCACCAAAACCTAGAGTGCCTCATGACCATAAAAGACCTAGAAAACCCTATGCCAAGACCAAAAGAATTATAAGACAAGTATGGGTTAGAAGGATCAAATAATCAGAGTCACTAACATTAAAGGACCCAACTTAGCTTGGGTATCTAAAAGCTATATTTGACTCTTTTGCAGATCATAGTGAAAGAAAATAATCAAAGGTATCTCGATAGTGGATGTTCGAGACACATGACTGGCAACAAAAATCTTTTTATTTCACTAGAGCCCTTTGATGGTGGTAAAGTTACCTTTGGAGATAACAAGAAGGGCAAGATCGTCGGAGTAGGTAAAATTGGTATATCTTCTTCACACACAATCAACAATGTTTATCTGGTAAGTGGTCTTAAACATAACTTGCTAAGTATCTCTCAAATATGTGACAAAGTAAACAAAGTTGTTTTTCACTCAAATTTCTGTCGTATCATAATTGAAGGCACTAGTAATGTCATTCTTAAGGGTCAACGTAAGAGGAATGTGTATATGATTGTAATACCCCGTATTTTGATAATAATTTATGAGAATAATTTATGTAATTTAATAAATAGTTAAAGGCATTTCTAATAATAATTACAAGTAAGACGTTAATAATAATAATAAATTAAGTATCCAAGTCGGGAATTGGGCTTAGCTGATAATTGAGCTTTGGGCCATGTGCCATAGGTGTGTGGACCGAAATTTATTAATCTAGTATGAGTGTGGCCGGGAATTGTTTTGAGATTTAATATAAATAATATGGAAATAATATAAGTAAAGGTAATAATAATTATATCAATAATAAAATTAGTAAAGATAGTATGACGGAAAACTACTTATGGTAAGACGAAAATATTATACAATAATGATAATAATATAATGGTAATAATAATAATGACAATTCCTATAATAATTAGAATAAGGAAATAGTAATAGTTTCTTAATTGGCCTCACATACTCCCTAAGTTTAGACTATAAATACCATGATAATTCTGAAAATATAATTCACAAAGAAGAATAAGGAGATTTAAGAGACGGAAGGAGCAATTAGCGATAAAAGGAAAAGACCGTCTTAATTTATATTTATATAGTCTTAATAATTTAAGTTAACGTTTATACACCGTATGGACCACCGTGAAAAGTGTCATGGACCTTAGTAGTTGCCCTTAACCGTCGTGACTCTAATAAGGCCAACCTTGACCACAGTTGACCTCCGTGGGTGGTGGTTTGGACGTCTAAATAAGGGAGGTCGTGGGTGAGAAAGACGGGGTTTGTGTCATTTGTGGTTGTCAACGTGACCTGGGGTTTAGGTGGTTGGTTAGGTTGGCGGTAGGCGGTCCTACTGGGGTAATAAGGTGGTCGGAGGTGGTGGTTGGTACGGTGGATGCCGGATGGTGATTGTTGCAGCGAGTTGTCCTTTATATGGGTCGTGGGTTGTTTCTGGGCTGCCGTGAGGGGTCGTGGCTAGTGGTGGAACCACCGTGGGTCAAGGGAGATGATGGTGGTGGCCACTGGTGGTCATAGGGTGGTTTAAGGAAGTGAGTGAGGGTGTGGTGTTGGTTGTGTCGGGTTTTGAAGGAGGTTGTTAGGGCGGGGTGTTTAGGGGCTGCTGATGGCGGTTTGGCTGGTGGTTTTGGTCGCTGGTGTTTGTCGTGGTGTGGGCTAAGAGGTGGCAGGATTGGTCGGGGCTGATGGTGGTTAAAGAAGTCGTGAAGGACGGGTTTTGGTGGGGGTGTTGAACACGGTTTCGACAGGATTTGTGTTGTAATTTCTTTCACGGGAATTCATGGGGTTTGGGTTTTTTGTTTATTTAGTTTTATAATGGGTTAACTCGGGTATTAATAAGTAATCGGGTCTTGACTTTAATAAATGGGTTTTTACGTAATAATAATTTAAACGGGAAATAATTAATGTAATTAAATATAATTGAATAATTAATATATTAAATTATAATAACAAATAGATAATTGAATCTTAATATTTTGTTAGGTGACGATTTGTGAAGAATTTATAATCGGGTTCGTGTGCTTTATTATTGGATCGCTTGAGCTGCTTAATTGAATGTTGCTTGCCAGGTAGGAATAAATCCTACTCAACTCTTATTCGATAATATTTGGTTTCTTGGATGGCTTACATTAAAGTGAACTGATCGTATGTGAATTGTGTTGGTTGATATTATCATAATTGTTGGAAGGAAGAACTATATTGCATATGTTGGTTGATAATGTCGTAATTGTTGGAAGGGTGAATTATATTGATTTGTGTTAATAACATTGATCAGGTGAATTGAATTGTTATCATTGATTGAGAACGTGATTATTGTGAAAAGCTGTGCGACAGTCAGTTGTACGTTGTTGAGGGAGTTTGTACACTGGGGTGATGGTAATATCACTATGCCAAATCGGGCCATCAATAAGGAGCGTATCACAACGGTTTAAGGCATTTAATAACGACACTTCGATTACCGTTTTCAAAATATTGGCGGAAACCTAGACCGCGCTAATGAGAATAACGGTTTCCGTCGAAAATCGTTCTTATTATAATGTGACAACGGTTTTTTAACAAATCGTTATCAACAACGTTTAATGGTTTCAATAAACTCGTTATATAATCACCCTTATCAACGGTTGTTGGACAACCGTTACAAGTTTAAGAAAACGGCGTTTCGAAAACCATTACTAAATTAACAATAGCAACTGTTTTTGGTACCCGTTGTTATGTTATAGCTACGGGTTTCTTGTAACCGTTATCATTTGCTATTATAATATAACGGTTCCTCTGTACCCATTGTCATTTATCATTTACGGGTGAAAAATAACCGTTATATACTTTTTTCAATGTAAAATATTCAATCGATGCATGTATGATAAATAATGAACCGTTGCATGCATTGTTTTGTTTGACCATTATTTACTATCCGTCCATTATTATATCCACACATGCATACATATTTTCCTATAAATATCACTTATAATGTGATAAATTAACCATATTCACCAATTCAACGTTCAATTAATCATAGCCTATAATTTAATTAAAAATATTACACTTTATCACCATGTCGTCGTCGTCTTCTACACCCGCCAAATCACAATCAAATACGCGCTATATCCATCCTATTACGTGTATTATTGATGTGAACATTATTTGCGCACATTTAGTCCCCTAATTGAGCCTATTTTGCATACTATTATAACATTCTATGGCCATTTTATCCGTCAAAACCTTCCTATTTGTTTTTTCTATCGCATTTCATATGCTTTGTAGGAAAGAAGATAATAAGGCGGAAATTCCCGTCTTTCATGCGTATTCGGAAGCTATTTGACGATATTTGATGGACTAGTATGAAGAGGAGGCGAGAACTAAAGACCAAGTTTACAAGAATAAAAAGAAAGTAAAGAAAAAGGACGCTGTCTCAGAAAACGTCCGTCTTCTCCCCAAGCCGCCCGTCCTGCAGTGACAACCCGTGCGTCCCAGCAAGAAAGACGCTCGGATTCCTCCAAAGAAGACGAGCGGATTCTCCCAAAGACGCCCGGGCAGAAACTCACGAATCCGGCCGTCCCGTGCCTAAGACGCACGGATTCCAAGGCAGCACAAATTCGTTTCTTCTTGCTCCGTGAAAGATGCCCATCCTTCTAAAAAGACTAGCGTCTCCCTGCTCTAAACTAAAAAGTGTAATTACTAATTTAGCCTAGGTTAACCTAATGAATCCCTACTATAAATACCCCATTTGTAGTAATCAAAAGAACACATCTTTAGCTAGAACAAAATCCTTCTTTAGATTAGATTAGGAGTAGATTAGAATAGACTACTCTTTAATCTTTCCACAAATCTCAAATTAATCTCTCCTTAAATTATTGTTCAAGTTTTTTACTTTTGGGTAATTGAAGATTATTGGGTTATTATTGGAGGATTGACAACCCTTCATCAATCAATCAAGTTTCTTCTATTATTCTTTGCTTTATTATTTGGATCATCTCAAGTTTGGTATAATTCATTTACTCTTTAATCTTTATTGTTCATTCCTTCATTCTATTATCATGTTTATACTTGTTGTGATGATTGACACCATTAATAACATGTTTCCCATGATAATGAGTGAGTAGTCTCTTAGCTAGGATTAGTGGGTAATTAAGGGAAACCAACATGGGATTGATTAATGCTTAATCTAATATGTTCACATGATTAAATTGCTTGCTTGTTGTGATGTCAACTTCATGCACATGTTATGTTTGATGAAATGCTAAGCCTATGAATCCTTGCATTTACAACCATCCCTTATCTACTCAACTTGACTTGTAAGATATAAACCAACTCGAGTCTTGTTAGACCATGCATAGAGGTTGAATAGGAGGAAAGTAAGTCGACTTGTAGGTGTTGTACAATCTAATCGATTCGGCTCCGGGACCCAACTCCTCCTATAAACCGTAAGACATAAACCAACTCGGTTCCTCCACAACACTAATTGCTTGCTTATAATTGTAAACATGTTTGTATGATCAAAACCATGAATCCCCTATGACCCCATGATATCCTAGCACCTTTAATCATTTGTTTACATCGTTCCTTTTTTTACTTGTTTTACCTTATTGCTTGCATTAGTCTAGACACAACTACAAACCCAAACAAATTGTGACACTAGCATAAATCGAGATAGATAGACTTAGAACCCAAAGCACACCATCCCATGGATCGACCTCGACTTACCGCTAACTAGTAGTTTGTTGAGTATTATAAATGTGTTTTGATTGGGTGTACAACGACACGCCCACGTCAAAAATTGCGCCGTTGCCAGGGATAGTGCTATGTGATTAAGTTCTTACTTGTTTGTCTATTTTAATTGTGCTTTTACCTTGAGGAACTTGTTCCTCAAGGATTGTTCTTACCGTTTTTGTGTAGTTTCCATGCTTGTAGTTGTTTCCTTGTCTTAGCTATGATGGCTCAAGACTTGACATATGGAGTATGTGGTGGATCTTTTGAGTATGACTATGGGTATGGGGAGCTTGAAGAGCAAGTCAACACAAGCCTACCTTATTATTCATACAAAGAAAATCCTAACTACTACCCCACTTTTTCCCACCAAAATCACCAAATCCAATATCAACAACAACAACCACCCACCCAATACCCACTTCATAATGAGCTTCAATTGCCACAATACAACTACTTTCACACCTACCCACAACAATAAGATGAACCCATTCAAAATGTGATTCTCCAAATGATGAGAAATCAACAAAACTTCTTCAAACGAATGCTAGAAGAGAGCCAAAGAAGAGACATTGTTCTTCAAGGCATTATTACCCAAGGTGAGGAATTGGAGATTCAAATCACCCAATTGAAAGAATCCCAAGAAACCACTCCCCACCAATCCTTGGACATTGATCATGAATGTGAATTTTAAGTAGTAACTTTTGACATGAAAAATGAAAAATGGGAAGAGTTAATCTCCGTAAGCTCTTGTGAGTATGAAAGTGTTGTGTTTTATGAGGAAGATTTGAGGTTGAGTAAGTCAAATACTCTTAGCCTTTGTGAGTATGAGGGTGTATCATTTGATGTGAACATTGAGGTGTTGGAGAAAGAGTTGGTAGAGAGGAATGAAGCCCCCATCTATGATTCGTATGAAGATAGCAACAATGATGATGAGCCTAACGAATGGACTCATAATATCACCTTGCTTGAGGAGCCTATCCTTGAGACATTTGAGATACCCTATCATGAAGAAGAACGTCCTTCCCTTATTCATCATGAAGACCACTTGACACCCATCATGGAGCCAATGATCATTGAAGAAGATATGGTGGACCTTCTTCAAAAGGCCAAGGTATCGTACAAGAACTACTTGGTGAAAAAGCTCAAAGAGAAAATTGCTCGTGAAGCCACTTGTGAAGATTTGGCGCCCACAATGACAACTTCTAAGGAACTCGATCATCAATGCCATGAAAATTCTCCTTCCACCTTGGAAGGATTGAAAAATCAAAATGCTATCATCATCACCAAAATTTAAAAAGAAGGTGGTGAGTTAAAGTCTCCGGACGAATATGAACCATACTTCTTACCATATAATGACAAGAATCATGGGCTAGTTGGTTTGAAGCATCGTGAATATCCAAGTGCCAAGAAGAGGAAGAAAACAACAATGAATGACAAATTCCTTTGGCCAAGCTTCGTCTTGAAGTTAACCAAACCATACTTGTGTTATTTGGAGCTTGTTCACAAGCTTTTGATCTTCTTTTAAGAGCCTTGAGCTCTATGGACAAGAATTTCTACAAATTGAATGAGTTTGGTGGAGTCCTCCCTCAAACCACCATTTGTAAGATATCATTTCCTTTCACTTTGCATTACATTTCCACTTGCATTTAGTTATACACATATACATTTAGCTTGCATTTGTATTATATTTCATATTTCATTTGCATTAGCTAGTTCATATAGTATAGTTTACATTGTAATATATCTCACATGATTCATGTAGTTAATTGCAGATAGATTAGAATTCATGCATAGTTACTAATGGCCAAACCTATTCATTTCTACACTAGAAATAGTGTTTAAATTGGTTTGGGGAGGTTTGATCATAGGTGACCACAGTCTACTAGAAAACATGCATCATATAGTTTAGATTGCATTCATTTGTTACATATGTCATATAGAATTGCATTTAGTTAGAGCATGCATTCATTCATATCATATCATTGCATTTGTACTTTATTTCAAAAAAATCAAAAATCCAAAAACATGTATTTCCTTTTTACTCCTACTCGTACATGTACATTGAGGACAATGTCCAAAATAAAGTGGGGGATGAGAATTTATATTCAAAAATACATAAAAATTAAAAAATTTCGAAAAAAATCACAAAAATATGTCTTTAAATTTCATAAAACAAAAATCCATAAAAATTTAAAAATATCAAAAAACCAAAAACAAGTTCATTTCCTTTGTAGTGTAGTCATGTATATATTGTTGTATATATTATGTTTGTTCTATCCTTGTTCACATTGATCGACTACGCCACATCCGAGATATGAGGATATTGAAGACCGCATTGTATGATCTTTCCAATCTCCTTTTTCCTCTTTATGTTAATGACTATGTGGCTTTATTTTGATTGATGCGGTAAAAACAATGTGGATTTAGGATTGCATTTAGACTATATGGCATACTAGTTGGTAGAAGCATATGCATTACGATGTATATATGTTAGTTGCATCATGGCATGTAGTTTGCATGTTAGAAAAATTTTGTGAAACCGTCTACTTGGGAAGCTTGACAAGTGTATATAGGCCCTAGTAGATACTTTTTCTTCTTAAGACTTTGCTTGTTAGAATACTTGTAAAACACCCTAGGATGTGTCATGCTAGTATCCTTTGACCCATGGTTTAAGGCCTAGTCAAGAGTACCTTGTGGTGTGATAACTCCTTGGCTACCGTTTATTCCAAGGTGACCCTTGAAACCATGCATCCATCATCTATGTTCTACCACATTTTTGTCATCAAAGGGAATGGGCACAAAAAGAAATCAATTTGAGTTCAATGAAATGAAAAGTGAAAGAAAGTTTGCAAAAATGCATCAAATGAAAAGAGGAGCAAAAATAGAACTCCTATGCTTCAAATATAAGGCACCCTCACTACATATGGGGTGACTTTGAAAATGTTCAAAAAGAAAATGCAAAGAAAAGTTGAAAGTTGTCAAGTATGAAATGCCAAACATCAAAAGAAATGGCAAAAGAAAGTGTTCTCAATTGTTATATGCCACAAGAAATTGGGGGGAAAAACAAAGAACAAAAGCAAACTCCCAAAGTGAAACTCAAATATCTATTGATCCCTTTATCCATCGTATCCATTTTTATGCATGGTAGATAGGGGACGACCCTTCTTCTTGTCTAGGATTACAAAAGCAAACTCCCAAAGTTTGTACTAACTTAATACGGATTACCAAATATGGAAGATGCTTTTTTTTGGCGGGAAAAACTTGACACAATGAAAGATAAATGGCAACGGTTAGGCACCAACCGATGTAATATAATGAAAACAATTACGGGTTTATAGTCAGCCGTGGTCATATTGCAAAATACAAAATACGGTTTCGCTTAACCCGTGTTTACTAGTTTTAATAAAATATTCAAATAACACACATGCAAACCTTCTCCTCGCCCATTTAAAACCCTCGCACACTGAGTTTCCCTAGAACCACTACTATTCTCCGTCGACGTCGTCTTTGCAGTCGTCGTCGCCGCCGCCGTCGTCGTCGCCTCTGTCGTTGCCATCCCCATTGCCTCTGCCGTCTCCTCCGTCATCGCCATACCGGGGCCGGCTTCTCCTCTTTGAAGAAGTAATAATAAACCCTACTCTTTCGTCTCATTAACTTAATGTCTTTATTTTCTTAGTTGTGATATTATCCCCTAATTATCTTAGGTTTAATGTGTGTTAAACAACATCTATTATTTTAAGTATATTGTGTGTTAAACAAATCTATATTTTTAGGTATAATGTGTGATCATTTATTTGAGACGGTGCTCTTGCTATGTCGACTTAATGCTTAAAGTTAGTAGTTTGTTAATTTCTAGTTTAGATATGGGTGGAAAGCGGAAAAGAAATGATGGGAAAAGGTCAAACGAAGAAGATTCAGGTGATGAGAATAATTTGGAATCAGATACTTGGCGAAGGACCCATAGGGTTTCCCTAGAAGCAATAAAAAGAGGTATACCTAATAAACTTGAATGGGATTCATTCAAGTTCATCGGGGCTGCCAGATGGTGATTTTGCTGCAAATTTCGCGACTTGGATTGGTTATTGTGTAAGAGAGTATGTGCCTCTGGGTTTGCCGTGTATCAATCGGTTGAGTCAAGGCCTGGAGGAAAAGCTATGGGGGAGAATAAAGGTATGTATATACAATAATAAATGCAGTGAAATGAAATTATCTTAGTATTCGATATGTGTTATTAGCCAAAACTAACCAAATATGCTCACCATATATGCATGCAGCTTACACTGTCCCCCAAGAACATGGTGGTTACCTAAAAAGAAAGATAGGGGATTCCCTCAGAGCATGGAAGTTAAAGGTTGCTCAGAACCACTTGTTCGACAAGAAGACCGGGCAGATAAACAAGAAACCACCAAAGAAGAAGTATCAGTTTTTCAGCCAGCAAGATTGGATTAACTTCATTGCTTATAGGCAGTCTGACAAGTTTAAGGTAATTTATCTGCGACTCATTGGGATCACTTTATTAGTAATCACTTAATAAGTAATGAAATATGCTTACGTTACTCGATACAATTCATTTTATGAAGACTATGAGTAGGCAGAACCAAGAGAACATTTCAAAGAAAGAGAGCGTCTTTCATGGCTCCAGAGGTGGTTATAGCTTGATTAAGAAGAAGCTTGGAACTGTCAATCGTCGCGACACTTGGGTGGCCGGTCACACTACTAAGAATGGAAAATTAGAAACTCCATATGATAAGGCTGTCAAAGAGAAAATTGTAAGTTTGAATAAATATGTCACTTCTACCAGTGGTGGTCGGTTATATAATTGTGAGTTTAAATAAAATTTAGTTGTATAATGGTTTTATGTGTATGTAGAGGATCTGTGAGAAGGAGGTACAGGAAGGAAAATGGAAGCCTGAAGGACGCGATGACATTCTTGCTAGGGCAATCGGCAAAGCAGAGCATCCAGGTCGTGTGAGAGGGGTATCGACGCATGTTGGTATCACTAAGTATTTTGGGAAAAATACTCGAAGGACAATGAGAGGTGATGATAGGGTATATAAATACTGTATTTTATTCAACATAATTTTTTTATATATATATATATTCTTAAATTATACTAATTTTAATCATATTCATTTCTACTACACAGCTACAAACAATGGCCAGGTTGATACTCAGAATGGTGGAAACGGGGGATAAGCCATCTGAAGAAGAGTTGGTTATGGTTTGGCAAGTCATAAAGGAAGCAGAGGAGAAGAAGAAAAAAGCGGGCATGCGAAGTGAGAAAGACATAGCAAAGGATCAAGATGGGGTAGATGAAGAGGAAGCTGATACGTGCCTAATGTATAGTCTTTTTAGCCTATTTCAGCACGTATTTCTATGCATTTTCATATTGTTTTTATGGTATTTTGCCCCGAATTGGCTACTTTGGGTCGTTTTATCTATTTTGTAGAAATGAGCGCGGAAGTAGTGGAACCGTACCCTTTTTCGTCCTTTTTGCATGCATTTAGAGGAGACAGGATTGTTCCAGAGAGAGATACTGCATTTGGAAGCGTCGTGGCACGCATTACGAGGCATTTAGGCGAGAACGTGAGCTGAAATAAAGTCAAGTCACTCGATCGAGCTGTTTTCCACTCCATCGAGTGGTTTCCACATCCAAGAAGTGGTCGATCGAGTACTTTGTACTCGATCCTTAAGCTGCAGGAAGAGCTGTTACTCGATCGAGTAACTTTCCAGTCGATCGAACTGTTTTTGCTGAAGAGTGGTCGATCGAGTGGTTTTAATCCACTCGATCGAGTGGTTTTGATGGGTTTGGGCTTTAATTAGCTCGCGTGATGTTTTATTTCGCTAAACTCTTTTGCTTTGCTATTTAAGCACGCTTTACTAGGTTAATTAGGATCATCTTTCATATTATCAAACACTCTACTGTAAACTTTAGAATGCTGCTTTATTCCTCTCTACTGTTACCTTATTTCGGGATTATTTTCACTCGGATTTCGTGTTCTTTACGCCGGATTCGCTTGGATTGTAATTCCTTTCTCCTTCTTAATAATAATTAATCATTTGGTTGCTTTAATTTCTCGTTTGTGTTATTACTTCTTTTGCCCTAATTTATTTTTATGCAATTTATTGTTTGTTTTATAATGTTTATTGCTGGGAATTTAATTGCTGTTAGTTTAATTAGCAATATGAGTAGCTAAACTCCTTTCATGTTGGGATTAGGGGATCTGCGGTAGAAATGTGACGACGTAGTAAATGAATTAGACGAATTAATTACGATACTCTGTCACTATAGCAATTTAATTGTATTTATTCGACTTAGTTGAGTGCACGCTTCTATGTCACCCTTTAATCTGGCTAAAATTAATCCTGGATCGAAAGATTGGCCTAAATAGGGCTGCTATAAACAGTAGACTACCCTAATGAAGACGAAAGTTAAGTTAGTGGTATTTTAGGATAGAAAGTGGACCGAAAGGACCTTTCAACATCCGTCTCACATTAGTTCGTCTGAGTCATTTACAGCTGAGTTACAGGACTACCATAGTGAACCGAATTCCCGACATGTCCCTCTCTTCTTGATAGTTTAAACCGATTTTCTGCTCTTATTGCTTTTGTTTTTATTTCCTTTTCCTTTAAATCTCGTAGTTTAGGAATCAATTCAACAAAACCCCCCATTGTTACTTTAGGACTAGAATTAGGCATCTGTTAATTACATTACCTCCCTGTGGATTCGATACTCGACTGCCTCTGCTACATTTTAGTTGAGACCGTTAGGTTTTATCTTTGATAGGGTTGGGATAGCCGTGTCAAATTTTGGCGCCGTTGCCGGGGAGGCAATTGTTCTAATTTTTAGTTGTCTTTATTTTAGTCTGTTTTTCAGTTTAAGGGACATCCGTTCCTTAGACTATTCTTATATCCTATTTGTAGTTCCTTCTTATGCGCAGGTCACAGGGTGGTGAATTATTGCCTTATAATCCTGAACTTGAGAAATCTTTGCGCGAGTTGAGACGATCACAAAGGGTATTACCGACAGAGGAAGAGCTGAGTACTCTGTCAAGCTTTTACGAGAACGAGCTGTTCGAGGAAGATCCACCTTCATCTCCAGTTTCCAATTCATCAGCTGAAACACTCACTTCTCCGGACTTTCTAGAAATGGCCGAAGAAGCAACCATTGCCAGTCACTCTGAACTGACAGCAGCGGGAGGCGAGAAAATTCGAGCCGAAGCCAGCTTATATCAATCTGGTTGAGAAAAACCAATTTGGGGGAGCTGCAAATGAAGATGCAGCTAAGCACATGGAGACTTTTATCGATTATTGCTGCTCCATACCTCCACCTGCTGGCGTGACCCAGGATCAGATAAAAGAAACCATGTTTATCTTCTCACTCCGCGATGCTGCAAGGGAGTGGTATAGGGATTTAGACCGGGCTGCTCACGGTATAACTGACTGGAATTCACTGGATTTAGCATTCTATAAGAAGTACTTTTCTGCATCGAAGACTATTGCCATTAGAGCTCAGATCACGAGCTTTAAACAAGGGCCTGACGAGAACTTTCACGAGGCATGGGTCCGCTTCAAGAAGTTGGTGCGAACCATTCCGCACCATGGGTTCGAAAAGTGGAGTCTATGCAATCAGTTCTATAACGGGTTGTATGACGATCAGAGGGCTATTTTGGATGCTGCAGCCAATGGCCGATTTGCTGAGAATATGGGAGAGACTAAGGGGTGGAAGATTATTGATGATTTGGCCACCCAAAAGGCTGAATATGGGAACTCCAGAGGTAATCAAAGAAGAGCTGCTGAGTCTTCTTCTGTAGCTTCACTTGAAGCTCTCACTGCAAGATTTGATAAATATGGGTTGGGAGGAGCTTCCAAAGGAGGGATGTATCAGGTGAATGCTGTGTCAGACGGTCCTTTCGTCTGTAGAAGATGTGGAGGAGAGGGACATGTCTCAGATCATTGTCCCAATTCCTATGAGTCATGTGCTGCCTTTCAACATTACAGGCAGAACAACACTTATTACGAGCCGAACGTCCATCCCAATTTGAGGTGGAGTAGTCAGAATGTGCTAAATCCCACTGCTCCTCCGAATCAGCAGCAACCGTATATTCCTCCACACAAGAATCAACAAGGCTTTCAGAAGCCTCCCTCTTTCACTCCTTCAAATCAAGGTGCATCATCTTCTAGTGGGGTGAGTGAAATAGGTGAGATAAAGTCTATGTTGCAGACCATTTCAAAGCATTTGCAGCTGAATGATCAACAAAATCAACAGAAGGACGCGTCATTTAAGGCACTTGAGACTCAAGTTGCCCAACTGGCCACGAATCAGTCCACGAGAAAGCAGACCCGAGGGAAGCTGTACCTGGTGATGAACAGTGTTCTGTTGAGAGAAAAGGGCTCACGACAAAGGAATTACTCGATCGACTGAAATCTGGTGTTCGATCGAGTAGAACTGAAGATGAAAGCCCTCGATCAAGTGGTTTTTCCACTCGATCGAGTGAACAGGAGGAACAGGTTGGTCGATCGAGTAGTTTATCTACTCGATCGAGTGAAGCAAAAAGTGGAGTTGGTCGATCGAGTGGAAATTGTACTCGATCGACTGACATTGATGAAGGAACTGCTCGATCGAGTGAGCAAATGAGTCGATCGAGTAGTATTGATGACGGGAAGCTTATTCGAGAGCCTTCTAGTGCTCGTGTAAGCTATATATCACCGGAAAAACCTCGTTCGAGAGGTAAGAAGCGTCCAAAGGATACTGAACTTGCTCCGGAAGACACTTTGGAAAAGAGAAACAAAGGACTCGAGATACATATCACGGTTCCTTTCCCGAGGAGGCTGCAAAACACGAAAGCTAATCAACAATTCGGCAAATTTGTCGAACTTCTGAAAAGCTTGGAAGTCACTGTGCCTTTCACTGAGTTGCTGACAAAGGTACCCTCTTATTTAAAATTTATGAAAGAAATTTTGAGTCGTAAGAGGAATATTAATGACAGTGAGACCGTAGCTTTGACTGAGGTAGGGTCAGCCCTATTTCAAAATAAGTTACCTCCTAAGCAGTCAGACCCGGGTAGTTTTTCGATCCCTTGTCATATCGGTATGCATTTGATTGATAACGCGCTATGCGATTTAGGCGCTAGCGTAAGTGTCTTACCTTTGTCTCTGGCTAAGAGACTCGGTTTGACAAAGCTGAGTTGCACCAACATGACTGTCCAGATGGCCGACCGTAGTTTATCACGGCCACTAGGTGTAGTAGAAGACGTACCTGTTCAGATCGGGAAATTCTTTATTCCCGTAGATTTTGTTGTCTTGGACATCCCCGAAGATGCACACACCCCTATTATTTTAGGGAGACCATTTTTGTCCACTGCCCGTGCAGTAATAGACGTCGGGGGGAAGACTTTGACCTTTCAGGTAGGGGACGAGGAGCTGATTTTTCATCAGTCTAAGTTCCGGAGAGCTCCCATGCAAGCCCAGCCTTGCAATGCTCTCTCTTCTATTGATCCTAGTATTGACACTCCAAATGAAAATTTGGAGAATTGTGCCGCTATTGTTAACCCTCCGCCTCAGACTGAGAGCAATAAGGAGGAAAGTTCGTCTGTTTTCCTTGCTGTAGGTACAGATGAAAGCAATAAAGGAGTTGTTAAAGGACATGGTGCAATCATTATCAATCAAACTGGAGATGTTGACGCTAAAGCTGGTGATAAAGGAGCAAGGACGAGGAAGGTTCACGCTTATGTGGATGTGAACTACTCCCCTCCTACCGTTTCAAGTGATTACTCATGCTCAAGGAAGTTGAAGAGGACAGTCATTGTTGCTGAAGTGACGTCCTCCAGTCAGAAGCCCACCAAGGGGCTACTGAAATTTGATGGGAATTAAACGGGGAAATGCCCCGTGTAACACTTTGTAATAGATAATTTTTGAATTTCTTTTGAATTTGTTTTATTGCGTTTTAATTAGGACAATTAGTTTTAGACAGTTTTTAGCAAAAACGTAAGACTATAGACTGTGCTTATGCGTATTTGGTATTTTGGGAAATTTTTGGATGTGTTTTTATGCAGGTTTGGGGAAGTTTTACGCATCCCAAGGAAGAAAGGACGAAATTCAAGAAGCTTACGCGAGAAAAGTCCTCGATCGAGTACTTTTTATACTCGATCGAGTGAAAATCCGGTCGATCGAGCAAAGCAGTAAGCTGGACTAGTCGATCGAGTAAAATTTACTCGACCGAGCAACAGAAACATCAAAAGCCATCGATCGAGCAGTTTATAACCACTCGATCGAGTGGAAATGAATAGGACGCCGGGAGTTTTCTACCTTAAACTCTTTTATTTTGTTTCTAATTCATTATTCACCTAATTATCGTCTAATACCTTCCCTTGTGCGATCAATTCATCCCCAAATCCCTAAATTTCTTGCCCAATCTCCAAATCCGCCACCTACAATCCCTTCCTTGCTAATTGATCTTCAAAAGCCCTTTGTTTTTCCCCTTATTTGTGTTCGTTTCCACGATTTTAAAAAGGAACTAGGGTTTGCGGGTTTTTCGACTGAAAAATCGCTTGTTTTTGCTTGATTTTTGAAGATTGATTGCATATTGTTGGATTCTTATCATCAAGTAAGTGTTTCATTTACCTTCTTTGCATTATATTTTCGATTAATTCGAATTTTATGAAGAAAAATAGCTTCTAGGGTTTCGAAATCCATGTTTAGTCGAATTTCTCGACTTGACTGTGTTTGTATGCCCTTATTTAGCTTACTTGATGATCATAATTCCCCTTCCTCGCTGTCTTGCATGTTTAATTCGAAATTCACACGATTTTTTTTGTGGTTTGGTTCAGGACAGTCGAACTTTTCGACTGTCACTTGGGTTATTGCTGCTGTATCTTGCCTAATTAACATCTTTGTTGCGACTTTGCTGCTTATTGTTAACTGAAATCGCACTCCCGTCGATGTTTGGCCATGTTTTCACTGAACCTTTGCACAGAAACTGCGATTAGGGTTGCTTGAGTCGAATTTTTTTCGACTGTCAGACGAAATTTATGCTGCATTTCTTTAATTAACCTCAGTTGTTCTCACTTGATGCTGTTGTTAACTGCCACTCCCGTCCCCTATCGCCATTACATGCTGTAATTCGAATTCGTTTGAGGTTTTTTTGGGAATTCTATGCTGTAGAGTCGAATTTTTCGACTGATAGAGGACACACATCTTTGTCACATCATCTTTGGTTTTATGTGTTGTTTAGCCACGGTTAGCAGCTATTTTCTTATCGTGTCCTCTGCCCTATGTTTACATGATGGAGTCTACTACCTTGCCTTCTGCCAGTACCACCTCCAGTCCGTCTTTGAGGGAGACAGTGGCCCCTGCTGTCGCCACTACCTCCGCGTTAGTTACCACTACAGCCCCTGTGTTCCTTGTTTCAGCTGCAGGGACAATTTTTACTCCAGTGAGCTCAGCTGCGAGCTCAGTTCCGGCTACCACTTCCTCCACGGTCACCACCACAGCTAGCACTGCTGCTAGTTCCTCTTCAGCGGTGACCACGGTAGCCACTACCTGTACATCAGCCACCACTTCCACACCTGTGGCGGACTCACCTGCGGTTGCAGCTGCCTTCAGAGCTTCTTTGGTTCCTTACACCGTCCGAGAGCGAGCTGCTGCCTTACGTTCCAGAGACCGAGGCCGGGGTCGTAGACAGTCTCGAGCTACGCCAGCTCCTGTTGCCTCTACTTCCGCTCCCAGCACTTCCACAGCTGCTGCTTCTGCTTCTACTTCAGCTGCCGCTCCGTCTACTTATGAGACAGTTACAGTCCGAGGGGACACTTCCCTCGACTCCCACCCAGACTACCCACAGGTATTATTCGTCAACGCTGTCCATCGTACGAAATTCTTTAGCTTGGTCAAGTGTGTACATGTGCCTTCCCGATTTTGGGATAAATCGGCATTAGAGAAACTCAGTATTTACGAGTCAGTCTCTACTTTACTACGGGGCACGGGGATGCCTGGCCTCATTACCATGAGGGGCCGTACCTTCTTAGAGCTGAGCCTTGAGTTTCTCAGCTCTTTTACCTTCTCTTCAGGGGCATACGATACTGACCCCGACTGTTTGTCAGTCTCTTTTCGGTTGTTCAACCGGACTTTCCCGATGCCTCTAGCGGAGTTTGGTAGGTTACTTGACCTTACCTCCTCGGGTGTGACATCAGACTCGAGAAAGGTTTACCGTCAGGTTTGGCGGTGCCTGGCCCAGACCCGTTTCCAGGAGCGAAAGCTCCACCAGGTCCACCATCCCCCCGTCCGTTGTTTTCTTAGACTGATGGGGAGCTCTATTTTCGGCCGAAAGGAGCCGAACAACACTACCAACACCGAGCTCTCCATCATGGGTGATTATCTGAACGTCGACTGTGAATGTCCTTTTACCTTCAACATTGCCTACCTCACCGCCCAGTACCTCCACGACTAGGGGAAGAAGGAGGCGGGAGCCATTGCCTACGGTGGCATAGCCACCATTCTTGCCCATCGCCTTTTCCCCACCTGGCCTCGTGACCTGCAGTACCTCGAGGGAGAGAGGTCACTGAGTCTGGCTGCCATCCTCGCTCAGCATTGGCTTACCCCAGACTACCAGACTTGGAAGATTGACGGCTCCTTGTCTGTTGACTTACCTTGCGACAGTCTCCCCCGTCTTGAGCCCTTACCTACTCTGGTAAAGGGCCACCGTCTGCCTGCCTTGCCTCTACTTTACCTTCCACTCCAGCCTCGACCACCTCCTGATGCACCTGCCGCCAAGAAGCGGCGAGTTGAGACTGGAGAGGGGTCCACACCCTCCGGGAGTACCCAGCCTTCCACGGCTACTCCCGATCCGACCCCTACTCCCACTACTACTACCACTCCTACTCCTGCTCCACCTCCCACTGACCAGACATAGAATGAGCCGGTCTTCCCGGCTACTTTTAGACCACCTCCTCCCTTTGTAGCGCCCGCGGTCCAGGACCAAGGGGGCGCGGTTCTGATTTGTTGATCGAGCTTGCAGAGCGTCAGGCTCGTATGGAGAGGGACATGGCTCTTGCCTTACACCCTCTGTACGAGTACCACTTGCGGCGACACTGACCGATCCCAGAGGGTTGGCCACACCCTTCCTTCTTCCAGTACCCAGCTGAGGGGTACCCGGTTTCTGACGAGGAGGAGGAGGACGAGGACCCAGAGGTGGCAGTGGAGAGAGCTCAGGAGGAGGAGCGGAAGAGGAGAGAGGAGGAGAAAGACCCGGAGTACAGGGCCGAGGTTGACCGTGAGAGCAGTGACGACGACGACGACGAGTAGCTACTGGTCTACTCACTTCCCCAGTTTTCTGGCTGGTTTGGGGAAGTTCGTATTTTGTATGTATCTTTCACCCTTTTATTTTGTCTCCTTTATTTATTACTTTTATTTTATTTATAGGTTGTATATTCCCATTCCCCCATATTTTTGCTGGTGTATGCTGGAGGACAACGAGGGCGTTGTCCATTTTGGTTTGGGGAGGGTATTGCATCCTTTTGAGTCTGCATCTGCATTTGTTTTTGCATTCACGTTTATTTTTCAGCCTTGCATTTCTTTATTTCATTGAAAAATCCAAAAAAATTGAAAAATTTCAGAAATTCAAAAAATATTCACGCTTATTTCTGCATATAGGTTGAGTCGGAACGGTAGATTCCCATGATGACAATGCACTATAACTTGTCTTTTTGCTTGAGCCTTGCACTTTTATTGATAGTTATTAGCTTTGTCATACGCATAGTCTACGAATTTCTGTTCAAATATAAGCTGACTGTTTAGACTCGACCTATAAATTGGCAAACTACTTAAAAATTCTGAGATATTAGAGCCCATAACTGGTGACATTCATGACCAGTTCATTAGGAATTTTGAGTAGTACTCCTTGCATGGCATGTTAATCTATTTTGCACATTTATGACATTCAATTTCGAGTCAAATGCACACATTCGGGTTTGTGGTTGGTGTCACATGCAGGGAGGGTCTTGAAAATTTCCCTTTCTTATTACTTTTCACCCATTTAGCTTCACATAAGCCAAAACTGCCTTTTGACCCATTAGCTACATCCCAAACTAAGCCTGCCTAGTCAAGCTAGTTAGTATGTTCTTCTGCGGTATATTTTTCCTTTGCATTTTGGTCCGTGTTTCTTATTTTGGAGTTGGTGTAAGTATAGAGGAAGGAGGAAAAGGAAGAAAGAAAAAAAAGTATTGAAAAAAAAAAGAGAAAAACGTGAAAGAAAAAAAAAAGAAAAAAAAAATGAAAAAAAAAAGAGCTGAACGTGAACAAGAGAAGAAAGAAAGAAAAGAAAAAGAGAATGTGAAAATGGAGGAAACAGACGTACTCCTCTTGTCTGAGTTGAGAAGATGTTCGAAGATGTACAATCAAAAAAGGTTGATTTGTTTCAGTTAGTTATTTCAGACGGTGTTTAAAAAAGGGAAGTTTGTGACCGTCTGACTCCTCCGTTCTATCCCATATTTTTTTGAGGAGATTGTGTTTTGAGTCTAGTGAGTCTTGTGCCGAATGAAGGGCACTTGTACTTAGTCTTTTAGTCAGTTGAGATTCGGATGGTTTCATTATGGTCCTGATAGGAACTAGCTTGACGCTTTTACCTCCACATTACCATAACTTGTTTTGCCTTTTCTCACCTGAACCTCACTATTCCCATATTATTTGTAAGCCCTCGGCTGTGACGGACATATTAGTACTTGAATTGTCTTTCATTTTTGTTGCATGCATGCTATGTAGGTCGCAGTTAGGTGAGTGACTGTCTTTTCTTCTCTCTTTTACATATAACATTCACCCTTTGCTTCATGAGAGAAGAGTGACCACGAGAGAGTCCGATTTTGTTGGTCTTGCAAGGTCGATAGGTTGGCTATATTTCGGAACAGCTTATAATTCGTTTGCGTATTGACTGCTTAGCTTTAACTGTTAATTTTTGTTGCATTAAATTGGTTCAAGTAGACAAGTTAAGCTAGCTCTGAGTTATCATTTCCGTTCCATTAGTGTATAGTTATGAGTTTACTCGAGGACGAGTAAAGGTTCGGTTTGGGGAGATTTGATACGTGCCTAATGTATAGTCTTTTTAGCCTATTTCAGCACGTATTTCTATGCATTTTCATATTGTTTTTATGGTATTTTGCCCCGAATTGGCTACTTTGGTTCGTTTTATCTATTTTGTAGAAATGAGCGCGGAAGTAGTGGAACCGTACCCTTTTTCGTCCTTTTTGCATGCATTTAGAGGAGACGGGATTGTTCCAGAGAGAGATACTGCATTTGGAAGCGTCATGGCACGCATTACGAGGCATTTAGGCGACACTACTACAAAAATAGACGTAATGCAACATTTTGTATGCAACACTTACGGTTTGTGTTGCAATTTTTAGTTAATTAAGCAACGCTTTAATTAAAAATGTTGCTTTTACTTATATAAGGCATCACTTTGAGATAAGTGTTGCAATGTATTACCGTAAATGCAACGGTCTTATACAAATGTTGCATTTTGTAGCAACACTTGAGCAACACTTTTGTCACATAAGTAATATATACCCTAAAATTTTTTAACTTTTTGGTTTTACCGCTTAACTATTGTGAAATGAAAAATTAAAAATTAAAAAACCACATTTTGCGGCGCCAACTCACACATTCATTCATTCAATGTCAATGTTACAGTAATCCATCACCGCCTCAATTCATTCATTATTAATTCATTCAATCTGACAAGGGCGCGCTTCTTTATTCATTCCACCGTCGATCTCTTTTCCTTTCTCATTCATTCGTTCAATTCCACCGTCTCTTCTTCACTCAATCTCAACTTTGATTGGATTCTGTCGAAACCCGCACTACTACAAAAAAAGGAATAAGTAACGCATAATAGAGAACGGTCAAATTATATAACCGTTCTCTAGAATTAAAGAGAACACTTTTCTTAGATATGTGTTATGTAAAAAGAAGAATGGAGAACGCCTTCTATATTAACCGTTCTTTACATGTATTTTGTACAAATAAAAAAAAAAAAAAAATTAAAAAGCAAAATCCAAAAATAATAAAACCCGTGTGACATTTGCTAGATATTTTTACAATCCTATTACTCCGTATTGTTCTCTGCCCCCATTTCTTTACTGAAAAACCCAAATCCGTCATCTCTCAATAACCGCCCTCACGGCCTCACATGTCTTTCGTTGACTGTGGATTACTGCCGCCAACCGCTTTATGTCGTCGATCGCATCGCCACTGTGCACATTACCTTCTGCCTCTTGGTCTGGTTCGAAATTTTAGGGTTTGCTCACCTTACTCTAATTTTGGGGATTATTCTGTTAGGGTTCGAATTCAACATATTAATCGATTAACTTGCTTGTTCTTTGAAATTTGCAGGTTGGTTTTTCTATATTGAGGAAATTTGGGATTTTTACATTAAAGAGGAAAATTGATGAAAATGGATAGAACTGAGGTTCGTTTCTTGTTTCACATCTCTTGTATTGAATATAATCGTATTCCATTTACTCTTCTCAGTACTCCGTATATATGATGCAATTATTGGGCTCTAGGAAACGAGAATCAGCGATCGGTTAAGGAAGCTTAGAGCTGGTGGCAAATATGGACAATTTAGGCTATTTTGTATGATATCATTACTTAATGTTGCTTTGTTGTATTACTCTTGGTCGAAATATGTCAACTTTTTTTTGATTTTGTTGTACTGTTGTCGATTGCTTTTAACATGTTGAGATGTAAATCCGTAATAAGTGTGTTGTGATTGTTGCATTCTGTGTTAGGGTTGCCCAAGTGCTATATCTCCAACTATAATCCGATCTATGCTTTAGTCGTATGAGTAGCCTAGTCAGTAAATTATATATGGTGTGTGTAGTATTTGTTGAAAATCAAATGCTTGGTTAAAATTGTGATTTGGAACTCTAGGGGCTAATGGAGGTTGGTTTCAATACTATCTGTTGGCAACATTATTGTAACACAAAGGACTTAATTACCATGGGCGCATACACTCGAGTAGCTTATTGCTTATTAGTGAGGCTGTTGTATGTAGTTTATGTTTTATTATTGAACATAGAACTAGACTTGGTCTACTAGTACGCATCGTAAAATAATTTTCATTGTGGGTTATCCTAAAACTACTGATGCTCTCAGTTCAAGGGTATGGTTTTGTACGCCTGGCTCGCTTTAGGCTTTTGCTTTAGGCTGCTTGTAGTTTTTATTTTAGTGTTAAGACATTGGCCAGGGACTTGTGTTAACTAGAGATAACAGTTGTGAATACTTGAACCTGATAGTTGTAGGCTTGTAGCTATACGGGTGAACTTCTGGTATAAAACTGGTCTTTTGCTTTAGGCTGCTTGTAGTTTTTATTACTTTAGTGGACTTTGTTGTAGCAGTATTGGACCAAAAATAAATGCTTTATGTTACACAGCTTTCAATTTTTTCTTTCAGTGATAATGTTCTTTCATAACAAAGACCTCATCTAGCATGCATCTGGATAGTGGGGTTGGCTGCGTTCACTTAATTTGCATTTTATATTTTAGAGGGCTTGCTTGATAGCTGGTAGGATCAAGGTTGAAGATGTTAATTAAGTAGAGCACCTAATTTGAGTATATTCATTTTTTATTTGTCCTAATCATCATTTCTTATGATTGGAACTTATGATGCGAAATTATTAGAGTTAAACAAAGATTCACAATGGCCTGGTAACAAGTTACGCGTGGAAGCTATGAGTGTGCTGTCTATCATATATTTATGCTATGCATTTGAATCATAAGCCGTTCTTTTTTATGCTTTTCTGGACCTTTTGGTACATGGTTTATTATTAAATTTGTTGAACAGCAATGGCATGGTTATCTTGATTTACGAACAGCTTTACTATTAGTGGTAAACCCTAAATTTAATGATGAACACTGCTGAAATGTTTCAAATCTGCTGCTAAGTATTTACTCAAGATAACACTCTTGATGCTTCAATGTCATTCAATCAAGAAAAATAAAATAAAATTATGTCAAAAGCAATGGTGTAGATATGGATACTCCTCTCGGAAGAGTAACAATATCAATGAAAGTAGTTGTGTAATTCATTATTTACTTTATTGTTTTAGATTATATGTAGTTCGAAATTGCAAGCGATTTAGTGTTACAAGGGAACAACAAGACCAGTCATTGTAAGTCATCTCGAGAACATAGGGTCTCTGAGTCTTTGGTGTGATTATTATGGCTGGACAGGCCTACCTTTGCAGATCAAACTCAAACGTTTCACATAGGCTACACCTTGTGTACAATCACGTACTCTATTTTTTGCACGTCCTTGTTAATTAGTTGTTCTTTAATGCATTATTTATTATTTCGTGATAATTAAGTGTGACGTATCATCTATGCCTATTGAGCCTTTGAATCCTCAAATCTAATAATGTTCTATTTTTTATGTTACAAGTTGCATTTGAGGTATTAACAATGATGACGGGTTGATTTTTTGTCCGGTTGGCAACATATATATGCTCACAATACAAGAATGAAGACTTATAATTAGTAGCTTTCAAATAGTCGTCGTTAAGAATTATTATTTGTTCTATTTAAACATTTGTTATATTTGTTTTAGTTAAATAATTGAACATTTGCGATCGAAGTTCTACTTTTGATCCTTTTTTGAAATGTAATTGACATATATTTTTGAGACTGAATCAATTGAATGCACAATTAGAGAGAATTACAATTGTTGCGTGCCTTACAAGTCCTTATGTCGTTTCACTTTATTAAGTGTTGTTTTTGAATAAATTAGTGTTGCATTTGTTTATTATAAGTGTTGTTTTGGGACGTAACCAGTGTTGCGTTTCCAAAATAAAAATGTTGCATTAATTTCATATAAGTGTTGCTTATCAACATGAAAAGTATTGCATTAGTTCAGGAAGTGTTGCTTTTTTTACATAAGAAATGTTGCATTAGAAGATAAAAAATGCTGCCTTTGCAATTGAAAAAGCGTTGCATAAACATGACCAATGCAACACTTTTCAAAAGTGTTGCTTCAGATTAAAAAGTGTTGCATTAAGCGTTGCAATGACCTAATGCAACAAGACCTGATGTAGCACTTGATTAAGTGTTGCATAAACTCTATTGCAACATTTATATGACATTATGCAACAATAGCAAAGTGTTGCTATAGAATCTAAATGTAGTAGTGCGAGAACGTGAGCTGAAATAAAGTCAAGTCACTCGATCGAGCTGTTTTCCACTCCATCGAGTGGTTTCCACATCCAAGAAGTGGTCGATCGAGTACTTTGTACTCGATCCTTAAGCTGCAGGAAGAGTTGTTACTCGATCGAGTAACTTTCCAGTCGATCGAGCTGTTTTTGCTGAAGAGTGGTCGATCGAGTGGTTTTAATCCACTCGATCGAGTGGTTTTGATGGGTTTGGGCTTTAATTAGCTCGCGTGATGTTTTATTTCGCTAAACTCTTTTGCTTTGCTATTTAAGCACGCTTTACTAGGTTAATTATGATCATCTTTCATATTATCAAACACTCTACTGTAAACTTTAGAACGCTGCTTTATTCCTCTCTACTGTTACCTTATTTCGGGATTATTTTCACTCGGATTTCGTGTTCTTTACGCCGGATTCGCTTGGATTGTAATTCCTTTCTCCTTCTTAATAATAATTAATCATTTGGTTGCTTTAATTTCTCGTTTGTGTTATTACTTCTTTTGCCCTAATTTATTTTTATGCAATTTATTGTTTGTTTTATAATGTTTATTGCTGGGAATTTAATTGCTGTTAGTTTAATTAGTAATATGAGTAGCTAAACTCCTTTCATGTTGGGATTAGGGGATCTGCGGTAGAAATGTGACGACGTAGTAAATGAATTAGACGAATTAATTACGATACTCTGTCACTATAGCAATTTAATTGTATTTATTCGACTTAGTTGAGTGCACGCTTCTATGTCACCCTTTAATCTGGCTAAAATTAATCCTGGATCGAAAGATTGGATTAAATAGGCCTGCTATAAACAGTAGACTACCCTAATGAGGACGAAAGTTAAGTTAGTGGTATTTTAGGATAGAAAGTGGACCGAAAGGACCTTTCAACATCCGTCTCACATTAGTTCGTCTGAGTCATTTACAGCTGAGTTACAGGACTACCGTAGTGAACCGAATTCCCGACATGTCCCTCTCTTCTTGATAGTTTAAACCGATTTTCTGCTCTTATTGCTTTTGTTTTTATTTCCTTTTCCTTTAAATCTCGTAGTTTAGGAATCAATTCAACAAAACCCCCCATTGTTACTTTAGGACTAGAATTAGGCATCTGTTAATTACATTACCTCCCTGTGGATTCGATACTCGACTGCCTCTGCTACATTTTAGTTGAGACCGTTAGGTTTTATCTTTGATAGGGTTGCGATAGCCGTGTCAGAAGCAATGAAGGCAGGGGAGAAGGACGTGGAGGTGGGAGCCAAAGACACGTTCTTATCATTTCCAATTCCGGGTTTTGACGAGGTATTAGCTACTATGACTAATTTATAATTGCTGTATATATACTAATTAATTAAATTTATTATTTAAAGTAGTGTATGTATATATACTAATTAATTAAAAATGTGAAGGTCGTATGCAAGAAGCCTTGTGTTCTTTACTACCAAACCTCTACAGTGGCATCGGGCAGAATTGTTGTTGCTTGGGGAGTTGAGGTTGAAGGCAATCAAGGCATTGCCCCCCGTGAGGGATGGAGGGATGTGGAAGTGACCGAGTTATATCTGGAGAAGTATAGTATTCTAATAGTACCATGTAGTGATAATTGGCTTTTGCAAGATGCCGTGGGTTCTATTGTGCAATGGCCTGAAGAATTCATTACTGTTGACATCTCCGGGGTAGTTATGCTAAAGCGAACGCATTTTATATAATAAACGTCTTTAAATTTATTAGGGTAACCTTATCTAACATATAGTAAGTATTTGGATTTTTACATTTTCAGGAGTTACACGAAGCCATTATGGCTGAAAATAGGACTACTACGTCAACACCCAACGTCACTGATTTGACTGCCTCTCACTCAAAATTCAAGAGGTAGTGAGAATTTGAAAAATAGATTGTGAAATTTTCCTTTTTTTTTTGGTTATTTAAATTATATATGACGTCTCATGTAATGTATATATTTTTTTTCTAAATTGTAGACCGAGGTTAAATCTACTCTTGCTGCACACAACCTTGGTGTTCCTCTTAAAGCTAAATATCAGACCGATGATTATAAGCAAAAATTGAGTACTCCAACGTTTGTAGCTTTGCACCAGCTGGCTGAAAGGAAGCTAGCTGTCGGGGAAGTACTCATGATTGACATCGAAGATGGTGTTATGGGTTTCGGTTTCACTATTTATATGGATGGGGAATCACTATGTCAGTTTCTCGACCTTGACGAGTTAGATGCTATGCACATTGGAATTTGGATGAAGTAAGTTTTTTAATTAAAACTTGGCATTTGGTTTTACTAATAGTGATGTTTATTTAAATCATCAATGAAAATAACATTCTTCGTTCCATTTGACGTAATAGGTACCTGTGTACACACATGGCTGAGAGGAACTATGTTTCTCATGACTACGGATTCATATCACCTGAATTGTTCTCTCATAAGTCCTTTGGATACACATACAAAGAGTACAACGAGAGAATTGCTTAACGGTTGATGACGCCCAAAAGCCTATGGTTTGCCCCATACAATGAGAATCGGTATGTATAGTAGTTTATTATAATGAATTACGATTCTCTACATTTATTAACATGCTTACATGCATGTATATTAACTAACAGTTCAACTTTCAATATTTCATAGCAAGCATTGGCTGCTAACGGCAATCAGTGTGCAAAAAAGCATAGTGTACTGGATTGACTCTTGCGGACATCCTCCCAATGAGAGATTTGTAAAGATGATGAGTGAGTAAGTTTACAACCTTACATTATAATGTCAAATGTTATTGTATCACCTTTGAAGACTAGGATCCTTTTAATGTCCCATCAGTATTACTGAGCCAAATGCTAATTATAATTTCCTGTATATATTTATGAATTAGTGTGTTTCAAACAATTGGAGCATCAAGTCCAACTTTTGTCACGATAAAAGTAAGTGTATTCTTAATAATTACTCCTATCATTTAATTTATGTTTATGCCAGAGGTTGATCTAATTTAGGTTATTTGTATGTGGGATATTATCACCCGAAAGTATATCGACATACCCTCACCGGTTAGTGTGTTTTAATAACTATTTCAAACGCAACTTGGGTTTAATTCTGTGTAATATTTCACTTATTTTGTCTATTTTTATTAATTATATTTTGATTTGTAGTTCCCACCTTCAATCAACAACAAAGAACCAACCTATTCGAAGGAAGACATCGCCGACATGAGAAATAAGTGGGCCACTTATTTTGTTTCATTACCGGAGTGTCAATAGTACGCTCATTATGTATGTGTGTATATAGAGCCATCTGTATTTAGTTTTGGTCACCATGTTTATAATATTTTGATGTTGGGTTCAATAGATCAATCTGGGTAATATTCTGATGTTGCAGGATTGAAATTTTGCAATGCGCAGCTGCTGAAAAGCTATTTTGCAAGAGCATTTCAGCGGAACCTGCTACTGCAAAAATTAGCATTTCAGCAGCTGCTAGAACCTGCTAAAACAATTTTTTTAAAAAATATTTATAAATTCGATCACGGTTAAAAATAAAACTGTGGTCAATAAATCTATTGAAAACGGTCGCATTTAAATAGAAACCCGTTGACATATTCATCCATAATATAACAGTTTAATAATCACAAACCGTTGTCGAATTCATGACATTTAAAACGGTCTAATAAGCATAAAGCGTTGTCATATTTACTATTTTACAACGGTTGTGTTTCAGTAAAACCGTTGTCATAGGTTTCCGTAGAGCATTCAGACTAATACTACCACGGTTTCAATATTATAGACAACGGTTTTTGAACCGTTCTTAATATTGTATTACGGTTATCTGCACCCGTTATTTATATTTCATAAAACAACCGTGGTCACGAAATAACAACGGTCGATGTAATAACGGTTCCGTATTTTGTATTACAGCGGTATATCTCCTTATCAAACCGTTGTTGCACCGATTATTTGGCGTAGTGTATATACGTTGTGAGGGAGAGGTACTATTACATGATGGCGGTACGTTGTTAGGGAGGGATACTAAAGTAAAGTGAGCACGTTGTTAAGGGAGGTGTGCTAAGTCAAAGAAAGGAGCACGTTGTCAGGGGGTTGTGCAATGAAAAAGGAAATTGGATTGCTTATCGTATGTTCTTGTTGTTAGTATTTATTCCTACTCAACCTCGCGGTTGACTGTGTATTCGTGAACACCTGTGATGAACCATAATGGGGAGCAGATTTGACAGGTACTAAAGATTAGCTGACTTGGGAGCTATGGGATGCATGAGGACTTGGCCGACCTACCTAGAAGTCTAGATCACATAGATTATGAGATCACTTTATTTATTTCCGCTGCGAGTTGTATCGTTTTTTATATTAAGTTTTAGTTGGTTAAGTTGTAATAAACATGTAATCATTAAGTTTTAATTTAAAGTACTTTGGTGAGTTGGTCTTTGTTATTCACTACCTCAGGAAACCGAGATGGTAACAGTTCTATTTATTTGGGAATGTCTAGCTAAATGCTCCTGAATAAATGGGGGTGTTACAAAGTAGTATCAGAGCAAAACGATCCTCAGGCCTAACAAATGAATAATAATGAACTTAGGATGTGTCTAAATAAAATGAACCCCTGGTAGAAACTGTTAGGAGCCCCTCTTAGTGCGGTTAAGAAGCTTGCCATAATTCGTACCTTGGCCCTCTCAGTTTTGAACCGGTTACCTTGAGGGATACTATAGTGTGGGGTAAATTAAAATGAATATCGTTTATTTATCTTAGGAGTTTTGTTTGCCTTGTTTGAATATTGTTTTCATGATTGCGGTTACGGGGAAGTAACCTTGTTTTACGGAGGAAGGATGTGATATGATTTATTTTAAGGAGTGTTATAAGCATGTTGATATGGGGAAAGTATGTTGACATATATGTGGGATGTGTGAATGTGATTTATTTTAAGGATTTTAAATAGGGAGTAAATGTAAAGTATTAATTATTGTGTGGAATTGTGAAGAATGTGATTTTGGTTGATTTCGCGAAATTTTACCCTTGATTGTTTTGGCTGCCATTTACTCCCTGTTTAAAATCCTTGCACAAAATTTTTATATATGATATCCTTGTAAGTTAAATTTCATATGCCACTGATGTCATATTCAAGTAATATATGGTTTAGGAGAAATAAATATTTTAGTGGACAATGGTCAGAATATTCCTGTACAGTGATGTTTTTGCGCCATATTTTTGTAAAATTTGCCATTTAAAAACCACTTATCGATTAGGTATAATTCTAACTCTACTGTTTAAAATATTCGTGTATGTTTCTAAATTGATAATCCAAGTTGTAAGAAAATATTTTGACATTTTATGGTGATTTTTATAAGTTGACCTAAGTTTCTGACAAGTTGCTGTAAAATTTCTGTTTTAACCAAATAATTTGTAAAATGCATTATAAATTGACCTTATGAGTTTTTGACTTGATACTTTCTCTCATGTATTTTTAACTCTCTGTATTTTCTAAAAATTATAAGTTCTCAAGAAGTAATTACGTTATTAATTATTTATGATTTTTAGAAGTTATAACATGTTTTCCTAGCCTTGAAAGTATAAGTTTTTGTTTCTTATCTTTTGAACATTGATATTTTGATGTTGTAAATTATGTGAAGTAGGATGACATGTATAGTGATATACGGATTGTGTTGCCCTAAGCCATATATATATGATTGCATCCATGTTTAAGATTAGATGTCGTCAGTAAGAAATAAACGCGCAAGTAGTAAGTTTAGATAATGTTAGTTCGAATATACTATATAATGTGGTTTTGCTAATTAGAAGTAAATCAAAGATTGTTGTTATTCATTTATTCGTCAATTAATATTGTGTTAATGATAATAGTTGACTTGTGTTACAATGTGTGTTCTTTATTTTGTGGCATTACAACAATGATTTGGTGGTTCTTATTGTTTGTTATTTCGAACTTCGAGGACGAAGTTTATTTTTAGGGGGAAGGAATGTAATACTACGAATGTTTTGAGTTATTATTGTGACACATTGTGAAGATATTGGTGTGAGTGATAATCGTAAAATGCATAATTGTGTTGGATGGTGCTTAGTTATGAGGATGTCTTTAAGTGTTGTGGTAGTGGTTGTGGGCGAACTTCGGGACGAAGTTTATTTTAAGGGGGGAAGACTGTAATACCCCGTATTTTGATAATAATTTATGTAATTTAATAAATAGTTAAAGGCATTTCTAATAATAATTACAAGTAAGACGTTAATAATAATAATAAATTAAGTATCCAAGTCGGGAATTGAGCTTAGCTGAAAATTGAGCTTTGGGCCGTGTGCCATAGGTATGTGGACCGAAATTTATTAATCTAGTATGAGTGTGGCCGGGAATTATTTCGGGATTTAATAATAATAATAATAATAATAATATGGAAATAATATAAGTAAAGGTAATAATAATTAGATCAATAATAAGCCTAATAATAATAGTGTTATGACTATAATAAAATTACTAAAGATAGTATAAGGGAATCCTACTTATTGTAAGACGAAAATATTATATAATAATAATAATAATATAATGGTAATAATAATAATAATGACAATTCCTATAATAATTAGAATAAGGAAATAGTAATAGTTTCCTAATTGGTCTCACATACTCCCTAAGTTTAGACTATAAATACCATGATAATTCTGAAAATATAATTCACAAAGAAGAATAAGGAGATTTAAGAGACGGAAGGAGCAATTAGCGATAAAAGGTAAAGACCGTCTTAATTTAAATTTATATCGTCTTAATAAATTAAGTTTACATTTATACTCCGTATGGACCATCGTGAAAAGTTTCGTGGACCTTAGTAGTTGCCCTTGACCGTCGTGACTCTAATAAGACAACCCTTGACCATAGTTGGCCTCCGTGGGTGGTGGTTTGGACGTCTAAATAAGGTAGGTCGTGGGTGAGAAAGACGGGGTTTGTCTCGTGTATGGTTGTCAACGTGACCTGGGGTTTGGGTGGTTGGTTAGGTTGGCGGTAGGTGATCCTACTGGTGGTAATGGGGTGGTCGAAGGTGGTGGTTGGTACGGTGGATGCCGGATGGTGGTGGTTGCAGCGAGTTGTCCTTTATATGGGTCGTGGGTTGTTTCTGGGTGTTTGTGGGCTGCTGTGAGGGGTCGTGGCCAGTGGTGGGACCACCGTGGGTCAAGGGAGACCACAGTGGTGGCCAATGGTGGTCATAGGGTGGTTTAAGGAAGTGAGTGAGGGTGTGGTGTTGGTTGTGTCGGGTTTTGAAGGGGGCTGTTAGGGCGGGGTGTTTGGGGGCTGCTGGTGGCGGTTTGGCTGGTGGTTTTGGTCGCTGGTGTTCGTCGTGGTGTGGGCTAGGAGGTGACAGGATTGGTCGTGGCTGATGGTGGTTAAGGAAGTCCTGAATGACGGGTTTTGGTGGGGGTGTTGAACACGGTTTCGACGGGATTTGTGTTGTGGTTTCTTTCACGGGAATTCATGGGGTTTGGGTTTTTGGTTTATTTAGTTTTATGACGGGTTAACTCGGGTATTGATAAGTAATCGGGTTTTGACTTTAATAAACGGGTTTTTAAGTAATAATAATTTAAACGGGAAATAATTTATATAATTAAAATATAATTGAATAATTAGTATAATAAATTATAATAACAAATAGATAATAGATTCTTAAACATATGTTCATGCTTATTCTCACTAAAAATTTTCTCTCACTAAAAATTCTCTCTAACAGACTTTCTAACAAACTTTTCAACAAACTTTTCCCATTTTTTTCTTCATGCTTTTTTCCGGTTCTCTTTTTTCTTGATCAATTCCTGATCAATGGCGCGCACAAGGGGACGAATTGCTCGATTAAGGACGAAATTGTCGACTTCACAAGCTAAGCTTCTTAATGATACTCTTTTGGATGGAAATGGTGATGATTTGGCTGACATTGTTCATACTCCGGCACGAGTGGTGGAGACTGTCAATGATCGCATTGGTTCTGCCATTGCTACGGTTCGAGCTTATTCGAAGTTTGCTAAATTCTCTTCTCCACCTTCTACAATGATTGTGTCTGTTAACCCTAATTCTTTAGTTTCTTCGCCAATTCCTAATTCTAAGGCAACTATACCTAATTCGGTTACCTCGATACCTGTTACTGTGAATCCTGTGCATTATTTGGCTGTTAATAAGGATACAATTGTTCATAATACCATTGATAATCATACATCGCATGTTTCTTCATATAATTTGGGGAAAACATAGTCTACTGTGGTTAAAAAACCTGTTAAGGCTGGTATGAGTTTATTTTACTGTCATGATAGTGCTGCTGCTGATGCGGTAGAAATTACTGTTAGTGACTTTGAAAAGGAACTTAAAATTTCGGAATTCACTCTAATGGGGCATGTTATTGGGGCTAAGCCTTCTTTGAAATCTGTTCAGGATTTTGTTACTAAAAATTAGAGTTCCATTGCTTTGCCAGTGGTCCAATACTATAAGAAAGGCTTGTTTGCTTTTAGATTTGACTCACATGAGGCCATGATTAATGTGCTTAGGCAAGGTCCTTGGAAGATTGGTCCAAATTCCCTTATTCTCAAGCACAGGACTCCTTCTTTCTCTATGGAAATGGAGAAAGTGGCTAAAGTCCTAGTGTGGATTCTTTTCCCAGGATTAGACCCTTATCTCTGGTCTGAATCTGTTCTTAGCAAGATTGCTAGTAAATTGGGAAAGCCTTTGTTTGCAGATTTGGCTACCACTAATAAAGAAAAGCTGTCTTTTGCTAGGGTTATGGTAGAGATAGATGTTACACAGCCTTTCCTTGATCATGTGGATATTATGTCTCCCTTCCTTGGTCCAACTTCCCAGAAAGTAGTCTATGAATGGGTGCCCTTCTACTATTCTGGTTGTGGCAAGTTAGGACATAAGTTTGACACTTGTAAGTGGGTTAAACAATCTAAGGATCCAAAGCCTGTGGAACCTACCATAACTCCTTCTGAGCGGGGTGAAGTGGGTGGGTTGCAGCAGATTGTTGATAATTAGAAGGAGAATGTAGACTCATGATGCTCTCAGCTAGGTCAGAGATCTCTTTCTGATTCTCCTCCTTCTGTTGCTTCTCCTCCCCATCCCTCTGTTAGCTTGGTTATTACTCCTGACCCCACTTCTGGACTGAATATTGAAGGTCATGCTGTTGTGGATTCTGTGATTTCTAATCCATTCCAGCCTCTTAAACCAGGGGAAATTTCTCCTGAAACTGATTCTATTGTTCTCCTGGACACGAATGAGCTAAGTGATTTGGGTCCAATTCAGGGTGGTAAAGACACTCTAATAGAGAATGTAGGCTCAGGATGTTCTGAACTAGGCCAGAGATCTCTATCTGAGTCTTCTAAACCTCCTGATATTGGTATTAACATACACTCAGTATGCTCTGATACTGGCCAGCAAGGCCCTAGTAGCATGGTTACTCTTCCTCCTCCTTCTTTATGAAGATTTCCTCTTGGAATGTTCGTGGCTTCAACTGTCCCATCAAACATAGTGAGGTCAAGGATTTCTTGAAGGACAATAGTATTGATGTTCTTGCTCTCTTAGAAACTAGAGTCAAGACTGGTAATGTTGCTAGTATTATTAACCAGCACTTTGGCAGTTGGGTGGTAGTTACTAACTATAGTCACCATTATAATGGCGGAATCTAGGTGTTTCTCAATCCCAGCTCAATCTCTATTACTCATACCAGTAAGGATGCTCAGTTTATACATTTGCAACTGCACCACTTTGCTTCTAATTTGGATTTCCATTTAAGCTTGGTCTATGGTAGTAATAATGCTTCTGAGAGGGAATCTTTGTGGGAAGGTCTTTTAAAATCTTCTACTACTGATCCCTGGCTTGTTTTGGGAGTCAATATTGTTAGAGATCCTACTGAGAAGCTTAGCTCTACTCCACCTCTCCTTCATGAGATGTTGGCTTTTAATAACTGTCTCTCCTCTTGTCATTTAGATGACCTGGTCAGTACGGGTTGTGACTTAACCTGGACTAATAAGCAAGAGCCAAATACTCGAGTTTGGTCTAAATTGGATAGAGCTCTAGTCAATCCTGCTTCGCTTG
Source organism: Silene latifolia (assembly GCF_048544455.1). Classification (NCBI taxonomy): domain Eukaryota; kingdom Viridiplantae; phylum Streptophyta; class Magnoliopsida; order Caryophyllales; family Caryophyllaceae; genus Silene; species Silene latifolia. Next base: position 102,234,849 of record NC_133536.1, on the reverse strand, counting down.
CTACTTTCCCTAATTCTTTTGCTGATTTCCCTGAGCCTGGTATCTCTGACCATTCTAAAAGCTTAAGTCTGTTAAAAGAGCCCTTATTTCTTTTCATAAGCAACACTTTACTAATCTTTCTCACAATGTGAAGGCAGCTAAAGAAGATTTGCTTCATTGTCAAGCCCAGCTTGTTAAGGATCCTTTCTCTGCTTCTCTTATTATGGAGGAAAAGACTCTGCTCCAGAAGTTCACTAGCCTCAAGACTGCTGAATTAAAATGTTTGAGTCAAAGGGCTAAAATTAAGCATATTCAGTATGCTGATTGTAGCTCTAAATATTTTTTTGCTAAACTCTTTCAGAGAAGGAACCAGCAGCAGATTGGCATTATTAAAGATATCAATGGTGACAGTTGTACTGGTAGAAAGGATATCAGTCTTCCTTTTCAGACCTACTACCAGGAGTTGTTGGGCAAATGCAGGCAGGTTAAAGCCCTTGACCCCAACCTGTTCCTTCATAGTCCTACTCTCTCCTCTTCTGTTGGTATCTTACTTACCTCTCCTTTAACTCTTAAGGAAATTAAGGATGTTGTGTTTAGTTTGGACAGCAATAGTAGCCCTGGTATTGATGGCTTCTCTGCAGGTTTTTTTAAATCTACTTGGGCCATTATTGGTATGGACCTTAGTATGGCTGTGTTATCTTTCTTTAAGAAGCATCATATGGCCAAGCAAGCCAAATCTACTCTCATTTCTCTGATCCCAAAGAAGCAGGTCCCTTCTTCTGTCATGGATTTTAGACCCATCTCCTGCTGTACAGTTTTTTTACAAAATCATCAGTAAAATCCTTGCCAATAGGTTCAAAAAAGTGCTGCCTCTAATCATTGGTCCAGAACAAGCTGCATTTGTGTGTGGTAGAAATATTTTTGAGAATACTATGTTGTCTCAGGCTTTGGTTCAAGGCTATGATAGGAAAAATATCTCTCCTAGATGTCATGTCAAACTTGACATCAGGAAAGCTTTTGACTCCTTGAATTTGGACTTCCTGGCTTATTCTATGAACTTGATGGGATTCCCTCAACTTTTTACTGATTGGGTGGCATTAGTAGCCTTGGCTACTCTCTCAAGATTAATGGTGATGTTACTGGGTATTTTCATGGGCAGAGTGGATTAAGGCAATGGGATCCTTTGTCCCCTTATCTCTTTGTTTTGGGTATGGAAGTTCTCTCCAAATACCTCAGAAAACTTTGTCAACAACCTCATGTTTCTCACCATCCAAAATGTCATGCTCTGAACCTCACCCACCTATTTTTTGCTGATGATCTTATGATCTTCACCCATGGAGATTCACCTTCTGTTGCAGCTGTTTCTGATGCTTTAAATGATTTTGCTCAAGTCTCTGGACTGTTTGCTAACCCTGAGAAAAATAATGTTTATTTTGGTGGGGTCCCTCCTTCTTTGCAGGATTTGATCCTTACCACTACTAGGTTTTCTAAGGGTTCTTTCCCTTTCAGATACCTTGGTTTCCCTCTTAACACTGTTAGGCTTTCTTCTGCAATGTTTGACCCCCTGATTATTGTTGTTCAAAGAGCTGTTACCCACTGGTCTGCTCTTCTCCTTTCTTATGTTGGGAATGTTCAGCTCCTTAATTCTGTTGTCTTTGGCTTGACTACTTTCTGGTGCTCTAGTGTCTTTCTTCCTAGGCATATTACTAAGAAGATTTCCAAGATCGGCAAGGACTTTTTTTGGGGTATTCCTAGTGGTGAGCATAGGCATGTCTTTAAAAGTTAGAAGGACATCTCTTCTCCTAACTCTGCTGGGTGATTTAATATTAAAGATCTTGAAATCTGGAATATTTTCCTTCTGAGCAGATGGGTCTATTTGCTTGCTCAGAATCACTCAGGCATTTGGGCTCACTGGATACAGCATTATATTTTCAAGGAGTCTGATATTTGGCACATTCAATCTAAGCCTTACTTCCCTTATAGTTTTAAGGCTATTCTTACTGTTAGAGACACTTTAAGTAGTAGAGCTGGTAGCATTTTTAATGCTCAAACTCTGTTGCATAGCTGGTCTTCTGCTGGCAAGCTGTCTTTACATAATGCCTATCTTTTCCTGAAGAATGCTCCTGCTGCTGGACCCTGGACCAACTCTCTTACTCATTCCAGGATTGCTCCTAGTCATAAGATCATTTGTTCCTTGGCTGTGCAGAATCAACTTGCTACAATTGATAATCTGCAAAGAAGGGGCATTTGCTATATTAACAGATGTGTGCTTTGTGAAAACAATTGGGAGACTTGTGACCATCTTTTCTTCCACTGTCCTTTATCTAGAGCTGTTTGGCAAGATTTGCTGCATTGGATGGGAATTCTTAGGCAGGGGAAGGCTCTTATGGAGGAGCTGCTTTATAGGAGCTCTTATGGGGTGAAGCATTGGCGGCATGTGTGGTTTATGGTCTCTCTGGTTGCTGCTGTTCATCAACTATGGGCTGAAAGAAATAGACGCATTTTTCAAGGGACAAGACAACATTGTAGGGGGCTAGTTCAGAAAATAAAGTTCTTGGTTTCTGTCAGGATGTTCTTGTGGCATTCTCATGACTATAAAAGGATAGTCGATAGACTTTGCTCCTAGAATTGGTTTGTTGTTTGGGTCTTCGATTCCTTGTTTGCTTGTAAGATTTTGCTGGTTCTCTTACTAGCTAGTGGATAGTCTTGCAAATGCATTGTAATTTCCCTCTTTTGAGTTGAAATGATAATTCCTTTGCAAAAAAAAAAAATAGATAATTGAATCATAATATTTTGTTAGGTGACGATTTGTGAAGAATTTATAATCGGGTTCGCGTGCTTTATTATTGAATCGCTTGAGCTGCTTAATTGGATGTTGCTTGCCAGGTAGGGATAAATCCTACTCAACTCTTATTCAATAATATTTGGTTTCTTAGATGGCTTATATTAAAGTGAATTGATCGTATGTGAATTGTGTTGGTTGATATTATCGTAATTGTTGGAAGGGAGAATTATATTGCATATGTTGGTTGATAATGTCGTAATTGTTGGAAGGGTGAATTATATTAATTTGTGTTAATAACATTGATGAGGTGATTTGAATTGTTATCGTTGATTGAGAACGTGATTATTGTGAAAAGTTGTGCGACAGTCAGTTTTACGTTGTTGAGGGAGTTTGTACACTGGGGTGGTGGTAATATGTACGTTGTGAGAGAGGAGTACTATTACATGATGGCGGTACATTGTTAAGGGAGGGGTACCAAAGTAAAGTGAGCACGTTGTTAAGGGAGGTGTGCTAAGTCAAAGAAAGGAGCACGTTGTCTGGGGGTTGTGCAATGAAAAGGGAAATTGGATTGATTATCGTATGTTCTTGTTGTTAGTATTTATTCCTACTCAACCTCGCGGTTGACTGTGTATTCGTGAACACCTGTGATTAACCATAATGGGGAGCAGATTTGACAGGTACTAAAGATTAGCTGACTTGGGAGCTATGGGATGCGTGAGGACTTGGCCGACCTACCTAGAAGTTTAGATCACATAGATTATGAGATCACTTTATTTATTTCCGCTGCGAGTTGTATCTTATTTTATATTAAGTTTTAGTTGGTTAAGTTGTAATAAACATGTAATCATTAAGTTTTAATTTAAAGTACTTTGGTGAGTTGGTCTTTGTTATTCACTACCTCGGGAAACCAAGATACTAACAGTTCTATTTATTTGGGAATGCCTAGCTAATGGCTCCTGAATAAATGGGGGTGTTACAATGATTGATTTGAATACAGTCACTACAGATTCCCTTACGTGTATGAAAGCTACCCTATATGATTCATGCTTGTGGCACAAAAGGTTTGCACACATTAGTCCAACAATTTTAAATAAACTTAAATTTGTGGGATTTAATTGAGGGTTTACCCTCAATTAAATTCGAGCAAGAGAAGATGTGTGACTCTTGTGCCCGATGAAAACAAGTAAGATCTTCATTCAAACCAAAAAGAGTAGTTAGTACAGAACGTCCACTAGAACTGGTACACATGGATTTATGTGGACCATTGAAAGTTAGAAGCCGTGGTGGATCCAGGTACGTGTTCGTCCTAGTCGACGACTACTCGAGGTATGTTTGGCCTATCTTTCTATTTAATAAAATGAAACTTTCGATGAGTTTGTAGTGTTAATGAAGCTCGCCCAAAACAAGTATGATAATAAGCTAGTTTCTATTCGTCCTGATCACGGCATAAAATTTGATAATCAAGCATTTATAGAATATTGTAGGGAGAATGGTGTAGGACATAATTTTTCTGCACCACGAACCCCACAACAAAATGGTGTTGTAGAACGTATGAATAGAACACTAGAGGATATGGCTCACACTATGCTTTTTTGCAGTGGCCTTCCTAGAAATTTTTGGGCTGAAACCATTAGCAGTGCTTGCTATGTGCACAATAGAGCTATGATTAGACCTATTCTTAAAAAGACCCCCTATGAACTCCTTAGAGGGAGAAAACCTAACATAGCGCATCTTCGTTGCTTTGGCAGTAAGTGCTTTGTCCATAATAATGGAAAAAACAAGCTAAGCAAGTTTGATCCACGAAGCGATGAATTGAAGCTGTGTTTGTTGGTTATTCTAATCATAGCAAATCTTATAAGGTTTTTAATAAAAGAACATTGTGCATAGAAGAAATTGTTCATGTTGTGTTTGATGAAGATAATATGTTTGAACAAGCTGAACAGAATGAAGAAGAAGACTTGGATGATCCCGACTTTTGCCTGTCAAGGGATGACTTAGCAGAAAATGATGAAGAAGTTATTGAAGGAATCAATGATGAACTCGAAAAATCCGCAAATGATCTTGAAAAGAGAGCTGAGACAATTGTTGATGATACTAATGTCTCCTCTCAAAACAAGAATGAGGAAACCGAAGTTTTAACTGATGAAGCTATAAATTTGAATCCAAATCAAGATGAAGTAACTAAAGTTATACCAACTTCAGCTACAACCCCAGAGTCGAGCTCAGGGGGAACCAATCTTGATTCCGAATCATTTGAGGAAGGTGAGAGTTCATCTGATGATAATGAGCCTGAGCACTCCAAAAAGTGGAGATATAAGAGTTCTCATCCTATGGAGAGTATCCTAGGAAGTTTAAAAAAGGGAGTTCAAACAAGGAGAACTTTAAATAACTTTTGTTCATTTTATTCATTTCTGTCTACTATCGAGCCTACCAACAATAAAAAAGCACTTGCAGAATCCGTCTAGATAGTTGCTATGCAAGATGAGCTTCAACAGTTCGAATGCAATAAAGTCTGGTACTTAGTGCCACGACCTAGTAATCGATCTGTGATTGGTACTCGATGGGTATTCAGAAATAAGTTGGATGATTCAGAAGTTATATTTCGAAATAAGGCTCGATTTGTAGTTCAAAGATATAATCAACAGGAAGGGATCGATTATGACGAGACATTTGCATCTGTAGCAAGACTTGAAGCCATTTGTCTGCTTATCGCCTTTGCAGCTCATAAAGGGATGAAACTGTTCCAAATGGACGTTAAGACTGCTTTTCTTAACGGTTACTTGGAAGAAGAGGTCTTTGAAGAACAACCTCCCGGATTTGTAGATAGCAAATTTCAAAACCATGTTTTTATACTCAATAAAGCTTTATATGGTTTGAAACAAGCTCCTAGGGCATGGTACGACAGATTGTCTAAGTTTTTGTTACAAAGCGATTTTAAAAGAGGATATGTCGACAAAACCCTATTTCTAAAATCTGAGGGTTCTGATTTACTTGTTGTTCAAATTTATGTAGACGATATTATTTTCGGTTCTACTAACAATAAATTGTGCAAGTATTTTTCAGATCTTATGACCTCAGAATTTGAAATGAGTATGATGGGGGAATTGAAATTCTTCCTAGGACTGCAGATTCAACAAACAAAAGAAGGAATTATGATTCACCAACAGAAATATATCAAGGAGCTGATAAGAAGGTTTGGTATGGAGAATGCTCATCCCATGGACACACCAATGGTAACTGATAAAAAGTTAACCTTAGATTAACATGGTAAGTATGTCTTGAAAGGAAAAGTAGATCTATATACTTAACATATTCATATATGTTTTATTTTAATTTGTCATAAAATTAATAAATGATCTTATGCATGCAAACATCAATAGTTAAGAGAAGAAATCGGTTCCTTACATTGCATGTTTCGGATATTTGGGCACTAGTAAGGTCACCTACCTTACTTAGTTCTTGAGATTTCCTTATGGATGAACAAGATTCAAAGGTAGAATCTCTCCCAAAGATGAATACCCAAGGTAACCACTAAAAAGACTAATATTATTAGATCTAGAACAATATTAATCTTACCAAAAATTGACCCAAAATATTATTTTGCACTCTATAATTTCGGTATAGAGTAGAAGCATTTTTGGAGTTTTTATCTCTCTAATTTCATAAGATGTAGAGAGTATTTTCTAATTCTTACTCTAGAAAATATTATGCAAAAGTATGAATGAATAATGATAGAGAAAACTCTCTATTAGGCCCTTGGAAAAACCGGTGGCAAGGAGTGGGAGGGAGCCAATGTATGGTGAAGTTTTTCTATCCAAGAAAACATAGGCTTGCATGGCTATGGCTAGGTGTAATTATATTGTTTTCCACTCAAAAATATAACATAATTTAAACACCATACTCCCTCCTAATTTTCGGTCCAAATGAGATAAAATGGATTCCATTTTATCTTTGTCAATTTGTCAATTTGTCATATGTCACATGTCACATGTCACATAAAATTGTTATGTATTTTTAACTTATTAAAAATCAACGTATTAACAAAAATACGTCATAAACAAAATCGACTTAGTAATTCATAATTACTTGTACCAAAAATTTTACCAATTTATAAATCACAACATCTTGTATTTATAATAATTTATTCATTCAAATGCAATTGTTTCCTTAAACAATAATTTCATCTAAGTAATGAAACAATTCGATTACTTAGACCGTATCTTATTTAATCAAATTTCAATAAGACACGTAAATATTACTTCCAAAATCGTCCGTCAATTTTAAGTAATTTAATTAACCCGTATCGTCATACGATCAATTAAATGATCAATTAAGTGTGTTACCCTTTAGGTATGGCCTAAGGGGATCAACTGGTCACCACCGTCTCACGACAGTAATGTCAAACTCTAGTCAGCCAATCATTACCGATATGTGTGGACCAGTTGACTGTAAAATATTACATCCCACATGTATTCTTAAAATGAGATTTAAACATGTGATCAATATGATCGACAATTGTGATCGCATTATTGTCGGAGGACACATATTCCAACATGTCGATGAGACTACATATCGAGGTATGATCGGTTCACTTTTATATTTAACTGCTAGTAGACCTGATATTATGTTTAGCGTATGTGTCTGTGCTCGATTTCAATCGTGCCCTAAAGAGTCACATATGACTGGAGTTAAACGTATCTTGAGATATTTAATTGGAACATCAAAATTATACTTATGGTATCCACTTGAGTGTAATTTCAATCTAGTAGGATATTCAGATGCAAATTATGCAGGATGTTCTTTAGATAGAAAAAGCACTTCTGGATTTGCTACGTTTGTTGGACCATGCATTATTACTTGGGGCTCAAAGAAGAAAAATTCGATTGCGTTGTCTACTGCTGAAGCCGAGTATATAGCTGCTAGACTGGTATGTTCTCAGTTATTATGGTTAAAGCAACAACTATGTGATTATGGTGTTAATGTTGGTTGTATGCCTATATTTTGTGATAATACGAGTGCTATCATTATTTCTAAGAACCCTGCACAGCACTCTCGTATTAAACATATAGAAAAAGACATTATTAAACTAGAATTTTGTAGTACGGAAAATCAATGGGCTGACATATTAACAAAGGCGTTGGCTAGAAGACGTTTTGAGATTTTGCGGCTAGAAATTGGTTTAATCAATATCAATTAAATTCGTCATATTTATTTTGCGAACTTACATGACTGGTTAGAATTAGACAAGATTATATGATTGTGTTTGTATATTCAGTTGCAAGTATATCTGTGTTTAATATTGTTTTATTTTACGTAAATATCCTGCATGCTTGAGTATTATATTTTTCTGTTAAGATATGGACCACAATATTTACCAAAATCCACAAAAATCCTATTTTTTGGCCGAAAAAATTCCATCTCGAAAACCTAATATTGGCCGAAATTTTTATATCTTTTATTCTACCATATTATCTACATATTGCATATTTATCAAATATATTCTTATCACATATTTACCATATCTTATTAACACCTACCCTAGATTCCTTTTTAATCCTACCAAAATACAAAAAAAAAAAAAAAAAAAAATAACTAAAACCCTGCCCTACCATACCCCCACGCGCCACACACAACCATCACACACTCACTTTTCCCTTATTAATACTCAACCCCCAGCATAATTACCCTACCTTATTTTTACTCTTCAATTAATTACCACATCATACATCACCCACCATCATCATCTTAAAAGAAAAAAAAATTCATCTTCCATGGCTTCCAAGCATTCAACACGGTCCACTACCAAAAATACCAAGACCACACCCTCCAAACCTCCATGCTTGGCTTCTGATCTCAACCTTTCACCAAACCCAAACGAAAAATCCCCTGTTTTGGATGTTGCACAGTCGGGTTCGGTGCTCGAGGGTTCGAAGAGGCGGCGGTTGAACAAGGGTAAAACTAAGGTCACTTCTGATTTGAAAATCGTTCCTGAGCATGAAGGTGTCATGGCCCGTGATGGTGAAAAACATACCCTGTTTCGCGAGTTCATGCCACAAGCTACGACATCCGGGTTAGAAAAGTTGAGATTAACTAAGGAGGAAAGAAAGCTAGTCAATCGGGTTTCTAAGTACAATATCCATGGTGGTCACAGTTATTGTAAGGTATGGTGTGATAAGCATATGGCTTAGAAATTTTTTAATGATTTTCTAAAATTTCAAGGTTGGGAGGATGTGTCTCGATTTTCGGGTCCTATATACCCGATTGAGGTCATCCAGTTTTATGCTTCTATTTCATTTAAATTTGGAGTTTAAAGTGCTCTGGTTAATGGTAGTGAAGTCTCTGTTTCAGTTGATGAATTTTGCACCATGCTTTCAGTTCCTGATGATGGAGCCGAAATTAATCCAAGTTTGGAATGGGGTCAAATAACCGATGAGGAGAAGCTAGGTGTTAAGAAGTATGCTGATGGTGGTGCTAATATTGTTAGTACGGTATTGGCGGGTAGTTTTTTGCGAAAGGTGAAGTTCATGTTTAATTTCTTATGGAACACGATTATCCCGTGTCGGGGTGGTCGTGTCAAGGTTAGTTCCTATGAGATGATTGTGGTGAAAAAGTGGCTTGAAGGAGAAAGGGTTAATTTGGCTTTACTTGTATTTTACCGAATATTGCAGACAAGTTACTCGGTTACGGAGGATAAGGTTTACACAACCTTGGACTTACCCTATGGCATGTGGATTTCACGCATGTTAGAGGTCAAGAAAGTTTTTGACCCGGCTAGTTATGGTGTTGTCCTTCGGGATGACATGAATGATACGTATTTGAAATTTATGAAAATAGCGGCCGTGGGTCCAGATTTGGTTTTTCAAGCTAAGGGTAGTCCGGGTTTCGATAAACCGGTTGTGGTTAATGTTTCTAGTCTTGAAACGAAATTAGATGTATTTATGGGAAGTATGATGGAGCGCCTTGATGCGCAAGAGAAAAGAATTTCTGATTTTATGGCAAGTATAGTGAAGGAGAAGGCGGCCTCGGGTGGTGTAGGAGGCTCCTCGGGTGGTGAGCTTGGTGTTGAGGTGATGGAGTTTTTACACAAGTTTGAGGCTAGGCTTGGCGTGGTGAGTGATTGCGCGGACCGTACCATGCATGAGTGTATTCGTACAACTCATGGGGTCCAAAACTTGATGAGTCAAGGAGGGACGTTGTTGATCACGGGTAACACAATGCGAGAAGATATGCGAGTCATGTTTGAGGCGGTCAAGGCTTTGACCTTGAAGATTGTTAACTTTGATACGTGTCTTACTGCTCAAGCTACTCATGTTCGGACATGTTTTGATCGTCTTGATACTCTCGAGTTTCGCACCCGACCCGGTTACGTGGACCCGACCAAAGTCCGTCACCATTTCCCTTGAATCCATCCTACCCGTCCTTATGCCTAAGCTTTATAATTATTTTTCTTGTTAATTATCAAAGTCTTTAGCATGTGTGTTAAGTCCATTTGGCCCATTTTGGTTTTATGTTCTATTCGGCCCATTGGCATAAACTATCCTTTATTTTGCTACAACTAATCTTATGGTTTGTAGTTTAATGGATCTTATTTGCTTGCTTATGCGTTTTATGACTTGTATTATATTCCATATTTGCATAGTTATTTCTTACCTCGGTTTATATTATTCTAGTCCTTTTATATCTTTGTTCTTGTCTTTTCAATGATGCCAAGAGGGGGGAGAAATATTATGATTTGAGTCTTTGCTTAAGCTTGCTCCCTGTCAAGACCTGTTATCTCTTAAAGTCTTTCAAGTTATAACTTTGACTAGTTTGTTATGTTCTTGCGATCAACTTTACTATAACTTTGGTAGTATTATGTTGAGGGGGAACTAGACTTTGTCACAAATAATAGAAGACTTATAGGAGACTTGTTATCATCAAAAAGGGGGGAATTTGTTGGACCTATAGTATAGTTTTGATAATGACAAGTGTGACAATTGATGATTTAAATGTTATATAAATGTTATATATCATATGCATGTAATGTGTGCTTAAGTCTTATTATAGCTAATACCAATTACAAGTTCTGAGATCAAAGTTATAGCTCGAGGAGATACAACTATGAAGGTTTTTGAGACAATGTTATAGAAGCTTGAAGTATAACATTTAGGTTCCTAATGCAAAGTTATAACTAATTTGGTTACAACAGTGAAGATTAATTCAAGCTAGATCTACATCAAATAACGCAAGATTCAAGATGGAGAATTTTGCGATCAAGATGAAGAGATGATTCATATACTAAAGATCTTTGTGAAGATTAGATAGTATAGGTCGTCATCTGGTAACATTTCCATTTAGAGTGATTTTTGAATAGTAAAGTTATAATTGTTTTACTTATAACTTTACTAATCAAGTTCAATGTTATAGCTATTTCACCTATAACTTTGAATGACACAAATTATGCATGTCTTTGGAAATAGATCTTTCAAATGTTTTCAAAAGTTAAAAGAGTATTTTATTTATATTATCAAGAGTTTAAATTGATTAATGTATTTATGAATATTCTTATTGGTTAGTAATACAACTTATGAGTTGTAATGCTACCTAGGGTTTCTAATACATTCTATCTTGTTTTGTTGTTTAAACCTAGAATGACCTCGGGTTTCGTGAGTTGTGTTGGACGGCCTCCAAGGTACCGTTTTCCTTCATGCAAATCTTAGGGTTTCAATAATATATTTTCAACAATAAATAATTAAGAAGATAAATACATTTCTTAGAAATTAAGCTAGGGTTTTTAAATCTAAAATCTTGCCTCCTTATTTCGGTGGCTAGGGTTTAGGGTTTTACACCTCCTAAACTTTTCTTATAAATACTCTTCACATCCAAAGCATAATTAGACTTTTACAATGTCATTTTAAGCATACTTTTGAGCAAAAGTTATTTTAACAATTTTCATTTGCTTATTTCGAGAAAAAGTCGTGCATCATATTGTCAATCACTCCATGTGAAATACGTTATTAGATCATAGTACATAACATAATCTTACTTATTCATTTACGTGAATTTCAGTGAGTTATATTATACTTTCTTATTAACGTAAGTTAGTATAGAGTATTTAGCGATTGTCAATCTGAGTTATAATCATAGTTGATTATACGAGTGGGTTGATAATTTTGTAATCCGTAGAGAGGTACTAAAATTATAAATCGAGAATAGTGGACGTAACAATAAAATTCCTTGTGTCTCTCGTCATTTCGTTTTTCGTTATTTACATTTAGGATTGATGAATTAATTAGTTGATTTTAATCAATAAAATCAAATAATTAATTACTTATCAAATAAATAAAAAAAGTGGGCATAGATTTCAATACTCAATTCACCCCCTTCCCCTCTTTCCTATTCGATCAATAGATTCTACAATTGGTATCAGAGCCTCGTGCTCTTGAATGCCTTACAACAAAGAGTCTGGTTCTTTTATCCTTTTATTTATCTATTTTTCGCTGCATTTATTTCTGTTTTAATGGATTCCAAATTCTTAAAGTGTCCCGTATTCAATGGGAAGAACTATGGATTATGGAAAAATATGATGACCCATTACATCAAGGGTAATGATTGGGAGTGCTGGAAGATTATTAAGAATGGTCCAAATAAGATCATGCTTGCATCTGCTACTGGCACTTCCACAGAAAAGAAGGAAGAGGACTATGTTGAGGCAGATTATAAGAAAGCTGAGAAAAACTCGAAAGCCATTAGTTTGTTGCAAAATGGCATGGTTGCTAGTGAGTTTGATCGATGCTCAACTTGTTCATCTGCCAAGGAAATATGGGAAGGTCTAAAGTTAGCCTATGAGGGGACCATTGTTGTCAAAAAGCAACGTATTGCATTACTAATGTGAAAATACGTACTTTTCTCTATGGAGCAAAATGAATTGTTTGATAGCATGTCCACTCGCTTCCCTAGTATCGTTAATGAATTGAATAATCTAGGAAGAACCTTTGACTCCGAGGAAATCTCTAGAAAAATCCTTAGAAGCCTGCCCAAGAGATGGCGTCCGAAGGTTACAGTAATGGACGAATGTAGGGATCTATCTGAACTATCCTATCAAGAGTTAATTAGAGCTCTTATGGCTCATGAAATTACTCTTAATGAGGATGACGCAGAAGCTAGTAGTAGTAAGAAAATGGCTTTACAAGCTGAAACTAGCGAAAAAAAGACTCGATCTTGAGGATGAAACAGTGTTGTTTGCTAAGCGTTTTAAGAAGAAATTCTTTAATCATAAACAAGGAAAAACGCCTGACAATAACACTATTAAAACATCCAAGAAAACAACTGAGTTAAAAGGATATTTTTCTAATTGTGGTTGCTTCAAGTGTGGGGATATTGATCATATGATTAAAGATTGCCCCACCTGGAAGAAAATTAAAGACAAAAATCAAAGAGACAAAACCAAGTAGGAATTCAAACAAGTCACGATGGCTTATTACTTGGGAGATCTCGACACAGAGGACAACGAGTCAGAAGAAGAAGAAGTTGCTAATCTATGTCCGAGCAATGTTAGTCTTGACCTAATTTCTGACAGTGACAATGAAAGTGAATGCTCCAATACTGAGATGTGCCTTGTTGGAGATTCAGATTCAGATGATGAAGAAGAGGTTAGTTATCTTGAACATAAAAAGCAAGTTAAGAAACGTTCTAAGAGCTCTTTAGTTAAGTATTTTAACGAATCCCTCGATCATTGTCATGAACAAAGTTTAGAGTTAAAAGACTTTAAGGAACAAATCTTAGATATTGCTGAGGAAAATCAACTTCTGAAAGCTAAAGCCAAAAGGCTTAAATCTAAAGTTACAGCTACTCCAGCTACAACTTCAGATTCGACAAATGTTGAGAAGGCCGTTCTAGAGTCTAAAGTAGGGATGTCAGTGGGGCGGGTTTTGGCGGGTCTCGCCCCACACCCTCCCCACTCGGGGCGGGTGCGGATAATGATTTGATGGGTCGTGGGGCAGGGATGGGTTTCAAAAGTGTCATTCGTTGCGGGTCGTGGGGCGGGTGTGGGTATCACGTGAGACCCGCCCCATACCCACCCGCCCCGCCCCGCCCGCCCCACCTCGCATGTCCCCGCTCTGCTTATACCGGCTTTACTCATAAACCTTGAAAAATTTGTAATATATAAAAATAAATTTATAACTTAGATAAAAAACTTAAACCATTTTTTCATAAACCTAGATAAATTTCATCTACTTCTTAGTTCTTACCCACCCAAATACCCAACAACCTAAACCCAAAAAAAAAACGCTAATACTCAAAACTATTTCGTGGTTTGAAAAACTTGTGTACTAGTTAATTAAATGTTAGACCATTTTGTGGAAACTTATTTGTATTATATTTATGAGAGTACGAGACTAGTATGTTTTAGATTCAAGATTTATATTTTTAAAAATTATTTTGTGAGGAGATAGGTAATTTGGCGGGTCAACGGGTCCCAGCGTGGCGGGACGGGTTTGAAAAGTTCAACCCGCTGCGGGTCGCGGGGCGGGTGTGGGTACGCATTATAGTTCGCGGATGCGGGTGCGGGTTACCCCTCCTCCGCACCCACCCCGCCCCATTGACATCCGTAGTTTAAAGTTATAGCTAATGAAGCTATAACCTCAGAGTTGAAACTCAACATTAAGCATCTTCAAGCCAAAGTTATAGCTAATGAGGCTATAACATTAGAATTGAAGAAAGTCAACGAGTTTTTGAAAACTGAGGCTAAAGCCAAAGAGGTTGTGATTACTGATCACAAGAAAGAAATTTCTTTTCTTTCTCAGTAATTGAAAGATGTGGAGGCTAACATGCTAAAAGCTAAGAAACAACATGTTGAAGACAAACTTATCTTGAATAAACATTTTAATGATTTTCGTGAAAATTTCGAAAAGAATAATTCTTCCAAGGACTCGAATGTAGATCATTTGAAATGTGAAAAAAAAATTCAGTCCTTGAAAGAATTGCTCCTACTGTTAGAATTATTTAATCTCATTAATTTGCATATTCATATATGAATCAATTTATTTAGTCATAAAATAAATTCTAGATCTTATGCATGCAAACATAAATAGAAGTAAAGAAGAAATCGTTTTCCTTACTATGTGATTTCGGTTTTATGGGCACCAACAAGATCTACTTTTTGTTAGTTCTTGAGCTACAATGAATATAAGGATGATCCTCCAAAAATCCCAAAGTAGAGATTCTCCTCTTGATTGCACCCAAGATTATCCCTTATCCCCACTAAATAATATTTGCTAGATATTAGTTTAGTAGTTTACCTTAAAATTGATTACTAACACTCATATATTACACTAATAATTTTAGTAATCTTTTATGAACAATTTGAATCAAAAATCCCATGTTTTGATGAAGATTAAAGAGAGAAGAGAGAATAATTCATGAACTTTTGCATGTGATATATTAGAATGAATGATAAGAGACAAAATGAGAAAATTTCTCATCATCAAAAGGAAAGGGGAACCGTGAAAGGGAGGCCAAATGATGCCAAAACATGGCATCTCCTTTTACTTTTACTCTTTTCTAAATATGTAGGTGTGTAAGCTAGTTTTAGGCTAGGCATGATTACATTATTTTATCTCATAAAATAATTCACCCACTAACTATTTCCACACCAATATTTCGGTCCATATACATAAAATGGACTACCATTTTATTTTGTCAATTTGTCATTTGTCACACAATATGTCACATGTAGTATGATACATGTTATTAATTAATTAAATGCATATTTATCACATAAATATCATTTTATAAATTAATTAAATTACATTCAACAAATTGACTAGTGATACTTGATCACATAAATAAAATGGGCCATTTAATTATAATTCACAACATCTTGTAATTATAATCAACCATTCATTCTTATCTCTATTGTTTCTCAAACAATAAACAATTTTAGTAATAAAGCATTTTATTACTAAAATAAATCTTATTTAATCCCATTACAATAAGATATCAATATTCTCTCTCACAAATTGAATTGTTCAATTTTAAGGAATTGATTAACTTGTATCGTCATACAATCAATCAACTTTACGGATA
This sequence comes from Silene latifolia, assembly GCF_048544455.1. NCBI lineage: Eukaryota > Viridiplantae > Streptophyta > Magnoliopsida > Caryophyllales > Caryophyllaceae > Silene > Silene latifolia. The sequence continues at coordinate 102,219,017 of NC_133536.1, read as the reverse complement.
AGGGCATCATCCTTTAGGTGTGACCTTAAGGGATCAACTGACCACCACCGTCCCACGACAGTAACGTCAAACTCTAGCAAGCCAATCGTTACCGATTAATGTTGATCAATTGACTATAAAATGAATCATCCCTTACGTATTCCTAAAATGAGATTTAAACATGTGATCAATATGATCGACAATTGTGATCGCATTATTGTCGGAGGACACATATTCCAACACCTACATGCACGGAAAGTTCATGATAAGCGGGAAGGAAGCACAAAGGTCTTAAACTTCCTCACAGAACAGTCTGACAATAACATGAAGATGGATCTACGACATGAATGTTATAATCGTAGAGACCATGAAAAGTGCAAATCCACTCCCTCTGATCGTGATTTCAGAAGGAGAAAATATGTCAATCTTCCAGAATATCTTATTTGCAATTATTGAGGTCATACAGGACATGTTCAAGATAATTGTGTCAAATATGCTAACGATAATAGAAATAAAGTTAATTTCGTTAGAGAGTGTGACGTATCTAGTGTCGATGAATCTGAACCAGAACCTGAACATGAGGAAATTAGAAATAATGAGTTCAGATGGTCTTATGACATGGCTTTTGATTACACAACAAGACCTTCAAAATTTGTTGAACCAAATGTGAATCAAAAGCAGTCACCAAAACCTAGAGTGCCTCATGACCATAAAAGACCTAGAAAACCCTATGCCAAGACCAAAAGAATTATAAGACAAGTATGGGTTAGAAGGATCAAATATTCAGAGTCACTAACATTAAAGGACCCAACTTAGCTTGGGTATCTAAAAGCTATATTTGACTTTTTTGCAGATCATAGTGAAAGAAAATAATCAAAGGTATCTCGATAGTGGATGTTCGAGACACATGACTGGCAACAAAAATCTTTTTATTTCACTAGAGCCCTTTGATGGTGGTAAAGTTACCTTTGGAGATAACAAGAAGGGCAAGATCGTCGGAGTAGGTAAAATTGGTATATCTTCTTCACACACAATCAACAATGTTTATCTGGTAAGTGGTCTTAAACATAACTTGCTAAGTATCTCTCAAATATGTGACAAAGGAAACAAAGTTGTTTTTCACTCAAACTTCTGTCGTATCATAATTGAAGGCACTAGTAATGTCATTCTTAAGGGTCAACGTAAGAGGAATGTGTATATGATTGTAATACCCCGTATTTTGATAATAATTTATGAGAATAATTTATGTAATTTAATAAATAGTTAAAGGCATTTCTAATAATAATTACAAGTAAGACGTTAATAATAATAATAAATTAAGTATCCAAGTCGGGAATTGGGCTTAGCTGATAATTGAGCTTTGGGCCATGTGCCATAGGTGTGTGGACCGAAATTTATTAATCTAGTATGAGTGTGGCCGGGAATTGTTTTGGGATTTAATATAAATAATATGGAAATAATATAAGTAAAGGTAATAATAATTATATCAATAATAAAATTAGTAAAGATAGTATGACGGAATCCTACTTATGGTAAGACGAAAATATTATATAATAATGATAATAATATAATGGTAATAATAATAATGACAATTCCTATAATAATTAGAATAAGGAAATAGTAATAGTTTCTTAATTGGCCTCACATACTCCCTAAGTTTAGACTATAAATACCATGATAATTTTGAAAATATAATTCACAAAGAAGAATAAGGAGATTTAAGAGACGGAAGGAGCAATTAGCGATAAAAGGAAAAGACCGTCTTAATTTATATTTATATAGTCTTAATAATTTAAGTTAACGTTTATACACCGTATGGACCACCGTGAAAAGTGTCATGGACCTTAGTAGTTGCCCTTAACCGTCGTGACTCTAATAAGGCCAACCTTGACCACAGTTGACCTCCGTGGGTGGTGGTTTGGACGTCTAAATAAGGGAGGTCGTGGGTGAGAAAGACGGGGTTTGTGTCATTTGTGGTTGTCAACGTGACCTGGGGTTTAGGTGGTTGGTTAGGTTGGCGGTAGGCGGTCCTACTGGGGTAATAAGGTGGTCGGAGGTGGTGGTTGGTACGGTGGATGCCGGATAGTGATTGTTGCAGCGAGTTGTCCTTTATATGGGTCGTGGGTTGTTTGTGGGCTGCCGTGAGGGGTCGTGGCCAGTGGTGGGACCACCGTGGGTCAAGGAAGATGATCGTGGTGGCCATTGGTGGTCATAGGGTGTTTAAGGAAGTGAGTGAGGGTGTGGTGTTGGTTGTGTCGGGTTTTGAAGGAGGTTGTTAGGGCGGGGTGTTTAGGGGCTGCTGATGGCGGTTTGGCTGGTGGTTTTGGTCGCTGGTGTTTGTCGTGGTGTGGGCTAGGAGGTGGGAGGATTGGTCAGGGCTGATGGTGGTTAAGGAAGTCGTGAAGGACGGGTTTTGGTGGGGGTGTTGAACACAGTTTCGACAGGATTTGTGTTGTAATTTCTTTCACGGGAATTCATGGGGTTTGGGTTTTTGGTTAATTTAGTTTTAAACGGGTTAACTCGGGTATTAATAAGTAATCGGGTCTTGACTTTAATAAATGGGTTTTTACGTAATAATAATTTAAACGGGAAATAATTAATGTAATTAAAATATAATTGAATAATTAATATATTAAATTATAATAACAAATAGATAATTGAATCTTAATATTTTGTTAGGTGACGATTTGTGAAGAATTTATAATCGGGTTCGTGTGCTTTATTATTGGATCGCTTGAGCTGCTTAATTGAATGTTGCTTGCCAGGTAGGAATAAATCCTACTCAACTCTTATTCGATAATATTTGGTTTCTTGGATGGCTTACATTAAAGTGAACTGATCGTATGTGAATTGTGTTGGTTGATATTATCATAATTGTTGGAAGGAAGAACTATATTGCATATGTTGGTTGATAATGTCGTAATTGTTGGAAGGGTGAATTATATTGATTTGTGTTAATAACATTGATCAGGTGAATTGAATTGTTATCATTGATTGAGAACGTGATTCTTGTGAAAAGCTGTGCGACAGTCAGTTGTACGTTGTTGAAGGAGTTTGTACACTGGGGTGATGGTAATATCACTACGCCAAATCGGGCCATCAATAAGGAGCGTATCACAACGGTTTAAGGCATTTAATAACGACACTTCGATTACCGTTTTCAAAATATTGGCGGAAACCTAGACCGCGCAATAACGGTTTCCGTCGAAAATCGTTCTTATTATAATGTGACAACGGTTTTTTAACAAATCGTTATCAACAATGTTTAATGGTTTCCATAAACTCATTATATAATCATCCTTATCAACGGTTGTTGGACAACGGTTACAAGTTTAAGAAAGCGGCGATTCGAAAACCATTACTAAATTAACAATAGCAACGGTTTTTGGTACCCGTTGTTATGTTATAGCTACGGGTTTCTTGTAACCGTTATCATTTGCTATTATGATATAACGGTTCCTCTGTACCCGTTGTCATTTATCATTTACGGGTGAAAAATAACCGTTATATACTTTTTTCAATGTAAAATATTCAATCGATGCATGTATGATAAATAATAAACCGTTGCATGCATTGTTTTGTTTGACCATTATTTACTATCCGTCCATTATTATATCCACACATGCATACATATTTTCCTATAAATATCACTTATAATGTGATAAATTAACCATATTCACCAATTCAACGTTTAATTAATCATAGCCTATAATTTAATTAAAAATATTACACTTTATCACCATGTCGTCGTCGTCTTCTACACCCGCCAAATCACAATCAAATACGTGCTATATCCATCCTATTACGTGTATTATTGATGTGAAAATTATTTGCGCACATTTAGTCCCCTAATTGAGCCTATTTTGCATACTATTATAACATTCTATGGCCATTTTATCCGTCAAAACCTTCCTATTTGTTTTTTCTATCGCATTTCATATGCTTTGTAGGAAAGAAGATAATAAGGCGGAAATTCCCGTCTTTCATGCGTATTCGGAAGCTATTTGACGATATTTGATGGAATAGTATGAAGAGGAGGCGAGAACTAAAGACCAAGTTTACAAGAATAAAAAGAAAGTAAAGAAAAAGGACGCTGTCTCAGAAAACGTCCGTCTTCTCCCCAAGCCGCCCGTCCTGCAGTGACAACCCGTGCGTCCCAGCAAGAAAGACGCCCGGATTCCTCCAAAGAAGACGATCGGATTCTCCCAAAGACGCCCGGGCAGAAACTCACGAATTCGGCCGTCCCGTGCCTAAGACGCACGGATTCCAAGGCAGCACAAATTCGTTTCTTCTTGCTCCGTGAAAGATGCCCATCCTTCTAAAAAGACTAGCGTCTCCCTACTCTAAACTAAAAAGTGTAATTACTAATTTAGCCAAGGTTAACCTAATGAATCCCTACTATAAATACCCCATTTGTAGTAATCAAAAGAACACATCTTTTTAGCTAGAACAAAATCCATCTTTAGATTAGATTAGGAGTAGATTAGAATAGACTACTCTTTAATCTTTCCACAAACTCACATTAATCTCTCCTTAAATTATTTTTCAAGTTTGTTACTTTTGGGTAATTGAAGATTATTGGGTTATTATTGGAGGATTGACAACCCTTCATCAATCAATCAAGTTTCTTCTATAATTCTTTGCTTTATTATTTGGATCATCTCAAGTTTGGTATAATTCCTTTACTCTTTAATCTTTATTGTTCATTCCTTCATTCTATTATCATGTTTATACTTGTTGTGATGATTGACACCATTAATGACATGTTTCCCATGATAATGAGTGAGTAGTCTCTTAGCTAGGATTAGTGGGTAATTAAGGGAAACCAACATGGGATTGATTAATGCTTAATCTAATATGTTCACATGATTAAATTGCTTGCTTGTTGTGATGTCAACTTCATGCACATGTTATGTTTGATGAAATGCTAAGCCTATGAATCCTTGCATTTACAACCATCCCTTATCTACTCAACTTGACTTGTAAGATATAAACCAACTCGAGTCTTGTTAGACCATGCATAGAGGTTGAATAGGAGGAAATTAAGTCGACTTGTAGGTGTTGTACAATCTAATCGATTCGGCTCCGGGACCCAACTCCTCCTATAAACCGTAAGACATAAACCAACTCGGTTCCTCCACAACACTAATTGCTTGCTTATAATTGTAAACATGTTTGTATGATCAAAACCATGAATCCCCTATGACCCCATGATATCCTAGCACCTTTAATCATTTGTTTACATCGTTCCTTTTATTACTTGTTTTACCTTATTGCTTGCATTAGTCTAGACACAACTACAAACCCAAACAAATTGTGACACTAGCATAAATCGAGATAGATAGACTTAGAACCCAAAGCACACCATCCCATGGATCGACCTCGACTTACCGCTAACTAGTAGTTTGTTGAGTATTATAAATGTGTTTTGATTGGGTGTACAACGACACGCCCACGTCAAAAATTGCGCCGTTGCCAGGGATGGTGCTATGTGATTAAGTTCTTACTTGTTTGTCTATTTTAATTGTGCTTTCACCTTGAGGAACTTGTTCCTCAAGGATTGTTCTTACCGTTTTTGTGTAGTTTCCATGCTTGTAGTTGTTTCCTTGTCTTAGCTATGATGGCTCAAGACTTGACATATGGAGTATGTGGTGGATCTTTTGAGTATGACTATGGGTATGGCGAGCTTGAAGAGCAAGTCAACACAAGCCTACCTTATTATTCATACAAAGAAAATCCTAACTACTACCCCACTTTTTCCCACCAAAATCACCAAATCCAATATCAACAACAACAACCACCCACCCAATACCCACTTCATAATGAGCTTCAATTGCCACAATACAACTACTTTCACACCTACCCACAACAAGAAGATGAACCCATTCAAAATGTGATTCTCCAAATGATGAGAAATCAACAAAACTTCTTCAAACTAATGCTAGAAGAGAGCCAAAGAAGAGACATTGTTCTTCAAGACATTATTACCCAAGGTGAGGAATTGGAGATTCAAATCACCCAATTGAAAGAATCCCAAGAAACCACTACCCACCAATCCTTGGACATTGATCATGAATGTGAATTTGAAGTAGTAACTTTTGACATAAAAAATGAAAAATGGGAAGAGTTAATCTCCGTAAGCTCTTGTGAGTATGAAAGTGTTGTGTTTTATGAGGAAGATTTGAGGTTGAGTAAGTCAAATACTCTTAGCCTTTGTGAGTATGAGGGTGTATCATTTGATGTGAACATTGAGGTGTTGGAGAAAGAGTTGGTAGAGAGGAATGAAGTCCCCATCTATGATTCGTATGAAGATAGCAACAATGATGATGAGCCTAACGAATGGACTCATAATATCACCTTGCTTGAGGAGCCTATCCTTGAGACATTTGAGATACCCTATCATGAAGAAGAACGTCCTTCCCTTATTCATCATGAAGACCACTTGACACCCATCATGGAGCCAATGATCATTGAAGAAGATATGGTGGACCTTCTTCAAAAGGCCAAGGTATCGTACAAGAACTACTTGGTGAAAAAGCTCAAAGAGAAAATTGCTCGTGAAGCCACTTGTGAAGATTTGGCGCCCACAATGACAACTTCTAAGGAACTCGATCATCAATGCCATGAAAATTCTCCTTCCACCTTGGAAGGATTGAAAAATCAAAATGCTATCATCATCACCAAAATTTAAAAAGAAGGTGGTGAGTTAAAGTCTCCGGACGAATATGAACCATACTTCTTACCATATAATGACAAGAATCATGGGCTAGTTGGTTTGAAGCATCGTGAATATCCAAGTGCCAAGAAGAGGAAGAAAACAACAATGAATGACAAATTCCTTTGGCCAAGCTTCATCTTGAAGTTAAGGAAACCATACTTGTGCTTATTTGGAGCTTGTTCACAAGCTTTTGATCTTCTTTTAAGAGCCTTGAGCTCTATGGACAAGAATTTCTACAAATTGAATGAGTTTGGTGGAGTCCTCCCTCAAACCACCATTTGTAAGATATCATTTCCTTTCACTTTGCATTACATTTCCACTTGCATTTAGTTATACACATATACATTTAGCTTGCATTTGTATTATATTTCATATTTCATTTGCATTAGCTAGTTCATATAGTATAGTTTGCATTGTAATATATCTCACATGATTCATGTAGTTAATTGCAGATAGATTATAATTCATGCATAGTTACTAATGGCCAAACCTATTCATTTCTACACTAGAAATAGTGTTTAAATTGGTTTGGGGAGGTTTGATCATAGGTGACCATAGTCTACTAGAAAACATGCATCATATAGTTTAGATTGCATTCATTTGTTATATATGTCATATAGAATTGCATTTAGTTAGAGCATGCATTCATTCATATCATATCATTGCATTTGTACTTTATTTCAAAAAAATCAAAAATCCAAAAACATGTATTTCCTTTTTATTCCTACTCCTACATGTACATTGAGGACAATGTCCAAAATAAAGTGGGGGATGAGAATTTATATTCAAAAATACATAAAAATTGAAAAATTTCGAAAAAAATCACAAAAATATGTCTTTAAATTTCATAAAACAAAAATCCATAAAAATTTAAAAATATCAAAAAACCAAAAACAAGTTCATTTCCTTTGTAGTGTAGTCATGTATATATTGTTGTATATATTATGTTTGTTCTATCCTTGTTCACATTGATCGACTACGCCACATCCGAGATATGAGGATATTGAATACCGCATGGTATGATCTTTCCAATCTCCTTTTTCCTCTTTATGTTAATGACTATGTGGCTTTATTTTGATTGATACGGTAAAAACAATGTGGATTTAGGATTGCATTTAGACTATATGGCATACTAGTTGGTAGAAGCATATGCATTACGATGTATATATGTTAGTTGAATCATGGCATGTAGTTTGCATGTTAGAAAAATTTTGTGAAACCGTCTACTTGGGAAGCTTGACAAGTGTATATAGGCCCTAGTAGATACTTTTTCTTCTTAAGACTTTGGTTGTTAGAATACTTGTAAAACATCCTAGGATGTGTCATGCTAGTATCCTTTGACCCATGGTTTAAGGCCTAGTCAAGAGTACCTTGTGGTGTGATAACTCCTTGGCTACCGTTTATTCCAAGGTGACCCTTGAAACCATGCATCCATCATCTATGTTCTACCACTGATGCGTGTCATTTATATGATGTTTTACATCCCATTTTACACGCATTTCAGAGCTCATTCTTGTAGTTTGTGCTACATTTCTCCCTATTTCCGTCTACTTCCGTATTTTGTACATTATTGCAGAAATGTGAAGAATTCAACGGGAAATCAAGCCAAATCCGTTCCCGAGTAAACTGCATTGCAAATGACGTAAAGGAATTACTTAAGGAACGAGCTTGGTGCGCAATCCAAGGCCCAAAAGACAAGTCCACGAGTTTCAAGAAGTCAAGTAGCAGCTCCATTAGTCGATCGACAATCACCCTCAGTCGATCGACCAATGTTCGGTTCCGAAGCTCTTTGTTTCTTTGAGGAGCGATCGATCGACCAGCCTTATCAGTCGATCGACCAGATTGCTATTCCAGACGAGAATTAGAAGACCGAGAAAGCGCAAGCCCATGATGCTAGGTTTAGGAAATAAGATGTTATGTTATTTGCTATATAACGTAACATAAAACATTCAGTTTATCATCCAAGTTTTATCTAAGTTTCATACAGTAACTTTCAGTTTTATTCATTCGAGTAATTAGGGTTTGGAACATCGTTTTAGCATTGGAATTCTGTTCTTGTTCTTAATCTTTCCTCTGAAATCTCGGTATTCCTTCTGCCCTAATTCCAGTTTATTATTTTACTTTCATCATTAGTATAGATTTGCTAGTTAGTACCCTGAAAGCCAATTATCGTATTATCGCTGTTTGTTATTTACTTTAAGCATGAATTCAGTAATCACTATTAGTTTTATTATTGTTTTTACCCTTAGCATGAGTAGCTAATTCTATAGTGCTAGGATGTAGGCGATTTATGGCATAGGCGGCAATAGATTTTACACGGACTGTCTCGCGTGTTGGTCGATCGACTGACATTGTCAGTCGATCGACTGACCTCGTAGGGTTTTCCTTCGTTTTAATTGAATTTAATCTTGTATTTAACGAATCGAATGCATGCGACCAGTTAGATACCTATTTTGTGACCGACCCATTAGATCGAAAGATAGGGAAAGTTATTTCACCATCAATTAAATCGACTAAACTGTGCTAAGATCGAAAGATAGGTATAGTTTAGACCGTTAGTCACTTTTCAGGACGAAAGTTAGTATTAGTGACATTAGGGACCTATAGCGAGATCGAAAGATGCTATTTGTTAAGAGTGGACCGAGAGGACCTCTTTATCTCCCGCCTTACCTGTGTTTGATTCAGACCGACTTAGTTTGCTGCCGCCGAAGCTATAATGAACCGATCATCCTAGTACCCTTCTTTTATCTGTTTAAATCGTTTATTTAGTTTATTATCTTTGTTCACTTTTAGCTGTAGACCAATTCAATTCAACCCCCACAATAGTTACCTTAGACTGAACTTAAATCAACTAAAATTTACATCTGCCTCCTTGTGGTTCGACCCTGTTACCACTAGCCTAGGTTAGTCTTAATAGGAGATTATAAATTTTATCTTTGGTACTCACGACGACGGGTATCAAATTTTGGCGTCGTTGCCAGGGAGGCAATAGTCCTAATTTTAGTTGTTTTTATTTTTAGTCTTTCTTAGTTTAAGGGACATCCGTTCCTTAAACTTTTCTTATATTCTTTTTGTAGTTTCTTCTTATGCGCAGGTCACAGGGTGGAGAATTAGTACCGTTGAACCCTGAGCTTGAAAGATCCTTGCGCGAGTTGAGACGAACACAAAGGATACTACCGACGAGAGGAAGAGCTGAGTACTCATCAAGCTATCACGAGAACGAACTGTTTGAAGATAATCCACCATCTTCGCCCGTTTCCACTTCTTCACCGAGACATTACTTCTCCGAAATTCCAGTCATGGCCGAGGAAGCAAGTATAGCTAGTTATTCTGAGCCGACAGCCGATAACTTATATAAGGGGTTCGAGCTACCAGGTGATGCCGGGAAGTTCGAACGAAAGCCCGCCTACATCACTATGGTTGAGAGAAACCATTTGGGGAGCTGCAAATGAAGATGCAACTAAGCATATGGAGACCTTTATTGACTCATTGTTGTTCCATACCCCCACCACCGGGCGTGACCCAAGACCGATCAAGGAGACTATGTTCATCTTCTCCCTTCGCGATCTTTGCAAGGGAGTGGTATAGAGATCTGGACCGAGCCGTTCAAGGGATCACTGATTGGAATACATTGGTATTGGCGTTCTACAAGAAGTACGTCTCTGCTTCAAGGACGATCGCTATTAGAGCTTAAATCACGGGCTTTAAACAAGGGCCAGATGAGAATTTCCACGAAGCATGGGTCCGATTTAAGAAGTTGGTGCGAACCATACCGCACCATGGGTTCGAAAAATGGAGTTTGTGCAATCATTTCTACAATGGGTTGTACGACGATCGAGGGGCCATTTTGGATCTTTGCCAACGGAGATTTGCTTTGAAAATTTGGGAGCAACCAAGGGGTGGAAGATAATTGACGATCTAGCTACCCACAAGGCCGAGTATGGGAATTCTAGAGGGAACCAGAGGAGAGCTGCTGAATCCTCCTCTGTCGCTGCGCTTGAGGCTCTTACCGCGAGATTTGACAAGTATGAGCTAGGAGGAGTTTCTAAAGGTGTGATGTACCAAGTCAATGCTGTGTCAGACAGTCCTTTCGTCTGTGAAAGGTGTGGAGGTGAGGGCCATGTCTCGAAAAACTGCCCTAGTCCCTTTGAATCTTGTGCTGCCTTTCAACACTATAGGCAGACCAACACCTACTATGAGCCGAACACCCATCCGAACTTGAGTTGGAGGAGCCAAAATGTCCTTAACCCAACTCAAGCTCCGCCGCAGCAACAACCCTATATACCCCCTCATCAAAAGCAACAACAATATCAGAAACCTCCTTATGTGCCACAAGAGCAACAATCGCAGAATTCTGAATTTTCTGAGCTTAATAACCTGTTGCTAAAGGAGTCCCAAGCAAGAGAGGCCGGGATGAAGTTACTAGAGAGCCAAATTGCTCAACTGGCTAGCAAAAGTAACACTCGAGCTCCCGGACACTTACCTACTCAACCGGAACAAAAGGAGACCCTTAATGCCATCACTTTGAGGAGCGGGTCCACCCTTGATGGTCTTGCCATGGTCGAGGACGCTGTTGAAAAAGATGAGCCGGAAACAAGTCAAGAGAAAGCTTCAACGAACAAATCAAAGGAAAAGACGTCGCGGGTATTTGGTCGATCGATCGATATACCTAGTCGATCGATCAAGCACGGATTACGAGCTTAAGAATCAGCATCTCGGTCGATCGACGAGGAGAGTGGTCGATCGACTGAGATCGCTGCTGATGCTGAAGAATTTCATCCTTTAATGCCAAATAACCTACGAGACCACTTGTTTCGGGGTACCACGGTCTCGAAGATTTTAAGACAAGACCCGAGTGCTGATGGGTCAGTCCCGGTCCCGAAGTTCGACCCAATGACGGTTAATGGTTCTCATTTGAGACGGTCTGAGGAGGGGCTAGCTTCAACAAAGAGAAGGTGACGGACTTTCAGCCTAAGTCCAAGGACGCCGGCGCGCGTGAGTTGGAGGAGAGGTCTAAGGTACTCCTCACAGCCCCATATCCGGAGAGACTCGTGCCGACGAAGGAACAGGTATCTTTCAGTAAGTTTGAGAAAGTTATCCGTAGTCTGAATGTACAAGTCCCCTTCCTTGAGTTAGTTAACCAAGTGCCCGCTTATACTAAATTTATGAAACAACTGTTGTCCAAAAAGCGGTCACTTGAAACAGTGCACACTGTCGCACTTACTAAGGAGTCTTGCTCCTATCTGTCTCACACTGCGCCCCATAAGTTAGAGGACCCGGGTAGCTTTTATGTTCCTTGCAAAATAGGTACCTTCTCAATTGAGAAGGCATTGTGTGACCTAGGGGCTAGCATAAGCGTCATGCCCTTGAGTTTAGCTAGGAGGCTTAAGTTGACCCGGTTTTCTATCACAGACATGACAGTTCATATGGCTGACCGATCTGCGGTCGAGCCTATAGGAGTCCTAGAGGACATACCCGTCCAAATAGGGAAGTTTTTCTTCCCTGTTGACTTTGTTGTCCTGGACATGCCTGAGGATGCCCATATACCGATCATCCTAGGTAGGCCGTTTCTGCACACTGCTGGTGTAGTTATTGACGTAGGCTCTGGAACTTTGACCTTCAAAGTTGGGAAACATTCTATCATTTTTGCCCAACCTGCTAAAAAGAAGGATCCCATGTGGCCTGTTACTTGTAATACGGTCTCTGAAAAGAAATCGTACTTTGTGCTCCCCTGAATTGCTGTCCCTATCACTACTCTTCTTTGTGTTAACCCCTCCGCCCCAGATTGGGAGCAAGAAGGAGGAAGAATCTGTTGTTTTAGATAATGCAGGAGCTGGTTTGGGGAAGGAAGTGCTACAAGTTGTGCCAGCTGCAAAAAAGCCTATCATTCAAAGAGGAGGCCTTGGATGCCTAAGCTATGGGACTGATGAGGAAGTGGAAGATGAGCCAACCAAGGTGAGACGGTCTGACTTGGATTCCGTTGAACCCAACAAAATTCTTGATTGGGGAGCTGACAAAGTTGATCCGTTGAGCCCTCCGACTGTCGAAGCTAAGAAGGGTGCAGCTGATGAGATGAGCACCATTGAGGCTACCTCTAGTAGCCAGAAGCCAACGAAGTGGGCCATACCGTGGTCCTTCTTGATCAACTATTAGTTGATCGATCTCGTTATAAACTTCATTTTATTTGCTTTGTTAAGACAATTTTTATTGCTTTTGTGTGCGCGAAAACTTCGCATTTTATTTCGCTTGTTTAGGATTTTTAAGTACTTTAAACTTCGTTCTGGGTTTGCGCAATTTTTGGGCGCGTGTTATTGCGTACTTGCAGGTATTTAGAGCTTGTTAGCTCAAATCATGGAGCAATTACGAAGAAATAAGGAGTACAGCAGTACCTTCAGTCGATCGACTGGCCATCATGGTCGATCGACTGATTTGCAGGTTTACAGGAGCTACTGTTCACGCTCACCTGGTCGATCGACTGATTTCCGTGGTCGATCGACCACCGCTGCTGCTGTATTTGTTCACGACCTCTCCCCTGCTGTGTTTGGTCGATTTGCGGACTTAAGGGAGTTTTCTACTCCACTCTTTCTTCCGTCGTTTTATTTATTTCTTCTGATTTTCTCATTTGTGCACAATTTTACCGCTTCAAAAATTGTCTTCTCGATTTTATGCGTGGGTTTTATTTGTCTTTCAGGTAACTTTTAGTAGCACTGCTGGCTACTGAAACCTCCTAGCTCACGCTGGTTTGGGGAGGTTTCCTTTGCTGCGCTTAAAGTCTTGTGAGTTTCATATCTTTCCTTTGTGTCTTGCTTGTTTATTTTCTCGCAAATTCCCATTTCTCTTTCCTTCATTACATGATTTTGCACAATGGGGACATTGTGCGATTTGGTTTGGGGAAGGGTTTTGCGTCGCATATCATTTGCTTGCATTCACGTTTAATTTTGTTTTGCATTGTTTATTTCATTTCTCTTATATATACAGAAAAATTCAAAAAAAAAGATAATAAAATTTCAAAAAATTCCATAAAATGCACGTTTATTTTAGCATATAGGTCGAGTCGGAACGGTAGTATTTCTATGATGATTTTGCATTTGCACCTGTTTTGCCTGAGCCTTGCTAGATTAACATGTTATTAGTAGAATCGTATATGCATATCTACGAGTTTTCGTTACATTCTTGCTGAACTTGAGACTTGACTTTGATTTTTGGCAAACTACATCATATTTCTGAGAATTAGAGCCTATAACTGGTGACATTCATGACCGGTTTAATTAGGAATGTGAGTAGTACTCCTTATGAGACATGTTTCCTTAATTTGCATGAATATGAATTTGATCTACTTAATACATGTATGCATTCGGTTTGTGGTTTGTTGACACATGTGGTAGAGGTTGCCTTTTCTCATTTTACCCATAAGCTTCACACTGCCAAAAATAGCCTTTTTGTCCCATTACTACATCCTACATTTAGCCTGTCCCTCGTCAAGCTAGTAGTCTGTGTTCTTGGGATTGTTAGTCGTTTTTGGTGGCAATTGCTCTGTTGAGATGATGATTGGAAAATGAAAAAGGAAAGAAAGAAACAAAAGAAAAAGAAAGAAAAAATGAAAAAAAATGATTCGAAAAAGAAATGAAAAAAGAGGTTCTGTACTGTTTAAGCAGTCGATCGACTGCCAAATATGGTCGATCGACTGATATTCGAGGAAGAAGTCAATTCGCATAATTTAATCCTTATCTTTTGGCGATTTTTTGCTCCCATGTTTCATTGATATCCTATGGGGAGTTATTGATTTGATAGTTTGGAGATTGTCAGTTTTGTGCTTGCTATAGCACTGTTTCGTTTGATTTCGAGCAAGAAGTTGGATGTTGCCACTTGGTTCCGTTTTGGTACTAGCTTGATCACCTGTACCTCCACTTTACCATAAAATGTTTTGCCTCTTCTTACCCATACCTCACATATCCCATATATACCTCGGCATGTGTCATTGGTCATCTGTTTGGTTGGAATGCGTATGTACGGTTGTAGAGGTCATTTTCATATTTTATTGCTGGCATGTTTTTCATAGGTCGTAGTTAGGTGAGAGTCACTACAAAATTACTTCTTTCTATCTTATACATTATTCACCTGTGCTTATCGAGTGATTTGAGCGACCCGTGAAGTCCAATTTGATAAGTCTCCACAGTTGACGGTTCAGCATGTCTTTGACGACTCCATAACTCGTTTGCATGATTCACATTACTAATTGATTGTTGGTTGTGCATTAAATCGGTTTAGGCTTAACAGTTTGCATTTTGCTCTGAGATTGAACTCGTTCCATTAGGTCATTAGAATCGAGTCTAGTTCTTGCTTGGGGACAAGCAAGGGTTTGGTTTGGGGAAGTTTGATGCGTGTCATTTATATGATGTTTTACATCCCATTTTACACGCATTTCAGAGCTCATTCTTGTAGTTTGTGCTACATTTCTCCCTATTTCCGTCTACTTCCGTATTTTGTACATTATTGCAGAAATGTGAAGAATTCAACGGGAAATCAAGCCAAATCCGTCCCCGAGTAAACTGCATTGCAAATGACGTAAAGGAATTACTTAAGGAACGAGCTTGGTGCGCAATCCAAGGCCCAAAAGACAAGTCCACGAGTTTCAAGAAGTCAAGTAGCAGCTCCATTAGTCGATCGACCATCACCCTCAGTCGATCAACCAATGTTCGGGTTCCGAAGCTCTTTTTTTGAGGAGCGATCGATCGACCAGCCTTATCAGTCGATCGACCAGATTGCTATTCCAGACGAGAATTAGAAGACCGAGAAAGCGCAAGCCCATGATGCTAGGTTTAGGAAATAAGATGTTACGTTATTTGCTATATAACGTAACATAAAACATTCAGTTTATCATCCAAGTTTTATCTAAGTTTCATACAGTAACTTTCAGTTTTATTCATTCGAGTAATTAGGGTTTGGAACATCGTTTTAGCATTGGAATTCTGTTCTTGTTCTTAATCTTTCCTCTGAAATCTCGGTATTCCTTCTGCCCTAATTCCAGTTTATTGTTTTACTTTCATCATTAGTATAGATTTGCTAGTTAGTACCCCGAAAGCCAATTATCGTATTATCGCTGTTTGTTATTTACTTTAAGCATGAATTCAGTAATCACTATTAGTTTTATTGTTGTTTTTACCCTTAGCATGAGTAGCTAATTCTATAGTGTTAGGATGTAGGCGATTTATGGCATAGGCGGCAATAGATTTTACACGGACTGTCTCGCGCGTTGGTCGATCGACTGACATTGTCAGTCGATCGACTGACCTCTTAGGGTTTTCCTTCGTTTTAATTGAATTTAATCTTGTATTTAACGAATCGAATGCATGCGACCAGTTAGATACCTATTTTGTGACCGACCCATTAGATCGAAAGATAGGGAAAGTTATTTGACCATCAATTAAATCGACTAAACTGTGCTAAGATCGAAAGATAGGTATAGTTTAGACCGTTAGTCACTTTTCAGGACGAAAGTTAGTATTAGTGACATTAGGGACCTATAGCGAGATCGAAAGATGCTATTTGTTAAGAGTGGACCGAGAGGACCTCTTTATCTCCCGCCTTACCTGTGTTTGATTCAGACCGACTTAGTTTGCTGCCGCCGAAGCTATAATGAACCGATCATCCTAGTACCCTTCTTTTATCTGTTTAAATCGTTTATTTAGTTTATTATCTTTGTTCACTTTTAGCTGTAGACCAATTCAATTCAACCCCCCACAATAGTTACCTCAGACTGAACTTAAATCAACTAAAATTTACATCTGCCTCCTTGTGGTTCGACCCTGTTACCACTAGCCTAGGTTAGTCTTAATAGGAGATTATAAATTTTATCTTTGGTACTCACGACGACGGGTATCAACCACATTTTTGTCATCAAAGGGAATGGGCACAAAAAGAAATCAATTTGAGTTCAATGAAATGAAAAGTGAAAGAAAGTTTGCAAAAATGCATCAAATGAAAAGAGGAGCAAAAATAGAACTCCTATGCTTCAAATATAAGGCACCCTCACTACATATGGGGTGACTTTGAAAATGTTCAAAAAGAAAATGCAAAAAAAAGTTGAAAGTTGTCAAGTATGAAATGCCAAACATCAAAAGAAATGGCAAAAGAAAGTGTTCTCAATTGTTATATGCCACAAGAAATTGGGGGGAAAAACAAAGAAGAAAAGCAAACTCCCAAAGTGAAACTCAAATATCTATTGATCCCTTTATCCATCGTATCCATTTTTGTGCATGGTAGAGAGGGGACGACCCTTCTTCTTGTCTAGGCAAGGGGGGGAATTCCGCGATCCTCCAGTGTTTCTAACACCATAGGGAGTATACTCTTGGCAAAAGCATTTAACGATTGAGGACAAAGTTACCCTAGCTTGACACAATTTGGAGGTGATTTATTGGTATCCTTCTAGGCTTAGTAGTTTGAAGAAATTGCATCTATGAAGGAATGTGTACCCTTGAATTGCTTCCCTTGTAGATAATTTCCGCCACTTAGATGAGAAAAGTGGCTATTCTTTTGTAGATGCATCCATTACTTGATTTTGTATGCTTAATGTTTGGATGTGTCGCCATTTTGGCAAGACCCACCTTACCTTGCAAGAAGGCATCCTACCTCATGGTTGTCTTGTTGTGAGTTGAAGGGGCGGAGTGAGACCCGCTAATTGTCTCACATCGGCTATATTATTAGGATAGTTTAAATAAAGGTCTAGTTTTTGTCACCTCTTTACTCGGGACAAGTAAAGGTTCGGTTTGGGGATATTTGATGTGAACATTATTTGCGCACATTTAGTCCCCTAATTGAGCCTATTTTGCATACTATTATAACATTCTATGGCCATTTTATCCGTCAAAACCTTCCTATTTGTTTTTTCTATCGCATTTCATATGCTTTGTAGGAAAGAAGATAATAAGGCGGAAATTCCCGTCTTTCATGCGTATTCGGAAGCTATTTGACGATATTTGATGGACTAGTATGAAGAGGAGGCGAGAACTAAAGACCAAGTTTACAAGAATAAAAAGAAAGTAAAGAAAAAGGACGATGTCTCAGAAGACGTCCGTCTTCTCCCCAAGCCACCCGTCCTGCAGTGACAACCCGTGCGTCCCAGCAAGAAAGACGCCCGGATTCCTCCAAAGAAGACGAGCGGATTCTCCCAAAGACGCCCGGGCAGAAACTCACGAATCCGGCCGTCCCGTGCCTAAGACGCACGGATTCCAAGGCAGCACAAATTCGTTTCTTCTTGCTCCGTGAAAGATGCCCATCCTTCTAAAAAGACTAGCGTCTCCCTACTCTAAACTAAAAAGTGTAATTACTAATTTAGCCTAGGTTAACCTAATGAATCCCTACTATAAATACCCCATTTGTAGTAATCAAAAGAACACATCTTTTTAGCTAGAACAAAATCCATCTTTAGATTAGATTAGGAGTAGATTAGAATAGGCTACTCTTTAATCTTTCCACAAATCTCACATTAATCTCTCCTTAAATTATTGTTCAAGTTTGTTACTTTTGGGTAATTGAAGATTATTGGGTTATTATTGGAGGATTGACAACCCTTCATCAATCAATCAAGTTTCTTCTATTATTCTTTGCTTTATTATTTGGATCATCTCAAGTTTGGTATAATTCCTTTACTCTTTAATCTTTATTGTTCATTCCTTCATTCTATTATCATGTTTATACTTGTTGTGATGATTGACACCATTAATGACATGTTTCCCATGATAATGAGTGAGTAGTCTCTTAGCTAGGATTAGTGGGTAATTAAGGGAAACCAACATGGGATTGATTAATGCTTAATCTAATATGTTCACATGATTAAATTGCTTGCTTGTTGTGATGTCAACTTCATGCACATGTTATGTTTGATGAAATGCTAAGCCTATGAATCCTTGCATTTACAACCATCCCTTATCTACTCAACTTGACTTGTAAGATATAAAGCAACTCGAGTCTTGTTAGACCATGCATAGAGGTTGAATAGGAGGAAAGTAAGTCGACTTGTAGGTGTTGTACAATCTAATCGATTCGGCTCCGGGACCCAACTCCTCCTATAAACCGTAAGACATAAACCAACTCGGTTCCTCCACAACACTAATTGCTTGCTTATAATTGTAAACATGTTTGTATGATCAAAACCATGAATCCCCTATGACCCCATGATAACCTAGCACTTTTAATCATTTGTTTACATCGTTCCTTTTATTACTTGTTTTACCTTATTGCTTGCATTAGTCTAGACATAACTACAAACCCAAACAAATTGTGACACTAGCATAAATCGAGATAGATAGACTTAGAACCCAAAGCACACCATCCCATGGATCGACCTCGACTTACCGCTAACTAGTAGTTTGTTGAGTATTATAAATGTGTTTTGATTGGGTGTACAACGACACGCCCACGTCAATTATACACAAACTTCCAATAAAATATGATGACAATGGTAAGGCTTTTTCGAGAAGTTTTACTTGGATGAGAGATAAGCTTCGTCAAGGTGGTTATACGAACGTTAAAAAGGTCCACCCAACTTGGACTAAAGTTCATGGTTTTCTTGGTTACGCAATGATCGAGTTTGAAGGTTTTGGGAAGAAGCTGGAATCTTTTCGTCAAGCGAGAAAATTCCAGGCAAGATACGAGGATCATGATGCTGGGAAGAAAAATTATTATACGGATGATGTGTTACAAGCGCAATATTTATGGATTGCAACCGATTGTGACATTAATCTATTAAGAACATATCGGCACTAAATTGACACTGTGCCTCGTTCTTGGGAGGCAGAACAAGTGCCTCTTAATAATCCACATATTGAATTCCCAATATTTATCGCAAGCGCAGGGGAATTACAAGATGATTATGTTAATTAATTATTATTATTATTCTAATTAATGGTTTTAAAACCGCGCGTCTTTTAATTTTTTGTTATGTATGTGTTTTTCTTGAATAATATATGCGTGGTAGTGTATTTTATTTTCTAATTATTTATTGCAAGTTACGTAGGTTTAAAATATTTTTTAATAAGTCAACTTTTACATTAAATTAATTACCAACAGTTACTTTTACATTAAATGTGACTATAAATGTTAAAGCATCTTTTACAAACATTCATTAATCAAATCACAATATTTCATCCCCATTACACAAATTTGAAACAACATGGCAATGAACCCTAATTTTATCAACAACGAAGAATGGCTTACACAAACGATTGAAGATGATGGGAACGTTCTCGCCGGGCTTCCCGCCGATCAACACCCATTAATCAAAGCATCCCTTGAACATCAACGGAATTATTGGATTAAGAGGCGTGAAGCAGTCCGGCTTGTCAACAAAGCCTCATCATCATCATCATCTTCATACCCTCGTGAGCCTGTTACTCGCAACTTGGCTGCAGCCAGAGATATGTTGAGTTGTACTCTTCCAACCTTATCTCCACATGCAAGTCGTGTCCTTGCATATATTCAATCTGTTATTGCAAAATATGAAGCCAATGACCCGGAAGTTAGCGGTATACCAGAGTGGCGTGATTGGTGGCAGGTTGAGAAGCGCTTTTACGCTTAATCGGGTTGTTCCACTTATTATACATCTTTTGATTTCTGATAAATGCTGTAATGTATTTGGTTTAAAATTAAATGAAATGATCATTTTGAAAGTGTTGAGTTATGCTTGTTTGATTTGCTTCCATTTTTTGAACTCCATAGATAAGTCAGTAATCAAGATCCAGATTGCTCCTACGTAATACTCATCAACAACGGTTCACCTGCAACCGTTTTCAATTGGTTCATCAACAACGGTTCAGCTACAACCGTTGTAAATTGGTTCATTAACAACGGTTTGCCTACAACTACAACCGTTGTAAATTTATTCATTAACAACGGTTCACCTACAACCGTTGTCAATCGTGACGTTCTAACTTCAACGTGCACCGTTTATTAATTGTATGACCATACGACTCAATATATTAAATAAATAAATAAATAAATGTAAGATATGACGATACGACTCATTATATTAAAAAATAATTAATTGTTTGACTATACGGAATTTTTTAAGCCGTGTGCCAGTGGCTAATATTTCTCATTATTCTTGATTTGACCAATGCACAGACGTTTCATTTATTTTTTATTGAACCAAGGTACAAATATTGTGAGTTCATGGGTGTAGAGGGATCGTAAGTTGTCAGAAGAAGCAGAAAATAAAAGATTAAGGAAATTACGGCGTCAACCGAGCTATATTGAAAGCGAGAAGAAAATGGATGCGTTACGAGAAAGGTTAAAGGAACAATGTATGTTTATTAATTTCTCATTGGGTTGTATTTAGGAAACCAATTGAGGAAAGAAGTTACATTGGGTTGTCTATAACTTAGTCTTGAATTTCCATTTTCCCCCACTTGCTATCCCAGTTGCCTAATTAAGGAAAGAAGTTTGTACTAACTTAATACGGATTACCAAATATGGAAGATGCTTTTTTTTGGCGGGAAAAACTTGACACAATGAAATATAAATGGCAACGGTTAGGCACCAACCGATGTAATATAATGAAAACAATTACGGGTTTATAGTCAGCCGTGGTCATATTGCAAAATACAAAATACGGTTTCGCTTAACCCGTGTTTACTAGTTTTAATAAAATATTCAAATAACACACATGAAAACCTTCTCCTCGCCCATTTAAAACCCTCGCACACTGAGTTTCCCTAGAACCACTACTATTCTCCGTCGACGTCGTCTTTGCAGTCGTCGTCGCCGCCGCCGTCGTCGTCGCCTCTGTCGTTGCCATCCCCATTGCCTCTGCCGTCTCCTCCGTCATCGCCATACCGGGGCCGGCTTCTCCTCTTTGAAGAAGTAATAATAAACCCTACTCTTTCGTCTCATTAACTTAATGTCTTTATTTTCTTAGTTGTGATATTATCCCCTAATTATCTTAGCCTTAATGTGTGTTAAACAACATCTATTATTTTAAGTATATTGTGTGTTAAACAAATCTATATTTTTAGGTATAATGTGTGATCATTTATTTGAGACGGTGCTCTTGCTATGTCGACTTAATGCTTAAAGTTAGTAGTTTGTTAATTTCTAGTTTAGATATGGGTGGAAAGCGGAAAAGAAATGATGGGAAAAGGTCAAACGAAGAAGATTCAGGTGATGAGAATAATTTGGAATCAGATACTTGGCGAAGGACCCATAGGGTTTCCCTAGAAGCAATAAAAAGAGGTATACCTAATAAACTTGAATGGGATTCATTCAAGTTCATCGGGGCTGCCAGAAGGTGATTTTGCTGCAAATTTCGCGACTTGGATTGGTTATTGTGTAAGAGAGTATGTGCCTCTGGGTTTGCCGTGTATCAATCGGTTGAGTCAAGACCTGGAGGAAAAGCTATGGGGGAGAATAAAGGTATGTATATACAATAATAAATGCAGTGAGATGAAATTATCTTAGTATTCGATATGTGCTATTCGCCAAAACTAACCAAATATGCTCACCATATATGCATGCAGCTTACACTGTCCCCCAAGGACATGATGGTTACCTAAAAAGAAAGATAGGGGATTCCCTCAGAGCATGGAAGTTAAAGGTTGCTCAGAACCACTTGTTCGACAAGAAGACCGGGCAGATAAACATTGATGAGGTGATTTGAATTGTTATCGTTGATTGAGAACGTGATTATTGTGAAAAGTTGTGCGACAGTCAGTTTTACGTTGTTGAGGGAGTTTGTACACTGGGGTGGTGGTAATATGTACGTTGTGAGGGAGGGGTACTATTACATGATGGCGGTACGTTGTTAAGGGATGAGTACCAAAGTAAAGTGAGCACGTTGTTAAGGGAGGTGTGCTAAGTCAAAGAAAGGAGCACGTTGTCTGGGGGTTGTGCAATGAAAAAGGAAATTGGATTGATTATCGTATGTTCTTGTTGTTAGTATTTATTCCTACTCAACCTCGCGGTTGACTGTGTATTCGTGAACACCTGTGATTAACCATAATGGGGAGCAGATTTGACAGGTACTAAAGATTAGTTGACTTGGGAGCTATGGGATGCATGAGGACTTGGCCGACCTACCTAGAAGTCTAGATCACATAGATTATGAGATCACTTTATTTATTTCCACTGCGAGTTGTATCTTATTTTATATTAAGTTTTAGTTGGTTAAGTTGTAATAAACATGTAATCATTAAGTTTTAATTTAAAGTACTTTGGTGAGTTGGTCTTTGTTATTCACTACCTCGGGAAACCAAGATACTAACAGTTATATTTATTTGGGAATGCCTAGCTAATGGCTCCTGAATAAATGGGGGTGTTACAATGATTGATTTGAATACAGTCACTACAGATTCCCTTACGTGTATGAAAGCTACGCTATATGATTCATGCTTGTGGCACAAAAGGTTTGCACACATTAGTCCAACAATTTTAAATAAACTTAAATTTGTGGGATTTAATTGAGGGTTTACCCTCAATTAAATTCGAGCAAGAGAAGATGTGTGACTCTTGTGCCCGATGAAAACAAGTAAGATCTTCATTCAAACCAAAAAGAGTAGTTAGTACAGAACGTCCACTAGAACTGGTACACATGGATTTATGTGGACCAATGAAAGTTAGAAGCCGTGGTGGATCCAGGTACGTGTTCGTCCTAGTCGACGACTACTCGAGGTATGTTTGGCCTATCTTTCTATTTAATAAAAATGAAACTTTCGATGAGTTTGTAGTGTTAATGAAGCTCGCCCAAAACAAGTATGATAATAAGCTAGTGTCTATTCGTACTGATCACGGCATAAAATTTGATAATCAAGCATTTATAGAATATTGTAGGGAGAATGGTGTAGGACATAATTTTTCTGCACCACGAACCCCACAACAAAATGGTGTTGTAGAACGTATGAATAGAACACTAGAGGATATGGCTCGCACTATGCTTTTTTGCAGTGGCCTTCCTAGAAATTTTTGGGCTGAAGTCATTAGCAGTGCTTGCTATGTGCACAATAGAGCTATGATTAGACCTATTCTTAAAAAGACCCCCTATGAACTCCTTAGAGGGAGAAAACCTAACATAGCGCATCTTCGTTGCTTTGGCAGTAAGTGCTTTGTCCATAATAATGGAAAAAACAAGCTAAGCAAGTTTGATCCACGAAGCGATGAATTGAAGCTGTGTTTGTTGGTTATTCTAATCATAGCAAATCTTATAAGGTTTTTAATAAAAGAACATTGTGCATAGAAGAAATTGTTCATGTTGTGTTTGATGAAGATAATATGTTTGAACAAGCTGAACAGAATGAAGAAGAAGACTTGGATGATCCCGACTTTTGCCTGTCAAGGGATGACTTAGCAGAAAATGATGAAGAAGTTATTGAAGGAATCCATGATGAACTCGAAAAATCCTCAAATGATCTTGAAAAGAGAGCTGAGACAATTGTTGATGATACTAATGTCTCCTCTCAAAACAAGAATGAGGAAACCGAAGTTTTAACTGATGAAGCTATAAATTTGAATCCAAATCAAGATGAAGTAACTAAAGTTATACCAACTTCAGCTACAACCCCAGAGTCGAGCTCAGGGGGAACCAATCTTGATTCCGAATCATTTGAGGAAGGTGAGAGTTCATCTGATGATAATGAGCCTGAGCACTCCAAAAAGTGGAGATATAAGAGTTCTCATCCTATGGAGAGTATCCTAGGAAGTTTAAAAAAGGGAGTTCAAACAAGGAGAACTTTAAATAACTTTTGTTCATTTTATTCATTTCTGTCTACTATCGAGCCTACCAACAATAAAGAAGCACTTGCAGAATCCGTCTAGATAGTTGCTATGCAAGATGAGCTTCAACAGTTCGAATGCAATAAAGTCTGGTACTTAGTGCCACGACCTAGTAATCGATCTGTGATTGGTACTCGATGGGTATTCAGAAATAAGTTGGATGATTCAGGAGTTATATTTCGAAATAAGGCTCGATTTGTAGTTCAAAGATATAATCAACAGGAAGGGATCGATTATGACGAGACATTTGCACCTGCAGCAAGACTTGAAGCCATTCGTCTGCTTATCGCCTTTGCAGCTCATAAAGGGATGAAACTGTTCCAAATGGACGTTAAGACTGCTTTTCTTAACGGTTACTTGAAAGAAGAGGTCTTTGAAGAACAACCTCCCGGATTTTTAGATAGCAAATTTCAAAACCATGTTTTTATACTCAATAAAGCTTTATATGGTTTGAAACAAGCTCCTAGGGCATGGTACGACAGATTGTCTAAGTTTTTGTTAAAAAGCGATTTTAAAAGAGGATATGTCGACAAAACCCTATTTCTAAAATCTGAGGGTTCTGATTTACTTGTTGTTCAAATTTATGTAGACGATATTATTTTCGGTTCTACTAACAATAAATTGTGCAAGTATTTTTCAGATCTTATGACCTCAGAATTTGAAATGAGTATGATGGGGGAATTGAAATTCTTCCTAGGACTGCAGATTCAACAAACAAAAGAAGGAATTATGATTCACCAACAGAAATATATCAAGGAGCTGATAAGAAGGTTTGGTATGGAGAATGCTCATCCCATGGACACACCAATGGTAACTGATAAAACGTTAACCTTAGATTAACATGGTAAGTATGTCTTGAAAGGAAAAGTAGATCTATATACTTAACATATTCATATATGTTTTATTTTAATTTGTCATAAAATTAATAAATGATCTTATGCATGCAAACATCAATAGGTAAGAGAAGAAATCGGTTCCTTACATTGCATGTTTCGGATATTTGGGCACTAGTAAGGTCACCTACCTTACTTAGTTCTTGAGCTTTCCTTATGGATGAACAAGATTCAAAGGTAGAA
The DNA here is from genome assembly GCF_048544455.1 of Silene latifolia. Taxonomy (NCBI): domain Eukaryota; kingdom Viridiplantae; phylum Streptophyta; class Magnoliopsida; order Caryophyllales; family Caryophyllaceae; genus Silene; species Silene latifolia. Next base: position 102,193,484 of record NC_133536.1, on the reverse strand, counting down.
TCTCTCCCAAAGATGAATACCCAAGGTAACCACTAAAAAGACTAATATTATTAGATCTAGAACAATATTAATCTTACCAAAAATTGACCCAAAATATTATTTTGCACTCTATAATTTCGGTATAGAGTAGAAGCATTTTTGGAGTTTTTATCTCTTTAATTTCATAAGATGTAGAGAGTATTTTCTAATTCTTACTCTAGAAAATATTATGCAAAAGTATGAATGAATAATGATAGAGAAAACTCTCTATTAGGCCCTTGGAAAAACCGGTGGCAAGGAGTGGGAGGGAGCCAATGCATGGTGAAGTTTTTCTATCCAAGAAAACATAGGCTTGCATGGCTATGGCTAGGTGTATTTATACTATTTTCCACTCAAAAATATAACATAATTTAAACACCATACTCCCTCCTAATTTTCGGTCCAAATGAGATAAAATGGATTCTATTTTATCTTTGTCAATTTGTCAATTTGTCATATGTCACATGTCACATGTCACATAAAATTGTTATGTATTTTTAACTTATTAAAAATCAACGTATTAACAAAAATACGTCATAAACAAAATCGACTTAGTAATTCATAATTACTTGTACCAAAAATTTTACCAATTTATAAATCACAACATCTTGTATTTATAATAATTTATTCATTCAAATGCAATTGTTTCCTTCAACAATAATTTCATCTAAGTAATGAAACAATTCGATTACTTAGACCGTATCTTATTTAATCAAATTTCAATAAGACACGTAAATATTACTTCCAAAATCGTCCGTCAATTTTAAGTAATTTAATTAACCCGTATCGTCATACGATCAATTAAATGATCAATTAAGTGTGTTACCCTTTAGGTATGACCTAAGGGGATCAACTGGTCACCACCGTCTCACGACAGTAATGTCAAACTCTAGTCAACCAATCATTACCGATATGTGTGGACCAGTTGACTGTAAAATATTACATCCCACATGTATTCTTAAAATGAGATTTAAATATGTGATCAATATGATCGACAATTGTGATCGCATTATTGTCGGAGGACACATATTCCAACAATCTCCCACTTGTCCTCGACAAGTGTGCGTCACCAATTCTCTTGTCCTATTACTATCTCCCACTTAATGCAAGGTGTCTTTCAGGTCGTACTTGCAAGTGATCATATCGAGAGTGGTTTCCTCGATCTGGACAAATAACTGATTGACCGGATTTATCTATCATAGATACCTTCCGAGCGTGACCACGCATTTCCAGTTCATTACTCCTCGAGTGGCCCTGAGATATTGTTTTAACCCTGACAAGGGGATGGACAATTCCTATCGCACTTATTCCCTTCGACTAGCCACATCCATCATAACCCAAAATATGCCCATTTGACCCCATTTACGAAGGTCGTAGTAACACAAATCAAAGTTAATCTGAAACTGTGCCATCTTAGGTGAATAGTCTTTAGTCAAAAGAATCGACTCATTAGAATACTATAGTAGCTCTCGCCACGACCAGGCTATATAAATTTGCCAGAACTCTATAAGCGGTCACTGCCCGACAAAGTGTTCCTAACAGTCTGCCTATGTGATCGACTAGTCATCTCACATGACTCTATGGTACTTGAACTTGCCATCAATCGCTTCACACTCTAGTCACTTCGAGACGTCACCTCATGTAAGTGACTATGGGCGAATACAATGCTAATCCGTGCTCACTTTAACGGGGTTCAATTGTCTCTACAACCCGTTTGGATGTAACAAAGTATAATAAAAGAGTTTTAAAGTAAAACTCGAACGACAAATGCGATTATCACATATCAATAGTCAATGCCTGATTACTATTTCATGTTCTATAATCTAATTTGATCTTGTATGTAGTTGTTCATTTCAATTTAATTGAAATGACATGACTCATCACGTTAAGCCTATGAAAAGGCTTTGGTTAGTAGGTTTTATCAACTTCTTGTACCTTACTCAACCTTACTACATACTCGTTTTCTTTTGTAATGTATACATTTGCATCACTAAACTTTCTGAGTACATGTCGAGATCCAATCAAGACATAGGTCCTCTAGCCTTAGAATAGCTCCTACTGTTTTCACAGGTGTGCAGGACTCATTCTTCTTGCGCATCTCATGATTGCAAGTGTACTCAATTTCCGTTGTAAATATTTCTCATTGTTCTTTATTTCCTAGAACGATTCTAGAAAATCTATTTCTTAAATAACATAACCACAATGGTATCTTAACCATCCTAATGTGTTTTGATTATGGTTTTGTCGGAAACCATGCGCAATCTCAATTGTCAATTGTCATTTGTGTAACATCCTTACACAAAATTGCATCATAAACACTTTGCTTTACTTCCTTAATGCTTCTGCAAGCACTTAAGGGTAATCTTTATGGCTTACTTGGTAAAGATTACTTGAATTCGATTTTGAAAACAATTCATCATACTCAAGGTATATGAAGTGTTATACATCATTACTTATTTAATTGATTCGGCAGCGGCAGCAAATGGAATCAATCAAATATGTTCAATTTAATTGAACTAGTCATGAATCTTTTCAACGTAAGACTTCTTCTTGACACCAATATCATGTGGATTTATCTTCATAAATCCGGATATTAAAGATGTATTTTAATACTCCATAAGTCTTAAATTATTCGTAATGATCAATATGTCATCCACATATAAGACTAATTAAAATTACCGTAATTCCCACTAAACTCCATGTATAAACACAACTTCTCGACTTATCGAGAAAAGTTGTATAACATGATCAAATCATTGATTCCAACTCATTGATGTCCTACTTAAGATCCTCTCTTAAGTTTCACATTATCTTAGGATTGTAAGAATCTATAAAACTCATGACATGTATTGGATACATTCCTTCTTTTGAAGAAGTGGGTTTTAGATTCACTTTCTTATGTATTTCATAATGAAACACAATCCCTAAGAGGATCCAAATAGACTTAAGCATTTCAACTAGCGCAAAACACTTTGCCACCAACCAAGCTTTGAAATCTCTCTTTATTAGTGCAAAAACCCTTTGTCACTAATCAAGCCTTTTTATTTCGGATTTCCATGGCTCTAAGCCTTGTATTGAGTTGTGACTTAAACACTCTTATGTAAGTCATATGTTCATTACTTTCCAGAAGTAATCAACTTTGAATCAAACGATTTCTTTTGTAAGTTATAAGCTCTTTACTTTCTTAAAAGTAGCATGAATTCATCATCTTTAACAAGTGACGAATTTAACCTCCTAGGTTCGCAAGAAACAACGTCTTACACAAAACGTCTCATGTAGCCAAGAAAGACCAGTTTCTTGCGACATGACATTCTTGGTGGCTCTTGAATAATTTCTCCCACTCTGTCTTCTAGAAATAAACTTGTATTTTAGAAAGACAGCCTCACAAGCCGCAAACCCGTCGTACTCATGATAATTGAAAAGGAAAAATGAGCATTTGTTTCTTGTGAAAACTTACAAATATGGCACTCTACCATTTCATATCTCATATGATTCGTATTAGATTTAGTGGAAAAATAATTTAGACAAAATGATAAAATCCCCAAAAGGATCAAGTAACTCAAAGTAACTTGATCGAAGTCCAAACCTTATCGAATAGCGTTTGAATTCTTATCCAATCATACATTATCCCATAATGCGTGTTAAGAGAGATTAATTTGTGATACTATATCACAATTTATTTGGCTTATATCAAAGTCTTCACTTTGATAATCCCATCACGACTAAATCGTGATTCCTTGAACTCTTTGAATTTCTTCAAAGATTTCTCTATTTACCTTATTAAGTGAACATATTAGTGGCAACTTAAATCGTTGGTAAAAGATAATGATCAACCTATTTTGGATCGATGATTTACAATCTCGATCTCCTTTTCAACCAAAAGGCACGAGACATCTTGCTTTGAATACAAGATACGCATATACCATTAACAATCTAATGGTTTCAAGAGTACTTGATAACTCTTTGTGTTCATCATTCCAAAATTTAAGGTTTAATCTTGGGTTACCAATTTGAGTCTTACATCATCTTCATGATATATCATTCTAGTTTGGTTTAGAATATAATCACCTTGATGATGGACTAGCCATACATCAAATCATGGTGTATAGGCTCACAAAAGTGAAACCTCTTTTGTATCTTAACAAATTTGTATTCTTATTTAGAGTTTATGTACTTAATAGTCACAATTAAGTACAACTCCAAACCCAAAAACTAGATTTAGTACACAATGACTCTATCTCTCGACTTCATTGTTGCTAGTCGTCATATTCTAATCATCCTATGTATCAAACATAATGATGAAAACCACCACTGGTTTCTAATATTGACGAAGTAGTACTAGCAAAATTTATGTTTAATCAAATAAACATTTAAAGAAGAAGGTCCCATTAGATGTCCCACAACTAACTTGTTGATTCTTCAATAATTTGGGGTAGTTTCCTTTCTCGTGTCCAACATTTAAGAAAATGGAAACTTTATCGGTCGGGATTGATAGGTTTAGTATCGTCATTCTCAACAACTTTACCTTTAACATTACCTTGTATCAATTCCATTATAATCTTTACTTCTTGAACCTCGTCCTCATCTTAACGGTTTAAGAGAATGCTCCCACTCATTTCAATGAGTCTTTGCTTTGAGAAGCAAAATTGAATTTATGAAGATTACTCTTCATTTGTTCGTTTTAGTCTTAAAACTTTCATTGAAGTGGTTGCGTTATTTTGGTCAATTACGAATTCTGACAAATCTAATTACCAAAATAATTTATCGCTTCAAGGTACTTAATTTAATTAAGTATATGAATAACAATCCATTGTAAGTAGATGTGTTAGTCAAGAATCAAAAACCTGTTTGATAATGAATAACTTTTATCTATACTCTTTACAAGAGATCCTTAGCAATGGTTCATTTGAGGTTTTAGAAGCAAATTCATATTTGTCTTTAGTTACGATGTTTTAATGGAGATTTGAATCAAAAATCGAAATGATATCGTATATGAATTGTCGTAAAGAAATAGAACAATATAATAACGGAATAGTGGAAAACTTAACATTTATCGTTTTAATAATACTTGTAAATAACAAGTAAAGCATTTACACAGTGACCTCTACCCAACTATGATAAATGATTCCAAGATCCAAATTCATATTAACTTGGGCACGGTAGGGCCGATTCATCCCTTATCAATATAACTCGGTGGATTAACTCTTTAATCGATTCTACTATTAGAACTCTTGGTCGATAAAATTACATTAACATTTATCTTTAGCCCGGAACACATGCGACTACGGTCACGAATTCTTCCGTTGAGCTCAATCCAAATTTCGAATAAATGTGTCCATGATCCAAATCCACATCAACTTGGGCACGGTAGGGCCGATTCATCCCTTATCAACATGAATTCGATGGATAGACATTTATCACCCACTTCCCCTACGTAACAAGTTTTGTACCCCGGTAGGGTCGAGTGCACTCCCTCGCGAAATAGGTTTTCATGGTTTCTACTATTTGGTAAGGCTATGTCTCAATTGATTGTTTTAGCGAGAGGTCATGTCAATTTATTATCTATCACGTTTTAAGTGAACTAAAGCGGTGAACTACGATAATTTTAATTGACACGGTCGATAAACTCGATAAAATGACAATGCATGTTTTAGTTATGGCGATTTAGCGATGCATGCGACATATAAATAAAATGCAAAGCATAAATTAAATCCTAGTATGGCCTTCCTAAAATAGAAAAACTATTTAACTATTACATATTCGGAAACCAACTCCATTGGTCCCTTGAACTTCGGTTTTGGCACGCATCTCGAGGTAACACCGTCTTTATGTATCGCCTTCTTGAATGACTCCGTCTTTATGGAACTCCGGAATAAATAAATTACATAACAAATTACATAATTTCCTATTATACATTTGTAATTAAAATAAAATAAATCTATTAAATTACAAAACGGTGATACGAGATCACAATAAATTACAACCGAATCGATATTCCCATACATTTCGGGAAATACCAATTAAAAACTAAGGCCATACTAAGTAAAATTACATAAAATAAAATTACATAAAATAAAATTATGACAATCATAAAGAAAATGCAGCATTATAATATGTATGAACATGCCCAATTTTATGCTAAATCGCCTTTAAATAGCCAATATCGTATATTACTCGGTTTTTACGGATTTGCGTGATTTCAACATTTTATAATCACAAAAATTACATAAATTCATATTTATGCATAAGTTAATTACCCTAACCTTTTAGGACTCAAAATTTAGTCTTCACTAATTATTTGACCATAATTAACTCATATTACTAAAATTGTTCATTAATGGACCAAAATCACAAAAATAAGCTATAAACTTCAAATAAATCACAAAATTTCAAATAAATTTGAAATTTGAAATTTAAACTCATGAACATTCTGGAAAAATACCATGACACTCATAATGTTCAAAAACTTAGGTTAAAAATTTTCGAAATTTATCCGGAAAAACAATGTTGCGGTTTATCGGTTTTAACAAAATAATCATAAAAACATGTGAAAAAATATATTCATCAACTTTTCAATTTTAGATCTAAAAAAGATAATAAAATGCAACATATGATGTTTTTCCTTAGTCATAGAGTATGTTTTATTAATATTTCACTAATAAAGTCACCATTCATGCTATTTTTCTTCAAAAATCCATAAATCATGCAAAAAGACTTCAATATAGCCTATTATTTTACAAACATCTTGTAAAATGGCATATGACAACATAATAAATTTTTATGACCAGATTCGAAATTTATCTCATATTAATCTATTTATCACTTAAATCCGAATTTAATAATGAAAAATCCATTTTTCGAGCATAAAAACTCCAAAAACTATGAAAATTTCCAGATCAACTAAAAATAATATATGTGAAAACATATCCAAAAACCACTTGAAAATTCGAAGTTTAGCTAATTTTCGTCCAAAAATGACATTTTTATCATAAAAATCACATTTTAATGCCAAATTTATATAAAATGAACAATAAAAATCCATAAATTAACCAAAATATCCTAAATACATTTTAGGATCATAAACTTTAACATGCATAAATTATTTTCGTGATATATTATAATAACACAAATTATACAAGTTTTATATGTTAATCTTATAACTCGGAAAAACTTTTAACCGATTTGCATGCAAACAACCTTGTGCTCTGATACCAATTGAAAGGAAAAGTAGATCTATATATTTAACATATTCATATATGTTTTATTTTAATTTGTCATAAAATTAATAAATGATCTTATGCATGCAAACATCAATAGTTAAGAGAAGAAATCGGTTCCTTACATTGCATGTTTCGGATATTTGGGCACTAGTAAGGTCACCTACCTTACTTAGTTCTTGAGCTTTCCTTATGGATGAACAAGATTCAAAGGTAGAATCTCTCCCAAAGATGAATACCCAAGGTAACCACTAAAAAGACTAATATTATTAGATCTAGAACAATATTAATCTTACCAAAAATTGACCCAAAATATTATTTTGCACTCTATAATTTCGGTATAGAGTAGAAGCATTTTTGGAGTTTTTATCTCTCTAATTTCATAAGATGTAGAGAGTATTTTCTAATTCTTACTCTAGAAAATATTATGCAAAAGTATGAATGAATAATGATAGAGAAAACTCTCTATTAGGCCCTTGGAAAAACCGGTGGCAAGGAGTGGGAGGGAGCCAATGTATGGTGAAGTTTTTCTATCCAAGAAAACATAGGCTTGCATGGCTATGGCTAGGTGTAATTATATTGTTTTCCACTCAAAAATATAACATAATTTAAACACCATAATCCCTCCTAATTTTCGGTCCAAATGAGATAAAATGGATTCCATTTTATCTTTGTCAATTTGTCATATGTCACATGTCACATGTCACATAAAATTGTTATGTATTTTTAACTTATTAAAAATCAACGTATTAACAAAAATACGTCATAAACAAAATCGACTTAGTAATTCATAATTACTTGTACCAAAAATTTTACCAATTTATAAATCACAACATCTTGTATTTATAATAATTTATTCATTCAAATGCAATTGTTTCCTTAAACAATAATTTCATCTAAGTAATGAAACAATTCGATTACTTAGACCGTATCTTATTTAATCAAATTTCAATAAGACACGTAAATATTACTTCCAAAATCGTCCGTCAATTTTAAGTAATTTAATTAACCCGTATCGTCATACGATCAATTAAATGATCAATTAAGTGTGTTACCTTTTAGGTATGACCTAAGGGGATCAACTGGTCACCACCGTCTCACGACAAAGAATGTCAAACTCTAATCGACCAATCATTACCGATATGTGTGGACCATTTGATCAAAAATATTACATCCCACATGTATTCTTAAAATGAGATTTAAACATGTGATCAATATGATCGACAATTGTGATCGCATTATTGTCGGAGGACACATATTCCAACATGTCGATGAGACTACATATCGAGGTATGATCGGTTCACTTTTATATTTAACTCGCTAGTAGACCGATATTATGTTTAGCGTATGTGTCTGTGCTCGATTTCAATCGTGCCCTAAAGAGTCACATATGACTGGAGTTAAACGTATCTTGAGATATTTAATTGGAACATCAAAATTATACTTATGGTATCCACTTGAGTGTAATTTCAATCTAGTAGGATATTCAGATGCAAATTATGCAGGATGTTCTTTAGATAGAAAAAGCACTTCTGGATTTGCTACGTTTGTTGGACCATGCATTATTACTTGGGGCTCAAAGAAGAAAAATTCGATTGCGTTGTCTACTGCTGAAGCCGAGTATATAGCTGCTAGACTGGTATGTTCTCAGTTATTATGGTTAAAGCAACAACTATGTGATTATGGTGTTAATGTTGGTTGTATGCCTATATTTTGTGATAATACGAGTGCTATCATTATTTCTAAGAACCCTGCACAGCACTCTCGTATTAAACATATAGAAAAAGACATTATTAAACTAGAATTTTGTAGTACTGAAAATCAATGGGCTGACATATTAACAAAGGCGTTGGCTAGAAGACGTTTTGAGATTTTGCGGCTAGAAATTGGTTTAATCAATATCAATTAAATTCGTCATATTTATTTTGCGAACTTACATGAATGGTTAGAATTAGACAAGATTATATGATTGTGTTCGTATATTAAGTTGCAAGTATATCTGTGTTTAATATTGTTTTATTTTACGTAAATATCTTGCATGCTTGAGTATTATATTTTTCTGTTAAGATATGGACCACAATATTTACCAAAATCCACAAAAATCCTATTTTTTGGCCGAAAAAATTCCATCTCGAAAACCTAATATTGGCCGAAATTTTTATATCTTTTATCCTACCATATTATCTACATATTGCATATTTATCAAATATATTCTTATCACATATTTACCATATCTTATTAACACCTACCCTAGATTCCTTTTTAATCCTACCAAAATACAAAAAAAATAAAAAAAAAATAAAAATAACTAAAACCCTGCCCTACCATACCCCAACGCGCCACACACAACCATCACACACTCACTTTTCCCTTATTAATACTCAACCCCCAGCATAATTACCCTACCTTATTTTTACTCTTCAATTAATTACCACATCATACATCACCCACCATCATCATCTTAAAAGAAAAAAAAAACTCATCTTCCATGGCTTCCAAGCATTCAACACGGTCCACTACCAAAAATATCAAGACCACACCCTCCAAACCTCCATGCTTGGCTTCTGATCTCAACCTTTCACCAAACCCAAACGAAAAATCCCCTGTTTTGGATGTTGCATAGTCGGGTTCGGTGCTCGAGGGTTCGAAGAGGCGGCGGTTGAACAAGGGTAAAACTAAGGTCACTTCTGATTTGAAAATCATTCCTGAGCATGAAGGTGTCATGGCCCGTGATGGTGAAAAACGTACCCTGTTTCGCGAGTTCATGCCACAAGCTACGACATCCGGGTTAGAAAAGTTGAGATTAACTAAGGAGGAAAGAAAGCTAGTCAATCGGGTTTCTAAGTACAATATCCATGGTGGTCACAGTTATTGTAAGGTATGGTGTGATAAGCATATGGCTTAGAAATTTTTTAATGATTTTCTAAAATTTCAAGGTTGGGAGGATGTGTCTCGATTTTCGGGTCCTATATACCCGATTGAGGTCATCCAGTTTTATGCTTCTATTTCATTTAAATTTGGAGTTTAAAGTGCTCTGGTTAATGGTATTGAAGTCTCTGTTTCAGTTGATGAATTTTGCACCATGCTTTCAGTTCCTGATGATGGAGCCGAAATTAATCCAAGTTTGGAATGGGGTCAAATAACCAATGAGGAGAAGCTAAGTGTTAAGAAGTATGCTGATGGTGGTGCTAATATTGTTAGTACGGTATTGGCGGGTAGTTTTTTGCGAAAGGTGAAGTTCATGTTTAATTTCTTATGGAACACGATTATCCCGTGTCGGGGTGGTCGTGTCAAGGTTAGTTACTATGAGATGATTGTGGTGAAAAAGTGGCTTGAAGAAGAAAGGGTTAATTTGGCTTTACTTGTATTTTACCGAATATTGCAGACAAGTTACTCGGTTACGGAGGATAAGGTTTACACAACCTTGGACTTACCCTATGGCATGTGGATTTCACGCATGTTAGAGGTCAAGAAAGTTTTTGACCCGGCTAGCTATGGTGTTGTCCTTCGGGATGACATGAATGATACGTATTTGAAATTTATGAAAATAGCGGTCGTGGGTCCAGATTTGGTTTTTCAAGCTAAGGGTAGTCCGGGTTTCGATAAACCGGTTGTGGTTAATGTTTCTAGTCTTGAAACGAAATTAGATGTATTTATGGGAAGTATGATGGAGCGCCTTGATGCGCAAGAGAAAAGAATTTCTGATTTTATGGCAAGTATGGTGAAGGAGAAGGCGGCCTCGGGTGGTGAGCTTGGTGTTGAGGTGATGGAGTTTTTACACAAGTTTGAGGCTAGGCTTGGCGTGGTGAGTGATTGCGCGGACCGTACCATGCATGAGTGTATTCGTACAACTCATGGGGTCCAAAACTTGATGAGTCAAGGAGGGACGTTGTTGATCACGGGTAACACAATGCGAGAAGATATGCGAGTCGTGTTTGAGGCGGTCAAGGCTTTGACCTTGAAGATTGTTAACTTTGATACGTGTCTTACTGCTCAAGCTACTCGTGTTCGGACATGTTTGGATTGTCTTGATACTCTCGAGTTTCGCACCCGACCCGGTTACGTGGACCCGACCAAAGTCCGTCACCATTTCCCTTGAATCCATCCTACCCGTCCTTATGCCTAAGCTTTATAATTATTTTTCTTGTTAATTATCAAAGTCTTTAGCATGTGTGTTAAGTCCATTTGGCCCATTTTGGTTTTATGTTCTATTCGGCCCATTGGCATAAACTATCCTTTATTTTGCTCCAACTAATCTTATGGTTTGTAGTTTAATGGATCTTATTTGCTTGCTTATGCGTTTTATGACTTGTATTATATTCCATATTTGCATAGTTATTTCTTACCTCGGTTTATATTATTCTAGTCCTTTTATATCTTTGTTCTTGTCTTTTCAATGATGCCAAGAGGGGGGAGAAATATTATGATTTGAGTCTTTGCTTAAGCTTGCTCCCCTCGTCAAGACCTGTTATCTCTTAAAGTCTTTCAAGTTATAACTTTGACTAGTTTGTTATGTTCTTGCGATCAACTTTACTATAACTTTGGTAGTATTATGTTGAGGGGGAACTAGACTTTGTCACAAATAATAGAAGACTTATAGGAGACTTGTTATCATCAAAAAGGGGGGAATTTGTTGGACCTATAGTATAGTTTTGATAATGACAAGTGTGACAATTGATGATTTAAATGTTATATAAATGTTATATATCATATGCATGTAATGTGTGCTTAAGTCTTATTATAGCTAATACCAATTACAAGTTACTCGAGATCAAAGTTATAGCTCGAGGAGATACAACTATGAAGGTTTTTGAGACAATGTTATAGAAGCTTGAAGTATAACATTTAGGTTTCTAATGCAAAGTTATAACTAATTTGGTTACAACAGTGAAGATTAATTCAAGCTAGATCTACATCAAATAACGCAAGATTCAAGATGGAGAATTTTGCGATCAAGATGAAGAGATGATTCATATACTAAAGATCTTTGTGAAGATTAGATAGTATAGGTCGTCATCTGGTAACATTTCCATTTAGAGTGATTTTTGAATAGTAAAGTTATAATTGTTTTACTTATAACTTTACTAATCAAGTTCAATGTTATAGCTATTTCACCTATAACTTTGAATGACACAAATTATGCATGTCTTTGGAAATATATCTTTCAAATGTTTTCAAAAGTTAAAAGAGTATTTTATTTATATTATCAAGAGTTTAAATTGATTAATGTATTTATGAATATTCTTATTGGTTAGTAATACAACTTATGAGTTGTAATGCTACCTAGGGTTTCTAATACATTCTATCTTGTTTTGTTGTTTAAACCTAGAATGACCTCGGGTTTCGTGAGTTGTGTTGGACGGCCTCCAAGGTACCGTTTTCCTCCATGCAAATCTTAGGGTTTCAATAAGATATTTTCAACAATAAACAATTAAGAAGATAAATACATTTCTTAGAAATTAAGCTAGGGTTTTTAAATCTAAAATCTTGCCTCCTTATTTCGGTGGCTAGGGTTTAGGGTTTTACACCTCCTAAACTTTTCTTATAAATACTCTTCACATCCAAAGCATAATTTGTAACACCCCGTAATTTCGGACCGTTATTATTTTGCGAAAGTAATTTATTAATCAAGTTGAATTTAATATTAATGTATTTGAAGTAATAATATTCAACGAAATATAATTCTATTATATTTTGAAGTAAAGTATTTATTTTGATAGTTTCGAAATGTTTAAAAATAGTTTAAACCGTGTAAAAACCTTTTATTTCGAAATAAGGGCATATCGGGAAAAATGGCAATTCTTTTGAAAATTGGGCAAACGATTTTGGAAATGGGTCATATGAGTACTCAATCTTCTTGTAATCTCGTGTTTAAGAACTTTGGCATTGTCGGAATTTGTATTTGACAAACGGTTCTAATTATCGTCGAAACGAGCCAAAACCGACTAATGAAATTCCGCCAAATCCCGCTCCTCTTTCTCCTTTCTCGGCACACCTCCTCTTCCTCCTTCCCTTTCCTTCCTAGAACTTCCTTTGTTCTTCTTTTGTGCCTCTTGACCGAAATCCACATAAAAAAATAAAATAAAATAATCTTACAATCGTAATTTCATCATAACTTCTTCGTTTCTAGTCCGATTTTCGCGAAATTTATATTTTCGGAATCCTCTCTTCAAGATCTACATCCTAGTATGTTTTAATTTCAGTTTTCATTATGTTGATTTAAGATGATTTTGGGGCATAATTTCGGTTTTAGTGATTATTGTTGTGTTTTTGTTGTTTTTAATAGGTGAAGATTATGAGGATGATATAGGGGACTCCTATATAGTAGAGGATGATGGGTAGCTACTGTTTTTAGGGTTTTCTCAGGGTTATTTTGCCTTTTTCTAGCTTAAGGTAACATATTTCGAGTTACTCGACGAATTAATGTCACATTCTTTGCTTTTTGTATGATTTTGGTGAATGTTATTTGAGTAGTTTATTTCACATGAATATATGGGTTAAAAACATGTCTTTTGTTAGTTTAAGTTCACATATTAGTATGGAAATGAAATGGGAATGATTAATTGATGCTTCAGACGATGTTAAACTGAACAAAAATGGAGAAATGGAGGGTTTGGGGTGGCGGCCAGCAGGCCCAGCAGGCCCGGCAGGCCCAAGCAGGCCCACGGCAGGCCCTGGGTTGGCCCGGGTCGGCCCGTTGCTTGTTTCGCGGTTTTTCATGCGTTGTTCGTCGTTTCGGGTTTATTAATGTTATATTTAGTATAAGTAACATATGGGTAATCTTTTGAATTGAATAATGTTAGTAATGAATATAATGATGTTGGTAAAATTATGCTTATATTGGTAGTTTATACATGTTAGGATAGGTTATGATATGAAATTGTAATGAATAGACTTAAAATGAATTTTATAGCGATAATTGTAATGTTTGGATGATTATGCCGAAAACTGAGCCCTTAGTCCCTTTGACTGAATCGATGTCAGTCAATTGTGTGATTGGTCAGCCGCGATTGAACCCGTACCTGTCGCAGGACTGGGGTTGCGGGTAAAAATTCGGTTGGATGAAAATTATTGTGAAAAGTGGATAATTGGCCTTATTCTTGTTTTAGGCCATTTAATATGTTTTTATTTCACATATGTTGTTGGTTGATTTGAATGGGTTCTTATATTGTTGAAACGGCCTTAGATTCCCCGAAACCTTTAATATTGTTAATATTGCTTGAAATGGAATTTGGTATTGAATACTTCTTGCAGGTTGTTGTGTTTGTCATAGATAGGACTTTATAGTCTTTGACGAGTATATGTTCACTGCTTAATAGCCTTTGTGTTCCTGACTTGGTGGGATTATATCCAAGTTGGGGCATGACCTCGTTACTTATTTTGAGGGTAAGTGGTCAGCTTAAGTACTAGCCAACCCTTTGGTGGACTCCTTAGGGTACTCACTTTGTTTTAGAAAAATTGTGGGTCTTGGGTGCGGTGGTGTGTATCCGCATGTCTAGGTCTGCGCAGATTTTAGGCTAGGGTTGTGTTGTGTCTTGGCCATGTTTTGATAGAACCTCTGAGCCAAGATACCGGTTCGATTACCTTCCCTACCTCGTGGTATAGACTCGAGTTCTGAGTGACTATTGACGGTGCTAAGAACTTATGCCTGTCTTTGATATATTGCCCTTTCTTGTATGGTGATTTTATGAATTGTAATAGGTGAGATGCAAGCCGGTTACAATTGATAAAGTTTGGATTACTGCTTGTTATATGTTTCACATGATAGTTTAATTTGGTCAGTTTAGTGTTCATATGTTAGAATACTCGATAGTTAATTGATTTATGATGTTGTTTACATGTTACATTAAATATGACATTTCGTGGCTGGGAGGACTCGAAGTTACTCCCCACTGAATTGTGGCTTTCGTGTTTGTATAAAATGCGATTGACAGGTTGATGATGATTAAATGGGGTACACGGACGAGCTAGTGAGCAAAAGAACCTTGGACTTAGTTTGGTTATATTTTGTAGTAAACCTTTAAACATTTGGTTGTGTTTATATTTTGAAGGGACATATGTCTCCCTCTTTTACTTTGGTTTGTATCACTTTATCCTCGCGACTTTAGCTATGTTATGTAAATTAGTTTGTTAGATTTGCAGGTTTTGGCACTCTTCTTTTGGAAGTGTTTGTGAATGGTTTAGAAAAGTTTTTAAAATTACAGGTTTTTATCTAGTCGAACCAATTACAAACATATCCTGTCAGTTTTTCTATAGAATTTACTTGTTTATTTAACGTTAAAATGAGGGTGTCACCGTTGGTATCAGAGCTTGTTGCTCCCGACGCACGTTTGTGCACCCCACTTAAAATCACTTGACCTTTAAATAATAAACTTGAGAGATGGGTATTAGGATGGGTAGACTTAGGACCTTATGTTGTAGTCTCCTTGTGATTGCTCTTTGTTAGGTACTAACATGTTTGTTGTTTCTAATTTTATAATTGTTGTGCCCTTGGATCAATAACTGTGAACTTATCAACGTGAAGATCAAGACATGGTGCCTATTGCCAGAATTGAAGATTTGTTCAACTTTGAAGAATGCTTCTACTTCCTCGAAGATGTTTCTCATTCTTTGTGTACCTTGCCTTGTTCTTTACTTGTTAATGCTTATCCCTTCTTCTAAATCCTCTTTTATTTCTCCTTGTGAGTCACTCTTGTATTTCCTAATGTAACAACCCGGATTATAAAACAAAGGAAAAACTTATATAAAGAGAATATCAGAGTACGATACTGATAAAAAGGGTCAAGGTGGCGGAAACACCAAGCCCAAATCCGGTTCGCTACTAACTCCAAAACAAACTAATACATTATTCGAAAGGTTCTTAAAACATAAAGTAAAGTCCTAATTTATTATTAAGCTCGCTTCGCACATTCCCCAAGCAAGCATCAACCAAACAGCATCACACTGAACAACCTGAAAAGGGGGTCGACAATCAGTCGGGAGTAACTAGATGCTCTCCCAGTCATGTTTACAACAATTGAATATAATCAACAATCATTAACAATTGAAATGCAAAACTAGTAACATGCGAGACCATCTATACTCATGAAAACCCAACAAAACTTACCATGTCTTATCAACCTTAGACGAATGCAAACCTAGACCATATGCAACCACTAGACCATGAACACTTACAAGACTAGTAGCAACAGACGACCCACAACAACCTAAGGCACAAAGCTAGCATTGAAGCATAGCAAACATGGTAACACACAATCCACAGCCACAGAAGGCATAAAGCTAGCAACAAAGCATAGCGAATAGAGCGAACGCCCGTTAGAGCGTATAACCACTGCCTCTAACTGATGGAGCGTATAACCACTGCCTCCACCGGTACTATGTATAGCGTATAACCACTGCCTATATGTCTAAGACCTGGCCAGACTCTCGGTGCAATAACTGTACACCGAACGACACTCGGGAACCAGAGCGTATAACCACTGCCTCTGGCTAGTTCCGAACATAGACCCACAATCCCGCATCGACGGGTGACGTTATTTCGTTCCGATAGTATATAACTGATACTACCGCCATCTATTCAACTAGCAAATCACAAATGCACAGTATAACTGACTGTACTAACATGCGTGAACAACATCACGACTCAACTCGTAGAATAGTATAACCGACCATCCTACTCATCATATGAACGAGAGTAACCCAAGATATATAGGCAAACACAAGGACATAACATGTCGAGCACAATACAACATATGAAACAAGTATAAGCAACCAATGTTATAGTAACCTTAACCATAACATAAACTCTGGATGCGAGGTTATAGTAACCTCTACTATAACTTCAGTAAAAATAGCCCGGAAGTTATACTACCTCAACCATAACCTTGACACAAAATACAAAGTTATACTAGCATTAACCATAACCTTGAGCCATAATCCCAAAGTTACATTAGTTACAGCTATAACCTTGACTCGTACTTCAATGTTATAGTAGGTCCAAATCATAACTAGAGTAGCTACCCAAGGTTGTATTAACTTAAGCTATAACACTTGAATCATCATCAATGTTATACTAGCTTTAGCTATAACTTTGGAAAGAACCCTTGGCCGCCTATCATGCCGCCACTAGGGTTTATTCGTAAACCCTAATTACGCACATGACACCCATAATAAACACATAAACAACATACGATATATAATTAATACATTAAAACATATACAACATGCAAAACATATAATTAACATGATAATAAATAATCAAACATGTACCAATCATACAAGACAATCATTAAATCATATTAATTACATCAATTGGCATAAACACACTTAAAAGAAAACACCTAGTTACCTTATTAAGCAATTAAAACCCTAGAGATCGTCTTCAACGATATAAACGTCTTCTCCAGGAGCAACTTCCACGCCTTCATAGAAATCATCCACGTGCCAAAGATAACGAAACTAATAAATATACTAACTATATATATAAAAACTATAAAAACTGTTAAACTATGCGAAAACATAAAACTTACGAAGAAGATAGATAAATCCAAGAAGTAGGATCGATCTAAGCACGAAAGAACGATGAAGAACGAAGAAGAAAAGAGGAAGAACGGCACGAAACCCTAGGAGGGGCGCGCGGCACGAGGAGGAAGGAGGAGGAGAGAAACTAGGTTTAGGGTTTTTGTGAGAATGATAAGAAAAGAAGAGCAAGGGTTTGGTTTCCCTTCATATATATAGAGAAGCTCATGGGTTTATTCTAGGTTTAGGCCCAAAACTCACCCATCAACACCAAGATTCACGTGAGACCCAAAGGAGAAACGGGTCTTCATTGTTTTTCGAGCCCAACGAGCCCAAAAGATAAAAGACGGATATTTTCCCGAAATAAAATATAAAATATGGGAAAATAAAATTATAGAATTATTTTACGGAAATTAGGGGTGTTACAATCCAACCCCCTAAAAAGAAGTTTCGTCCTCGAAACTTGATAAGAGAACTACCTCACTCGAAAAGATGCGGATGCTTCTCTCGCATAGACGCTTCGGTTTCCCAAGTCTCTTGCTCAAACTTCTGACTTCTCCACAGAACCCGAACCAAAGGTACAACCTTATTCCTTAACCTCTTCTCCTGACGTTCCAAAATGCGAACAGGGACGTTCCTCATAAGTCGGTTAGGTTCAACCTCGATCACATCACTGTAGAACGTGAGAAGGATCATCTTTGTGATAACGACGCAATCGCGACACATGAAACACATCGTGAACCTTCGACAGATTCGGAGGTAAAGCCAACCTATAGGCTACCTCGCCAACTCTCTCGAGCACCTCATACGGTCCAATGTACTTAGGACTAAGCTTTCCCTTAAGCCCAAACCTCTTAACACCTTTCATCGGCGAAACCTTAAGAAAAACCTTATCGCCAACCTCAAACTCAATCGGCCTACGCCGCAAGTCTGCATACGTCTTCTGTCGATCCTGGGCTGCCTTAAGCTTCTCGCGGATCAACCTCACTTGCTCAATCGATTCTTGAACCAGCTCTGGACCAAGAATGACAGCCTCACTAGAATCGTCCCAACACAAAGGACTACGACACTTTCTTCCATAAAGTGCCTCAAACGGAGCCATCTGAATACTAGCTTGATAACTGTTGTTGTAGGAGAACTCCACTAGCGGTAAACTCTTCTCCCAACTAACATGAAACTCCAAAGCACAAGCTCGCAACATATCCTCAAGCGTCTGAATCGTACGCTCGGTCGACCATCGATTGCGGCATGAAAAGTCAGTACTCATCTTAAGCTCACTACCCAAAGCCAACTGCAGCTTCTTCCAAAACTGAGAACAAAACCTCGGATCACGGTCGGAGATGATATCCTTAGGAACTCCATGAAGACGAATGATCTCATGCTGATAAGCATTCGCTAGTTCCTCGAGACTCCAAGTCTCCTTCATTGGAATGAAATGCGCGACCTTAGTCAAACGATCAACCACGACCCAAATCGCATTCATTCCCCTCGGCGACCTCGGCAAACCCATAACGAAGTCCATCGAAATCGAATCCCATTTCCATGTGGGAATCTCCAAAGGTTGCAGTAGACCACCAGGTCTCTGATGTTCGAACTTGACCTTCTGACAAACCAGGCAACGGCTCACAAACTCGGCGATCTCTTTCTTCATACCCGGCCACCAAAACTTTAGCTTCAGATCCTTATACATCTTATCACCACCAGGATGAACCGAATAGGGAGTACTATGAGCCTCTTTGAGAATCTTACATTTTAGGACCTCACAGCTAGGCACACACCAACGACCATGGAATCGTAGACCATCATCAGGTCCAACGTCGAAGTCTTTGGCACGTCCTTCGCTTATAGCGACTCGAACTCCTTCTAAGTATTCATCCTCTCTTTGCTTAACTCGGATCTCATGAAGGATCTCGGGTTCAGCAACCATCGCACTCAAATCTAAAGTACCAGGAAGAACTACCTCAAGGCTCATCTTCTGGAACTCTCGACTCAAGTCATCAGGTAACACCAACACAGATCTCATACCATGGCACACCTTGCGACTCAAAGCATCGGCAACCACGTTTGCCTTGCCCTCATGATACTGCAACTCAATCTTGTAGTCGTTAAGCAACTCCAACCAGCGTCTCTGCCTCATGTTAAGATCTTTCTGAGTGAAGATATACTTCAAGCTCTTATGATCCGTATAAAAATTGCAAGAGACTCCATACAAGTAGTGTCGCCACAGCTTAAGTGCAAACACCACTGCTGCTAACTCAAGATCGTGAGTCGGATAGTTCGTCTCGTGAACTTTCAATTGACGGGACGCATAAGCCACAACTTTACCCTTCTGTATCAAGACACAACCCAACCCAAACTTTGACGCATCGCAAGACATCGAACTCAACGCCATCTTCGTAGAGTCAACACAGAGCGGTAGTCAACCTTTTCTTCAACTCCCGAAAAGCGACTTCACAGGCCTCGGTCCAAATGAACTTGGATTCCTTCTTCATTAACCGAGTCATCGGTCTCGCAATCTTAGAGAAGTCATGAACAAACCGACGGTAATACCCACTAGTCCAAGGAAACTCCGAACCTCGTTCACATTCTTTGGACTTTCCCAATCGACCACGGCTCGAATCTTCGACGGACCAACCATAACTCCATCGCCAGATATCACATGACCCAAGAAGGTAACTTCCTTTAACCAAAACTCGCACTTCGAGAACTTAGCATACCACTACGCTTACGCGAGAATCTCCAAGATAACACGAAGGTGATTCTCGTGTTCACCTCATCCTTCGAGTAAATCGTGATGTCGTCTATGAACACCACGACACACTTATCCAAATACTCGCTGAAAGTGCGGTTCATCTGATCCATAAAAACGGCAGGTGCATTTGTCAAACCAAACGGCATTACCACGAACTCATAATGGCCATACCTTGAACGAAAAGCGCCTTAGGAATATCCTCATTCCTAATCGAATCGATGATAACCTGACCTCAGGTCGATCTTTGAGAACACACTTGCACCACGGAGCTGATCAAACAAATCCTCAATCCTCGGCAAAGGATACCTATTCTTGATAGTAACCTTGTTCAGCTCACGGTAGTCAATGCACAACCGCATACTACCATCCTTCTTCTTGACGAACAAAACAGGAGCACCCCACGGCGAAGCACTCGGTCGGATAAAACCCTTATCGATCATCTCCTCAAGTTGCTTCTTAAGTTCTTGTAACTCACTGGTGCCATACGATATGGAGCTTTCGAAATGGGACCGATTCCGGTAGCAAACTCAATCGAGAACTCTACATCTCGCTCGGGAGGAATACCAGGTAAATCCTCGGAAAGACATCGGAAAACTCCCTAACCACGGGGATATCCTCTAGCTTAGGCTCACCAAAACACCATGAACACTGCACGGTAGATCGATGACCCTTTCTACCCATGTTAACCATCTTCATAGCAGAAACCCACTTGACCGTAGGTGTAACCCTAACACCCTGATAAGAAACTCTCGAACCTGTGGGACTCTTAAGCACGATCTTCTGATCACGACACAGGAACCTAGCGTCATAGCGAGATAACCAATCCATACCCAAATCACATCAAACTCTCCGAGTTTGAATTGGACGAGATCGGCGGGAAGGATCGCCCTGCGATGCGACAGTAGTGCGTCCTTGAAAAGAACGGAGCAAGAAACAATCTCACCCGTAGGAAGGGAAATAGAGGTATGAACGGATGAAGAAGAAGAGAGTCCAAAGACGGACGGAAAAGGATTCGAATACAAAAGACATCGATGCACCCGTATCAAAAAGAACAAAAGCAGATAAAGAATGAACGAGAAAGGTACCCGTAACCACATCTGGATTAGCATCTGCTTCAGCACGACTCATAACGAACACTCGTCCAGCCTTTGGAGCTTCAACCTTCGGCGTTTCCACCTTCGGTTTCTGGGGACAATCAACACTTTGTGTCCGGAGCTTTACACGTGTAACATGTGATCGTAGTATCGAGCACAACTCTTTCCCGGATGGTAAGGCTTCCGGCATCTGAAACAGGTCATACCCTCCCTAGCTTGACTCTGATCACGCGGTGTATAAGGGCGAGCCTCATACTTCTGTTTCTTCTGGGACGAACTGGGAGAAACATAGGGCCTCTTCATGAACTTATTCTTCGCACTCTCCTCAGCCTCGGTAGCAAGGACAGAATCATAGATGCTAAGAGCACGATCATAAGCCTCTTTGGAAAGAAGTTGAAGGAATGCCGGACATAGCGATCCGGACTTTAGGAGCTAGATTCTTCTCATAGCGACGAGTCCTCGAAACCTCATCCATAGCTACGAAGTAACGAAACGTGATGACTTCACGAACTTGTTGGTGTACTCCTCAACGGTCATGGAACCTTCAGTAGACGAAGGAACTCCTGCTCCTTCGCGGCGCATCTCCTCGGATAGAACCTCTTCTTGAGCTTCGAGAAAACAGCCCAACCATATCCTGGTTGGACTTCCAAACCAGCTCTAGCAAGAGCCCACCAGTTGTCGGCCTCGTCCTTCAGATAATAGGTGGCGATATCCACCTTCTGATCCTCAGGACAACCAGTAGCGAGGAACAACTTCTCGATCTCTCGGATCCAGGCCTCTAACGCAGTAGGATCATTCGCACCATCATAAGTCGGAGGACGATGACGAGCAAAGCGATCAAACACAGTCTGCTGCGGATGGTTGTTGTTGTTGTTGTTGTTGTTGTTGTTGTTGTTGTTGTTGAGGTGGTTGGTGAAACCTTCGGCCATAGATGCCAAAGCGGCCTCAAGTCTCCTGATGCGGTCAGCATCAGTCTCACCATTAGCGTTACGCACCATCTGTAAGAACAAAGTCTCGTTATAAGTGGTAGAACCTAAGTACCACTCCAAACAACTACTCAAACACTCTACAAACATAAGAAAACCAACAAATCCTATTGGTTTCTACCCCATTTACTCTCACTCATTAACTAGGTCATTTATTTTAGTCATCAACTAAGCGAGAGTTGGGAGCGTGTTCGCTCTGATACCAACTGTAACAACCCGGATTATAAAACAAAGGAAAAACTTATATAAAGAGAATATCAGAGTACGATACTGATAAAAAGGGTCAAGGTGGCGGAAACACCAAGCCCAAATCCGGTTCGCTACTAACTCCAAAACAAACTAATACATTATTCGAAAGGTTCTTAAAACATAAAGTAAAGTCCTAATTTATTATTAAGCTCGCTTCGCACATTCCCCAAGCAAGCATCAACCAAACAGCATCACACTGAACAACCTGAAAAGGGGGTCGACAATCAGTCGGGAGTAACTAGATGCTCTCCCAGTCATGTTTACAACAATTGAATATAATCAACAATCATTAACAATTGAAATGCAAAACTAGTAACATGCGAGACCATCTATACTCATGAAAACCCAACAAAACTTACCATGTCTTATCAACCTTAGACGAATGCAAACCTAGACCATATGCAACCACTAGACCATGAACACTTACAAGACTAGTAGCAACAGACGACCCACAACAACCTAAGGCACAAAGCTAGCATTGAAGCATAGCAAACATGGTAACACACAATCCACACCACGAAGGCATAAAGCTAGCAACAAAGCATAGCGAATAGAGCGAACGCCCGTTAGAGCGTATAACCACCCTCTAATCGATGGAGCGTATAACCACCGCCTCCACCCAGGTACTATGTATAGCGTATAACCACCGCCTATATGTCTAAGACCTGGCGGACTCTCGGTGCAATAATCGTACACCGAACGACACTCGGGAACCAGAGCGTATAACCACTGCCTCTGGCTAGTTCCGAACATAGACCCACAATCCCGCATCGACGGGTGACGTTATTTCGTTCCGATAGTATATAACTGATACTACCGCCATCTATTCAACTAGCAAATCACAAATGCACAGTATAACTGACTGTACTAACATGCGTGAACAACATCACGACTCAACTCGTAGAATAGTATAACCGACCATCCTACTCATCATATGAACGAGAGTAACCCAAGATATATAGGCAAACACAAGGACATAACATGTCGAGCACAATACAACATATGAAACAAGTATAAGCAACCAATGTTATAGTAACCTTAACCATAACATAAACTCTGGATGCGAGGTTATAGTAACCTCTACTATAACTTCAGTAAAAATAGCCCGGAAGTTATACTACCTCAACCATAACCTTGACACGAAATACAAAGTTATACTAGCATTAACCATAACCTTGAGCCATAATCCCAAAGTTACATTAGTTACAGCTATAACCTTGACTCGTACTTCAATGTTATAGTAGGTCCAGCCATAACTAGAGTAGCTACCCAAGGTTGTATTAACTTAAGCTATAACACTTGAATCATCATCAATGTTATACTAGCTTTAGCTATAACTTTGGAAAGAACCCTTGGCCGCCTATCATGCCGCCACTAGGGTTTATTCGTAAACCCTAATTACGCACATGACACCCATAATAAACACATAAACAACATACGATATATAATTAATACATTAAAACATATACAACATGCAAAACATATAATTAACATGATAATAAATAATCAAACATGTACCAATCATACAAGACAATCATTAAATCATATTAATTACATCAATTGGCATAAACACACTTAAAAGAAAACACCTAGTTACCTTATTAAGCAATTAAAACCCTAGAGATCGTCTTCAACGATATAAACGTCTTCTCCAGGAGCAACTTCCACGCCTTCATAGAAATCATCCACGTGCCAAAGATAACGAAACTAATAAATATACTAACTATATATATAAAAACTATAAAAACTGTTAAACTATGCGAAAACATAAAACTTACGAAGAAGATAGATAAATCCAAGAAGTAGGATCGATCTAAGCACGAAAGAACGATGAAGAACGAAGAAGAAAAGAGGAAGAACGGCACGAAACCCTAGGAGGGGCGCGCGGCACGAGGAGGAAGGAGGAGGAGAGAAACTAGGTTTAGGGTTTTTGTGAGAATGATAAGAAAAGAAGAGCAAGGGTTTGGTTTCCCTTCATATATATAGAGAAGCTCATGGGTTTATTCTAGGTTTAGGCCCAAAACTCACCCATCAACACCAAGATTCACGTGAGACCCAAAGGAGAAACGGGTCTTCATTGTTTTTCGAGCCCAACGAGCCCAAAAGATAAAAGACGGATATTTTCCCGAAATAAAATATAAAATATGGGAAAATAAAATTATAGAATTATTTTACGGAAATTAGGGGTGTTACACCTAACTTATCCTTGGTTCCTTGCTTATCCTTACTTAACGCCTTTTGATAGCACTATTTCTTTTGAGAAATGTTGACCTTGGTTGGAAATTATGACCTTTGAGGAGATAGTTTGTGTTTGACCCTTAATCCTGGTTTTGAGAGGATGTGATGTTAGGAAGACTTAGGTAAGGTGATGAGACATACTTAGTGATTCTTATACCTAGTTACTTGACAAAGTGAGTATAATTGATTGGTGGATTCTTTGTGTTAGGAATGAGTTGCCTATGTGATTAAGGTTATGAAACATGGCATTGTTGTTTATGTTTGGGATACTAGTGCTTAGTACTTGACTTAAAATGGATGAAACTGAATGGTGGATTTGAGGATATAGGATTGACTAAGTAGTCGAGTTTGTGATTGACTTCCATAATCACTTTGGATATAAGGGTTTGATAATGTATAAGTTACCATGGGAGAAATGTTAAATGTGGGATTATTAGTTGGTTTTAGTGAGTGATATTGATTACTACTTGAGGTATGGTATGAGAGTGAGAGTAAGCTATATTATTGGGAAGTTTTAGCACTTGTTTTAATAACTAGAAAGGGTAACGGTATGGTTGACACCAATTGTTAGGTTAAAGAACATGGTTTCAATTTATGGTTTTAGGAACTTTGAGGTGATAAAGTGTTGTTACAATTAAGACCTTGTTTCTTGGGAATTTGATGGTAAGTAAGTTTTAGGATGTCAAATTTGAAAGAATACTCCTTGGGATGTTGATGACCATAATGGATTGGTGATGTGATTTAGTATTAGTTGGCTCTTGAGAGTTCGTGAGTTAAGAGAGAGACTTAGTATTGAGAAGAATTTGTTAACCTTATAGTTTTATAGACCCTGAGGTCGCATTGAGTACTTGAGATGATGGGATGATGTTGTAGCTGAGTGTAGTTGCGCTTTTGGGAATCCTTAATAAGTAAAAGGATAGAGCAACTTGAGATCCTATTGATTTTTCAGATTTTGGGGTTGGTATGTTACTACCTTGTTTTAAAATGAGAACCTTGTGGAATATTTGAGGAACCTTCTCTTGGAGTTTAGAGCTTGGTATTGGGATTCTTAATTGAAGGTTTACCTTTTTGAGGAACCCATAGTTGACACTAGTTGGATACGAATATAGCTTTGTTGGAAGCCTTGACCTTAGGCTTGTGAAATTGTTTCTGGATGTTTGAGGATTTGGAGCGATGAGATCACACTTATAGTGGAGTACCTTGTTTCAGGGAATAGATTAGGATGAGGTAACATAAGTGATTGAGGAAACCCTTGGGAGTGATGTGGTTATGAGTTTTGTTGTTAGGAAGTTTTCGGATCCGTTTTGAGTGATGTTGTTGTTTGAGATAAGAGTGTCTGGCGTTTCCTTGTTGTCTAAATTCCCTTATTCCTTGATCATGAGCGTTACCGCTCATACCTCTCTCCCTTACTTCATCATACTCCTCTCATAAGTTTGATGTTGGTAACCTATGAAACTCCATCTTTGACACCCTTTTAGGTTCGACTTCAATTCTTACCCCATGAAATTCATCATAGCTCTTTTGATTAGTTAAGCTTGAATCCTTTTAGCATACTTGCACCTATGATGTCTAAGTTACTTTTCACTTCGTGAAATTTCTAAACATTTCAAGCTACCAGTTTTGAGTCGTTGTTAAAAGTTTATGATACTTTTGCAAAACCTTACCTATTTTAAAGGTTTGAAAATGAAAATTTGATTTAGTTCCCTATTCCTTACTTGAATATAAACTCATTTATCGTAATTTTAATTACTAGACCTGAGATTTTGTTAAGTTTTGTCCAATTTCTGTTAACTTTAATCTATTTATGACTTCTTTGTGAAAGTTTAATGTTACATTTTCAGGGATTTGACCCCATTTGGGTTTAAAAGTGAAACCTTTATTTCTATTTTGGCTTTTTGCAAAAGAAAATTTGAGTAGATTACCTTTCTCTTATTTTGATTTTAACGTTGATCGGATGTTAGATCTAGTTATTGGAGACGTTTGATAACTTGTTCTACGCTTGTCGGCGAATAGTTTTTGTTTTAAATTTGTCTCTGACTTGGAAAGTTAGCGTTCTTGTGTGCACGACAAGAGCAATTCCGTTCCATGAATGAGACTTATATTTTTGAAAACTCTTCATTAATGTTTTTGAAGGTATTTTGATTTTTGATTTATACAAATGATTTGCCTTTTGACCTTATCTTTGATTTGGAATGTGATGTTCTTGAATACGTAACGAGAACACTTCCGTTCCTCGGATGAGAGTTTGGTTCTGTCGGAAAATTTTAGTTGAAGCTCTTGAAAGAATTTTGATTCTTACGATAAGTGACCTTTTAAATGTTTTAGTTACCGATTTCAATTCCAGATTTAGAGCCTAGCTTGACTTTGGAAGATAGGCCAATCCGGATCCTTGAAAAAGCCATCAAGCAACTTAGGAGCAAAATTGTACCTCTAGTCCGTGTTCTTTGGCGTTGTGGAAATGTCGAAGAAGAGACTTGGGAAACTGAAGCTTCTATGTTAGCTACATATCCTGAATTATTCTCGTAAGGTATTCTTTTTTTTTTTCTTACTCTTTTTCCGCATTACTAAGCCGTTTTTGGTCATAATTAGTAAAGATATTATTCTTACTATAGAATTTTAAACTAAAATTTTGAAAGGCTTTTATGATTTTTAATGGTTTTAACATTAATGAGTGTTAAATCTTGTTATTGGTGACGTCCCAATAATGGGTTTTCTCATTCATTGGTGTAGAAATATTTTTATATCTTGATATGAAATGTGGATGTTCTTATCTGATCAACAAGAGTATCACTGTTTCATTGAAAAGATACCTATATTTTACCTATGATTAAATTATTAAGATGTTGATTATTAAAATTTCTCCTTCTAAGTTTCGAGGATGAAACTTTTTAAAAGGAGGGGTGATTGTAACACCCCGTAATTTCGGACCGTTATTATTTTGCGAAAGTAATTTATTAATCAAGTTGAATTTAATATTAATGTATTTGAAGTAATAATATTCAACGAAATATATTTCTATTATATTTTGAATTAAAGTATTTATTTTGATAGTTTTGAAATGTTTAAAAATAGTTTAAACCGTGTAAAAACCTTTTATTTCGAAATAAGGGCATATCGGGAAAAATGGCAATTCTTTTGAAAATTGGGCAAACGATTTTGGAAATGGGTCATATGAGTACTCAATCTTTTTGTAATCTCGTGTTTAAGAACTTTGGCATTGTCGGAATTTGTATTTGACAAACGGTTCTAATTATCGTCGAAACGAGCCAAAACCGACTAATGAAATTCCGCCAAATCCCGCTCCTCTTTCTCCTTTCTCGGCACACCTCCTCTTCCTCCTTCCAATTCCTTCCTAGAACTTCCTTTGTTCTTCTTTTGTGCCTCTTGACCGAAATCCACATAAAAAAAAAATAAAATAATCTTACAATCGTAATTTCATCATAACTTTTTCGTTTCTAGTCCGATTTTCGCAAAATTTATATTTTCGGAATCCTCTCTTCAAGATCTACATCCTAGTATGTTTTAATTTTAGTTTTCATTATGTTGATTTAAGATGATTTTGGGGCATAATTTCGGTTTTAGTGATTATTGTTGTGTTTTTGTTGTTTTTAATAGGTGAAGATTATGAGGATGATATAGGGGACTCCTATATAGTAGAGGATGATGGGTAGCTACTGTTTTTAGGGTTTTCTCAAGGGTTATTTTGCCTTTTTCTAGCTTAAGGTAACATATTTCGAGTTACTCGACGAATTAATGTCACATTCTTTGCTTTTTGTATGATTTTGGTGAATGTTATTTGAGTAGTTTATTTCACATGAATATATGGGTTAAAAACATGTCTTTTGTTAGTTTAAGTTCACATATTAGTATGGAAATGAAATGGGAATGATTAATTGATGCTTCAGACGATGTTAAACTGAACAAAAATGGAGAAATGGAGGGTTTGGGGTGGCGGCCAGCGAGGCCCAAGCGAGGCCCCGGCGGGCCCAAGCGAGCCCACGGCAGGCCACAGGTTGGCCCGGGTCGGCCCGTTGCTTGTTTCGCGGTTTTTCATGCGTTGTTCGTCGTTTCGGGTTTATTAATGTTATATTTAGTATAAGTAACATATGGGTAATCTTTTGAATTGAATAATGTTAGTAATGAATATAATGATGTTGGTAAAATTATGCTTATATTGGTAGTTTATACATGTTAGGATAGGTTATGATATGAAATTGTAATGAATAGACTTAAAATGAATTTTATAGCGATAATTGTAATGTTTGGATGATTATGCTTGGCGAGCCCTTAGTCCCTTTGATCGAATCGATGTCGATCAATTGTGTGATTGGTCACCACGATTGAACCCGTACATCGCGGCAGAGATCAAGGGGTTGCGGGTAAAAATTCGGTTGGATGAAAATTATTGTGAAAAGTGGATAATTGGCCTTATTCTTGTTTTAGGCCATTTAATATGTTTTTATTTCACATATGTTGTTGGTTGATTTGAATGGGTTCTTATATTGTTGAAACGGCCTTAGATTCCCCGAAACCTTTAATATTGTTAATATTGCTTGAAATGGAATTTGGTATTGAATACTTCTTGCAGGTTGTTGTGTTTGTCATAGATAGGACTTTATAGTCTTTGACGAGTATATGTTCACTGCTTAATAGCCTTTGTGTTCCTGACTTGGTGGGATTATATCCAAGTTGGGGCATGACCTCGTTACTTATTTTGAGGGTAAGTGGTCAGCTTAAGTACTAGCCAACCCTTTGGTGGACTTCTTAGGGTACTCACTTTGTTTTAGAAAAATTGTGGGTCTTGGGTGCGGTGGTGTGTATCCGCATGTCTAGGTCTGCGCAGATTTTAGGCTAGGGTTGTGTTGTGTCTTGGCCATGTTTTGATAGAACCTCTGAGCCAAGATACCGGTTCGATTACCTTCCCTACCTCGTGGTATAGACTCGAGTTCTGAGTGACTATTGACGGTGCTAAGAACTTATGCCTGTCTTTGATATATTGCCCTTTCTTGTATGGTGATTTTATGAATTGTAATAGGTGAGATGCAAGCCGGTTACAATTTATAAAGTTTGGATTACTGCTTGTTATATGTTTCACATGATAGTTTAATTTGGTCAGTTTAGTGTTCATATGTTAGAATACTCGATAGTTAATTGATTTATGATGTTGTTTACATGTTACATTACATGTTACATTAAATATGACATTTCGTGGCTGGTAGGACTCGAAGTTACTCCCCACTGAATTGTGGCTTTCGTGTTTGTATAAAATGCGATTGACAGGTTGATGATGATTAAATGGGGTACACGGACGAGCTAGTGAGCAAAAGAACCTTGGACTTAGTTTGGTTATATTTTGTAGTAAACCTTTAAACATTTGGTTGTGTTTATATTTTGAAGGGACATATGTCTCCCTCTTTTACTTTGGTTTGTATCACTTTATCCTCGCGACTTTAGCTATGTTATGTAAATTAGTTTGTTAGATTTGCAGGTTTTGACACTCTTCTTTTGGAAGTGTTTGTGAATGGTTTAGAAAAGTTTTTAAAATTACAGGTTTTTATCTAGTCGAACCAATTACAAACATATCCTGTCAGTTTTTCTATAGAATTTACGTGTTTATTTAACGTTAAAATGAGGGTGTCACCGTTGGTATCAGAGCTTGTTGCTCCCGACGCACGTTTGTGCACCCCACTTAAAATCACATGACCTTTAAATAATAAACTTGAGAGATGGGTAGGATGGGTAGACTTAGGACCTTATGTTGTAGTCTCCTTGTGATTGTTCTTTGTTAGGTACTAACATGTTTGTTGATTGTCATTTTATAATTGTTGTGCCCTTGGATCAATAACTGTGAACTTATCAACGTGAAGATCAAGACATGGTGCCTATTGCCAGAAATTGAAGATTTGTTCAACTTTGAAGAATGCTTCTACTTCCTCGAAGATGTTTCTCATTCTTTGTGTACCTTGCCCTGTTCTTTACTTCTTAATGCTTATCCCTTCTTCGAAATCCTCTTTTATTTCTCCTTGTGAGTCACTCTTGTATTTCCTAACTTATCCTTAGTTCCTTGCTTATCCTTACTTAACGCCTTTTGATAGCACTATTTCTTTTGAGAAATGTTGACCTTGGTTGGAAATTATGACCTTTGAGGAGATAGTTTGTGTTTGACCCTTAATCCTGGTTTTGAGAGGATGTGATGTTAGGAAGACTTAGGTAAGGTGATGAGACATACTTAGTGATTCTTATACCTAGTTACTTGACAAAGTGAGTATAATTGATTGGTGGATTCTTTGTGTTAGGAATGAGTTGCCTATGTGATTAAGGTTATGAAACATGGCATTGTTGTTTATGTTTGGGATACTAGTGCTTAGTACTTGACTTAAAATGGATGAAACTGAATGGTGGATTTGAGGATATAGGATTGACTAAGTAGTCTAGTTTGTGATTGACTTCCATAATCACTTTGGATATGAGGGTTTGATAATGTATAAGTTACCATGGGAGAAATGTTAAATGTGGGATTATTAGTTGGTTTTAGTGAGTGATATTGATTACTACTTGAGGTATGGTATGAGAGTGAGAGTAAGCTATATTATTGGGAAGTTTTAGCACTTGTTTTAATAACTAGAAAGGGTAACGGTATGGTTGACACCAATTGTTAGGTTAAAGAACATGGTTTCAATTTATGGTTTTAGGAACTTTGAGGTGATAAAGTGTTGTTACAATTAAGACCTTGTTTCTTGGGAATTTGATGGTAAGTAAGTTTTAGGATGTCAAATTTGAAAGAATACTCCTTGGGATGTTGATGACCATAATGGATTGGTGATGTGATTTAGTATTAGTTGGCTCTTGAGAGTTCGTGAGTTAAGAGAGAGACTTAGTATTGAGAAGAATTTGTTAACCCTATAGTTTTATAGACCTTGAGGTCGCATTGAGTACTTGAGATGATGGGATGATGTTGTAGCTGAGTGTAGTTGCGCTTTTGGGAATCCTTAATAAGTAAAAGGATAGAGCAACTTGAGATCCTATTGATTTTTCAGATTTTGGGGTTGGTATGTTACTACCTTGTTTTGAAATGAGAACCTTGTGGAATATTTGAGGAACCTTTTCTTGGAGTTTAGAGCTTGGTATTGGGATTCTTAATTGAAGGTTTACCTTTTTGAGGAACCCATAGTTGACACTAGTTGGATACGAATATAGCTTTGTTGGAAGCCTTGACCTTAGGCTTGTGAAATTGTTTCTGGATGTTTGAGGATTTGGAGCGATGAGATCACACTTATAGTGGAGTACCTTGTTTCAGGGAATAGATTAGGATGAGGTAACATAAGTGATTGAGGAAACCCTTGGGAGTGATGTGGTTATGAGTTGTTGTTAGGAAGTTTTCGGAACCGTTTTGAGTGATGTTGTTGTTTGAGATAAGAGTGTCTGGCGTTTCCTTGTTGTCTAAATTCCCT
This sequence comes from Silene latifolia, assembly GCF_048544455.1. NCBI lineage: Eukaryota > Viridiplantae > Streptophyta > Magnoliopsida > Caryophyllales > Caryophyllaceae > Silene > Silene latifolia. The sequence continues at coordinate 102,160,961 of NC_133536.1, read as the reverse complement.
TCTTCCTTGATCATGAGCGTTACCGCTCATACCTCTCTCCCTTACTTCATCATACTCCTCTCATAAGTTTGATGTTGGTAACCTATGAAACTCCATCTTTGACACCCTTTTAGGTTCGACTTCAATTCTTACCCCATGAAATTCATCATAGCTCTTTTGATTAGTTAAGCTTGAATCCTTTTAGCATACGTGCACCTATGATGTCTAAGTTACTTTTCACTTCGTGAAATTTCTAAATATTTCAAGCTACCAGTTTTGAGTCGTTGTTAAAAGTTTATGATACTTTTGCAAAACCTTACCTATTTTAAAGGTTTGAAAATGAAAATTTGATTTAGTTCCCTATTCCTTCCTTGAATATAAACTCATTTATCGTAATTTTAATTACTAGACCTGAGATTTCGTTAAGTTTTGTCTAATTTCTGTTAACTTTAATCTATTTATGACTTCTTTGTGAAAGTTTAATGTTACATTTTCAGGGATTTGACCCCATTTGGGTTTAAAAGTGAAACCTTTATTTCTATTTTGGCTTTTTGCAAAAGAAAATTTGAGTAGATTACCTTTCTCTTATTTTGATTTTAACGTTGATCGGATGTTAGATCTAGTTATTGGAGACGTTTGATAACTTGTTCTACGCTTGTCGGCGAATAGTTTTTGTTTTAAATTTGTCTCTGACTTGGAAAGTTAGCGTTCTTGTGTGCACGACAAGAGCAATTCCGTTCCATGAATGAGACTTATATTTTTGAAAACTCTTCATTAATGTTTTTGAAGGTATTTTGATTTTTGATTTATACAAATGATTTGCCTTTTGACCTTATCTTTGATTTGGAATGTGATGTTCTTGAATACGTAACGAGAACACTTCCGTTCCTCGGATGAGAGTTTGGTTACAATGGAAAAATTTTAGTTGAAGCTCTTGAAAGAATTTTGATTCTTACGATAAGTGACCTTTTAAATGTTTTAGTTACCGATTTCAATTCCAGATTTAGAGCCTAGCTTGACTTTGGAAGATAGGCCAATCCGGATCCTTGAAAAAGCCATCAAGCAACTTAGGATAATGTTGAGGCAGATTATAAGAAAGCTGAGAAAAACTCGAAAGCCATTAGTTTGTTGCAAAATGGCATGGTTGCTAGTGAGTTTGATCGATGCTCAACTTGTTCATCTGCCAAGGAAATATGGGAAGGTCTAAAGTTAACGTAAGTTAGTATAGAGTATTTAGCGATACTCAATCTGAGCTATAATCATAATTGATTATAGGAGTGGGTTGATAATTTTGTAATCCGTAGAGAGGTACTAAAATTATTAATCGAGAATAGTGGACGTAGGTTCCGACTTGTGAAACTGAACCACTTCAAAATTCTTTGTGTCGCTCTTCATTTCGTTTTTCGTTATTTACATTTAGCATTGATTAATTAATTAGTTGATTTTAATCAATAAAATCAAATAAATAAATAAAGTGGGCATAGATTTCAATACTCAATTCACCCCCCTGCCTTTCTTTCGTATTCGATCAATAGACTCTGCAGCTTGTAAATATTTCTTATAAATATTCTTTTAATTAAGGATCTCGTGTCTTTTAATTAGAAACTGTATTTCCATTTTCCCCAACAAGAGCATGAATTACTTCATCACTACTTTGAAAGGCTTGAAAAATATTTTGTAGATCACTCATATCTAGCTAAGTGTCAAGGTATTTGGGTCGGAATTTACTATAATTTCAATCTAAAGACTCAAATAGATGTTCAAGTCGAAAGTGAGGGTTGATTTTTCGAGGTAAAACATGAAAAGAAATGGGATGTACTTGATATTTTGGTTGAGAATTCCCGATAATTAGGATTGACAAAATCAACTCTAATCCTAACCCTGTTTTTGACATCCCACTTAACAATGAATCGAGTCTAAATGATGATGTGAGCAACAACGATTATCCTATTTTACTTATAAAGGATGGGAGTGGACTACATGATAATGAGGTAGGGAGTCATGACTTTAATTTGTCCACCTTGTCTTACATTGAATCCAAGGTAGATTTTACCGTACCCTCACAATTTGATTATGGCACTTTGGGTGGTTATTTGGGTGGTATCTTATGGGATTTGGACGATAATTTTATTGGGAGTGGGAAAAAGAATAACTTGCTTGAGATATCCCATTTTTATAAGGAGCCATACCATGAGTACGTGATTATTTCTTTTTATGCCTATAGAATCAGACAAAAATATCGTTCATGTTTATATCATTATGAATTGTGCATGGTTTCTTTCCATTTTAAGCTATCATGATGTCTCTACCATCTCTTTTTCTAGCTCATACGATCTTCGCTTAAGGGCATTGACATGTTTCGCTTTTAAATTGAATGTTATTTTGATTGAAGGGGTGCTGCTGTGACCCTATAATTGATTCTTGAGCTTAAATTTGCATCGTGCTGGACGTTAAACCAGCGCTTACGAGAGGCAGCCTGATTTTTGTTATTTTATGCATTTTATTTAGTTTTGAATAAGGTAGGTTGAATTATTCACATGAAGCTACATGGGCGATGATGGGAGCGCATCTTCAAGTTTGGATGCTCTCTTTTGCTTGGTAATTTCTATACCCGCCCTTTTCTTCTTCTCCCATCCCTTATTTTGCTATTGATGACAATGTCATGTTCAAGTGTGGGGGAATGGTTTTAGCTCATGATGGTGTGATATAGTTGCATTTTAGATAAATTTAGTCATGTAGTTGCATTTTAGTAATAAATATGGAAATCAACTCACCTTTTTCATGAATTTAGTTTATATTTTCTAGTTTAGAAATGGAGTTCACATATTTGAAGTAGGAGTTTTAACATTTGCATGGTAGATCCTTGTGCCTATTTTGACGAGTTGAATTCAACTTGGCGTTCACCTTGGACCCTTAGTGGTGTGAAAAGGCATTTAATTGTCATGATTGTCACAAAAATGTAGGTTGATCAACATACCCTCCGTTATTCCCAAACAAAAAAAATCAAAAAAAAAACTAACAAAAAAATCTCAAATAAAGTGAATTGTTCTCATGTTGTGAAATTGGTATAAGATGTTACATTTCCAAGAGTTATGTTATTTTGCTCTAATGTTAAAAAGTTTTGCTCAAATACAAAAATGCCTATTAAGTAAAATCATTACAAGTTGATATCTAATGCTTGTTGTCACGTTTGCTAAGGACCGAGTCCTCTATTAAACTAAAGGATGATTAGTGTGGAGGTTGATTCATCTTTGTCACCTAAAGTTTGGATCCAATGGACCGAGTCCGGAGGTGGAACAAAGGGTGATATAAGCGGATTGAGAATAAAGTGGCACATCTACCAAATCAATGAAGTTTCTAACATAGCCAAGTGAATTCAAATGTTTCAGTACCCAAAATAAAGTGTTTTATGCTCAAAAGAACAATTCCACCACAAAAATAAAAATCATTTCCATTTATAACCCTTTGTTGATCAATTGAAGTTTGAGTGATGGTTGTGGTGTGTTTTAGTGTCTACTAACTCATTGGGCTTGAAGAGACACACTTTGTTGAACTTGATGCTTGTTAGAGTCGGCATAAGTGGCTCATGCATTTATTACGGTTTCCTAAATCACTCTTTTGAACTTGCATTAATCTATTAGAACTTTTTAACTTGTGATTGAAAATGTGAGGACGTCCATGGTCTAAGTGAGCTTACTCGAGGGCAAGTAAGGTCTAAGTGTGGGGGAATTTTATGTGACGGTTTTATACCATCTTTACCAACCCAATTCTTAGCTAATTTAGCCCCTATATATGTTATTTATGGTTATTTTATCTCACTTATGCATTTTGGTAGTAGTTGTGTTGTTTGGATGTGTTTCTACGCAATTTTGGTTTAATGTGTAGGTGTCGTGATCGATCATCGTGTTCCGAGTTTTGGAAGTGAGTTGGACATTTCTACACTAATGTCTTGGACAAAAATATGCCAATTAATGGGCTTAGAAAGGTCAAATGTTTGTTTATTGAAGCCAAGTCATGGCCCAAAGCATCAAAGTCAAAGCGCGTAAGCAAGCAAAGAAAAAGAAGCATCACGAGGAAATGCCACTCGGAGTGGCAAAACTGGTTGATCTTCTTGCCACTTGGAGTGGCAAAATGCCATTAGGAGTGGCACAACATTGGATTCCGCATTGGATTCCGATAACTCCTTAATTTTCCTTTATTTTGGCAATTATGCTCATACTTTATGAGACTTTATGGAGATGCTCTTTGAAGACCTATATAAGGAGGTGTTGTTGACAATTTTAGATATACTTTTTACATACTTTCTCTACCTTTTAATCATTAGAATACATAAACAATTTCCAATTTTAAGTTTGTTTTTATGATTTGTATGGAGGGCTAAGTTTTACATCTTGGAACAAGTTCTTGAAACCATTAGTTATTGAATTGTAAGAATCTTATTTTATTTCTATTTCATTGTTTGAATATCAAGTTTAATTTGGATTATTGTTGGTTTGTTAATTATGCATCTAGAATGATCAACTAGTTGTTATTAGTTAATTAACCATTGTGAATGAATCTTTGTTTGCTTACCTATTCCATTGTAACAATTATAATTCATCAAGTAGTATGCTAATTCCTCATTGTTGAGTTATAAATGATTAAACTTGTATGAATCAAACTGGAGCATCACTTGTATTCTTCATTTATTCATCTTTGCTAAATTTCATCGCTATATTCTACAATCTTGATACGATTAAGCGCCTAACTAAATTGACAATATTGTAAGGGTTATTTGTTTAAACTTGTAGCTAATAACTAATATTATGTGGAATTAGAAGTCAACAACTTCATAGCAAAGTATTCAATTATGAAATAGATTAGAAGAGTCAATGATCAATTCATAACTAGTTGGTGGAAATTACTTGGTCCAAGAATTATTCTCACATTTGTTTACACATTCAATTATTTATATTGCTTTTACATCTCATTGCATTAGATTATTACTTTAGTAGACTTAAATCCATCAACATATCAAAACCCCCCATTTGGTTACTTAACTTTTGCACACATTAAATCGACATAAACACCTTCCTCGTGGGATCAACCCTTACTTACACTTGCTACTAGTTTGAGTTTGTAGTGGATAAAAATACTAATTTGGTGAATAGAAGCGATGCTCCACTTTGATTCATACATGTTTAATCATTTATAACTCAACAATGATGAATTAGCATACTACTTGATGAATTATAATTGCTACAAGGTGCGCATAACAATATGAAGGAGCTTCATCGATAATAGCTCGTTCATCATTACACCCTTCTGGTCGATACCCAATTAGTTGTTTAATCCTTGCAAACTTTCATCAATCCCTCAAAGGGATACTAATATCGCAAATACACTGGGCCGAGATACAAAATCTCTCGGACTAGGTGGTCTGTCAAATGAACCATGATAGTGAAAAATGATGGAGGAAAATATATTTCAAACTAACAAAGACTGGTGACGACGAGGTCCTGCAAAGAATCTGCTTCTTCAGGATCAATGACTTTACTACTTATTGATTGGAAGAAGATGCAAAATCTAGTTATTGCATATGGAACCTTTTTAGGTAAAATAGAACGAATGACCATGACTTATATTTGTTGCATAAATGTATGGCGGTCATTTGACTTTAATCCAGTAAGTTTTAGGTCCTCCACTGATACAAGGCTTCTAATATTAGACGAATAGCCCTCTGGCACTTTAATTCCATGCAAGCATTCACAAAACTCTAATTTCTCCTTCCTTGAAAGAGTATGAGCTGCTGGTGGCAAAAAAGTCTGATTTCCTTTTTTTAGCTGTCAGCTCGGTCCTAATACCCATCTCTGACATATCATCCCTAGATGCCTTGTTGTCTTTTGTCCTACCCGGAACATTCAAAAGAGTAATGATTATATTATCACAAACGTTCTTCTCTATATGCATAAAATCTAGACATTGTCTTACCGGAAGGTCACGTCAGTACGGATGTTTGTTAAAAAATACGGATTTTTTCTTATAACCCCGAGAAGACAACTTAGAGCCTTTTTTCCCATACGTTATCTCAATATCTATTACTGTCTCATACACTTCATGCCCATTCAAAATCTTAGGACTCGTACGATGCTCGGCTCACCCATCAAACGTCTTGTGAAGCTTACGATAAGGGTGATCGCGGCATAACACCCTACGATTTCCCATATACATATGCTTGAGAGAATGTTTCAAGTATTCTGATACAATATCCTCTCCACACAATGAGCAAGCCTCTCTCCCATGTACAATAAGTCTAGAAAGATGGTCGTATGCCATAAAGTCAGTTATTGTACACAAGAACATTGCTCTCAGATTGAAAGTTTCCTTTTTATAACCATTAAAGACTTGTATCCCTCTATCCCACAAAATTCTCAAATCATATAGAAGTGGTTCAAAATACACATCTATGTTATTCCTAGGTTGTCGAGGGACAGAAATCAACAAGGACAACATCAGATGTTCCGTTTCATGCAAACCCATGAGGGTAAATTATAAATGGCCAATAATACTGGCCAAGTACTATGTTGGCTACTCATATTATCATTCCATCTTTAGTCTTATAACGACATACAAAGCAGCGCAAAGAGTTTGATAATTTTTCATAATCTTTGGGGTACAATATGCAATCATTGGGACAAACATGTATTTTCTCATATTCCATGCCCAATTCTTTTATCATCTTTTTAGCCTCATATGTCCGACAGGGAAGAACGTTACCGTCTGGAAGCATGTCACATAACAAAGCTAGAAGATCGGTAAAACTCTTATCACTTCACCCATATGACCCCTTCAAATTATATAACTTCACCACAACCGACAAATTTGTATACTTCATAAAACCATTAAATAAAGGCATTTCAAATTGACTCAACTTCTCAAATAAGTTTTCAGCATTTATATCCCCATCACCATTAGCTTTAGAAACATCGGATCCATCATTTTCAAGAAACATCATCGATGTAATCTCTATTATCTAGACCAACTTCAAATGAATAATGATTGTATACTTCTTTTGCATTAGAATCGCCATCGCCTATATCTAAACAACCTTCAGGTGTACCATTTTTTACTTCTACATCAGATTTATCCTCTGATTTTCCATGAAAAATGCAACGACAATAATCTCAACTGAAACTATTCTTTTGTAAGTGTATTTTCACGTATGGGAGAGGGAAAAACCTAATATTACCACATTTATTACAAGGGCATGGGATTCGTGAGGAGCCTTTTTTTGACAAACAAAATTGTAAAATTCAACTATTCCATCATCATAAACTGGATCACCTTTTTTACCATCAATAATCAAAGTTCGAGCCATATGTAAACTAATTTAAATGAAAACCAGACTATGAAAGTGAGATCACCTTTTATAAGCTATGAGGAATAACGACGGCGACGACAAGAGTAATGAGAACTTGATGCTTTTGTTATGATACACTTTATAAGTAAATGTACAATGGTGATTCTAATGAAACACCTATTTAATTAAAAAAAAATCTAAAACGGTTGTTAAAACCCGTTGTTAATTGTAATTATTCAACAGCGATGCAGGACAAACCGTTGACATTTATTTTTTATATTTATTTTTTGGCGAAACAATCAATCTTTTTAATATTATTTTTAATAATAATATCAGATTATTAATTATAAAATGTTTATAAATTCTGTAATAATTTATTAAATGTTTCCATTAAATTTATTTGTTTTTAATGCAAAGTAAATCTTTATTATCATTTCATAATTAATTACCGTGTTAATTATTTTATTTAAATATTAAGCGCTTTCATATCTTATATATATATATATATATATATATATATAACTGGGTTGAAACGCTGTGGATGCGCCACGTGTCAACCCAGCCTTAAATACACGTATTAATTACAACTGAAATTAAATATAAACATAATAAATGTTGTATAAATCTCAGCAAAATATTAATTATTGTTTAATAAAATTTATTATAAACTTATATTAAATAGTTACGGTGATTTGATTCTAAATTACTAAAAAGTTATTTTGATACAAATTTTAAAATGTAAATAATTACGTTCATTGTGAAAAATGTTTTCAATTGAGTATAATTTTCATTATATTTATTGAAATATTTATTTTGATATGTAAAGATGATTAAAGTGAGTGTTATATTTACGTAAAAAAAAAACATTTTGTGAAAGTTATAAAACTTAGACTATTAAATCCATTAAGAAAAATATATTTGGAATAGTCATTGTATATATTAGAAACACAACTTTAAAAAAACTACTAAGAGATAAGTTTGTATAGTGTGGGAATGAAAAAAATTATATTAGACAAATTGAATACATATGAGATTTTGATAGGTTTTAATAGTGTGATAATGAGTAGGTGTTGTACGAGTGTTTATGTACATAGTGATCGCGAGTGCATTTGAATAATTAAAATAAAAGTAATGATTATTAAGTAATATAGTATTATAAACGACATTAATAGGTAGAAAACACGTTACATTTTTCTTTAATAACGTTAATTAAATATGTATAAGTCAAATATAAATTATTGATTATGACTAACCAAATACTCCGTATTACTTTCAGTTAAATATTTTATATGTTATCTTTTAAATACTTTGAAGTTAAACATTAAAAACTAATATTTGAGAAAGTTCAACCTATTATATTTACATTTAGAGGTAAACTCTTAAACATCATTATATATAGTTGTTTAAAAAAAACAAAAGGTGCAAATTTCTCATAGATATGTTTGACACATATCACATGCAAGACACAATCAAAACCTTTGAATAAGTTGAGTTTGCACCCTATATGTTTGATAGATAAATGTCACATGTTATACATAAAATTATGCTCACAAAATTTTGAATAAATATTAATTGATTTGAGACAGAAACTATCGTGAAATGATATAATTTGAGAACTTATTGTTGATTTTTGTATTATTCGAATAAATTTTATTTTGATTAATATGATATTTCACCAGTCACAAATTTATTTATAAAACATTGATCATGCATAACTAATTATCACTTATTAGTTTTAATTAAAACTGTTATGTACTCCCTCTTATTTTAGATAAATATGTCATTGTGTGGATGACACAAGAATTAAGGAGGGGAGTTAAATAATATAAAGTATTGTGGTGGGGTGAGTTAATTGGAGAGAGGGAAGGTATTGTGGGATATTATTTTGAGTGGAGTGATTAAAATAAGCATTGTTGTGTTATGTACTCCCTCCTATTCTAGATAAATGTGTCATTGTGTGGATGACACAAGAATTAAGGAGGGGAGTTAAATAATACTCCCTCCTATTCGGGGTTTTCTTCCCCTTCGATGTGGGCACAAGATTTTAGGAGATGATTAAATAAATAATAAAGGAAGATGGTGGGGTTTGTGGATTGGAGAGAGGAATGAATAATTAGGAATTAAATAAGGAATTGTGAGTAAGGTGGGGTTTGGTGATAGGAGAGAGGGATGAATAAAATAAGAGTAAAAGTTGGGTGGGGTTTGGTAATAGGAGAGAGATGAATAAAATAAGAGTAAAAGTTTCCAAAATAAAAAAGGGGAAGAAAACCTGAATAATCCGTTTAAGAAAATAGGGAAGAAAATAGTGAATAGGAGGGAGTATAAACTATTGTGGTGGGGTGAGGTAATTGGAGAGAGGGAAGGTATTGTGGGATATTATTTTGAGTGGAGTGATTAAAATAAGCATTGTTGTGTGGTATGGTGGGGTATTGTTGTGGGTTGAAGTGGTTAAAATAAGTATAAAAGTTTACCAAAAATAAACAATGGGGCATTATTTTGAATAGACGGAAATGGAAAATGGGACAGTTATGTAGAATAGGAGGGAGTATTTTATTTTAAAACATTGAAGTTAAATCTAAAAAAAAATTAAATTTGAGAAAAAAATATTTATAAGAGAAAATATTGAAGGTCATATATGAATTATATAATTTTTCTTCAATTATAATCTTAAAATTTTAAAACAGGCCGCGCGAAGCGCGGGATACTACCTAGTGTATAATAAGAACTACTCCGTATTTAAAAGTGTATATCGCACGCAATAATTAAAACAAGCAATAAAAAAGCATGACTTTTTTTTATTATGGAAACATTAAAAACATAACAGAAAACAAGGAAAAAAATAAGCAATAAATATTACAAAAGAAAGAAAAAAAACCAATATAAAAAAATGCCCAACAACAAACGACATCTAAATTACTTAAAATCCCTAACAGGAATTTCACTCGGGAGTGGGTAATCAGGATAAACCTGATCATAAATCAACTTTACTATATCAACATCACAACGTTGATCAAAATGAGGCACTTCTTCGTCCTCCCAGGATTTCGGTACAGTAGTAAAATTGTGCGGGTACTCCTTTCTCAGCATATGACCGTCCTTAGCAACAACAATCCATAAGTACAGTCCGCCGTAAACATAACGATCAGGATTATCCTTATAGTACTCATGTTTCCCCGATTGATGATCAGGTGACGCATACCTTGCAGCAATTTTTTTCGCTTGGCGAAAATCGTCTTGCCTACACCCTGGAAACTCAATCGGGGCATACCAATGAAAACCACCATCTTTTGTCCACGGTGGGTGGACTTTTTTGACATTTGTATAGCCATTATTACGGAGGGTATCCCTCAACCAAGTAATAGTTCTAGAAAACGGTTTACCCTTGTCATCATATTTGACGAGAAGATTGTGTATTATGTAAGTAATTTGATTGATATAACGGATAACCGAGAATTGAGTAGTAGATGACGACATAATTAAATCTTAAGTAAAGTATGTTGTATGCTATTTGTGGTAAATATAGAATAATGGATAGATGTTTTAATTAAATAGTCCATATATGTTAGGCTATTTATAGTATAATGATATACTCCTAATTATTCAAGAGCAATTTAATCCATAAGTTACATTCAAACAACAAATAAATGCAACGTTGAATACACTGCATGCCGTGCAGTAACTATACAACGTTGAAAACATAAAAACGTTCAAACGACCAATAAGTGAAACATTGATTCAAACCAAAACATCAAGAATGGTCCATAGATATACATGCAGTTGTCAAATCATACATAGTGAAAAAATAAAACGGTTTATCAAATACTGTTCTCCTTTGTTAAAACATTCATAACGGTTTCATTAAGACCGTTGTCATATAATTTAATATATAAATTTAAATTCATATTAAGATAATAAACGGTCCATTTAAGAGCATGCATTTGTCAAAACATGAATAATGAAAAGTCAATGCATAGGAAATAATGAATAATAATGACAACGATTGCTAAAAAACCGTTCTTTTATGTGATAATTGGCCACGGTTTTCCCAGAACGGTTGTTATATTTGGATTTAAAGATAAAGGTTTCATAACCCGTTGTCATTTTATCTAAGTATCGTTCTAATAGTTCAAAATTAATCACAACGATCCATAATAAGCATGCATTGGTCAAATCAAGAATTGAACGGTCCAATATTCAAAATCTGTTCAGAGGAAGAGAAATCTTGATTACTGACCTATGAAGTTCAATAAATTAATCAAATCAAGCAAGAAAAAATTCAATAAACATATCATTTATTTCATTAGAAATAACCCAAAATACATTAATATTACATTCATTAGACATGAAAAGATTCAAAATAATCCGGAACAATCCCATTTAAGAGTATAAAGTTCTTCTCACACTGCCACCTGTTAGGTTATAATACCTATTATTAAACTCTTCTAATAGTGAACTAATTAACATATTAATGTGAGTTCATTAGATCTAGTGCATGCACAACTAAATAAGTGATTAAATGAGAAAAAAAATGTTCCTTACATTGTTATATGGCTCGAAATAATGGGCACAAATAAGGTCACCTTCCTTATTTGTTCTTGAGCTTAAATGTAATGGATGATCCTCCAAAATCCCAATGTAGAGATCCTCCTCTTGATTGCACCCAACACAAATCCCTTAAACTAATATATTAATTAACTAGATTAATACATTAGAATTTAGGATGAACAATCTTTTGATTTTCTAAAACAAGTTTTAGAGAGTTGTGAGAAAGATGATGAGAATGCATGCAAATGAATGTATATTAGTAAAATGAGAACAAAATTCTCATCATATATGGAGGAAGGAGCCGGGTAGAGTAAGGCTAAAATGGCATCTTACTTTTGCTTTTACTCTTCTCCAAATATGTAGGTGTGTAAGCTAGTTAGACTAGGTATGATTATATATATTTTATCTCATAAAATAAATCAACCACAATCCTCTACTACTCCCTCCATTTCGGTCCATATGTATAAAATGGACTACCATTTTATTTTGTCAATTTGTCATTTCTCACACAATATGTCACATGTAGTATATTACATGTTATTAATTAATTTAATGCATATTTATCAAATAAACATCATTTTATACATTAATTAAATTACATACAACAAATTGTCAAGTGATTCTTGATCACATAAATAAAATAGGTCATATAATTATAATTCACAACATATTGTAATTATAATTAACCATTCATTCTTATCTCAATTGTTTCACAAACAATAATCGATTTTAGTAATAAAGTATTTCAATTACTAAAATAAATCTTATTTAATCAAATTACAATAAGATATAAATATTCTTTCTCACAAATTGAATTGTTCAATTTTAAGGAATTGATTAACTTGTATCGTCATACAATTAATCAATTTTTCTATTAAGGGAATTGTCCTATAGGTGTGACCTTAAGGGATCAACTGATCACCACCGTCAAACGACAGTATGTTAGCCAATCATTACTGATTAATGTTGATCAGTTGACTATATAAATGAATCATCCCTTACGTACTCTTAATTTGAGATTTAAACATGTGATCGCACTATTGTTGAGGACACATACTCCAACACCACCAACCACGCCACTCTGGTATACCGACAACTTCCGGGTCATTAGTTTCGTATTTTGCAATAACAAATTCAATGTATGCAAGAACCAGTCTTGCATGTGGAGATAAGGTAGGAATAGTAGAACACGACATATCTCTTGCGGCAGTCAAGTTGCGAGTATCAGGCCGACGAGGGTGTGAAGACAGTGATGAGGATGATGACGCTTGGTTGACAAGCCGGACTGCATCAATCCTCTTACTCTAATAATTTCGGCCATGTTCAATGGATGCTTTAATTTATGGGTACTGATCAGTGGAAAGCCCGGCTAGAACCTCCTCCTCATCTGCAATCGTTTCTTTAATCCACTCTTCGTTGTTGATTAAAGCGGGGTTAAATGCCATCGTGTTTGAATTTTGAGTGATGGGGATGATGTTAATAAAAGGATGCTTTAACATTTACTATTTATATAAGAGTAAGTTGGTTTATGTATCAACTAGATCAATGACGTACTATTTATATCCGTCTTCAATATTCCTATTAATTTTTTTGTATTTAATTTTTTCTTTTTTTAATTAATGGGAAAAAGAAAACTGATATTCATTAATTAGAGAAAGAAAATACATAACAATAACAAGAAAAGACGGTTTAAATAATTCAACACTACACGGGGTCAATATATTAATAATAATTATTTAACCATAATTTTAATCATCTTGTAATTCCCCTGAGATTTAGTTAAATACCGGAATTTCAATATAGGGATTATGAGGAGACACTTGTTCTGCCTCCCATGATTGAGGCACGGTGTTAATATCGTGCCGATATGTTCTAATAGATTAATGTCACGGTCGGTCGCAATCCATTGATATTGTGCTTGTAACCCATCATCCCTATAATAATTGTGTTTTCCAGCGTCATGATCCTCGTATTTTGTCTTGAGTTTTCTCGCTTGACGAAAAGAGTTCAGCTTCTTCCCAAAACTTTCAAACTCAATCATTGCGTACCTAAAAAATTACGATCTCTAGCCTAATCTGGATGGACGTTTTTAACGTTTGTATAACCACATTGACGAAGCATATCTCTCATCCACGTTAAACTTTTCGAAGAACCCTTACCATCGTCTTCAACCTTGAGTAGAAGGTGGTGAAAAATACACGTAATAGGATGGACATAGCGGGTGTTTGATTATGATTCAACGGTTGTAGAAGACGATGACATGATGATCGAAGTATAAAACTTTTAATTAAATTATATGTGATAATTAATTACTCGATGAATTGGTGCTTGTGGTTAATTAAACTATGAATTGGTACATATTTATAGAAAAATATGTATGCATGTGAATGGATAGTAATTAATAATGGTCAAACAAATTAAAACAATAATAATACATAGAAATTTAACATAATTTATTTATATAAAATGACAACGGTTTTACAAAAACCGTGATCAATGGATCCCATAACTACGGTTTTCCTTTACCGTTGTCAATTTTGAACCATTGAAACAATTCATATATTTCATTTATGTATACAAACCGTTTCCAATACATGATGTCTAAGCCCATATATATATATATTAGATTCCTATAATTAAACTTTTAATATTCACAATAAAATCTAGACCCTTTTTTTTAATATATCAAATTATATATTCAAAAGTGTATTCATTAATTATGTTGTCTTATAATTCATCGTCTGATGAAAGATTGTACGAATCTGATGTCGAATCATTCGACGGATTGGAAATTTTGAACGCCTAACTAGAATTTTGTATGTCAAACCTTTGATGTGCATTATTGACAATCTCCCATACACAGAAGACAGGAATGGGAAGAAAATATTGTCCTATGACCTTAACTGGTTAATAGGGGTGATTCGGGCTGTCGAATTGGATTGGTTCAACTTATCCACCCGGGTCTTTCGCATGATGGGTCATTCAAAGGTCATGCACTCATCGAGTTTGGTGTGGGTGAGGAGTGGGAATACTTCCATCAAGCTCGCAAACTGGAGCGAGCTTTTTATAACAATGATTCTTCAAGTTTTTGGTTTGATACCGATGAGAACGGGAAGGACCATATTTATGGGTTGCGAATGAAGATGATGATGGACGAGTGACGTATGTGTACATACACGGTCGTAATTTCGTGTTAGGGAGAGATTCGTTGGAATGGGAAAACGACTCGGTGGATTGGGTTCAACGTGAAATAGATGTTTTTAGTTAATTGTCGATGGATTCTGCACTCTGTTCTCTGATAATTAATTAGCTTGTTTTTTATTTTTATTTGATATAATTTTTATGATCAAATTACCTAGTATGGTTTTATTTCAATTCTTTCTTGCTTCGTTCCTTTGTTTAATTTTTGAACACGCAAACGAATACTTAACAATTATAAAACTTAAATAATTAAGCTTAATTCATTAGGAAAAGAAATCAACTTAATTTCATTGCTAGAAATTAAAATAAAGACGTACATAATTATTAATTATTAGAATATGATGACAAATGATAATTTTCATGAAGTTCGATCCATATCAAGTCGTAGAGCGTCCCTTCATTGTCTGTGGCCACCACAGATGATATTGCCTCTGTCTCCCATGATAGAGGCACATTGACAAGATCCCGATGCCTTCTGTAATGACTCAGCAGAATATGATCAACATGGGTCACAACCCATAGATAAGAACCCTTTTGTCTAGCATTCGAATAGAAGTTCAGTTTCCCCGCATCTTCCCCCGCAAATCTAGCCTCTAATTTTCTTTCCTGACGAAAACGTTCATGGTGGTTGGCTTCGTCAAAAAGCAAATCCTTGAAAACCTGGCCTGTTAGTCGACACAGGGTGGACTCTTTCAACCGCAATCATGAAGCATTAACCCCATCCACCCAAAATCCTTATTTACACCCTTTCCATTTTCTTAACGAACAGGGAGATTATGAACAATGCAAGTAATAGGATAGACGTAACGAGAACGTGATTAAGGTTTCCGAAAACCAGCCATATTATTCGGTACGGAGTATATTTTAGAGAGAGAGAGAATGAAAGAGTAAGAACCTTCTTGTAGCCACAGCCACCAACACACATATACGCCACCATTCCCTTGGTGGTCCACGACCAGCCACCAAGGTTAACAACCACCTCTAACCAACACCACAACAGCCATGATACACGGCTAAGCCGCGTGCCCTAAACATCAACCACCAACACACCCCATACACCATTAATGACCTTAAACACCGTACACAACCACCATCCTCAGACCACCACCGTACCTCCATTGTAAACCAACAACCCATGTTACCACCTCACGCCCTACCCAACAACAACAACAACAACAACAACAACAACAACAACAACTACAACCCGACAACCACCTAGCATAACACACAGCGTTAACGTAGTTACCCCTGACTCACGGTGGTCCAGTAGCAACAACCGCCACAAATCCCCCAATAAATCCAGCCCTAAACATCTGAGGTCAGCCATACACGATGGGGTCAAAACCTTGCTAAAACACGGTCTTCAAACAACATAAACCATTCGAAATCCTAAGTCAAACCCCTCATCGCCGGTCAACGGTGGTCAAGTTAGGTCACGATGTGTCACACGATGGGTCGAAGTCACGGGTGGGTCAACGATATAAATTAATTGAAAGACGGATTAGTTATAAGACAGTTTCGCGAGTTACTTACCTTTAGATCATAAGATGATGAAAAGATGAACAAACCCTCATTAACTTTCTCTCTCTTTTAAGGGCCATTAGATGGACTAAATGGATGGTTGAGATGGATGGAGAGGGAATGGATTAAGGAATACCAAAAAGAAAAGGAAAAAAATGTGGATAGTTGGATTAAAATGGATGGTTTAGATTGAAAAAACAAATTATAACTAATCAATTTTTTATACACTAATTAATTGTCTTTCTCTCTCTAGCCCCTAATTACTCACTTTTGAGTTTCAGATTTGATGAGTGTAACTCTTTTGTTGTATGTGTTTTAAGAGTGTAACTTTGATTTTTTGAGGAGGTTTTGTATGCAAAAAAATTGAATTTATACAATTTTAACATTTTACAAGTGGAACTCTAACATTTTACGAGTGTAACTTTTAAGTTTTACGAGTGTAGTTTTGATTTTGTTGTGACAGAAATTTTGAATTTATATAATTTTTACATTTTACGAGTGTAACTTTGATGTTATAGAGTGTAATTTTGATTTTTTTATGACGGAAAATTTGAATTTAGATAATTTTAATATTTTACTAATGTAACTTTGAAGCTTTACGAGTGTAATTTTGATTAATTTTGTGATGGAAATTTTGAATTTATATAATGTTAACATTTTACGAGTACAACTTTGATATTTTACGAGTGTAAATGTAATATTTTAAGAGTGTAAATTTGATTTTTTAGGCAATTTTCTATATAAAAAATTGAATTTATATAAACTTAACATGTTACGAGTGTAAATTTGATGCTTTACGAGTGAAAATGTAGTATTTGAAGTGTAAATGTGAAGGTCTACGAGTGTAAATTTGAAGGTTTACGAGTTTAAATTTAATGTTTTACAAGGGTAACTTTGGTCCTTTAAGAGTATAATTTTGGTCCTTTATAAGTGTAACTGTATTACCCCGTAATTTGACAAGAATTTATATTGATAATTAACACATTTTAAATAATTAGTTATAGTAATAAGTTTATAATTTATAATTGGGAATAAGACGGTAAATAAATAATAGAGTAATAGAATAATAAATGAGTCGGGAAAGGAGATGGGCCGAGTAAATTGAAAGTGTAAATGGGCCAAGCTTGTGTACTAGCTGTATAGCCCATGTAGAATAATAATAATAGTAGTAATCGTATTTCATAATTATAATAGTAATACTTGCCTTAAAAACGGATTTCCTAAATTGAAAAGGTATTAGCTTAAATTGTCTTATAAAAGGGAAAATAATACATCTAAATTATCATAATAAATTTGGAATTTGAAGAGAGAATTGGGGATCTCGGCAAACGTGATAAGAAACTCAAATCAACAATCGACTCAAGGTAATATTCTAAGACCGTCTTATGTATACACCTTTGCTTCCTTATAACTCGTTAAATAGACAACCGTTGACCGACCCAAGACAATGACATTGACCGTGGGAAACCAGGGATTGACCGGACCCACTTTTGACCACCTTTGACCGACGGGAAGGGGTTGTTTTCTGAGTGTTTTCGAGGGTGGTTTAAAGGGGTTGTAATATGGGTTTACACGGGTTTAAACCCTTATTCATGACTAGTCTTGACTCAGACCCGGGTTGGTTGGTCATGGTGGGAGGATTCGACCACCGTGGTGGTGTCTTGGTGGTCGGGGATGGTGGTTTGCGGCGGTGGTGGCTGGAAACAGGCGAGAACGGGGGAGGGTGCTTGTGTTTTGCTGCCGGTGTAGGGTTGTTGCTGGGGTGTTGTTATTGGGTCAGGTTTTGTGCTGGTGGTTCGTGGCATGTCAGGGGCGTGATGGGTGGCTTTCGTGGTGGCCGGAGGTAGCGTAGGGTGGTTGATAAGGGGGCTGGTTTTCACGGTTTTTTGTAGGGGTTTGCGGGTTGTGTGTGTTGAGTCGTAGGCTGTGGTGGTAGGGTTTAGGACTAGGGTTGCTGATGGAGCTGGGTACGGGGGAGGACGATGGTGACCCGTAGTGGTGGTGGTGGTTTATGCGGTGGTGGTCGTAAATAGTGGTTAAAACCGTGTCTTTTGTATACGTTGCGTCGGAATCAAATGTTATTGCTGCGTGGGAACCGTGGTTGAGGTTGTCGTGGGTGCGGGTCAGGACGGGTGGTGCCTTAGCTGGTGAGTTAAGTGACTGACTAGGTGGTGGTCAGTGGTAGCGTGAGGTGGCGTGAGCATAATAGTATTAGATCTTGTCGTTGTTGCTTGTGTTGTATTAGCAAGTTAGGGCACCCACGTAGGGTGGCGCTAGTGTGGGTCGGGTCTGATGACCATCGTGGCCGGTAAGGAGGGGTGGTGGCCATGATAGTGGTGGGGTCAGTGGGGCTGCCGAGGGTGTTTGCGAGGTGTGTATGGGTGTGTTGCATGGAGGGAATCGTGCGTGTATGGTGTTGACTAATAAGATGGGTTTTAATTTTTATTAGACGGTTTGAGCAGAAGTTTTTCATAGGTTTGACCACGGACCCGGGTTGTT
Source organism: Silene latifolia (assembly GCF_048544455.1). NCBI lineage: Eukaryota > Viridiplantae > Streptophyta > Magnoliopsida > Caryophyllales > Caryophyllaceae > Silene > Silene latifolia. The sequence goes on along the minus strand of NC_133536.1, from coordinate 102,141,877 downwards.
GATTTGAAATGAGTTTACACTTATTAAGTTACGTAATAATATAATTAATATAACTAGTTTTATAATTAGTTTAATTTATTTATAATAAGTGAATCGAGTAATTAGTAATTAAATTATAAATATTATTATTAGGTGACAGATTTGTTGAGGAGCATTGCTTATTGGATTCGCTTTGCTAATTACTTGGATTTGCTTTGCATTAATTGGACTTACTGATCATGTAGGATAACTACTCAAATGGCTGTTATTATTGTATCTCACATGAGTATTGTGGCTGGAAGTATACTTGTTATATCGTTGTGGTTGAGTACTGTGGATTTCGGCTGATTATTAGTATTGTTCGTTGCATATAAGATGGCATTTGCATTAGTTATCAGATTTATTCTGGCAGACATTACTTATAGTAATGTATAGTGGTTATCAGATTTATTCTCGCAGACGATATTTATCGTGAATTCTCAAGGCAGGCCCCAGGTTGGTCTGCAGGCCATCTAGTGGATATTTATCAACTGTGTGTTGAGGCAGACATTACTTTATAGTAATGTAGTGTGTTTTCTCACCTTCGGGTTGAGGCTACCCCGGCCAGGGATTGGCGGGATGAATAGTGTTGCGAGTGATAAACTCGGTTGGATGGTTCTATTAAGTCATATCATGCATATTCATATTATTGTTGTCATCTACTGTTGTTAGTTATTCTACTCAACCTCGTGGTTGACAGTGTATTTGTGAACACCTGTGATGAACCATAATGGGGAGCAGATTTGACAGGTACTAAAGATTAGCTGACTCAGGAGCATTGGGACGTGAGCTCGACTTGGACCATAGTTGCTGTCTAGATCACTTAGTTGACTTATACAACTTTATTTATGTAATTTCCGCTACGTAATATATTGTGATGTTAAGGTTTAAATTTAATCGGTTGGCAATGTAATAGAACCATTATTTCAGTTAAAGTTATTAAAGTACTTTGGTTTGTTTTAATTTGTATCATTTACCTCGGGCAACCGAGATGGTAATAGTCCTATTTATTGGGAATGTCTTGCTAAAGGCTCCTAAATAAATGGTGGTGTTACAGTAAATGTAGTCCGACCACCGACAAACACCACCACCGTCCTCCACCACCAACCTACCCTCATAAAAAAGGTAGACCTATTAAAAAAACCAGAAAAATAAAGCAAAAAAACTAGATCTGAAACCAAAAAAATAGAATACGAGTGTAACTCTGAGGAAATACGAGTGTAAATTTTAAAAAATATATATAACACGACGAATTTAAACAAGCCGAGATTAAAAAACATATAAAACAAAAAGAGATTTGAAAAAATAAAAAACTAGTGTAACTTTAAGGAAATACGAGTTTAAATTTGAGGAAATAAAAGTGTAACTTTACAGAAATATGAGTGTGACTTTAAAAGAACCAAAAAAAAACAACACCACATAAAAGGCAGGTCTGGAAAAAAAAAAAAAAGATTATTGGACGAGTGTAACATTTATAGAGTACGTGTGTAACTTTAAAATAATACGAGTGTAACTGTAAAATAATACGAGTGTAACTATAAAAGAAGAAACAAAAAAAAAGATCCGAAACCACCACAATAACAAGACAAATTTAAATATAAAATCCGAATACAAAAATATATAACAACCTCACACTACCAACATACCTACATAAAAGATAGATCTGAAAAAAAAAATGAAAAAAAGAAAGAAAGAAAGAAAGAAGGGAGGCGTCAGCCACCAACCGCCACCAACACAGCATCACGAGAACACAACCACCATAGATTGAAAAAAGAAAAAAAAAAGAGAAAAGGAGAAGGGAGGGCAGCGACAGCCACCAACCGCCACGAACAGCCCCACCTGCCCCACCACTATCGCTCCCACCACCACTAACAACCCAAAAAACATAAAAAAAGGAGGATGGTGCGTGGTCATCCACCGAACCCACATCTGCGACAAACACACAAGAAAGGAGGATGGTGCGTGGTCGTCGTCATATTTTTGTTGTCGGCTAGTGGGCGGTGTGTGTTGGGGTTAGTGTCCTTTACAGTTAGTGCAAGGACTTATAAATCTCTAAAAGGATCAAAGGGTATACTTTTGTATCATAATCAGTTGGTCCACGTTTATCAATAACGGTTGGCTTGCTAGATAAGTTTGACGTTATTGTCATACAGATGGCGGTGATCAACTGGTCCCTAAAAGTCACACCTATAGGATACGTTTGAGAGATGTGACGGTATGAAAATACAGTCATGTTGATGCCTAATATGACTAACCAGTTAGTCAGAGTTATTGACTAGTAATTAGTCAAACGCGATGTTGAGATAATTATTTAATACGGATTAAATAATAATGGCTAAGACGAATTAAGCAGTTAATTCGTAAATTGAATATAAACGATTTATATTTAATTAATGTATATTGAATTAATTAATTATACAATATTGTCTTTGTCGGACAAGTATTAATATATCGACTGAGTCATGTTACTAGTTGATATTTTAATAACCGATAACCGATGACAATTTATAATAAAACCGCGTCGTATACATTTTATCGAGACGAGTCGGATCACGAGTCAAAATAAGGAGAAAGTGGAAAGCCCACTCCCTCCTCTTGAGACCCGCGGACCGAGGCTAACAAAAGAGAGGCTCTCTCTCTTTTGTAACCTAAGCAATTCATTTGTCTCAAAACTAGGGTTTTGGAAAAATTCCTCTGAAACCTAGATCTCACATCTAGCAAAACTCATAACAAATTCTCTCGATATTGCAAGGCAATTAGAGAATACTTTCTAGCACAAGGGGCATAGTTTCAGACGGTCTTGGGTGCAACAATTAGGAGGAAATCTACGTTGATTTCTGTTCATTTTGCCGAATTGCACTAGGACCCGAGGTTGATTCTTTACCTTTATCGTTTCTCTTGTATTTATGTTTTATGACCATAATTCACATGTAAATTTGCGTTATAATCCTTAAAATTTAAGGGAATTTTACGGATATTTCCCTACAAGTGGTATCAGAGCGAGGCCACGTAAATTTTCATTGTGATTTTTTATAAATCAATTTGAAACGATTTTGTTTTTGCTTAAAAATCGTGCGGCAGCAGCAATTTTCTCTCGGCAGAATTTTTTCCCTCGGCTGTTGCGTTTTTTAAACCATGACATGTTTTTACACGGATGTTTTACCTTGTTTACGATTTGTTCTTTTGCATATTGTTATTTTATACGGAGATTATAGCAATATGTTAAGTTTTGTCAATTGTAGAATTGATTTTATGCGTTTTAGATCATTTTGCAATTGGTTTTGTTATATCAAATCGTTTTTTACGAGGGTTTTAAAGTTTCAGCTTGTTTTTCTCTCGATCGAGCATCTTTCCTGTCGATCGAGAACCTTTTCAGTGATGTTTTCGTTCGATCGAGCACATGCTTTACTCGATCGACCTCTTTTAAAACCCCCACTGCTCGATCGAGAAGTCCTCGTACTCGATCGAGCAGTATTGCTAATATAAGTCCTCGATCGACCACGAGTTCTGTCGATCGAGTACTTCCTGTTTGGCAATCCTCTCGATCGAATGGCAGCATCATTCGATCGAGCTCTTTTGTTCCTCGATCGAGAACTTTTGTCCCTGGATCGAGGGATTTCGTTTTTGGCAGCGTTAAAATTTATTTCTTTTGTTTTAAATTTTATTTTGGCCATAAAATGTACTTTATACGGATATTGTACACTCGTTTGATAGTGAAACGGTTCACTCACGTACCATATAGTTATTTTAAAGCGATTTAAAGTAACGGATTATCATGAATTAAAAGGTGGTTTGGATAAATTTAACATAATTACGGAATTATGTCACGAATAAATTTGTTTTAGTTGATGCATTTTATTTATCGTTATTGTTGAATGCCTTGAATGTTTATAATTACGTATTTATTTATTTTACAATCGGTTGTAACTTAGTGTGGCCTTAGTAGAACGTGTTACCGTAATGATGGAACACGGTCTTGGTTGTATTTTGAGATCTCGCATCTCCGTTTTGGTTTTTCTTTTATAATTACAGTTTTTATTTAGAATGTAAATAGGTTTATATTTTGTAATTTTAAATTGTAATTTTGAGAAGACCAAAGATGGAGAATCGGATGCTCACTCCCGCTACATGGATCAAGATGGAACATCAAGACAAGCTTCCCGGGTCCAACGGTGGATTCCAAAGTTGTTTTATATTTTTTTTATTAGGATAGGCCACACTAGGAATTTTATTTACGTATTGCATTCTTTTATTTATTTCGATAATTTGCATCATATTCCGCCTAAAACCAAACCACCTAATTTATTGCATGAAAACTGACTCATATAGAGGTCACGCGTTAGTTTTCTATGACATTCTTATGTCACACGATCTTTTAAGCCATCACCTAAGTTAATTCATTCACGTAATGCTAGTTATTTGTTCACTTAAAATGAATTAAAACTAAGTTGATCGGATCTTCCTCGTATAACCAAAAATTGAGAATAGTCTTTATAGGTCAAACTCCAATGAATCCCTTCTTCGTCGGTAGGCATAATATGACCCCTTCTACGTCGGGTAAGTTGGAACTGATTGACTTATTTTATCTCAACACTATGGTCACTCGTACGATCCTGTGATTATGGTGGACTATAGATAGGATTTACGGAAATCTATCGACCAAGAGTTTTTACGGAAGAACTAGCTGAACAGTTGGCTTATCAATTTACGGAAATTGAGTCTTGGGATCACTTGTATTATTCTTGAGGGAGATCAATTATGCAAGTGCAATGAGTCTACACGATTAAAATGACTTTTAAATAGACTTAAATCACCTCGATGAGTTGCTTATTTCGTTTTTGTTTTTCTTTCTTTTTCAGCGTAGATCACGTTTTTTAAACTGCTAATAACATAATGGCTGGGATCCTCGATGACCCAATGCCAAGTGCCACATTGGACCGTGAGTCCTGGCTTCGGATCTTCATGAATCAGATGAATCAGTCTACTAGACTGAAGAATGATGGATCAAACTTCGCGGAATGGGAGACGGCATTACGGAATGCTGCCACTGCTGACGGGAAGCTCAAGTATCTAACTGAGCCCCTGCCGCCAGCCCCAGGCCCCACGGCTCAAGTTAACGAGGTCTCCACGTATAGCGACTTCGTCATGGAAGCGGGTGCGATTAAAAACGTACTCATTTTTGCAATGGAATCCAATTTGCAGAAACGCTTCATAGCCCAAGGTGCAAACAAGATTTTCACCACGCTCACTAAGTAATTCTCGAAAGCACCGAGAATCGTGACCTATGAGCATACCACTCGCTTCTTTGATGCGAGACTCCAGAAGGGCCAACCGGTTAGCCCACACATTCTTAGCATCATTGAGAATGTCGAGAGACTGGAGGCGCTTGATTGTAAAATCAGCGAGAACATTGTGATTGACCGCATGCTTCATTCACTCCACGATGGTTTTGCGCTCTTTAGAGCGAATTACTATATGAATGATTTGAAGAAAAGTCCCCATGAACTGCAACTCCTTCTCGTAAAGACCGAGAAGGACATGAAGTTCAGTGGGAGCCTGAAACAGGATGTTCTCGTTGTGTCAAACAAGGGCAAGGGTAAGGGCAAAGCTCGAGCGGACCTAGCGAGGCAAACCGAAGTTCAAGAAGTCGTGGTCGGGTAAGAGTGGGCCTGGTGAGGCAAGTAACTCATCAGGCGCGACAAAGAGCAAGACCGAAAACATGGAATGTCATCACTGCCACAAGACTGGGCATTGGAGGCGTACATGTCCAGTCTACCATGAGGACATAAAAGTAGGTCGTGTTAAACCTGTTGGTATGTTTTCTTCCTCTTCTACTTTCATTCATATGATTGAGATTATTCACGCAAGTTACGGAACTTGGGTACTAGATACTGGTTGTGGTTCTCATCTGTGTAATCATGTGCAGGGGTTCCGAAACATCGAACCCCTCGTAAAGGGTGAGGTGGACCTGCGTGTTGGGAATGGAGCACGAGTGGCTGCCGTCTCAAGGGGAACATATGTGATCCACTTCCTAGCAGATTTTGAGTTATTTTTATATAACTCGCTATTATGTACCCAGTCTCTCTAAAAACATTATTTCGGTTTACGCACTTGACAAACTTGGTTTTTCATTTGTAATAGAGAATAATTCTTGCATTTTCTCATTACACGATATGATTTATGGCAAGGCGGTCTCCATGAACGGAATTTATGTTTTAGATCGACCACCAAAAATATTACACGTAATGAATAAGAAGTTAAAGGTCGGTGACAAAGATCAAACATATCTATGGCAATGCCGTATGGGACACATTAATGAGAAACGCGTAAAACAGATCATAAAGAATGGAGCTATCTCGGCCTTTGATTTTCAATCATTTGGCACGTGTGAATCATGTCTCATCGGTAAGATGACTCGAATTTCCTTCAAAGGTGTTGGAATGCGCGCTGCCGACCTATTAGGACTCATACATACGGATGTGTGTGGACCTATGTCAATCACCGCACGAGAAGGCTATAGGTATTTCATCACTTTCACGGATGATTTAAGTAGATATGGCTATGTCTACTTAATAAAGCACAAAAGTGAATCCTTTGAGAAATTCAAGGAATACCGAGTCGGGTACAGAACCTCTTTGGGTAGAAAGATTAAAACACTGCGATCGGACCGTGGTGGCGAGTATCTTTCTCACGAGTTTGATCAACACCTCAAAGATCGTGGGATTGCCTTACGCTTAACTCCACCGGAACACCTCGGTTCAATGGTGTGTCCGAACGGAGAAATCGAACACTACTTGATATGGTTCAATCCATGATGAGTCACACCGTGTTGCCCGACTCATTGTGGGGTTATGCTCTTCTCGTCACTCTCTAATACTTAACAAGTCCGTCTAAAGTCAGCATGACAAGACTCCATATGAACTATGGAAGGGAACGGTCCCTAACTTGTCCTTTATACGGGTTTGGGGCTGCGAGGCTTATGTCAAGTGGAGACACGAGGATAAGCTCGGCCCGCGATCGGTCAAGACATACTTTATAGGTTATCCTAAAGGAACACTTGGTCATTACTTCTATTCGCCAACCGAACAACGTGTTTTTATTGCGGCTAGTGCGACATTCTTAGAGAAGGAATTTCTCGAGAATGCAAAGAGTGATAGAACCTTCGACCTGTCAGAGATTCCAGAACCAAATACCGAGCAACCATTGGAGGAACCAATTCCTTCAATCCCGGCTGCCATGTGAATATTCTGAGGAACCTAGGAGGTCGGGAAGAGTCTCTATTCCTCCGGACAGATACATTGGTATGGTCGAGGAACATGACATAGATGACATTCTACTCTTAACGAGTAGTGAACCCGCAACCTATAAAGGTGCCATGACCAGTTCTGACTCAAAACTATGGCTTGAGGCCATGCAATCCGAGATGGACTCCGTGTATGAGAACAACGTATGGGATCTTGTTGACTTACCTGCTAAGGTTCGTCCCCTTCAATGCAAATGGCTTTACAAGATAAAGCATTCTGTGGAAGGTCAACATGATATCTATAAAGCACGACTAGTTGCTAAAGGTTTCACCCAAGTGCCAGGTTTGCACTACGATGAAATTTTTGCACCCGTAGTCATGCTGCGTTCCATTCGGATTATCTTAGCGATTGCCGCTTTTCATGACTATGAAATTTGGCAGATGCATGTGAAAACCGCCTTCTTAAACGGTTATTTGGAGGAAGAGTTGTACATGGTACAACCCGAAGGTTTCATCGATCCAGAACATCCTAAGAAAGTGTGCAAGCTTAAGCGTTTCATTTATGGACTTAAGCAAGCTTCAAGGAGTTGGAATCATCGTTTCGACCAAGTGATAAAAGAAAATGGATTTACTCGATCGGTCGAGGAACCATGTCTATATATCAAGTCGAGTGGGAGCAAGATTGTCTTCCTAATATTGTGTGTCGATGACATACTCCTGATTGGGAATGACATACCTCTCTTAACTTCGGTAAAAGTATGGTTGAAGAACCATTTCCAGATGAAAGATCTGGGTGAGGCACAAAGAATTTTGGGCATCCGTATCTATCGAGATAGATCACGTCGGATGTTATCTCTCGATCAGAGTCTTACATAGACAAGATCCTAGAGAGATTCAGCATGACTAACTCCAAAAGGGGTTTCTTCCTATGGCTCCAGGGGTGCATTTGAGCAAGTCTCGGGCACCCGAGACACCGGAAGAGAAAGAGCGCATGACACGGATTCCTTATGCCTCGGCTATAGGATCAATCATGTATGCCATGATATGCACACGTCCGGGCGTGGCATATGCATTGAGTATGACAAGTCGATTCCAACAAAGATCCAGGTGAATCACATTGGATGGTCATCAAGAACATTCTCAAGTACCTACGGAGGACTAAAGATTGGGCATTGACTTATGGAGGCGATCAAAAGCTATGCGCAACCGGTTACGCGGATGCTAGCTTCCAAACGGATCGAGATGACTCAAAATCTCGATCTGGATTCGTTTTTACTCTTAATGGCGCTGCATCCACCGGAAGAGTTCCAAACAAAGTGTTACAAAGAGATTCTACGATCAAGCGTCCGAGTACTATGCCGCGTCTGAAGGTGCAAAGGAAGCGATATGGATGCGTCAATTCTAACAAGGACTATTCGTAGTGCCTAGTTCGAATGACCCGATCACCATCTATTGTGACAATAGAGGTGCCATCTTCCAAGCTAAGGAGCCTAAGTCTAGCAACAAGTCTAGACATGTACAACGGAAAGCTCATCTAATCCGAGATTACGTGGAGCAAAAGGAAGTAGTGATAGAAAAGATTGCTACAGATGATAATATAGCAGATCCTCTCACTAAACCATTACGACAAGATAAGCATGAAGGGCATGTTAATTCCATGGGAATTAAACGTGTTCCTAAGTTGTAGTACTCTTTTATGGATTAGATTCATTCCCTTATGTACTCTATACGACATCATCGTTTTGATTTTTATATATTTTGTTTTTCATGTGGTTTTGTACGACAATTTTGAACACCACAAAGTGAACTGAACAAACATTATATTTTTGGTCCTTAATTGCCCACGTGAGCTGATAACTCAAGGTAATTATTTTGTGACGTTGGATGATGGTGGGTTCAACGAGCCATAAGTCAAACGTTTGACTGACCAATCACAGAGGCGAGTTATACGGATATCTCGTAAGACACAATTGTGACATCGACGTGGAGTCCTAAATGTTTTATAACATTCGGTGCCAGGTCGTGGATAGGACCTCCATGGTGATCCTAAGAGTCGATTCTTTTGACTATCGACTGTCTCTTGAGATTAAGGCAGATTTTGGGTGACTTTGGTTTCTTTCTCACGGTCATCCGTAACAGGGGGCCAAGTAGATTTTTTCTGGGTCATTTCATACTGTGCTTAGTTTGGAAGGAGTCGAGTTGAAGGAAATATTCAGCCTTTATCAGGTACTCGATATTTCTCGGGGCCACTCGAGGAGTCAGAATCGAAATGCATGGCCATGCTCGAATACGAATTCGTTTTATCGGTTGAGTAACTCTCTAGTCGGGAAACCACTCTAGATACGGATCGATTGTAAAATACGACCTTTGCGGATCCGGATCTGCAAATTGTTTTACATTGAGTGGGAGAAATTTTAAATGAATATGAGAATCGGTTATCGCACATACACTTGTACGGACAAGTGGGAGTTTGTTGAGCCGTGTCCTCCGGTTAGTGCGGATAACGTCATTGCACATACACTTGTACGGACAAGTGGGAGCTTGTTGGGGCTGGTGTCCTTTACAGTTAGTGCAAGGACTTATAAATCTCTAAAAGGATCAAAGGGTATACTTTTGTATCATAATCAGTTGGTCCACGTTTATCAATAACGGTTGGCTTGCTAGATAAGTTTGACGTTATTGTCATACAGATGGCGGTGATCAATTGGTCCCTAAAAGTCACACATATAGGATACGTTTGAGAGATGTGACGGTATGAAAATACAGTCATGTTGATGCCTAATATGACTAACCAGATTAGTCGAGTTATTGACTAGTAATTAGTCAAACGCGATGTTGAGATAATTATTTAATACGGATTAAATAATAATGGCTAAGACGAATTAAGCAGTTAATTCGTAAATTGAATATAAACGATTTATATTTAATTAATGTATATTGAATTAATTAATTATACAATATTGTCTTTGTCGGACAAGTATTAATATATCGACTGAGTCATGTTACTAGTTGATATTTTAATAACCGATAACCGATGACAATTTATAATAAAACCGCGTCGTATACATTTTATCGAGACGAGTCGGATCACGAGTCAAAATAAGGAGAAAGTGGAAAGCCCACTCCCTCCTCTTGAGACCCGCGGACCGAGGCTAACAAAAGAGAGGCTCTCTCTCTTTTGTAACCTAAGCAATTCATTTGTCTCAAAACTAGGGTTTTGGAAAAATTCCTCTGAAACCTAGATCTCACATCTAGCAAAACTCACAACAAATTCTCTCGATATTGCAAGGCAATTAGAGAATACTTTCTAGCACAAGGGGCATAGTTTCAGACGGTCTTGGGTGCAACAATTAGGAGGAAATCTACGTTGATTTCTGTTCATTTTGCCGAATTGCACTAGGACCCGAGGTTGATTCTTTACCTTTATCGTTTCTCTTGTATTTATGTTTTATGACCATAATTCACATGTAAATTTGCGTTATAATCCTTAAAATTTAAAGGAATTTTACGGATATTTCCCTACAGTGTGATGTGGTTGGTGGAGAAAGGGTAAGAGGAGGAGGTGGTGGTGGTGGTTTTGGCAATGGTGGTGTCGGATGATGAATTGGTGTGGCGGATCTGGGTGACGAAAAAGGAGGAAAAAGGAGGGGTGGTGGTTTCGGGTGGTGCGTGGGCTGGGGTGTGGTGTCGGGTGGGCTGGTGTTGGTGTCAAGTGGGTGGGGGTGAGGGTGAGTGAGGGATTTATTTTTTGGGTTTTTATGATTTTTTTAGGTTTTAGAGAGATGAGAGGAATAGTAATTGTGTGAGATGAGACAGAAGTGAGTGGAAAAAAAATGATATATAGTGAATTAGTGATTGATTAGTGAGGGTAGAGAGGGAAAGTGTTTAATTAGCATGAATCCCCTCCTTTTAGCATGAATCCTCTCTTTTTTTCTTTTAATCTTAGCTTTTCATCTCCCTCATCCAAGGGCCCTAAAGAGGACTTATGGACTCAATGATTTTGGGTGGACTCATTTGATCTCCTTTTATATATATATATATATATATATATATATATATATATATATATATATATATATATATATATATATATATATATATATATATATATATATATAGAGGCGGGATCCGGTGAGGACGGCTAAATATTTGAGGATTGAGGATTGCAATACAATATCACGGGTTACTCGCAATACAATATCACGAAAAAAAAAAATCGACTTGTCCAAAAAAAAAAAAATTTTTATAAAAAAAAAAAAAAAATTTTTTTTTTTTGCGCAGCTATTTTTTTCGTGTGATATTGTTTCGAACAACCTGTGATATTGTATTGAATATCACGAAAAAAATCAGACTTGTCCAAAAAAAAAATTTTTTTATAAAAAAAAAAAAAATTTTTTTTTAAAATTGTTTTTTTCCTGTGATATTGTTTCAACAACTTTGTGATATTGTATTGAATATCACGAAAAAATCGAACTTGTCCAAAAAAAAAAAAAATAATTTTTTTTTTTTTTTTTTTTGCAACTATTTTTTTCGTGTGATATTGTTTCAACAACTTTGTGATATTGTATTGAACAACCTGTGATATTGTAACGAAATCCTCAATCCTCAAAAAGATAGTGTATCCTCACATGATCTCATTTCTATATATATATATATATATATATATATATATATATATATATATATATATATATAGTCAAGTTCTTATAAGTCCACCTAAATATTTGAGTCCCTAAGTCCTCTCTACATCCCTTAGATCTTCCACTAAGGATGGTTGAGATTGAAAGCAACAAAACACACTTAACACTAATTAGTTTCTTATACACTAATTAATCAACTCTCTCTCTAGCTTTAATTATACATTCACTAATTGATTATTCTACCCAATTAACATTATTTTTGGCCTTCTTATATTTTCAAGTTTTTACAAAAAAAATTTTTCAGAGAAAGTTTATACAAGTTTTATGACACTTTTACTATTTTAAAAGTGTAATTCTAACAAAAAAAAAAAGTGTAATTTTAACAAAAGAAAGTGGTTTTGACGGATATTATTTTAAAATTTCAAATTTTGAAGCAACTTTACGACAAATTTTGCGTTTTACGACAAATTTGAAATTTTGAAGCATATTTACGTCAATTTTTTGAGACATTTTTTTTTCAAATTTCAACACAACTCATTTTAAATTGAGTGATTTATAAGTGTAACTTTAGTCCTTAAAAGTGTAACTTTAGTCCATTAAAGTGTAATTTTAGTCCATTAAATTGTAATCTTAGTCCAGAAATGTAACTTTAGTCCATTAATTTGTAATTTTAGTCCAGAAGTATAACTTTAGTCAACTAAAGTGTAATTTTAGGCCATTAAATGGTAATTTTAGTCCATTGAGAGTATAAATCTCTAGTCCATATTCATTGTGTAACTTTAATCCATTGAGAGTATAACTTTAGTCCTTTGATAGTGTAGCTTTAGTCCATTGAGAGTATAACTTTAGTCCTTGAGAGGGTATCCTTAATAGACATAAGTGTAACTTTAACAGAAAAAAGTGTAATTTTAACAGAAAAAAGTGTAATTATAATAGAAACAAGTGTAATTTTAACAGAAAAAAAGTGTAATTTTAACAGAAAAAAGTGTAATTATAATAGAAAAAAGTGTAATTTTAACAGAAAAAAGTTAATTTTAACATAAAAAAGTGTAATTTTAATAGAGAAAAGTGTAATTTTAACTAAAAAAAAGTGTAACTTTAACAGAAAAAAGTGTAATTTTAATGGAGAAAAGTGTAATTTTAACAGAAAAAAGTGTAATTTTAATGGAAAAAAGTGTAATTTTAATAGAGAAAACTGTAATTTGAATAAGTGTAAAAAAAATCAAAGCTCTAAAAAAATAAACAAGACGATATTTTATATATATCTAAGATTAAAATCAACAAATTATAATAGTAGATGTAAGACTAGAATAAAAATATGTCATAAAATATAAACAAGATCTAAAAAACAAAATAATATAAAACAATATTTGACATATGAAATTTGAAAAAAAAAATACTAAATCTGAAAATAAGATATTTAAAAAACGAAGACGATATTCTTAAAATAAAAAACAACATTTGAGAAAAACGAGGTGTTAAAACACCCAAAAAGTGTAATCCCAAACATCACCACCGATAACAACCACAACCCGCCACCAACCCACCACCCACGCCCTCTGACACACGACCCACCATCCCTACCACGTCCTACCCGCCAACAAGTGGTTTCAAATCTGAAAAAAAAAAATTAAAAAAATATGAAGAGAACCACCACGAACCAACTACCACCGCCACAAGACAACCACAACCGCCACGAGCCAAAGACCACGAAACACCTTAGATCTGAAAAAAAAAATAGAGAAATAAGAAAAGAAGGCGACAGAGGAGTTGAGGAGGAGGTGGCCGTCGGGTTTGGTGGAGCTGGAGAGGCGGCAGAGGAGGTCGTCGAGGCTGGAGGGGCAGAGCTGTGGTGGTTTATGCAAGAAAGGAGAGAGATGTGAGGGGGTGGCGGTTGTAGGGCTTGGTGCGTGGTTGTGCGTTGTCGTGGGTGGTGGTGGCTGTGTGGTCTGTGGTGGTGTGGCGTGAGGCAGTGGTGGCTGTCGGGTGTGGTGTGTGGGGTGTGCGGCGGTGTGGGGTGGGTATGGTGGTGTGGCGTGAGGCGGTGGTGGCTATTGGGTGTGGTGGGTGGGGTGGGGTGGGTATGGGTGGGGCCGGTGGGGGAAGGTTGGTGAGAAATAGGGGAAGTTTTTTTGATTTTTTAGGTTTTGATTTCTTTTGGGTTTTGAGAGATGAGAGGTCTTTGAGAGAGAAAATGAGTGAATTTTGTGGGAGATGAGAGAGAAATGTGTGTTTGGAAAAGTATATATATTAAATTAGTTGTTAATTAGGAAGAGTTAGTAATTAATTAGTATAGGTAGAGAGGGAGTGGGAAATTAGCTTGTTAATGACCATTTTGAGTGTTTAATCTCAGCCATCCATCTCCCTCATCCAATGGCCTTAAAGAGGACTTATGGACTCACACTTAGGATGTGGACTTACTTGATCTTCACTCTCTCTCTCTCTCTCTCTCTCTCTCTCTATATATATATATATATATATATATATATATATATATATATATATATATATATATATATATAGAGAGAGAGAGAGAGAGAGAGAAGGGTTCTCATAAGTCCCTTACATCTTATGAGTCCCTAAGTCCTTATAAGGACCTTAGGATGGAAGGGATGGAGGGATGAGATTACATCTTGATGGAGGGTCACAAATTGATCTCCCCTAATTAGCTTCCTAACTCAATTAATCTCCCTTCTTAATCCTCCTCATTCTCATAACCTCCTCTCATCTATTCATTCATTCATCCCTTTCAATAATTCACTCCCTCTCCTGATTCATTCTCTCCCAACAAAAAAAAAACCCAAAAAAAAACCAAACAAATCCCACCTTTCCTTTCAAAAACCAAAAACAATCCCACCACCCACAACCCACCACCAGATCTGCCACCACCGCCTCTTGCCGCCCCACGACAACAGCAACAACGACAGCAACAACACCACCACTGCAGAACCTCCTCTCCTCCACCAGCCGACCTCCCTCTTCTACTCCACCACCGCCCCTTTTTCTTATACTTAGATATCTTTTTTTTTTCAAATCTTATTTATTGTTATTATTGTAGTATGATTTGTGTTATGTTTTGATTTTTTTTGTTGTTATTGTTATTTGTTTTTTGTTTTTTTTTTTTGTTATGGTTAAATTAAGTGATGGTTGGTGATGGAGATGTTGTTGGTGTTCGTTTTTTTTTTTTTTTTTTTTTTTTCAGATTTACTTTACTTGTTATTGTTAAATCTTATTGTTATTGTTAAATCTTATTTATTGTTATTATTGTAGTATGATTTGTGTTATGTTTTGATTTTTTTGTTGTTATTGTTATTTGTTATAAGTATTTGTTTTTTTTTTTGTTATTGTTAAATTAAGTGATGGTTGGTGATGGAGATGTTGTTATTGTTGCAGTTGGTGTTCGTTTTTTTTTTCCCCCAGATTTACTTTACTTGTTATTGTTAAATCTTATTGTTATGGTTAAATCTTATTTATTGTTATTATTGTAGTATGATTTATTTGGTTTTTATAAAAGTTACCCTATTTACGACTAAAGTTATACCCTTAGAACATTAAAGTTATACTATTTACGACTAGAGTTATAACCTTCAAACATTAAAGTTTATTATTTATGACTAAACTAATTTATCGAAAATGACTAAAAGTTATACAAAAATATCTACTTTTTTCAGTCCACTATATTTTTTTGTTAGATTATTTATTATTGTATTGTATTTTGTAATTTTTGATCTTTGTTGTTTTTAATTTCTAATTTATTATTTTTCAAGTTTCATATTTTGGGCTGAAGTTATACAATAATCAAAATAAAGTTATACTATTAACTACTAAAGTTATACATTGTATAAATTGAAGTTACACAAATTTTGGACTAAAGTTCTACATCTTGTCTATTAAAGTTATACACTGCATGCATTAAAGTTATACATCTTGTCTATTAAAGTTATACACTGCGTGCATTAAAGTTATACTTCTTTTCTGTTTTTAAAGTTATAGACACGATATACATCTTGTTTATTTTTTCAGATTTGTTGATTTTTCTTTTTTAGATCTAGATGGTTTTTATTTTTTATATCTATTTGGTTTTTATTTTTTCAGTTTTGTTGGTTTTTATTTTTGGACTAAAGTTATACAATTTTGGACTAAAGTTATACAATTTTGGACTAAAGTTATACGTTTGGACAAAAGTTATAAGTTTGTTGGATTAAAGTTATACGATTTTGGACTAAAATTATAGGATTATTTTGGACTAAAGTTACACGCTTTTGGACTAAAGTTATACAAAAAATTGGACTAAAGTTACATAAAATTATATAAATTCCAACTAATTTATCGAAAATGACTAAAAGTTATACAAAAATAGACTAAGTTATATAAATATGGACTAAAGTTATACAAAAATGGACTAAAGTTATACAAATATGGACTAAATTTATACAAATATGGACTAAATTTATACAAACAGTACTTCTATAAATTCAAATTTGGACTAAATTTATACAAAAAATTGGACTAAAGTTACATAAAATTATATAAATTCTAACTAATTTATCGAAAATGACTAGAAGTTATACAAAAATAGACTAAAGTTATACAAATATGGACTAAAGTTATACAAAATAAGGACTAAAGTTATACAAAAATGGTGTAACTTTAGTGCATAATAGTATAACTTTAGTCCTTTTCTGTATAACTTTAGTCCAAAATTGTGTAACTTTAGTCAATAATAGTATAACTTTAGTCTTTTTTGGTATAACTTTAGTCCAAAAATGTGTAACTTTAGTCCATAATAGTATAACTTTAGTCCTTTTTTTGTGTAACTTTAGTCCAAAATCGTGTAACTTTAGTCCAGAATTGTATAACTTGTCCAAATGTAAATTCAGATTTGAAACTAACACATGAGATTGAAGTTGCACAAATGCCATTAATGTCCACTGAAGTTGTACATAATGTCAGTGAAGTTGCACACAATGTCATTGAAGTTGCACATAATGTGAATTGAAGTTATACATAATGTCAGTGAAGTTATACATAATGTCAATGAAGTTATACATAAAGTCAGTGAAGTTATACATAATGTTGATTGAAGTTATACATGATATCAGTGAAGTTATACACATTGAAGTTTTAAAATTATTGAAGTTTTAAAATTAAATCCGAACATTTTATATAACAACACGAAATTTCTTGTTTAGTAGATCTAAGATTAAAATTAACTTATTATATGGGATTTATTTTTGTAGATCTAACATAAAATTAAAAGAATTTTATAAGGTAAAAACGAGATTTGAAAACTCAAAATGTTAAGAAAAAAATGCATAAAAAACGAGATTTGAGAAAATAAATAAAAAGACGAGAACTAACAAAATAAAAGACAATTAAAAGAAAATAAAAGACAACAAAAAATGAATGGAAAAAACAACTCAAAACATAAAAACTAACACCAAAAAAAAAAAAAAAATACCGAGGTGGCGGCGGTGGTGGTGGGTGGTGAGTTGGTGTCGGGTAGGGTAGTGGTGGTTGGTGGTGAATGAAGATGAGAGGAGTGGGTGATTTATTTGGGTTTTGTTTTTTTGGGATTTTGGGTTTTTTTTAGAGAGGAGAGAAAACTGAGATGTAGAGAGAGGAGAAAGAGTTGTGATAATGAGATGATGAATGATTAATGAGGTAGGTTTATTGAATTGATGAGTTAATTAGAGAAAAAGTAGAGGGATTAATTTGTAGCCACATATTGACATCAAATCCTAGCCTTCCATTGCCTTCATCAAATGGCCCTTAGAAGGATTTATGGACTCAAATATATATGGTGGACTTAGTTGATCTCCCTCTCTCTCTCTCTCTCTCTCTCTCTCTCTATATATATATATATATATATATATATATATATATATATATATATATATATATATATATATATATATATATATATATATATATATATGAGATCTAATGAGTCCACCCCAATTCCTTGAGTCCATAAGTCCTCTTTAGGACCCTTGGATGTGGGAGATGGAAGACTTGGATTGAAAGGAAAAAGTAGGGGATTAATGCTAAAAGGAGGGGATTGATACTGATTAATCACTTTCCCTCTCTACCATCACTAATCAAACCCCTAATTTCACTATATAACCCTTCTTTTTCCACTCACTTTTCTCTCCTATGACCCAAATATCATTCCTTTATCTCTCTAAAACCAAAAAAATCAAAAAACCAAAAAAATAAATCACTCATCTCATCCTCACCCCTCACCTCCACCCGACCTCCCTGACCCGCCACCTCCCTCATGTCCGCCACCACCACCGCAACCCACGACCCACCACGCATCACAACAACCACTCTCCTCCACCAACGCGCATCCCTGCACCGTCTCTCACCAAACCGCCACTACCCTATGTGCTCCTCCAAACCGCCACTACCCTATGTCCTCCTCCTCCGACCAGATATGCCACCCCCTAACCACCGTCTGTCACCAAAACACACATCCCACCACCGACCGCCACTACTCTACCTCCTCTTTCCTCTCGCACCTCTCCACACTTCCAGATCCGAGCCCCACACTTCAACCAGCCCAACCACCTCCCTCCATTTCTCCCTTTTTTCGAGATTTGAGCCACACTGCCATCTCTACCAACCGCCTCAACTACCGCGCGACACCACCATGACGACACCACCACGCGACACCACCCTGCGACACCACCCTCCTCTCTCCGTTGTTCCAGATCTGGACACACACGACCACCACCATCGCAACACCGACGACGGCCAGCAGCACTCCCTATCGTTCATCCCGGCCTCCACCAGCCCCCACCATCTCCCTCCCCTTCTTCTATTAGCAGACACCTCCAACCACCAGACGCCCTCACTCCCACCAAGCAACCCACCCAACGACGGCGAAAGAGAAAGAGGCGAGAAAGGAGGTAGCGGGATTTCTTTAGATCTGATTTTTTTTTAAATCTGATTTTTTTTTTAATTGAGTGAAAGGGTTTTAATAAGAAGGCGTCTTTAATGTGGTAAAAAGACGAGAAGGGTTTTAAAAAAATCAGATTTACACTCTTATTTCTTTAGAATTACACTCGTATTACCTTAAAGTTACACTTGTATTTTCTCAAATTTACACTTGTATTTCCTTAAAGTTACACCAGTTTTATATTTTTTTAAATCTCTTTTTGTTTTGTATTTTTTTCTAATTTCGGCTTGTTTAAATTCGTCTTGTTATAAATATTTTTTAAGATTTACACTCGTATTTCATCAGAGTTACACTCGTATTTCATCAGAGTTACACTCGTATTCTATTTTGTTGGTTTCAGATCTAGTTTTTTTTGCTTTTTTGAGGGTTTTTTAATAGGTCTACCTTTTTATGATGGTGGGTTGGTTGTGGAGGGTGATGGTGATGTTTGTCGGTGGTCGGATTACAGTTACACTCATAAAGGATCAAAGTTACACTCTTAAAGGACCAAAGTTAAACTTGTAAGATATTAAATTTACACTTCTGAACTTTCAAATTTACACTCGTAAACCTTCAAATTTACACTTAAAAAACTACATTTACACTCGTAAATTATCACATTTACACTTGTAACATGTTAAGATTTTTTAAATTAAAATTTTTATATAGAAAATTGCCTAAAAAATCAAATTTACACTCTTAAAATATTACATTTACACTCGTAAAATGTTAAAATTATATAAATTCAAAATTTCCGCCACAAAAAATCAATTTACACTCTTAAAATATTACATTTACGCTCGTAAAACATAAAATTTACACTCGTAAAATGTTAAAATTATATAAATTCAAAATTTCCGTCACAAAATATCAAATTTACACTCTTAAAACATTACATTTACACTCGTAAAACATCAAAGTTACACTCGTAAAATGTTAAAATTATCTAAATTCAAATTTTCCGTCACGAAAAATTTAAAATTACACTCTTAGAATATTACATTTACACTCGTAAAACAACAAAGTTACACTCTTAAAATGTTAAAATTATATAAATTCAAATTTTCCGTCACAAAAAATTAAAATTGACACTCTTAAAATATTACATTTACACTCGTAAAACATCAAAGTTATACTCGTAAAATGTTAAAATTATCTAAATTCAAATTTTCCGTCATAAAAAAATAAATATTACACTAAAAAAACTTTAAAGTTACACTCGTAAAATGTTAGAGTTACACTTGTAAAACTCATACAACATTACATTTACACTCGTGAAATTTGAAACTCAAAACTGATTAATTAGGGGCTAGAGAGAGAAAGGAAATTTAATTAGTGTATAGAAATTTGATTAGTGATAATTTTTTTTTTATTTTTTTTCAATCTCAACCATCCATTTCAATCTAACCATCCACATTTTTTCCTTTTCTTTTTAATAGTCTTTAATCATTTTCCTCTCCATTCATCTCAACCATCCATTGAGTCCATCCAATGGCCCTTAGAGAGACTTAGGGACCCAATAAAAGTGATAGACTCATTAGAACTCCACTCTCTCACTTATGTATCCCAGCCTATACATAAGAATATCAAACACTACACGAAACAATATCACAGCTTATACTGAACAATATCACAGAAAATATACAATGAAAACAGTAAAAGAAGGCTTAAAACTATTGCCAGTGACACTACTCGTCGACGGCAACCACCCACGGCCCATCACCACCCCTTCACCTCTCCAACAACCACGACCCACGACCCACCACACGTTAATCTCCATAACAACCACCACCACGGCGCACAAGTCCATATCATGACCATCACTTCCACCCCTCACTAACATACAATAAACGATCCTTCTTCCGTTAACCTTCATCTAAGAACAACACCGCCATCGTTAAATTAGGGGAATCATCGCCGACGATGAAGAAAATACACGAAGATAAAGAAGAGAACAAGAGAAAGAGTGATATAATAAAAGGGAAAGCGCCGCCTAAATCTATTCACAGAAGGGAAAGCGCGCGAGGATGATGGTGTTTATCGGAGCTCCAGCGCTGGCATTGATTGGTGTAAGAAAAATTATGAGAAAAGAAGTTAATAATAGAAGGCGAATCTGGTTCAGTAAGAGTGATATTGTTTAATATGACGCGTGATATTGTTTAGTATAACATGTGATATTGTTTCGCTAGACTCACGGACTCAAAAAGATTTGGTAGACTCATATGATCCTAATTCTATATATATATATATATATATATATATATATATATATATATATATATATATATATATATATATATATATATATATATATATATATATATATAGAATTAGGATCACATGAGTCCACCCTATCTTTTTGAGTCCCGTGAGTCCACTTATGTCTCACACGCTCTACACAAAAATATCACGATTTTTTTTAAGAACTTAAAAAAAAAAAATATGGATAATTTTTTTTAGGCTGTGATATTGTTTTGTATAACCTGTGATATTGTATCTGGGTCTGAGAGTCCAGTAAAAAAGTATCACAAGTTATACAAAACAATATCACACCTTACAATAAACAATACCACTGGTTGTACTAAACAATATCACGGGTTATACTATACAATATCACACCACAAAATATTATTTTAACTACGTAAAAAACATGACTCCTATTAAAAAAATACATATAAAAATAATATATAGTACACTAAAACTACAATCCCTATTCTAAAATTACTAATGTACACTAAAAGATACTGCAACTTATTATTCGATGATTTCATCAATTCCCTTCTTTATTAATGAGAAGATGAACAAATGGCTTCCAGTGACATTTTCCATAAAGCTAACTAATCTCACACTTCTTTATCAACATCACAAAACAACAAAAAATCAACCAAAAAATTGCAATAACTTGATTACAACAACATTTACCACAAAATCAATCAAATCTTAAATATTTACCTGACCATATCAAACTAATCACAGAAAAATTCAAAAAATTTACGAATAGATTTACATTGCATAAGCTAAGCGATATGTTCATCATAATGCGAGTTAAATTTACGAATAGATGCGAGTTAAAAGGAGTTGGATCGAATATCTCTACATGAATGTTGTTTTTGTGGGTGGTGTGGACGACAGAGCTCGACGGTGAATTAGGACAGTCGATGGTAGCTCGTGATGTTAACGTTGTCGGTGATTTCTGGGGTATATGGCGATGTCAGCGGTGCATAACATTGAAAGGAACTCACTCATAAACTACAACCTTAGTTTGTGTTTGCAGATGGAGCGCTTAGAATGATCAACTCACAATATTTCGTGTTTTGCGTTGATTTGGACACCCGAATTTTTTTTAGGAATGGTAGCTAATTTTTATTTATATTCGGTTTGTCCTAAGCGATTTCAAGTCTTTTTGTGTCAACTAAAGTTATGTTAAACCATAATATTTCATAACAATGTATTCTCCTTCTCATCTTGCTATTCTACAAATCATCACATTAAACAATATCACATTAAGCAAACATCAACATATTCTACATTCCTCGAAAAAGGAGGCAAGTTCACCACTTCCATCCGCCTTTTAAACACCACCCAAGTCGGCCAACAAGTCGAGGGAGCCATTGGCCTGATTAAGCCTTCTTGAGTTGCTTTCCTTAACTACATTAGAAACAAGATTCGTGATATTGTATAGTGTAAGTTGTGATATTGTTTCGTGTAATCTGTGATATTGTACAGCTTACACTAAAAAAAAAAAAAAAAAAAAAAAAAAAAAAAAAAAAAAAAATTGAAAAAAAAATTCGAAGAATTTTTAAAAAAAAAAAAAATTCGTGATATTGTTATGTGTAGTGCGTGATACATAAGTGGCCTCATGAGACTCAATATATATATATATATATATATATATATATATATATATATATATATATATATATATATATATATATATATATATATATATATATATATATATATATATATATATATATAGGCAAGATCCGGTGAGTCCACCTATATTTTTGAGTCCCATGAGTCCACTTATATATCACAAGTTGTACACAATAATATCACGAATTGAATAACAAATTTTTCCACGAAAGTTGTGGATGAGGGTCTTGATATTTGGCACGAGGGTGGAGGAAGATATATTCCAATGTACAAGGATTATGTTATAAGTAAGCCGCCTCCTGCTATTAATAATAATGCTTCAAAGGTTGCTCTCTTCTTGGCTCTCCATCCTCTACCTCGCCAATAAGTATATTTAAATCACTCATCATACTTCTACCTCCTCTTTTAATTTACCTTCTTCTGTAGTTACACAAATATACTGAATGATTCATTCACGGATATCATGTTACTTATTTGTTGCATTTATTCTGTTTGTTTAGTGTTATAGATATATCGCTGAGTGGGTTGGAAATCCTCAAGTTGAGCGATTCAACTAGAAATCTTGCAGTTCCAAATCCACCTTACAACAGTACCGACACAACTTCACTAAATCAAACTCCAAGCCATAAAAGTTCAATCCGTAAGATTCTCTTTGTTATAGGAGGCGTCATTGCTGGTTTACTACTAGTTTCAATCCGTAAGTTCAATAATCAATCATTTTATAAGAAATAAAATCTCACAAAAGTGGAAGAAAACAAAAAATATGCTTACATACCACTTCAGGGTCGTCTGTGTTACAGCAATGGTAACCAATGCACATTCCTCTTTCCTTGTCAACAACAACAAAAGGATTGAAATGATCGGCTCTTGGCCTCACCATCTCGATCATTTTGCAACTATTCAAGAATCGAGAAGTAGTTTGGCATATTTTAGGTTCTGTGGTGTGATATTGTATAGTATAACCCGTGATATTGTTTAATACAACCAGTGATATTGTTTATTGTAAGGTGTGATATTGTTTTGTATAACTCGTGATACTCTTTTACTGGACTCACAGACTCAGATACAATATCACAGGTTATACTAAACAATATCACAACTTTTTTTTTACAAAAAAAAAAAAAAAAAAAAAAAAATTTTTTTTTTTTTGTAAAAAAAAACGTGATATTTTTGTGTAGAGCGTGTGATACATAAGTGGACTGACGGGACTCAAAAAGATAGGGTGGACTCATGTGATCCTAATTCTATATATATATATATATATAGGCAAGATCCACTTATGTATCACACACTGTACACAAGAATATCACGAATTGAGCTACTAAAGTAGTAGTAGTCATCACGCGGGTGTTGGCATATCACGAATTGCACTACCTTAAATTGTAATCTTGGGAGTAGTAGTCATCACGTGTGTATTGGCATATTAAAGCAGCCCATGGTTTCCACTACCAGAAGAACATAACACCAAGTCCAAATAGGTTAGTTGCGTCAATAGTGAACCCAAAAGGTAAATATTCAAGTGAAAATTTAGGGGATCCGAATACGGCTTCGTATAATTTTTGGTTGCAACGATTCAAAACGTTACGAAATTAGACAAATATAACCACTGATACTTCAAAAATGGATCTTACATAGCAAACGTAAACAATCACTTGGAAGATGCTTGACTGATCATAACACTTCCTTCACTATTCATATTAGTAAACTAAATCATCCTCTAAACTTTCGAAAAACATTAATGAAAATGAAAATTGTCTAACCTAATGTTCTTCGGAAAGCATAGTACACATCTCTTAATACATAGATAATGAAATCCATTTCTCATTAACTTCACCATGTTTTAGCAGCAATTAATTACTAACTAAAATCTAAAAACTGTTTTTCAATCATCCACATACCAATAGTTATGACAACTACAAAGACGCATAAAATAAAACTCACAAATAAACCAAAATTAGAAATAAAAATTGAACAGTCCAACAAAAGGGTACACGTATATAAGATCAAAACCCAACAAAAAAATAAACTGTATACGAAAGCGAAATGAGATTAAAATAAAACACATAAATAATGGCAGATTACAAATGGTGGACAAGATGACTGACAATAAAGATGGTGAAAGGCGGAGTTAGGTTCAGTGGTGTGTTATTGTATAGTATAACCCGCGATATTGTTTAGTACAACCAGTGATATTGTTTATTATAAGGTGTGATATTGTTTTGTATAACTTGTGATACTCTTTTATTGGACTCACAGACTCAATACAATATCACAGGTTATACAAAACAATATCACAGCTTAGACTTAACAAAAAAAAAAATATTCATAATTTTTTTTTATTCATAAAAAAAATCGTGATATTTTTGTGTAGAGCGTGTGAAGTGGACTCACGGGACTCAAAAAGATAGGGTGGACTCATGTGATCCTAATTCTATATATATATACTAGGTAGTATCCCGCGCTTCGCGCGACCTGTTTTAAAATTTTATTATTTTAATTGAAGAAAAATAATATAATTCATATATGATCTTTAATATTTTTACTTAGAAATAAAAATAAATTAATTTTTCTCAAATTTAATTTTTTTTAGGTTTAATTTCAATGTTCTAAAATAAAATATATACAATTTTAATTATTAAAACTAATAAGTGATAATTAAATATTCATGATAAACGTTTTATAAATAAATTTGTTACTTATCTAATATCATAGTAATTAAAATAAAATTTATTCGAATAACGCAACGATAAACATTGAGTTCTCACATTATATTATTTAACGATACATTATGTCCCGAATCAGTTACTATTTGCTCAAAATGATGTGAATATAATTTCTTGTAATTTATATTTTTTTATGTATAACGTTTGATATTTATGTATCAAACATATAGCGTCCAAACTCAACTTATTCAATTCTTTTGATTGTGTGCTGCAAGTGCTATGTGTCAAACATATCTATAAGAAATTTACACCTTTTGTTTTTTAAGCAACTATCAATTATATTATTTTTCTACAATGATGTTTAATAAATTACCTGTAAATAAAATAGATTGAACTTTCTCAATTTTTTTTTTTGAGGTTTAACTTCAAAATATTTAAAATATAACATATAAAATAATTAACTAAAAGTAATACTCCCTCCTATCCACTCTTTTCTTCCCTATTTCCTAAAACGGATTATTCAGGTTTTCTTCCCCTTTCCTTTTTGAGAAAGTTTTTATTAATATTATACTCTTACCTCTTTCCACTCATCAAACCCCACTATATACTTTATTAATATTTAATTCTAATTATCTCTACCTCTCTCCAATAACCAAACCCCACCCATCTCCTTTATTAATATTTAATCATAATTATTCATACCTCTCTCCAATTACCAAACCCCACTCATATTTTTACCAATATTATACTCCCCACCCTTAATCTCCGTGCCCACTTCAAAGGGGAAAAAAAGGGTGGATAGGAGGGAGTATTTAGTTAGTCATAATCAATATTTTATACTTGACACATACATATTTAATTGAAGATATTAAAAAAAATGTAATGTGTTTTCTACTTTTTTATGGCGTTTATAATACTATATTACTTAATAATCATTACTTTTGTTTTGATTATTTAAATGTACTCGCGATCAATGTGTTACTGTGTACATACATACTCCTTATCACACTATTTAAACTTATTAAAATCTCACATGTAGTCAATTTCTCGCAATATAATTTTTTCATTCTCATATACGATAAAAACTTATCTCTTAGTAGTTTTCTTTAAGTTCTAATTTTAAGAAATACAATGACTCTCCCAAATATATTTTTCTTACCGGATTTAATGATCTAAGTTTTATAACTTTCTCAAAATGTTTTTTTACGTAAATGTAAAATATCAAAATATTTCAATAAATATAATCAAAATTATACTCAATTGAAAACATTTTTCGCAATGAACGTAATTATTTACATTTTAGCATTTTTATTAAAATAATTTTTTACTAAATTTAGAATCAAATTACCGTAATTTTTTATGTAATTTTATAATAAATTTATTAAACTATAATTAATATTTTGCTGAGATTTATACAACATTTATTATGTTCATATTAAATGATTAGCTGTAATTAATGCTTGTCATTAAAGCTGTATAGGACACGTGACGCATCCACAACGTTTCAACCCATATATATATATATATATATATATATATATATAGAGAGAGAGAGAGAGAGAGAGAGAGAGAGAGAGAAAGGATCAAGTGAGTCCACCCATTTTTCTTGAGTCCTTAAGTCCTCTTTAGGACCCTTGAAAAGATAGGATGAAGGGCTAAGATTGAAGGTAGAAAAGAGAGGATTTTTGCTAAAATGAGGGATTAATGCTAATTTAAGACCCACTCTCTCTCTACCTCACTAATCCACCTAATTAAAAATTAATTCACTATATATCAATTATTTTCACATCCACTTCTCTCTCATCTCACAAATTTCATTACTCTCATCTCTCTAAAAACCCAAATAACTCAAAACCCAAAAAAATAAAAAATCAAACCCAAATAATTCAATTCACCCTCCATCTCTTCAACCACCCGACCACCCTTAAATTCACTTCCACCCGACCCGACCACCACCGACCACCCTCTTGTCTCTTACTCCACTATTGCGCCGCCACCTCCACCATCCACTGTAACACCCCCTCATACCAATGTACCTTACCAAGGACTACCCTAGCATGAAAGGCTGTTACCATCTCGGTTTCCCGAGGTTAGTATATCAAAGTTACAAATTCCAAACAACATTTATTAAAGTATAAAAGTTAGAGATTACATTATCTCAGACCAACTCAAAATAAACGTACAATATCTCAATACAAATGAAATCCAAGACATCTAAACTCATAACAACGAAAGCTAGACTTGACGTGATGACTCCCCATGACTGTCCTATAGCTAAACATCTGCATTACACTCACACAACCGCTCACCATCCCCGAATGGATCACCGCAGTTTTACAAAACAACACGGGTCGGTTCTACTCAATCAATATAAGACAACAACAATACAACCAGTGATCATCGATCTCACACGATGAATCGACTACACACCGAAGTGTGTACCCCTGCCAGATTACCCATCGCAACAGGTAATCCTCGCCGCCAGTGGGTGACCGCAGCCCATCCCCACCTAGTCCAGCTCATCAACGAGCGACTAACAATCCCTGTCCCTTAATGTGCACATCCCCTCCCGTGGCGGGTTCCACGGAGGGCGAACTAGGGTGTGAAGCCACTCCCGCAAGTGACTCCACCACAATCACAATCATACAACATTACAGCCGTCACAACACTCTCATACCAACATCGTCACAACAATCTCCATACTCCGATGATCAACAGATAACGATAATCACACAACAAACATGCCTTAACATTGAACAGTAAACTGAGTAGGGAAACCCTACCTTTTCGCAATCCGCTACGCTGCAATCAATCATACAAATGCACAACTAGTAACACATCATCACCTACAACAGCGATAATCAACAATCAACGACATATGATGACCAAAACCCTAAATCCCCAAATTAACCAAATTAGGGTTTGCTAACTTATAAGAATGACAATAGATGAACAAGTATAAGACACTTACTACGGCGATTGACACGGAATGAGATGCTAGAACCCACAATCGACAACCTTTGACTTGGAATTGATGAAGATGATTAGAGGATAAAGAACGTAGTTTATGTTTTTGGGGAGAAATGATTTTAGAAACTGACGAACGATGATATATAACCTCTAATCATTATAACCAAAATCGCGGAAATAATACCCGTCAGGCCGGATACTCGGTCGAGTAAAGTGTATACTCGGCCGAGTATCCTCTACTCGGTCGAGTATTCACCATACTCGGTCGAGTATTCCTCAGCGGAACCCAAACAAACTACACTCCTGACACTACTCGGCCGAGTAGGCTCTACTCGGTCGAGTACTTAGCTTATAAAAATCCGTATGTTACAATCTTCCCCCCTTAAAAAGAACTTCGTCCCCGAAATTCAACCCATACATAAAAACAAACATACTAACTCGGTCAAGACACAACAATGCTACAAAGAACTCCAAACAAAACCCCAACCTATAAAACATGAAACCATGAACTCTTAACACCAACTCCACCAACTATTCCTACCTCCACACATTGCTCACGATATCGTGTCAACTACATTATATCTCTCTCGACACTAACTCCATACACTACCAACACCAACACTGCTAGCTCCGTAACATATCATCCACTAGAAAATCCAATATCAAGATACCCATAACATCAAACGGAATGTTATATTCTACCACCCTAAAAAGGAACTTCGTCCTCGAAGTTTACTCACACTCATAACATCATCATCCAACTGTCAGCACTATAGAACTCATAAACATCATCATCCAGATGTCAACACCATCGAAATATTCTCACACTCCTAAGCTTCACACTACTACAAGCACGGCCATGCCCTTTTAACAAAATCAATCACAACAAAGATCCATCCTTTATGCTACACCAACACTCTACTTCCAAATATACTACGACGTGCACAACCCTCAAACGCTCTTTGCCGCATTCTACTCCTCTTAAAACATATGTTACGTCCTCGTAACTCCCTAATACTAGATCCTCAACTATATCCTCTCATTATCTTCATCACCACCACATATCAAAGATAACCTCCTATACCCTCACACCTATAACCATTCCTATTTCTAAGGCTCTCTTACTTAAACAGATCTCATACCCCAACTCATTCTGTACTCCATCTAGCCAATACCACAAAATCCTGATCATAACAAACACTCTAACTCTTCCACATTACCGCAACACGACATACCTCTCTATATAAACTATATAAAACTCTTATCGCCAAAAGCATAACTCACGATCCACACTTGTTACGTACACTCACACTAGATCCTCAAGTTCCTTTCTTTCATTACCGCAAGACTCATACATAACTTAACACGACACTAATTACCCAACACCCTACACTCACTGTCTCAACAAAGGATTATGAACCACCTGCATATATCAGATCATTACCACACATGTACTACGAATCACTTGCCATTACCATGTCTACCAAAGCCTCATCTAGAACAAGATAAAATTACTGTAACAACCTATCACAACTGTGTCCCATCAACAGAATATCACTATACCATGATAACAACTAAAACATATACAACTCTCTTTCATATCATATTCTACCCTCATTCCCAAACTGAAACTGGTAAGAAACATCAACAAACAAAACAACAGCCTACATGTCTAACCGAAACTCACAAGAAACAACAACAACAAAACAACAATCTATGCATAACTGGTATGTACTTTCGAAACTCAAATCATAACCACCCCGTATATTCCACCACAACCGGTGACGGCATCGCAACACCGCCACCAACAGCCACACCGCAGTGCGAAAATACCCGGCATCACAACATGAAGTACCGTGCCCGGATCACCACCCGAGGCACAACAACCACATCGATAAACATCACACCCACATAGAATTCCCACAAACACTGACTCAGTATAACTCTCCGGACAAGAAAACTTACTCAAAACTGCTTTACTCGATCATAACACAACATATTATACGGAATAAACATACAAGAATCTCATGCATATCATCCATACCTTTTCACGGAATAAACATGTATCATCAATACACCTACGATTTTAACTAATCATGCCAGGTCAATCAAATTATTATGTTTTGAACCTCATTCCATTAGATTGTCGTACTCAACATATATCACAAACATTCATATAACAACTTTATGACTATCACACCATACCGCTTCTCGTGAGGTCAGAACCTCCCACAAACATTTATACTCATCATAGACCCATAACCACATCCAACTAGTCAATTCTGATCACGTAAGTTACCACCTGTTAAAAGTTACCTCTCACCCGAGCTTAACTCGTACACCCCTCATAACATATTCTCCCATCCGCATAACCATCACCCCCCGCCAAATGTAACCATACCATTAATACTCTCTCCGAACCATACATATCTATCTGGTCTCTACAAAATCAACCTCATTAGATCAACTAGCTTCTCTAAAGTAACATCATCCCCAACCACTAGTGACAATACTATGGCACCAACATCCTTCATGTGACTACTCTCTTACTATCACATCTTAATATCACAATCCGTTTTCTCTCTTTGGTTATCATCCCAAATAACGAACATCCAATCCATCAACAAGATTTTCCTCAACACTATTCCCAATTCTATCCTTTATCATATCGTTACCTAACTCTCCACCAAAATCTCAGATCGTGCAAACACTCTACAAGCTCCTTATTCCCTTAATACCTCGAAACTCACGGCTAACATGTCGTCCTACTCTCTTATATAATCATTAACTCACACCCTCTAGTGAGACTATCGTACATTTCCATAATTTCTTACCTTCATACTCCTTAACTCCGGTCAACATTCTCTCAACTTACTTCCATCCTTATTCCCCCCTTTTTACTCAATAATACCAATTAATAATTCATCTCCTTTCTCTTCCTACCTAACTCTTTACTAATTTGTTTATTTTTCCATAGCTCCACAACTCTAATTCCCTTAATTCATATCAATATCTTATCATTCTTCTTATCATTTATCCTCTCTTATCTTTCTTCTCACTTCCCTTGTCCCCATCAAGTCCACACACTAACAGTTACTCTTCAATTAGTCGTATCTCCCTTTCGTATCTCTAGAAGACCAAAAATTTACCTCATACCGTTAATTTCCCAAGGAATTACACACTAGGCTCACCCCTTGATATTCCAAATTCCCAAATCAACCACTGTCTACTCATCGCGGCATAACTTGACCTCACTATACACTATTCGTTTCCATCTCTCTAAAGCAACCTTTCATCACATATATCCCTAACCAACAAAATCCTAACCGTCTCCCTCCATAAATCCTTACACATCCCAATATGCCACTATTCGTATCCCTCATCTCAATCTTTCATTGTCACGTTTCTTTAAACTTACATTACTTTTGTCCCTATATACTTACTTTTATATTACTCAACACACAACTATATCACTCGCCATATCTCACAAAACATGCTATTTACCTCGACTAGCTCATCATCCTTCCCTTTCCTTTTTCCACTATTTCTCACAACCACATTAACACATGTCTTCCTTATCCAACACTTATCTCTCATAACCCGGCATTCTCCCTATCATAACATTTGGTAACTTACGTATCATGACCGTCGCATATAAAAGAATACTTTAAGACCCAAAACATACATGTATACATACCTTACGACTCAAAACAACCGTAAGAATATAACCACCGACTCAAAATGACCGCCCAATGAGGTACTCGGTCGAGTACATAACATACTAGGTCGAGTAAAAGGTACTCGGTCGAGTTTTCGACTCCAGAAGCAAACTCAATTGTCGCAGAAGGATTACTCGGTCGAGTATTGGAAATACTCGGCCGAGTAGACCTTACTCGGTCGAGTATGAGACTACTCGGCCGAGTTCACGACTCCAGACGCTAAACGGTATTATCACAGAGATATTACTCGGCCGAATATGGAATACTCGGTCGAGTAAAGTGTATACTCGGCCGAGTATCCTCTACTCGGTCGAGTATTCACCATACTCGGCCGAGTATTCCTCAGCGGAACCCAAACAAACTACACTCCTGACACTACTCGGCCGAGTAGGCTCTACTCGGTCGAGTACTTAGCTTATAAAAATCCGTAGTGTTACATCCACACCCACAAAACCCCTCTTCCTGCCGCCATCTCCACCACGCATCCCACCACCACCACTCACGCCCCCGACACACCACAACCCCGTGACACACCACAACCTTCCTCCGACCACCTACAAGACATCCACCATTACCTCACGACCCCCCACGACAACCACCACTGCCTCTCTTTTCTCCCTTTTTGTCCAAATCCGAGCCCCACACCTCCACCAGCCCAACCACCTCCCTTCCTTTCTCCCACCGCCAACCTCACGCACCAACATCAACATCCACCGCCAACCTCACGCACCAACATCAACATCCACGACCATAACATACCCAAAAACGAGATCTGAAAATAAACCAATTAAAAAAACGAGATCTGAAAACAAAATATGATTTGTTGGTGGTTCAAATTTTTGAAAATAAACGAGATCTTTGTTGGTGGCTTCGTTGTGGTTCAACTATGATTTCTTTTTGGTGGTTTAGTTGATGATTTTGTTTATGGTTTTTGTTTCTTATGATTTCGTTTTTTTTTGTAATGATTACGGGTTTTGGTGGCTTAGCATCCTGTTAGTTGATGTTGTTCTTCTTCTCTTTTTGTTTTTATTACATTACTTTGTTTTTTCCTTTCCTCTTATAATAGATCTAATGATCTTATAATCGTCTTGTTTTATATTTTTTCAAATCTCGTTTTCCTTTTTTTTTTAAGATCTGAGAGTTGTGTTGAGTTGTGTGTTTTTTTCAAATCATATTGTCATGTTTTTTATTATTAGATCTAATAAATATATTTATTTTCAGATTTACACTCGTATTCTATACATTTTTGTCAGATTTACACTCCTAATTCTTTAAGTTTACACTTGTATTTCCTCACATTTACACTCGTTTTTATTTAAATTTACACTTGTATCTCCTCACATTTACACTCGTATTTCTCTTAAATTTACACTTGTATCTCCTCACATTTACACTCGTATTTCTTTAAATTTACACTCATATTTATTAACATTTACAGTCGTATTTCTTAACATTTACACTCGTATTTCTTTACATTTACACTTGTATTTCTTTACCAAAGTTGTACTACATGGTGGTTGATATGAATTGATTAAAAAATAAAATTTTTGTGGATATTTACACTCATAATTCTTTAAATTTACACTTGTATTTCCTCACATTTACACTCGTTTCATTTAAATTTACACTCTCATTTCTTTACATTTACACTCGTATTTCTTTACATTTACACTCGTTAAAATTATATAAATTTGCACTCATAATTTTTGTGGATATGAGTTGGTGGGGAAGGACGATGATGGTGGCGTTTTTTGGTAGTCGGATTAAAGTTTTACTCGTAAAGGACAAAGTGACACTTATAAAGGACTAAAGTTACACTCGTAAAGGACTAAAGTTTTACTCGTAAAACATCAAATTTACACTTGTAAAATGTTAAAATTATATAAATTCAAAATTTCCGTCACAAAAAATCAAATTTACACTCTAAAAATGTTACATTTACACTCGTAAAACATCACATTTACACTTGTAAAATGTTAAAATTATATAAATTCAAAATTTCCGTCACAAAAAATCAAATTTACACTCTTAAAATGTTACATTTACACTCGTAAAATATCAAATTTACACTTGTAAAATGTTAAAATTATATAAATTCAAATTTTCCGTCACAAAAAGTCAAATTTACACTCTAAAAATGTTACATTTACACTCGTAAAACATCACATTTACACTTGTAAAATGTTAAAATTATATAAATTCAAAATTTCCGTCACAAAAAATCAAATTTACACTCTTAAACTGTTACATTTACACTCGTAAAACATCACATTTACACTTGTAAAATGTTAAAATTATATAAATTCAAAATTTCCGTCACAAAAAATCAAATTTACACTCTTAAAATGTTACATTTACACTCGTAAAACATCACATTTACACATGTAAAATGTCAAAATTATATAAATTCAAAATTTCCGTCACAAAAAATCAAATTTACACTCTTAAAATGTTACATTTACACTCGTAAAACATCACATTTACACTTGTAAAATGTTAAAATTATATAAATTCAAAATTTCCGTCACAAAAAATCAAATTTACACTCTTAAAATGTTACATTTACACTCGTAAAACATCACATTTACACTTGTAAAACTCATACAACATTACATTTACACTTCTGAAATCTAAAACTCAAAACTGATTAATTAGGGGCTAGAGAGAGAAAGAAAAATTAATTAGTGTATAGAAATTTGATTAGTGGTAATTTTTTTTGGTAATTTTCAATCTCAACCACCCATCTCAATCCAACCATCCACATTTTTTACCTTTTCTTTTTAATAGCCCTTAATCAAATTCATCTCAACCATCCATTGAGTCCATCCAATGGCCCTTAGAGGGACTTATGGACTCAATGACACATTTGGACTCATTAGAACTCCTCTTCTATATATATATATATATATATATATATATATATATATATATATATATATATATATATATATATATATATATATATATATATATATAGTGATTTGTAATTGTGAGTAATAAAATATAAGATGATAGGTGAAGGGAGTATATATTTAGTGATTTTTAATTGGGAGCAATAAAATATAAAGTGATAGGTGAAGAGATAATATATAGTGACGAGGGAAGTTTCTAAGAAATTTATAGGTTGCAAGATATAATAATATAATAATAAAATATCTAAGATAGTGTAGATACCTCATTTTTGCACCTCCCGCAAACCACCCGGTGATGATTGGGCCGCATGTTTGGTACGCGGAACGATTTGTGACAGTTCGTAAGTTTATCGTCAAGTGATCGCTCAAACATTTATGTCTACCTCTTAATTGTCATCTACGTGCCGATACGGTCGTTTTGGCAGTAATTAGAGTACATTTGGAGTCCGGGCCTAAAACCGTCTTCATTTTCTGAAACCGAGTCAGAATGTTCTGGAATGTTCCGGATATTTGTATTCCATATTTTACAATCTTTTAATCTTTGGTAAACAATTTCCCGTAATATTCACACAAAATATTAAGGAAAACCAAATTATTCCGTTATTCCATAAACCAAACACGAAAATCTCTCTTCCGCAGGAGGAAACCACTTGGGAAAGCACGCAGTGTCTGCGCGCTCTTCCAAGAGACGCAACTTTGCTGCGCCTCTTCCCAAGTCCTTTTCTGCGTATTGTTCGTATCTTTTTCGTATCTTTTCGAGATTCACTTCCAAAGTTTCTCCGAAAACCCTACTTCCTCCGTGTGATTAGTATAAATAGAGACCTTCGGTCTCATATATTTCTCACGCGAGTGTACGCCCTTCTCTTCTCCCTTTGCATTCTAGACCACGTTCTTACTTTTTGGCGTCTACGTGCTTGAACATTCGACCACGTAAGCTCGGATCCTTCTGAGTACCAGCCTCATTTTGCATGACCGACCAATTTGACCAACTCCACAATAATCAACTTAATTAATCTTAATCGTTTTCCTCTTACGAGGGCACTTTCGTTACATTCGAGTCGAGCATCACTAATCGTAAACTTAGTTCATCTCGTTTCGTCAAACATGTACGTCTGAGGGTGTAAATCTCTCTTTTATTTATTGTTCTTTATTATTGTAAACATATTGTAAGGTTTATGTCGAAAATATAATTAAAACCGATTTCTAAAACCCTTTGTTTAAACCCTTTTTACGGATTAACAGGAGACAGACGTCGAGAAGGGACGCAGCAACTGCTGCGCCTCTTGGAAAGGACGCAGCACTTGTTGCGCCTCTTCCTGAGGTTGCCGCCGTTCCTGCTTCTCTTCTTCTTCCTCCGTCTTCTGTTGGTTTCGTCTTTCTTGTTTTCTCTCGTCTTTGTTTGTTCTTATTTCGTTCACATGATAATTTAACATATTGTTCATCATTAACATATAATCCGTCATAAATTCCCGATTTAAATCTCGAATAACCAATATTTGCGGGTTTTCGTCATTAAAGTCAAACCGGGTTGTAGAAATTCGATTCGTTCATGTTGGGTTTATGGAATTCGATCTTTCATATATTTCCATCTGTTTATTATCATATTCATCATTAGTCCATCATTAATTCATCATATTTAACCTAATTAGTTCCTCAATTTGCTTATTAACTCTCATTAATCTTGTATTAATTCGTTCTAGTTAGTTTCATCCGTGTTTATCGCTTTCATGACCGTCAATCATATGTAAATAACCTATTAATCACTTCCATCCGAGTAAATAATATAATCAATCATTAAATTCACCAACGAACGTTAACGACTTGCGATTCTGGCTTCACAGCCAGAACTGAGCCAAGGAACAGACGCAGCGACTGCTGCGCCTCTTCCAAAGAACGCAGCTCTGCTGCGCCTGTTCTTGGCTGATTTATGTCTCTGAACTCCCGTGTTGCCTTGACTTAGTTTATTAGTTACGTATTTA
Source organism: Silene latifolia (assembly GCF_048544455.1). Lineage (NCBI taxonomy): Eukaryota > Viridiplantae > Streptophyta > Magnoliopsida > Caryophyllales > Caryophyllaceae > Silene > Silene latifolia. The sequence continues at coordinate 102,104,914 of NC_133536.1, read as the reverse complement.
ATTAACTATTATTCGTATTATCACCCTTAATTCCTGTTCGTTAATTCCTTTATTCTTTCTTTTCCCAAATTATCCGTTTTAAAGGTATTTTCGACATAAATCGTTTAATCCGATGTAATTATTGTAATTTTCTATTATTGTATTTCTTTATTATTGCTTGTATGTTTTCACATGTAATTGAACTTAAATTCCAACTTTGACCCAAACACATGTTAAATTACGTGTTTACCGACTTAGTCTAATTCTTCACATGCTAGGATTAATCTAATGGATATTGCATTGCATGCATATAATTGACAATATATCGAGTATAGACAATTTCCCTAATCATTAGTAGAGGCCGCTATCGAGGCGGGCGGGATTAGGTGTTCGATCAAAAGAGCTTCCTAATACGTACCCTCACTCCTTACTCCAGATCTCTGTGAACATCCGTGTTCATTGGCATCCACGAGAGTCATTCTAGACATAGAATGCTAAGGGTAACGAGTTATTGGTGTTCATGTCACTACTTTGTGTCTTGACATGACACGAGGTATTCGAACGGTTTCCAATCTTCCTCAATAAATTGGTGGCGACTCCACAAATGCAAACGCTTGTTCTTTCCCAAGCGCCCCCGTGGGCCCATTGTCCACAGTTTGGCGACTCCGCTGGGGACAATACACTTACGTGTAGCCAAAAGGGTGAAACTTGAACAAGGTTAGGGAATATTTTGTACAAGACAATTGTCGGTTTTCATAACTCGGTCTTCCTAGATCGTTTCATTCGGCCTTCCTAGGCCCAACCCAACCCATTCGACCAATCGTCCCGTCTAAACGGTCCTAATTCTTATTTGGGCCTAAGGATGGATATCGATTGGCGTCATCCATACCATGGTACTTACTCTTGTTTGTATCAAGGACTTTCACTACTTGAGGAAATGGACTAGGAATCGGCCTTACTCTTGTTTGGTACGAGCCTCTCCACAGACTTCGGGTTTGACTGTTCGGTATGGCAACCTACCCTTTAAACCAAAACCCATTTAAAATGCACTCAGCATCCCGTTATAATGCTTGTATATTGTTTGTACCATACGTTATCACCCTTTTTTTTCTAAACAAAACCATGACGATTTTTGTAAATTCAAAATGCTTCTTTAAAATGTAAAATTTCAAACTTGGGCCTAATATTAGCGCAAAACAAGCCGAAACTCTGTCCAATTGTCGAGTAAGAATTCGGGCCTCAAAACCCATTTCAAAACCTCACTTCGAGTCCACTCCTACAACTACACTAAAGTTGACTAGGACCAACATTTTTCAAACTTTGTCATTTCTTCAAAACTCACAGACACAAGTGGCACACTCCCACTTCACGAGTCAAAACATTTCTTTTCGAGTAAGTGTGCTAGAGTGGTCGATCGTGTTTTGATTCGTCGTCGATCTCTTATTCAGTTTCCAAGATGCCTGAAATAAGCGACGTGAACTTCAACCAACTTCAGAATGGTAATGATCAAATCCTAGCCGCGCTAGCTCGTATCCAAGTTACTGAATGTAATACTCCGTATTTATAAGTCTTGGGGTACTCTATCGAGTAGCCCTTACTCTGTCGAGTAAGGGTAAGTTGCGAAATAAAATAGTTTCTGACCTGTTGGGTACTCGATCGAGTAGCTGGGGTACTCGATCGAGTAAGGGGGTACTCGATCGAGTACCTTGGGTACTCGATCGAGTGTCCGGTTTTACGGGGAATTTTCTCGGGTTTTGTTAATTATGCGATTAAGGTATTTAAGTTCGTCGTCATTGTTTTAAATCACTTTTACAAAAACCTAAATCCCTGTTTAAGAGAGAAAGCAACCAGTTCATCTTCCTAATCGCATTCTTAGCAATTCCCGGAGTTCAGACGGTCAGTTCTTGTCGTTGTTCATGTCGTTGAGTTCCTTGCGTCGAGGGTAAGATTTATGTACCCTTTTTATTGTTTTTCCCTTGAATTGGTTAAACCCTAATTTAGAGATTGGGGTTTTTGTGTGTAGTATGTGATGTGTAGCCTCTATGTGTTATATGATAGGAGGAGGGTTCGTAGAAGAGGCTTTTTGATACAAAATTGCATTTGTTGCTCCGATCATCATTGTTGTGCTTTCCAGGTAGGATTTCCTACTCGGTATTAGTCCCATAATGGGATATTGGTGATGTCTGTATTTGGTTGTTTGATATAATGATTGTACTGTGTTTGTGGTTGTGATCGCTGTTGATGGTTCTCGAGATGCGTTCTCGACTGAGTGGGGTCACTTGCGGGAGTGACTTCACGCCCTAGTTTTGCCCTTCGTGGAACCCGCCACGGAAGGGGATGTGCACATTAATGGACAGGGTTATCGCTCACTATGTGGAGCGGGGATTTGGTGGGTACGGCTGCGGTCCCCCATCGGGCGGTAGTCTGGTCCAAAGGACAGCCGTGATTGAAATGATGGGAATTGGTTGGTTGTGTGTGTGTGTGACAGTTAAGCTGTCTGTTTATCTTATTGTTGTTATACATATTGATTGTGTGATTAGTACTGACCCCGATGTTGTTTTGTAAACCTGCGGTGATCCATTCGGGGATGGTGAGCGATATTGAGCGGTATTGAGATGAGTACTGGGATAGCTGGGATGCCACGACATGATGATAGGAGTCTTCCGCTGTAGCCTTAGTTTATTTACATTTCAGTTAGAACAGTCATTTGAGAATAATGTATCGTACTTTTGGTTTGGTTTTGAGGATTGTATCTACTCGCTAAATTATTTATAGTAAACGTTGTTTCTTTATTGTTGTTTGATTATCATTGCCTCGGGTAACCGAGATGGTAATGTCTTCATACCTGAGTGGTCCTGGTAAGGCACTTGGAGTATGGGGGTGTTACAAATGGTATCGAGCGACGATCCCGAAACTCTGTAACCAATGAACTTAATGAACATAGGGAGTCAATTAAAATGAACCCGGGGTAAAAGTTGTAGGAGCTAGTGCAAAGGCTTGGGAGACGTCCTAAAGTCGCAGGGGTCGCCCTACAACTTTGAACCGGTCACATGGGGGAAGTGTTTGTCGAGTCGTATGTGTGTTTGGTTAACTTGTGTACGAATGTGATGGAATGTGTTAATTGTTGGATGTTGAAGTAGAAAGTTGAGCATGTGAAAGAAAATGGTGATATGAGGAAACTTGTTGATGAGATGATAACATGCAGTGGCGTCGTTATGGGGGGTGCAGTGGCTGCAGCTGCATCCCCAAAGATATCTAAAATTTAGTGCAAAGATAAAGCATATTAGTTCCAGTGGCTCAATGGTAAAGTGCAATTATTGAAATCTAGAGGTCCTAGGTTCAATCCCCCATTTAGACATTTTTAATTTTCAATTTTTTACAATTATAAATGATGCTCCATATATTCAATAAAATTAAATGCATTTATTTCTCCCAAGTGCTGCGTTTAACATTCCCCATAATTTTTTACCAGGTGTACTTTTTACATAAATGTATTGTATTTCAGTATACGTAAGACGCTCTCACACTATAAGACCGTCAATCCACTTATAAGTAATTTATTGATAAATGGATGATATTTTATTGAAAAGGTGAGTCTCACGATACGATACCCGTCTTCTTCTGAAACTTGTGTAAATATTTTCGTTTGGCCAAAACATAATGACTCGGGGTACATTTAAATTTCGCACCCCCATCATCCAATTCCTAGATACGCCACTGATAACATGTTGGATGATTTACAATGTGGCATTTAATAACATGATGAAATGGTTTCGTAGATAGTAGAAAAGATGCGTAGTATGCTTATTATGATATAATGTGGTTTATAAAGTTTAGCATGTTAGCATATGACGTAACATGCGGGTAGCTTCTATGAATTAGTGTTACTCGATCGAGTGGGACTGACTCGATCGGGTGGGTTTTTGGCGATTTTGAGTCCAGAATCGAGTTTTGGGGCACTCGATCGAGTAACTAGGGGTACTCGATCGAGTAGGGTGTCACTCGATCGAGTAGCCTAGATACTCGATCGAGTAGGTAAGAGATCAGAAGGTCTGTTTGGGTCTGAAGTTTGGGTACTCGATCGAGTACGTGGGGCACTCGATCGAGTAGCCCGTTACTCGATCGAGTGTGTTTGGGAACTCGATCGAGTGGGTTCTGGGCAGCGTGTTTTCGTGTTTTGAGGTTTAGTACGTGTGTTTATGTTTACCCTTTCTTATTTAGCTTCAAGATGCCGCCCAAGAGAACTGCTTTGTATGCGAGAGCTGAGCTTATGACCGTGGATGACATCGTTAAGATGTTAGAGCACCAGGATGCTCTTACTGAGACCCTGAAGAGAGTGAATGAGGACAAGGATAAGAATAAGGAGAAGGAGGTTGATCATTTTAAAATCAGCCTCTATATTGCGAGGTTTAACCCGGAAGAGTACAAGGGAGTTGGGGAGCCTAATCTGCTTGATAGTTGGCTGAGAGAGATGGAGAACATCTTAGACTTGGTTCATTGTCCGATGAGATGAGAGTGGAACAGTGCGTTCTATCCGAGGGAGGCAAAGATGCAAGTGGTGGGATTCAATGAAAGTGAGTGCTAAGGAGATATATACCAACCAAGGCTTACCCGCTATACCTTGGGAGGAGTTTCGTAGGGGCTTGTGTGAGAAAGGAGTTTGTACCGGAACATGTGAGGAGTAAGTTGAGAGAAGAGTTTGATGGTTTTAAGATGACCGCCGAGATGTCCGTGGGTGAGTACTACAGTCTGTTCAATGAGAAGTCTAGGTATCTTTGAGGACATGGGTTTGAGTGAGGAGAATTTGGCATTGAGGTTTGAGAGGGGGCTGACCACCAAGATTATGGATAAGTTACCCGTGGGGATCCTTACCGATGTTAAGGAAGCTTATGAGAGGGCTGGGAGAGCGGAGAGGTTGGTGGAGATGGCTCGGGAGAGGTCGGGGTGGTGAGAAGAGGAAGTTCGAGAGCGAGGGTGGTGGCCAATCGAATCACAAGAAAGGCAACCACAATCGATCTAAAGGATTTTCTTCTCGGGTCCGGGTTTAGTCTTTGGGGCTTCCTTTGGGCGTGGCCGTGGGAGTGTGAGTAATAGTTGGGGAGTGAACTGCTATGGTTGTGGTGGTGTAGGCCACAAGAGACATGAGTGCACGAGTGCACCAGGATCTTTTCAGAGACCTGCACAGAGCTTCGCGAGCAACAGACCGGCTGGATCATGGCCAAACCAGGGAAGTCAGAGTTACCAGAGTGGAGGCAACCGCAACGGCGGTAATTTTATCGAAAAACACCGACAAACAACAACAACAATCAAGGGTCGGTGCTAAGCCGACCGCATCAAAGCCCAAGATCTTGTCCAGGAGGTGGACAAGACCAAAGGGCAAGTTATTCATGATGGAGAAGAAAGCAGGTGAGGAAGATGCGCACGTTATCACCGGTACATTCCTTGTTAATGGTATTCCTACCTTTGTTTTGTTTGATTCGGGGGCTTCTCGATCGTTTGTGTCTTGAGTCACGTAAAACATTGGGTTTGAGAGTATATGAGTCTGTTAGTGAGCAAGTTTTCATACCTTCGGGTGAGTCTGTATCGTGTGGGAGATTGTTTAGGGATGTATCTTTGATAGTTGGGCAAGTTGATTTCCCTGTAGACTTGCTAGAGTTTCCTTTTAACGGTTTTGAGATGATAGTTGGGATGGATTGGTTAGGAAAGTATAAAGCTAAGATAGACTGTCATCAAAAGAAAGTGTCCTTAAGAGGTCCAAAGGGTGTTAGTGTGTCTTATCGTGGGTTTCTAGTCAAACCCAAAGTTAAGTTGATTGCAGCTGTCACATTGAAGTCTTATCTGAGGAAGGGATGTCCTTTGATCCTGTGCCATGTGAGAGATGACCGGATAGAGAGTCCGACAGTTGATGAGATACCAGTGGTGGGAGAGTTTACAGATGTTTTTCCAGAGGAGATTCCGGGGTTGCCACCGAAGAGGGAGATAGATTTCACCGTTGAGTTGAAGCCAGGGACGGGGCCAATCTCTAAGGCACCGTACCGTATGGGTCCTAAGGAGATGGAGGAGCTTAGGAAGCAGTTGGATGATTTAATAGAGAAGGGATACATTAGACCAAGTGTATCGCCTTGGGGAGCACCAGTTCTTTTCGTGAAGAAGAAAGATGGGAGCTTGAGGTCATGCATAGATTACGGGAGAGCCGAACCGTGTGACGATAAAGAACAAGTATCCTTTGCCAAGGATAGATGACCTATTTGATCAGTTGAGTGGTGCAACAGTCTTTTCTAAGATTGATTTGAGGTCGGGGTACCATCAGGTGAAGATTAGAGAGGTGGACATACCAAAGACAGCTTTCACGTCGAGGTATGGCCATTATGAGTATGTGGTGATGCCGTTTGGGTTGTCTAATGCGCCGGCGGTGTTTATGGATTTGATGAACAGAATCTTGAGACGTTTTGGACCATTTGTAGTGGTATTCATCGACGATATCTTAGTCTACTCTAAGACTAAGGAGGAGCATGAGGAGTATTTGAGGATCGTGTTGCAGACTTTGAGGGAGCATGAGTTGTATGCTAAGTTGTCCAAGTGTGAGTTCTGGTTAGAGAAAGTTGCTTTTCTGGGGCATGTGATCTCTAAAGATGGGGTAGCTGTGGATCCGGCGTAGATTGAGGCAGTGACAAAGTGGGAAGCACCAATGAATGTTGCTGAGGTTAGGAGTTTCTTGGGTTTAGCTGGATACTACAGACGGTTCGTGAAAGATTTCTCCAAGATAGCTAGACCGATGACAGCGTTGATGAGGAAAGAGAACAGGTTTCGTTGGGATGAGAGTTGTGAGACGACGTTCCAAACCTTAAAGGAGCGTTTGACCACAACTCCTATCCTAGCATTGCCTGAAGGGAGCGAGAATTTTGAGGTTTATACAGATGCCTCGAAGAATGGGCTGGGATGTGTGTTAATGCAGAATGGTAAAGTGATTGCCTATGCTTCTAGGCAGTTGAAGCCTTATGAGGAGAATTACCCTACTCATGATCTGGAGTTGGGTGCAGTGGTGTTTGCTCTCAAGATTTGGAGACATTACCTTTATGGAGCAATCTTTAAGGTATTTTCTGATCACAAGAGTCTCAAGTACATCTTCACGCAGAAGGAGTTGAACATGAGACAGAGGAGGTGGATGGAGCTGATTGGCGATTACGACATGGAGATTATTTACCATGAAGGGAAGGCCAATGTTGTTGCTGATGCTTTGAGTAGGAAGAGTGTACATTCCTTGTGTACAGCTCTATCTTTGATGAGGCTGAGGGATTAGGTAGCGAGTTTTGGGATACATATGATGCAGAAAGGAGATGCCATGGGTGATATAACAGTACATCTGGAGTTTTATGATGATATTCGGGATAAGCAGGCTTTGGATCCTAAGATAGTGGAGTGGAGAGCTGGAGTAGAGAAAGGGACAGTGTCCCGGTTTTCTATTCATACAGATGGTAGCCTGAGGTTTGATGGTAGGTGGTGTGTTCCTAATGACGAGGAGTTGAAAAAGACAATCATGACAGAGGCGCATTGCACACCATATTCAGTTCATCCAGGTGGAGACAAGCTATACAAGGATTTAAAGAAAACGTTTTGGTGGCCTGGGATGAAGAAAGAGACAAAAAGAGTTTGTGTCCCGTTGTTTGACATGCCAGAGAGTTAAAGGTGAACAGCGACGACCACAAGGTAAGATTCAGTCTTTAGAGGTGCCTGAGTGGAAGTGGGAATCCATTTCCATGGATTTCATTGTGGGTTTGCCAAAGAGTCAACAAGGTAACAACATGATTTGGGTAATAGTGGATCGTCTGAGCAAGTCAGCTCACTTTGTTCCAATGAAAGATACATGGACTAAGGCACAATTGGCTATGGCCTATCGAAAGGACGTGCTTAAGTTACATGGAGTCCCTAAGGACATAGTGTCTGACAGAGATGCGAGGTTTATATCGAGGTTTTGGAAAGAGTTGCAGGAATCATTGGGAACAACTTTGAAGATGAGTACAAACATTTCATCCTGCGACAGACAGGCGACGAGAGAACAATCAAGACTCTTGAGGATATGTTGCGAGCTTGTGTGATGGATTTTGGTGGTAGCCGGGAGCAGAGGTTGGACTTGATAGAGTTTTCTTACAACAACGGCTATCACACCAAGTATTGGTATGGCACCGTTTGAGGCTTTGTATGGGAGGAGATGTAGGAGTCCAATCTGTTGGGACGACAAAGTCTTTGAGGCAATGGTTTTAGGACCAGAGATGGTGCATGAGATGGTGGAACAGATTAAGATGATCAGGGAACGGATGAGAGCAGCCCAGGATCGACAAAAGAGTTATGCAGATCTACATCGTCGGGACATAGAGTTTCAGGTTTGGGACAAAGTTCTTTTGAAAGTGTCTCCTATGCGTGGGGTTATGAGATTTAGGAAGAAAGGCAAGCTAAGTCAGAAGTTTATAGGGCCTTATGAGATCTTAGAGCGAGTTGGGGAAGTTGCTTATCGTCTGGCTTTACCAGCTGCGTTAGAGAGGGTGCATAATGTGTTTCATGTGTCGCAGCTGCGGAAGTATGTGAGTGACCCGTCACATGTGTTAGAGGCAGAGAGCTTAGAGCTAGATGAGTCCTTATCATATCTTGAGGTGCCTAAGCAGATTCTAGACCGAAAGGTTAGAAAGACTAGGAGTGGTGAGACAGTTTTGCTTAAAATCCTTTGGTCTAACCACGAGACCGAGGAAGCTACATGGGAGCCAGAGGAAGCTATGAAAGAGCGTTACCCTTTCCTTTTTGATCAGGTATGTATGGTTACGGGGACGTAACCTTGTCTCTTTTAGGGGGGTAGGAGATGATCGCGAGTAGTTTTTAAGAGTTTTATACACCTTTTATATGTTGTGTCGGTATGTTTGTCGGGATGAGTTGGGTTAGTATCATGCTTTATGTTAAATTTTGTTTGGCGTTTGAGTCGGGAATGTTGTGGGAGTACCTTGTTTAGTAGTGGTTTGAACTTCGGGGACGAAGTTCCTTTTAAGGAGGGAAGACTGTAATACTCCGTATTTATATTCTTGGGGTACTCTATCGAGTAGCCCTTACTCTGTCGAGTAAGGGTAAGTTGCGAAATAAAATAGTTTCTGACCTGTTGGGTACTCGATCGAGTAGCTGGGGTACTCGATCGAGTAAAGGGGTACTCGATCGAGTACCTTGGGTACTCGATCGAGTGTCCGGTTTTACGGAGAATTTTCTCGGGTTTTGTTAATTATGCGATTAAGGTATTTAAGTTCGTCGTCATTGTTTTAAATCACTTTTACAAAAACCTAAATCCCTGTTTAAGAGAGAAAGCAACCAGTTCATCTTCCTAATCGCATTCTTAGCAATTCCCGGAGTTCAGACGGTCAGTTCTTGTCGTTGTTCGTGTCGTTGAGTTCCTTGCGTCGAGGGTAAGATTTATGTACCCTTTTTATTGTTTTTCCCTTGAATTGGTTAACCCCTAATTTAGAGATTGGGGGTTTTTGTGTGTAGTATGTGATGTGTAGCCTCTATGTGTTATATGATAGGAGGAGGGTTCGTAGAAGAGGCTTTTTGATATAGTTGTTGCTACCGTCTGACTGTTGTGCTTTCCAGGTAGGATTTCCTACTCAGTATTAGTCCCATAATGGGATATTGGTGATGTGCTGTATTTGGTTGTTTGATATAATGATTGTCTTTGTTTGTGGTTGTGATTGCTTTGTTGATGGTTCTCGAGATGCGTTCTCGGGTGAGTGGGGTCACTTGCGGGAGTGACTTCACGCCCTAGTTTCGCCCTTCGTGGAACCCGCCACGGAAGGGGATGTGCACATTAATGGACAGGGGTTATCGCTCACTATGTGGAGCGGGGATTTGGTGGGTACGGCTGCGGTCCCCCATCGGCGTAGTCTGGTCCAAAGGGACATCGGGATTGAGATGATGGGAATTGGTTGGTTGTGTGTGTGTGTGTGACGATTAAAGTCATCTGTTTATCTTATTGTTGTTATACATATTGATTGTGTGATTAGTACCGACCCGGTGTTGTTTTGTAAACTGCGGTGATCCATTCGGGATGGTGAGCGGATATTGAGCGGTATTGAGATGAGTTCGGGATAGCTGGGATGCCACGACATGATGATAGGAGTCTTCCGCTGTAGCCTTAGTTTATTTACATTTCAGTTAGAACAGTCATTTGAGAATAATGTATCGTACTTTTGGTTTGGTTTTGAGGATTGTATCTACTCGCTAAATTATTTATAGTAAACGTTGTTTCTTTATTGTTGTTTGATTATCATTGCCTCGGATAACCGAGATGGTAATGTCTTCATACCTGAGTGAACCTGGTAAGGCACTTGGAGTATGGGGGTGTTACACTCAAGACCAAGTGTATGATCGCCTTGACACCATTGAGGGCCGAATATATGCCGTAGAAACGAAGATGCCTCCTCGAGAAAGTGAGATCGCCGATGACTTCGTGAACGATTTCGGGGACGAGAACCCTCCCATGGGTATGACTGCAGCTGAGAAACGACTCCAATACTTAGAGGAGCAATTGTTGTATCTCAAAGGGGATGACATTTATAGGGAGAATAATCGCAAATATGAGGCTGTGAGTTCCAAGTTGCCAACTAACTTCAACATGACGGATATCCCTAAATTCAAGGGGCATGAAAACCCTTTGAACCATATCCGTGCCTTCAAGGATTACATGTCTATCAAAGGCATTAAACCCGAGATGTTCTTAAGGATCTTTCCTTCATCTCTTGACACCATTCCAAAACAATGGTTCTACTCGCTAGAACACAAGAAAATCGCTACTTGGGACGATGCCGCAATCGAGTTTGCTAAACAATATGCGGATAATGCTGAAATCCAAGTCAACATGCGCACTTTAGAGGTTCTTACCCAAAATGACAAAGAAGGTTTCACCGATTTCCTAAGTCGGTGGAGGAACACTAGTACTCAACTTGTTGAATGTCCAGATGAGGCTACCCTTGTGGAGAAATTCGTGGACAACCTAAAGCCCATCTACGCAAATCATTTGAGGTATCAAAACATCAAGACTTTTAAAGATTTGACCGTACTAGGGACAAGGATCGAAGATGACATTCGTAAATGGCTCTTGTCCAAAATGATAGGTCGTGGATATTAAGGCTCAACAAGTCGTTCTTACGGCTCTACTAGCAAGACTGATGAAGTTAACCTCCTTGAGCCATCTAAGAAGAGTACCCCTCCAAGGAAATTCACAAATCTAGGGGACACGTATTCCAACGCTCTGAAAAGATTGATGAAACTTGGGAAACTTCAACCCATAGGCCCTACACTTGAACCAGAAAAGAAATCCAAGTTCTGGGATGAGAATTCGTACTGCGAATACCATAGAGGTAAGGGACATGATACAGAGAAGTGCTACAAATTGAAAAATGTACTTCAAGATATGATTGAAGACGGTCGCCTACCAATATCACCTGGAGGTAAGCCTAACAACACTAAGAATCCTCTTGGAGTTCTAGTGATTACAAATGAAGAATCTACCATAGATTGTTCACATCTCATTTCTCCAGTCGAAAATGAAGTTCATGCAATAGAAAATGAAGGGAACTACTCCACCATTTCCCCAACCATCATTGATTTCATCGCATGGGCAAAAGGTGTGGATAGGCAAGTCATGGAACTAGAGAGTGCAGTGGCAACCCTACGTGGCCCCAACGCCCCACCTAAAGAACGTGCACCACTAGTTTTCTCTCAAAACACTACAATGCAAGAAGTAGTAGCCATGGTTGATGAACTAGTCGACCAAATTATCCAATTAGAAGCTGAAATCATGATAATGAGGGAACTTGTTACCATCAACGGAATATGGGCCGATGATGATGAAGATGAGTATCTCACTGAACACTACTTAGTCAAAGTCAGTGAGGAAATAGTCCAAAATTGTGAAGATCAAGATGTAGATCACCTCACTCGTTCAGGGCGCCCATACCAAAATACTTCTCAAAATGGTCCCATAGCAAATGGTCCAACCAATGTGGTCACGCCAAATGATAATGAAGAAGGCTCTACCGACCATCTACTGAAGCAACTACAAAAGACAAAGGCTGATCTTTCAGTTTGGCAACTAGTGTCAAGCTCATTCCCACATCACCAAGCCTTACTGCAAGCTTTGGCCAAACTAAATGTGGCACATAACTCTACACCCGACGACGTGGTCAACTTGGTCTTCCAAAAATCACCAAAGCTAAGTAATCCTATTACTTTCTCGGATGACGATTTGCCACCCTTCGGTGCTAGTCATAACTTGGCTCTTTATATCACCGTCCTTTGCTTAAAGAAAAATGTGCCAATGACCTTAGTAGATGATGGCTCCGCAGTCAATGTCATACCTTGAAAACGGCATACAAATTGGGCATGAAAGAATCAGATTGGACCCCTACCAACCAAGGTGTTCACGCATATGATGGCACACGACGAAAGGTGGTGGGACTTGTTGACCTAACCATAGCCACAGGGCCGATTGAGCGAAAGGTCAATTTTCAAATAGTAGACATTGAGGCATCCTTCAACATACTTCTGGGAAGACCCTGGATTCACGCTTCCAAAGCGATAACATCCACACTCCACCAGAAAATCAAAATCCCACTAAATGGTAAGGTGGTGACGATCACTTCGTCACCCATCAAGGCGATCATCGAAAAGAAGTCAAGCAATCAAGTCCTTACAGATCCAGTACATGACCTTTGGGGCTTCCATATCATAAATGTCATAGAGAGTGAATTGGCACCATTATACTTCAATCCCTACTCTAACTTAGTGGTCAACCACATACTCAAAACCCAGGGATACTTCCCGGGAATGCCTTTGAATCCTATCCGAAGGAGCACCATTGCCTCCTACAAGGAGGGTAATTCACAAAGAATACCCCTTGGATTAGGATACAAACCTACCAAAGAAGAAGTTCTCGAGATGCTCGTTCAATTTAAAAACCGTAAGAATGTGGGAATCCAAATGCGACCCTATCTCCCTACCCTAAATGGATACTTCGTTAGAGAAGGAAATCAAGAACCCTTTTATGGATTTCCCGAACCTTGGCATTATCTTGAAAGGAAGCTAGCCCGGATCGAGATCTTTCACGATTACTACTTCATTCCTCCAGAAATGGTTCATACCGTCAAGACTCGTCAAGCACCTTGCCTAGACGAGCAAGCCGTGAGTCTACTCTTTGGAGAAGATCGATTCGTTAGAGCCGCACAGGATGAGATCATTACCATGATACTTCAAGACGATCACTTCAACCCTACCGCGTTAATCACAGAAATCAACACCAATCAGCAGAAAGGATGGAGAAAATCGATCAAGTGGACAAACAATCAAGGAAGACTCTTCAAGCTCACTACTGGAGAAGGAGAGATGTTCAAAGGAGAACCAGAAGACGATGAATTCGAGTCAGAGTCAGAGTCGGAGTCAGAGTCAGAGTCTAGAGAAATTCCTAGAGAGTCTCCTCCTATCGTCATTCCCACTCCCCTAGTTTCTTCTAGCCTAGTGTCGAATAGTAACAGTAGTTGTGGAAATGTCCCAACCGCTGTCCCTTTACCGCCACTGACCACAGATCAGATGGCTTCTTTGTTTCAACTTTTCTCAAATCTTAATATGAATAAATCAGGTTCTGCTTACTCTTCGTGTTATCTTGAATGCAATTATGTTTACGATGATAATGAGAATGACCCAGACCCTAACTCAATAGAAATACCTCCCTACATAGCCAAAGAAATACTACAAGAAGGGGAAGGGGGACCAGTGATAGAAGATACTGAACCCATCAATGTAGGAACTGAACTAGAACCCCAAGAACTTAGGATAGGGACAACCCTGAGCCCCACCGAAAGGGCCAATTTCATAGACCTCCTACACGAGTTCAAAGACGTTTTTGCGTGGTCCTACAAAGATATGCCAGGGATCGACAGGGACATTGCAGAGCATAGAATCCCAATCAAACCAGGTTTCAAACCCGTGAAACAGAAGCTTCCTCGAATGAGGACAGAATTGGCTCTCAAGATCAAAGAAGAAGTCGATAAACAATTCAAAGCCGGGTTCATCAAAGTTTCCGAGTACTCAGACTGGGTAGCTAACATAGTACCCGTACCCAAAAAGGATGGGAGAATCCGTGTTTGTGTTGATTTTAGAGACTTAAACAAAGCAAGCCCTAAGGATGACTTTCCTCTACCACATATCGACATATTAGTGGATAATACGGCAGATCACGCGTTACTATCCTTCATGGACGGATACGCGGGATATAACCAGATCAAGATGGCCTTAGAGGACATGCATAAAACCGCCTTTGTCACTCAATGGGGAACCTACTGCTACACGGTTATGCCGTTTGGGTTAGACAACGCCGGAGCTACAAACCAACGCACCGCAACTACGCTCTTACATGACATGATGCATAAAGAAGTTGAGGTATACGTAGATGACATGATTGTCAAGTCCAAGGAAAGAGAGGGACATATTGCGAACCTTCGCAAATTCTTCTCGAGGCTACGGAAGTACAACATGAGGCTCAATCCTCAGAAATGCGCATTCGGAGTAACATCTGGCAAACTCCTGGGATACGTGGTTAGCCAACGAGGTATAGAAATAGACCCTTCAAAGATCAAAGCTTTAATCGAAATGCCGCAACCTCAAACAGAGAAAGAAGTTAGGGGATTCCTGGGCAAGGTACAATACATAAGTCGATTCATATCGAAACTCACCATGATCTGCGAGCCCATATTCAAGAAGTTAAAGAAAACAGATCACACCATGTGGGATGATGACTGTCAGAAGGCTTTCGACCGAATCAAGGAAATACTAGCCAAACCGCCAGTGATCATGCCACCCCAACGAGATCAACCTCTTGGTTTATATCTCACAGTAACTGAAACGGCCATGGGCGCCATGCTAGCTCAAACCATAGGAAAAGAAGAAAGAGCCATCTACTGCCTTAGTAAGAAGTTCTTGGAGTACGAGTGCAAATACACACCGCTCGAAAAGACATGCCTCGCTCTTGTGTGGGCAACGAAGAAGCTACGCCACTACATGCTTAGCTACTCCGTCAAAATATTCTCCAAAATGGATCCTGTCAAATACCTCTTCGAGAAACCCGTTCTCAATGGACGTCTAGCGAGATGAACTTTGATGCTCTCTGAGTTCGATCTCAAATATGTACCTTTGAAAGTCATAAAAGGGCGCGCCGTTGCCGAATTCTTCGCAGAAAACCCCATCAATGATACACAAACGATAGACACTTGGTCATTTCCGGATGAGGATATACTCCAAACAGATGTAGACTCCTGGGACCTCTATTTTCATGGAGCATCGAACTTAAGAGGATTTGGAATAAGAGTGTTGCTCATTTCTCCTGAAGGCGAGCATACACCAATCTCTGTCAAACTCGACTTCGAGGTGACAAATAACGCTGCGGAATACGAAGCCTGTCTCATCGGATTGCAAACGGCAGTAAGTTTAGGCATCAAGAATCTTCGAGTACATGGGGATTCCTCTTTGATCATCAATCAAATCACGGGATCTTGGAAAATCCGAAGCGAAAGCCTGGCACCTTATCAAGCCAGAATAGACCAAGTCGCCCAATTCTTCGATCAAGTAACCTACTTACATCTACCTCGAGAAGAAAATCAATTTGTGGATGCTCTTGCAAAACTCGCATCTTTGATTAACATGACAGATAGTATGGTATAAATGCCTTTATGCATCGAACGACGATCAGAGCCAGCTTATGTGCACCAAATCACCGATGAAGAGGAAATTACAGAAGAGCCTTGGTTCCAAGCAATCCTAAACTTCAAACTCAACGGCACCTATCCACCACAAATGGACAAATTAAAAGGGGACAACGCGCTATCCGTTTGCTAGCCTCCCAATACGTCCTCATGCAAGGAGAGTTATACAAAAGAACACCTCTTGGTGTCATCCTACGTTGTTTTGATCATTCACAGGCACGGAAAGTGATGCAAGAAGTACATGATGGAGAATGTGGCCCTCACATGAGCGGACCCATGATGGCAAAGAAAATCACACGATTAGGATATTATTGGACCACGATGGAATCTGATTGCATCAAATATGTGAGACATTGCCATAATTGCCAGATTTTCGGGAATGTGCAACATGTTCCTCCCTCATTGCTTTACACCATGGCATCTCCCTGGCCATTTTCTGCTTGGGGAATTGACATCATCGGCAAGGTCACTCCAGCCGGAATAGGAGGTCACTGTTTCATCCTAGTAGCAATA